>NW_026294534.1:15788719-17281448 GCF_007827085.1 Peromyscus californicus insignis | reverse complement strand
AAAGGGAGATTTATTTAGTGGTGTAACTTACAAATGAAGGGATAGGTAGGTTGCAGGTTCTGGGAAAGACTCAGCTCAGTTCGGCGGTGTTCTCTGGAGAACTCTCCTCCATCTGCCTCTAGCGTTCAGGGTCCAGGAACCAAGAGAGCACGGCGCATCCGGATCTCGGGTCTTCAGGGCCCTCCCTTGGCCCCACTTTGTAGGCATGATAGTTACCGAAGCCTCAATGGGGGTTGGAACTTCCAGATCAAAGCTGGAATGGCTACCCACTACACTGTAGTACTCAAAATTATGTTTTTTTTAAGATTTATTTTTATTTTATGTATATGAATATTTTGCCTGCATGTATGTGTTGTACCATGTATGTACCTGGTTATGGTGGAAGCCAGAAAAGGATGTCTGGTCCTCTGAAACTGGAGTTACAAATGGTTGTGAGCTGCCATGTGGCATTTGGGAACTGAACCTGGGTGCTCTGGAAGTGTTCTTAACCTCTGATCTCTCTCTCTAGTGCCTGGAAGCTATGATTTGGTTTTTTTAAAAAAAATTGTTATTGCCATCACTAAAATCGAACAAACTATGCTTAACAGAGGTGTGAATGAGTTTTCAGTGTGAGAAGGGAAAACAGCGTAACTGATTGCCATGGAAACACGCAAGGAAGATGGGCAACACCGAGATGCGGGAATGTGTATATGCACAGAGAGACAGGAAGGGAAGCAGGAGGAAGGGCAGGCTCGCCAACGGACACCAACCGAGAGATGGCGTCCAGCAAGTCAGGGCGGCGCAGTGGTTTTCCTTAACCTCCCTCTGCCTGCCACTCAGACCTGACAGCTAGGGCGTGTGGGAGGGGCGCCACTGCTAGCCCTTGGGAGACCAGGTCCAGTGGAGAACCGGAAGCAGCAGACTGGGCGCTCACTGAAGCCAGAGGGAGGGTGAGGGGCAGAAGTAAAGCTGAAACAACACAGTATGTGCAGAATATGGTCCCCAAGAAGTTTGAGCTTAGATCTGAGTTTCTAAGGATAATAGGACTTTATTTTCTTCAACCACATTATCAGACATATATATATATAAAATGTATATTACATATATAGTATGTATCATAATATATAACATGTATTATATTTTATTATATCTTAATTATTATATACAGTATAATCACATGTCATATAATATATAATATAATAAAATATGTCATATTATTAAAATGTATAATTATATGTCTCATATAATTATATACAGCGATATATAATTATAAAAATAGTATATAAAATTATAAAATACAATGTATTGTTTATAATAAATAATATATAATTATATTTTAATATTTTTATGCTATACCAATATATAACTAATATATTATTATATACAATTAATATTGCATACATTAACATGCAGTATTATATATAATTGATATATAATCAATATGCAATATTGATATATAACATAATATTGATATATAATATATCATACTGTATATATTAGAATAAAGGAGTAGAAAATTCTCAAAACCCTCCATCCAGTTGATATCCCTGTAAATAAAAACAAAATGGCTCTACCCCTCTTGCAGCCCCCTCCCTTTATTAAAAGGAGCCCAAGTGGGCTGGAGAGAAGGCTCAGTGGTTAAGAGTGCTTATTGCCCTTGCAAAGGATGTAGGCTTGCTCCCCAGAATTCAAATGGCTCCTAAGCACCTGTAACTCCAGCTCTAGGAGACAGGTTACTCTCTGGCTTCTATGTGCACCTACACACCCTGTGGTGCATAAATCCGCAGGCACACTCACCTCATAAAAAAGTAAATCTCTCTGAAAAAATAAAAACAACCCATTAAATTGGAGCCATTATTTTGAGTAAATGTGTATTACTTTGCCTGAAGTATATTGTATAGCAAAGAAAACACTACCACTTGTGCTGAAAGTTGCCCTTTCCTCTAAAGCTCAGGAGAATAAGCCTATTAGTTTCTAAGACCCTCTTGTTTCTGCCCAAACACCCTACCTCTGCTGTTGTAGCTGGAATGTCCCCCTAGCATGTTTAGGTTAATGGGCATGTCTATGTTCCTATAAAGCTTTATTTACAGAAGCGTGGGGGGGTGGGGCAGAGTTTACCGACAGCTGCTCTGTTATTTCTGAAAGAGTAACTCAGAATTTTCTTTTCTGCATGCAGTTATTTTTTAGCAGACCGTTTTATGGTTTATTCGTACAATAAAGGATTTGTGACTACTCAGTCTCTAGACATCCCGGTAAGATTTCAGTTATTGTATGAGTTTTCAGAAAACTTTAAAAGAATTGGGTGAATACTTTCCCAGCACACCAGACTCTCAGGACCCGGAGGCGATATATTTGAGGTACTCACCACCTGGTTCCTAACTGCTTCCTGATGTCTTGGCGGGGTTAAATTAGTTGACTGAGGGCCTTTCATGGCTACTGCCTACAGACTGCTGCTTCACCGATACTTCCTGAGAGAGGAATATAAATGGAAGTAAAATAAGCCGATTAAGAACATGCATACGCAGAAGCACAGACCAAGACCTTTTGTGTCCACTGCCCCCACTGCATACATACCTCAACCCTTCTGTGTTCCACAGGTGTTCTTCGGTGCCCCTCCCCTAACCTTGTTCAGACCTGAGGAGTTTGAATGCTTGATCGATTATTGAGTAAAACCATGCTTTAACGTATTTTAATATGGTTGTGTGTTTTCTGGGTTTTTTTTTTTTTTTTTCTGTCTCTTCCCTTTGGGCTCTGTTTCTGGGAGTGTGTTGTCTGTGAAAGGGTGTGGAGGGAGCACCCTGCATCTTTTTGTCCCCACCACATCCCTTCTCTGGCCCTGCCTCTGTCCTTGCAGATGACACGCTTTGTGTTAGCATGGCTCCAGAGCCCTCCTTTCCTGGCACACTGGCGCTTCAAGCTTCTAGAATCCTAGGCCCCAGTGCCCCTTTTTTAGGCAGCACATTACAATTTTAAAGATTCTCAGGGCTTTTAATTGATGTCTTAAATCTCTACATTGGAAAAAAAATTACGGAGACTTTTTGAGTATCTCACTTTGTGCACCCCATTGTAATTGTGTATTTATGAACACTATCTACCCTCTTCTGTCTGTTTTTCAAAGCAGGAAGTTATTTGAAAGTTTTGAAAGGTCTTTAGTAACTAGTCTCCTTTTTTTCATCCCTAGTCTCAATGCTACTATCAAGGATACATTGAAGACCATCCGAACTCCGTTGCCATACTCAGCACGTGCTCTGGACTGAGGTTATTAACTTTCTACTGCTCTGGCTGTGATATTTGGCTGCAGTGAATGCATTTTTGCTTCTGTTCACATGCAGCTAGGGCAGATTTCTCACATGCTTGTTGGCGATGTCCTTCTCCAGAGGTGGTCCCAGTGGTCTGGATTTCTCTCCTTTCCTTTGCAGACCAGAGATAATTCTAACTTCTGGAGGGTTTAGATTTCCCAATATCATTGCTCTCCTCTTACCTTTTTTTTTGTTTGTTTTTTTTCAGGACAGGGTTTCTCTGTGTAGTTTTGGAGCCTGTCCTGGAACTCACTCTGTAGCCCAGGCTGGCCTCGAACTCACAGAGATCCGCCTGCCTCTGCCTCCCAAGTGCTGGGATTAAAGGCATGTGCCATGACCACCCGGCCCTCTTACTTTTCTTAACAACAGAAATGACAAGTGAATGTTCTATGTTGGAGGAGCAAGGTTGAGGATGGGTTATTATTTTTTTTCAGCAAATAGAAATTTTACAATACCTATCATATATTTTAGTGTTTGGAGATGAAAGTAAAATAAATAAACATAAATGAATTTTGCTTGAAAGTAAAATAAATAAACAAAAATGAATTTTGCTTTTCCTCATAAAAATTATCTTTACAGTGAGGAGGCAAGTCATATCTTTATAATTATTAATTCAGTACTCTTTTTTTTAAAAATACTAACAGTCCTTTCTCTAACTCTTGAAAATGTATTTGGTTTCATCTTTTCTGCTTTGGATAGATTTTCGTCTTGTCAGAATTTTCCACCTCTGTTTTCAGTGACCGTCTTTGTTTTCCCAAATGCTTTCTGAGCTTCCTGCGTGGAACCTTGAAATTTAAACCTGAAACCAGTTTCTCGGGCAGAAGTGGCACACTGGCCTACCTCATTTCAGGGAAACCAAGTTCTGCAAACTGATTACCTCTTCAGAATCAGGCTTCTGATGTTTTATTCAAGCTATATACCCAACCAAAATACGTATCATTTTATAAACACTGCTAGATTTTATTTTCATTAGTAAAATTGCCAATGTACATTTTCATTATAAAAGCCTAGTAATCAGGTTTTCAAAGTTCTGCCGGCTACAGAGACATTTACTAATGTTTCTGTTTCCTAAACTGTTAAGGAGCTACTGACAGAAGCACAGGAAAGTCATTGGATTACTGTCACACTGTGTTCCTAGAAATTGTAAAGCTGGTTTCTGTTAGTCTTGTAGCAAACAACAACAACAACAACAAAAAAAAAAAAACAAAAAAAAAAGGAAAGAAAGAAAAGACATATGGAGTTTTATATTAGAGAAATTATTTTTCTTTTCAAAACCATCTCTGAAACAATTTTTGGAACAAAATACTGGACTGAAAACATTCTATATTTTTTATTGTTTCATTGGATGCTAACAGATTTTTCACAACACAGATTTTATGAAAAGTACTTAACAATTTCATCCTTAATGTTGCAGAGGAATCCTGCAATTTGAAAACGTGTCTTATGGAATTGAGCCCCTGGAATCTACAGTTAGATTACAGCACATTATTTATAAATTAGAGAATGAAGGGGAAGATGACCTGACAGTTTTTAACACAAATAGCAGAAACATACAGATACCGATGAACTACGACATTCTTATCAACGAAAAGGTGAGTTTTGTGTACTGTATCATTTTCAAAGTTCTAATTCATTAAAATAGTGTGGGAGACTGTTGTATGGTTGCAGGAGGGCCATTCCTTATGGATAGCCCTGTCTCTTCCTGTCCTGCAATTGCCCTGAAGCCAGGTGTGGTCTTTTCCTTCTGGCCACATTCTATCACCCTACTTTGTATGGCTTGCTTTATTTTAGATTTGTTTTTTGCTTAGTTTTGGTTTTTGTTTGTTTTGCCATGTCCTGATTAGAGTGAACAAAAGCACCTGAAAAGAAGCAATGTCTGCAGAGAACGAGGGACTTCTTAGAAGAATTTCAACACTGTAGAGAGATTGGACTGTTTGGGGTCCAAAGGCCAGTTATGTTGTCTCAGGCTGGGTCTAGCCCTGGGAACAGCCCTTCCTTTCCCCCTAGTGCCAGAATTAGCATCTTATGACTTAGTAGACAGATAGAAAGCTTTTGGAATCTATTAACTTAGCAGACCATTAGCTCCCATCAATCCAAAGGCTAAGAATGTCATCGGATAGCATGTTGGGCCTATGGGAAAGCTCACGACTCAACATCTTGCTGTACCCACCTTTCTTAGGGACTCACCAATATATTTTAAAGTTGCCTTGATTTATGATTTTCTTTGTTCTGAGTAACTCTAAACTTCACAAAACTGATTCCATGAGGGAACACAGAATTTGGGGTAACCTAAGTCTGTGTTCCTGGGCCATAGTCACTCAAAATAACTCTATAATAAACCACCTCTTATTCCTTTAGAGGTAAGCGTGGTTTTGCACCAACATTAGCATAGTTAAGTTTGTATACAATTGAAATGTCCCTGATAGAAATGTTGGACATACCCAGATTGTTGAGGGCACACCCTGGACATTGTTGAAGAACCCTGGTTCTTCATAAATGTAGCTCTGAAGGAGAAGTGGAATTGTGACCTAGGTCATGCTGACATAAATAACTGTGTTTGCAGAAGAGCACAAGGTGGTACAGGATGTTCCTGTGTGTCCTTTCTGTCTGTGTGAGTTTAACCCCAGACTTTAGCTGGCTATTAAAAAGAAACAGAAGTGTATTTCTCAACCTCCTCAGTTTCTAGATAGGATCATAGTGGGAAAAATATGGCTCCTAACATGAGCAGGCGTAACATGTCACCCTGGACCCAATGCTGAAAGGAAGCAACTCCTTCACATTTCATCTTTTCCATTTCCTGCTATCTGTCATGTGGCCATCCTGATATATCAGGGCTTACAAGGACAAAGATGCTACAATATGGGTATCTGAACCAGAGAAAATAAGGGAAGTGGCTCCATGGTGATAGTGCCTTCTCTACAAGCACGAGGCCTGAGTTCAGATCCCCTGAACCCATGAAAAGGCAGGGTATGGCAGTGTGTGTGTGAAACCCCAACACTGCGGAGACAGGTGGATCCCTGAGTACACTGGCCAGCTGACTTAGCCAAGTCAATGAGCTCTAGGTTTGGTGAGAAACCCTCCCTCAAAAGTTTATTTATTTAATAAAGAAATAAATAATAATAAAATAATAAAAGTTAGTTTACTTAGCTAATACATGACAGAGAGGATACACAGGAACATCCTGCACCACCTTGTGCTCTGGTACAAACACAGTTATTTATGTCAGCATGACCGGGGTCACAGTTCCGCTTCTCAGAGCTACACTTAGGAAGAACAACCATGTCCTTGTCCAGGGTGTGTTCCGAACAATCTGGGTATGTCCAACAGTTCTGTTAGGGACATTTCAATAATAAGGTGGGAGAGAATCGATGTCTCCCTCCTGTTGAGCAGGCCTTAAGACCAATTAGATAACTGTTGGTTGTTGTCAAGACATGAGTGCCACTACTGTGTCTTCACGGCTATCTTGCCAGGATGGTCATTGTTGTGGTTCATAGGCACCATAACTGGGTAGGACTATTGATGGTTTTCCTCTCTTGGCAGCTAGCACGTCACCTTCTGGTACTAAGCTAGTCCTCAGGAAAGAGGCTTTTGGGTCAGATCTAGCTCCAGTCATCCAAGTCCTGTGTCCTAAGTGTGTGGTGTCTTCAGCAACAGTGACTTACCTTCAACTTCTAGGAGGTTCCCGTGGACAATGGCAACAGCCTATACTGTTTCGGGAGTCTCTTGAATTCCCCTGACCAACAGTTCAAAGGGAGGTTTCCTGTGCTTGGTGCTGGAATTTTTGCTAGTCTATGACTCTTGATGGGAGGACTGTTGGCCCAAGAGACGTAACTGTATTTAAGCGCTCTGTCTATGTACGTATATACTTACACTTATACATACTATACGTAATTTTAGGTTGATATAAAATAATGAGATTCCTTATGGCTTTTCAAACACCCTTCGTGTTATTTTTTCCTCCTCCCTCCCTTCTCCATTAAAGAGCCTCTCTTCCCCTACCCGCCACTTCATATCACCTGTACCTTGCTATCCCCTCACTTACATTCCCCCTACCTGTCGTGGTCTCTTTTCAGTTTTCCTGGCTTCTGTAGTTTCTCTAGGTTCTATACACACTTATGAGTTACCCCACTCACTATGCTCTTTCCTAGTTCCACTCATTTAACTGCAAATTTCAGTTTTCTTTATAACCGACTAGCATTCCACAGTACGTGTAACACGTTTTCATCATTTATTCATCAGCTTAAATTTTGCTGTATTATGGTCAGATGGGGTGCACAGAATTTATATCAGTTTTTCTGAATTTCTTCTGATTTGTTTCGCGTCTTAGTATATGGTTTAAAAGCTCCCATGTGCTGCTGAGTAGAATGTAAATTCTTTTGTGTTTGGGTGGAATATTCTTTAGATATCTGTTAATTCTGATGTTTCTCTGTTTTCGTCTGGAAGATCTGTGTATTGGAAGCATTGGCACACGTAGTAAAATCGCCTGCTATTAACTGCTGGAGTTAATCTATATCTTTAGTTCCAATCCTATACTTTTTATGAAAAAGTGTACACTGGAGTTGAATACATATATGGTTAGGAGTATAATGTTGGGATGGATGTCCTTTAGTTTGAAGTCTATTTTGTTGTCAGATACTAGGATAGTGATATCTGCTTGCTACCTGGTATTATGTGCTTGGAGTATTTTTTTCTATCTTTCCATTTTAAAGTGGTACCTATCTTTAAAGGTAACACAAGTTTTTAGTCTGTCTGTCTATCTATCTATCTATCTATCTATCTATCTATCTATCTATCTATCTATCGATCAATTGATCTATCTATCGTTTTTCTTTGGTGGCTGGAGAGACAGCCGTGAGTGCTGGGAACCATATTCTTTTTTTTTTCTTTTTGGTTTTTCGAGACAGGGTTTCTCTGTGTAGCTTTGCGCCTTTCCTGGAACTCACTTGGTAGCCCAGGCTGGCCTCGAACTCACAGAGATCCGCCTGGCTCTGCCTCCCAAGTGCTGGGATTAAAGGCGTGCGCCACCACTGCCCGGCTGTTTTGAGTTTTTTTTTTTTTTTTTTTTTTTTTTGGGGAACCATATTCTTATAGTTTTGGTTGTGAGCATAGCCTTTAGTGGCTGAGCCATCTCTCCAGCCCTTATTTATTTTTGTTGCTGACATTTTTAGACATGGCCTGTATATATATATCCCTGACTGTCCTGGAACTCACTATGTAGACCAGGGTGGCTTCAAAATCACAGAGATCTGCCTACCTCTGGTTGTTTACTGATGAGATTAAAGGCCTCTGCCACTATGCCTGGCTCAAGAGGAGTGTTTTTGTAGACAACAGATAGATGGATTTTTGTTTCTTAATCCATTGAGCCAGCCTGTGTCTTTTGATTGGGGAGTTGAGGCCATTAATATTTAATGTTATTATTGTAAAGTGTGTATTGATTGCAACCATTATGTTGTTGTTGTGTTTTTAGTCATATTTTGTGTTTTAGTCATTATAGCTTCATTTTTTTCCTACAGTCTTCTGCTATGGCTGTTCCTCTCTTTAGTTGAAAGTATTGCTTTCAGGGTATGCTTAGGGGTGGTTTGGTGAGCATGACTCTTTTGATCTTTCTGTATCATGGGAAGATTTCTCCTTCAATGATGCAGATAGTTTTGCTATGAAGAGTAGTCTAAAATGGCATCCATGGTCTTTTAAAGCATGGAGAGCATTCATACAGGATCCTCTTTCAGTTTCATGTATAAATCAGCTATTCTGATGGGTTTTCTTTTATTTAATAACTTGTGTCTTTTTCTTGCAGCTTCCAATACTTTCTTTGTTCATATTGTTTTCACTATGATATGCCGTGCTGAGTTCTTTTCCTATTGTGTGTATAAGGTGCTCTTTATGCTTCTTGTATTTGTATGGGTGTGTCTTTCCTTTGTTTGGGAGAAGTTTTCTTCTATGACCTTGTCAAAAGATCTGGTTTGTGCTGTTCACTTGGGATTCTTCTTCCTCATCTATTCCTAGAATTCAAAGGATTAGTCTTTTGATGGTATCAAATTATCCTTCTCTGTGCTTAAAAAAAAACCCCAACTTCCTACTTTTTGCTTGTGTGGTCTAATTCCTCTACGTTGTCTCTAAGTCCTTTTATTCTGTCCTCTACTTGATCTATTCTACCTATAGGGCTTTTCACTGAGTTTTCTGATTGCTTTACTGAGTTTTTCAACTCCGTCTTCATTTCAGTTTGAGTTCTCTTCAATGTTTCTATCTCTTTTGAGTTGTTTCCAAATCCAGGATCGCTTTTGTTATTTCCATCTGCCTTGGATTTGTAGTTTTCTTGGGCACCACTTGGTGTTTGTTCTCTTTAAGACACAGAGAAGAAACTTTTTAAGGCCCTTGAATCATGTGATCGGAGTTTATGATTGTTCTTTCTAAATTTTAGGTCTTGGGGTTCATCTAGGCAATTCTCACTGGAGAACATTTCTACAGGACTGGTGGTTGGGGAGAAGCATACTTTCTTGATCTTTCAGAGTTGTATTTTGCGATGAGACCTGGGCTCGTGGACTTCTTCCACGGCTCTGTGTCGGGTGTGGACACAGCAGGCAGGGGCAGGCAGAGCACAGACTGTATGGGTCAAGGTGGCCTGGGAAGTGGAATACATTTTGGGTAGGATAAAGCAATGAGTTTCACCACGACACTTTGATACCTCTGTTATTCAACTTCCTTCTCAATTGGTTCCCCCCTCCGTCCCCCATTTCAACCATTAGCCCCCCTCCCTTATACTCTCTTCTTAAATGTAGACCATTGCCCCATTTTCTCTCTTCCTTAAAGCATCTTCCTCCTCTGCTGCTCCTTCATTTGTTATAACCTGTTGCTGCTGTTGCGGGTTGGTTGGGTTGAGTAGTTTTCTAAGGTGATGCTGTACATCAGTTTTCCCTTCTGCTTCCTCCTTCCAGTGTTGGCTGCTGCTATTGCTGCTGATGGTGGGTGGCAGTCTTTGCTTAGTGATTTCTTTTTCTGTACAAAGTATTGTCTCTTCAGTGGTCATCGGCCAGTTTGACAGAGATTTCCTTCAATAACTGGAATCCCACTCCCCACACACCCTGAAAATATTTTTGTTCTTTATATTCTATTTTTTTTATTATTTTGAATCTCATGCAATGTATTTGATCATGTCCACACAGCCCCAGCTCCTCCCAGATCCTCCTCCCTTTCTTCCCATTTACTTTTTTTTTTAAACCCATCTAGTGCTTCCTACATACTCCTGGGTATGTGGTCTTCCACTAGAGTGTGACCCACCTGTAGCCACATCATTAAAGAAAACTGACTTCTCCTCTCCTGCACAGATTAGACACATCAGTGATTACCTCTGTGCTGCCAATAATGTGTCTGTCTTGCATTAAGGAAAGAAAGAAAAGCATGTTCCCCTTGGAGTTTAACCACAAGCAAGTCCAGATTTGAATTCTCTGTCTGCTCCATGCTTCCCTTGCCTTCTGTGTGTGTCTCCCTAACAAAGGACGTCACTCTGTGTTTGTTGAACATCATAGAGAACATCAATGGGGAAAAGATGGGATACTTTATAGAAACCTTTAGTAGGGGATTAAGTCACTGGCTCCAACTGATCCAGACTGGCTCAGACAACAGGGTTTATCAACCGCTATCCATAACTGGTTGTTTTCAGCTTCTATTTTAGATTTTAGGAAGTTGCTTTCAACTTCTCTATTTGCTGACTTCAGCAAATGATATATACATGCATTATCTGGGTCATGGGGCACAGAAGAGTACGTAACTCAAGATTGCATATATGCATTATCTTAGGTTGTAAAAGTTGATTTCATGGGCAATACAAGATAAGGAAGGATGTCTGTTACATTGTTAAACAGACAGGCTGAGTACACAGCAGGACAGCAGTCTTAAGTGACTTCAAGGTGTATTATTAATTCTGACTGTGAGGTCCAGGAAAAGTTACCACCTCTTTAAATATAAACGATATTTTCAGAATATTGCATTGCCACACTATCCCAGCAATTATCAATTGCAAATAGCTCCTCAGCTAAGGGTAGGCTTGTGTGCCTACCCCTCTTCTATCCCAGAATATTGCCTGACTTGTGTTAACCCAGGTCTTGTACAACTGCTGAGTTCATTATGTACAACTGCTCTGTTGCGCTTAGAAAACTATTTCCTTATAGTCATCCACCAACTCTGGCTCTTACCATCTTTCTGCCCATCCTTCTGAGCTTTGGGAAGAGGGGATGTGATATGTTTATCCCATGCATGAAGTGTCCATCCTTACCTCTTCTGACTGGTTTTGGTTTGTCAGCTATCAGAATAACTATGCCTGTGTGTTTCTCAGCTCCATTTGCTTAGTTCCATCCTTTTTACCTTAAGGTGATGTCTTATCATTGATCATGAGGTGTGTTTCTTGGAAGGAGCAAAAAGGTGGATCCTATTTTCTGATCCAATCTGTTAGTCTGTGTTCTTTAAAAAAAATTCAAAGTCTATTTTAGCATCGTGTATTGATTTCCTTATTTCTTCTATCTCTTTGTCTTCTTTGATTTACTTGACCACAGTTCTAATCATTCTTTTGAATTCTTTGAGGTGTCTTCCAGGTCATTTCCATTAGGTGCCATTATTATGGGATTTATGTTTTTTGGAGGAAACATGCTATTTTTTGTATTGTTTTTTATTCTGCATTGGTAGTTTTCTACTGCCTTGGGGGGCCAGCCTCCAGCAGCACAGGGCTCAAAGGTATATCCAGAGTAGGTACATACTAGACTTTTCTATCTGAGGGAGCTAGGAAAAGAGACACTCAGGTTAAAAGAATTTAAGCTAGCTGGGTTACTAGGACTCAATTATTTTTCTTAATCATTAACCTAAGCCACAATCTATATGGCTCCTCAATAGAAACTCACATGTTCTAGCGGTGTGACACTTACTTGTTTATGTTTTTAATTATCCAAACTCTATTTAAACTAATGTTATTATTATTAATTAGGCAATGCAGCTTAAGAAGAAATCATCTTCATAATAATCCATAGGCAAAAATCCCAGTAGGACAGGATGTTTCCATGAGATAAACACACTACATTACAAACAGTGGGGATCTTCCCACACCCATTCACACCATGCCAGATACCAGAGAAAGATGGCAGCAGCAAACATGTGAAGGCACAGCAGAAGCAAAAGACGTTTCTGGGTCTGTGGTCCTGGGGCCTTACCTGTCCGAGATTCACCCATCAGAGACTTTCCTCCTGGTGGGCTGACACCCTGAAGTCAACTGCCATTTTCTGCTCCTTTGACATGACCATGACATGCAGTATTTGGGCATCTGCAGTTAGTTTGTTGGCTCAGTTTTTTGTTCAAAAGGTTAAGTGTTTTCATAATGTTCTAATTCTTCCACATTTCATCCATATATATTAAAAGATTTTTATTTTAGTTCAACTCACCTTTATTCTTTTAGAAGAGGTGTTTACAGTGCTTAGGAGGAGGCTAACTTATAGCAGGTTTGGGGATGGTCTTTTCCTGTTTGTCTGGTATTTAGGGATAAAGCTACCCTCCCAGGTTTTCTACTTGTTGGCTACCTTCTGGTTCCTACAGTGGCTTGGGGTAAGTTTCCCTGGCAGAGTGGGTTGGTCTGGGTCTCACGGCCAGATGAAGTAATATCCAGTAGAACACTAGGGAATGTCTACGGGGCAGTGGGTAGGGGTGGGATGGGGCTGAAGGATGTGATGCTCCCTGGCAAGCAGCCACAGGGCTTTGGAGTTACCCTAATTGTGTGAGGCTGGGAACGAGGGATGCAAGTAGCCTACATCAATCTAGGGGCCAGGTGGGATTGCCGGTGAACCCCTGGGTATAGAGGTTGTGATATGGTCAGTCCAAAAGGGAGGGAAAGAGGCCAGGAGCTCTTGTGATTTCTTGAGATGGGACTGTGTTGTTCGAATCTTAGATGGTCTTATAACAGAAAAAACAAACAAACAAAAAAACAAAACCCCAGAGTCAGATATCAGGGTGAAAGCTGCAAGATCAGAGAAGCAGAGCAGCCAGCCACTAGTTCTTACTTCTATAAAATCCTCAGCCTAAAGAGAGTGAGTTCCTCTTTCCCCATGCCTTATATACCTTTCTCTGCCCTGCCATATTACTTCCTGGGATTAAAGGCTTGTGTGCTTCCCAAACAAGGACATGAGATCTCAAGTGCTGGGATTAAAGGTGTATATCCCCACTGCCTGACCTCTGTGTCTAATCTAGTGGCTGGCTCTGTCCTTTGATCCTCAGGCAAGTTTATTAGGGTACACGATATATCACCACAGGACTGTGTATAGATACGTCCATAATGCTTATTCAGGTTATTTGTGACTGTTTCTTGGATTTCACTCTTGTTTGCACGGTGCCCCAAAGTTTGCCAGGGAAGAAAGCTTAGTATCTTTTTGAGGTCTTTCACAGTTTGTATCTAGTCTTGGACATATGTGTGATCTTCTATATTTTCCAGTGTGTATGCCTGAGATTTTTTTCCAAGTCTTTCTTTCTCTACCCATCCTATGCCCTCCTTCTCAGCCTCTTTACCTTATTGTTCCACAACCTTCCTTTGATCTCCTGTTCTAGACAGCAGGTAATGTATTTACTTTGAAATGGCTTTTTTTTTTTTTTACAAATACCTCCCACAAGTCTACTCAACTCTGTGTGCAAACCCTTTAGGAAGGCAATGGACATCTCAGACACATAGCTACCATTCTTTGAGAACAATTTAGCATTGCCATCTCTGGCACCAATAAGCCACACAGAGAACATAGACCACCATTCTCCTGGATGCCAGTTAGCTGGGTTCCATGATGGGATTTCACTGAAAGTTAGTAGCTGTTTTGTTTTTTGTTTTTCCTCTAAAGCAATGCCTCCTTCCCTTCCCTTCCGTAAGAGTATGTCCCCACGTTTCTTGCTGTATGGGGGGCTGGCAGGATGCACATAGTGCTCTAAGAACACTCGGGGCAGTCAGAGGAGGCTCAGGCTGAACTGGTCCTGTAGCGTTTTCCCGGCAGGCAGCTGTGGACCAGCAGCTTTGATGAGGAACCAGGAGACAAGACCGGCATTGCAGGCATATCGCAAAGCATGTGGCTCCAGGAAGAAACGAAAACACAGCCATCATTTCTTAGCCTTCCGAAAAGTTTCTGCATCCTGCTAAGCCTCTTTGCCAGTGCAGCAATCCAAATCAGACCCAATTAGAAAAAGCCCCGGTTTAATGGGTAAAGTGTTCCTGGGCGATTCTCTGCCCCCCCCCCCCCCCCCCCCCCCCCCCCCCCCCCCCCCCCAGAGAGGAGACAGGGATGAGAGACTAGAAAGCCTCGTGTCTGTTTTCTGGGAGGCAGTTTACCCTGTGGAAGTGGTCTTGAGCATCTCTGGGGGAGGAGTTGTGTTTGGCAAGACCTTCTGAGGGGCAGGGTCTTGGCAGAGAGGTAGGGCTTCCCCCAAAACGTTCTAGACTCTTTGGGTATATGGATGCCAGGGTGCCAGGGGCGGAGGCAGAGCTTCCACCAGAATACCTTGCACATCTGTGCAACCTCTAAAGCAAAAGTTTAATCCACTTCTGACATTCAGGTCAAATAGATGGTGTAAAGAGCATGGTGTTTCATTCCAATTTTAGTGTATGAAGAGCTGACAAGTTGAAAGCTATGGATCAATTGGCTGACTTCATAACCAATGTTCTTAGTACCAGGTTCTTTGCTATAATACTCAGGCACTCCATGTCAGCTTCCCTAGCTAGTACTTGCTGTGAGTGCTGCCCTAATCACTTTAATAAAGAGCTCCAAGGAAATAATGCCTCATGAAAATGTAAACTCTTGTGTGTTTTTCTTCCTTTCCAGTCAGAATCACCTTTAAAACAATTGTTTCCTCTCTATTTAGAGATGACGATTGTGGTGGACAAAGCCTTGGTATGTGCTTTGATTTTTCTCTTATGTATTTGGTGTGGGACTGGAGAGTTGAATCAGCAACTAAGAGCACTTGTTCCTCTTCCAGAGGCCCCAGGTTTGAATCCCAGCACCCACACGATGACTCACAACTATCTATAACTCTAACCCCAGGGGATCCAATGCCCTATTCTGACCTGAGGGCACAAGGCATGCATGTGGTGTACTTATACACATAAATAATAAAATAAATAAACCTAAAAAACACTTTAAAAAAAGAGTTGCAAAATGTTGACGCACTTTGGTGTCAGTCCTTAAATACTTTGTGTAAATGTGTGATTACCCCTGGCTAGAGGGAATCTTCTCACTTTCCATTGTAGACAGGGTAGCAATTTGCTAACTGAAAACCAAATAGTTGAGATCACCCAATAGGAGACAGTTCTGGCAAGCCTGTAGAGCAAGAGGATGGCTATGAAGCCAGAGAGTGTTACATCCTGTAAGTTTTTGCTGGCCGCGGTGGCTAGCGTATCCGCGCATGCTGTAAGACGCAAGCATTTGGTGCCACGCCTGTCCCACGCCATTGTTTTCTGAAAGGAAGGTGTCTCAAGATCCTTGGCTTCCATAAACAAGTCATATGGCTTTTAGGAATATATGCAGTTTTCCAGGTTTTAGTCTGATGGTCCAGATTTGATTATCACCCTTGTGAACTATCACAGAGAACAGAAATGATGTGTTAGTAGTCCCATTCTTTACATTGTAGAGCTTGCCAAAAATCCAGAGTCGAGGTCAGAAATAAGATGATTTGAGGAAGAATAGGCCAATACTTGATCTATTGCACTTCTGGGAATGGCCAGAGGAGGTGTTTAAAATGATGGGGCCTACCAGATGTCATCCAGGGTCAATCCATATTTCAGTGCTTACATATACACCTGCTTGTATTGAGTGTGTATGTATGTATATGTGTATGATATGTACATATGTGTTTTGTAATAGTCTCACATTGGGAATTGTGTGTCTTATTTGAAACACTGAATTCTTTATCCACCTCAAACTTCTGCTAGTAGCTGTAAATATCAAAAACATCATATAAAATAGGATTTTGACTATAAAATCATTTCTGTCTTTTAGTTTGATTACCTGGGCTATGACAGCATGATTGTAACAAATAAAATCATTGATATCATCAGTCTTATAAATTCAGTAAGTATTTTCCTTTTTATGCCAAAATTTTTCATTTTTGAAATTATCATTTGCACTAATTTGATGTGGCATTTCTGAATAATTAAGTCATTCATATAAAAAGAATATGGAGTTGTGAAAAATTCAAAATATTTTCTAGGGTAGGGCATTTATAAAATAAGACAGACTAATTTTGTGTCTGTTCATTTCTTCTGTTTTTAGATGCTTTCCCAACTCAAGGTTACTGTTGTGTTGTCATCATTGGAGCTATGGTCAGACAGAAACAGGATTTCTACAGTTGGTGAAGCAGATGAATTACTGCATCGATTTTTAGAATGGAAGAAATCGTATCTTACCCTAAGACCTCATGATGTTGCATATTTATTCATGTAAGCATGTTTGATACTCTATAAAGAAAACAAAAAACTCGGGACGTAGCTTAATTCAGGAAGCTGTTATTCACATCTGATTACTCAGGCACGTCATCCAAGGCTTATGCTCTCTGATTGTCAGACAATGAAAAAGGACGAATAGCATTTGTTTCTGAGCTTATTAATATTTTGTAAAACAATAAGGTGAAATTTATAGAGCTTCATTCACTTTATGACTTTTTTTTTTTTTTTTCTGAGACAGGGTTCCTCTGTGTAGCTTTGGAGCCTTTCCTGGAACTTGCTCTGTAGACCAGGCTGGCCTCGAACTCACAGAGATCCGCCTGCCTCTGCCTTCTGAGTGCTGGGATTGAAGGCGTGTGCCGCCACCACCCAGCCACTTAAGATCAGTAGTTGAACAAGAGCCTGCACGCTGTCGTGACAAAGCTGACTTTTAAACACCAAGAAAGATCCAGGATTCATCTAGTGAAGTTTATATGTTGATGATACAGTTGGCAGAGGCTGGGTGTGAAGTTGTTTATAAGTACTTATATGAATGGATTTTCGGCATTATTTTAAAATGTTAGCTTAGAGATGATAAATGGCAGTTACGCATTTGTCATTGCATTTGTAATAGAATTGCTAGCAATATACAACAGGCGTTTTTATATGCATGTTATTTATCTCTAAATATTATGCAACACAACTAATTTTGATATAGTGTAAAGAGGGATACAGTTTGATTTTCTGGCACATGGATAGACAAGTACTCTGTCACCCATTTGCCCTGTAAACACCCTTTTAGAGTTTTTACAGGGCTTCAAGCAATTTGATTGGTCCATTTGGGAAGGGCTGATGTTTTTGATGTTGTGCTTATCTTTATTATATGGAACATTCCAGTCAGTGAGTATCGATACATCCCTCCAGTTTTCAAATTATTCTTCTAGTCTACTGGAAAACTTTTACAGTTTTTTGCTGGAACTCTTCCAGATAACTGGTATTTATATGTCTAGGTCTTTTATTATTTTTGCCAATGTTAATACTTTTAATGCTCTGCTATATTTTTTAGAGATGTACAGAAATGTAGCTAATTTCTGTAGGTACTGTCTTACTCATCTTCTGTTGCTGTGAAGAGACATCATACCAAGGCAACTCCTATGAAAGAAAGAATTTAATTGGGGGCTGGCTTACAGCTTCAGAGGTTTAGTTCATTATCATCAATCATAATGGGGAACGTGGCAGCATGCAGACATACCTGGTGCTGGAGAAATAGCTGAGAACTGTATCCTGATCTGAAGGCAGCAGGGAGAGAGAGAGAGAGAGAGAGAGAGAGAGAGAGAGAGAGAGAGAGAGAGAGCGCACATACTAATGGGCTTGGCATGGGCTTATGAAACCCAAAACCCACCCCTAGTGACACACTTCCTCCAATAAGGCCATATCAATTCCAGCAAGGCCTCAGCTCCTAATCCTTATAATCTTTTCAAATAGTTCAGCTCCCTGGTGACTAAACATTCAAATACAGGAGCCTATGAGGGGCCATTCTTATTCAAACCACCACAAGTACCAAAGTATTTTTTTTTGTTATTGGCTTTGTGAAAGAATTTTTTGAAATTATAAACACAATTACCTAAATTCATTTTTTTATATTCACAGACTTTTATTTATTTATTTTTTACAAGTTTTCTTCTTACAGATACAGGCATAGAGGATAATTTTCAGGCACTCCCTCATCACACCTTTTCTGCTCCATTAGTATTGTTAATTTTTTGCATTGGGTGGTACTTTTTACAACTAACGAAGCAATATTGATACACTACTATTAACTGAAGTGCACGGCTTACCTTAGAGTTTGTTTTCTGTGTGGTATGAACTCATTATTAATATTCAGTAAATTAATAATGATGTTAAGATGTTTTAATAATTTTTCACACTTATTTATTGACTTTGTGTGTGTGTGTGTGTGTGTGTGTGTGTGTGTGTGTGTGTGTATGTGTATGTGTATGTGTGTACATGTATGTGTACTCCACAGGGTGCATGAGGAGGTCAGAGGCAGACTTTCAGAAGTCTACTTTTTCCTTCCATCGTGTGGCCTCCTGGGATAAAGCTCAGGTGCTCAGGCTGAGAAGTCAGCTCCTTTTATCCACTGAGCCATCTCCTGGTCCCAGTGTGTTTCGATTTTGCATGTAAAATCATGTCATCTGAAAGTTACAAGTGTAGTGCACAGGAGTGATGGTAATATTTTTGTGTCTTTTTTTTTTATCTCAAAGGAGAAATCTTGATTTCCTAATATTAGGAACAATTATTTGCAATGGAGCTGGTGCAAAAGCCATTCAGTAAATCCAGGAATTAGCCTCCCATTTTAAAGTAAGGTTTTAAAATCATGTTAACTTTTACCAAATGACTTTTCTTTGGGTTATGTATATATATATATATATTTTTGATATCTAGACTACTGATACTGTCTCATGTGGCCAGGTTTGGTTTGTTAATGTTGTTTATGACTTCTTGTTTTCTGCATGTGAAGTTTTTGTAAAGATTCATCTTTGTTTCTATAATGATGGTGGTAGTGTACTTTTCAACTGATGTTTACATTTTTTGTCTTCTAGGTAGTATTTTTTTTCTCAGTTTATTTAAACTTTTCAGGTTCTCTTCCTAATCATAAGTGGTTAGTTAAAATTTAAAAACAATCATTGATGATAATTTATCTGTTTCTTAGTGACAGTTTCTAGAATTTGGCTCTTGTCTATGCTCTTGCTTCTTCATGTCATTTAGTTCTACTGTTTTTTTTTTTTTTTTAAAATTTTCTGTTTCCTTCCATTAAGTCTGGGTTTTGTTTGAGTTGTTTTTCTAGCTTTTTGAAGTATGATGTTAGGTGGTTGAGTGGAGATTTCTAAATTTTGTATGTGGCTAATTTTGTATTTTTTTAAAACCATTTACATACATTGCACTCCTTTAGTTTCATCTATAAATTCCTAGAGAGTTCCACAGGGTTGGGTGTTGTATTTTAATTCATCCAATCACTGCGTATTTTTTAATTCTGAGAATCTGAGCCATTTACATGTACGGCAGTTGTCAGTGACCAAAGCCTAACTCTGTGGGTAAGTCATTGTTTCCTCTAGTCACGTGCTTTGATTCCTTGTTTGCTTTTTCAGTTTGTCTATTACACATTTTTGCTTTGTGGTTGCCATAGGCTTTCAAAATTCATCTTTTGATTATAGCAAGCAACTTTGAAATAATGGCTATCTAGTATCAGAAGAAAAAAGTAGAAGAGTAAAATAAAATAGAGAAAACTCCGACACTTGCTCTGTTTCTTCCCCGTTTCTAACTTTGAATTCCCCTTTTACTCTTCCTATGTTGTCTAGCTCTGGATATATTATTATGGTCTTTATTTTTGCTTTATTTTAGCCTCCAAGTTATGTATGGCAGGTTTATGTCCCATGTTTGTGATATTACAGAACTTTGCATGAACTCGACACTCTCTCTTATCTGTGAATTCTATACATTTTGATGTTTCCTTCTTGCCCAGCATCCCCTTCATTTAACTTGAAAAATCCCCGTAAGCATTTCTTATCAGGGCGTGTTCATTGTTAGTAAACTTGCCCAGTTTTTGTTTACCTGGGGATGTCTTTATTTCTTACCTCTAAAACATAATTTTGCTAGGGATAGTATTTTTTGATTCACAGTTTTTCCTCCAGCACTATGGCTAGGTGATGTTGGCCGGTTTTAGCCTGTAAGGTTTCTGTTTAGACGTTACCTGTGAGTAGAAAGGGGTGCCCTCAACTCTTGTTTTTTTTCTCCTGCGGCTTTGACAATCATCTCTTAGTCTTTAACTTTTTGTTTTGGTTTGGTTTTTCAAGACAGGGTTTCTCTGTGTAGTTTTGGAGCCTGTCCTGGATCTCACTCTGTAGACCAGGCTGGCCTTGAACTCACAGAGATCTACCTGCCTCTGCCTCCCAAGTGCTGGGATTAAAGGCGTGAACCACCGTCACCCAGCTCTGTCTTTAACTTTAAAGAGCTATTGATCTGTATCTTAGTAGAGAACTGGTTGTGCAAATCTGACTGATAACCCATGGCTTCTAGTTTACTTAGATTTTTGTGGTTTCAGTTTGGGATTAAAAAAGAAAATGGTTACCTCTTTTGAATAAGCTTTCTACCCCCTTGGAATTCTCAAGGCCCCTTTGAGTCCCACTAATCACAATATTTATTCTTTTAATGCTGTCCCAAATTTCCCAAAGTTTTCTTCATTCTTTTCTCTTTTGTTCTCATCAACGCACTTTAAAATAACCTGGCGTTGAGACCACTCCTGTGTAAAGAAAATTTCCTGATGTGCTCTTCATTGCTTTTTGTTTGTAGTTTAAAACATTTGGGCTTTGAGTTTATTTTCTTCTGTTTGATCTATTCTGCAATCAATATATTCCCCCCAGGGCGTTGATTTATTATAATTTGTAGTTTCAAGGATTTCTATTTGATTGTAGAAAATGGAATGTCTCTGTTAAGATGCTCCATGAGAATGAATACTGACTTGTTTTTTTAAGTTTGATGAGATTTCCTCAAGACTGCTATTTAAAATTATTTGGGGGCTATACAGTTAGTTATCACAGTCTATTTTAAATACCCTGTTCTATCCATTAGATGAGACTATGGTTCCTTGAACGGTCTTCATACTTGTTGATATATGACGATACACTTTGAAAAACTTGTTTCTTCCCGTCTTTCTCAGCTGGGTTGTGGATGCATGCCCTTCCGGCCGTTCTCAGCAGGCTGCCTGATTATTCTCTCTGAGTCTGTGCCCACGGCTGCCATCTCCTCACTAGGCAGTGTGGCATCCAGGGTTTTTCTAGTCGGCAGTTGGTGTATTATTGCTGCTTCCTTCTTCGTCTCCATGGCAACTCTTGATTACTGCTCTGGAGGGAGGGGCAGGAGTTTGCTCTGATTCAGACTCTCTTGATGCCACCCTTCTGAGGAGTAATAGGGTGCTAGTTACTGACCCCTAGGCGCCGGCCTGTGAACAGTGGTCTTGCTTCTTACTGTTGGGCAGAGTTGAGCCATGGCATGGCCCTGTGCTTTTCTGCCTGTGATGTGGACGGAAGATGAAACGTCACTTAAGAGAGCAGGAAGTCCCTATCTTAAATGGTCTCAGCTGACTTCAGGGAAGAACCTATGTACTACCCAGCGGGGCTCTTGACTTCTCCCTCTGTGGTACTGCACCTGAGGAGCAGGAGAAGACAGTGACTACAGTAATGTTAAAGATGACTAGTACAAGGCTCAAGGCCACTGTGGAAAAGAAGATAGAGCCATAGTGGCACACTCAATCCAAGTGTGAAATAAATGGAATCAGATGGCAGATCTAACTCTACTATCAATAGTCACACTAACTATATCTGGATGAAACAGGGCAATTTGAAGACAGACACTGCAGTGTGTATTAGTCTCTTTTCCATTGCTGTGATAAAACACTATGACCAAGGCAGCTTGTGAGCATTTAATTGGGTTTATAGTTCTAGAGGGTTAGAGTCCATGATGGCGAAGGGAAGGCATGGCGGCAGGGACAGATGAGAGCTCACATCTCAAACCACAAGCAGGTGGCAGAGGGCACTCTGGGAATGGCATGAGTCTTTTGAAACCTCAAAGCCCCCCTTCCCCCCAGTGACATGCTTCTTCCAGCAAGTCCACACCTTCTAATCCTAATCCTCCTCAAACAGCCACCAACTAAGGATGGAGTATTTGAGTGCTAAGACTTATGGGGAGCATCTCATGTAAGCCACCCCATGTGGTATCAAATTGAAAAAGTAGGAACTTGTTATAGTTCGCTTGTATAAAACCAAGTTTTAAAGAAAGCAAAAATGATGAAAATCATGTTAAGAAATCATCATCAGAAGAAGCTGGGTCTGCTATGTTACGAGGTGAAGATCCCAGAGAAAAGAATTTGACTAAGGCCCATGCCAAATAATAATGAAAGGTGAATGTTGTAAGAGGGCAGGTGTGCAGGGCATTTATGACACCAATTACAGGGCGTTCGAGTACACATAGACAAAACTCACAGGAAAAAAGAGAAAACTGATTGACGGTCTGTTGCAAATTTCCAAGTCTTTTTTAAATAGACATATAGCGCATAAACTAGAACATGATTATCAGCTGACTTGAGCTAACTGACATTTATAGAACATTACACATACTTGAGCAAAATACATGTGCACAGTGAACATTTTGGATATAAAACAAATATCCATAAACTAAAAAGGACTCAAGTTATTACTATATATTCTTTAACCACAGAATTAGTTTAAAAGCAGTAAGAAATTGTTTTTTAAATTTCTTCTTTGGAATGAAAACATGTAAATGACCTGTGACTCAAAGAATCATATTAACACATTAGAAAGTATTTAGAGGCGACAGCACTAAACACATCTATGAAAGTTTGCAGGAGAGTGGCTAGAGGACTCAGGTTGGGAGTGCATACTGTTCTTGCAGAGGTTCTGACTTGAGTTTTCTGCACTTTTGGGTGGCTTACAACTGCCTGTGACTCCAGTTTCTTGGGATCTGATGCCCTCTTCTGGCCTCCATAGGTACCTGAAATCATTGTACACATATATAGATACAGAAACATAATTTAAAAGTGAAAAAAAAGTGTAAAAATGTGAGATGTAGATAAAATAGTGGTTTCAGGAAATTTCATAGTCATGAATTCCCATATTAGAAAGAAGGAGGCCGGGCGGTGGTGGCGCACGCCTTTAATCCCAGCACTCGGGAGACAGAGGCAAGTGGATCTCTGTGAGTTCGAGGCCAGCCTGGTCTACCAAGTGAGTTCCAGGAAAGGCGCAAAGCTACACAGAGAAACCCTGTCTTGAAAAACCAAAAAAAAAAAAAAAGAAAGAAGGAAATACCTTATTGTGTCTTACTATGCTGTGTTCGGTTGATATCCCTGGGAGGCCTGCTCTTTTCTGAAGAGGGACAGTGGATCTGGGGGAGACAGGAGGTAGGGGGAGGTGTAGTCAGGATGTATTGTATGAGAGAAGAATAAATAAAAAGAAAACAAAAAAGGAGGAAACATGCCCATATTGGTTTTTTCATTTAAAAAGTTAGAGAACCCCCCAGCAAGTTAAGAGTAAACAATGAAGACAAAAGCAGAAGTTAGCAAAAATAGAGGTAAGCAAGAAAAAAAAGAGAGAAACAATACAGATAATTAATAAACTAAAAGTAGATTATTTGTGATGAATAAAACTGACAGATTTTTATCCAGATATAGTTGAAAAAAGAGAATCTGTAACTTGCTAGTACCCAAAATGAGAAACCCAAAGATCTTGAAATGGAAATAAGCAAGTATAAACAATGACTGTGGCCCTTTAGTTGAAATCAACAAATTTCCCTAGAGAAGTGTGCTGCTTGACTGAGGAGGGGACAGTTTACCCCGAGTCATGTGTCTAGGGACAATCACCGATGCGGCCAGGCAGTGGCGGTGGTGCACGCCTTTAATCCCAGCACTCGGGAGGCAGAGCCAGGCGGATCTCTGTGAGTTCAAGGCCAGCCTGTCCTGGAGCGAGATCCAGGACAACCAGGGCTACACAGAGAAACCCTGCCTCAGAAAAAAAAAAAAAAAATGAGTGGCCATGGTCTGGGAACAAAGATTCAGGTTACTCCAAATCCCATGTTCTAATGTAACAATTTCATGAAGTCAACAATTACAGAACAAAGGAAGTCATGAGTCAAGGGACCTTTCAAAGATATTGCTGGGCACAGCAACTGGGCAGACTGCAGCCCAGGGGAAACCTTAGCTATTGGCCTTAGAGGCGATCTGATTTCATTCTTCCTTTCGGTAGGTGGACGCTAGGGGTCTGTTTGTACATCCTACAATATTTACCTAACAGTCACAGAGATGTCAGGCCACACCCAGAGCTAGGCTAAAATCAGCTTAAGAGAATTTGGCTCTGGACTTGCAACACTCTGGTCTCTGCACTCCAGTGATCTCCTTGTCAGTCAGTCTTTATAGTCATAGCTTCTTCCGCCCAGGGCCATCACAGTGTGTGCATGTAGGAGCCACATAGAATTTATCAAACGTCATTTAAAGTCCCTTGCAGCCAGGAAGACTCTTTCCTAGGCTCTGGCCTAGATGAGGTTGAGTAGTGCGGAGGACTGAAGTCTGAAGGAGAGAAGACTAGCTGGGGAAGCCATTGAGGGAGAACTCCTGGACCACATCATCAAAACCCACTCACCATTCTGATGTGATTTATTTTAATCCTCTCTGTGTGACATAAAATAGGAATAATATTAATTTTTATTTGTCCACGTTGAGTCGATCTGTTCTAGTATCTTGGTATTATACCGGATTTTAGTTGGGAAAAGTAAATGGAAAATTTGTGTTACAGAAGAAATTAGACAACAACCTAGTATTCAGAATTCCTAAAAATCAGATCTGTCTTTTCCCATGTAGCAAACAGAACTAATAACTGTGGTAGAAACAAGAGGTCAGACCTATTTGAAACTAAAATTTTTAGGCCTTGCAGGTATGCCTAAGTTTTGTTTAGTTTTACCTTAATGGCCACAAAGGGAAATGTAGGAGTCACAGTTATGCTTTTTATTTCCTCTAACATCAATTTTTAAAGCTCTCGTTTAGTGAAAGGATAAAACAAAACTTTTTTCTGAAAGCCTGTTGTCTCTGGCAAGCATTACTAAAAGCATACTAACACTCAAGACAGCCTTGTTGTTTCAAATGGAAAACCAAGCACTGGTTTTAGCTCTAAAAAACTGTGTAGGCAAATGAGGAAAGATGGGAGCTGGAGAGGTGGTCATTCCCAGGGAAGAGCACACCAATTGTCTGTCCAGTGCCGATTGTCCAGTGCCAGTCAGCTCTGAAAATATACAGACAAGTAACATATGACTAAACAGGTTATACTTAGGAATGTGTGTGTGTGCGTGCGTGTGTGTGTGTGTATGTGTGTGTGTGTGTGTGTGTGTGCAATAACAATTAGTGAAAAAAGATCATGAATTTGAAGGAGAGCAAGGAGAGGGGTATGTGGAGGGAGGAAAGAAATGTTGTAATTATAATCTCAAAAAGTAGGAACTGTGTATTATAATCAAATTAGTTATAACCATGTCCCTCTGGGACCTTATCTGGGTTAGACATGCACAGGCTCTGTGCGTGCCGCCCCAGTCTCTGAGATCACATGTGCATCAGTCTTGTGTCTAGGAGGCATCTTTTCCTTGGGGTCTCCCATCCCCTCTGGCTCTTACCATCTGTCTGCCTCCTCTTGCACAAAGTTTCCGGAGCCACGAGGGGAGGAAATTGATGGAACCATCCCTTTTAGGATTGAATGAGGAAGCACTATTTCTAAACTCACTCCGAGGCCAGCGTAACTCTGATACCTAGACGAGGGCTCAACAGAAAACTAGAGGCCACGTATCCGTAACAAACTGACTGTTGACGAAGTTGGGAAAAACATACTGTGAGGAAGGCATTCTCCTTAATAAATGATATTAGAAAACGGGATATCCGTATTCCCAATAATGAAATGAGGTTGTTCTATCTTATCGTATGGGAAACAAATTCAGATAACATCAGAGAACTTAACTGCCTTTCCGGGTGACTGGGTTCCAGTGCCAGCAGCCATGTCTGGTGGCTCCAGGGGATCCAATGCTTCTGGCTTCTGAGGGGATCTGCGCTCAAGAGGGCATCCTCATCCCCGCCCCCCACATACACATTCATACAGTTAAAAATAGTCTTTGAAAAGGACTTAAATATAACATCAGAATGTGCTGGCTAGTTTTACGTCAACTTGACACAAGTTACAGTCATTTGAAGGGAGGAAACCTCAGTTGGGAAAATGCTTCCATAAGATCTGGCTGTAGGCAAGCCTGTAGGCGTTGTCTTAAGTGCTCTGAGAGGGCCCAGCCCATTGTAGGTGGAGCCACCCATAGGTTAGCGATTCTGGGTTCTATTAGAAAGCAGGCTGAGCGAGGCATGATGAGCAAGCCAGTAGGCAGCATCTTTCCACAGCCTTTGCTGCAGCTTTTGCTCCAGGATTCTGCCCTGTTTGAGTTCCTGTCCTGACTTCCTTCAGTGATGGACTATGATGTGGAAGTGTAAGCCAAATAAATCCTTTCCTCTCCAACTTACTTTTGGTCATAGTGTTTCATCACAACAGTAGTAGCCCTGACTAAGATACCGAACCCCCCCCCCCCCCCCCCCCCCGCACACACACACAAAAAAACCTGCCAGAAAGAGGGGGAGAAGCTCAGTGAGGTTGCTCAGAGGTAGGATTTTTTATTTTTGATGGAATGTCAGAAGTAGTATGCAACATAGTTGTAAAGCACTTGCTTAGTATCAATTGATAAGGCTGGCAATCCTCAACACTACATAAACTGATGTGGTGGTGTGTGCTGTATTCCCAGTACTTGAGAGATAGAGATGGGGGTATTGGAAGTTCAGAATTATCCCCGGCTATATAGGGAGTCCAAAGCCAGCCTGGGCTACATGAAACCCTTTCTCCAAACCAACCAACCAACCACAGCCTTGGAAACAGACCAAATTAATGGGGTTACATGGAACTAAAGAGCTTCTGCATAGGAAACACTCAGCAGAATTAAAAGGCAGCCCTATAGAATTTGATCAAGTTTTATAAATTTGCATTTGATAATATATAACGAACACACACACACACACACACACACACACACACACACACACACACACACACACACTCCTCCTTAGCAAATAAGCAAGCCAGAAAAAAATGCTTTGTTTCAAATATTGGTTATGTGGCCTTGTTTCCTTGGTAATATGGTAATGTGTCTGATGAAAGATTCTAACCTGCCTCAGGTTGGGCCAGTGCAGGAGCGTCTAGACCAGAGCCAAGCCTGTGAGTTTGGAGATGGGGCAGGAGTGTGTGCGGTCCCTGTCTGCCCCTCTGTGAGTTCTGTACCTGTATGTTCTGTGATGGATTTTACCTTCATCCATCCTCCTCTGGTGCAGGACACCTTGAGTGTTTCTGGGGCAGTCAGTCTGGTATGGGGAAGTGCCCCGGTCTGTGCTTCCCTTAGGAGGAACTCCTTATCTTCATTCTGAAGGTTAGGTTTTTGGGGGTACAGCATTATTGGTTGGGAATTCATTTTCTTTCACTACCCATTCTCATTTGGCCTGCTTGTAATATGTCTGATGAGGAGGCTGGCATTAGTGTGATAGATTCCTTTGTATGTTAAGTGACATTTTCTCCTGCCTTTTAAAGAACATTCTCTTTTTTTTGTTTCGTACTTTTGATAGTCCGACTTGACATTTATACCTCAGGAATGTACAATTTCAGAATCCTTTGAACTTCTTGGATCTGGGTGCCTGTGCCTTCTGCCCGCTCTTGGCAGGGGAGTCTTACTGGGCAAGCCTGAGGAACCTGAGTTTGAGCCCATGTGAAAAGCCAAGTGTGGTGGCGCTTGTAACCTCAGTGCCGGGAAGGCAGGGACAGTGTTGATGAGAGCTTTCTGGTCAGCCTGCCTAGCCTAGTCAGCCAGCCCCAGGTCCCAGTGAGACTGAAAAAAAAAAAAAAATGGCCGGCTTCTGAGGGTTGACCTCTGGCCTCCACATGTGTACATACGCACCTCACCCCCTTCTTCTTCCTGCCCCAATCTCATGTATTAAGCAAGTTTGTGTCTGTGTGTTTTTTGTTTGGTGTGTGTATGTGAGTGTGTGCGTGTGAGTGCACCGGGCCTCATGCTTTTGACCTGTTGAACAAAGCCCTTCTTGGCTCACAGCTGATGGTGACTGGAGAGGCGAGAGGATGTGTGTTTTCCTCTTAGCTTTTATAAAGCCGTCGTATGTCTCTGTTTCACTGCGTTGTGGTACTTGGCCCTAGGCACATCAGCAGAACAGCTGCGGGTTCCCCCCCACTCCCTTCATTTTCTTGCCTTCTTGTGGCGTGAAATACACTAAGCACCTCCCTTCAGCCTTCTTGCGGAAGTCATCGCACGCATGAACTTTTGTGAGATCGGATAGTGGGCTCACTGACCTCAAGCTCCTTCTTTCTCCAAGCTGGGTAAAAATGGTGAGCTAAGAAGTAATGAAGTCCTTCCCCTAAGACACTGTCACACTCTCTACAAAAAAAAAAAAAAAAAAAAAAAAAAAAAAAAAAAAAAAGGTGGCACGTTGTTTTCCATGCAGTGAGTTTTGTTGCTGCCACTGGAGAAAAAGTGTTTGATCCAAACATCAGCAGTGACGTGGCTTGTCTCAGCCAAAGGTGAGGGGAACAGCAAGGGCAGCGGAGACCTGGGTGCTTTGTGTGATTTATAGATCAGAGCATTGAGTCCAGTGTCGTTGAGAATCTTCCAAAGTCCCACAGTTAGGGACATATTTAACCACTGAACCTCAACTTGCTTCAGAGTAGGATTTTTTTCTGAATTAGGACCCTTACATTTTCAAGAATCCTCACAGGTCAGTTGTTCACTGGGATTAATTACAAATGTGTGTTTATGTATTTAGTTATAACGACTACCCAAATTATGTGGGAGCAACGTATCCTGGAAAGATGTGTACTGAGCAATACTCTGCAGGAATCACAATGGTATGTTCTTATCCAATCCGAAAAGAGGGTGCAACATGTTGTCACTGAAGTGATGGAGGAGTGACTATTGTTACAGTCTGTTGGCCGGGCCTAGATGAGAACCTAGGACTGTGCAGCTGAGGCAGGACACTGGGCGAGGGGGGGAGTCACTGGGGAGACACACTCCAAGAATGAGGCTTTTTACAAATTGTATTTAACTTTTGGAAAGCCAGGATAGTCTTGAAGATTAAGAAGTGGGAGGGATGTATATAGTTTATATAAAAACTTATAATGCCTTTGTAATTAAGACAGAGATAAATATTACCAATAGAAGAGAATAGAGTTGAAAAATGGGAAATGAACAGAGCTCGACACTGACCAGATGCTTGTATCAGTACCTTTCCTAAGAGGAACTCCAGGTTTTCACCCATCCAAGGAATCACGTCCATTACTGTGAAGGGTTTGATACAAAATAAAAGGGCCCCAACTTGGAAAAGTCCTTTTATCATCATTCAGCGGTGTCTTCTCTTTTGGACCCCTTTGTCGCTTTAGTATCCCAAGAACATGACGCTGGAGGCCTTTTCCGTTGTCGTCACCCAGATGCTGGGCCTCAGTCTGGGAATATCATATGATGACCCAGCGAAATGCCACTGCCCAGAAACCGTCTGCATCATGACTCCAACAGCTGTGTAAGTTTTCCAAAAATGTTTGTTAGTTGTGTTTATTTTGTGTTAAGTGTAGTGTTTCCTTACAGTCTATAAGGAGATCAAGCTCATGACAAAATACGTACCTGCAACTTAAACATAAGAGCAGTAGAATGTGAGGAATACTATTAACAATTCCAGTCAAGGCAGACAAGTTCAATGTGCAATATACAGGTCAAGGAATGTGCCTTAGATATGTATTGTGTGAAATATATCTATTTTTTCCAGTAAGGATCCTTTAAAATATGTTTGAAGACCATAACGCATGGTCGATTTTTTTTTTTAAAGGCAGAGCTTTTGTGTTTACTTTTAGATTAGTTTCATATTGGAAAAGAAAACCCAACAAACTCCCAATCAAACAAGGACTGTCAGCTGGAGGCTCAAATCAAATGTGTGGTACTTGTGTTACTTTGGAAAAATAGGTTGAACCTTCTGGGATTTGCTTTGCTAGTATTTAAATGGATATTCTTTTACTTAAGAAAAAGACCAGTAAAGAAAAAAAAAAGGACAAAGCTACACTGAGTTCATTTTGTGCTGGCTACCTGCTTCTGGGAACAGGGCTTGCCCTGGAGGATGGCTGATACACCCAGTGAGGCTCCATTGGAGAAACCCAGTTTTCCCCTTGCTAGTGGGTATCAGTTGCAGATACTGTCTTGCCTAGTGGTGGGACTGTGTGTCCGCTTCCCCCTCCCAGTGCTGGGGTCCTATCTAGCTTGAACCTGCACAGGCCTCGTTTGTGTTAGCGCAGTCTCTATGAGTTCGTAAGAGCACGAGCACTGCTGTGTCAGGAAAACATTGTTTCTTCAGAGTCACCCGCCACATCTGGCTCCTACAATCCTTCTGCCTCCCTTTTCACATGGCCCCCTGAGCCCCAAGGGAAGGGGTGTGATGGAGACATCCCATTTAGGACGAGTGTTCCAAAGTCTCCTACTCTCTCCACATTATCCAGTTGAGACATGACCTTCTCTATTAATGGCCCTCTTTATTTCCTATGATATATAATGTGATAATATATAAAATGTAAATAATAGTCCTATTATTTCTAGGCTTTAATTCAGTTTATGGATGTCTTTGTTAGTTATATTGGTTTCTCAGGGAAAATGGATAGTTGTCTTTAATGGTTCATCTGCATCTTTCAATGGGTGAGTCAAGGTCCTTTGCATTTAAGGTTCTTATTGACGGGTTTGTTGTTACTGATGATTTTCTTGGATGCTGTTCTAACTGCTTGGTATTAACCAAACCCCTTCTGGTATTATTTAGAGGTTTGTTGGTTGGACATGATTGATTCTTTTCTGGATCTCCTCTGTTGACTCTTTCCTTTTACAAAATCGATCCATTAATTTGTTCTCATGGATGAAACTGTCTTTCTTCTTCCTCTGTGTACAGTAGAAAATTGGGCATGACTTTTCTTTTTTGAGTAGTGTCTAAATCAAGTCCTTTATCTATTATAAAATCACGTCCTTTACTATTGATTTGTACTTATTTTTTTAAGTAACAAAATGTATTGTAGTGAATAAAATCACATGACCTCCCCCAGAATAATTATGAACACTTATTAGGAGCATTTGCTATCATCTATTAAACAATATCACGAAGCTAATGTATGGTATGGGGTTATGCTTTGAGATGCATACAGCTAACAACAGCATATGAATTCATTTTTAGGCAATCTACAGGTATGAAGGTGTTTAGCAATTGCAGTTTGAGTGACTTTGAACATTTTGTATCTAATGTGGGTGCCAAATGCCTTCAGAATAAGCCACAAATGCAAACTAGTCCAAGACCCGTCTGTGGAAATGGAATAGTGGAGGGAAATGAAATCTGTGATTGTGGCTCCCAACAAGTGAGTATGTAATCTAGAGAAACGGATAACAAACTCATTGTCTTAGCCTTTCTTTGTCGGGAATGTTATATGTCTAAACTGAGTACCGCGTGGAGCACTGCTATAATGAATTTCATAACTAGATGTTTGAATTTAATCTGTCATCCATCCAACCCATCATTTTTAGGACATAGCTTTCCCATGGGATTAGCAGTATGATGAGGGAACCAGCCATACACTGTGGAATGAACTTCAGATAATTTTGATCATTTGTGTGTCAGGAAAGTCCTGAAAACAGTGAATGCACACAGTCCAGAATACAGTGCTTCTGGGTAATGCAGTATCTGCAGTGATAATGCAAATCCCTTTAAATACAATATATACATGGGCATGAATTACTGGTTTGCATATCCCATTAAAAAAGGGGGGGGAGGAGATTGTTACTATCTTGTAGAACAAGTCCTCCTTCTTTGTTGTTAAATTACTCTTAAAAGTTTTCTTTTTAAAATCAATTTTACCGGGGGTGTGCTCTCCACAAAATAAAAGGGACCAATTACACAGACAGGATGATGAGCTTGGCAAATGGAAGTGACTATGGCTACAATCACATACAGACCCCGATCGTCATTCCTGAGACTTCTCACGCCCCTGTTGGGCTTTCCCCCTTGTGTCCATCTCCAGGTAGCCCGAGACAGGTCCTGTCAGATTACCTCAGCTGAGCTGGTTGGTGTAATCTAATCTGCTTCCTCTTTTCCTCTCTCTCCCCCTCCCTCCCTCCTTCCCTTCCCCTTCCTTCCTTCTCTCCCCTCTCCCTCTCCCTCCCTCCTTCCCCCCCCCTCCGTCTCTCTCTCCCTGTGCAGGATTTCTGATATTTTCCCCCATTGCGTCACGCCATGTAGTTTTCATCTTTATTTCGCATACTTCCTCTCTCCTACAAAAAGTCATGGACTGTAACACTCAAGTTTATCCCTGGCTTCTCTGATTTGCACACCACTCTCCACAGCTCTCTTTATAAGTGCCACAGCATTTTGGTGTTATAACTCGTCTGTATATTTAGTACTCAGGTCGGGTGGTGCCTTTCTGCTTCATTCTTTTTATTTAGAATTTCTTTGGTTTTTATGGTCTACTGTGGCACTATTGATAATTTAGATTTTTTTCTACTTCTCTGGAGAATGTCATTGTTAATTTGGTAGGGATGGCAAGCTTTCCCTCAGTTTGGTTAGAGTGAGCATATTTACCTAATTCTAGCTTATGAAAGTAGGATGCCTTTCCATTTTTTCTGGTGCCTTAATCACTTTCTTGATTAGATTTATTCCTGTGTGTTTGTTGGTAAGATTGTGAATGGGATTGCTATTGTGAGTTCTTCTGCAGGTGTCTTGTTATTTGCATATAAAAAAGCCAATGAATGAAGTTATATCATTTGTAGAAAATGGATGTGACTGGAGATTATCATAGGAGGTGAATTAAGCTAGTCTCAGAAAGACAAATACAACACATTTTCTCTCATATGTAGTTCCTATAGCCTATATAAGTACATGACCATGTCTGTAACTATGACATGGAAGGCAAAGGGAGACCAATGGGAGAAGGGAAGAGCAAGGAAGGGGGAGGTAGTGGATGTGGAAGGGAATATGCTCCCTGTACAATACATATGTCTGTGAAAATGCCCTATGTAACGTAGTAATTCATACAATGAGTAATCAATCACAAAAATTGAAACATGCTAAAAAGCACTGAGTTTTATATTTGCATATTTATTTATCAGGGTTTTTTTTTGGTAGAGTTCTTTTTGCTCCTTTTCCTAAATGTCCAACCATGTTTTTGTTTTACAAAAATGTGTATTTTGACTTCTTCCTTTCCTGTTTGGAAGCACTCTCTCTCTCTCTCTCTCTCTCTCTCTCTCTCTCTCTCTCTCTCTCGTTTATTTGGTTTTGTTTTTTTCAAGACAGGGTTTCTCTGTGTAGTTTTGGTGCCTGTCCTGGAACTCATTCTGTAGACCAGGCTGGCCTCGAACTCACAGAGATCCGCCTGTCTCTGCCTCCCGAGTGCTGGAATTAAAGGCGTGCTCCACCGTCACCTGGCTGGAAGCTCTTAATGTGTCTCTTATCTTACTATTCTGACTAAGACTTCAAATATATTTGAATAAAAGTGGTGGAGTGGGCAGACTTCTGGTTGTTCTAGAGGCATGCCTCAGGGTTTTCCTACTCAGTGTGGTCGAGGCTCTGGCTTTTTCTTTTTGAGGTACATGTTTTTCCTATATTGAATTTTTGGTTAATTCTGTTTCATTATGGAGTGTTGTTGAATTTTGGGGGTATTTTGATTGGTATTCCCATTGAATATGTAGCTGCTTTTGGAAGATGGTCATGTCCACAATATTAATTATATAGCTACATGAACATGGGAGATCTTTCTGTTTTCTGTCTTCCTAAATATCTTTCTTCAGAGATTTGAAAGTTTTCATTGTCGAGGTCTCATTTGCTTGGGCAGGTTTATCCCAAGATCTTTTATGTCTTTGAGGCTATTATAAATGGAATTGTGCCCATGAGCTCTTTCTGAGGAGGTTTGTTGGTGGTGGGTGGAAAAGCTCCCGAGTTCTGTAAGTTAATACTGTACCCTTCCATTTCGTTGAAATTGTTGATTGATTCTAGAAGTTTTCTGGTAGAATTTTCTGATCTCCTATGTATAATATCGTATCATTTGCCAGCAGGGATAATTTGATGTCTTCTTTTTCTGTCTGCATCCCATGAGTTCATGTTATTGAGTTATTGCATCGGGTAGCGCTTCAAGGACTATATTGAAAGGGAGTGGGGATAATGGAGAACGTGTCTCATTCCTGATTTCAACGGGATTGCTTCAAGGTTTTCTCCACTTAGGGTGAGGTTGGCTGTGGGTTTGTCCTACGTAGCCTTTATGTTGAGGGATGTCCCCTCTAGTCCTCTTCTCTCTAGGACTTTTGTCATAAAAGGCAGCTGGATTTATTTTTATCAAAGTCTCTTTCTCCATCTACTGAGTGCATTTATATGATTGATTACATTTATTGACTTACATATGCTGAAGCATCTCTGCATTTTTGGGATAAAGCGAGCTTGGTCATAATGGCTGATCTTGGTATGTGCCTGGTCCATGTTTGCTAGTATTTTCGCATCTGTGTTCATCAGGGATATTTGTCTGTCTTTTTAATTTTTTTCTTTGTATATGTGTGTGTGTGTGTGTGTGTGTGTGTGTGTGTGTGTGTGTGTGTGTGTGTGTGTATGTATCTTTACCTGGTTTTGATATTAAAATAATACCGGAATGAATTTGGAGATACTCCTTATGTTTCTATTTTTTTGAATAATTTAAGGAATATTGGTTGTAGATCTTTGAAAATCGGATTGGGTTCTGCTGTGGCTCCATCTGGGCCTTGGATTTTTTTCTTTCTTTTTTTCTTTTTCTTTTTTCTTTTTGTTTTGTTTTTACTTGGCTGGCCATCTATAAGTGTTTTAATTCCCTCATTTGCTATGGGCCTGTTTAGGTTGTTGATCTCTTGGGGGTAACTTTGGTGATTTGAATGAATGTATAAATGAATTCACTTCTTTTAGATTTTCCAACTTGACAGAATACAGGTTTTTCAAGTATTTTCTTATAATACCCCGAATTTCTTCGTAGTGTTTCCCTATTCATTTATGATAATGCCAGTTTGGATCCTCTTTTCCTTTCTTTTGGCTAGGTAGGCCAAGCATCTGTCAGTCTTCTTTATCATCTCAAAGAGCCAGCTTACAGATCCATTGACTCCTCATATCGTTTGTCTATGCTTCATTCGTTTCTGCTGTGGTCTTTATTATTTCTTATCATCTACTGGTTTGTGTTTGTTGTTTGTTTTTTTTCCTCCTCAGATTTTGAATTGCACCATTAAGCTATTTCTCTCCCCCGCCCCACCCCCTCCCGCCCCCACATCTTCTTTTAGGTCATCCCCACCCCCACCCCCACCCTCCTGCCACTCAATTTCATGTTCTCTCACAAAGCAAAAAGGGAAAAAACCAAGTCATACAAACCAGTAAGACAAAAAGTACCAAAACAAACTGAAAAGCACACGCACACACACACATACACACCCCCCAAACAAACAAACAAAACCCCCCAACAAACAAACCACCGAGTCCATATCATGTTGGACAACTACTCCTGGAGTGTGGTTGATACATTTAGTGATATTCCATAAGAGAAAACTGGTTTTATCAACTTATCAATTACATACTATATTAACTACAGATATCTTCTTAGTTAGGGTTGGGGCTTCATGTCCGCTTCTCCTTGTCAATGCTGGGATTTTGTCCCATTTGAACCTGTGCAGGTCCTGTGCATGCTGTCACAGTCTCTCTGAGTCCATGTGCGTATCCACCTTGTTGTGTCTGTTTTCATGGCGTTATCCACCACCTCAGGCTCTCACAGTCTTTCTGACTCCCCTTCTGTATATACCCCAGAGTCTTGAGAAGAGGATAAAGAAACATCTGTTTTAGGGATGAATGCCCTGAAGTATCTTATTGTCTGTATATCATCCAGCTGCAGGTCTCTGTTTAATTGCCATCCACTGCAAAAAGAAACTCCTCTGATGTGTGCTGAGTGAGGCACTGATCTATGGGTATAGAAATGCCGTTAGAAGTCATCTTATTGCTATGTACCTTAAGCAGAATTATCACAGCAGATAGTCCCCTGTGGCCCGTGACCTATTGAGTCTCCGGCGTCTGGTATGGGTCCCATCCCATAGAGTGGACCATAATCCCATCAAAACGTGGGTGGTTACTCTCTTAATGTCTGTGCCATTGCTGCGCCAGTATACCGGGCTGGCACATTGCTGTTCTGGGTCACAAGGTTTGTAGCTGATGATAGCTTTCGGAGCACCTTCCAGCATATGAATGATTGTCGTAGGGATGAAACTTCTAGTTGAGCCCAAGCTCAGTTTCTCCATCTCCAATGACGTAAGTTTTGTCTTCAGCAAGAGGGCCTTACCACTAGGTGGTGGACAGCAACTAACAGCCTGGGACCCCTTTGGCCAATGACTCAGTAAGACGTAACTCATTCCTACTAAGGGTGAGTTTACTTAGTGGCATAAGATGTCGGGTTGGTGGGGCACTGGCTTTCCTATTACATGGTGACTCCCTTTAAATTCTTTTCATATATGTATATATTTAGGACACTTCTACAGTAGTAGGTTTCCATATGGCTTTTCAGAAGGCCTTTCCTGTTATTTGTCTTCCTTCATATTCCCTCCTTTACCCTTAGCTCTAAAGCATGTCTAGTTGGGGCTTTGTCTCCTCCGTTATTTGATGATTCTGCTTAGATTTATTTCAAATATGTATGTATTTTAAGAAACCTCTAATGTAGTAGGTTTCCATATGACCCCTCAAATGGCCCTTAGTGTTAGCTGTCCTTCCCCATGTTTCCTTACTTCAGTGTTGCATCCCCCTCCCCATTTAATATTTGTCTTAGTTAGTGTTATTGCTGCACGGAGACACCACAACCACCGCAACTCTTTTTTTTTTTTTTGGTGCCTATCCTGGATCTCACTCTGTAGACCAGGCTGGCCTCGAACTCACCGAGATCTGCCTGGCTCTGCCTCCCGAGTGCTGGGATTAAAGATGCGTGCTACCAGCCATTGCAACTTTTATAAAAGAAGGATTAATTGGGGCTGGCTTACAGTCTCAGAGGCTTAGTCCATAGTCCTCTTGGCAGGAAACATAGCGGCGTGCAGGCAGACATGGTGCTGGAGAAGGAGCTGAGAGTCCTATATCTTGATCCACAGGTAGTAGTAAGTAAACTTACTTGAGCTTTGGAGACCTCAAAGCCCATCCCCTAGCGACACACCTCCTCCAATAAGGCCACACCTCCTAATATTGCCACTCCCTATCAGCCTATGGGGGCTATTTTCTTTCAAACCACCACAATCCTCCTATTCCAGTCTCCCCATTTCTCTCTAACTATATATTCTATTTCCCTTTCCGTGGGAGATCATTCCCTCCCTGTGTTGTTCCTTTATATCTAACCTCTGTGGTTATTCAGATACTATCATGCTTATTGAATGCTTAAAAGATAACATCTGCATATGAGAGAAAACATATATTTGTCATTTTGAGTCTGTGTTACTTCACTTAGGATGATTTTTTTTTTTAGTTCCATCCACTTACCTGCAAATTTCATGATTTTGGTTTTTTAATAGTAACATTTCACTGTGTAAACACACCACATTTTCCTGATATATTCATCTATGGATGGACATATAGGCTGTTTATATTTTCTAACTATTAGGAATAGAGCAGCAATGAACATCACTGAGCAAATGCCTCTGTAGTATGCCCAAGAGTAATATAGCTGGATCTTTAGATAAATATACTCCTAGCTTCTTGAAAAACTGCCACACCAATTTCCATAGTGGCTATACAAATTTGCACTCCCACCAGCAATGGATGAGTGTGCTCCTTACCCCACATCCTTGCCAGCATGAGCTGTCATTTGTTTTGATTTTGGCTGTTCTGACTGGTGTATGATGAAATCTCAAAGTATCTTTGATCTGCATTTCCCTGATGGCTAAGGGCGTCAAACATTTCTTTTAAGTGCTTCTCAGCCCTTTGTGTTTCATCTTTTGAAAGCTCTGTTTAGAACTATACCCTATTCTTCAGTTGGGTTATGTGTTTTCTTAATGTCTAGTTTTTTGGAGTTCTTTTTAAGTTTTAGATATCAGCCCTCTATTGAATGTGCAGTTACTAATTTTTTCCCCCATTCTGTTACCTGCCACTTTGTCCAAAGGATGGTGTCTTTTGCCATACAGAAGCTTTTCAGTTTCATGAAGTCCTTATTTATTAATTCTTGTCCTTAGCATCAGTTCTGTGTCCTATTCAAAAAGTCTTTTCCGTGCCAACGAGTTCAAGACTATTCTTTGCTTTCTCTTCTGTCAGATTCAGTGTATCTGGCCTTGTGTTGAGGTCTTTGATCCATTTGGAGTTGAGTTTTGTGCAGGGTGATAAATGTGGCTCTGTTTGCATTCTTATGCATGCAGCCAAGCACTTTGACCATGTGTTGGTGATGTCTTTTTTTCCCAGTTTTATCCATGGTCTCTCCAGGTCTTTTATCAGGAAGGGATTTTTGATTTTGTCAAAGGCCTTTCTGCATCTAATGAGATGATCATGTGATTTTTGTCTTTCAGTCTGTCTGTGAGGTGGATTAAGTTTTTTGATTTATGTATGTTGAACAATTCCTGCATCTCTGGGATGAAGCCAACTTGATCATGGTAAATAATATTTTTGATGTGTTCTTGAATTCTGCTTACAAGTATTTTATTGGGAAATTTTGTGTCTATTTTAATGTGTGGCATTGGTATATAATTTTCTTCTCTTTTGAGTCTTTGTATGGTTTAGGTATGAGGGTAATAGTAGCTTATAAAAAATCCTTCAGTTTCTATTTTGCAAAAAACTTTGTGGAGTCTTGGCATTAGATCTTCTTTGAAGGTCTGGTAGAATTCTGTGCTAAATCTATCTGGTCCAGTGCTTTTTTGGTTGGGAGATTTTTAATTACTGATTCTATTTTACTAGGGGTTTGGTGTTTGCTTACATTGCTTATTTCATCTTGATTTAACCTCGGGAGGTTGTATATATCAAAGAATGCATCCATTTCTTTTAGGTTTTTCAGTTTGATGGAATATATATATTTTTAAAGTATGTCTTCCATATGGTGCTCTGAATTTCCTTGGTGTCTGTTGTAATGTTTCCATTTTCATCCTTGTTTGATTTTATTAATTGGGATCATCTCTCTCCATGTTTTTGTTAATTTGGGTAAAGGTTTGTCAATTTTGTTGATTTTCACAAAGAACCAATGTTAGGTTTCCTTATTCTTTATATTGGTTTCTATTTCACCCTGAGTTTATTTCTTCCCATTCACTGTTTTGGCTCTTATTTATTCTTGTTGTTTTTTTTTTTAGAAACTTCTATTGTGTTGTTTAATTAATATGCATTCTCTCTGGTTATTTTTGGTGTAGGCTGTTATCACTATGAACTTGCCTCTTAGAACTGCCTTCACTATGTCCCAAGGTTGAAGAGTTTGTGTTTTCATTTTCAGTTTTCTTCTTGATAGCTGACTTGGTGTAATTTCATTCCTGGGCTTTTTTTTTTTTTTGGGTTGGGAGACTTTTAATGACTATTTCCTTGGGGTTTATTATTCTATTTAAATAGTTTATCTGGTCTTGATTTAACTTTGGTGTGTGGTACCTATCCAGAAAATTGTCCATTTCTTTTAGATTTCCCAATTTTGTGGAGTACAAGTGTTTGAAGTATGACCTGATGATTCTGTGGATATCCTTGTTGTCTGTTGTTATGTCTCCCTTTCATTTCTGATTTTGTTAATTGGATGTTCTCTCTTTGCCTTTTGGTTACTTTGTATAAGGGTTTGTCTATCTTGTTGATTTTCCCAAAGAACCAACTCTTTGTTTCATTGATTCTTTGTATTGTTCTTTTTGTTTCTATTTTATTGATTTCAACCCTCAATATGATTATTTCCTGGCATCTGTCCCTCCTGGGTGAGTTTGCTTCTTTTTGTTCTAGAGCTTTCAGGTATGCTGTTAAGTCAATAGTGTGAGATTTCTCCAACTTCTTTATGTAGGTATCTAGTGCTATGAACTTTCCTCTTAGTACTGCTTTCATAGTGTCCCATAAGTTTGGGTATGTTGTAATTCATTTTCATTGAATTCTGGGAAGTCTTTAATTTCTTTCTTTATTTCTTCCTTGACCCAGTGGTGTCTCAGTTGAGCATTATTCAGTTTCCATGAGTTTGTAGGCTTTCTGTAAATTGAATTGTTGTTGAATTCTAACTTTAAGCCATGATGATTCAATAAAACACAGGAGGTTATTCCAATTTTTTTTTTGTGTCTGTTGAGATTTGCTTTGTGACTGAGTATATGGTCAGTTTTAGAGAAGGTTCCATGAGGTGCTGAGAAGAAGGTATTCTTTTGTATTTGGGTGAAATGTTCTATAGATGTCTGTTAAGTCCATTTGAGTCATAACACCTGTTAATTCCCTTATTTCTCTGTTTAGTTTCTGTCTGGCAGACCTGTCCATTGGTGAGAGTGGGGTGTTGAAGTCTCCCACTATTAAGTGTGGGGTTTGATGTGTGATTTAAGCTTTAGTAATATTTCTTTTTTTTTTTAAACAAATGTGGGTGCCCTTGTATTGGGGGCATAAATGTTCAGAATTGAGGCTTCATCTTGAGGGATTTTTCCTGTGATGAATATGTAATATCCTTCTTGATCTCTTTTGAGTAATTTTAGTTTTGAAGTCTATTTTGTTAGATATGAGGCTAGCTATACCAACTTGCTTCTTAGGTCCATTTGACTGGAAAATCTTTTCCCAACCCTTTACTCTGAGGTAATGTCTGTCTTTGAAGTTGAGGTGTGTTTCTTGCATGCAGCAGAAGGATGGATCCTGTTTTCATATCCATTCTGTTAGCTTGTGTCTTTTTATAGGTGAATTGAGTCCATTGATATTAAGTGATATTAATAACCAGTGATTATTAATTCCTGTTATTTTTGGTGGTAGTGTGTGTATGTTTCCCTTCTTTGGGATTTGTTGGTGTGGGATTACCTATTGCCTGTTTTCATGGCTGCATCTAACTTCCTTAGGTTGGATTTTTCCTTCCAGTGCTTTCTGTAGGGCTGAATTTGTGGATAGATATTGTTTAAATTTGGTTTTGTCATGGAATATCTTGTTTACTCCATCTATGGTGATTTAAAGTTTTGCTGGGCATGGTAGTCTGGGCTGGTATCTGTGGTCTCTTTGTGTTTGTATAACATCTGTCCAGGACCTTCTGACTTTCATAGTCTCCATTGAGAAGTTGGGTGTTATTCTGATGGTTCTACCTTTGTAAGTTACTTGGCTTTTTTCCTTTGCAGTTCTTAACATTCTTTCTTTATTCTCTGTGTTTAGTGGTTTGATTATTATATGTGAAGGGACTTTTTTTTTGGATCTAGTCTAGTTAGTGTTGTGTAAGCTTCTTGTATCTTCATAAGCATTTTCTTCTTTAGGATGGGAAAGTTATCTTCTGTAATTTTGTTGAATATATTTTCTGTGCCTTGGAATTGGTATTCTTTTCCTTCTTCTATCCCTATTATTCTTAGGTTTGGTCTTTTGTGATGTTCCAGATTTCCCAGATGTTTTGTGCTATGACTTTGTTGGCTTTAATGTTTTCTTTGACTGATGAATCTATTTCCTCTATCTTATCTTCAATGCCAGAGAATCTCTCTTCCATTTCTTGCATTCTGTTGGTTATGCTTCCATCTGTAGTTCCTGTTTGTTTACTCAGATTTTCCATTTCCAGCATTTCCTCAGTTTGTGTTTTCTTTATTGTCTTGATTTCAGTTTTCAAGTCTTGAACTCTTTCCTTCACCTGTTTGATTGCTTTTTCTTGGCTTTCTTTGAGGGATTTATTGATTTCTTCCAATTTTTTGTTTGTTTTTTCCCTCAGTTTCTTTAAGGGAATTTTTCATTTCCTCTCTAAAGGCCTCTATCATCTTCATAAAGTTATTTTTAAGGTTGTTTTCTTCTGCTTCATCTGCATTGGGATGTACAGGTCTTGTTGTAGAACTGCTAGGTTCTGGTGGTGCCATATTGCTCTTTAGATTGTTGAATGTGTTCTTGCACTGGCATCTACTCATCTATCTCTTCCTCCAATTAGTGCAAGTGGTGTCTGTGTCTCAGGGATCCCTTCTTGGTCTAATTAGGCCTGGCAGTCTTTGTCTCAGGGAGCTGCTGGGGTCTCGGGCGATGGGTAGGTTTGGGGGATGGAGTGGGACTTATAGATTGCAGGATCCAATGCGGGGGTGCAAAGGCCTGCCCACAGGAGTTTTGCCTACTGGCCTGCAACTGGGGCTGCAATAGTGAGGTTGGGGGAGCATGGGTTGTGCTTTGAGGCCTAGGGCCTAGAGACTGGGATGACCAGCTGGGAGAACAGTCTCTCACCTCTTGGTCCAATTGGAGCTGGCAGAGTTTGTGTCTCAGGGAGGAGCTGTGGTCTCAGGGGGATGGATGGGTCTAGGGGATGGAGTGGGGCTCATAGATTACAAGGGCCAATGGGGAGTGGTGGTAGGCTGGCCTGCCTGCAGAAGTCTTGCCTGCTGACCTGCAACTGGGGCTGCAATGGGTGGGGGTAGACTTTTCAATGTTTCTGTCTCCTTATTGAATTCAGTGTTCAAATTCATTCAGCTTAATTTCATTCAGCTATGTATTTGTATTTTCTTGGGCATCACTCAGGGCTTCTTGTTATCCCCTTGGAGTTCAGTGAAGTGATTGTTCATGTCTACTTTAAATTTTTAAATTATTTGATAAGGTATACGATTCTTTTAATGTCTGTGTCTCATGGTTCATCTAGGTAGTTCTTATCGATACCACTTCTAAGGACTACTGGGTATGTTAGGAACTGTTTTGGCTATTCATGTTGTTTTTGTTTTTGTGGTTTGACCTGGGCATGTCGACTTCTTTCTATGGTTGTCTTTCTGATGTGATAATCAGGCTTTTCTTAGACTGGTCCAATACAGGAGCTACATGACCTGAGCTAGACCAGGTAAAGGCAGTGGATAAGTCAACTGGACCAGGCAAAATCTACTCTGAAGCCATAGGTCTGGAAGTGGGCCTGTGAGTGCTAAGATGACCATGGAAAGAGGGAAGGATGGGAGAAGGAAGAAGTGTCTCAACATTCAAAGGTAGCTGCTTTTGAACAAAGCAGGTTAAAAGGCCACCTGAGCAGACCCAGGTCTATGCAGCTGGAGATGGCCACATGCAAGGGGGAAACAGAGGCAGCATAGGGGGAATGGGAAAGGAAAGAAGCCTGGCAAAGGGGATCACAAAGAAAGAGGGTTTGCATCCTGTGGGTCTGGAACTAGCTTAAAGAGTTGCAGATGGCAGTGGGTTAGGGGGACTATCTTGTCTTTTTAAGTCATCGTGATTACCACGGTCTTTTCTGGAAAACACCTCCCAAGCTCTTGATTCATTTCTTTGGTTTTCTTCTGTAGTGATTTGTGGTTCTTCTTTTTCCTGTTGTATCTAATTGCTGTAAAAAGTTATTTCCTGCATTTTTCTATGGCTTCTAATTGGATTGGGAGGGAAAGTAGGTATCAGTTACTCTACCAAGACCCCATTAAGCCTTGTAAGTGTTTGTGGATGCTAATATCTGTGCACACTGCCATTGTTAATGTCTCCTAGATCATGGCTCTCTATCAAGTCTTGGTCACTGTTGTGTATCTTCCTTTGCAGCAATGTGGGCCCGATAGCTGTTGTGAACCGACAACTTGTGTTCTGAAACAAGGGAAGGCTTGTGACAGCATGTCTCCCTCACAAACCTGCTGCCAAGACTGTGACGTAAGATTTAAGTTTAGTAGCATTCTATAAGCACACGCTGAATTATACAGAGGATGCATTGACTTATGACTACAGTCTTCTACAAAAACAAAGTACCTTTTTTTTTTTTTTTTTTTTTGGTTTTTCGAGACAGGGTTTCTCTGTGTAGCAAAGTACCTTTTAAGTAAAGAAAAGATAATAAATTGAGGATTCAATTTCTCACTTTGTGACGTTTTCTTCAACATTACAGTCTCTGTCTACTATCACTACTTTAATAACTTGGAGTGGCCCCTGTTTTTTGTGTGTGTGTGTGTGTGGTACTTTCTCTGTTTGACCCATACTTTCCTTTAGCTCATTCTGTAACCCTGGTTGTCCTTGCATTTACAATACTTCTGCCTCAGTCTCCCCAAACCCTGGGATTACAAGACTGTACTACCAGGGCCAGCTAACATTTTTCCAAATAGAATTATATGTTTTTTTTTTAAACTGAAGTATGGACTTCTCATTCATGGACAATTTTATTCCCAAAGGATCCCATGGTGATGGTTGATCCATTTTGCTTTCCAGGTCTTCCCATGTGTGTTACAGTGAGTTTCCCATGTGCGACTACCACGATTGAACTACCTGCCATTCATGCTATTTTCTTCATTGTTCTCAACTGACACAGCTACAGTTTCTTTCTAGAAACCCATAGTATGGCTATATTTATCTTCTGTGACCTTTTTTTTTTAGTGTCAAATGAAAATAATGACTAAGAAGCATGAGAACAGAAAGGTTATACTTGGATTCCTTTCTCAAAAATTCCCATGCTTCAGTGCTTCTTCAATGACCATTCACCTGCCCCCTACACTCTGCTCAGTGATTTGTTTACATTTGTAGCAGAATTGATAAGTATTCCGCAATTGTGAACTGTGGTATACACATTTATATTTTTTTTGAAATTGACTTAACTAAAATATTTTCACTCTACAAGACTGATTTCCGAGGCTAACCGTGGTCCTTGCTCCCTTGAGTGAAAGCACAAAACTTCAGTATGTGCGTGTGTGCGTGCGTGCGTGCGTGCGCGCATGTGCATACACGGGCCTGTGTGGGTGACATGGCCTGTGAGGGTGACATGGCCTGTGTGGGAGCCAGATGTAGACAGTAGGATGATTTTCCTCAATTGTGTCTCTACCTTATTTCCTTTGACCTGTGTCTCTTTCTCAGCTTGAAGCTTGCTATTTCAGCCAGACTGACTGGTGCATGAACCTTGGAATCTTCTTGTTTGACCCCCCCACCCCCACACTAAGAGTGCTGGTGCACACTGCCATGCCCAGCTTTTGTGTGAGTTCTGAGAATATGAACTCATTTTTATGCTTTACAGCAAGCACTCTCCTCATTGAGTCATCAGCTCACCACATATCACCTTTTTTTTTGTTATACCATTGCTTATATATCTATACCTTATCTTTCCTTTTCATACATTCCATTTATTTTGAAATGAATAGCACAGTGATGTATACTAAGAGACTGAAACACCCTAAAGATTCAAAAGAACACATACATGATCAATATTGTTTGAAATACTTGTGAACACAGTATTGTTATATATAAAATATTTTTCCTGTTAGTTTGCAGCACAAGGCCAAGAATGTAGGCCCCAAAAGCATCCAGACTGTGATATTGCGGAAGTCTGCAATGGGAGCTCAGGAGCTTGTCCACCTGATGTAACTATACACAATGGGCACGTTTGCAAAGCAGGTGGGTTTATCTGTTTTGATGGAGACTGCCCTGACCTGGATAAACGCTGTGAGAAGATATATGGAGAAGGTAAATTTTTCATATATATCTATCTTTTACAAATTATCCTTAACCTATTCATTATTCTTTAATTTGTTAATGAACCTTTAGGTTGTTTCAAAATCTTGACAGTTGTGAAGCATGTAATAACAAGCCTGGAAATGCATGTGTCTCTTTGAGAAAATGCTTTTATTTTCCTTGAGTACACAAAGGTGGGATTCTGAATCTTGAGATAATTCTGTATTGAGTTTTTAAAGAAGCTCCATACTGTTTTCAATAGATTCTATACCAGCTTATACTTCTGTCGCCAATGGCTGAGTGCTCCTATCCCTATCACCAATGGCCGAGCACTCCTATTCCCCACCATGCTTACGAATGTTTGTTAACTTTTGTCTTTTTCGACACTCACTCCAACATTTGTGAGGCAATATTTCACTTTGATTATTCTTTCATATTTGCTTGATGATTAGTGATGTTGAACAATATTAAAAGTACTTATGACTTCCATTGGTTTTCTCTCTGGAAGCCAGTGGGACGGACCTCTTGCCAGTTCAGCCACCAACAGCCATCTTTTCCAAACCTGTCTGAAAACGGAAATGCAATAGTGCTTCTCTCTACATTGCCAAGAAGTAGCTCCTGTCACACAGCTTCTAGAACGGAGGGGCAACCACTTTCAGATCCAACTGAACCCCTGGCCCTGAAACCATGTGTCCTCTCACAGATCCATACTACAGACCTCAGTTCTGCAACTTCTTCGTCCTTGCTAGTGTTTTAGACCCCACATTGTATATCCCTCAAACTTGGCAAGTACTGTAGATAAAGACTAATGCTTCCTTGGGCCCTGCTGTAAGCTATGGATCCCAGCTCTGTAGCCATTGCACACATATCTACATCTTGGGCACTTGAAATACGCTCCCAGAAAACCAGCCAACTCCCTGGCAACGGAAGGTGTAGCTTTTTGTTTGTCCTCCAGATCCTGAATAGGAGTTTGCTCTACACAAGAGACTTACTTCAGTTTTAAGGGTCTATCCATACATTGATAGGAAGAGATGGGAAAGCCATTTTTATTGTATAATGATAAAGAAGTCACCTTATCAAGAAGATACAGTGTCAGTTTATGTGCAGTTTGTGTCAGAACACCTAAACATTTAAGCAATCAAGCATGAAGGAGAGAAGACAGATTGCAGCACAGCCAAGAGTAGGGGAACGCAACCCATCACTTTGCACAAGATGATTGTTCGGACAGATGATCAACTAGAAAACTATTGGTTACTTTTTGGATTACTATGAAGGGAAACCCCTATCTTTCCATGGAAATTTTCCCTTGGTTCCCTCTGCAAAGTCTTTGAATGCTGTTGGCTTAATAACCCCTCAGGTGGGCTAAAATGACTTTCTGTAGGATGAATTGGAAAAATTAGTGGAAAGACCATGAAGAGTTTATTTCACGTTTTATGCTTAAAAAACACATCTAGGGTTGGAGAGATGGCTCAGTCATTAAAGGCTAGGCTTACAACCAAAAATAAAAAGGCCTCTATAGTTTTTAATAGAACAGATATGTTCATATTTGAAGTCCTGGTTTTGATTGTCAAATTCATATGAAAGAGAATGGACATGGCTGACAGTCCAACCAGTGTTTGGTGCCAGTTGATTATTTATGGTCCTTATTAATTATGTAAATATTTATTTAGCATCTTAATTGGGTGGAAGTAGCCTTCTTTTGAGAATGTAGACAAAAATTGGGTGCGAACAACAATGTTGAGATAAGGATTTCTATTCTTATGGAGCTTAAATTCCAATGTGGCAGGGCATCAGACAAACAAAAAAATTTATGGATAGACAAATAAAAAAATGAATCAAATAAAAAATGCATAATGGCATGAGTTATGTTAACAAAAATATTTGAGTGATCAAATAGTGCAAAGCCACAAGCAGGGTGACAAGACTAAGTCTTGCTGCCACAGGTGCAATGCCCAGGCATGTTTGTCTGAGGAAATGAAACTTCAGAAAAAAATGGGAACGGTGAGAAGGAGCCAGTCAAGACATGGCTTGGAAAGAGTATTCCAGCGAGAGAAAATAGAGCCAATGTTTTAGCACTCCATGGAGTGTGGATGCTGATGCGGGTCATGACCATTGGAAAACACATATTTCTGACAACCTTGGGGAATCCCAGCTATACATTTATTTTTATTGCTGCTTCATAACTGTAATTTTGCTACATTGTGGTGTCTCTGTTCCCAAGACTGTCAGAAATAGTGTTTTCCCATGGTTGTGACACACAGGTTGAGAACTGTTGACGTAAGTCCTGGTGGGGAGTATGACTGAAATGTAGTGTATTGGGATCAGATTTTTTTTTTTTTAGTGTAATAATAAACCAGTTGAGATATTTAAGTAAGAGACCAAAACTATGGTTTTGGTTGAAAAAAGATCATTGTAGTTGTATTTTGTAGGTCATTGTAGATAGCATGGTGGGAACCACTGGAAACTAATACAGTAGAAAAGATGAGATGTGACCACACTTAGGCTGTACTTATGAGGCATTGTCAAGAAGACTCCAATTAGGAGATGGAGGCAGCTGGTGAGGGGGAAATGGACTCAAGGACCATTTCTAAGTTTGGCCTCATCATCTGACGAGCTAATGGTATGAAGTAAGGAGTGTAGGGATAAAACAGTTTGGTTTGAGATATTAAGCTGAAAATCCTATTAGTCAAAGGCAAGATCAGTTCTATGTCAGGTAAGAAAGCTAACATTTCTTTGGCCTCTTTATCTCAGCTGAAGTGGGATGAAGGGCCTACTGTGTTTAATTATCTCTGATAGTTGTCAGGGAAGGCAATGTCAAGCCCTTTGCTGCTCCATGGTATATTTGAAGCATTACCTCATTGTTGACCATAATAGCCCAATATTTTATTTTATTTATTTGTAAATGAAATATTTATGCAATGTTTTATTGTCCTGGTACCCTCTATGAGTAGCAGTCTATTAAAATGCATCCATTATTTGATTACATTTCATAGGACTTGATAATATAGTACAGAGACTAGAAATACAGTATCTCATGCCTGAATAGGCAATTTCTATTCCTTAGGAGACTTGGTAAACACCCCAGATTGTTAAGGCAACATTTGTCAAATGACTTCCCATTTGCAAAATGCTTTCCTTTTAATGACTCAGTCTCACTCTGGGAAACTAAGTTGGATTAAAAATGAGTCTCTAATACTACTGGGAAAGGGTGTATAAAACATCCTCTCTCTACAAGTTTTCTTTCCGGTTGCTAAGATGAAACACCCTGACTAAAAACTACTTGGGGGAGAAAGGATTTATGAGAGTTTCTGATTCCAGGTTACACCCTGTCATTTCAGAAAAATGTGAGTCGATTGAGACAGCTGGCTGGTCACATCACATCTCCTGTCAAGGGCAGAGAAAATGAGTGATGCATGCTTCCTCTGCTTAGTCCTGTTTCTGTACTTAGACAGTTCGGGACTCAAGCTTAGGGACTAACGCCACCCATGGTGGGCTGGGTCTTCCCACATCAAATCTCACACAGACATGCCCACAGGCCAACCTGGTCTAGACAATTCTTCACTGAGACACTGTTTCCATACTACTCTGTATTGTCACATTGACATTAAAACCAACCAACTTACCTCCTATGTTTTGGAACCTAACCCATCTCCTGTTTTCTGGCACCTCCTGTTAATGCCCCCTAGGTTACCAATCTATCAGTGGATTAGTCCCCTGAGTAAGGATACTCATGATGCAGTTACACTTCCATGATTTCATACAATACCCAGGGCAACACCTTCAGCAATGAGTCATTTGGGAAGACTTGCCTCCCATTAAATAATGGTGCCTTTTGTTGCTTTCTTGAACAAAGCCCTCTCCTCTGTACACACATCTACAACTCTTCCTTCTCTTGTAGTTTGTGTTATAGAAATGAATACAGGGTAGCAAAGCAGCATCCAGTTAGAGTCATGAACACCACCTTTCTCTCAGTTCTTTCTCTGTCCTTACAGCTTACTAGGAAACCTTTTGAGTTGGGTAATAATGGCTACAGAGGTAAAGGAAATATGGTGTATGAGGACATGGAGGAGCATAAATGTATATTCTGATCTAAATGTATTTCTAATTTTGACAGGTTCACGGAATGCTCCATTTTCTTGCTATGAAGAAATCCAGGGTCAAACTGATCGGTTTGGCAACTGTGGTAAAGATCGGCAAAACAGATACATATTCTGTGGATGGAGGTGGGCTACATCAAGCAGCGATACTTTCTATGCTATATTCTTTTTTTATTGAGCTTTTCTCTTTAGTATATACCATGAATTCCAGTTATATTCTTTTTTTTTTTATTTAGCTTTTCTCTTTAGTATATACCATGAATTCCAGTTGCTCCAAGTACCCCATTTGCATGGCGGTGGGTCTGAAGCCTGAATGAAGGCCCAGGCCTGGACATGGTTCTGCTACAAGATACCATATAAAGCTTTTATCTGTGGGTGATCATTCAGCCCCCAAATCTAATCTAAAGCATACTCACAGTGCCCACAGAACCTTTCCCTCCAAAGCTACTGTTTTTTTTTCTTATAAAAATGATCCCCCTGATGCTTTACTACTCCATGTGTATTATAAAATCAAGCTCAATTTCTTGTGCATCCTCAGAGAGAGCCTTTTCATATTTTGTTCAAGAGTTTAGTAAAAATATTTATTAAGATCCTGCTATGTACTAGACCCTGGGTTAAATAATAGTTGGCAGCACACACACATCACACACACACACACACACACACACACACACACACACACACACACACCACACACACACACACACACACACACACACACACACACACACACCTATGCATATCTATACACATACAGACATACATATGCTCACACACAGATGCATACACACACACACACACACACACACACCACACACACACACACACACACACACACACACACCTATGCATATCTATACACATACAGACATACATATGCTCACACACAGATGCATACACACACACACACACACACACACACACACACACACACACACACATATGCTCTTGCCATTTGTAGGTTCTTAAACACACCATGGCCTTGGCTTGTTTATGCTTCCTGATTAAAACTAACTTGTAAGCTTTGGCTCTGTAATGTCTACAGAGCTTTCTGGAACTGATAAACTAGAAAACCACCCTAAATTTCTATAGGGACTTATTTTATTTATGGCATTATGGTCAGATTTTTTAAATCATGTTTCATATCAGTTAATAAGGTCCTTGAGGGTACATCTAACAAATTTATTCATTATTCTCTGTCTCTAATTGATTATTTGACAGTAAATATATAATCCACAGAATAAACAAAAGACTGTGGGTAGTAATGAATACTTTATATCTATAGCTGAAGTTTTTCTGGTCCTGCCTGGCTCCCATGGCCCTGTGGTCCTAAGTAAACATACAGAGGCTTACATTAATTAAAACTGTTTGGCCATTAGCTCAGGCCTACCACTGGCTAGCTCTTACATTTAAACTAACCCATAATTGTTATTTATGTTTAGCCATGTGGCTTGGTACCTTTTCTCAGTTCTGCCTTCACATCTTGCTTCTCATGGCGGCTGCGGCTGGCAGTGTCTCCTCTCTGCTTATCCCGCCTGTACTATACTTCCTGCCTGACTACTGGCCAATCAGTGTTTTATTTATTAATCAGTCAGAGGATCACATTCACAGCATACAGAAAGACATACTAAGCACTTCCCCTTTTCTTTTTTTGTCTACAGAGCTTTCTGGAACTGGTAAGCTAGAAAACCACCCTAATTTCTATAGGGACTTATTTTATTTATGGTCAGACTTTTAAAAGCATGTTTCAAATCAGTTAGTAAGGTCCTTGAGGGTACATCTAACAAATTTATTCATTATTCTCTGTCTCTAATTGGTTACCTGACAGTAAATATACAATCCACAGAATAAACAAAAGACTGTGAGTAATAATGAATACTTTATATCAGTGGGTTTAAACTTTCTCCCTTAAATATTTATACAAACACATTATATTCTCTATGTTGGCATAAATAGTCATGATTTTTAATCAAAGCAATTACAAAGCATTTCTAATAACCACCTAATGCGTACTAATCATTTTTATATTTTCAGAAATCTCATATGTGGGAGATTAATTTGTACTTACCCCAAACAAACTCCATATAACCCACCTAATAACAGCACCGCTTCTGTGATTTATGCTTTTGTACGGGACCAAGTATGTATCACTGTGGACTTTGGATCGAGTGTCAGAGAAGATCCACTCAAGGTCATTAGTGGCTCTGTATGTGACCTTGACAGGGTAAGTCACTTACAACCAGTTTCTTAAAAATCTAGGTTCATTTATTATTTTGGTTAGCATTTTCATATTAAAGTATTTAATTTTGATTTGCTCTGTGTAACCCTAAACGTTTGGAGGGAGAAATGAATGCATTTTAACTCATGTTTAGCTCGTAATAGAGAAATATAAATGTTTCATTCTTCTAGAACTTCAGCATAATGAGTGATGGCTTGAGTAGAGACAAAAGAACGTTTAGGAGTAGATTGTACTTAAGTACTTTATAGCATGGACAATCACTGAGAAGGAATTCATTTAGTCTTTGTGGCTCAGTGAATTAGGCTACCCTTGAAGTCAGGATGCTTAGAATCATTATGGAACATATTACCAGTTACCTGAACAACGTGAGATGTTTCTAGAATAAGTAATTTTGGGGATAATAACAGCTTTTACTCTAGAGGGCTATGGTGGAGACTAAAGGAGATTGCATAAAATGGATAGAACAGTGCCTAGCACATAGTTTGAGCTAAGTGTAATTTGGCTAAATACACACACACACACACACACACACACACACACACACACACACACTTTTTTTTTTGGTTTTTCGAGGCAGGGTTTCTCTGGGTAGCTTTGGAGCCTGTCCTGGAACTCACTCTGTAGCCCAGGCTGGCCGTGAACCCACAGATATCTGCCTGCCTTTGCCTCCCGAGTGCTGGGATTAAAGGTGTGCACCACCACCGCCCAGAATTGATTATTATATTTTTAATTTGCATCCATGACCCCAACTCAAACCTGTAGAAAATAGAAAGGGAATGAATTTACCTCAAAATCTCATTTAATTTCTGACCACATCTGTGTTTGTGTAGAAACATGTCATATTTTATTAAAGCTACCTATTTACTGGACCACATGAAAGTGATTTAAAATACTAGCCCTTATATTTTAGGTTTAGATTCTTAGCAACCTTTGAGTGGAAAAGTGTGGTTTTTATGCTTCTTCCTGTATCTTAACTCTCTGCCACTCACATCACAATGGTGCTTTTGTTACAACCGATGAGCCTACAGTGACACACCATTATCACCCCAAGTCTTTAGACCACTTTGGATAATCTCCAAAAACTCAAGTGATTAGCAAACATATTCCTAAATATCACACTGGTCAAAAATCAAATCTCAATAGAATTTAAAAAACATTTTACGGGCGGTGGTGGCACATGCCTTTTATCCCAGCACTTGGGAGGCAGAGACAGGCAGATCTCTGTGAGTTCTAGGACAGCCTAGTCCACAAAGTGAGTTCCAGGACAGCCAGAGCTGTTACACAGAGAAACCCTGTCATGAAAAACCAATATATATGTATATTACATATTATTATTTTATATTATTTTTTTAAACTAGCAAAAATTTGACATCAACATTTGAGGAATGCTGTAAAATTACTAGACTCAAATTTGTAGCAGCAAATAGTTATGGTTTTGATATTAAATTTCTAATTACAGTGCTAAGATGGCTGGAGCCCTCTGAATTGGAAACTTCTTTCTATTTTCTTTAGATTTGTTTAAATAGTATATGTGTAGAAACAAGATTTCTTAAGAATGAGTCACACAGGTGTACAAGCAAGTGCAATGGAAATGGAGTAAGTAGCCACATGTTTCTGGGTGTTTCTCAGCATCAGTAATTTATTGGTCTCATTTGATGTCCACAGTGTGCCAAGGCCTATTGACACCTGGGAGCTGAAATGAGCAGTCAAACTCAACTTCTTTTTTTTTTTATTTTATAATTTAATTTAATTTTACATATCAGCCACGGATTCCCTTGCTCTCCCCCCTTCTGCCTTCCCCCCAGCCCACCCCCCATTCCCATCTCCTCCAGGGCAAAGACTCCCCTGAGGATTGAGTTCAACCTGGTAGATTCAGTCCAGGCAGGTCCAGTGCCCTCCTCCCAGGCTGAGCCAAGTGTCCCTGTACAAGCCCCAGGTTCCAAGCAGCCAACTCATGCACTGAGGACAGGACCAGGTCCCACTGCCTGGATGCCTCCCAAACAGATCAAGCTAATCAACTGTCTCACTTATCCAGAGGGCCTGATCCAGTTGGGGACCCCTCAGCCATTGGTTCATAGTTCATGTATTTCCATTCGTTTGGCTATTTGTCCCTGTGCTTTTTCCAATCTTGGTCTCAACAATTCTCACTCATACAAACCCTCCTCTTTATTGCCAATTGGTCTCCTGGAGCTCCACCTGGGGCCTGGCCGTGGATCTCTGCATCTGGTTCCCTCAGTCATTGGATGAGATTTCTAGCACGACAATTAGGGTGTTTGGCCATCCTATCACCAGAGTAGGTCAGTTCAGGCTTTCTCTTGACCATTGCCAGTAGTCTATTGTAGGGGTATCTTTGTGGATTTCTGTGGACCTCTCTAGCACTTTGCTTCTTCAAACTCAACTTCTATAATTAGTGTTAGAAAATGTTTTTGGTTAAGTTCAATTGACGATGATGTTAAAAAATCCTGTAACAGTGGAGGCACTTTTCCAAGGGCCTTAAGAACCTAAGTAGCCTGCCTGTTCACCACAAGGATTTAAGTCTCCTGTTTGTGAGTCTGTGGGTTCATAAGAATGTCGGTTTTGCCTCTCTCTTGAAAATTCGTCTTTGTATTTACAGGAAAGCCCATCTCTATGCTTACAGAAAAGCTGAGTGGCAAGTTCAACTCCCCTGCCCCCCATGGTCAGTGTCACACAGCACAGTGCTGTATTCATTATAACTGGTGATAGACTTCAACAGGTTATTGTCACCCAAAGTCTGGTGTTTAACATTAGCATCTTAGAAACACTCAGTGCCTTGCACCTGTGGGCTTTGATGCACATGTGATGGCACACATTATCACTGTACCATGCAGTGTTCACTCTTCCAAAACTCTGTGCTTGGCTTAGGCACCCTTCTTTTTCCTACCAGCAGCCCCAAAACTTTTACTGACTTTACAATGTTTCTGAACATATACTTCTCCAAAGAAGCAATACGAATAGCCAGCAAATGTCTGAAAAAAAAAAATGCTCGCTGCCATTAGTTATCAAGGAAATGTAAAACTAAACAACAATATGAAATCTCACCCCAATAAGAATGGCTGTCCTCAGAAAGGCCCAAAGTAACCAATGCTGTCACCAATGCCGAGAAAAGGGAACTTGTGATGGTTAATCTTCACTGTCTGCTGGAGGAGAGCTGGAATCACCTGGAGATACACCATGGTTTATCTGTGAAGGTGTTTGAAGAAAGTTTTAACTGAGGCAGGAATACTCCCCCCACCCCCAGTGTGGGTGGCTCCATGCCACAGGTTGGGGTCTGGGACTGATGACAAGGGAGAAAATTGAGTGTCATCATTGATCTCCTGCTGCAGTGGGTACATCCTCTGAGGCTGGCTAGTTTCACAGAGCATGATAACCCACAGTTCGATCCATTTTGTACAAACGATATAGTTTCATTCTTCTTTCTGACTGAGAGTCTACATAGATGGAATTCTCTACTTGTTCATCCACTGGTACTCATGGAGGCTAATTTCATAATTTGGCTGTTGTGACTATACTACAGTTAGTATAAGCATGCAGTTATCTCCATAGGAAGCTGTCTTTGATTCTGTGAAGCTGTGCATCCAGAGGTGATGCAGCTGGATAATATGAAAGTTGCTTAGCAATCGTGTAGAAGGGCTCATGTTCTACTCTGCATCCTTGCCAGTATTTCCTGCTGCCTGTTTTCTTGGGTAGATGGACAATGTTTTCCTAAGAGGCCAGAAGTTATTAAATGAAAATCCTAGTACTAGGTATGGGATACCTCCCTGTGAGCTGTTTCTCAGGGAGTTTCCAGAGCACCCCCAAAACCTTGCAGGCTATGGTCGGTATCCCTGGTTGCCCACCAGCCCAAGAACATAGGACACTACTGTTGCAGGTCACCACACACTTTGGTTGCAAGGCATTGAGGAATCAAAATGAAGAGAAGCTGACGTTTTCTCCACGTTGTCCAGCTTTCATAGTGCTGGGAAGTGCTGGCAAGCTGCTGAGGGAGAAAATTCAGCAGTGGTCCCACCCACGTGTGTACCCCGTGGGCTATAAAAAATGACCTGCTTGTCAAGATATGCCTATTAGAGCAATAGTCGCTTGAGTATTACGGGGTAACTGCTGCTTTCTGACTGGACTTGAGGCCTGCTCCACAGGATGGAGTTCAGACCTGGTACTGTCAACCTGACCAAGAGCCCGTGCCTGGTGAGTTTATAGGTCTCCAAGGTGAAGTTGCTATGGTCACTTTACCAAATGGACACAACATTCCTCTACACATTTGTGCCCAGAGATCAACGCTCCTGTCAGCTTCAGTATGAGAAGATTCTTTTTTTTTTTTGCAGTGATTATGACAGAGATTCATAATTGGTCAGAGTGCAGGGAATTAGAGACTGTAGGATGCTTGGCCCTGAAGAAGGCATCTGTATCGTCACTACCCCCCCACCCCACCCCCGTCTCCCAACAGACTCAGATAACATTGAGGAGGAGGTGTAGGAAGAACATCAGAGATTGGGGAGAAGACTGTGAAATAACTCTCTGGACACCACACAGCGATTGCTCTTACCACAGCTGCGGTTGGCTGCTCAAAACTGGATTTTGTTACCACTTCATCGTGCACTGGGGAGGGCTTCGTGAGGCCCCTCTTCTCATTGAGGGGTTACAGGCAGTTAGTCGGAGGGTAGAGGAGGACAAATAGTTTTCTTCAGTGGTGTGGCCACTGATGCGTTGCCCACGCTCCAGGAAATAACCCCCAACTCATGCTCACTCAAGCAACCACAAGGAAACTCAGTGGGTCAAAGGAAACATTAAAAGAGAAAGGAAGAAAGTGTTTCAGCAGAAGTGGGGTAGGTGATGGGAAAAGAGGGGTAATAGGGGGTGAAAATGCCCCAAGCTCATTATATACATGTATGAAGTTGTCGAAGAATTAGAAAAATGGGAGCTGGAGAGATGGCTCAGAGGTTAAGAGCACTAACTGCTCTTCCAGAGGTCCTGAGTTCAATTCCCAGCAACCACATGGTGGCTCACAACCATCTGAAATGAGATTTGGTGCCCTCTTCTGGCCTGCAGGCATACATGCTGTATACATCATAAATAAATAAATCTAAAAAAAAAAAAAGAATTAGGGTTGGGGATTTAGCTCAGTGGTAGAGCGCTTGCCTAGCAAGCACAAGGCCCTGGGTTCGGTACTCAGCTCCCCTCCCCCCCAAAAAAAATAGAAAAATGGTCAAAAGTGCAAAAATAAAAGAATGTCGCTAAATCTTCATGTTCAAGCCTTTCCCATGCGGTCTCTCATGCCGTTCTTTCTGGTTTTAGTCTCAGTTTGCTCTAGTAAGATAAAGAAATGATTATTTTTTACATCTGTTGAGACTTGATTTTTTTTTTTTTTTGCCAAAGTGTGATTTTTGGGGGGAAGTTTGTCCATCCACTGAGAAGAATGTTAATTCTCTGTCAGATTGAATGTTTGGTGTGTCTTCTGAGTTAATTTGATCTATAGTGAAGTTTGAATCTGAAGTGATATTTTTCTGTGGTTTTTTTTGTCTGCAAGTTGATAAGGGTGGGGTGTTCAGACTCATCATCATCATCATCATCACATCTGACCCACCTATTCCTTTATAGGCACTAATCTTTCTTTTACAGAACTGGAGAGCTGATATAGGGTGCACATTTGTATTGACAATCACTATGTCTTTTTGACTAATTGTTTCCTTTATTGCTTCTAATTTGGCCTTGTGGTCACCTTTATACATATATAATTTAGGATATATATATAATTCAGAACACACACAGAGCACACATACACATATATGGCACTACACATTCCACCTTCTCATTACATCATTTCCATGCTTCCCTTTCTACTAATCTGTGTTTATCAGGGCAAATGGTATCCCCCCCTCCCACCATCCCCATCCTCAGAGAACAGTCATCTGTTCGCTTGTTTAGTTATTTTTATTAAATTCAATGAGCCAGCCTGCATCATTTGATATTAAAGAGTCTTCACTGGACCTCCTTTGAGACAGATCTTAGCTTGTAGCCTGAGCTGGCCTGGAGCCCGTACCTCTTGTTCCTCAGCCTTCTGAGCGCCAGGATTATAGGCCTGTGCCATTCTACCTGGCTTCAGCTTTAGGGATCTTTTGTATCTGTCTACGCAGCCTTGCCACTGGCATGGTACACAGATAGGCTTTGTTTCTGGCTCTGTCTGTGGCTCTAAATGTCCTTTGCATACCCCTTCTTTATGTATGGCTAATTTTCTGCTGTAATTTAGTTGATCAGGCTTTCTGCACCTTCAGCTTCTTCTGGCCCCCGGTTGTTCATATCAGAGGCCTCATACTGTGCTCTCTGAATGTAGACGCTTTGGGACTGCCTTCAGTCTACGGCATTAGTTTTTCTGTTTGAACTAGTCTGTTGACAGTGCTTTCCACTGCAATTTTTATTTGATTTTTTTTCTTTCGTTGCCAAGATTCTCATTTGGCTCCCTGCCCCAAATCTCAATTTCTTTGCATTTAGAAAATGTATTATTGTGGAAGTTGCTGATTATTTTTTCAACAAGGTTCTTATTCTTAGGTTGAAATTTAGATCCAGTTAAGATGGCACCAGCTGAGTTACATGAAGAACGTTTTCTGTCTTTGCTAGTAAATGTTTCACAATTAGCCTGGGGAAGGTTTAGGTCTTTGCTTGCGAAGGCCAATATCTGAAGCAGCCAACAGGAAGTCACTGAATCCGAGGAAGGGAAAAGATGCACGCCAGTCAGCCTTGGGATTGGTGGCCGCTAACACATCACTAGATTTAGAGTTGATGTCTGTCTGCTTCTGAAACTGCTCTCTAAACTTTTTTTTTTTTTGAGACAGGGTTTCTCTGTGTAGCTTTGGAGCCTGTCCTGGAACTCACTCTGTAGACCAGGCTGGCCTCGAACTCACAGAGATCCGCCTGACTCTGCCTCCCGAGTGCTGGGCATGTGCCGCCATTGCCACGGCATGTTATAGTTTCTTGATCCAAGTATGTCTCCTTTTGTATGTAGCTTTTTAATATCTCTTCCTTTGATGCGTGAGTTTTAGTCTATGGAACCAAGTATTCACTTTGTGGAATTCCCTCTTGAAATCGCATAAATATAACCATACTTAGCTAAGATAAAAAAGCAACCATTATGGCCTAGCACATAATTTCATAATCTTAAAAACTGATTTACACATCTCAAAATGATCCTAGGTATGCAATTCACTTGGTGAATGTCACTGTAACAAAGGCTTCGGCCCGCCAGACTGTAGCACGAGTGTCCGGTCTTCCTGGTGGCTTAACAAGAACGGTAAGTATATCTTTAAACAGCGATCGAGGAAACGTCATGAAATCACCTAGTTCCATTCACACGCAGCCACATTTTGCCACCCAAAAAGAGGCTAATAGAATTTGGAAACAAATGGCAATTAGACGTTTCTCAAATAAATGAGACCCCGTGTCCTGGGCTGTCTGTTTCTCTGTGCTGCTGTATCTGTCATTTGGGGGTGTTTCCCATCTGCCTTCCCACCTTTACAAAGTGTTTGGGATCTCAGGTCTAGGCAATGTTTACTGCATCTGGTACAGCCACCATGTTTCTGTTAAAGGAGAAACAACATGGAGGACAAGGTTTGACGCAGTCTGTAGACTTCACAAAACAAATGGTAAATTTCACCTGAAGAGATAATAGAGGAGCCACTACCATGACATCCTCTGGTGCCCGTCCTTGATGCACCTATTAGGTCTGGAAGTAGTTTTGGAACTCTCCCTTTCTCTCTGGTTTTTTTTCTAGACAGAGTTTCTCTGTGTAACAGCCCTGGCTGTCCTGAAACTCACTCTGTAGTCCAGGCTGGCCTCGAACTCACAGAGATCTACCTGCCTTTGCTTCCTGAGTGCTGGGATTAAAAATGTGCTCTAACACACCCGGCTGGGACTCTCTAGAATTTAAGTTTTTATTTTCACACAGTGCATTCTGTTGGTTTCCCCTTCCCCAGCTCCTGGATCCTGCCCCCCATTTCCCTACCCACCCAAAAGCCACATCCTTTCTTCTTAGGGTCTGACAGGCTCAGGTAGGCACTGTCAACAAGCGATGGACTTCAGATTGGAGCCAAGCTTCTCAATTTCCCTCAGGCGCCCCTTCAGGTAGCGCCACAATCTCGTATAGATAAATACAGCCCAAGGGCGAGAAGCCTGTCATCTCTTCCCTGCAAAGGGGGTGACAGACAAGCATGGTGAGATCTATGGAGAACCCTCTAACAAGTCCAAGTTTGGTGGTTTCATTGTACTCAACCTGCGCTTCAGATCACTGGATTTCAGGCACTCACAGGGTTACAATGGGGCTTTACTGTAATTGCCAGAGTGTGTAGAATACTCTAGAAGCCTCTGAAACTTTGTTTCTACGTTTTAATGAGGATTTTAGATACAGTTTCAAATATTGTGATACTAGAGTTAGTTTTCCATACTCCTTGATTGAAAAGAAAAAAGAAAATTATTTTAATGAATTTGTTGTCATTTGAAAGTAAATCGCACCAGTTAATGTTGAACATGCCTTTTATTTTTAGATCTGACCATGGAAGGATCTTCTAAGAACTCCGAAAAGAAGTGGCTTCTAAGTTTGTACATTGTTTTAATTATTTTCACCTCAGCAGTCCTAGTACTCACAGTATGGAAAGGCTTGAAACCGTGGCTTTCCAAGGAAGAGGAATCCCTGAGTAGCGAGTAAATTGAATTTATGTTCCGAAGCTAAGTTTTAGTAGCAACAGGACCTTGCTACATAAGAAGTCGGGAGAAGTAATGACGCTTTGTGTTTCCCTAGGACTTTGGGCACTATATCAACATTTCCTCTAACTGTGGGGGGTTTTTCTAGTCAGTGAGCACTTTCTCAAAGATGATGGGTTTGGGAATGTGGGTAATACAACACAGTCACCACTGTGTTAACCAAGCCATCCTCCAGTGTCTGCCCCAGACAGCAGCAAGGTCACAGATGTGCCTCGCTTTCCACGTGGGTGTCGAGGATCTGAGTTCAAGGCCTCATGTTTATTGGTGCAGCTGCCCACCTCCCCAGGCTGCCCTGAAAGCTGCCGACACTCCCTTGTTCATATGTGCTATCCTCTGCACATCCAGTTAGATATTTATTCCGAATGTTGTAACCTGGTTTTGGTTATGGCGTGTTTTCCAAAGACTTTTAAGCGGGCCATGCTCTACATTTGAGCACTCAATGGTACCATAAGTTCAAGTTTACTAAGCCCCTCTCTGTCTGTAGTTGGCTGTTCGCATAGTAGAGGGTGCCCCAAATTCAAGTTTGTCTCCGACTTGCAGTTTGTGTGTCATTCTGCCTGAGCTGGCGGAGAGCCTCACATTGGCATTCCGCTCTTGTGAACAAAACTTTAATAAACAAGGGAGGTAGGTGCCACTTTGAGATCCCAATCTCAATTCTTTTAGAATGCCTCAAAGTAGGGATTTCTGGATGGGATGGTTGATAGTTGTGCTTTTCATTTTCCAGAGCAGCCGTTCTGTTACCGGGCGAAAAGGTCATGCGACACGACAAAATCCAGTCTCAGAGCTTTATTAGGAGGAAGTTGGGGGAGACAAAAGAACCAGGCCTGGGGAAGAAGTATGTGCAGAGAGCAGAGAGAGAGAGAGAGAGATAGTAGGGGAGGAGAGAACAGAGAGGAGAGAGAGGAAGAGTCTGAGTAGGAGTCTGTGTCTGGCTTTTTTAAAGATTCTCACGCACATGCGCAGGTAGGCTTATGGAGCTATGCCACACATGCGCGGATTGTGTGACCACGCTGCGCCCAGTGTGCGATCACATAGCACACTGATGACACAAGACACAAGACCCCTTGCTTAGCGATTGAACTGCGCATGTGCGGTCATGCAGCTGGCGTGGCAGCAGAATCCCAACAGCTGTACTATGTGCTGATTTACATCCTCACAAGCACTCCATTTTTCTCCCTCTACCGTTCCCACTCTGAACTTCTCACTTTCTTTCTAGCCATCCTAACAGAAGTGGCTTTCTGTTACTGAAAATGTGTGCAACTTCTTTAGAAAAACACTTGTTCAAGTCCTTTGGGCATATTTTATTTTATTTTGAAACAGTGTCTCACTATGCCACCCTGGCTGGCCCGGAACTCTTCATATAGATCAGGTCAGCCTCCGAAGTCACAGAGATCTGACTGCCTCTACCTCCTAACTTCTGGGATAGAGCCTTCAGTCAGATTTTAACTGGGTATTTTTTTTCTCTTAAATAGCGTGGATTCCTTGCGTACTTTGGATCTGTGTTTGGATACTGATTCCTTATCACATGAGTGCTTTCCCAGTCTTTGGAGTGCTCGTGTGGCTCTTTGTTTGTGGACTGTGCTCCTTCTATGTGGGTGATTGCCACGTCTAAGGTGAAATGGAGGCCCTCTCAGGCTTTCTTTGGGGGAGTTTTAGCTTTCTGGTCTTTGTGAAGTTTTTTTTTTCTTTTTAATCAATTTTGAGTTAATTTTGTGTGGTGTAAGAGGGGGGGTCCAGTTTCATTGTTAAGTGCTTCGTTATTCTGTTTTCCAGCACTACTTCTGGAAGGACACTGTCACTTGCCCACTGTGTGCTCGGCATCTTTGTTTAAGGCCAGCTGACTGCGTGGGGGTCTCTTTTTGTCCTCTACGCCGGTCCATTGATCTGTGCACCAGTTTTTACAACGCACCTTGTGCCGTCAACTCAACATCAGGAAATACAATGAATGCTTCTAGCCTCGTGCATTTGAACTGGGATTGCATTGGTGATTTGGAGTCTTTTGTGGTTGCCTCTGAACATTAGGGTTTTCGTTTTTTGAGTCTGTGAAAAATACTGTGAGAATTTTTTTTTTTTGACTGTGTTACAGACAGTTGTGAGCTGCCATGTGGGTGCTGGGAACCAAACTTGAGTCTTCTGAAGAGCAGCCACTGCTCTTTAACGTTGAGCCACCTGTCCTGACCCTAGTGTGGACATTTTAACAGTATTGGTTCTTCTAATCCACACATTGGCATAGATTCCTTCTTACTCGTATCATTAACTCTATCATTGTTCTATTGTTTTCAGTGGTGTGTAGACTCCTAGTTAAGTTTATTACTAGATATTTTTTTTTTTATTGAGGCTGTATAGATGAGATTGTTTTCATAAGTTTCTTTCTTTTTAGACAGTTAAGTAGAGAATTATAACTGATTTTTGTGTTCTTCAAATTTACTGAGTTTGTTCTTAAGAGTTTTTTCTCTCTTAAAGACAAGGTTTTGCCATATAGCTCTGGGTGGCTTCATATTCATGACCTTCCTGCTTCCATCTCCTGAGTGCTAGAGTTATAGGTATGGCCCACCCCACCATGCCAAACTTCAAGTTAATGCAAGCTGTTCTTGTTTCAGTAAAGGATTTAGGCATTTGAAATATACAGTAACAGGTCACTTCCTTCTTCATCTGGAATGTGGGTGCCATGTGTTTGCTCTTCCTCAAGTAACTCCCTGGGCTATATTATCTTGGAGAGTGATACTGTTGTTTTCTTCCTGGTCTTATAAAAAACATGAGAACTTTACACCAAGTATAATAATGTAGCCGTGGGCTTATAATGTATGGCTTCTGTTATGTTGAGAAGCATCCCTTGTATATTTAATCACTGAAATAGTTTTTTTTAAAATCATAAACAGTTGTTGAATTTTGTGAAACACTTTTCTTGCACTTGCTGAACCACCCTTAGCTCTCATGGTAGCATGTATGGTAGCCGGTGACTTTGGTCTGTAATTTTCTCTTCTTGTCATTTGTTTGTCTAGGTTTGGTATCAGGATAATGTTGTTCTTGTAAAATGAGTTGGGAAGTGTTCTTCCTTCTTTAGTATTTTGGTAGAGTTTGAGAAGGACTTGTATTAGCCTTTTTTTTTTTTTTTTTTCCTGAGACAAGGTTTCTCTGTGTAACAGCCCTGGTTGTCCTGGGACTCGCTTTGTAAACCAGGCTGGCCTCGAACTCACAGAGATCCATCTGCCTCTGCCTCCTGAGTGCTGGGATTAAAGGCATGTGCCATCCATCACACCTGGCTTGCCTTGTATGGGTCTTGTGAAAAGTTTGATAGAGGCAGGTGTTGTGCAAATGTTTGAAGCTGGTTTCCTGAAGGCCTTCCATGGCTCTTTTCTCCAACAGTCTTAGAACTTAAGGTCTTACGCACAGGTCTTTGATATGTTTTGAGTTGGTTTCTGTACCAGGTAAGAAGCAGGGATCTAAATGCAACCTTCTACAAGTATCAACCTGGTTTTCCCCAGTTTCACTTTGTAAAGAAGCTGTTTTTCATGTTCTAGACTTTTGTATAAGTGGAAACACATACTATGTTCTTTGTCTTTATGTGACTTATTTCACTCACCACAATGATTTGGACACTCGTTATAATCTTGTATCTGTTGTTTGGTCTTTTCCTCATGGATTGATGGATATTCAGGTCACTTACAACTTTTTAGTAAAATGATGGTGGATTTTAGCTGGATGTTGAGGTGTGAATGTCTGTGTGAATATATACTCTGTCATTTGGGTTATTTCCAGGAGTAGGGTGGCTGGGTAATATGGTAGCAAATGTTTAACTTCTAAAGAAAGAGTCAGACCCGTTCCCTGAATCATCGTCTTCCTCTTGCCTCACAGCCATCAGTGAGACCCGCTTCATCTGCACCCTTGCCAGGAGGTGGTGCCCTGCAGCATACAGTACACACCCTTGTCACATTATGGTTTCATTTGCACATTTCTCATAAGCAATGATGCTAACGGTTGTTTCATTATTTATTATCTGTACGTATTGTTTGGAGAAATGGCTATTCAGATTCTGCGCCCATCTTAGCTAGGGTATCTGTCATTTTGTTATTCAATTACTTGTCTTTAGGTCATTTGTGAAGTAGATTGTCTTTTGTCTGAGTGCTCTTTATATATTCCAGATGTAAGTCCTTCATCATGTATTTCATTTGTGAATGTGTTTCCCCATTCAAGGCTTGTCTTCTAACTCTTTAGCAATCATTCAGAAAGTACGTTTTAAACTTGATGAAATTCAATGGGCCAATTTGCTCTTTTAGAGGCCATGATTTGGGTATTGTACATAGGAAACAAGAGCCCAACCTAAGTTCACAAAGATTTCTCCTGAATGTTTCATAGCTTTAGATTTTACAGTTAGATATGTATGGAATTTGGGTTGAGTTTCCTATGGCCAAGAGGGCTGAGGCTGTTTCTGTGAGGCATCATTGTTCTCAGTCTTTGTTAAACAGTATGTGTGTAGTCACAGGCAAGGTGTGCTAGCCTTACACCATTCTGTCTACCTCAGTGCCCGAGAAGAATGTGACTGTCCATCTGAGTTGTGAGATGATCACTTACTCAATGTCCCCATGTCAGCAAAAGAATATTCTCATGTATTTGTTCTGAGTGAATATGTTTACTCTGGCTAAAGAGCTATCTCCACGTGTATGGAGTTATGTGTTCTGTGTTTAGAGTACAGCAAAAAGGGCTGGGGATCTGGACTGGTTTGACACTGACCTCAGTAGCTCTCTTGGGCATCTCCTCTCTGTTCTGATTTCCTTGTCTGTGACCACTTGGTTCCCTGGACTCCTACACTTCCAGTCCGTTCTCTGTCTCTGTCTCTGTCTCTCTCCGTCTCTGTCTGTCTCTGTCTCTTTCTGTCTGTCTGTCTGTCTGTCTGTCTCTCTCTCTCTCTCTCTCTCTCTCTCTCTCTCTCTCTCTCTCTCTCTCACACACACACACACACACACACACATTGCCAAAACTGTGGGGATAAGTAAAAAAGCAAACCTAGGAATTTTGTGTTCTCATTTTTTGCATGGCTTGAAATGTGTGTTTTTCTGTGGCTGACGTATGTAAAGATTGACATGTCATTTGAGAGGCTGAGGATATAGCATGTTGTCCAAGCACTTGCCTACCTTACAAAAGGTTCTATGCTCCATTTCAACTACCATTTAAAAAACACTTATTCTCGTCTTTATTCAGATCCCATTGTATATTATTTTATTTATTGGTAACTGGTCTTGTAAAAGAGATCCTGTTGCTTATACAATAGTCCAATTTTTTATTCACAAAGTTAAGATTTTCATTTCTCTTAACATTTAACCAATTAACATGCTGTTTTCTATTTCTAGAACCAAATCAGAAAGCAATACTCACACCTACACCAGCAGGTGAGTGCATTAAAAGGTGGCATAAAGAAAGATGTAGAAAATGAACAATAACTTAATTATAAATCTTAATGAAATTGTAGACATCCCAGGGCTATGAAAAACCAGACTAATAATATGTCATAGTTTTGCTTTTAATAAGTCCTTCATTTATTTACTAATTTATTGGAATTCTAATCCCTCCCCCAACCTCCCGCCTGCAAAAATCTAAGGAATACAATGCCGAGTCCTAACAGAAGAGATGTGCGATGCATGAGGAAACATAATGGCATCTAATACTTAGACGTTATCAACCCCGAGTTATTAGTATACTGCTTAGGTAAACAAACCTCTGCCTTTCTCCCTGTCATTCTTACGTTCTTTCCACCTAATCTTCTAAGACGATCCCCGAGTTCCAGAAGGGTCATGCCAATGCCTTGTTTAGGGCGGCACACTCAGTTGTCACTTTCTCAGCCACTTGAGCAGCCATGTGTTTCTGCGTTTTCCATCATTCGTTACAAAGAGGGGCTTCTCTGATCGAAGTCAGGTGTAACATGTATCTATGGGTATAATAAAAAAGAAAAAATACTGAGACGGTAGCTGGGAACCGTGACAATTTAGCTACACAGCAGTAAGTTGGAGCCCAGCGGCCTAAGATCTCCTCACATGATTTTCTTTTGACTGGTTTTATTGTCCCAGGCGTGACTTGACTTTGGTGGAACAGGTCACAAATCCAAGCAGGCAGTGAGTAGTTGGTTACTTTTCTGACAGTCTCGCCACTATTACACCAGTAGGTGCGTTTTGTCGGGAACTTTGACCCTGTAACTGGTAGGGTTCACAGTAGCCTGTGTAGCTCCTTCTGGCACCACGAAAGCGTCCAGCTCAGTCACATTTTGATTTCTTTATACCTTGCAACCGAGGCATGTGGTGTCTTTAGCAATATGGTCTTATGACTTAGTTCTGGTGGGTGGCCTAGTGGAATGATAATATCCTGCATCCTTTTGGAAGCCTCTTGGGTATCTCTGTCCAGCAACTCAGAAGGAAGTATATCTCGCACCGGTACTGAGGTTTTTGTTTAATAACCCAAGGCTTTCTTGTAGTAGTATCTAACATGTGGGGTACCCACTTCTCTCCTTTTTAATTTATGTATTTTAATTGTATGGTTTTTCCACACACTTGATTTTGGTTAACCTTCTTTCTCTTCCCCACCTCATCTTCCAATCCCCATCCTGCTTAAACTTAAGTCCCAGGTCTATGTTTTGATAATCATCCATGTTCTGTCATCCCCTCTCCCTAAGAGACCCTCCATACAAGTAGGCCTTTTTCAGGTTCCTGGTTTTTACTGGTCATAAAAGTTAAACACAAATTATAGATATTTGAAGCTAGAATCAATGGATGACAGAGAAAGCATTCAGTAGTTTTCTTTGGGGGGGGTCTGGGTTACTTCACTCAATATATATATATTTTAGTTCCATCCATTTACCTGAAAATTCATAAATTTATTTTCTTACAGAATGTGGTGGTTTGAATAAGAAGGGCCCCCATAGGCTCATATATTTGAAAGCTGAGTCATCAGGAAGTGGCACTATTTGAGAAAGATTAGGAAGTGTGCCCTTGTTGAAGTAGTTGTGGCCTTGTTGGCCAAAGTCTCTCTCTCTCTCTCTCTCTCTCTCTCTCTCTCTCTCTCTCTCTCTCCCTATGGATCAGGATGTAGCTCTTAGTTACTTCACCAGCACTAGACCTCCCTGCTCCCTGCCACCACGCTTCCTGCCATGATGATAATGCACTAAGTCCCTGAAACTGTAAGTCCCCAATCAAATGCTTCCCTTTATAAGAGTTGCCTTGGTCATGGCATCTCTTCACAGCAAAAGAACATTGACTAAGACACAGAAGAATATAAATCCATTTTGTACATGGGTCACATTTTCAATATCCGTTCATCTGTTGATGAACATCTAGGCTGATTCCATTTTCTGGGTGTTGTGAATAGAGCAGCAGTGAACATGGATGGGCAAGTATTGCTGTACGCCCAAGAATAGTGCAGTTGGGTCAAATGGTAGTTCTATTTCTATATGCTTTACAACCTCCACATTGATTTCCACGGTGGCTGCTTCAGATTACACTCCTGCCCTGGTATAAGTGTTCCCCTTCCCCCAATTCTTCATCAGCTTTTGTTATTTGTTTTCTTGATGACGGACATTCTGACTGGGGTCAGGTAGTATCTCAACATGGTTTTAATTTTCATTTTAATGATGTTGAACAGTTGTAAAATGTTTATTAGCAATTAGTATTTTTTTTCTTTTGAGAATTCTCTGTTCAGATCCATGACCACTGTTTGATTGGCTGGTTGATTTTCTTGATGTTTAGCTTCCAGAGTTCTTTGTGTGTTTTGTATTTGAATTCTCTGTGAGATACCTAGCTGGTGAAGATTTCCTCCTATTCGGCGGGCCGCCTCCTTACCTGGTTAGCAGTTTCCTGTGCTGGACAGAAGCTTTTCAGTTTCACGAGACCCCTCTTGTCAGAGGCTGGGTCTTAATTCCTATATAACGGGAATCTTATTCAGAAAGTCCTTGCCTGTACCTCCGTCTTCAACTGTGCTCCCTGCTTTTTCATTCAGCAGTTTCAGACTCTCTGGTAGTCTGTTGAAGTCCTTGATCTATTTTTTGTGCAGGGTAGGAGATAAATGTTTACTTCCGTTCACATGTTGATGTCCTATTTTCTCAGTACCATTTGTAGATATTTTCTTTATTTATAGATATTTTCTTCAGTGTGTGTTTTTGGCATTTTTGTCGAGAAGTAGACTTATATCTGGATTTCCATTCTAGTCCACTGATCTACGTATCTATTTTGGTGACAGTATTGTGCTACGTATAGCTTGAAATCAGGCCTGATGTTACGTCCCATAGTGTTCTTTATAGTCAGGATTGCTCCGTCTGTCTTTGGTCTATTGTTCTTCCATACAAAGTGCTGCATCATTTATTATATGTCTGTGAACAATGGCCCTGGGATTTTGATTGGGATTGCATTGAGTCTGTGGATGACTTCTGGTAGGATGACCATGTTCATAGTTATTGGGATCTGTCTTAGTTTGGGTGTCTATTCCTGTGATGAAACACCATGACCAAAGCAACTTGAGGAGGAAAGGGTTTATCTGGCTTACACTTCCTCATCGCTGTCCACCACTGAAGGAAGTCAAGACAGGAACTCAAGCAGACTAGGAACCTGGAGGCAGGAGCTGATGCAGAGGCCATGGAGGAGTGTAGTTTACTGGCTTTCTCTCCATGGCTTGCTCAGTCTGATTTCTTTTAGAACCCAGGACCACAGCCCAGGGATGGTACTACCCACAATGAGTTGAACCTTCCCTCATCAATCACTAATTAAGAAAATGTCCGACAGGCTTGCCTATGGCCCAATCTTTATGGAGGCATTTTCTTAATTGAGGTTCCCTCCTCTCAGATGACTTTAGCTTGTGTCAAGTTGGCATAAAACTATCCAACACAGGATCCATGAGTGTGGGAGGTCTTTCTATCTCTTAATATCTTCATTTTCTTTGTCTAGGTCTCTTAAAGTTTTTACTTTAGAGGTCTTTCCCCCTTTGGTTAGATTTTTTCCAAGATTTGTTTTGTGGCTACTGTGAACGAAATCTCTGCATTTGTTTTTCAGTATGCTTGCCACTGCTACAGATGCATGAATGTATGTTAATTTTATCCTGCCATTTTGCTATAAGTGTGTATCAGCTCTAAGAGCTTTTATGGTGGACTCTTCAGAGTCTCTTATGCGTGAAATCATATTGTTTGTAAACAGGGTTATTTTTATTGTTCCCTGCCACATTGTATACCTTTTATGGTCTTATTTATCTAAGACTTTCCAAGCACTCTACTGAATAGAATGAAGAGAATGGGCATCCTTGTCTTGTTCCTGATGTTATGGAAATGCTTTGATCTTTTTTCCATTCATCGTGATGTTGACTATGAGCTTTTCATATATAGACTCTATTATGTTTAGGTATGCTTCTCCATCTCCAGCTTCTCTATGACTTTTATAATGAAGGGAGTCAGATTTTGTCAAAGTCCTTTTCTACCCCTATTGAATTAACCATGTGATTTCAGTATTTGAGTTCATTTATGTGATGAATTATATTGGTTGATTTATGTTAACTATCTCTATATCTCTGAAAGAAAACCAAATTGGTCATGATGAATGATGCTTTTCATGTGATCTTTAATATTTGGTTTACAAATATATTTTTGAGAAATTTTGCATCTATATTCATAAAGGCTATCAGACTTTTCTTTTTTTTATTGTTTTTGTGTCTTTATCTGGGTTTTGGTATCAGGCTAATCCTGGATTAATAAAATGAACTTACAGCATTCCTTCATTTTCTGTTTTATGTAATAATTTGAGTACTACTGTTGATAATTTTTTTTATTAAAGGTCTGATAGAAATCTACAGTGAATCCTTTGGGGTCTGGACTTTTTTTTTCTTAAATTGGAAGAGTTGTTATAATTGCTTTAGGCTCATTGATGGTTATGTATCTGCTTAAAGTAGTTCTTCCATTTTGGTTTAATTTTGGTACATCATATAAGTCTAGAAAAATCATCCATTTACCTTTTTAATATTTTTTTAATTTAGAATTTTTTGTGTCCTTATGGGTTTCTGAATTGCACTGATGTCTATTATAATGGCTCACTTGTAACCTCTGATTTTACTAATTTGCTTCCTCTTTCTTTAGTTGGTTTGGTTAAGGCAATAGTTCTCAACCTATGGGTCATGACCCCTTTGGTGTCACGTAGAAGATATCCTGGATATCAGATATTTACATTATGATTCATAATAGTAGCAAAATTACAGTTATAAAGTGGCAACAAAATGATTTTATGGTTGGGGTCACCCAACAAGAGGAACTATGTTAAAGAGTCGCAGCCTTAGGAAGAACCATGAGTTAAAGGGTTGCCAATCTTGTTTATCTTTCAAAGAACCAACTTCTTGCTTTATTGTTATTGTTTTTAAAATAACTCTTTCATTAATGCATGCTCTGGTCTTTATTATTTCTCCTTTCCTACATTTTGGGGTCTGGTTGGTTCTTGCTTTTTTCTGAGGCCCTAAGGCATACCATTAAGTTATCTATTTGGGTTTTCAAGATGTTTTTGATCTAGGCTCTTAAAGCTGAAGACTCTCCTCTTAGGACTGCCTTCACTGTATAGAGTTGGGAATGTTGTGTTTTCACTTTCATTCATTTCTAGGAATCCTTGCATTTTCTTTTATGACTTCTTTGGTGATCCATCCATCATTTGGTTGTGTACTTTTCCGTCTCAACAACTGTGCACATTTTCTGTGGTATTAGTCATTCTTGAATTCCGTTTCATTTTTATTATTTTTTAAGAGAACTTCATATACGAGCACTACATCTACATCACTGCTGCCCCTTCTTTCCCTCTCCAGCTCCTCCTTTGTCCCCTTCCCAAACTTCATGATTTGATTGTCAAGAATCTTTAATTGTCTAGTATGTATGTATATATATGTACATGTACATACATGGATATATAACCTACTGAGTCCGTCCAGCTGTTTTGTATGTACAGTTGTTCATGGCTGACCACCTTGGATTGGACAATGAGCGTGGGAGTAGGAGCTTGTCCCTGGAGCAAACTGACTGTGCCTCTCTCAACGGCCATTGACTACTTGTAGCTCTTCCTCATAGGGTGGGACCATGTGGAATTTCCCCTGTATGTTTTGGTACATCAGCTGATGTCATTATGCCAGGCTTTTGCAGACTACCGTATTGTTGAGATTTTATGGGTGCATTTTTTTCCCCTCTGTCTTGTCTATGGGACACTAACAGGATTCCTGAACCTCCTTCTGCCCCTGTTGCAATTTTCCCTGAGTCTTCGATCTAGGGGTTGCATTGTAGGTGTATTGGTTGGATCTGGGCTCTCCACAGTCACTTGGGATATTTCCTGGTCAAAGTGGTAGGAAATGTGTACTAATAGAAGCAGAAGATGGGACAGAACTGATAAGATCCCACCACTCTATTACAAGAGCCTCTGTCTTGTGTCTCCATTGTGTTCTCTGGGACTCTCAGGTCATGTCCATTCTTTTCTCTTTCTCACTATTTCGTTTGGTTGATTAAAAATATGGAGTCTGTGGCTATAAAATGGAATAACAGCTCAAGATTCTGACTTTTGGCATAACGATACAAAAAGAAATTTGCCAGCAAGGTTTTTTTTTTTTAACCTACAACTTTGAAGGGAAAGAGGAAGTGATTGCAATAAGAATAAACATAATACAATTTGCACAGATTGTATCCTGTGGACCTAAAGGGTGTTTTCTTATTTATTTAGAACAAAATCCCAGACAAGCAGTGGAACACCTACCAACAGGTGAGTGTGTTAGAAAATGCTTCTTAAAATGAACACACTTCAAGTGACATTAATAATCCATGGTTGGTTAATTCCTAAGTATCAGTTAGATGAATGGCTAAAATACTAGACCAATAAATGAACTACTTATACTTCCTTACGTTGCTATTGCTAACGAATATGTAAATCTAAAGTAGCTGTTGCTAATGATATATAAATAATGTAGTATGTTTCTATTCAGTTTAGAAATGTTCTAAGTGTTCTGGAACTTGCTCTTCTCATTAGAACGGAGTTGAGAAATTGAGCCTAAGAAGATCTAAGGATCCACAAATTGGGTTTATAAAACAAAAATTATTATAGACTCTTTTATCTGTAAGGTTGGCCACAGTATTTATGGTTTATGAATTTTAAAGGTAAAAAAATTCATTTGGGATACAGATGTGATTGCATATGCCTGTAACCCCTGCATTTGGGATGAGGAGGTGGGAATATCGGGGTTAGAGGTCAGCTTGGCCTAAATGACTAACTCTTTTTCTCTCTCTCAAAAAAAAAATGTGGCTAAGTGGTCCCAACCTTCTCTTAAGAGTAAGGTTGAACAACACCAAGTGGTCATCCCTCATAGCATATGCATGTAAGCAACCCGGAACAGACTTAGCAGGCTGTGTTTACATATTTATATGTATGTAATAACTAATTAAACTATTACTCTATTATTGATGATTAATAAATATTAATTAAATTATTAAGTGCACTAATAATTAAAGAGGATGCCAGGGCTTGAGAGCGAGCAAGGGGTTGACATGAGAGGAGCTGGAGAAAGGAAAGGAAATGCAGGGAAACTGTGTAATTATATTTTAATCATAAGAAAGAGTGAGACAGCTGTTCATTGTGCTGCACGTCTGTAATCTCAACACTTGGGACATGGAAGCAGGGAGGAGCAGAGGCTCTGGGTCATCCTCAGTTACTTAACGAGTTCAAGTTCATCCTGGACTACCCGAGAACCTATTTCGACAGAATAAATAAATAAATAGTTAAAACGTGCTTTACCACACAACAAGCAAGAAGAGATGGAAAAAATATAGGTATTTAAATTTAAAAAATAGATATATTAATGTACTATAAATATTTTGTTATGTCTGAAAAATGTGAAATTTGTAAATGCTTTTCAGTTAAATTATTTCTTATTCAAAAATTAAAAATCCTAAACAATGATGAAAGTCAGTTACTTGAAGCCAAGACAATGTAACGAACATACAGAATTGAAAGCATCCTTTGAGAAGCCCCTTGTGCAGGCACACAGGTTTGCTCTTGGCAGCCCCCCCCCCCTTTTTTACTTTGTGAAAAAGTGGCTATGCTTGGAGCCACTACCCTGAACTGTGTTTTGTTCTCTTCTGCAGTTATTAGCTATCCCTTCCGGAAGAGGCTAGCACCCAGGGTCTCACTGAGAAATGGAAGAGTCTACGTTCTTCCCTTGGTCACAGCTAAAGGAGCTAATAAACGGAATGTGGACCAATTTGCAGGCTTGCTCGTCTGTTTTTCTGTGCCGTTTCCTCTGCCTTGGTATTCAGCCCACTTGTAGTTGGGTCACACTCGGTGCCCCGCCCCCCGGGGGTGGGGCCAGGCATTCAGTGGTATCAACTGTGTGTCTTCTTCACGAACTCCCTGAGCTCTTCCTGTTACCTCCAGTATCTTCCATGTCTGTAATTGGCGACCCTCATCCCCCCTCCCACAACTTCCACCCCACCACCTTAACGCTTAGGCTTTGCAGCCTGGCCTTCTGGGTCAACTGCCTGAATTAGAGCCTTTCTGGGTGTGCACCCTAGCCCTGACCTTGGCTAGAGAGGAAGAAGCAAGGTGAGAGCTGGCTGGGATTCACTGCTCTGCTTCCTGACTGCAGGGCCAGTGCCGTGGCTTCTCTACTGGGAAGGGCTGTCACCCTCAAACCGCGAGCCAAGATCAGTGCCTCCTTGTGCCACTTTTGTCGGACATTTTGTAACAGTGATGTGAAGAGTCACCAAGACAGGCACCCCACTTCTCATCAATGCCCAAACGTGCAGCTTCAGGTATCCACCTAGGAAGGCAAGCTTCAGACACTGCCTTGCCAGACCATCCTGTTGCCAGGAACCTAGAGACATTGAAAGGAATGGTGGGTGCCCAGAAGCCTCCTCACCCATAGTAGCTGAAGCTGCAGACTGTCCTGTGCTGTGTGACATACTGGAAGAGAGCTAGAATCTCTGAAGGGAGACGTTTCTGGGCATGCCGGTGAGGGGTTATCCAGGTCGTGTGAATGGAGATGGGAAGGGCTACTGTAAATGTACATAGTGTACCGTTCCATGGGCTGCGGTCCAGACTCCAAAGGTCTTGGCGTGTACACTCAGGACTGCTTCGCTTACCCATTGACCTGTCACCCCACAGTGTGCTTGGGAATGAGGCAGCGTGCCAAAGCAAGTTTGCGAAGGAAGACTGAGAGGCAACCCAGCTGACTCATGCTTCTTAAGAGGGGAGGTGAGGAGCCCAGTTGGCTCTTGGTAAGTGGCAAGAATAATATTGATAACTCCAATAGTTAAGAGTGATATTTTGTTTATAGGGCCTTTTCATTTTAATACAAATTTCAAAAGAATCTGTGCTTATTATCGTGGTTTCAGTTCTCGTGAGGTTGGGCTTCTGTCATTCAGCAGTTTATCTGGGTCAAACATTTTGGACTCAGGAAGCCCTCCGCCCTCAGGAACTTCCTTCTCTCCTGATTGTTCCTTCAGAGAGCTCGGGTTCACACGCTCCCCTCCATCATCTATTTTGAACAGTTGCAATGGGGGTGCAGGTAGTATAGCAGCAAGTGGAAGTCTTTCTTAAGGGCCCGGTCTCTGTTTTCTAGACTGGCTAAAGTCCTGATCCTCCTTCATTCACCCCCTCAGAGATCAACGCCAACCGCCAGAGAGGATGCTGGTGACGATTGGCCTGGCTACTTCCTGTGAAAAGGGGGTATTTTATGGCGTCAACCAGAGTGAGTGAGGTGGACGCCCAAGGGCAGTTCTCTCAGGCCCATCAAGAGGGAGGGCTATTTTAGAACTCAGTTGGCTGTGTAGACCCGGGATGCCATAGAGCCATGAGGTGACCAGGTGTAATGCAGACCAGGTAACATCTGTAGCTATGAAGAAAAACGAGTAATTGGAATAATTATAACAAAATCTGACAAACAGTTGGTACGGTTTTGCCCTCCTCTGAGGAGGACAAACACACGAGAAAAGTGTTCAAAACCCTCTCAGGATGTGTCATAAACATCGACGAGGCATTTCTTTATCGCCTTTGTCTGTTGCCAAGGGTACACCATGGTAAAGCAGTGTCCTCAAAGGGTCGAAAAGCCACTCATTTGTCACCCACGTTCAGGGGTCAGCCACCCTGTCTCTTCTACCATCCCCTCATGGGAAACACTGGAGCCAAGTTAATAGAGAGCACACTTCCACGTCACTATCAACGTGTCTTATTCAGAAAGGTGGACTGGAACAGGCTGAACTTTACAGGGAGCCCTGGAACACAAGGGCGATGCTTAGAAATCTCACACGAGGGGCCTGTCATAGTAAATGCTGTTCATCTCCCTGCCCCCAACAGTAAACACTCACTTCCCATGTACCGACGGTACTGACTGGGAGTGGACACCAGGGACCAAGTCTGGGTGAGGTCAGGGTCCCGTTCTCATTGGGGCAAAGCCGAAGGCCCTTCTCTCACAGTCTAGGAGGGAGAAGTCCTATCACTGGGTTCTGTTTTATAAAATTGCCCAGCGGTTTCCCACAGACGTGAGTATTCTGGACAGCTGTACCTAATTCTGGATTTGGTGACTGGAGACATAATGATTTCACCCAGTCAGGGAACACAGGCAGTTAGAATACAGTATGCCATATTATAGTCTTGAGGGCTTATTATCCAGAGAGGAAGGGGATCACATGTGGTAAATGTATGGTTAGACTTTGTTTCCACATTCAGGAGGACAGGCCACAGGCCCATGGACAGCTCAGATCCCATTTGAAGTAAGATTCTTAGTAGATCTCGGTGGGCCCCAGTACAAAAATATCTCTCTCAAGTAGTAATGGAGGCATGTTCCTGAAAAATACATTCTTTATTCCTCTACTCCTGGATTTTATTTTCTTTTACAACATTCCAGCCTTTTCCCTCCTCCTAAAATAACAGGCAACTCATATGCCTTATACCAGGGAGGAAGGCCTTTTTTAATGAGTGTTTCTCCTGACATGTTACTTCTAAGTTGTCTTACAATCCCTAGGCCTGCACCAATTCACTCTAGTAAGTCCCATCTACTACAAGATTCGGCTACAACTTGGGGGGGGGCCTTTGGTCCACTGTCTCTCTGGGCCAGTGCTGAGATAGCCACCATAGAGACTGGGTCTGTTGGAAAACTGACCTAAGGAGAGTTCAAAGCGATGGACCCACAATCTGGAAACACCCCACTACAGGATAAGAATAGTGGGTGCTATTCCCAGGTAAGCAAAAGTCTAGATGTGCCACAGAGGCTCACAGGACTGCTCAGCCCTCAAGGTGAGACTAGTCTGAAGAGCCTTTTCGGGTCTACTAGGTCTTGCTCAGTTCAGCCTGCAAAGTAAGATTGACTTGGGAGGTAGGTGGGCCTGGTCACACCTAGCAGCTGGGTTTGTCTACGAGGGAACTCCATGCAAATCCCGCAGGTGCAGGACATTGCCTTATGTTACAATGGATGTTACATATCCCATTAGGTTCATTAACCCTCTATGCGGATATTTTTACCTGAGAGGGGACCTTGCAGTTAGTCCATCAACAGTTCCTGGCCAGGAGCAGTCATTATATTGATGGTAAAGCAGGCAGGAATTTGACAATTTTTATTTCTAATCCAGAGTTCCACTAGGGAAGGACTGAAAGAAGTGCTCTTATCAGGGCTAGGGCCAAGATGAGAGGGTAGTCCCCCCAAAAGATTTCCCTTTTCTGCAGGTCTGAGGTGGTCTGGCAGAAGAATTTTAGCCATGAATCCATGCTAGCTACCACTATGACTATGGGGGTAGACAGAAGGCAGAATAGGAACCCAGCCAACTGAGGCTCAGAAGGGAGTCTCCTTGAGGACTTTGACCAGGACCAGATCTCCAGGACAGAATGGGGAGCCCCCACCTCTCTCCTTTCAGGGGCTGCCTTCCTGACCTCTGAACTTGTTAGAACCTGGCTAGATATGGTATACTAGCTGGATAATCTCTAAGGAAAAGCTTCGGAAAGAGTCATTCCCAATGCTCGTAGGGTAATCTTTAGCCACATCAAAGCTAACAGCAATAACTTTCTTCAGGGAATTTGGAATTCTATTCAAAAGGGCGTTTATCATCTTCTGTGCTCCCACCATCCCGTAAAGATACCCACCCATACTAGTAGCAAACTGGTTTTAAGTCTTCCTGTTGAGTGGGTAAAAATCTACTCATTGTCTTCTAGACATTTTCAGACTCTGTGTGCCACAGAGAGGCAGGTGATAACTATGGGGATTTGACAGACTTTGAATCCCTGAGCTATCTAGACAGCAGCCCCCGATATTGATTGCTCTCTCTACAAATGTTCTTTGAACTAGTTGAATGGGGTTTTCCCTTTGCAGGTGGTACATTTAGTAGAGTGATTTTAAAGTTCTTCCGGTGTAGGCCCTGAGACAGCTTTAGGTGACCATTGGTGGTGACTGTAACCTCCCGGGGAAACAGGGCTGCATCTAATAAGTCGAACACCTCCTTGGAGTGTTGTGATAAGTGTCCCCCTTTTTCAAGACAGATGGAAGACACAGGGAGAAGAGAATTCAAATTCAAATTTAGGCGCTCTCTCGGTCAAACCAATCCAAGAGGAAGCTGCTCTGTTTTTATTGTTTAATGCATCATTGATGGAAATACCACAAAAACAAACAACTCAATTAAAAAATCAAATTGGTGATGGAACTAAACAGTTCTTGGGTTTGTTTGTTTGTTTCTTTTCCGAGACAGGGTTTCTCTGTGAAACAGGCCTGACTGTCCTGGAACTCACAGAGATCCACCTGCCTCTGCCTCCTGAGTGCTGGGATTAAAGGCGTGTGCCACCACCACCCAGTAGAACTAAACAGGTCTTAAAAGACGAAATATGGTTGAGAAGCATTTAAGCAAATGTTCAGCATCCTTAATCACTTGGAAATCTCAAAAATACTTTGAGATTGCTTCTTACTCCAGCCAGAATGGCTAAAACCCAAAAACAAATGACAAAGGCTTATCTGGACGTGGGGGAGGGAACATGTATTTGATGCTGGTGGGAATGCAAACTGGCGCAGTCACATGGAAATTATTATGGATGTAAAATATAGCTCTACCATATGATCCCAAATATACCAGCTGTATCCAAAGAACTTCATATCTTACTGCAAAACACTTGATTTTCCATGTTCACTGCTGCTCTAGTCATAATATCCAGGAAACAGAGACAGCCTAGATGTCCATCAACCGATGAATGGATAATGAAAATGTGTACACTTACCCAGTGAAATATTATTTAGCTATGAAGAAAAACAAAATTATGAAATAGGAAGGCCAATGGACAGAGCTGGAAACAATCATTCTGAGCCAGGTAACCTCGACACAGGAAGATAAACATCATATTCGATCTCATTTGTGTAAGTTTCTCCACACAAAGAGAAAACAACCAGGAAACTGTAGTAGAAAGTGGACACTTCTGGCAATTACTGCCATTTTAACAATACTAAATACTCCTGTCTGTGAGTGTGAGAGGTTTCCATTTTCTTTATTTTATGGATGTATAAATGCAGAGACATTTCACAACTGCCACTCATTAATTTCACAACTGCCACAATTACCACATACTAGCCATTCAAAATGCTGCCAACATACTATAGGAATCCCTTGGCCAAAGGCAGTATCATGTTGTTGATGATGTCCATTACTTATTGTTTTCAGTGTGTGTGATATAGTAGGGAGTCTATTAGTTATATGTACCGCTCTGATGTGATAATACCCCAAAGAAACAACTCAGGAGAAAGATTTATCTTGGACCATGGTTTCAGAAGGCATTGGTCCATCATAGCTAGATTGCACGGAGGGGTGGTTGCTTTTCACAGCACAAGTGTGTGTAGAAGCTGCTCATGTCACCATGGACTTGGAGGGAGGGAGAGGCGGGAGAGAGTAGACCATATGATCAACCTTCCTAATGCTGTGATTCTTTAATACAGCTCCTCATGTTGTGGTTATTCCCCAACCAGAAAATTATTTCGTTGCTACTTCATTACTGTAATTTTGCTACCGTTACGAATCATAATGTAAAGATCTCATATGTGACCCCCCCAGGGGGTCATGACCCACAAGTTGAGAACTGCTGGAGTAGGGGAAAAGAGAGGAAATATCAGGGGCCAGGTAGAATGCTCAAAGGCCTACCATAGTGATCACCCCTAATGATCCACCTCCTTTGGATAGACCCCACTGCGTAAAGGTCCACAGCCTCTTTAAACAGCCCTACCAGCTGAAGGGCAAACACTCCAAACACAAGACTGTGGACAGGGGCCTTTCACATTCAAAATTGCGGTTACAGAGGCCGTGCCAGAAATCGAGGTACATCAGCAGTATCGCTCAGTGTCCGTGTGTCCTGGAGATTTATTTTATGGACACCCACACGGAACATTAGTTTTTCAGTCCTGCTAGAAATATCAGACACTTGAATATATGTAGGAATCTGACTAGGTCAGCACAGGTCACGTTCTTCCAATGGTTAGGAATGCCATGCAAGGCAGCTCGCCTTTCAGGCACAGACATGTAGGGAGGTTGGAAGGCATGCCTCTTTCTCTGAATTTAAGACCTGTTTCTTCCCCTTGATTTCCCTTTACATGCCTGTTTTATCTTTCTCTGCTCCTTTTGGGCTTATTTGTCAGCCTGAGCTCTCCAATTACTAACCCATCAAGCTGCTGTGTCCGGTCTACTCCTCCTATCCTGTGCGACTTTGTTACTTGGTCCCTTTTAAAAGTGAACTGCTACCTGTTACACTTTCTCAAAGTTTCTCACCATGGCAAAGCAATTGCAAAGCAAATTTATAAACATGTTTTATCTTTTGCAACAAAATTATAGTTAATGTAGAGTGTGGCTGGATCTTTATACTACTTAGGATTTGGGCTATGGTCTACAAAGAAGGGGGTACCTGTGGACACCAGGAAATCACTATTTGGTTCTCGTACATAATTTTTTTTTTTTTTGAGAATTTCTTACATGAGTTCTGTACTTAACGCATTTCCACTGTTTCTGCCCCCCCACTCTAGTGTTCTTGCTGTTTTCTCTTGGATTCATAACCTCTTCTTTAATATTATTCTTATAAACACTCACAAACATACACACGCATGTGCATGCAAACTCTAGGGTCCATTTAGTGTTGCTTGCACACTCATGTGTTTAGGACTCAGAACTTGGAACTGGATGACTTGCTGGTCTCTCTAGAAAATGGATTCTTCCTTCTCTTGGCAGCCATTGATTGCCTGGCGCTCACCATCTAGGGGCGGGGCCTTTTACATTTTTTCCTTCACCAACACTGGCATGTTGACTGCTGTCAATATTCAGGACTTGGTTAGACCACCATATCGCCAAGATTTTGTGGGCACAGCTTTACCTGTCATGTCTAGAGGACACCATCTCCCATCAGGAGTTCTGATCCTCTGGCTCTTACAAATCTTCTGCCCCCTCTCTCCTGATTTCCCTGGTGGGAGTGTCGTAGATCTATCAGTCGGGGTTGAGCACCCCACGGCCACTTCATCTGGGCACTTCGACCAGGTATGGATCGCTGTAAGAGTCTCCAACCGCTGCAAAAATATGAAGCTTCTTTGATGAGGGGCTGGAGCTGCACTTTCCTGTGGGTCTCAAGATAAGTGTCTAGATGCAGAGATTATATTGGTTTAGGAATATTGCAATAGTAGGTTCTTCTACTCTAAAATCTATGACCTACCTCTTCTGCCATGGGTACTTGGCTAGGTTTGTACCAAATTTACCAAGCTTGAATCCTTCCCCCTGCCCCCCACCCCACTGAGTGGGCCTTCAGTCATCTTATTAGACAACTGTCAGTTACCCCAAGATAAAAGTGCCGTGCTTGCACTTGAGGGTGTCTTGTTTTTCCCCTTTGGCAGCTTGCACAGCAACTTCAGAAACTATGAGAGCCCCGCTCGGGGAAAAGGCTCCCAGGGGGCACTTCTACTTTGGTTCCACAAGGTCTTGCGTTCAAAGTGTGGTGTCTTCAGCAATACGGTCCTGCCTTCAAGTTCTGCGAGGCAACCAAGGGCTTTGACAAAAAACTACAAAGGAGGTTTTTGGTAGCTTGTCTGCATCTCTTGGGGAGAGCATTATCACCCAGTGTGGCATAACTCCAATTTAAAAAAAATATGTATGTATATATATATATATATATACGTATATATGTATATATGTACATACACATATACATAATAATAAATGTATTTTAAGTAAGCTTATAAAATGTTTTCTGTAGCTTAAAAAAACTCTTTGTGTTGTTTATATTTCTCCCTCCCTCGATTAAGTTTCTTGCCAGCTCCCCACTTTTTTTGCGTTTCTTCCCTTCAAAGCATCTATGCCCCACCATCTCCCTCTCTAGGGCTCTTCCTCTCCTTTCTCCGCGGTTGCATTCCCGGCTTTTGTAGTTACTTCCGCTTATATATTACCCACCCCTTTAAAAGACTAATTAACGAGAAACCCAGGGTTGCAGGCTTTGGAGTGTGCGTGACAATAAGATCCTGTAGAGACGGTTTTGAAAGGAGTTTTGACCAAGGAGTATTTTAGGGAGTGTTGGGCACGCAGCTGCAAAAAAAGAAAAGCCATGTTTACAGCATTTTATTGTGCTCAGTTGTTGGGGCAATATGCTAGAATATCATGGAGGACCCGTGGCTGCCATCAGTAACCTGAACACTTCCGTGTATCTTTTCCTCAGTTAAGTGGAAATTTAAAAGAATGATAAATGATACAAAGAAAACCAGCTCTCGGTAGCCTGAAGAGTAAACTGTAGACAGCAGCCTTCCTTTCACAGTTCTGAGGATGGTTGGCACAGGTAGCCTACCTGCATCCCATTCTCCTGCCCTTTCCTCACTGGTTTCCTTGGAGACAGCCCTGCGGGTTCGGGGGCGCAAGCCGTCATTACTGGCTACAACGCCCTGCCCTCCGGCCAGGCCGATGCTCCTCAGCTCAGCTCCAGACCATCCAGGGAGCCATGTTCCTCCTTCTAGTGCTGTTTACGGGTCTTAGTGGGCTGCAGGCCGGCCAGAGTGAGTCCAGAGATCCAAGAGTCTCGGCTTCCGAGGGGCCAGGGTGTCTGAGGGGCAGGGCGGGCTCCACCTAGCCCCAGGCTGGCACATTACCCTGGCTTTGCTTTCTCTTTGCTCCTCCTTGGTTGCAAAGCATTCCCAGGAGTGGGGCAGGTTTTCTTCTCTTTCTTTTTTTTTTTTTAAATTATCATTTTTTTTAAAAATTCATTTTACATACCAAAGATCCCCCCTCTTCCCTCCTCCCGCCCCTCCAGGCTCCCCCTCCCAACCCACCTCCCATTCCCAGGGGGAGGTACATTTAGTAGAGGCAGGTCCAAGCCCCCCCTGCCCCCCTCAACTGTAATGTGGATGACATTGAGTCATACTCCCTTTCCCAATTCTGTTACTATGTAAGTGGTAATCAAGACTCAACGAATCAATGCAAAACAAAAAACAACAACAACAAAACCCTGTTTATTAAAAAAACCTTTTTTTTAGCAACTGTTGCCCTTTTTGAATAAATTCTTTTTAAAAAATTTAGTTAATATGTTTCATACAACATATTTTGATCATATTCTTTCCTCTCCCCCAGGTCCTCTTTATCTCCCTGACTACCCAACTTCATATTCTTTCCTTGTCTCACTCAACCCCCTCCCCCACAAAAAAGTCAAAACAAAAGCCCAATAAGATAAAAAGTGCCAAATTAAAACACACATCATGCTGTGCACGTGGGCTGCCCTGGAGTGTGGTTGGTATACACAGTGCTATTCCATTAGAGAAAACTGATTTTCGCTTTCTTAATACCCATCCTCTCTTTCAGGATGGTACTCCCTTAATGAGTCTATGTTTCTAAGCTTTTCGTATCACTGTAGCTCTGTATTTAAGTGGTTTAGCTGTGAATTGAGAGGAGGGAGGGCGGTGGGAAGGGAGAGCAGGGGAGAGGGAGAAGGAAGGAGGAGAGAAGGAGAATGGAATAGCAACAATTGAATAGGCAGTGGAAAAGGGAAAGGACATGATGTATCAATCACCCAAGACAACTACTAATGTAGAGAAACAGATGCACAATTAGACTTTAAAAAAAATGGATCTCAAAATGGTAGCAGTTATTTTAATTTTTAGGTCCTCAGAAAACCATCCTACAGACAACAATTCCCGAAAAGATTTCATCATCGGATATGGAAGAGGACCCTGAAAATCACGTAATAGCAACACCATCTTTATATGTTACCCGTGTGAAGTTGTGCACATCATGACGGAAACTGGGTAGATAGAGGTAGAGCTGGTGGAGCCCAGAAGTGCGTCACTGCAGCAGAGCATTGTGGGATAGGAACTTCCTGGATGGGACCTCACATGTGCCAAAAAGGTGGCAAGCACCTAGAATGCCCCCCTAGCATAGGATTAGGGTGAGGCTGTGATACAGAGGGTGAGATGAAGCACACTGTCTGGAGGAGACTGATCGTATTTGACTAAGTCAGAAGATGCCAGGTAACACCAGGCAAACGTTTGTCCCAGAAGTTTTGTGAAGGTCCGTCTCCGGTGCTAAGCTTCCCCACCTACTTCTCAGTTCAGAATCTTGAAGACTCAGAAATCCACATGGGAAGGGAAGCCAAAAGACCCTTGCATAGTTTTGTTAATTTCGCTATTCCTTTAAAACATAAAGTGGAGCAAACATATAAGTTAGCATGTGACTGACATTTAAAAAATATTCTTGTTACAGATTGCATATCTTATTAAAATAGCTGGAAAACCATATTTTGCCCATCTTGAGAAACAGTAAGTAATTATTTGTTATTCCAGATTTCAAGCTTTTGACTTTCATTGTAAGAGTTAGGATTATAATCGCTACAGTTCAAATGTATTAATGTCTATTGAATGCTGGCCATTAGAAGATGCCATAAAACAAAATACACAGGGCATTTATAGCACAGGAAGATACAGTCCGAGGCACTAACACTCAGAAACAGAATTTTGTTAAAATATGATGATAAATGCATAAGTAATGTTCTTAGCAAGTCAGTGAAGGCTTTTTGGAATAGGGGTAAGTTGTGACTTGATAAAGGATAGAGATAAAGGGTTTTGGAAAAGTTAGTAGGAGATAAATCCTAGAAGATGTGTAAGGACAATGTATAAGGACACGTGCGTGCACTGTGCTCACATGGGTCAGGTGATCAGTGTAAGAGGTTGATGAGGATGGGCCATCAGTGACATCATGAGGAGACAGATTCCATAGACCTCAAGATAGAATCAGTAGAACAACCGAGAAACGGCGAGAGACCCCAGATAATTCAGCCGTTGCTCAAGAAAATGGGGGAGATTGTTGTGGGTTTACGTGATGATTATAAACCAGGGAGATAGTTGTAGGAAGACTGAGTACTTATGTCCAAGGTGGTATTTCCCACAGGAGAGGTATACATAAGGCTAAATCTCTGATGATGTTCAACAGATGTATAGGCTTCATAGTAAACAGTAGCCATGTTAATTATTATTATTATTATTAATGAATACATATACAGAAAGTGTTTATAAGCCTTGGGAAAGATCAATACTTTGGGGCGACATGGGAAAGTGTGTAGCTAACATGGAAGATGAGGCTGAAGAAAAGAAGCACAGGAGGAGGACAAGAGGCAGAAGAGAAAGTACAATAAATGTAGATATTGGAAGGAGTGGTCCTTGTTTCAGAGAGTACCTGGTAATCAGTACAGTTATGGTCAGGAATGTGCCTTTTGGATTTGAAAAACTAGTTTTAGATGTTTCCCACAGAACCTTAAGGGTGGTTAAAAACCCAGAAGGGAAAGATGTGTGTCTAGATGACACTTTTGATAAAAATAAAAATCTGTTGATAATTAAAACAGGACAGAGCAGTGCTGGAGCATGACACCAAGTGAGAACTGTTTAGGCTGGTGGTCCCTTAAAAAAAAACTTTTCTAATGGCACAAGGGTCAGAAGCTTATGGAACCATGATAGAGAAGTCGCAGGAGAGAAATGGTTCTTAGCTTAGTACACGCACAGGATGGAATCTGTGGTACAGGGGTAAGGGCTTTTGTTGAAATAAAAAAGTATCCCACATTAAGAAAAGGAGTAAGGTGGGCTCAGCAGATGTGAGTGGGAGCCACATGGAGGGTATGTGTCATGGCTGGTCGGGATGGTATCAAGTTCTTTAATATTTACTGGGGTGGGAGATTATGGAAGAAATTTCCGACCCCTGTTATTAAGAACTGTAGACCTAGCACTTAGGAGATTGAGACAGGAGGATTGCGATGAATTTGGGTTCAGTTGTTGTGTCTACATAGTTGTATCAAGAAGGAAGAGCAGGAAGAGCAGGAGGATGAGGGGAAGAGGGAAAGAAGAGGATGGAGGGGGCAGGGAAGGAGGAGGAGGGGAAGGAGGAGGAGAAGCTAAAGAGGGTGGAGGGGGGCAGGGAAGGGGGAAGAAGGCAGTAGCAACAAGGACTTGGATTTATCAAGCCGATTGAACGTAAATTTGTAGTGAGACCAAGAGAACCGTTTAAAGTTGGTGTTAGTCCCACATTCTAGTTTAGAGATTCAAATACAGAATCTGATGTCAATGAATGACAGAGATTCCGAAGGCCCTGGACAGCAGAGCCTACATCGTTTCTCTTTGCCTTATCTACTGTTCCGAGTTGCCCATTAACTGCATGTTAGTGTTGGCTCTGTTCAGTGACAGGAAACTGTTTAGACGATAGGATACTGCAAGCTGACAGGCACCCAGTTAATTTCCATATAAGGGCTGGTGTCTTTTACATTTGTTCCATTGGAAGATGTTTTTGGGATTTTTGCATAGATCCGTTATAGCTCCAACTGCGGTGCTTTACACTTTCGACCAACATGGTAACCGACACGCTCAACCTTTGTCTTTTCTGGTAAGCCTTAAGGTTTCTTCCATATAGATTTGTTGTTTGGGTTTTTCTTTTTAAAAATGAATAATCTCCAATTACTTTAGTATTATTTTATACATTCATTGGACTTATATAACATACTCTGATGCTATTTTCTGCTTGATACGAATTTCTTGGGTAATTGACTATCATGCCAAAGTATTAAGATAGGTAAACAATAAATATGAATGACATGTCTTGGGTGCATATTTAAAAATGAGTTAACTGTCTGCTTTCGTTTGTACAATTTTTTTTTTCAGGAAAGTTGCACTTATAGTGGATACATTGCCGGCTTTCCAAATTCTCTTGTGACACTCAGCGTTTGCTCAGGACTCAGGTTGTACATTATTTAAAGATCTTATCGTAGTTAGGTTTATATTGCTGTGAGAGAGACTATGACAAAAAGCAACTTGGAGAGGAAAGGGTGTGTTTCATCTTATACTTCTAGGTAACAGTCCATCACTAAGGAAAGTCAGGGCAGGCACTTGGAGGCAGGAACCAAAGCAAAGCCCATGGAGGAATACTGACTTATTTTCTGTGACTTGATCAGTTTGCTTTATCATGCAACTCAGGACCACCTGCCCAGGGGTGGCAGCATCCACTGTAGCCTGGGCCATTCACATCACCCATTAATCCAGAAAATACCCCACAGACTTGCCTATCGGCAATCTGATGGCGGCATTCTCTCAGTTGAAGTTTCTCTTCCCAGACAACTCTAGCTCCCGGCACACTGACATTGAAACAGCTGGGGCAGAGACTAAATTTGCCAGCGTTATATCATGCCATCCTATGAATTAATTCTCCATATTTCTCATTCTATATTCACCTTCATTCTTAAATTCTCTGAGAAATAAACCCAAATTGCTAAGAAAATAGGACTGTGAGTCTGTTCCTGGGGAGGGGCCATGTGTGGATCCTTATGGCTTATTGGCCATTTTCAGGCCTGTATTTCCTTCAGTTCATCCACACGAATACTTTAGGACCAAGGTATTTGAGAAGAGTCAGGTGTGTCATAGATAAGGGATCTGTGTTAGTTGGGGTTTCCATTGCTGTGACATAACACCATGACCAAAGCGACTTGGGGAGGAAATGGTTTAATATTTCATCTTATAGTTTACAAGTCCATCATCCAGGGAAGTCAGGACAGGAACTCAGAGGCACTAATGTAGAGAGGATTGTTCCTCATGGCTTGCTCAGTTCAATATGCTTTCTTTCTTTTCTTCTTTTTCTTTTTGTTTCCTTCTTGTTTTTGTTTTTTGAGACAGGGTTTCTCTGTGTAGTTTTGGTGCCTGTCCTGGATCTCGATCTGTAGACCAGGCTGGCCTTGAACTCACAGAGATCCGCCTGGCTCTGCCTCCCGAGTGCTGGGATTAAAGGCGTGCGCCACCACTGCCTGGCTCAATATCCTTTTTTATATGATCCGCGATCACCTGCCCAGTGACAGCACTGCTCGCAATAGGCTGGACCCTCCCACATCAGTCATTAATCAAGACAACACCCCACAGATGTGTCTACAGGCCAATCTGATGGAGGCATTTTCTTAGTTAGGATCCCCTCTAAGTCTAAGTGTGTGTCAAGTTAACAGACATGACCAGCAGGACCCAAGACTAAGAGAAAGAGTGTCTGTAGCTACTACAACCTAGCACATGTACACCAGAGAGGAATATTAGTGGTTTCAGCGTACACATCCATGCCTGTACCTGATCTCTTACATGTCTGTAATAGGCAGGCATATGTATCCCCTAGCACAGTGATCTAGTTCTGGTATAACCTTGAAGAAAATACAGGTAAAGTAGACAAAGATTACTTTGGCCTTCAGAAAATCCCAGCCAAACTTTGCCATTAGAATATTATAGATTTGGTTGAATCACTTCAGACTTTTCTTTGATTGTTCTAACATTCAGGGGAACAATACAATTCCCAAATTCCTCCTATGGAATTGAACCTGTGGAAGCCATGTCAGGATTTGTGCACGTGATCTATGAGATCACAAATGAAGACCCGGGGATTCCTGTCTTAGAAGAGAATGAGAAGGACAATTGGTATAAAGTTTCAGAGTTTCAGTTTGGAAGCAATGTGAAGGTAAGTGTTCACTCAACTCATTTAGTATAATTTTATGAAATGAAAAGTGCTTTCAAAGTACACCTTAACTTGGTTTTATTTTTTTCAATGAAGGTCCTGTGTCATCTTTTAATAGCTAGAGGAGTTACAGTTGCAATTAGATACAATTTCAGTAAAAACTTAGGTAATTAATCTCAGAAACAGGGAGATTTGAACATAGAACTGAAAGGGCTGGACAGTTTAAATGGGTGTGTTTTTAGATAATTGGCACAGAATATTTCTTCAATTATTCAGGTCGTTTAGATGATGAAAGTATTAACTCTTTTATGACAGCTCAAAAACCGATAATTTCAGTGGCTTCCATAAGGTAAAATAGACCTTTCCATTAGCCAAGACCCACAAGCTGGCGTGGTAGCATGCCTGGCTCTTAATGAATGCTATCAACTGCCAACTTTGGTAGTATTTTTTCTGAAGGACATGGTTAGCTAAATCAGCTTCCTCACACTTGTTAGCAAAAATATCTTCCAACATGGATAGTTTGAAATTATCCGATGAATCAAGGAAAACAAAGCTTTTGTCAGAAGCCTAGAATTTCATTTCAAATATTACAAAAGGAAGATGCCTGAGCTCTCGACCAGCTGGAGATGTCCAGCTGAAAGTTCTCCTTAACCACAGCACTTCTGTGCTGGGAGGTCCTCTGAATGGCGGTGAAATTTCGTGTTTGAAAACAGCCTTATTACATAGTTTGTAGCAGATACCTTTCATCTTATGTATAAATATAATTTTAATAGGAGATACCATTTAAAAACGATTCTCAGGACTCACGTTATGTGTTTTTCAGGAAACTACATTTATCAAGCTATCGCCACAGTACATTGAGGTGGATGTTGTCGTGGATAAGAAGCTGGTGTGTCCTATTCTTCTTATATGTTGTTTGGTTTGACAATCTCCTAGATGTGTACAGTGTGTTGTGACCATGTCTGCCTCCATCACCCTGTCTCATCCTCCCTTCCACTTCTGTTGACCCCCCCCCCCCCTCCTTTCTTCTTACTGTACCACTGGCCGTGTCTTGCCTGACAGGTCAGTATTGTAGCACTTAGAGCCCCCCGCTGGGTAAGACGGCTGAAGACTTCTCTCACAGGAGCCTACATAGTGTTCCTTCTGACACTGTGGGGACTAGCTAGTGCATGGTGAGCTTCCAGTTCCGTCCCAGCTTGATTTCTCTGTGTCCTGTATCCAAAGTATGTGGTCTTCTCAGCAGTAGAGTTTTAGTACCTATTTCTCATGGGCAACCAAGAAAAATGGCAATCACATGTCTTGTTTTGGGAGCCTCTGGCACCAGAGGTATCGGCATTTGACATTGGAATGTTTTTGTTTCAAAGCCTATTGCTCCTGGGAGCGGTATTACCCACACTAGCAGGTTACCTCTGTTCATGCTCTTCTGGAATTATAATGCTGAGCTGATAAGCTAGTAGCTTTCTGTGTGCTTTTAAAAACATCCTTGGCTTGGGTTGCCTCTCGCCCCCTCCTCTACTCTTCCTCTACCCATTGGAATCTTTCTGTCTCTAGTATTCCTTCCTTGTGTTTTCATATCATATGCGTTGTAGCGTCCCCCTCCCCCCTCCCCACCAGGCCTCTTCTGCAGTTGCCTCATGCATGACTCTTCTACAGACCTCATTTCCGGTCTTCTACAGACACACATTCCAGCAACCTGAGTATTTCTACCACTTATTTCTTATGGCTCTACAGCTACCAGCCCTTGTGGTGTTATGCCTGGCTTCCTCAGCTACTGTGAACGTGGGCTGGTGTGCGCATCTGTTGACACTGGTCCCTCTGTGGAGTCATCAGGGCGCCATCTTGCTCCTGGTCTACCATGTATTAAATGATACTAAAATTCGTGTTACTGGATATTTTAAAATAATTATTTACTTATCATTATCGATTTTATGGATTTCAATTAGAATGCAGCCTTATTGCTTATTCAGAGTACAGCACATTTGTATGTTTAAAAACATGTGTTTGTGTATTTAGATCCATTCTTTTTTTTCAAAATTGCTTTTTTTTTTTTTCCAGTTTGATTACATGGGCTCTGATGCTAAAATTGTGACACAGAAAGTTATCCAGGTTATCGGCCTTGTTAACACTGTGAGTTTTCAAAAGCAAGCTTGTTTATATAATCTGTAAAAAGATTGATACAGATATGAATCAATGCCAGTTAAATTTTGCTGAGCTCTTTGAGACACTATGTAACCAAAACACCAGGTTAAATAAGTGTTTCAAGGGATGCTCCAAGTCATACAAAATTCCTTTATCTTTTTATCTTTTCTTTCCAGATGTTCTCCAAGTTCAAACTGACTGTTTTAATAAATTCCATTGAAATCTGGTCAAAAGAAAACATAATTTCTCTCCCAAAGAGGACTTCAGATTTATTTATTGCATTTTTAAATTGGAAACGGAACCATAAACCACATATTTCATACTTATTTGTGTAAGCGTATATTCTGTATCTACTAACATTGAAGGAACAGCTCAAATGACATATTAATTATGAAAAACACAGATTTGTTTTACATGTATTCTTTTCTAATTTCTTGGATAGCATGACTATAACAAAATGGAAGCTATGAAGTCTTTCTCCCTTAGGACCAATGTGAGGCAAAATGTACAGCTTTTATTAAACACCACAGAAGTGCCAAAGATGTGATGTGTAATAGACTACTGGTAGCTGCAGCTGATGTTTTGGGCACAGCGGCTCCATTTTCCTATCATAACAGAACAAAATCCTCAATAATAATGGAAAATTAGAGAGTATGAAAACTAACCAAACAGCTTTGGCCTACAAATGTCTGTTCTGAATCTCTGTAGTCCTGTTTCTTGTCTAATTAATTAATCACCTAGTTAGTATTTTAATCTTTAAATAAAGATCTATTTTACTGTTAGTGATAAATAAATGACATTGAAGTTTTAGGGATTTCTATCTAAATAGATACTCCAAGTTTTACATGTACACACACAGAGTATGTGGAATCAGACTGAAAACCACCATTACTAGAGCAATGGCATTCTCAAAAGATGGTTAGGTCTTATGCTTATATATTCCTAGATAGTTATGAAATTCACAATTGACACATTGAAATATTCTTAATATTGAAGCTTTGGGGAATAGATTTAAATTGTACAACCCTGAGCAGCGTAGAGCTTAGAGTACAGTAAGTGTTTGATAGTGTTTGATCCTATGAAAACTCCTGACATTAATGACGCTGCTTTCCAATATACTCATGTTCATTTCACAGCTTTGAGGAGCAGCCTGCTTCCATCGGAGCCCTCTCTCCAGGGGAGGTGTGCAGAGGGGATTATGATGCTGCTGTTGCCCTGGTATGCAATTGCTATCCAGTTTTCTCCCCCCACTCTTTTTTTTTCCATGTTTCAAAAATTCCTAAATATTTTATCAGAGGAGAAAATCTTGTATTTATTTGTTTGTTTGTTTATTCTTCTCTCATACACTACATCCCGACTGTAGCTTCCCCTCCTTCCACTCCTTCCCCTCCCCCCTCCCATCTGCCCCAGATCCACACACACCCCATCACATCCCCCAACCCTGTTTCCCTCCAGAAAAGAGCAGGCTTCCCAGGGACATCAACCCAATACGTTATAACAAGTTAGAATAAGACCAAGCACAAACCCTCACATTAAGGCTAGGTGAGGGAACCCAGTAGGAGAAAAGGGGTCCCAAGAGCAGGCAAAAGAGTCAGAGACACCCTGACTCCCACTGTTAGGGGTCCCCCCAAAACACCGTAACCATAACATATAAGCAAAGGACCTAGCGCAGACCCATGCATGCTCAGTGATTGCTGCTTCATTCTCTGAGAGCCTCCATGAGCCCTGCTTAGTTGATTCTGTGGTGGTGCTCTCCTGGTATCTTCTACCCCTCTGGCTCCCACAGTTCCTCCTCCCCCGATTCTTCAGTGTTCCTCCAGCTCTGAGGGGAGGGACTGGATGGAGACCTCCAACCTGGGCTCTCTCTAATGTCACCATTCACTGCATCAACCTGAACTGTGTACCGCTGCTTTAAAAGCGCACTGTCATTTGCCTTTGTGAATTCCATTTGTTAATTTTTAAGTGCTTACTGGTCATATTTGTTTGTCTTACAATTCTTTGCTAGATTTTTTTTTAATTCAAATTATAGACCCATCATAGAAGTAGAAAGTACCCCATCTCCTCCTTTATTTTTGACATAGTTACTATTTTTCATTAAATGTTCTTTTAAAAGCCATTTAAAGAAGTTTCCTTGTTGGAAAGTTTTAAAGAAATCAATCCAGTTTACTGTTATGGGTGATTTGATGCCTCATGTTGTGTGGGCGATGGTACATTGTTTTTCAAAGGATGTGTCAGTTTCATATGCACAATCAAATTGCTCATGATATTATTTTCCCTTGCCTTCCTCCACCTTGGCCTGACTTCGGGGTTGTTTCCCTAGGGTTTATTAGCTCTTTTCCTTTTTAAAGTGACTAAGATATGATTGACTTGTTTCAATAATGTTTGATTTTATTGGTAATTTTTTTTTATCACTTTGCTCTAATTTTATGTCTCCTGGTCCTAGTCTCTAAACCTTGATGGTGGATTTGTCTGAAGGCATTTAAAGCTATGAACATTTTACATCAACTTAGATATATCTTAGATATCGTGATGCTTCATAATTAAGTCCACAGCATTTTCCAATTTTCCTGAAACAGCTTCCATCTTATGTGAACAAACCCTGTTGGTCTGAACATACTTATACCCGATTGGTGACTCCCTTTCTGGAACATTCTGGATTCAACACAAGGACTTGTTCTCTAGAGTCTTTTTTAGGGCTTTTATATCTAGACAACACTAGAAAACCCTGATCCAGACTTCCTGGCTTCTGTCAGTTTTCATTTTTTTTTTTTTTTTTTTACTTATGTGTATCTTCCTTGGATACCTTTTTTTTTTTTTTTTGAGAGTAATTTTGTCCTTAGCCAAAGGATGGAAACTGCTTTCCTTCTCTGTGAGTTTCTCAATGAAGGAATCTATTCTCTCTTCCTCAGATGTGGAAGAATGTGGCACCTATCTATTTCTTTTCTCTCTCTTCTATCTTTTTTTTCTCTCATGCTTACTGTTGGCTAAGCTATCAGGCCTTTTCTTTTTGTGGCTTGGCTTAATGTCTTCATTGTGATTGGCAGGCATCTACCGATGTTCAAGAGCTTTAGAATGTCCACCCTTTTGGACCTATGTTCTGCTTTAGTCATTTTCTTTTGGGTTCTATATTTTTTTTTTGTCAGTACTTTTGGCCTAGGTATGATGTGACATTGTAGTTTTGACTTCTATTTCCCCATTCAATGGTCGTGCCAAGGGCCTCACACTGTTGGTCATTTGTATGTCTTAAAGAAGTGTCAGTTTGGGTCTCGGCACATGTCTACATTTTTGTCGCATATTAGTTAATTTTCCCATTGAGTTACGGGAGTTCCTTGCACGTTTGGAGATTAACAACACATACTTTCTAAGCTTCCTTCCTTTCCACAGGCTGCCTTTTGATTTGCTGATTGATTCATTGGCTGTAAAAAAAAAAATTATCTTATTTAAGGGCTTTAGTTTGATGTTTGCTTTTCACTCAGGTACCTGGGCTTTTGGCATCTGAGCCAAGAAAACCTTGGAAAGGCCAAGGTTCAGAAACCTTCACACTGCTGACTCCAAGGTGCTAATATTAGGTCTGTCATCCATTCTAAGTTGGCTTTTGTGAATGATGAATATCTCCAGCATCCACAACAGCCTTCAATGAGGACTCCGCTCTTTTCTCACTGTGATATCTTGCCATTATTGTAAAAAAAGAAATCAGAAACTTATTTATATGCATGGTTTCACGTGAGGGCCCTCTGCTGAGTTCTGTCGGTCTGTCTGTCTGGTTTTGTATAAGCACCATTTGTTTTGTTTGACTTAACTCTGAATTATAACTAAATGAAGAAATGATGACAGCAGTCTTGATCTTCATGCTTTAGATGGTTATGGTCTGTGGTCTTGTAATAGTGTACAGATTTTAGGATTCTCTTTTGCTTATGTGAAGAATTTAATTGGGATTAAAAAAACTGCATATAACTTTAGATGAAGTGGATATTTTAACCATTTTTGCTCTTCTAACAGCTGAGATTGGGATAGCTTTCAGATTATTTGTGTCACTTTTAATTTCTTTAGTCTATGTCTTAGGGTGTAGTAAGCCCCTGTCGAAGCATTCTGTGTTGGTTGAGTGTCATGAGTAGCATTGTTTTCTTGTTTTATCTGCTGTTTTATTATTGTAAATGCTACTAAATCGTGCTAGTTTTGACTGCTTCAAGCTCACTGTGTTCTTGTGTCCTGACCTCCTTCCAGCGGGATCCGTAGGCTTCCTGAGCACGAGAGAATGCCTTTTGCGGATACAGTGACTTCCTCTTCCTTTCTTCTTGCATGGCCGCTCTTTCCCTGTCTTGACAGACAGCTCTTGCTAGATTTTCAGTGCTGTATATTGAAGGTAGTAGTGAGAGAAGGAATCCCTTCCTTGTTTCAAGTCCTAGAGGGCAAGCTCTGTTTACGATATTAAGAGCATAAATATGGACATTATTGTTGAGTGCTGTTCAACTCACCCACCCTTCATTCTGTCCTCACAGGTACAAACTGGACTCCACAGCTAGCAGATACATAAGAATTTATGATTAAATTTAAAACATTTAAACGAATGTGCTATCTTAAACAATGTCATAATGCTCACTTTAAAAGCATCTGTGAGACTGGTCCAGTTAGTTTTTTGAAATTAGCTTGTGGGCAAGAAACACCCCGTAAAGCTGTTGTTGCTTTCAAAATCCCAGCTCAGGGACCTGGCAGCTGTCCCAGTGCAGGAAACATGTTTCCAACCTCATGCACAGAGGCCTCTCCAAAGGTCTCCCTCCCTCCCCACATAGCTACTATTTCCTTAAAATAGTCAAGACAGAGAATCCAAGAAGGCGGTCTTTGCATAAGCTATTCATAAACGATTCCCTATAGCAGGTCAACAACAGAATGACATCATAGAGGGCATTAACACCAGGAAATCTCAGTGTCTGGGACCCATCGAGGAATGCAGATTTGATTATTAAATAGATTAAAGACATTGTGTTGAAAGTAAAGCAAAGAAGCCTGAAAAAGGAGATGGTTTTCATGTGTCAACTTTTCTAAGGTAGCTTGTGTTGCTGTCGTTTAATAATAACATTCGGAAGTAAAACTTCGCTGATCCATCCATGTTTAATGAACCCATTATCAAGACGTTTATGTAACTAACTACAGTTGCATCCATGGAGGTGTCTCTAATGTGTTAATAAATGCAATTTTCATCAAAACGTTTCTATAACTACTGCAGTTGCGTCCACAGAGGTGTCTTGAATGTGTCAAGAACTAGTTTTCAATGCAGCCAGTGAAGCTTTGTTAACTCCTTTCCCTTTTGTTCATGTTTAGTATCCAAAAGATTTGTCACTGGAGTCATACAGTGTCATTGTCACACAGCTGCTGAGCCTTGGTATGGGCTTGACTTACGACAACACAGACACCTGCCATTGTATGGGAGATGTTTGCCTGATGACGTCCAAAGCAATGTAAGACCACCTTCTTTCTCAAACACACACATTCCCTCTTGCTTTTGACTGGCTTTCTGAATCTGTTAACTGAATTAAAGAGCTTTTATGCTGTTTTCCTTAGTGAACATGTGGATTTTAAGCCCCATTCACTGTGTGCATGTGTCTTGATAGCCCCCACCTGCACTTACCTTTTATGAAATTTTGACTCATGAGTATATTATACATCGATTAACTCTGAATAATGAGCATATCCATAATTTTACATTTTGGTTTTTTACTGTGATGACGTTAAAAACTACATGAGATATGTAATATATTAATGCTAACTCTAATCACCCTGTTGTACCTGGGAGGCAGAACTTATTTCTTCCATCAAGACTGACCTCTCTTCCTATTTTCTTCTTCCTGCTCACCTTGGCATCTGGTAGCCACTATTCCACTGCCAACTTATATGGGCTCAAGATTTTAAATCCTACTTTGGAGTCAGATGATGTGACATTTTTCTTCCTGTCCCTGAATTCTTTCACTTAGCTGAATGTCCTCTAAGTCCACCCACATCGTTGCAAATGAGAGGGTTATATACTTTTTGTGGCTGAGTAGTTGCAAAAACATGCATTTTCTTTATCTCCTCATTTTGTGATGAACATTTGGGTTGATCCCATATCATGGCATTTGTGAAGAGTGCTGCAGTAACCATGAGAACCCAGGTGTCCCTTTGACATCTGATCCATCTCCTTTGTTTATATACACAGCAGGCTTTCTGGATCTCTCAGTAGGTCCCCCCCCACACACACACTTGAGAGAGTGTCGTGTAGTTACATATAATAACTGCACTGATCTCTATTTCTGTCACAGTATGGAAGCAGCATTTTAATTGCTTTCTCTGGCTGGTGGTACCCACTTTCCTGTTTCCCATTTGATCATGGGGAGGAGGGAACCTACCCGAGCTATCTTTTCCTACCGATGTCTGTAGTTCTAAAGTCATGATTCCCAAGTCACTGTTTTTGAGGGCAGGTAGATAGAAAATGTCCAGTCCCTAGGTGGTCCTTTTGGTCCTGGGAGTTGGTTTTTGTTAATTCATATCTCAGCTTTGCAGACTTCTTCTCACTTTATTTTATGATTATTAACTTATACTTGGTGAGGAGAAGCAGGGATGATAAATGTATGCCATATTGTCTTGATAAGCTATGTATGACTGATTTCTATTTGAAAATGTTTAATTGTTCAAGTTAATATGCTTATTCTGATGTTTATAGAAAGAGTATAGGATAGAATTAAATAACTTTAAAATATACTGAAGATTAAGGCTGAAATTTTGAAGTTCAAATTATTTGGCACTAGGAAGAGAATTATGAATAGCAGTTCCTGTGCTTAAAGTCTCCAAACTTATAAGGGAACACATGTGCAAATGCACACACTGTACACACACACACACTGTACATACACACTGTACAGAGAGAGAGAGAGAGAGAGAGAGAGAGAGAGAGAGAGAGAGAGAGAGAGAGAGAAGAGACTTTAGCAGCTATGATGTTGCTATCTAGGTAGTGGAAGTCAGGAACCCTGGATCAGCACCTTGCATGTACTGAGGGGTCACCTGCACCAGATTCTACACAAGCACAGTATGTGACAAAAATTTTTTTTTTTGAATTGTGTCATTAGTTTTTACTTTTCTTGGTAAAAATAAAAAAGTCTGAGAAAACATCTTAGCAAATCCAATCTCTGCATTTAGAAGTGTGCTTAATGTTTTCTGTGAAGGATGGCGCTCTTGAAATCTTTGTCAAAATACCACGTTGTTGGAACTGGAATACGTAGCAGCAATGTTGACCACGTGCACATTGTTATGTTCTAGATACTCTAGGGGTGTGAAGGATTTCAGTACTTGTAGCTTGGATGAATTTAAATCTTTGTCAATGAGCAAAAACCTTGGATGTCTCCGGGACTGGCCTATGGAGAGAAGAGCTCGCCGCAAGCCGAGACGAATATGTGGCAATGGGATAATAGAAGGTCAAGAGCAATGTGACTGTGGCACGTCGCAGGTGGGTAGTCCTTTTCGTCCTCCCTCTCTTCTCAGTTTAGTAGGAAGGAAAGCAGAAAAGACTTTATCTTTTAGTCAAATCAATTTGAAGTAGACTTTTTCCCTTTTGTGAAGCTAAAATCTTCAATTTCCCCATTTTCCTTTTGGGAGTTAGCATATGGGTTCTTTGAATGATAACTTTCTATAACTAGTGCCTTCTGACATTATCTATTGCCTGTGCCAGCTGAAAACTGATTACTAAACTGTCTTAATCTGTCAACATAATCTGCTCTTTGCAACGAACACTAACAAGACACTAAAAGGCAAGACCTAGACTAAGATAAGGTGGTAGGATGTGTGCCTGCCCAATACACTGAGAAAATTGTTCTTAATTCACATATTCCAAAATAAAACCTACCTATCACTTATAGAAGATACAAAGTCTGAGAATAAGATCAAAATAAGCCTCAGAGGAAAAAGAATAGAGGGACTTCAGCGGGCTTGTCATCTGTTAGAGAAAAGGTTGCCTAGGAAAGATATCATGGGATAGTATCTCTGTCAGGTCTAGAAGACACTAACAGCACCCTGGTCCTCTTGTTCTTACAAACTTTCTGCCACCTCTTTCAGAATGCTCCCTGAGCCCTAGGTACAGGAGTTACTCTGCAGACATACAAACCAGGGTTGTATGGTAGTATTTTATTTGTATTGAAATGTGATTTTAATTGTATGTTAATAAATAAAGTTGCCCAGGGGTCAGAGCTATTAGAGCCATAGCAAGAGCGTGGCGGTGGTAGCGCATGCCTTTAATCCCAGCACTTGGTAGACAGAGCTAGGTAGATCTCTGTGTGTTCAAGGATACAGCCAACATTGGAGACACACGCCTTTAATCTCAATACCATAGAGGACCTGGAGGGCTGTACATAAAGGCAGTGACAAGGCAGTCATGTGTTTGGATTTACAACCAATAAGAAGGCAGAACAGACAGTCTATATAAAGACGAACAGACAGGAAGTAGCCCCCTTTCGGAGAGCTCTCTTGGCTGAAGAGGATCACTGAAGCAGGAAGGGTGAGGCTCTTAACTCTGACCCATTGGCTTTCTTCTCTGAATCGGCTCTGTGTTTCTTATTTAATAAGAGGATTGGTTACATCTACAAGGTTGGGCACCCCACATTCACTCATTCTTTATGTTATGACCAGTTGTCTGTAAGAGTCTATCTATTCCCTCATAAGTTATCCAGTCCATAGTGGCTGCCCCTAAACGCATTACATATGAGCAACACAAAATCGACTCAAAATGGAGTTAGAGTTAAGAACACATACACACTTCAAGGGAAGGAACTAAAGGGTACTCCATACAAACACGCAAGAAGAGTGGTGATGGCCCATACCTCTCAAAGAAGACCAAGTCCAAAGCTTTGTCACGAGAAACTCAAGTGTCAAATCACTGAGAGTATTTAATGGTTGTAAGCATGTATTTATTTAACATTGGAGCAACTACATACACAGAACACATAGATATGAAGGTAGAAATATATAATTATGTAGTAGTAGACTCCAGTTTTCTACTTTCAATCGTCAGAAAACTATTAAGAGAGTAAGTGATGAAGTAGTTCAAATTTCACTTTAGACCACGTACACCACACACACACACACACACACACACACACACACACACACACACACACACCCGCACACACACCCCTTCCTATCTAGTAGCAGTAGACTACACATTCTTGTATATATGGACCAACTACAATACTAAACTATAACTATAATAACGTCCCAATGTAAATACTGGAACAATCCCAGACACATGAAAGTAAGCAGATGCCCCAGAGTGACTAATGGGTCAATGGACACACGAAAGAACGAGAGCAGAAAAGAAAACTTCTCAGAACCTCTAAGTTGTAGCAAAAGCAGTTCTGAGAGGGAGCTTTATGGCAAGCAGTGTCTACATTATGGAGGAGACAAATGGGTGCTGCGTTTGCCCGCCTGCTTTCATCCTCTGCTGCTGAGTGCGTCCACGCAGCTGCCACCAGGGCGGCTGCATCGGAACCCAGCTTCAACATGGACTGAAGACCAATAGCACTCCCAGAGCCCTCCAGGCTGTCAGCCCCCAGCTGGAACTGCTGAGGCGAGGTGACGCAATCGTGAATGTTGATATTGGGGTGTACAACATGCTCCACTGTACACCCACAGGGCCAGTTTTCCCTCCCAGAGAGCAACCGTTGCCCTTTACATGCGCGTTTGTATGTCATTAGATACCATGCAGTTTTGTGACTCAGCTGTGGTTTGCTAACCTTTTCCACGCTAAACATTTATTTTCACCTTTGGAATATTAGCAGCTGTTGACTTGTATTCATTAAAGCCAATCCTCTTCAATATTCTCCTTGAGACAATTAACAAGGCCATAAACAGACCTTCATCTGTTGCATACGGCTGAACAGCTTCCTATAAATACCCTGAGGTGACCAGTGTCGGGTGACAAATGTGATGTAATTGAATACAGTTATGACTGGGTAGAGCATATGACAGTGTTTCCCCTAAGAGTTTATAGTAAACATCAAGACCTTCAAGGGTATAGTAAGACAATATCAAATCCAATGTCTTTGAGAAGCAGATTGTAACAGGAACATGAGTAAGTATTAGTGTGGTAAGTCTGGCTTTATTTCAGGGGTATAACCATTTAATATTTAATAATCAGTCTTATTCATTACAGTAAAAGAAATAATAGAGTATACAACCCAATCATAGCTTAAAAATGCTAGACAAAATAAAGCATCTATTTATGATATGAGTCTTCTAGGTCGAGAGATGCTTCTGTGATGATGGCAATGTCTGTCTATTGACCCATGACACGTGTAACTGGCCACATGCAGATACAGAACTGGACAAGAATATTATTAACTACATGTGCCTCTAGTGAATTTGAGCCTTTCCACATGGCTAGGGATTATCTTCCGGGTGGGGCAGCTCTAGATTTGCCAGTTTTTTATTCTCTCTGGGAAACCAAACTAGAGGAGCCAAGCAAAGTCCACAGACAGTGGGCTCTGTGCCTGAGCAACACTGAGGCTGTTCGGTGTTGGGATTTACACGTAAACAGTACAATGGATGAGGCTTGGCCTAGACCCCGGAATACAGGAATGTTTAAAGAGAGTGGTTACGAACAAGAGTGACGTTTTTGCTGGGTGGTTTCACGGCAGTCCTTCTTAAACTGCGCCACGTAGAGAGAAATAGGCCTCTACAAACTGCTGAATGAGATGGTATTTCCAGGAGAGTGGAGTTACTGAAGCTATAAACAGAAGAAAAACTATAAGGTTTACAAGAGGATGCGCTGCGGCTTCGTTTGGTGCTGCGCGGGCCATGCAGAACTGAGTGGGACTTTGCATTTCCTTCTCCGCAGAACTGTACACACAGAGCATGCTGTGACCCTCTGATATGCCGACTAAAACCCGGTGCTGTATGTGGCTCTGGAGGGTGCTGTACACAAAATTGCAAGGTAAGAGGAAACCCACATTTGGTAACAGCCTCGCAGTTATTTTCATGAGATAAAACACATAGTTCAAAGGGATGGAAAACATCACTTACCACTCCTGGCTGACAATTCGATGATACTCTGGTGCAGCGGTATCCACTCCACGCTTTGGCTCCATTCAGTAATCTATCACTTCCTGTGCTCTCCTGTGTATCACTTCTTATGTTTCTTCTCTGCTAACTTGGCTTTCTGAAGTTTTCTCCATGACCACCAACACGTATGTCTGATCAACATGTGCCCCTGCAAGTCTTTCTCATTCATATGTTCTGTGAGTAGCTTCTACGAGGGTAAGAAGTTAGAGGGCTTCCTTGTACCTGTGCAAGTCAGTTTACTGTCTTTTGGGAAAGTCCTTTGCTGGCCTGTACTCAGTTGACATTGCAGTAGTCCACTGCCTTAGTATTAAAACTATTTGAAGAGAGCTCCATTAACATTTACATCTTAAGAAAAAAAAATGCTGAACAAAGTAAACTGCCTAAAATCAAAGATTGAGGCAAATGGTGCTCTTATAAGTCAGTGAGTGTGGGATTGTATTAGTCATGGTTACCTAGAGGAACACACACACACACACACACACACACACACACACACACACACACACCCACATACACACACACACACACACACACACACACACACACACACACACACACACACACACACGGTGTTGGCTAGTTTTATGTCAATTTGACACAAACTAAAGTTATCTAAAAAAAGGGAACCTCAGTTGAGAAAATGCATCCAGAAGATCTGACTGTAGGGCATCTTTTTTTTTATTAGTGGTTGATGTGGAAGACCCCACTGGGTCCAGATTCCAGACTACTGAGGCTTTAAGTAAAACAAACAAATACCACCCCCCACACACACAAAAGAACTACAAACCTTTCATATAAGACAAGAAGGTAGTTATATAATACTAAAGGAGATAATTCATCAAGAGGATATAAAATCGCGAGTACATATGTATCCAACAGTAGAGCACCCAGACACGAAAACAGTGTCAACAGATATGAAGGGAAATACAGACCTACTTAAATCATCAAACCGTATTGCTCAGATGCTACATAAGACATGTTTACTTACGACATCCTTCCATGTAAGAAAATTGGCCCTCCTCCCATCAAGTCCTGTGATAACGATACTAACGTGAACAGCCTCTGCCAATCCAAATGCCATGGCAGAGCTTGCCTCTTATCTGGGGTCTCATCTAGGAAAACCATTGCAAGACTGGAGAAGTGAAATCCAGACATTTAAGGGTCTGGGTCTTGTCAAACCATGGAGGTCGGTTCTGCACCCACACAGAGACCAGTAGCATCTCCTTTGGGAATCTGGAGAGACTGTAGCAAGTGCTCTTGGATGTTCTGTGTATATAAGGGCAAGCTATGGTATGTCCGCAGCAGTACCCACAGTGGCACAGTCCTTGACCTCCTGCTACCTACCAAATACCTACCAAAACATTCTCATTTGGAGCAAGAAAGAAATGACATTTTATGAAAGGACAGGTCTTTTGTCTTGATAAAATTGTTTGCTAACTAGTTCTGGTACATTGATTATATTCTTACTACATCAGTCCTTGAAATAACTGTCAATTGTGGATCTGCCTACTCTTTATTGGAGATTTTTAATATTTATTTCATGTGTTTTGAAGTTCTGTTACTTGCTGCATAAATGTTCATGTTGTTGTTATTATATTGCATTGTTATTATTATCATCATTGCATTAGCTCCCTAAATAATTTCAAAATAAGCTTCTCATCTATAACAATATTCCTTATTCTGAAATCTGCCTTTCCTGATATCACCACTTCCAATTTTTATCATTTTATCATTATCCAATTTATCATTAATGCTAGCGTGATGTATTAAGCGTGGTACATTGGACATTTTATTTTACTTTCATAGTATTTTATTTCAAACTATCTTTATACAAATGGTTCCTTTTAAGTAGCATTCAGTAGGATCTTCCTTTCTATGCAGCCTGACTGTCTGCTTATTATATGGCTGTGTTTAGATGAATAATTTGATTCAAATATAACATTTGGGTATTTGTTTTTCTTGCTTCCAACTTTGGGTATGTGTGTACGTGCATGTGTATGCAAGTATGTGTGGTACATATTATAACGTATGTGTATGTGTGTGTTGTCTAGGCTTTCAGGTCTTAAAGGGTTTCAGATTTTGAAGCTCTAAAACAGGCTTTATTTTGCTTTCACTTTTTCTTGGGGCCCGCATCTGTGTGACACAGGTATGTGGGTATGGCCAGAGGCTGGTAGTGTCTTCCTTGATTTCTCTCTGTCTTATTTTTTTAACCTATAGCTCAGGGAGCTGGTTAGGCAGGTTGATAAGCTCCACAGTTCTCTACTTCCCCAGAGCTGGGGTTACAAATACAGGCTGCTGATTCCAGACTTTTATGTGGGTGCTGGGATCGAAACTCGGGTTGGCAAGCTTGCTTGACAAGTCCCTGACTGACTGAGCTGCTTCCCACCCCCCTTGATCTTTGTTCTTTTGGAAAAATATTTCTCTTGCTATATTGAAATAAAACATTTTTGCTTGCTGTGCATTAAAGTTACTGCTATTCTGTTTTCTTGCTTGGACTGTCTCTAATGACAAATCTGTGACTATGCTTATTTTTGTTATTTTGCATATAACGTCTTCTACTTTCCGCCTCAAGGTTTTTCTTTGTCACTGATTTTGAGTAATTTGGTGACAGTGTATATCAGTATGGTTTTCTACATGTGTCTTCTGCTTGAGATTCATTGAACTTACAGTTTTTCTTACATTTGAAGAAAACTAAACCATTAGGTCTTCCAGCACTTGTTTCAGTCATTACCTCTTTGTGCTCTCCTTTGAGAATGTCACATACACACCATTGGGCACGTGAAAACATCTCCTCTCTGCTAACTGTTAAAAACTGACTTTCTGTTTCACTTGTAATGGCTTCCACGGCCACACCTTCAGCTTTACTGGTCCTGTCCAGTGTACTTTCCATCCGAGAAGTTTCAAAAGTTTAAATTCTAGAATTTTTAAAAATTTCATTTTTAAAAGTTTATCATAGGTCTCTGTTGTTCCTCTCAGATTCTAACTCGTTTTACTATTTTCCTTTAGACCTTAAGAAAAAAAAGATGTGATGAAATACAGTCTAGAAAGTCAACTTTGTAAAAATTTCTGTATTGTTGTGTACATATTGAGAAGTTTCCCTTCATTAGAAATCACCTCATAGGGCTGGAAAGATGTCTCAGTGGTTAAGAGCACTGGCTATCACGTGGAAGGCTCAAGTTTGATGCCCAGCACCCATATGTTGGCTTACAACTATGTGTAACTCCAGTCCCAGGGAACCTGGTGCCTCTTCTGCCCTCTTAAGGCACCAGACACGCACACAGTGCACATACATACTTACAGTCAACATACTCACACACACAAAATAGTAAAATAAATAAATCCTTTAAAAATGGGCACAGCATTGATTTAGTTATTCCTATCAAGTTAGTTTTGGTCCACTGACTCTGTCCTACCTAGGGCAAGCATTAAAGATAGCCAAATTACTGGTCATGGCTAGACCTGAAGGGAACTTTTGATCGCACCAGCCATGTCCACACATAGTCAGAGGTGTAGGAACAAATCTTCTTGAGCCTGGGATAATGGGTATGATTCACATCCCCCCTGACTCCAGCTATGGAAACATTTTTTAATAGACAACCTTCAGGTTTTCCTGTGTCCTCTGCTACATGATCCTATGTGAGGCCTTAGGTGATGGGATTTGAACATAAGTTTCTCTTACAAGCATCCAGAGATTTTTTTTTCTTTTTGATCTTGGCAGCTTAAAAAAAGAATGGAAACTGAAATTTGAGAGAGACAGAGAGAGAGGGAGGGGTGAGAAGAAGCATCCTTAGAAGTAATCCCTTCTGTTCTCTTCTAGATAAAAGCAATAAACTCACTTTGTAGAAAAAAGCGCGATGAGTGTGACTTTGCGGAGTACTGTAATGGGACCCATGCCTCTTGTGTGCCCGACACCTTCGTACGTAATGGGGAATATTGCAACTCGGGTGAAGCCTTCTGTTACGAAGGGGAGTGCCGATATACTGACCGACAATGCCTGAAATTGCTTGGAAAAGGTAAAGATCATAATGTTCTTCTAAAATATAGTTATCCCAAAGCCCACTGTTCAATTCTATAGGACAAAAACACGTCATTTATTAGTGGCCAAAGTCGTGCTTGGGAATCATTAATTTTCAAGGAAACTCATTTTCTTGTTTCCAAGAGACAACAAAAAGGATCCCTGAGTTACGCTGAGTCCCGGTTTGTGAAAGGAAGAACTTGCCAGTAGAAACGCAATTTTCCACAATATCACAAAGGATCTGTAGTGACAGGGCTTAGTTAAATTTAAAGGAAGCTTGGTTTCTAGGAGAGCAAAGTGGGGCTTCAAGAGCCTGCTGATGAGCCACGGGTCCTCTGACAGGTGACAACTCAGTTATGTATTTGAGTATTGGCTCACTTGCTGCATGGAAAAATAGAGTGTCTGTAAGGGCGAAGTTCATGTTAACTGAGAACAAGTTTCATCCTGAGTCCTCCTTAGGCAAGAGACAATCAAGGCATGACTTAGAAAAAAAAAATCAACATATTCCCCCAAATTATTTGTCTCTGGCCAAAAATGTGATGAGGTTATGGAACTCTTATCCTAAAAGGATGACCTGGGACTTGGTTACAGAGGCCAGGCTGGTTGGCTAGGGAACTCCAGGGATCTGCCTGTTTCTGTCCTTCATCTTGCCATTACTGAAACTACATGCCCAGATTTTTATGTGGGTTCCAGAGATCCAAACTCTAGTTTTCAGATGCGTAAGGGAAGCCTATAACCGGTCAGTCATCCATAGCATCACTGATCTTTGTAGAAACATGACGAGGACATCTTGGGAAGGCTTTTTAGAGGAGCTCAGGGTTAAGTACAGTTCTGTGATTCCCATCAGTGACATGTGAGACTCACAATACCCTTATGCCATCTATATTAATACCCAAGACAAAACAAAACCAAAACCAAAACCAAAAACCTTTTCTTAGAGATTGATTCATTTTTATTTTATCTGTTCATGTGAGTGCCTGCATGTTGTCTGCACCACATGTGTGCAGTACCTGTAGAGACCAGAAGAGGGGGTAGGATCCCCTGGAGCTGGAGTAGCAGGCAGTTGTGTGCCTCCATGTGGGAGCTAAGAACTGATCTCGGTCCTCTGCAAGAGCAGTCAGTGCTTTTAGCCACTGAGTCACCTCTCCAGCCCCTGCCTGAGATTTCAAGTATTCTTTTAAAACAGTAAACATAGGGTCACACATTATAGCAACAGCTGGGATGAACAGTTCAGTAAGTTGATTAATAAAAGGAAAAGTAATTGGATAGGGAATTCTCGCATTTTTTTGATTGGTATCTATATGACAGCTTCCATAAATTTTTTTTTTCAAGACAGGTTTTCTTTGTGTAGTCCTGGCTGTCCTGGAACTTGCTCTGTAGACCAGGCTGACTTTGAACTCAGAGATCCACCTGCCTCTGCCTCCCGAGTGCTGGTATTAAAGGCACGTACCACCACCACCTGAATTAATTTTTAATTATGGAATTCATACAGGTTTCCAGCTCTTGAGTGTGTTATTTATTCTTGTAGCCTCAGCTCAGGCTATGCACATGTAGACCCGCCTAGGCTGCAATGTGTTTCAACCTCAGACCAGAGACAGTGTTTGCAAGCCTACTGCCTTCACCCGGAGCTTGTTTTATTGACTTTTGAAACGTTGAGCTGCATTAGACAGTTCAGTGACAGAAGCATGCATGTCTTGGGGGTGGGAGGGGCACCATCTCAGCTCATCTCTACCTGTTTCCTGTATCAGATTCATGACATCGTAGCAGTTGTTCATATTGATGCTTTTTAAAAGTTTTATTTGCTCTACACCTCAGTTTTGAGTCCCCTGAAAGGGCCAAATTTAGAAGGGGACTTCATTCATGTCACTAAGTGCAGAAACCTGCCCCCTCCTCTAAGGGGAAAATCTGCACATTCCTACCTGTTAACTCACAGGGTTGATTTGCTAATGAAGTGAACAGAGATTTATATAGAAAGCCCGCAGAGTGGCTGGGTGGCGGTGGTGCATGCATTTAATCCCCAGCGCTCAGGAGGCAGAGTCAGGTGGATCTCTGTGAGTTCGAGGCCAGCCTGGTCTACAGCGTGAGATCCAAGACAGACACCAAAACTACACAGAGAAACCCTGTCTCGAAAAAAAACAAAAACAAAAACAAAACAACAACAAAAACCCCGCAGAGTAAATGCCTCTTGTCTAGTCTTTTTGTTTGTTTGTTTGTTCGTTTTCTGAGACGTGGTTTCTCTGTGTAGCTCTGGCTGTCTTGGAACTCAAGCTCTGTAGACCAGGCTGGCCTTGAATTTAGAGATCTGCCTGCCTCTGCCTCCTGAGCGCGGGGATTAAAGGCGTGTGCCACCACCTCCCCTCCAGGCAAGGCAAAAAGCGAGAGCCAACTAAGAACTGTCATTCCCGCCAACTTCACTCTCAAACACGGAGCATCCTTCTACCGACCTCTTCTGAGAACATTCCTACAGCAGGAGACTGCAGTTGTGGGCCAGCGCGATGCATCCTGGAACTTCAGGAGCACAGCTAGGAGGGTCTGTCTAGAAATGCCCCTGGCGGCAGCAGTGGACTCTCGTCTCCTTCCCTGAGTCGTACTTTTAGATTTGAGGTAGACCTCAGTCCAAAGTTTACAAAATTGAGGCAGAAATACAAAAGCTGCCGTTTCAGGGGAGCCCAAATCCCGGCCCCTAGGACACCAGGAAAACTAGATGGCTGAAGCTCTGGCAATCTGGGTGAGGGAGGAGTGAAGAAAATCTTGACCTCAGGGCACTTAGGAGTGGGTGCATCAGAGCTGCCGGATCACCAAGAAAACGACGATGCTGCCAGGCTTGTTTCGCTCAGCCCCAAAAACCTGAAAGGAAAAGGATACCAAAGAGAAAGCTGAGGTGCTAAGTGAGGGTTGTGGGGGATTCATGAAGCGCCTTAAAACAGGGGTTCCCAACCTGTGGGTCGCGACCCCTGTAGAAGCGGTCTACCGACCCTTTCACGGGGGTCACCTAAGGCCATCAGAAAACAGCTGTTTACATTGCGATTCATAGTAGTAGCAAAACTACAGTTATGAAGTAGCAAGGAAAATAATTTTATGGTTGAGGGGGTCACCAGGACATGAGGAACTGTGTTAAAGGGTTGCATCATTAGGGAGGTTGAGAATCACCGATTTAGAGCATTTTGCGTTTGACTGCTCTGAGCATCCTGGGGCAGGGATGTGGAGCAAGGTGTCCAGCCAGGGACCCCACACTGGGCAGTTCTCAATGCTACAAAGCCAATACGCTGTTCCCCTCTAAAAAGCTCAGTGATTCATTCGTAATGAATGCTTATTGTATTAATCTTGATTTTAAAAAAATGTAGCCAGGCGGTGGTGGCGCACGCCTTTAATCCCAGCACTCGGGAGGCAGAGCCAGGCGGATCTCTGTGAGTTCGAGGCCAGCCTGGTCTACCAAGTGAGTTCCAGGAAAAGCGCAAAGCTACACAGAGAAACCCTGTCTCGAAAAACCAAAAACAAAAAAAAATGTAAACAGTGTTGTGGCTTATGCCTGTCATCCCAGTACTCAGGAGGCTGATGCAGGAGGATTGCTACCAGCTTTTGTAAGAAAACAAAGATGCACGAAGATGTTATTTACTTTGGTTATTGAATTTTTGCCCATCCCTTTAAATTTTGTGTCATCTAATCTTGGTTCAGATTCTAATGGGTAGGGTCTAAATTAGATTTAGAGCATCAGCTCAATTGGGATGGGCTAGACAGAAGCTCATTGCTGTTGTTTGTTAAAGAGAAGGCTCTTTTCAAGAAAAGAACTGCAGACAGTAGTAGATTCCCTTTACGAGTGTGTCTACACAGGGATTCCCTTTATGAGTGTATCTACATAGGGATTCCCTTTAAAAGTGTATCTACACATGGGGATTCTGTCCCTCTGGAGGCGATACTCGTAGATCAGTTCCCGCAGGTGTGAGAACTTGTCAATGAATAGCAATGAAAGCAAAGATCTCAGTTCTCATCCAGATGACTGACATGAACAGTGCAGCCCACCCTTAAACCTCCGAGTCAAAGCACTGGGGGTATCTGGTACAGGTAGTTGAAATTTTGCTATTTTTTAAGACTAGGCATATCTCTCTCTCTCCCTCTCCCTCTCCCTCCCCCCCTCTGTATGTGTGTGGTGTCTGTCTGTCTGTTCATATATATGTGGATTGATGTAGATGAGTGATAGTGTGCTTTCTACTTTTAAAATCCAGTGCTGCTTTTATGGTCACTAGGACACGAGGGCATGGGGATGAGGAATCTATCAGGGAGCGTAGAAGGGAAGCTTAGCCTGGGTCGCACTCTGGGCACTGGGCTCTACTTTAGAGAATGAATTGTCTTTTCCCAGTAAATAAAGAACTAAGAAAGAAAACAATTCAAAGGGAATAGAGAGGACCACATCTGCCCCTCTCTCTGAAAATATGAAACATCTAAGCCTGTTAACATCTAAGCCTCCCTCCCTCCCTCCCTCCCTCCCTCCCTCCTTCCTTCCTTCCTTTTTGGTCAGTCTCCTAGGCTGTGATAGAACCTAGATATCTCTTTGTAAGTATCTCAATACCAACAATGTACTGATGCTAAGGGGTCACACTGCAGTTTCCAGTCTGGCTCTATCGGTTCTGCAGTATGAGCTGAACTCTTAACCTATCTCAGTTCTTTTTGTCTTTATCTCCAGGTGTGAGAGGGGCTCCCTTCTGGTGTTTTGAAGAGTTGAATTCCAGAGGTGACAGATTTGGCAACTGTGTTGCTCAATATTGTAGATTGGAGTATGTGTTTAGACAATTATACTTTTGTTTATAACGTAGATTCTCAAATACTAGAATGTATCCTGTGTGAACCTCAGGGGGGTACTTTGCCAGGTTTCTTTTGTCACATGATCTCAACTGAATGGTTGTTGTCCCTTGCCATGGGAACATTTGTTCAGTGCCTCAAATGTTAAAGCTACAGTGACCTCGGAAACAACTTCCATAAATAGTTATGGTGAACTATGCAATGTGTTAAATAGTTCACACACACACACACATATATATATTTTATGATCAACATGATATACCTCACAAAATGTATCTAATAAAAGTTTCCTTGTTTTACTTATTAAAACTTATAATCAATGACCATTAGTCCAAATTCCAGTAGCTAGAATAAAGCATAAAAGAGCTCTCATGATGATGAACTTTTTTACTTCTACATTGCCTCATTCTAAAAAAAGAGTCATATGTTATGCTAATTTTTTATGGAGGAAAAAAATTATTCAACCTGGATTTATATTAGTAAGACATTATTTTTAGCTTAGGTGTATACTAAGTTAAAGAAGAGTAAATTCTGTTTTCACAATGTGTAGGGAGCTAAGACAGAAATAAAAATGTAGAGGAGGTGTGGGGGCAGGGAGGGGCTACAGTTGCTGATTTTCCTGGTGTGGAACCTTAGTTGCTAGGGCATGCTGTCAGCTACTTATTTAAATAAATGCTAAGAGACCTTTCCTGTTAAATTTCCAGAAACGTTTTGTGTGGGAAGTTAGTCTGCACGTGGCCATTCAAGTACTTATTCCTCAGCGCCAACATGTCTGCGGTTTATACACACGCACGAGATGACATATGTATATCTCTGTATAGAAGTCATGGGATACCCAAGAAGACAATGACAACATATACCTCCCTTAATGAAAGAGATGAAACATTTGTAGAAGACGGAGTTATCTGTGGCCCTGAAATGGTAATTTGAGATACTTTAAATTGATTTAAGATTATGTTGTGGTCTGACTCATCTTGACACTGTATTTTCTACAGTGTCTTCGTTGTGGTAAAATGCTCATAACAAAGATTCCCATCTTAATAGATGTGTGTAATTTAGTGGTATCAAGTTCACTCCCAAAGTTGAGCAGCCACCACACCACTGTGTGTCTCTGTAGCCTTTTCATCTTGTAGACCTGAAACTCTACCTATGGGACAAGTCTTGGTTCCCCTCTGCAGTCTCTGGAGCCCCCTTTCTGTGCTCTGTGATCATCATAGATAGGGCACAGATGTGGAGTCAGTCAAGGCTTGTTGTTTGATCTGTTTCGCTTAGCTGAGATCCTTGGGGACCAACCACGTTGTAGCAGAAATTACAATTTCTTTTTCAAGGCTGTACTGTTTTGCTGTTTGTATATATCACATGTTGTTTATCTATTCTTCAGCTCATGGCTATTTTTATACGTTAGTTACTGTAAATAATGCTATAGGATCAAAAATGTTCATGATCCTGATTTTAGTTACTTTGAGTATATACTTAAAAGTAGAATTTCTGGCTTATAAGGTAATTCTGTTTTCAATATTTTGAATAACTACTATACTGTTATCCATTATAGTTAGAGCATTTTGTATTCCTACCAACATTTTAAATAGTGTGTGGTGTGTGTGTGATAATTAAATTGGTTTCAATTTGACAGCATTTAGAATCACCTCAAAAACAAGTCTTTGGCATATTTGTAAGGAGTCCCCTAATAGATGATTGAGATAGAAAAACATACCCTGAAGGTGAGTGAGACCATTTCCTAAGCTGGGATTCCAGACCGAACACTCTATTCCTTTCTTCTGCCTCTTGCTCTCTTTCTCTCTACTCCACCTTTCTCTTTTTTCTTGAATATGGCAGTAGTGTGACCAGCTACCTCCTGCTGCTGGGCCATCTCTGCCATGATGGATTGTATCCCCTCAAACTGGGAGTCAACTTTCTTGTGGTGATAAAGCTTGCCTGAAAATCAGAAGGAGGAGCTAGCCATGAGTTAACCACAGAGGTCTGGAGGTCTGCAGAGACAGACAGGAAGTGATAGAGCTGGGCAGAGAGAGGAAGTGATAAGGCGGGGTGGAGAGGGGAGCTTGCTCTCTTTTGGTAGAGGATTTCATAGGGGTAAGAATTAGTGGCTTGCTGCTCTGCCTCTCTCATGTTTCAACTTTTACCCCAATATCTGTTACACTTTCTCTTCTTTTAAGTTATTTGTCAGGCATCTTAGCCACAGCCCAAATAGGAAAGAGCACACCCTCCAGTTCCTCCATGGTATCATCAGTCATCCTAGAGGATGTGCGATGCTGTCTTGGTTTGTGTTTGACTGGTGGTTGGTCTCGTGGGGCCTCTCTTCAGAGCTCACTGCACATTTGTGTATCTTACCTGGGGAAATACAATTTTAATCCACTGGCCCACTTTTAATGGGGTTGTTGTTGAACTTAGGAATTCTTCTGTTTTGGATGTTGATAGCTTGTGTGGTCCACTATGTTCAGATACCACCCCGCCCCCTTTGTGTGTTGCCTGATAGAGTATTGGTAGCATGTTTAGTGGACTTTTAATCAGTGCATAAAGCAATGGATTCAATGATGGTGTCTGTATAAGTATGTTTTGCTATACTTTGCCACTATTCACTCTCCCCGCACTACCCATGCCTTTTGCTGCTTCTCTTCTTCCTCCCCAAATGATCATCTTTGCATTTAGACCACGTTCATTCCACTGTCTCCTCTTCCTCTGATGTTCCCTACCTTTCAACCTCTTTCTTCCCTCCTAGAGTCCTCTTTATACTTCCATTTCCTACACACACACACACACACACACACACACACACACACACACACACACACACACATGTGCACATACATATGTGTGTGAATTTAAATCGAGATTCTGAACATGAGAGAAATTGTATGATGCTTCTTTTCTTGTTCATTTTCCTTAGCATGATGATGCTTTTCATTCCATCCATTTTTTTCCCCTGCAAATACCACATTCTAATTCTCCTAGATACTGAATGAAATATTCCATTGTGTCCACGTACCACATTTTCTTCCATTCATCTGTTGATGGACATGTAGCTTTGGTTCATGGGGTAGTTTGAATGTTATGTCTTCCTACAGCCCCAGGCATTTGAATGCTTGGTCCCTAGCTGTTGCTGATGTTTGGGGAGGAGGAGGAGGAAGAGGAGGAGGAGAAGGAGGAGGAGGAGGAGGAGGAGGAGGAGTGGCCTTATTGAAGGAAATATGGCACTGATGGTGGCCTTGGAGAGTTTAAAGACGTGTTGTTTTCAGGTTTTCTGTCCCTGCCTCCTGCTTGTGGTGTAAGAGGTAGGCTTTCAGCTTCGTTTGGTCACTGTGCCTGCCCACTGCCGTACTTCTTCACCATGATGGGAATAGACATATATCTCTCTGGAACTGTGAGTCAAAACAAAACAACCCCCAAACAGCACTTTCTTTTGTAAGTTGCCTTTGTTATGGTGTTTTATCACAACAGTAGAAAAGTAACTAATAGACAGCCCTTAACTTTTGTGAAGACTGTATCTCAACGTCATGGTGACTTGGGAATTCTTTAGGAATAGACCTAGGGGTATTAGAATCTATAAAGAACTCCAAAAGTTAAATAACAAAACCCCTAAATTATCAGAACAATAAATGGGCTAATGAATTATATAGATGGCTTTCCAAAGAAGAGATAAAAAGGACCAATAAATATTTGAAAGTCTTCAATGTACGTCTTAGTTGGGGTTTCTCTTGCTGTGATGAAATGCCAGGACCACAGCGACTTAGAGGGGAAAGGGTTTACTTGGCTTATGTAGATCACAGTCCACTGAGGGAAGCCAAGAAAGCCACTCAACCAGGGCAGGAACCTGGAGGCAGCAGCTGATGCAGAGACCATGGAGGAGTGTAGCTTACTGCAGGCTCCCTATTCCTTCCTTCCTACAGAACCCAGGACCAGCAGCCCAGGGGTGGCCCCACCCACAATGGGCTGGGCCCTCCCCCATCAATCACTAGTTAAGAAAATGGCCAACAGGTTTGTGCACAGCCTGATCTTATGAAGGCTTTTTTTTTTTTTTTCTCAAATGGGGGTCTGACCTGTCTTGGGTGAGTGTTTTTTTTTTCTCTCTCTCTCTCTCTCTATCGTATCAAAGCACCTTGTAGTCTAGAAATAACTTATATTTGACTGTGCTGCATCATTTGAATATGTTGTTGAAAGCTGTTGTCTGGTTTTGTTTGTTTTAGCCTTTTTGTATCTTTTTTTAATCTTTTAAACAGATATTGGTCTGTATTTTGGTTTCGTCATCAGGCAAACAATGGCTTCACAAAATCAGAAAGTGTTCTACCTTTCCACTTGCAGTAAAATTTGGAGGGGAGCTGGTGGTGCTTCCTAACTATTTAGAATCTATTGTGAAGGCAGGGTCACAGGTTCATGGGTTTTCTAGATAGAGGTGTATTTGGTTACTGATTCAGAATCCTTACTGGTCATGGCTCTGTTCACACCTGCTCGTGTGTTCCTTGTATAGTTGCACCAGGCCCTTTTGGTCACTTGTGGTCACCTGAGGAAAATAGCTTCCAGGTAGAGGATTTTTTTATTTGTTTGTTTGTTTCCTGAGTTTTGAGGTTTCTGCCTATGATCAGCACTTTCACTGTGAGGAATCTCTTTCCATCTGGGAAGCAGTTTCGATGGAACTGGGAACAAGGTATGACCGCTAAGGTCGTACCTCCAGTGACCTGGTTCCTTCAATGAGGTCTCATCTTCTAGTCTCTACCAATGCCCAATAAAGCCACCAAATTATGAATCTGTGAATAGGTTGATGCAATTCTAAGAACAGAGCCCTTGAGATGTAGTCTTTTCCTCAAAACTCTTCAGTGGACATCTGAAACCTTTAACACAGGAGCTGCTGAGTAAGGCTGAAGATTGAAAGGGTAACAACTCACACCAGGGTTTATGCTTCTGGAAACTGGTCTGTTCCAAACATGATCCAGTTCGTTTGGCAAAAGGTCCCTTCATCCTTATTTCTGTACAATTAGCAGTAATGTTCTGATTTTTTATTTCTGATTTTACATACTTGAACAAAAATTAAAAAAAACCACTACTTGCAACTGAAGTCTTTGTCAAGTTTGGCCTCTTTCAAAGAAACTCAGTATTTGGTTTTATTGACTTCATTGTTTCTGTCCTCTTAATTTGTTTCCCTGTGCTCTAAGGTTTTGGTTCCATTTTCCTACCAGTTGTAGGTTGGTTTGTTGTCCCTTCTACATTTTTTTTTAAAGTTATGAAGATCTGTTGTTTATTTGAGTTCTCTTCCAGAACTTCCTTTCTAGTCTTGTGTTTCCCCCGTTCAATGTTGCTGTACTGTGCTGGGGTAGTAGATCACACTTACAGATCTGGGTCTCATGAATCATCTTTGCGTTCTTGCTGTGAGTCTTTGTGTCCGCTGCTTCTCTTCATGCTGTGACAATGTATGTGACTGGGCCAAGGTAAGGGAGGGTTTAGTTTTGGCTCACACAGTCCATCATGGCGAGGAAGAGGCGTGGGGACAGTTAGTCACATTATGTCCACTGTCCAGGGAGCAGAGAGCAATGGATGCTTAGCTTCAACTTCCTTTCTCCTTCTTATTCAGTCTACTACTCAACCCAATGTAGAAACTCCTTCCCGGGCAGTCCCAGAGACCCGTCCCCTCTGTGACCCTATAGCCTATCAAGTTGGTAATGGAGATTAAGTACTGCAAAGTCCACCCCTTATCAACTCCACATCCAGCATGTCACTTTTGAGCCACAACTTCCCCCTCCCCTCCCCATTGGCTCATGACCATTTTAAAATGCAAAATGCATTCAGTCCAGTTGCAAAGGTCTCTATAGTCTTTACAGTCCCAACATTATTCAAGAGTGGAAGTCTCTCCTGGGGCAGGCAGTGTCTTACCTGCCCATCAGCCTAGTAACATTAAAAAAAAGTTACATACTTCCAACTTACAATGGCATAGAGATTTTATTCCAGAGATGACTTATAGGGGTATGGCAAGGGAAATTCTAAACCAAACAGAGACAAAAATCCAGCAAACACTAACTCTTGCAGCTCTATACCGGGCATCTGGCACTCGTGATGGAAACAAACGAAATCTAAAGTGCTTAGTACCCTCAATTCTCCAGCTCTGTTGCCTGTAGCACACATAGTCTCTCTCTCGGGCCAGCTCCAATCTGCGTCTGTAGCTTTCATCAGTGGATGCTCCACTTTCTGGGATATCTTCTATCCCACGATCTAATGGCAACGTAGTCTTTGCCTTTACAGTCTCATGCAGTGGTCTCTCCATGCCTCCTTGTAATAAATCTGATCATGGCTCATGTTGCCTACCATAAGCTGCCCTCTCTGTCTATGGAGCAGGTCGAGCAATCCCAAATAGGTGAGTGAGGCTTGAGAAATAATAGGAAAAATAGAGATGTAGACATAAAAGAAAAAGACAGAGACATAGGATAGCTTCGAGAAGGCTCTGAGTCAACACCACAGTAGCCCTGGGTTTATTTCTCACAGTCTTTTTGTACCCAAAGCAAGGGGGGGGAAAAGACCTCCCCCCTTCAAGGACACCATGATTCAAGGTACAAACAAGCATAAACATCTCCTTAATTCTCAAGACACCCAGGAACCACGCCTTTGGCCAAACATCCTGTTATCCAGCCTAAGGGGCAAAGACGAGCTTGAACTCTCTGACCTTTAGTCAAGATGGAATCAGGGTACAAGCTGGGGTCATTGTGGGCTCACACATCTGACCCCCTCTGTCTTGCACTCATTACACTTGTGAAAACAGTACCTCGTGGATGATGCCATCAAGGTTTGCTGCCAGCTTGAGATGCGGTCTGTCTTTCCTGGACCACACACAGATACATGGCCTCCATGTGCTGGTCCGAGGGAACCACTGCCCTGGGGTGTTTCTGAGAAAGTCCCCTCTTCCACATCTTACGTTTAAGCTTTCTCCTTTTCAAACGAATTTGGATTTTCACAGGATCAAAATTTTGAAGGACCAGGACTTTCCCTCAGGAAACCTTTCCTGTTGTACCAGTTTAGAGCAGATTTCTACTTAATGATGCTAATCTTTAAGACTTCCAGTTGCTCCCTCAGTACTGCCTTTGTCTACAACATTAAACCCATACTGTCCCCGACAAACATCATGTCTCCCAGCTCTGCTTGTTCTCTCTCTCACTTATACCAGGGCACAGTAAACAGTAACTATAACACAGCCTGAATGCCCTTGCCTGACATGTCCCCTACCAAACAAACTCGTTTGTATTATACAATTTAGCTTCATTGGAGTTTCCAAAAATTTCAAACATTTGCCAGACTATCACAGGAACAGCTCGTAGTCAAGTTCCCAGAAATAGTCTCTGTGGTCTTTCAAAACCTAGTGAGTCAGGTCCCCATGGCCTATGTTCCCTTCAGGGTGCTGAGTTTCCAAGTTCCCAGTAGAATGGCCTTTTCAGTTGTGCCTATAACACCCCAGGGATGTTCTAGCTCCAGGCTCCATATCATCCCTGCAAGTCACTTTTAAAGGCCTACAAACAACTTTAAATCAGCAATGACTTCACTTCTGAAGCCAGTTTTATGTGCTAGTTAGTTCTGGTAATAACTCATCAAAAAGATGATTTATCTGTAAACTTCCACTCACTTCAGGCCATACAGCCTCTCTCCACTTGTGATCAAAACTATATCATCTCCTATCACTCCTTTATCTTTCCAAGGGGACTCCTTAGGATAGAAGGTTTAAAATGGGACTCAAAAGTCCTTGCCAATTTTCAGTCTGCAGGCACAAAACTCATTTCAATAAAAATTACCTTTTTTCTCGGCTATAGTCTCATAGATTTGAATCCCAATTATAGGTAATATGAATTTTGATTTTCCTAAAAGTGTCTTGTGTTTTGTCCATGCTCTCAGTTTCATGGTTTGACTGCCTTTATTTTTTTTTTTAATCTTTGCCCTGCTTTGCTTTAGTACTGTATGGAGACGGTGTGCAAGGAAAGAAGGTTTCTCACAGATTTTTCGATTTGCAATGTTTCTAGAGATTGCTCTGGCCATGGGGTAAGTATTTATTTTGGCAATATGGCTTTAGTAATCCAATAAGCAAGACATTAAAACTTATTTGGATTTTTGCCATTTTATTGTGTATAGTGTCATTTACCATATTTATTATATTTACCATATTTATTATGTTTTGTATCTAGTATATCATATTTTATCTTATAATAGACACAATAAATCATATATCATATAAGTGTAATATATTTTATTCAGATATGTATTTATAAATTTATAATTTATAAATAATTTATATTTTATTTATATATTATATACATGTATTTTATTTCTATATTATTTACATTTATCATGTTGCATATAAATATTATTTATATTTATTATATTTATCATATTTATTATAATATGTAACTCCAGCCTTCTTTTTTTAAGGAACTTGCCAGCTAGCCACAGAATATAGTTGTGGATATGTAAAATGTTTGCTGACTGTGTGGACTGGAGGATGTACAGGGAGTGCATCCTTATGCGGCCATAGAACTGTGCAACCCTCTGCTTACAAGGCAGTGAACAAATGCTATTAGAAAGTCATTGCTGGCCTTACTGGAGAATGGGTGGCCCTGCAAAGCTAGCAAGTATTAAGTGACAATTAGTTGGATGTTATTGGTAGTTGTGGCACTTGGGTATGGTTGTGGGGAAGTTGAAAAAAAAATTAGAAAGAAAAAGACACAGCTGACTTGCTCACAGGAGCTTAGATGTACCCTCTAGAGTATGGACAATTACAAGAGGAAGTTGGGTGGAGTTGTCTATGTAAACTCAGTCTCCTGGACGGCAGTGCTTCTCGGAACTCAACTGTTCTTTTGAATCTTTTCAGACTTGCAACAATTTTCATCATTGCCATTGTGATAATGGATATGTCCCTCCTAACTGTGAAAAAAAAATTGGACAGTTTGGAAGCATTGATGACGGACACCACTTTGTTTCTGGTTAGAGTGCTTCAGATCTTATTGACTAAATGTAGTATGTAAGAGGATAAACTCAAGGTTCATATCTATATTGTGCAGTAACTAATATAGCAAATGGGGCTTTTCATAAGATTCAAAAAAAAAATTGGACCGTACAGTTTCTTAGATTCTTTCTCTGTCAGGGCTGATATTGCATACTAAGGTAAAATCGTGCCCCGTGTCAGCAATTTTAATGTGCAATTCATTTATTCCATAGAATATGAATAGCTGATTTTAGCTGTTGGCATAGCATTGTCTCCAAAAGTCCTAGTTTGGAATAACATAGGTTGTTCTGTTTTGTTTTGTTTTTTTCAATCTTCCAGGCTGCCTTTTCTTCCAATTGTCTTAAAAATTGGGTGACTTTCTCCTGCTGTAAAGGTGATATCTAGGGACCCTCTATTTGATATCTCCCTTCTGCTGTGCTGGAGTAGTATCTTGAGATGAAACAATCATGGATGAGACTGAGAAAACTAAGGGTTCCTTAGCGAGAGATGGTATCCAGCTCACTCCAAAGAACTGGCATTTCGGGAAGCTTTAGCCTCCTTCGCTTTGGATTTCACAAGGGGCTTGTGGAAGCCTTGAATGCACTTCTCTGTGGATGTTACAAAATGACCAGCTTTTCAGAAAGAATATAACATAGAAATATATATATTATCTTATAATATATATAAAAATAGATGTTTTTAAGCATATATTTTTCTGTATCGATTGCTTTTGAATCAAATGAATGTAATCATTTAAACAAAGCAAAGAACCAGTTAATAGTCTGCATTGCAGTACAGATTTATCAGTTGGGGCTGGACACCACAGAGTTGTTTATTTTCTGCATTTTTACCAGTGTGACTTTCTATAATACTCTCCAAACTCCAAAAAGAAACTTCTTTGATGAGGAGCGAGAGCTTTGCTTATCTTTGCACATAAAGATAAGTGTTAAGGACACAGCTGGAGATTATACTGGTTTGAGCGAGCGGTAGTTGTAGGTTCCACTCTAGGTAGGTTCCAGAGCCTCCCTAGCCATGGACAGTTGGGTAGAGTTACAGTTCCAGGCGTGAATTTCGTTTAGTTAGACAGCAGTTGATTATGTGCTAGCTGCAAGTGCCACTCTTGTGCCTCCAGGGATATTTAGTTTGGTCATTGTCATAGTCCATAGGCTTCACAGCTGGGTAGAACTCTTGACTGTTTTTTTTTTCCCTTTGGGAGTTTGCATAGCTCCTTTGGTGTACCATAGGAACTAACTCTTGTGGAGGAGGCTTATGGATAGGATCCAGCTCTGTTTCTCCAAGCCCTGTATCTGAAGACTCTGGGGCCTTTAGCAATAGGGACTTACCCTCAAATTTTGGGAATCTACCACATTACCCAGTGTCTTAGTTAGGGTTTCTATTGTGGTGATGAAACACCGTGACCGAAAAGCAAGATGGGGAGGAAAGGGTTTATTTGGCTTACGCTTCCACATTGTAGTCCATCATTGTGAAGGAAGCCAGGACAGGAATTCAAACAGGGCAGGATCCTGGAGGCAGGAGCTGCTGCAGACGCCCTCGAGGGCTGCTGCTTACTGGCTTGCTTCCCCTGGCTTGTTCACCCTGCTGTCTTAAAGAACCCAGGACCACCAGCTCAAGAATGGCACCACCCATAATGGGCTGGACCCTCCCCCATTGATTGCTAACTGAGAAAATGCCTTACAGCTGGATCTCATGGAGGCATTTCTTCAACTGTGGTTCTCTCCTCTCTGATGACTCTAGCTGGTGTCAAGCTGACACACAGAATCAGCCAGTGTACCCAGCTGTACCATTCCTTGGCATAGGTCCAAAGGATTCAAAATTTTACTCCACAGATACTTGCTCAGCTGCGTTCGTTGCTAATTTTTTCACCATCGCTAGGAAATGAGAGCAACCTAAGTGTCTTCCCGCCACTGAATGTATATTGAGAATATGATGCATATCCACAATAGAATACTATTCAACTGTAAAGAAAAATGAAATCATGAAATTCGCAGGCAAATGGATGGAGCTAAAACATATCACACAAAGTGAGGTAGCCCAGGCCCCGAAAGACAAACAGCACGTGTTGTCTCTTCTTATTCTTACCTCTGATCTTCAGATGTGTGTATATGACATGGAATAATTGCAGATACCAGAAAAGCAAAAGGGACCATGTGGATGGGGAGCTCTAGAGAGGAGAACCGCAGGACATGGGTGCTTATGAAGGGGTAGGTGGGGCATAACAGATAACAGGGTCTGGAAGGAAGGTGGAAGGTGGGCAACACTAAGAAATGGCACTAAGAATCTTTGAAAAAGATATTGAGAACCATTATTGTACATTTACCTAAAATGATCTAGATTCAAAGTAGAATTTCAAGTATTGCCTCAATTTCCATAAAATATTTTACTAAAACCATAGGGAACACACAGTAGAGAACTCTGGCTTTTCTCAGCAAATACAGGCTTTCCTCACCTACCTGTACATGTCTGGGACAGTAGAAATGTATGTTTATTTGTTTGCTTGTTTGTTTTGGGACTTCCATTCAAACTATTCAAGCCTTCCTATAGAAAACCAAGATCCCAGCTGCTGGATACACAGCACATTCACTCCTGTGTGATATAGAGTTTTTGTAACAGAAGATTTTGGTCCCTCTTAGCATCCTGGGAATATGTAAAGGAATGTAAAGATTTCTTTCTTGCCATATGAAACAGAAGATAGACTTCCTGGACATGAACAAGACAACTGTCATTATTGCCCGACACAGAAACCTTGTGATTGTATTATCTGATATAAATTTTTGTTTTTAAAATGGGGAATGTGATTGTACCTTTTTTCCCTGATTAGACAAGATTTATTGGAAAATCATCGGGTGGCAGATTTATTTTTAGCTTTTTGAGACTCCTTTACATTGAGTTACATAGTGGCAGCACCAGCATGCCATCCCACCAAGAATGAATGCGGGTTTCCCTTTTACCATATCCTTACCAGCATTTGCTGTAAACTCTTGCTGATCTTAGCTATTCTGACTTGGGATAAGATGGAATTCCAAAGTTGTTTTTATTTGCATTTCCCATAATTTCTAGGAACAATGAACATCCTTTGGGATGCATCATAGCTGTTATTATATCTTCTTTTAAGAACTCTGAGTCCAGATCTACAGCCCCTCCCCCTTTAATTGGGTCACTTGTTTTTTTGACTCTCTTTTTTTTTCTTTATATATTCTGGATGTTAATCCTCTGTCAGATTCTCTCCTAGTGGCAAAGATTCTCTCTTACTCTTCATTTGATTGGTTGTTTCCTTTGCTCTATGGAAGCTTTTTTTTTTTTTTGAGACAGGGTTTCTCTGTATAACTTTGGAGCCTGTCCTGGAGCTCACTCTGTAGACGAGGCTGGCCTTGAACTCACAGAGATCTGTCTGGCTCTGCCTCCCGAGTGCTGGGATCAAAGGCATGCGTCACTACCGTCTGGCACTACAGAAACTTTTAGTCTCATTAGACCACACTTGGTAACTGTTGGCTGGCCTTAATTCCTGGGCAGATAGAGGTCTCTTCAGAGGTCCTTCTCTACTCCTGTGTCCTTGTAGAACGCTGCCTGTGTTTTCTCCTAGCAGTTTTTGTATTTTGGGGGTTTCACATTGAAGCTTTGATTCACTTGGAGTTGAGTTTTATGCAGGGCAGCAGATATGGGTTTAATTTCAGTCTTGTATGTATGGGCATCCAGTTTCTGCAGTATCATTTGTTGAAGATGTCTTTTCTCCTGTATGTTTTTGGCATCCTTGTCAAATATCATATGGCTGTAGATGTGTGCAGTTATGTCCAGGTCTTCTGTTTTATTCCATTAGTGTACATGCTTGTTTTTGTGTCAGCACCAGACTGTTTTTATTACTGTAACTCTATAATATATCTTGAAATCTGGAATTGGTAAATCCATCTTATATTATTTTTTGCTTGGAATTGCTTTCTCTTTCTCTCTCTTTCTTCTTCTTCTTCTTCTTCTTCTTCCTCCTCCTCCTCCTCCTCCTCCTCCTCCTCCTCTTCTTCTTCTTCATCATTTTTTAATTTTAGGATTTCCTCCCTATTTCTATAAAGAACGGTGTGGGATTTTGACTGAAATTGTACTGAATCCATAAATTGCTTTTGGTAGCATGGTCACTTTCACAATATTAATTCTACCAATCCATGAGAATGAGAGGGCTTTCCATTTTCTAGTATGTGCTAGGTTTTTTTTTTTTTATGTCAACTTCTTACAAAATAGAGTCATATGGGAAGAGGAAACATAAATTGGGAAATTGCCTCCATAAAATTGCCTGTAGACTAAATTTGGGGAAACATTTTCTTGATTAATGATTGATGTTGGAGGCTTTAGCCAATTGCAGGTTAGGCCAGTTCTAGACTTGTGGCTCTGAGTTGTGTATAAATGCAAGGTGATGAAGCCATGAGGGAAAGCCTATGCGCAGCATTTCTCTATGGTCTTTGCTTCAGTTTCTGCCTCCACTTTCCTGCCTTGACTTTATTCTGTTATGGACTGTTACCCAAAAGTAGAAGATTGAATAAACCATATCTTCCCCTAGTTGCTTTTGCTCACAGTTTTTAATCACAATAGAAACAAACTAGGACATGGAGTCTTCCTCAGTCTCTTTCTTAAGAGATTCAGTGTTCCATTGCAGAGGTCTTTTTCCCACCTGATTAGGTTTATTGTAAGATACTGTATTGTTTCTGATGCTATTTTAAATAGGAGTGTTTCCATGATCTCTTTCTCCGAGTCTGTCTTGTTTGTATATGGAAGGGCTACTGATTTTTGTAGGTTAATCATGTATCCTTACACTGCTGAAATTTCTAGGCATTTCTAAACATTCTCTGGTTTAATTTTGGGGATCTTTTATGCATAATATCATATCATCTACAAATAGGGATACTTGGACTTCTTTCCCTGTCTGTAACCCTTTGATTTCTTTATCTTGTTATATTGCTCTAGATAGTGCTTCAAGCACTTTGTCGACAAGGTGTATCTTGATTTTAATGGTATTTCTAGGAGTTTTTCCTCTATTTAGGTTGATGGTTGATATGGGTTTGTCACGTAGAGCCTTGATTAGGATGAGGTATGCTCACTGCAGTTCTACCGTCTTAAGGACTTTATCATGAAGGCATGTTGAGTTTTGTCAAAGGCTTTCCCCTGTATCTGTTCAGATTATCATGTGATTTTTGTCTTAAAGTCTATTTGTAAGATTTCTCCTATTTATTGACTTGTGTATGTAAAACCATCTCTGTATCTCCAGGATAAAGCCATTTGATCTTGGTAGATGATATTTTTGATATAGGCCTGTATTCAGCTTGCACATATTTTTTGTTTGTTTGTTTGTTTGTTTTCGAGACAGGATTTCTCTGTGTAGCTTTGGAGCCTGTCCTGGATCTCACTTTGTAGACCAGGCTGGACTCGAACTCACAAAGATTCACCTGGCTCTGCCTCCCGAGTGCTGGGATTAAAGGCGTGCACCACCACCACCCGGCTGCTTGCACATATTTTAATCAAGGATTTTTCGCATCTATGTTCATGAGGAATGCTGGCATGTAGTTGACTTTTTTGTGTGTGTTTGTGTTTACCTGGTTTTGGTATTATAACAATACTGTTTTGTTTTTTCTTAATTATTGAGATTATAATACGATCTCACTATGCCTCTTTTCACTTTCCTCCTCCAATATACCCCTCTGCACTCTTGTTCAAATTCATGGCCTATTCTTCTATTAATTGTTACCACACACACACACACACACATACACACATACACACACACACACACACACACACACACACACACACAAACACACACACACAGAGACACACACCCCTGAATAGAAACTTCTCAGTCCATATAATATTATCTATCTGTATGTTTTCAGAGTTGATTATTTGGCGCTGATAACCAATTGCTGTGTTCCTCCCTGGGGGCCCCACTTCTCCCACTCCCAGCTTTTCTCCGTTGTTTAGAGTTCTTTGTGTAGAGTTGACATCTCCTAAACTTTTCTCCCTTGACTTTGTCACGTCCGTTGGTGTCAACCTTGTTCAGCTCAGGTTTGGACAGTAGTATTGGTGAGACTTTATGGTTGTGGCTTCTGATATTACTAGAAGACACAATCTCACAGCAAACTCCCTGATCCTTTGGCTCTTAAAATCTTGGTCCTGCCTCAAATTGATGTTGCCATGCTTTGTTGCCTCCCATGGGAGGCCTGCCCATTTCTGAATGAAGGAGGAGTGGGTGGGTGGGGTAGACAGCAGGTGGGGGAGGGAATGGAAAGAAGGGAGGGAGGGGAAACTGTGGTTGGTATGTAAAATAAATGAAAAAATTACAAATATTTCTACCCCCTCTTCTGAAATGTTCCCTGAGCCTTAGGTATAGGAGTGTTTTGTAGATGTGTCCACTGGACTGGGCCCCACAATTCTGCATATTGATTGGTTGTGGTTTTCTGTAGTAGTCTCCGGTTGTTACAAAGAGAAGTTTCCTTGATGAGGGCTGAAGACTGCACTTCTCTGTGGTAGAAGGACAGATGTTCATAGGTTGTTGGTAGGGAGGTAGTAAATTAGTGGTTGTAGTCTCTTCTCCAGTAACCAGGACTTCGCTAGCACTGAGGGCTCAGCTAGGTGTCCAGTGTCAGGCGTTGTCTCACCTTCTTGCCAAGCAGGTCTGAAGTCCAATTAGAGAGCTGTTGGCTGCTGCCAAGGTCTGTGTGCCACTGTTGCCACCTGTAGGGTTATCATGCTATGCCAGTTGTCGATGTGGTTCGTAGGCATCAGAGTTGGGTAGGATGTTGGTTGCTTCCCTTCTTTAGATACTTTCATGCTGCCTTCTGATACTATGAAAACTAGTCCTCCATGAGGGTGCTTTCTTATCAATTCCCGTTCAGAGGTCTCTGGGCCCTGCTTCTGAGGTGCACTGTGTCTTCAGCATTAGAGACTTACTTTCCACCAGTGGTAACTGAGGACAGCAGCAAGAAGTTGTATATTTGGGGAGTCTCTTGGACAGCCTTGCCCAAACAACTCAAAAGAGGGCTTCCCATGTCAGTCATTGATTTTTTTTGGGGGGGGGCGGGGTTAGGTGGTTTTTGGCTCTTGTAGGGAGCATCGTCAGCCCATTTGAAAAAAGTTCACTAAAACTATGTATGGATATTTATATGCAGAATTGTTTATTATAGGGTTATTTTTAGATAACTAGTTCGTGGTATGATTCCTTGTGAATTTTTTAGACATGCGTGTTGTTATTTTACCCTCTTTCTTCTGTGTTTACGTTCCTATCCCTTCCCTGGAGACCTCCTTTCCTATGACCCCATCAGATCACGTGTTTCCTGCTATTCCCTTTTATTCTCTCCCCACTTTCTTCTGTATTTACCTCTCCCCTTCCTGAAAAATTCCCTTTCTCATTTCCCTGATCAGATCACTTGAAGCTGGCTACTCCTTTTTCTGTTTCTCTCCAACCCCCCTATCCTGGCAATGGTCCTCTTCTACTTTACTGGTTTCTGTAGTTATGACAGGCTATATACTCACATCTGAAGATTGGAGCTAGGGTCCTCTGATGAGAAAGAACACACAATGTTTGTGTTTCTGGGTCTGGGTTCCCTCACTCAGTATGATATTTTCTGGTTCCATCCATTTGCTTGCAAAGTCCATGGTTTCATTTTTCTTTACACATGAAAGCTAAAATTAAATCTTCTGTATGACCCAGCTATACCACTTCTTGGCATGTGCATAAAGGACTTGACAGCCTATTCTATGTCTTGAATAATTTAAAAGGCACTCGTTTTAGTGTTTCCTGCAAAGGTGGTAGAATTCTTCTGTGAATCCATCTGGCCTAGTTTTTTTGTTTGTTTGTTTTAAGCTGGAATGCTTTTTATTACCACTTCAATCTCTTAATTTGTTGTGAGGTCTATTTAGGTTGTTGAATCTTCTTGGTTTACTTTTGGCGGACTGGATGGAATCCAGTAATCACTTTCTTCAAGAATTTCTGATTTAATGGAGTACAGGGTTAAAAACTATCCCCTTATAGTCTTTGATGTCTGTCACGATCTTCCCCTGCTCATTGGTGAATCTGCTCATTTGAGTCCTTCCTCCCTCCCTCCTTCCTTATGTTAATTGGGCCAAGTGTCTGTCAATCTTATTTGTCTTGTCAAAGAAGCTACTCTCAGACTCCTCGATTCTTTGTATTGTTTTCTTTGTTTCTATTTTATTAAATTGTGCTCTGATTTTTTTTTATTTCCCGCCATCTGTTGGATTTAGTTTGGATTTGCTTTTATTTTACTAAATTCTTGAGTTGCCCCATTAATTCATTTATTTGTGTTCTTTCTGATTTTTTAAATTTAGGAACTTAGGGTTATCAATTTTCCCCGATGGCAGCTTTAAAGTGTCCCTGAGGTTTTGTTGTGTCATATTCTTCTTTTGGTTTATTTCCATAAATAGTATTTTTTCTTAATTTCTTGTTTGATACATATAGTCATCATTCAGCAATGTGCTGTTTAATCTCCATGGGTTCGTGTAATTAGTAGATATTTAATTGTTGATTTTAAATTTTGTTGCATTGTGATCAGATGGAATACTTGAAATTTTTGTAATTTTTCTGAAATTTTTAAAGATTTGTTTTATGTCCCAGAATGTAGTCTACTTTAGAAAAGCTTCCATGGACTTCAGAGCCAAATGTGTATTCTTCGGTGTTGTGATGGAATGTTCTGTAGATATTGTTAAGGGTCAGCTGACTCCATATTTTCTTCCCTTTCCTAGTTAAACATAGTGGTAGAATTTGATTTATTTCTGTATTGTTCCCTATGGTATTTTTTTCTAATCATGTCCCAAGCTAAAGGTCAGCTTTTTTCTTTTTACTTGTTCTTTCTCTATATTGTTGTGATTTACACTTGGCAAATTGTTTCCATTGTTTCATGGTATGTTCCAAGAACTGGCTCACCATAAAATGTTTCATGGTATGTTCTGAGAACTGGCTCACCATAAACCCACAACAGGTACTTTTCCCATGATCACAAAAATATATGGCTAAATTCTGCTTTTGTAATCACTTGCTGTATACTTCAGTCTTGAGCTTGACTATAAAAAGATGTCCTGCTTTTAGTCTTCCCTATTTCCAAGGAGATTGCAAGTTTGGCCTGGCCATAAAATAAATTTTTACCTTGAAACATTTCGACTTATTCTATCTTGTGTAGGCCTTATGTGGATAACAGCAGTTCTTGAAAGTTCATGAATCATGTGGCTACTGGGACTCCTACATACAGCCTTGTTTAACCTTATTAATCTTCCAAGGTCCCAGTTCCTAAACACCATTACATCAGCCATTGAGTCTTAAAACTTGAATTTTGGAAGAGTCAATATCAACTATAACATTATGAAACCACAAGTCTCCTACAAATTCATGTTCTTTCCATCTGTAAATACATTCATTCTGTCTTCGTTCTCCAAATCTTCACCAGTTCCAGCACCAATTCTAAGTCCAAAGTTGCATATGAATGTTGCCTGAATTGAATATGAACTACATTTAAATTATGATTCATATAGAGGTAGAGTTCCTCAGGGACTGTTGTCCCGTGAAACCAAAGCTAAATCCTTAAGCACAGTGATGAACTAGGAGAGGGACTGAAGTTCAGAAGGGGAGACCATGAAGAGAAGGAAAGGCATGGGTGAGAGCAAATCTGGACCTAGCAAGGCAGCTTCCATTGGAGCTCGTACGTGAAAAGCACTATTTGTCTTGATAATCTTGGGAATCCCACCAGCAGTCCTTTCGTGGCAACTGAGGCACTTTCTAGCCTGCCCCTGACAACTACTCCAGTCTTTACTATTACTGTTCTCTGAGTCTGCATCCACATTCTTAAATATTCATTAGAAGAACAACCATCTTATTCCAAGTAACAAACCTATAATTGTCAGGCATCTTTGGATAAGCAGAATGAGCAGTTAATGTACAAAGATATAGTGATGGATTTCCCACCCTTGATAGATGTGAAACTGCTTCACACTATTATGTGGATGCCAAGGTCCCTTAAGTTGGCAGGGTGGGTTGATAAACTAGAAAGGAATTAAATAAATCTTTGTAATTGTTTTATCATCTAAGAAATTACCATGCTGAAAGATTAAAATAATTAACAGATTGTATATAGACATGTATATGTATACACCCACTTATATAATAGTAAATAAAGAAGAGGGCATGGATTTGTAAGAAAGCAAGGAGGATATGGGAGGGCTAGAAGGGAGGAAAGGGAAGAGGAAATGGTATAACTATAATCTCAAAAGGGAAAAATAACTTAAAAAGGAACTAACACTTCATTATATACATTGATTCAATTTTATGGTTTTTCTTTTTTTACAGTTACACTATAGTATATTTGAATGAGGTGTTTAATATCGGGGAATAATTCTGGTAATGCTATCTTTTCCATTTTGTTAACAAAATCTCGACATAATTTAAAACTGGTGTTTTCCATTCTAGGTAAAAGCTTCATGCAACAATCTTCTGGTTTTCTTCCAAAACAGCGGCTTCAGCTCATTTTCTATATATCGCTACCTGCAGTTATCATTATTACAGCTGTAATTATAAAGCAAAGTAAACTGAGACAGCTATGTTACAGAGAAGGAAGTGACAGCGACAGGTATGTGTTAGATATGCACATATATTTACTATTATATTAAATGGGTCAAGACAAAACTATTGGTTTTTATTTAAAATGCGATTATAGGCAAGGCAATACAAAGAGAGGCACCTTGCAAACTGGGTTGATTTCCATGTGCATTCCCAACACTAAAATCACAGTTTAGTACCAGCATGAAGGAGAGAGTGCTGCCATAGGCCACTTGGAGGCAAATCTAGCCTCTTCGGTCACTGACCCTGTCAACTAGTCATGTGTCCATAGGTAGGCTTACATCATGAAGAACTGTAATATCAAAATAAAAAAATCCAAATTTATTATCCTAAACATTTGTGTTGCTTCCTCACACAGCAATTGGCCAAATACTTAATAGTATCAGACTGAGAGAGAGGAGACAGCTTATTGACACTTAATTTCAGAAAACTTGGTTTTACCTTACAAGTTTTGCATGCAAAACTATATCCTGATCAAATGATGTAACCTTTGTACACTGGTAGTTATTTTTGATTAACTCTATAACCATGGAATAAAGAAGGCTTTCCAGTATATCCCAAATCTTTAGGAACATAAATTTAATAAGTAAAACCACCCTATTATGTGACCAGTTACAGAAATAGTTACCATTATGTTGACAATCTCATGTGTATTTCATAGTATTTTGCCATAATATTTTTCTCTGGTTTTACCTTTCGAGAATTGATAGGAAGATTCAACCTAAGGATTTTTCATGATAAGGAAAAAAGCATATTTAAAAAGAAAAAGAAAAAATACCAGTTTTTTTTCTAGAACTATAAATTTATTTAATAAACAGAGTAAAAATGATCATTAAGTAGTATCTAGAAATGGAAATGCTTACCACTGGGCTGGGGAAACGGTTCAATAAGAAAAATGTTTACCATGAAACCATGCAAACCTGAGTTTAGATGCTTAGTTCCCACGTACAAACCTGAGTGTTGTGGCATGTACCTGTAATCCCAACCTGGGAGGCAGAGACAGGCGGAAGCCTGGGGTGCTGCCCAGGCAGTCTGGCTGCATTAATGAGTTCCAGGTTCAGAGAGCTCAGAGACTCTGTGTTTGCCCCCCTGAACCCCCAAAAGTTACAGCATGAGTAAAGAAGACATCACCACACATATGTACCCATACATGAACAGGTACACACACACACACACACACACACACACACACACACACACACACACACACACACACATATTGTCTTTCAGAAACATTTAAGAAATGCTTGCTGTTTGTTGTGCAATATCATTTGTGAGTTGGTTGAAACACACATTTCTCTACATAAACATTGTTAGTGTCTAAAGTAAAAGTGATTTCACATCATTTTTTAAATCCAAAATACTGCTTAAATGGACACAAAACCCAAAAATTCTCAAAAGTGTTTATTATTTATTATATGATTGTTGGAGATTTTCTGAAATTCATACTTATCTTGGCAGATTCACAAAAACATCAAAGCTTTATGGGCTTTGGTTAACTTGATTTTTTTGCATGTTGCTAATCATTTTGCCTTAATCCAACTCAGGGAAATCATAGGTAGTCCTATGATCTTTCTGAGTGTAGAGATGTGGATTTACAGTGTAAATACTTGAACTAGTTTAATGTGAGAAGAATCATGCAGAGACAGTGCCTGTTCACACTGGAAAATGACATTTCATGTATATGAATCATGCTGTTTCCTTGGACAGCCATTTCTGTATTTAATGTTTAAGATTTAGTTTTCTCTAGTTTGAAATGGACTTTATCAATTCTATAGATCTACATCAGAAGACAGTAGGAATAACACCAAGTTGACCACCACTGGAGGAAGGTAAGTGTGGAACTATATAATTAATCATTCTGTAGTGATTAGCTTTTAGGGCTGCTGAAAATGGCTAGTTTATAGTCCACACATTTCTTTATGATAGTCTGTACAGTTATCAGAGATTATCTTATAATCGTAAGCAGTGAAATGTGGTTGCATGATATCCTGGTCTCTCCCATTGATTTGTCCAGAAGAATGATGGTTGGACTTCTGTGGTAGCATACATGAGACTACCAATTGTGGGTAGAGGAAAGAATTTATTAGCAGAGGGAAGGAGGATCTATATTCTGGTGACATTTTACTGTCACATAAAAAGATGTCTGATAAAGATGTCCTTTACACATATAGTCTGAGATTATCTCAAAGAAATGGGTGTTAGCAAGATTGACCTTGGAGTTGTTATTGGTTTTGTTCTCTTAATCCATCTAGGAAAGTAGAGTTAGATATCAGATTATGAAGAAATAAATCAATTGCATGAATTAGGCATCCCCCAGGCTATCAGTTATAAAAATTCCCCTTACAAAGCAATAGGCAGGATATAAGAGGGGAAACTGTTCAATGCAGACCCTATGATTATTATAAGTTCTTCACCACTGTAGCATGAAGTCACATAGTATGATGGTTTATTCAGTAAAGCTTGACATCAATGACTGAGTTGGGAGAATTGGGAGAGATGTATGATTATGTACTGGCAGTTATCATTGTCATCCTGTTGTTAAAAGTCTGTTTTACAGTCTACAAAAATTAGAAATGTCTTTATTTGAATTATAAGGAAATATATTGTGTATGACACATTTTTTGAGGGTTGGGGGAGACATGATTACATGTGTGCTCACCCCACATAAGGAACCAATGACAGACCAAAGTAATGATACTACAGACACCTGACTTGGTGAAATAATGAGTTTATTGGGGTGACTTAAAGGAATATGGATGAAAAGTTTAATCACAGGATGAGAAATGACTCAAAGACAGCTAGCTAGTTGTATCACCAAAAGCTTACTTCAACATTGGTCATGACGAATGAAAGTTGGAACCCTGGCTTTTTCTCTATGTATAACTTGCAGGCAGATCCTTAAATTGGGTAGTCTCTTTCCTCAGCAGTCCTTATTGTTCATATAACCTTGGGGAGGGAGGAGTCTTTGTGTCCAGTAAGTTTTAGGGACTTCCTAAGACTTGTAAGTTGTTTGCTTCCTGAATCTTAAATCTTAATCTTTACAACTTCTTGAGTCATAACAAACTTCCATTTAGGAAGAATGTTTAATTCTTCCTAATAAAATTGCTATATAAAGCATGTGTACTTACTGCAAACCCTAACAACACAGAAAAAGACAAGCTAATTGTACTCAAAGATACTGGATGGAAAGAAGAGTAGAAACAAATCCACATAGGAGGAATAACTGAAGGAGTAAGCAAAGACAAAAGATGATTCTTTGAAAAGTTCATATAATTTACACAAATTATTACATAACTCAAATCAAAAGAGAAATGATATGAATTATGAATGTAAAATGGTTTTATTTTTATTTTCTGGACATTAGAAGTACTTCAAGTTAGTAAATTAAAATATTTGGACGAAATACATGCCCTTCCCCAAACATGTCTGTCTCTAGCCCCACAGGATGAAATAGTGAAAACAATCAACCAATTATCATATCTCTACTCAACATCTGAAATCTTCAATTTAAACTCTCTCCTTGTCAGCTATGGTAGCACATACCTTGGCAGGATGAGGCAATAAGATCCCGATGATGATATTAATTGTTAGGGAGTCACAACAAGGATTATCTAGATCAGGATGGCCGATGGGCATGCCTGGGGAGGATTATCTTGATTATGTTAATTGAGGTTGGAAGATGCACCCACTGTGGTGAAGAGTACCATTCCCTGTCAGGAGATCTTGATCTGTCTAAGAGTACAGAAAGATCTGAGAACAAGGGTGTATGCATTCACTCTCTCTCTGCTCTTGGCTGTGGACATGATTAAATGTGTCTCAAATTTCTGCTGCCTTGACTTTGCTCTTATGATGGACTGGAACTTAGAACTGTGTGCTAAAGAATTCTTCCCCAAGTTGCTTATGTTGTGGCATTTTACCATAGCCACCAGAAAAGAAACTAATGGAGGCACCGGAATGACGCTGGCCTTTTCAAATGCTCTCTATCTTACTCTTCTCCGTGGTTAAATAAAGTATTAATCACTTCTTGTTTTCCTTTCCTTTTTTCAAAGTCAGGTTTTCATGTATTCCAGGCTAGCCTCAAACTAACTACTTAGACAGTGGAGCCCAACCTCAAATCCTGATTCTGCTACCTCCTCACGAGTGTCCCGTTTATACCACAGTTTCGGTATCCATTGATCTGTCATTGGGCATCTAGGCTGGTTCCATGACTTGCCTTTGTTGGTAGCACCTACCCTTATGATTTCACTTGAGTCTTATTCCTTTATTCTTAGTCTAGATAGTTTATTTACTTCATTTACTTTGTAAAAGAACCAATTCTTTGTTTTCCTGATGGATGTATGCTTTGTTGTTGTTGTTGCTCTGTGTTTGATTTAGTCTGCTGTGGTGTTTATCAGTTCGTTTTATCCTGTTCTCTGCATGCTTAGTTTTTTTCTTCTTAATGTATATTCTTAGGCTTTATTTGGAATCCTCCTTCGTTATTGCAAGCGATTATTGTTGAAGACTTCTCTCTCAAAACTGTCCTTGGACATCTGATAAAGTGTGAACATAAATTGTCCCCTTCTCTTCATGTATCAAAGGCTTCCTTTCCAGAATCTGGGCTTTGATTGGATCCTATCGATGGAGTTACTCCCTGGTGCATGTATAATATGATGACATGGAGATCATGCCAAATGGGAGGTGGGGTCTAGCTAGAGTAGGGAGGCCACTGAGCAGCCTCTTGGAGGTGCTATCTTGCCCTCGTGCTTTCTTGTCCCATTCCCTTCGTTCTCCATGGCTCTTGCAGTCCTGTGCCAAGGTCTGCATGTCTGGCGGAATGATCATTCATACCTTTAGAATTGAAAGTACTGACAGCAAAAGGAGGAGTTGGCACAACATTAAATTAAAAAAGTCTTCAGTATAGAGAAGGAAATAAGAGTGAAAAGACATTGAAAAACAGTTTTGGAGATCAAGCACTAGAATAAGTTATTCATTCCAAAACTAGAAAACAATTCAATAGCGCAGCACCGAAGCAGCGCTCCTGCTAATGGCGAGAATAACTTGATTGTCAAAGCAAGTCAATTACTTCGGTAGAACTTTGGCTGAAACCTCAACCAGCCATCCAAAGCAAACAAAGACAAGGCATGCTTCCAACTTGATAGCTAATGCTTTAAGGACTCAAGCAAAAACTGAGGACTGAAGCCTTCGACACCCCTTCAAGCAAAGAATACAGGGAGATGGCCAGCAGGTGTATGGAAAAATGCTCAACAGCATCATCATCAGAGACATGCCTATCATGTGAGGTATCCCATCTGTCCGGAAGGCTCTTATCAATGAAGTGAATTCAGCTTTAGAAGGTGGTAGTGATTTCAGGGCGAGGAGCAAATGGGAGCATTGGTAGTCAATAGAAATAAAGCCTCAAACATTCAAGATTAACAAATTCTAGAGTCATGTAACAGCACAGCCTCATGATAAACAATACCATATACCACACTTAAACATTCCTTAAGATGCTGAACCCCATGTCAAGAGCATTATCATAATCAAATAACAAGTTTGTAGCTCCAGCCAGTCATGAATTCATGATAACTCCATCTTAGCCCCGTGGGTGCTAGGATTACAGGTACATGCTACCATGCCAGTCATAACGTCTTGAGATGGAAAAGAATGTATTTACTTTCATTACTTTAAGAAAAAAACACGAATTATGAAAGAAATTTCCTGTCCATTGTTTAGTTGGCAAAGATTTCCTGCTGTTCTGCAGGCTGTCTTGATTAGATGAACTGTTTCCTCTGCTGTACAGAAACTTAATTTCTTTTCTTTTCTTTTTTTTCCCCCCCTGAGACAGGGTTTCTCTGTGTAGCTTTGCGCCTTTCCTGGATCTCTCTCTGTAGACCAGGCTGGCCTCGAACTCACAAAGATCCGCCCGGCTCTGCCTCCCGAGTGCTGGGATTAAAGGCGTGTGCCACCACCACCTGGGCAAAAACTTCCTTTCTTGAAGTCCCCTTTGTGGGCTGTTGGCTCTAGTCTCTGAGTGCATGCAGTTCTATTGAGGCAGTCCTCACCGATGCCTACGTCTTGAATTTGCTTCTCTACTTGGGCAAGGTGAGAAATCAGGAGCTGATTTAATCCAGCTTGGCCAGGACTGTTTACTGAAGGTGCTAGCATGAAGACTCCTCCAGCTGCAGCTTCAGCAGCTAGGTGGTGGCTGGGAGATGCAGTCAGCAGCCGAGGCAGCAGTAGGGTTAGGTGCAGCCACTGTGCCACAAATATAAAAACTTTTTTTTTTTTTTTTGCTTTATATTGCTTTTTGGGGGGCAGTTTTGTTTTTAACCTTACTGGTCTTTTGCTTATATACTGTGGTTTCCGATTTTGTGATTTTTTTTTATTGTTTTGTGTGTGCTGCGCTTTTTCTCTTGTTTTATTCTGTTTTTTTTAATCTCTCTCTCTTTGCCTAAAGAGAGAGGGAAAGAAGACGTGGAGTTGCATGGGTGGGGAGATGGGGAGGAGATGGTGGAGGGGAAATTATGATCAGAATACATTGTGTAAATTATCGGTAAAAAATAATAAAAAACAAAATAAGATCATGGACCTTGTTATATATGGTTGTTCTATAGTAAAGGAGACATTTCAGTACAATAGAAAAAGCATGATTGTTTCAATATGTTTTTGAAAGGATAATTGTATTGGAAAGTTTTTAGCATTACCTCAAACACACATATACACGCACACACAGAGATCACATCTTCAGAGACCTAGCCGGCAAAATGTCCACCAGATGCACTCTAGATATAAATGTGGAAAGTAGGGAAGAAAACGTCTAGAATAAAACATGAGAGATGTCTTCATTACAAGTAGAAAGATACAAAATGTGTTAGCCACAAAAGAAACTCTGTGACTTCGTGACAACCAAGAATTTCTAGCCATTGAAGCAGACCATTAGGACAACGAAAAAGCCAGCATGGGGTTGGAAAAGACATATTTCCAAAAGTTGAGTGTTGCACAAATCCGTCTGAACCTTAGCATCGGCACTGTGAAGTAAAAGCAGTGTTCACAAACCAGGGGAGCCTTAGCATGAACATGGGATGGAAACAGTGTGTTGTATACAGGTCTGCAAAATCAAAGTATTACTGTTATCCTGACACATCAGTCTTATGCATTAAAACTTTTCTGCATATGGATGTCTACACCTGTATATGGACACAGGCACATGTATGCATAGTGGTATTTAATCTAATGTAAAAGAATAAAAACCACATAGAATTACTAGTTCTTTTCTATTTCTTTTAATTAAAATTGTGTCTGAAAATATAAAGTACAAGGTGCTTTTTCCCCCTCATTTTATTTTATTAATTTTTCTAAAATTTATTTTATATACCAACCACAGTTTCCCCTCCCACCTCTCCTCCCGTTCCCTCCTCCTATCCCCCACCCCCCATTGACTCCTCAGAAGGGGTAAGGCCTCCCATGGGAGTCAACAAAGCATATCAAGTTGAGGCAGGACCAAGCTCCTCCCCACTCCACCAAGGCTGAGCAAGGCATCTCACCATCGGGAACAGGTTCCAAAAAGCCAGCTCCTGTGGGACAGATCCTGGTCCCACTGTTAGGGAGTCCACAAACAGACCAAGCTATACAACTGTCACCCACATGCAGAGGGCCTAGTTCTGTCCCATGCAGCTCCCCAGCTGTCAGTCTAGAGTCTGTGAGCTCCCATTATTTCAGGTCAGCTGTCTCTGTGGGTTTCCCTATCATGATCTTGACCTTCCTCTACAACTTGACTCCTGGAACTTGGCCCAGTGCTTGGCTGTGGATCTCTGCATCTACATCCATCAGTTACTGGATGAAGGTACAAGGTGCTTCCTTATTAACTCAGTTCCTGTGACTGAACATGTAGAGTGTCTTCAGAAGTCAATTGTATTACACAATTCAGTGCATTTGCTGTTGAGGTATCAGGTAATTTTTCTTTTCTTAAATTAATCTGTTATTAATCTCTCCCCCTCAATTATCTGTGTCCTTAAAATCATTTGAGCTAGAAATAGGCAAAAGAAATTGAGCACCACTGGCTCACTGTTTGTGATCTGGCTTCTCCCACAGCTCCATTCTGGCCAGTCCGGCCAGTCCAAATGTTGCTTCCTAAAAGAAGGCACTCTGGAATGACCATGAGAAACCGGCCTTTAAATGAAGAAGAGGAAGAGGAAGAGGAAGAGGAAGAGGAAGAGGAAGAGGAAGAAGAAGAAGAAGAAGAAGAAGAAGAAGAAGAAGAAGAAGAAGAAGAAGAAGAAGAAAGAAGGAAGAAGAAAGAAGAGGAAAAAACAAAAAAATAAACAAACAAACAAAAACCAAAAAAACAACTCCAAACCCACAGCTTCTCTTCTACTTCTGCGAAGATGACTGAGCACTTGAAACCATGAACTAATAAATCACCTATGCCTGAATGGATGAACCTAGGTCTGGTGTCTTCTCTGCATTTTCAGTTCTATTACATTTTATCTGCCTCTACTTGTGTCTGCAGAAATGATCACTCTGTACTGAGCAGACTAGGACCTGACACTCTGGAAGCTGTCAGAGGAGACCCCACTGCGCCCTAACTGCCCGAGGGCCCAGGGTCTCCCACCCCTGTTTCCTCACTAGATAGGATGGCCTGACTCTTCTTTTGTCTCCCTCTAACCTCTCCACCTCAGACATGTATTCACATGAGAACAAACCCAGTTCCTGTTAGGCTACTGCTTCTCTTCTTCATAAATGCTAAGCTGTGCCAAGCTTTCTGTTCAAAGGAGCTGGAGAGATGGCTCAGCAGTTAAGAGCACTTGCTGCTTTTCCAGAGGAGCAGGTTCGATTCCCAGCACCCACAACTGTCTGTAACTCCAGTTCCAGGGATTCTGATGCACTTCTCTGGCCTCCATGGGCACCAGGCCACATGACGCACAGACATACAGACATACACGCAGGAAATACAGGGAAAAGTCCAGGGCTGCTTTTCTAAAGTCAAAGGCTTATTTGATGTGACTACCGTTCATCAAACTTGATATAACTCAGGCCACACTGAGTTCCTCCACCTCTGCTGCTTACCAAGTCCCTTGGCACTGGTGTGTTGTGAGCATTGCACACCGGTACAGTGAAATGAATCATCAAAGTTTCCAAACTTGCACAAGTCAGTGAAACTGACTTAAATTGTTGAGATAAGTGAAAATCAACACTCAAGGTGTAACGATTATTAATTATCTTATTGTAATCTTATCTTTGTCCTTGAGATGAAGGTGACTGCACCGCCTTTGTGTTGGAATTTCCTTTTTCCAGTTCTACAAATATCAACCAGTGGCTTGCAATCCATTGTTCTTTACTGAAACTGATAAACACATTGTGTTCCTTTTGTCCCTGTGGAGACAGCTGTATATTTCCCAGCATGCCACTGGCTGTAGGACGGATCCGCCTCTCTCTGTTTAATTTATTTGTTTATTTTTAAAATTGCATTTATTTATTGTGTGTACACAGGCACGTGTGCATGCCACGGTATATGGGTAGAGGTCAGAGGACAACTTGTGGGAGTTGGTTTCCCTCCTTCCACCACCACTACGCAAATGTGAAATTAAAGTACAATAGGATATTATTTCAACATTTAGCATCATTAAAGTTAAAAAGGAGGAAAAGCAGGGCAGTGAGATGGATTATCAGGCAAAAGTGCTTGTCACAAAAACCTGATGATGGCAGGTTCACAAGGAGGACAGGATAGACTCTCTCAGGTTGTCCTTCGACCTCCACGTGTGAGGCCGTCACTATATGTGTGGCCCTCTCCGTGTTTGTGGCACATTTGTTCAAGTACACACTACACAATAACAAGTGACTTTTTTTGTTTCTTTTTTGTTGTTGTTGTTTTGGTTTTTTGAGACAAGGTTTCTCTATAACAGCTCTGGCTGTCCTGGAACTCACTGTGTAGACCAGGCTGGCCTCAAACTCACAGAAATCCACATACCTCTGCCTCCCGAGTGCTGGGATTAAAGGCGTGCACCACCGCCGCCTGGCTAAAATTCAGAACAACTATGAGTCATGTACATAGATATTTGGGAAAATAATTTGGAAGTTTCTCATGAAGTTAAACATATGTTGATCTTATGATTCAGCTTTCTCTACTCTTCAGTATTTACCTAATGGGAAAGAAAGCATATTGCAATACCAAGTGATGCATGACACTTCCATATAGCATTATTTATAATAGTCAAAATGGCATACATAAATATCTATAAATATATGAGTGAATAAACAGACTGTAGTATATCCATACAATGGAATATTATTTATCCATAAGTAGGAAAAATATTTTGATATATAAACATAAAGAATCTTAAAATACTTAATGCTATACAAGAAAATAATATAATATGTTCATTATGATTACATCTGTATTTAAAAAATAAAGTATACAAATTTATCTGTACTAGCATAGACTATACCAGTTAGTGATTGGTTACATAGATCTTGGAGCTTGGGATGGATTATAAAAAGTTTGAGGAAATTTTTGAAGTGAAGGGTATCTTCATTTTGATTGTGATTTCAGATTGTTACATGTAAGTCAAAGCTAATTGAAATGTATACTTTTAATGTACAAATTATCTGACTTTGCCTGTATGTTCATAACTCTATAAGAAAATGAAAATATAATGGGCAGGATCTCTAAAACCATCACAAAATTGAATGGCTATTTATAATTTTGACTTCTATCCCTTCACTTTTCATTGTTGAGAATTTCTCTTACTTTCTTAGACAAATTTTGATGATTTATTTTTGTACCAGGGAATTTTCTTTCAGAATTTATTTCAAGAAAGCTGCATGCTATCTGTCTGTCACCTATTTGTATGTCTGTCTATCTATCTATCTATCTATCTATCTATCTATCTATCTATCCATCCATCCATCCATCTATTCATCCACCCACCCACCCACCCATCCATCTATTCATCCACCCATCCATCCATCCATCCATCCATCCATCCATCCATCCATCCATCCATCTACCTACCTACATATCTAATGTTTATTAATTCTCGGAGAAGGTTGTACAGTATATTTGGATTATATTCACCTCCCAATCCCACCCCCAACTCCTCCCATATCCGCCCCACCTCTCTAACACCTTCATGTCTGTAAAAATAATAACCCACTGAGTCCAGTTGGTGCTGTTCACAAACCCATGGGTGTGTGGCCATTCACCACAGCTTAAAGAAAACCAAGTCTCTCTCCTTATTTACCAAATGAGAAATTACATAGGCAAGATATAAAATTGATTTATAACTATTCATCTTCAAGACTCTCTTAGTCTCATTATTTACATACATGGGGGGAAATGAAGTTGGCTATTCACTAGCATACCTCTGCATCAGCATTCTATTTCTCTGTTTACTACCAGGAATATGCAGAGATGGAGGGAGAGATATACCTCTTCCCCTTTGATGATCAATCTGCTCTCACATCCCTGTTTCTTCTTCTCCTGCCTTTGGCAAGTCTGTGTTCCTTGTGCATCACGATCACTGCATGTACTATTCCCAGAACACTCTTGAATACACATTCCATCCTCTTACTATACAGTTCAAACTGCCACTCTACACAGCACAGGAAGATGTCTGGGCACGTGCAACCTGCACTGTAATTAGCGACGTCTTTCCCTTCCTTCCTGCATTCTGTAGACCTCAGAGAATAATCAATGACTTTGGGTGGCCACTCTTACCACCTTCTCATCTTTTGGTATAATATCTTTGCCTTTGTAATTTAAAAAAACCCCTTCAATCTATGAATTTAATAATTATATCTTCTAAGACTGATTGAAGTTTCTTTTTACATTATTTTCTGACACTTCCTTCTTTTCTACCTTTACCACTAATAGACTTTTTTCCTTTCTAAGTTGCATTCTTTGGGCCTGTAAGAAAATTCTGGCTACCTCTTCCATCTGCATATCTCTCCCTTTTCTTCCTAAGCCCTGGCATGGTGATTCTTCCAGCTTCTAGCAAAGGTCTTTTTATTGATGGGAAAATGCACCCTTAGATCTTCCACAAAGGAAGATTTCTGCCTCATGGGGACATATGGAAAGACGAAGCCACATCAAAGTCCTAGCGCTTTAGTGGCTGCCTCAGTTTTGAACAAGGTACACGGCCTTCTGAGGGGTGGCATCCACCCAATTATTCAGGAAGTTAGTAGTGTTGGGATGGCTCATTTTATGTCAGCTTGACACAAATTCGAATCATTTTGGAAGAGGGAACCTCAATTGAGAAAACGTCCCCACTAAATTGGCCTGGGATGCATTTTCTTGATTGACAATTGATGCGTGAGTGCCCAGTCCACTATGGGTGGTGCCACTCCTGGGCTGGTCTTCCTGGGTGCTGTAAGAAAGCAGGCTGAGCAGCTATAGGGAGCAAGCCAGTAAACAGCACCCCTCCATGGCTTCTGAATCAGTTCCTGTTTGAGTTCCTGCCCTGATTTCCCTCCGTGATGGGCTGTTATTTGGAAGTATGATATAAACCCTTCTCCCCACAAGTTGCTTTGGGTCACCATGTTGTATCACAGCAACAGAAAACTTAACTCAGACAAACACCAACCTAAGCTGTGTCGCTCTGAGGGGCAAGTCTCCCCCGTGGGGCTTCCAATCTTAGCTGTGTGGGGCCTGAAACTTTGTCAAGGTTTGTTGCTGGTTTTCTGGTGCAAACCTCATTTTTATGTAACCCCGGGTCTTCCTGGCTTTGACATATCCCTCCTGAGAAATCATTTGCAGTGGAATGGTTTCTGGGTGAGTATGTTGGGACATTCTTCCTTCACCAATGCTAGCACTAACACACTTTCTTCTCCTTACTCTTCTTGATTCTGTGGATGCCAAGAGTCTTCCCCTCTAGAACTGTATTTTATTTTGAACAATCACTGTGATTTCTATGTTTAACTCCTTAGTCATCATAATCTTAGTTCCATTTTCCCTGCAGTCTTCACTTTGGATTTTTTTCTTTCTATATATTTCTCTGGGATAATCTTGTTTCCTCGTTTATTTCCGAAAGCTCCTCTTTATGTGGCCATACACCTCTATATTTCAGCTCAAGCAAGCATTCCCATATCCTTTTGCCATCTAATCTTCTCAGACACACCTGGAATTCAACACATCTTTAATTTATCAGATCTCTCAGTCCCTGGATGAATCTTAGTGTCCTGATACTATCACCTACTGTCATCAGCTACCCAGTCATTTAAAAACCATCAACTTCCACATCCAGTTATCCACCTAACGAAATCAGAAACCCCCACGCACAACGGTATTTTACCTCAGTTTCAGGTACCTTCAGTACTCCAGCCTTTCTTCCTGCTCTCTGGTTCACGGCCTATAGATGTTTCTGCATTGAACTACACGGAATTCTCCTAAATAAACACGCTGCTTCCAGATGAATGATCTCGCCCCCACCAACCTCAGCCATACACAAGCTATCTTTGTAGGGGAAGAATCTATCATTATTCCACTTAGAATGCTTGAATGATTTGATAGTATTTTGGAATACAGCCCCAAGGTAGACTTTACTTTATGTCTCTCTCACTGTTGGCAGTTTCACTTTATAATCAGCCTATTAAGGAATTATTAATCCATTTCAAGAATAACTAACTCCTGTTATCCAGATTTAGCCATGGGAACATACGGTGACTTCAAACACATGATTAAGGCTATTCATCATGATAGCTATACTACCAGAGCATATAGCAGATGGTTTATTTAGAGTCAGCCCATAGCATATTTAAGTAACACCTTCATATACACATGAGGATAGTATGCAGATGATGCCTAGACATAGGCATAAACTATTCAAATTCTCTGTCCATGTTCAGATTTCTTCACTTTCATTTCTGGTTTAATTTCTAATTTAGGAGGGTGTATGACCCCTAAAGAAGGGGAAATGATATAATTAGAACTGGTGAATGTACCCTGTATTTGTATATTACATATTGACATTTCATGCTGCTGTGGTTCTGTGAGGCGGCTGGCCTCTGCTCACGTGATTTTAGCTACTAAGACTGAAGGCTGCCTGTATGTCATGGTGTGCACCATGTGCAGATAGATGTCAGCATGTCTTCGGTCACAAATATTTGCATCCAATCAGGCTGCTTACCTTTGCTGAGGTTGTCCTCAAGGGCAGACTTTGGGGTCATCACCAACCTTCTCTTTCTCTAATCAGCTTCCACCCGTCTCATGGAGCTGCCAAACTTCTCTTATCTGAGTACAACAGTTGCTGATGTTTTTGGCATGGTCTTTATGTTTGAATTTCCTTACTTTATTTGGAATTTGCTGCTTTAGAAGACCTTCAGAATCAGTAAATAACTCTTGGCTATTTATCCCCTATAGGGTAAGGGGTCCAGCTAAAGACACCCATCAGAGCTAGTGAAAAAAGCCCACTCTGGTCCTGAAACCAGAACTAGTCAAAGAAACCCATCCTGAATCTGAGACCTGAGCCAGTGAAAGAAAGAAACACTTTAGCCTTGAACCCAGAACCTAAGAAACATGCCCTGACCCTGAAACCAGTGCCAAAGAAACACACTTTGTCCCTAGAATCAGATTCAGTGAAAGAAACATAGTTTGGCCTGAAATCCATCTCTGCTGCTGACCACTGAAACTAACCAATCCCTGGGCAGAAAATCTTCTCCCTGGAGAAACTCCGCTCCTAAGAAGCTCTATATAAGCCCCTCTGCCTGTTCAGCTGTTAGCTGTTCTTTCCCACCCTGGCAGAGACAGTTACTCTCCTGGAATCTCCTTCCCAAATAAATATCTTTCTCAAAAGGGTCTTGGGTGAAGATCTTCATTTGCCTGACACAGAACAGAAGAACCTTGCTGAGACAACCCTTAGGGGACTGAGCAGAAAACTTTGCTGAGACATTCACTTTGCGGGGGGAGGGTGAACAAGGCATAGCAGAAAAGAAGACCAGAAGACCAGAAAAACCTTGCTGAGTCGTCCCTTAGAGGACTGAGCAAGGCAGAGCTGAACAGAAGAACCTTGCTGAGCCATCTCTTAGAGGACTGAGCAAGGTGGAGCACAAAAAGTAACAACTTTTCACCTGAGCCGGAAGAGATTGCTACATGTCTGCAGGGGTTTCCCCTTTAGCAGAGTGAAACTGAAGAAGCAATGTCTTGGGCAGAGAGAAGAAGCAGAGCTCTGCTGGGAAGCCCCCTTAAGGGGGGTGGGGGCAAAGCAAAGCTCAGCTGTAAGGGCTCTCTCCTAGGAGAGGAGCAGGAATGCTTTATCCTGCGGGGAGACCATCCCCCACTACACCCCAGCTTCAGGTATCACCTGACTTCCTGACAAGTCAGGATACCTCTCCTTTTAGGACTGAGGTGTCCTACCGTGGCTCTGCCCTCCAGAGCTGTCCTATTTTGGCTCTAGGTATGGCCTGGCTTCCCAATAATCATGATACCTTTCCCTCCAGAGCTGAGACACTCCCCCAATCAAAATTATACTCACACAGACATTGTAACACATGCTGTCTTAGTTAGAATTCCATTACTGTGAAGGGACACCATGACCACAGCAACTCTTATAAAGGAAAATGAGGGTTAGTCCATCATCATCATGGCAGGAAGCATGGCGACACGCAGGCAGACATGGTGCTGGAGAGGTAGCTGAGAGTTCTACATCTGGGTCTGAGGGCAGCAGAAAGAGACAGTGAGCCACTAGGCCTGGTTTGAGCTTCTGAAACCTCAAAGTCCCCCTCCCCCCAGTGACACACTTCCTCCAACAAGGCCACACCTACTCCACCAAGGCCGTATCTCCAATAGTGCCACTCCGTAAGAGTCCATGGGAACCATTTTCATTCAAACTACCACACATGCGTTTGTAACACTCAAGCACATAGCAGCCCAAAGCTGGAAATGACTTAAAAAAAAAAATCTAACAGATAAATGTTTGCTCAAACTGGGAAAATCTTTCTCACAAGACTACACTTTAATAAAAGTGAATAAAACGACGAAAACAACAATAAAAATGAAGGAACGCATACTTAGTAGATTATATCCAAGTTAGAACCTAACCTATGATTATGTTGATAAATTTAATTGCATATTAAAAATTCTTGGTATGGGGAAGAGATTAGATGAGAAAGTTTAAGGAGGTGGGGGAAGGGTAGGCATGTTTGTAAAGTGAATGATCAAAAAGCTTGATTTTCATTGTTCAGTTCTTCTTGGTGTGATTATAGTTACATGAAAGTAATTGTGATTAAGTTTCATAGTACCCTTTCCCTGACACACACACACACACACACACACACACACACACACACACACACACACACACACGTATCAGCTGTGTGTATCTATGTCTTATCACAAGAAGAAACAAAGTGAAGGAAGAGCATGTGGGTTCTCCCTATAGAAGCTTTCAAGTGTGGATTGGTTAATTATGTGTATGTGTCTGTGTGTGCCTTCATAAGTTAATACGCACCTTGTGTGCATAAGTGCTCTTGGGTGTTGTGAGCCATGACGTGGATGCTGGGGACCAAACTGGGGTCTTCCCCAAGAGCAGTAAGTGCTGCCACCTCGCCAGCCCCATCTCCTTGCAGAAGGTTTTAGACAACTTCCTGAAAATCTCTAACTATTTTAAGTATCACACAAGATCAACCTGGACTCCACACTTCCCCCCAAAGTAGTTATTTTAAAAAAAATCTAGAAAAGAGGGTAAGAAGAGCAACAATAGGATATGGTAAATTGTAATACATAGTTAATAATTTAAAATATAGAAAACAGGACGTCCACAGCAAGATGTTAATATGACATTCAACCATATCGAGTCATAATAAATCCGTGACACACAGTTAACATTTCACTATATTCTTGCACGGCTATACTTGTACTACGTTTATACATACCACTTTCCCCCATGTATTTCTGTTTAGATTGTCTTCTCCACTCTCTCTAAGTTGCTTTTTAAGCATTCCTTCAGGTTCTAAAGAACCCACACACTTTCAGAACACCTCACTGAATCGAATGACTTCATTGCTTAAATCCCACACCCCTTTGTTCTAACTCATCCTCAGCTCAGCCTCGGACCTGCCGGTCACACCAGACTCAAAAAGGATTCTGACCGTCTTTACCATGAAGAAGCACTAAGGCGGAGACAGCCCAGTCAGGAAAGTACTGCCAGGTCTTTAATCCCTGTCTTCTCATCGAGGTGGTCTTGGTTTCTGGGTTTGAGTACATATTTGTGGTCATCTCTAAGAAACACAAATTCACCTGTCTTCTCAGCAAGGTGGTCTTGGTTTCTGGGTTTGAGTACATCTTTGTGGTCATCTCTAAGAAACACAAATTCACCCTTTAATAAATATGGTGACTACCTATGAAATTGATTGCATCTGTATGGCTATAAAGGGATGGGATTTCTCTTCATCATTAGTCTGCCATAACCTCCTTGAATGCATATCTAATAAGTATAAAAAGAAACACAAATTTTATTAAGAGGGGACTTTGAAGGATAAATGAGAGATTTATTTGGTTTTTCTCTGCAAAAGTTTTATTTACAAAGGTAACAGTATCTTTCACCATTTTTTCTTCTCATGGGTTGACATCTGCGGTCTGACTGTGCAGAGTCCTCCTCATGGGTTGACATCTGTGGTCTGATTGTCCAGAGTCCTCCTCATGGGTTGACATCTGTGGTCTGATTGTGCAGAGTCCTCCTCATGGGTTGATATCTGTGGTCTGATTGTGCAGAGTCCTCCTCATGGGTTGACATCTGTGGTCTCACTGTGCATCGTTCTTCTAAGTGGACTTACCACTTCCAGTCTTCATGACTGACCTCATGTCCAGATTATTACAGATTATTTTTTGAGATACAAATGTAGCACTAGTAAAACCCTTGGAAGAAGTCATTTACTAATCCAGTTATGCCCCATCATAAATATGACATCCTTTCAGTAGCTACTGTTGAGCGATGTAGGAACAAAAAAGAAGCTATCTCCATGCATTCACACAAAACTTTGTATGTCTTACTACTGACTCACTTATAATTTCTAAATATGACATCTCTTACACACATCTGCCTTCCTGTTTGGACCTGACTCAGACACAAATACAGTATCAATCATATTTGACACTCCATGCCTATTGCTTATTGGCCTTCAAAAAGTTCAAGATTGAGTTAAATTGAAATTATTTTAATGTTTACAGTCAGATACCTTGACCTGCATCTGTGCTAATCAGGTGAAAACGATAACAATGTTAAGCAATAAACATATGATTCTGATTTGGGTTACCTTGTTAACCGTCATAGACTATGATAAAATCATGAATAATTAATGCTAGTCATAACTTTCATGACCTGTTTTAAATTTCAAAAATGTATGAAGGTACCAGTCAGGAAGTCGTGCATTTTAGGAGCAACAAAATAAAAACCCCTATATATTATTTGCTGTCAATCATTAGGTGATTTTTTTCAGTATATGAAAAGCATCTGGCCTTATGAAATACTGAACTATTAAAATAAATTATATAATGCAACCAGAGCAAATTCTTCAGTAAACAAAAGAGAGGCTCAATTTTTCTTGTTGTAGTTAGCTACTGCAGCTATTTCTTAAGCTGTTTAGATGTTTAGTAAGAATTATTGCAGAAAAAAATTTAAATTTAATTGTGTATTTTCTGTTTCCTTTTACAAAACGGGAAAGGTATTCATTTTCACTTCCCATGCAAATATTGCATGCAAAGACATGCAAGCCAAGGTGTACTCAGAAAAAAAAAAATGCTACTAGGTGGTTGGAGACACTCCTCATGTGTTAGGAGGGTACATAGCTCCTCCTGAGTCTGGCACTCATGTGGGTGGTTCCTGGGCATCCTCGGGCCTCTGCAGGGAAAGCGCTGACTCCTCTGGGCTCTGGTCCCTGAGGTACAGAGCCGGGCAGGGGCCACCCTGCTGGGACTTCCTGTTCCTGCTGGGCTCTGCCTCTCCTGCTTCCCAAGAGCCCAGGTGCAGGGGCCGCAGGGCCGCAGGGGCCGCGAGCTACCACCGTTACACCAACCGCTGCCGTCACTGTGGCAAAGCCAGCAGCCACACCATGCTGCCTTTGTTCCTGGTCCTCTCATGCCTGGGCCAACTGATCACTGCGGGCCAGGGTAAGTGAAGATACTGCTGGGCAGGGGACCACTTGTCAACAGGCCACCCGCCTTGCGGGCTTCACCCCCTTTGCTCTTGAAGTTCAGAACAAGGCTAGTGAAGGTGCCCAGAGCCCACCCAGTGTCCAGGGTCTAGGGGTCCATCTCTGCCTGATGGTTGGAGGACTCTGACTCAGCCCAAAGACCATTGACCCTCATTTGCTGACTTTCCGCAATGAGGAGAGCATTCGCCAAGTGCGGGGAGAGGAAGGTGGTTCCGGAGAGGGAGGGAGCGAGATAGAGAGAGGGCCCCACATGTCCCCTGTGTTCCCTTGGCTAGAGAAGAGCTTAGCCAAGACGGTGCTCACTGCTGTACTTCCTGTGTCCCTCTCTGCAGACTCTGAAACACCACTTCTGCAGACCATAGTGCCACAGAAAATCGAGAGCAGCATCAACGATGCCAAGGTAGCAGACATGCACGTCATTAAGAAACCGGATTTTTGGAAAATGACGGGCGTTTATTTGTATCCCACTTCTGGCCCACATCAGTAAATTCCTCTACAGCCTCTTTCAAATCCTGGTTATGCCTGATTTAGTGAGATAAAGACTGGTGATCCGAGGGAGGGCAAATGTCTCCATTTTCTTTGATTTTCCAAGTAGTGTATGAACAGTGCCCAACTGTTCTATGTGAGACTCAAGTGCTCTAACTTCCGGTCCCCACGCTGCCGTATACGGCTTACTGAACTCAGAGAAAACACACACACTAATTATATGTTCTTACACGTGAGACTACACTAAATTTTACCCTGTATCATGATTTTTAAACTGGCAGCATAAAAGTCTCCAGGCCTGTAAATGCACACGTATGTAAATCCTTTGGAAATCGAAACAGTAAAGTATAAAAATTATAAAATTATTTTAAACAATGCAGAGAGGTGTATAAAATGATCGTCCATCCATATAAGTCTGAGGTACTAATTTTAACCCATTGAATATTTAGTCACATATATTTTTATGACTGTATGTGGCAATATTGTTTTTCTACTTCTACATTGTTACCTGGTATATGTATAAAACTTCTGACCAGCAGATAGCCTTGCATTTTCCCAGAGTCGTTTCCACAGGACCAATGGGGAAGCAGTTAAAATTTTTTAGCAAAGTAGATCAGAATGTTTTCAGTGCTTTCCAAGTCAGACAATTGTTTTCTACAAAGTTAATACACTGATTTAATCAGCATCATTTCATAGTGTCTTCAAATCTTATTACAATCTTTCTCCTTTTCTATTCTTAAACAGATATTTTAATTTAATATATAACATGAATGTCATCTTGCCTAGTTTTATAACTAGCCTCTTAGAATTTGACAATAGGCAGTATTCAATATGCAAGTCAATAAAATTTCATAGATAGTATTCAATAAAATTTCACATTCCAAACCATGAACTAGCATTTAAATGATATCTTTATTTAGTCTTTGAAAAGTCCATAAATGTATATGATATATCTTGATCATGTCCAACCCCACTCCCTCACAGCTCCCTGTGGCCCCCACCTTTTCTTTAGGTTTTTAAGTTGATTTTTGAAAAAGATGTATGCATATTTTCTCTTCTAATTACTCTGTAGCACACACGTGTCTCATTTGCACCTGTCTGTGGGTTTCACTATAAGGTCTCTCCATAACATTTTATTTTCTCAGGCTATAGAAACAGACATTATAAAATGCATTTTCCAATTGTTTATCTTTCAGTTTATAGGAATGAAAACACCCTGTATAGTTAACTGTGTATATCAATCTTGCGCATAATGGCTGCCACCATTTACAATGTGGGTATATTTCATGCCTTCTTTCGAGTGTCTATGGTCCTGGTGTCAATTTGTAGTAGAAGACATTTGTGTTTCATTGGTTCCCCCTTTAGGTCCAGTGATGACAGTAATAAAGGTAACAGTAGAGGTGATAGCAGTGATGGGTGAGAAAATATAGCTTAAAGTTTGGGGTCTTTTGTGTGTTATTTTGCTAATTCATAACAAAATGAGGAGGGAATTTGGAAGCGGGGAATAAAGCATGAATTGGAAAGGGTATCTATGTGTAAGAAAGAAGCATGAGAAACAGTAGAGACTATATTATGGATCATTTCAATTTTGGGATATACAGGCTCTAATGTCTGGTCCTATAAAACATGTACCTACATAAATCATAGCTTGTTACTTTGAAGGAGGTGGCATTTCTAATAATGGCTTTCTCTCTCTCTCTCTCTCTGGACACTTTGCCGCAGGTCACTTACTTGGTCAGAATTGAGGGGAAAACATACACATTCCATCTTGAAAAACAGTAAGTCAGTAAGAGTTCACTCTGTCAAACAGCTGTCTCCAGCTGCCCTTCTTCAACCACTCCCTAAGCTGAGCAAAGACACCCCGTTTACTTGGCATGCTCTATCTTCTTTAATATTCACGCGGAACTGAGATTTTAAATCCAATAATCTATGTTCTAAGTTAATGATGTCTTAAGACACATTCTGATAAATGAAAATTACCGAAGTCCTTAAAGCAAAACCATGCACACAGTCATGAAAGCCATAGTTGTTACCTGCCCATGTGTGATTTTGTACCTGCATACATTGTTTTGCATAGTTTTGGGATTTCAAGCATCTTACTGAGTACACTACACATGCCTTAGAAATTTGGAGACCAGGCCAGAAAAATAGCCCAGCCTAGGAAATCAGGTAGACCTTGTAAATACTAAAGTGCGGCTTACATTGCAAACATAGGCAAAACATGCCTAGGCTATGGCTTAGAGAGAATGAAAACTTGAGTCATCAAAAACAGTGAGCTGACATCAATTGTGTGGTCATGCGCTGCACAGGAGTAAAGCAGCATGCTCCTCTACAGCTGTACATAGTGAAGATCTAGGGTGCATATCCCTCACTGCTCCAGTGCTAGCTCTCCCCCCCCTCACTGCTCCAGCTCCCTCCCCCCACTGCTCCAGCCCCAGCTCCAGCCCCCTCCCCCTTTCTACCTTATGTTCTCTGCTCAAGTGCTGCTGTTTCTTGATTATACATTCTGTTATGCTCAAATGGTATTGCCAACCCACAATTGTGTTTCTCCCATTTCGCTCCAATATATAGTTTTGACTTCCCTCCTTTCTCCCTTTATTCTGTGAGGACGCCGGTGGCATTAACCTTGTATACAACCTTCCATCATTGTCTATATTTTGTCTTTATATAGAACTTACGGAAACGTATAAAAAGGTTTTTTTTTTTTTTTCCCACACACAAATGTGTACGTTGTTTTGTAACTGTCTGTCCTTGTTTGACAGTGTGCAGGATGCACTTTCTTCGTGTGGGTGTATGTCTCATAACATTATTCCATATACGATTTTTAGTATAGAGTGTAATAGGTGATAAGGTCCTTTACAGAGATTGTCTTGATGGATTCCGGAAATCATATTAACAATTAGAATCTTGCCATGCTCAAATAGGCTCATTTGTGACTATGACACTTACTTTGGCCAAAGAGAAGCTGAGTGACGCCGCAGAGGTTGTAAAGGGCTCTTGTGTCTGTTTTTATGCTAGTGCCATACTGTTTTTATTACTATAGCTCTGTAGTGTCACTTAGAGTCTGGGAGGGTGATACCTTCAGCAGGGTTTTGTTTGTTTGATTTCTAATTGTTCAGGATTGTTTTGGCTATCCTGGGTCTTTGACTTTCCATATAAAATTTAAGATTGTGTTTTTCAATTTCAGTGAAAAATTGTGTTGAAATATATTGCATCTGTAAATTTCTTTTGGTAGGTGATCATTTTCAGTATATTGATCCTACCAATCCATGAGCATGGAAGGTCTTTCTATTTTCTGATATTATTTTAAATTTTTTCATCAATGTCTTAAATTTCCATTGTACAAGCTTTTCACTTCTTTGGTTAGATTTATTCAAAGATTTTTTTTTTGAGGCTATTGTCAATGGTCTTGTTTCCCCAATTTATTCTTGGTGCTGTTTGTTTATAGGAAGGCTACTGTTTTTTGTTTGTTCATTTTTTTTGGTGTGTGTGTGTGTGTGTGTGTGTGTGTGTGTGTGTGTGTGTGTGTGTGGATTTTGTATCCTGCTAAATGATAACTCTGTTTACCAGCTGTGGAGGTTTTCTGGTGGAATCCTTTTGGGTCTTTTATGTGTACGATTATAGCATCTGAAAATAAAGCTGCTTTGACGTCTTCCTTTCTAATTTTCACCCCCTTCATCTCATTCAGTAGTCTTAATTCTCTAGCTAGGAATACAAACACTATATTGAACACTGATGGAGAGAGTCAACATCCTTGTCTTACACCTGCTTTTAGTGGAAATGTTTTGAGTTTTTCTCCATTGAGCAAGATGTTGCTCTGGTCTTGCTGTCAATTGTCTTTATTGTGTAGAGATATGTCTCCTGTATCCCTAGAGTCCCCAGAACTTTCATCATGAAGAGAGGTTGCATTTTATTAAAGGCCTTCTTATGTTTAATAAGATGATTTAGGTCTGTTCATGTGGTAGTTTATGTCTATGAATTGATGTATGTTGACTGATCCTAGGATCTCTGTGATAAAAGCCAGCTTGGTCATAGTGGCTGCTCTTGTGATGTTTTCTTGAATTGGGTTTCCAAGTATTTTACTGAGAATTTTTGCATCCAGTTTCATCAGAGAAAGGCCCATAATTTTCTTTTTGTGTTGGATCTTTTGTCCGTTTTGATAGTAGGGTATTAGTACTGATTTCATAAAAATAATTCACAAGTGTCCCGTCAATTTCTACCTTATGAAGTCATTTGAGGAGCATCGGATTAGGTTTTTTTTTTGTTGTTGTTGTTTTTTGTTTTAAGGTCTGGAAGAATTTTACACTGAATCCATTTGGCTCCAGGTTTTTGTTTTTGTTTTTGTTTTTAAACTTTTGGAGATTTTTAATTACTATTTCTATCTCATTGAATGTTATGGGATTAGCTTTGGCAGGCTGTATATATCCAGAAATGCAAATATTTTTTGCTATTGAAGCTCCAAGGGCACAATTGGTTAGCAAGGTACTTCTAATTTAGATTTTTTAAAGTGTGTTGTTATGATTCTCTGAATTTCCCAGTGTTATAATATCTCCCACTTCATCTTTAATTTTATTATCTGGATACTTTATTTATTTAGGTTAAATTGGCCAAAGGTTTATCAATCTTGTTAATCTTTTCAAAGAACCAATTCTTCCTTTCATTAATTTTTTGTATTTTTTTTCATTTCTAGTTCATTAATTTCAACCCTGATTTTGATTATTTTTTTCCCACTTGGTTTGGGGGTATTGCTTATTCTAATATTTCCAAGGCCTTGAGGTGTAATCATTCTATTATGAAGGATCTCTCACATTTCTCAATGCAGGCCCTTAGTGCTATAAACATACTTGCCTGCCTCTGTGCTCCATAGACTTTAGAATGTGGTGTTTTCATTTTCATTTACTACTTTTAGGAACCTTAGACTTCCTTCTTGATTTCTTCCTTGACTCAACGGTTCAGTAGTCCATTGTATAGTTTCCACGAGTTTGTGTGTTTCTCTAGTTTCTGTTGCTGATGACATCATCTCCATTTTCCTCTATTTGTTAAAACTGGCTTTGTGTTCTACAGTGTGGTCAATTTTGGAGAAAGTTCTATTGGCTGCTTAGAAGAATGTATATTCTTTAGTGTCTGGGTGGAGTGTTCTGTAGATGTCTGTTATGTTTGTCTGGCGAGGACCCTGACATAAGTCCATACTCCTAAAGCTACCTGATCTATGACAAAGAGACCAAAAATACACTTTGGAGAAGAGACATTATCTTTAAAAAATGTGGCTGGTCAAATTGCATGACTACATGTAGAAGAATGAAACCAGAGCACTATTTCTCAGCCCACAGGAAATTCAACTTCAAATGGCTTTAAGACTTCAATGTAAGAACGAGTTCATTGGCACAAAAAAAGGGTGTCAGTAGTTGGAAGCATTAAAACCAACAGTTAATGAATGGGACTTCGTGAACCTAAAGTTTCTGTACAATGAAGAACACTGTCACTGCAGTAAGAGGAAGCCTGCAGAATGGGAAATACATATTTAACAGCTGTCTATCTGAAGATTAGCAACTAGGATATATAAGAACTAGAACAAATAAGCAAGCAAAATGCTAAACCTCCAGGAAACAAACAATAGTTTAAAAATGGAGCATGGAACTAAACAGTTCTAAGAAGATGCAATAGAAATAGGTATTAAGGATGCTGAGATGGTTTGTAATTTTATGAAAACCATCTGTTGCTGATTTATAATCCACCCATTCTACTCATTAGCAAATACTAAAGTTATCATACCATGAGATTTATTTGTGGTTAACACAAACTAAAACGGAGATGAGAAGATGTGGTTGTGAGCACCAGTTCACTATATAAAATTCGTCATAGCCCTATGCTGGTCCCTGGTTTTAGTTCTAATGATTATCTTTAAGTTTTTACATATCTAATATACCATTAGAACATAAGCTAGATAATGAGAAGACAGTTCTATTTAGTTTTCAGATACTTGGATTTGTAAAATTTCCACTGTAGTTTCATTATTCTGAAAGTTGTTGTTAATGAGCTATTAAACCTATACATTGTTATTAATGATATATATTATAATGAAATGCCATTATTTTGATTGAAATAGGTCATTTTTGCATCCACGTTTTATGGCCTATTCGCATAGCAAGTTAGGAACATTGCAACTGGATTACTCTTTAATAAAGGTAAGTTTAGACTAATGCTGTGTTCGGGGCTTTTTTATATGTGTGTATAGTGGTGTTTTCTCCCTTATATACCTATAGTTTTAAATTTAGAAATAGTTACGCAAACATTTATATAGAGATTATATATGTTCCTACACATGTATGGATTCACATGATATGTTACCTTTAGAAGTTGGTTTTTGCATTTTAAACTTATTTCTAATTAAAATATTATATTACTTGACCTCTCCCTGTCCCCACCCCCAACCTCACTTCCTTCTGCCTGTGGTGACAATAGCAAGGTATCATGAAGGAGCCTAGGCTGGTGGTAAAATCGCAATCCTCCTGCCTCCACTCTTTTTTTTTTTTTTTTGGTTTTTTGAGACAGGGTTTCCCTGTGTAGCTTTGAGCCTTTCCTGGAACTCATTTGGTAGCCCAGGCTGGCCTCGAACTCACAGAGATCCGCCTGGCTCTGCCTCCTGAGTGCTGGGATTAAAGGCGTGCGCCACCACTGCCCCTGCCTCCACTCTTAAGTGTTGGAGTTGCAGGTTTGTGTTTATCACAAGCAACTTAGATTCATTATTTAAAAAATATGCAGAAGGTGCCGCTGTTGGGAAGAAAGAGAAAGGCCTTCTAATCTACAGTGCTGTTGGTCAAACAGATCCCAAATCCAAATCCCCTGTGTAAACTGCTAGGAAAGCACACTGAATCCAGTGACTGCCCTGGAAGACTGGAACCCTGAAATCACTTATCTGAAAGTATGATTAAACCAGTTCTGAAGACATCAGAAGTCTGAGATGGAAAAGAAAAGGCAGGTCGAGGGGCAAGGCATCCCGAAAGGTTGGGAACGTTGTCTCACAGATCCTGAACAGTGGAGGAGACTGTGGGAACCACCATACAGAAAGATGGTAGGAAAATGGTGAGAGGAGACTCCAAAAGCAGATGGCACACAGATCAACCCAGGAGGAGGAGTGGGTCGGGGAAATGAGGCAGCACCCATAGGCTCTCAGATGCGAACAATGGGCTATTGCATGAGGGATTCAAAAACAACCTTGAGGTTAAAGATCTTGGAGCACCTTGTACACCACAGTATCGGAGCTGAAGGGGAGGCGACTAGATGTCTGCACTTTACAATTAATTCTGATGAACATTTATTAGTTGTATACACTAACATGGCCTAGTGTGGTATTTCAACCTCTGTATATCATGTGCATTGAACAACTCCCGCTTCCCTTTATCCATTCTTTTTAGCTCTCCCCAGCTCCTAGCCACCACTGCTCTAGATTCGGGTTTACCTTTCTGGCTTCCACATATGACAGAGAATACATGGTACTTGTCTGAATGGGCTTGGCTTATTATTATCATTGGAATTATTGTTATTGTTGATGTTGTTAATGGAAGTAAGGTCCCCACTTCCACTCATCTGAGTGAGATGAGATTTAAATTTCTTTATGTCAATAATATTCCTCACTCCGTGTGTGTGATGTCATGGTTTGTTTCCATTCGTCAGTTGAAGAGAGACCTCGACTCATTCCATATTTTAGCTATTGTGAGCAGTGTTTTCCCAACCATGGTGTGCGGGTAGGTGTCTTTAGAATGCTGGTTTCCTTTCTTCTGCATGTATAACCAGAGTGGGGGTAGCTGGGTCTTGTGGTAGATCTAGCTTAGTTGTTTTTTATTGAACATGTTTTTTTTTTCATACACTATATTCTGATTATGGTTCCTTTCCCCCAGCTCCTCTCAGATCCTCCCCCTGCCTCCTCTTTCTACACCCTTACCTGTTCTTGTTCTCTCTCATTAGAAAACTGGCATCTAGAAAAGATAAAATTAAAAACAAACACACAGAATTGGACAAAACAAACAAACAGAAAAAAAGGAGCCAAAGAAAAAGCACAAGGAACACATATAGATCCAGAAGCACACATATTCACCCGAACAGAAATCCCATAAAAACACAGAACTGGAAGCCACAATGTATAAACAAAAGACCTGTAAGGTATATATGTATTTTTTTAAAAAGCCCAGGCAAAGCATTATGAGCCCCCCAAATGGAGGGGACATGCTTCTGCCATGGTCACCCCCAGGAATGGAGTGTTGAGTTTTGCATTGTCAAGGATAATGTTGACCATAGACTCATGCATACTTTTTAAAGGGAAATTTATTCATTATATTATTGTGCATGCACACATGTGCAGCGAATGCCTTCAGTTAGTCAGCCATTTTACCTGCCCTCAGACGAGAGAGTTTTATAATTTGTATCATTTGAGTTTAAATCTGTACACTTGAGTTTTTATATGAAACCTAGGAATGTTTAGTAAATAATACTTGATTGTTTACTTTTTGAGAATTTTGGTGTAACACCTTTTAATCATTTTCACCTGCACTCCTCCAGCTACTCCTAGCTCCAACCTTCTTTTCTACCCACCAAACTTTGTGTCCTCCTTTTCATTTAAATCCGTCAAGTCCAGTTTGGGCTCCCCTTGGAGGCACAGCCTTTCCCTGGAGCTTGTGGTCAACTCACCAAATGCTTCACTCTCAAAAACATCGACTCTCAGCCTTCCAGCGAATCCGTTGGCAGTAGCTCCTTGTCTCCATGCCTACCTCCCATCTCCAGGCTGCAGTTTGGCCTGACTCCAGCTTGCACAGGTCTTGTGCCAGCTGTCACAACTGCTGTGAGTTCAAGTGCGGCTGGCCCCTGAGTGTGTGCTGCACGGGTTGTGGGAGGCTCCCGGGACAGACAGGACGGTCTCTGGCTCTCCTCTCGTTATTTGCTGACCTTGTGCTTCGCTGTCTTCCTTCTGTCTGAGTGACTGACTTTTGCTGTGTAGATGTTGGGTGACATCTTACAGGAAGGCAGTCAAGAGATCCCTTGGAACTCTTCTTTCCTGTGGTTAATTGTGGATCAGGAACTAGATCACCCTCTACATCTTTGGAAAGGGCTGTTGGTATCACTCAAGGGGCAGGTTGCTGCTCCTGTTGCTTAGCATGCAACACAGAGCAGATCTCCCTGTCTGGGCAAAGCCCTGTAGTGTGAGTGCGCTGAGCATCGTGCAGAAGGTGTATGTTGGGCTTATATGGGCTCTAATGACTACCCTTGTGGCTAGATCCAGCCTGCTACTCTAATTGATGGGAATGGGGTTTAGGATGGGGTTTATGTCATGTTAAATGGAGATTCATGCCTGGATGCTTTTAGTATATAGATACATTTGAAGGAGTCAGCGTGTTGGAAGTGAAGTTTCACAGTGTTAGGAACCTGGAAATTACTACAATTTAGAGTTAGGAGGAAGAAGAACTCACTAAAGGGATTATTGTGGGAAAGTTTGGGAATCAGTAACCTTGATGAAGTCAATGAGAAAGAGTTTGAACTATTGATGATTAATTATCTTTCTAGTGAGATAGTAAGGGAATGCAAGGGGGACAAACGTCAGCCAAACACTTACGGACTTGCAAGATGGCTCTGTGTGTAAAGTGCCTCCTGTGAAGCTTGGTAAACTGAGTCCCATCTCTGGGTCCCACGGGGTAGAAGGAGCAAATGACCTCCGAACGCTCGCTGTGACAGGTGCACACAGACATGCAACATCAATGAACAAGTACTTAAAAACCCTTTTTGCGTAACCCAGAAAAAATGAATGAAATGTTTCGTGATTGAACTCAGCCAGATGTTACAGATCATAAGCTAGTATGTATAAACTGTACTCTTAGGCAATCTTGCTAAAAAGGAAAAGATACAGATAAATAGTGGTCAAAAATCAAAGTTATAGCAAGAATATCTCAGAGAGAGGGAAATAATCATGGCGCAGGAAGGTGCTGAGGAAGCATGTGCGGGGAGATGGACACAGAATGCAACGGCTGAATGTGGGCATTTGCTATTGTCAGGAAGCGGGCACGACCCCCAGGGCTTCAGCCATATCATTTTTTCTGTCCCGTCTTAGGGTCATTGCTTCTATCAAGGACACGCTGTGGAGATTCCAGCATCGACTGTGACCCTCAGCACTTGCTCAGGTCTCAGGTACCATTCTGGAAGTGCGAACTAAGACTGTATGTCAACCTTCAGCTTCACCATCTTCTGTGAGACTAGAATGAGGCAATAATTATAACAATAATAACAATAACAATAATAATAATACAGACCTGTAGACTGTGGGGGCCCTGTTAATACAGCTTCTTTATTCCCGTCTCTTTTTCTTGCCCTCTCACGTACTTTTGGTGGGGGGGGGGGGCTTCTTTGTATTTTGCCATCATAAAACTTAAGTGGGAAAAGTTCCCATGAGCAGGGAGAGAATTCACATTTTCTAGCCACATCAGACCACAAGTATTCTTAAATGCCATAATGGAGGGAAGATAGGTATAACGTTGGGTTTGAAATGTAATCCAAGACTGAGTGATTCTTAGAGATTAGATAAAGAATTTTTTAAAATTTCCTGTCCATTTTACATACCAACCACAGTTCCTCCTCCTCCCCACTTTCCCCTCCTCCACCTCCACCCTGACCCACTCCCCATCCCCTCCTTCAAAAGGGTAAGGCCTCCCGTGGGGAGTCAGCAAAGCCTGGTACATTCAATTGAGGCAGGACCAAGCCCCTCTCCCCTCCCTCCCCCACCTCCCGCTGCATCAAGGCTGAGCAAGGCTTCCCACCGTAGGGAATGGGCCCCAAAAAGCCCACTCATGCACCAGGGATAGATCCTGTCCCACTGCCAGGGGCCCCTCAAACAGACCAAGCTACACAGCTGTCTCCCACATGCAGAGGGCCTAGTTTGGTGCTTTGCAGACTCCGTAGCTGTCGGTCTAGAGTTGGTGAGGGGAATGCACTGATCTTATTTGGCAGTGACTTTCACTCTGTTTCTGACATAAATACATACATATATATTGGTTTACATTGAAAAGTATATAACTACAGCTATGTCATCTTTACATTTAAATTTACATAAAGAATTATGGAGAATACTTTTAGTGTGATTTCTCAGTGGGAAGCCTATACTAATCCTATTTTCTTTCCTTTATATGTCTAGGGGCTTGTTGCAGTTAGAAAACATCACTTATGGAATTGAGCCATTACAATCTTTGGCTACATTTGAACACATAATTTATCAAATAAAGAATAATAAAATTGATTATTCACCCTTAAAAGAAAACTTAAATCTCCAGCATGAAAGTCAGTCCTACCGAATTCTTGTAAAACCAGAAGTGAGTTGGGCCTTCATCTGTACTACTTAACTTTGAAATTTTGAGACTGTGTACATTGGGAAAACAAAGTTAAACTGTTGTATGGTAATTCTTTTAAGATATCATTGGTTTACTCAGATAGTCTTTAGGAAATAACAAGTAGACAGAATTAATTTTTTTAAAAAATCATCAAACTTGTTATGATAGCTTGTTTAGTTATTATATGAGGAGTTTGTATAGATACACATAGTTGCTTATTTGTATGAATATGCATACCATTAACATAATTGGTCCTGGATTTACTTAATGATACTGTATTTTCTTAGTCAATATATTTGTTTTGTAAAAAAGCATTACTTTGCTACAAACTTTCAAAGTAAAATGAGTCATGACAATAATTAGAAACCATCTCAAACCTCCCCATCTAAAGATAATGTGTTTTCTCTCATACACCTCACCATAACTGTACAGTCATAAATGTCTAGATTTTTTTTCTAGGAAAAAAATCATCTAAACATGGCTATTTTACGTTTTTCCTATTAACATGATTTTGTGTTTTTGTTTACTTTACATTTATTACTTTCTAAATCAAATAATATTGCCAAGTAAATCTACTAAAATACTAAATGGATGAGTGTATAAGGAAAAATGAAAATAAGAATGGACCAAAATATTGTGTTCTGCAGCCTGGTGCTGCTGTGGGATGCACTGCTCTGATTCTGCAGCTGTCACTGTTTCTGACATAAATATATAAATATATATTGGTTTAAATTGAAAAGTATATGCTTTATACAACTATGTCATTTTTACATTTAAATTCTCCCTCTAATTAGTAAATTAATCTGATGAATATAGAAAAAAATTAGGAATCAACTTCTATGAATAATTTCAGCCACTGGCAGGCACTCTTCCAGAGAGATTTTTGGTATGTATCTTCATGGTTCCCTTTACAGTGTTTGCTCAACTTCACATTTGATCATCAGTGGCTAAGTAAGTTCATTTCTTTTTTGATTTTTTTGAGATAGGGTTTCTCTGTGTAGTTTTGGTGCTTACCTGAAATTGGGCCAGCCTGGTCTACAGAGCGAGATCCAGGACAGGTACCAAAAACTACACAGAGAAAGCCTGTCTCGAAAAACCAAACCAAACCAAACCAACCAACCAACCAACCAAACAAACAAACAAAAAACCTGGGTGTTTGCTAGTTGAATTAAACTGCCACCCCCACCTCAACTTTTACATGTTTGTTTGCTGGATATGCTAGTCATTAATGGATGGCCAGAGCCACACCCAAGCAGTAGCTCATTCTTCATGTCAATGTATGTGAGCCAAGAAGACTCTAGAGTTGGGAAATATGGTACCGAGTGTGGTGGTATTTTACTTGTACTGAAATGTGATTTTAATTGTATGTTAATAAAGTTGCCTGGGGGTCAGAGCTATTAGAACCATAGCAAGTGCATGGCGGCGGTGGCGCACGCCTTTAAGGACCTGGAGGGCGGTACATACAGGCAGTGACGAGGCAGTCACGTGTTTGGGTTTACAACCAATGAGAAGGCAGAACAGCTAGACTATATAAAGACATACACACAGGAAGTAGGTCCCTTTTGGAGAGGATCGCTGAATCAGGAAGGGTGAGGCTCTTAGCTCTGACCTCTTGGCTTTCTTCTCTGAATCAGCTCTGTGTTTCTTATTTAATAAGACGGTTGGTTACATCTGCAACCGAGTGTCTTTGAGTCAGAATGACATTGCTTCACTTGGAGTAAATTGGGTTGCATTCCATTGCACAAGAGAAGACCTTGTCAAATCTGTTGAAGGCTGAAAAGAAGAAAACTTACCCTCATAAAGAGTAGTCTTTGGATCCAACTGGAACCTCAATATCATGTCCTTCTGGGTAGGCAGCTGAGAGCTCTGGAACTGTAACAGTTCCAGGTTTCCAGATTCCTCTCTAGACATTGGACTAACTGACCTCTATGATCCCAGAAGCCAACTCCATACATATACATGTGCGCATATATATGCACATTTCATGTTATCAAATATTAAATGTTTGCTGAAATAAATAAGCCTTGTTACAAAAAATGTTCAAGAAGCCACAAATCAAATCAGTAATAAGATATAATATGGCTAATATATTTCCTTTTTTAAATAAATAATGAGTAATTCCATACCATCTTATCTTCAGTGGAATACATTCAGCAAAGGTAGAAAAACTCATCAAAATGAAGCACCTTTAAAACAGCCAAGGTCAGGCCTGGTGTGGTGGCGCACACCTTTAATCCCAGCACTCCAGAGGCAGAGGCAGGCGGATCTCTGTAAAACAGCCAAGGTTTCTTCCCAGTCAAACTGTCATCGGAGCATTTAACTTTAAAGACTCCCAGGGCTAGAGATTGTATCTATCGTCCACGTTACTAAAATAAGTACAGTAAACAGTACTAAATCAGTATTCTTAACAGACATATGTGTACCTGGTTGAAGGTTTTATTATATTGACATTTTTATTGTTTCACAGAAAGGTTCAAATGTGTCACTGATGAAAAGGATGCTGAGTGTGAAGGTCATCGTGGATAAAGCCATGGTAGGAATGACCTGTCTTCCTGAGATCTTTGTTTTGTAGAGAGTGAGGATTGTGAATATGAAACTTAAATTGCTTGCTCTCTCCCTCCCTTTCTCTCTCTCCCCACTCCCATCTTTTTTTCTTCATATTAGTTTTGTTCTGTGGGATGGGTGTTTTGCCTGCATTGTGTGCATTATGTGTATGCATTACTCCCAGAGTCCAGCAGAGGGAGGCAGATCCACTGGGACTAGAGTTAGAGATGCCTGTGAGTTGCCATGTGAATTTTGAGGGTTGGATTCAGGTCCTCTAGAAGAGCAGTGGTGGTGCACGCCTTTAATCCCAGCACTCGGGAGGCAGAGCCAGGCGGATCTCTGTGAGTTCGAGGCTAGCCTGGTCTCCAAAGCGAGTTCCAGGAAAGGCGCAAAGCTACACAGAGAAACCCTGTCTCGAAAAAACAAAAAACAAAAAACAAAAAAAAAAAAAAAAAGAAGAAGAGCAGTATGTGCTCTTAACTGCTGAGCTAGCTTTCTAGCTTTCACTGTTTAATACAAACTTTTTTTACTCTGTTCAAGTGTCAGTCCTGATGACACATGCCAGTAATCCCAGCATTTAGGAGGGTGAGGCAAAAAAATCTGCATTTCCTACCACTCCAGGTACCATAAGACCTTGTTCAAAAGATAAACGTCTTTTTTTTCCTCTGTTCAAAAAATGTGCCAGAGCATAGCAGTGCACAACGACATGTCATCACTTGTCCTTATACTGGCACGAGGGGATTGGAGCAATGGCGTGTGACTCTGTATGCACAGGTTCTAAGCCCCTCTGACTTTAGCAGAGAGACTAGCCGGTGTGCCTCAATTCTTCCTGAGACTAGATCTCATTTCCATTATACTGGAAGTTAATTCATTAAATGCTAAATTGGATTACTTTCCAAAGGTCTACTTTCTGAGCTTGTTTTGTGTGTCGTAGTTACCTGGCGTCTTGAGTGGAAGCTCCACGTTCTAAGGATGAAATGGGCATTCATTCGCACTCCAGATACTTTGCACTCTCCTCTCCAGAAAGTATTTGCCCACTGCCTTCCTTCCCATGGGGCTAATCTGGTTTCATAGCCAGCATTGACTTTCTTTCTCAGCTTGCCACTCTCTGGTTCCTAGCCTCCAGCCCATGGGTTTCTTCATGGAGTCACGCTAGTCTCGTGGTGTGGATTCATTCCACAACCTTCTACCTCACCACACTGGACTCTCACTTAACCAGCCATTTTGATTTTGTCTTAGTTAATGTTTACATGGGCCATCTCCAAAATAAATGATTTTAGTTAAATCTCCAGTTTCTATTTTTCTTGTATTGAAAAAATATTTTTTTTCTTAGGATACAGTTTGATCACAGTTTCCCCTTCCCCAACCCTTCCAAGGTCCTCCCCTGCTCCCCTCCTGTCCAAATCCACCCCCTTTCAGTCTCTCCTTATAATTATAAATCAAGTAAGATTTTAAAAAACCCACAAAAATCAGAATAGAATAAAACAGAAGAAAAAAAAGCTAACACAACCCCACAAGAAACATATATAGACCCAGAAACACACACTGTGCCCACATAGAGATGCTATAAAAACCCCAAAATGGAAGCCATAATATATCCAAAGGACTTGTGATATTAAAAAAAAAAAGAAAAAAAATGCCCTGACATATATTATGAGATAAAGAACCTCCAAAGATGCCATTGAGTTCATTTTGTGTTGGCCATCTACTGCTGGGCATGGGGCTTAGCCCACAAGAGCGGTTTGTATACACAGTGAGACTCCATTGGAGAAAACTAATTTTTCATTTGCAAGTGGTTATCAACTGGAGACAGCTTCGGGGTGAGGGATGGGGACGTGTGCCCACTTCTCCTCTCAGCACTGGGACCCCATCTGGGGCAGATCCGTGCAGGCCCATGCACGCTGCCTCAGTCTCTGAGAGTTCCTATGTGCATGGGTCCTGCTGTGCTCAGAAGGCCTTGTTCCCTTGATGTCCTCCATCCCCTCTGGCTCTTACATTCCGTCTGCCTCCCCTAGCCCTGAGGGAAGGGATTTGATGGAGACATCCCATTTAGGGTTGAGTCTTTCCCTCCCTGCACATTGTCCATTCGTGGGTCTCTGTATTGGTTCCTACCTGCTGCGATCCGACTGTATCTCCCGTTCCGTATGAAACAGCCCTGTTCAAAGCACCCTTACCAGGTGGGCATTGCTCCCTTTCCCCTGAGCTTGGGGAAGTGTCTGCCGCCTTTGCTCACCTGAAATTGTCTTAGCCTTTCAGTGTTGAGCATTTTCACCTTTCCAACAGTTTTGGGTTTTGGAGAGAGAAAAAAAAAAATTAAACAATTAAACTTTCAGAAAGCTGTAGCAAGAATACGTCGCAGAGCAGCCTTGTTCCCGTCATCTGTGTCACCGCCACAGGGTCTTCTGTCGTCATCTGGGCTGTCTCTGTTTGAATTTGAACGCAAGTTTTCAATGGCATCACGGGCAGATGACGTTAGGATCTAGGCACAACAGCACAGCAGCATCCCCGTCTCTGTACAGCGGAGCGCTCTATTGCATGGTATCCACACAGCTGATCTTAGTAAGACTGTGTGCTGTATCTAAAGAGCTATGGCTAAACACAGCTCAGTTGATATATTTATGCATAGTCTGTCCTTGCTACTTACAAGTTCCTTTGTGTGCCTATTACATCTAACGTTTGCCTTGGTGTTCCACACCATTTATGTCTCTACTGTTAATTTGCTTGCTACTAAAAAGTAATCATGTAAATTAAATCCTAGACACTATTTGCAGACAGTATTCTGATTATTATTTCCTTAAGTGAAGGCATACGCTGGTAGGTAGTTGTCCACTATTGGACTCTGTTGAGAAAGGGTGCTCTGTAGCTGGGATGTATGCTGAGTTTTTTTGATTGGAGTGAAGACTTAAGACAGAAAAGTGAATGCAGTCTTAGTGAGTCAGCGACTGGATGTAGCTAGAGTTTTCCTGCCTGGTCCACAGTCAGGACAAATCTCTCTCACCTGCCAGTCTCACAGCCGCTCAGACCCAACCAAGTAACACAAAGACTTATATTGGTTACAAACTGTATGGCCATGGCAGGCTTCTTGCTAACTGTTCTTACAGCTTAAATTAATCCATTTCTATAAATCTATACCTTGCCACGTGGCTCGTGGCTTACCGGCATCTTCACATGCTGTTTGTCATCGTGGCGGCTGGCAGTGTCTCTGACTCAGCCTTCCACTTCCCAGCTTTATTCTCCTCCTTGTCCCGCCTATACTTCCTGCTTGGCCACTGGCCAATCAGTGATTTATTTATTGACCAATCAGCAACACACTTGACATACAGACCATCCCACAGCAGCTGGACTTCTTGATTCTGCCCTTATAGTGCATCCCATCTTCATTTCTGTGCCTGTAAAGAGGAAGTGAATCACAGCTACCCCTTTGAATAGTCTCAATCGTTAAGACCCTAGGGTTAGGTGTAAAGCACAGTAAAGACAATAATTAGGAGAAGTTTATAGACATGAAGGGTTAACTGACAGCCAATTTGAACACATTTCTACTTTGCTTCCTCAGTTGAGTATGGCATCATTTTAACTTTTATATTTGACACTATTAAAGAGTGATTGTTTAATCAGTTATAGCAGTAATTGAGAAACCAACTTGTCTTTCAGTTTGGCCATATGGGCTCTGAGATGGGAGTTGCAGTTCAGAAAGTTGTTCATATCTTTGGTCTCATTAACACCGTGAGTACTTCCCTTTTTGTTGAAGAGACTAACGTTAACCCGTTAACACGGTTTGCGTGCATGTTCCCCCCAGCACTTTAATCCGTGAGTTGGGTTATCTCCTCAAAGCAATAAGTTGAATGTAATCCCCAACTGAAGTGTGTCCCCTTTCCAGATGTTTTCCCAGCTGAAGATGACTGTGATGTTAACGTCTTTAGAGATCTGGTCAGACCAAAATAAGATAGAAACAAATGGGGATGCTGATGAAGTTCTGCAAAGGTTTCTGCTGTGGAAACAAAAACAAGCATCTGAAAGGGCCCAGGATATCACGTACTTACTCCTGTGAGTGCCTTGTCTGCGCCAAGGGGGACTTGCCCACTTATTTAACGTCAACTGTTGAAGTTGTGTTTGGGTAATTGTGCCGGCGTAAGCAAAATGTAAAGCTCTGATCACATAGTCAAACACAGTCCCCCCAGACCCCGTCATCCCATTCCACTTCAGCACTAAGGTGTGGTATGAAAAGCAGCAGGGGGAACACAGGCCTCTGTGTTTATAAAGACCTCACTGGGAAATGGTTATACCATGATGTTAACGTGATGAATGCAATAATTGCCCATGTTGTTGGTTCAAAAGGTAAATAACTGAAATGGACCGGCCACTTCCCTGCACCTGTGGCTACTCTTCTCCAGTGTTTCCATAGTGACCTAAGATGTAGTTTTCAGCCACTTGCTCTGTGGGTTTCAAGAGTCTTTGTGTAGGTTTTAGCATTACTCACTCACTTAATCATTTTACCTGTAACTGTGAGAAGTTCATTCACGAAAAGATTTTAAGAGATATGAAAGGAACCACATGTTTTCTCTTGCTTCCTACTAGGTTCAAGGCCGGGGTTGGGTGTTTGAAGGCAGCACTAGGGGGCTAATTTCTGCACACCGCCTCTTTTTTCTTGGTGTACCTCTCTCTCTCCCTCTCCTCTGGTCCAACACCGTGTACAATTTTAAGATTTGTTCAATACGTGAAAAGCTTGACCACAGATGACTCTGGTCTTTAGATTTTAGCATCAATATCCATTTAGTGATGGGGATCCTGAGAAACAGGCCATGAAGATACTAGGCTCCTCTAGGTTTTGGATTGTGTATCATAGAACCTTAAGCATCATTTTTAACTTAAATTCCTATGAAGTATGGAGGACATACGATTTGTGTTTCTACTACTTAATGAATGGTTGTTAGCATAAAGCATATTGTATGGTGAATACCATGTTTTAAAGATGCAGAGCTTTCAGAAATCCATTGTTTAAATGTTCTTTCTAGCAACGTTTTGAAACAAGTGCACTGACGTAAAATTTTAATTTAGGTATAAGGATTATCCTGATTATGTGGGAGCAACATATCATGGCATAGCCTGCAACCCAAAGTTTACAGCAGGAATCGCTCTGGTATGCATTCTATTGTCCCTGAATGAAAAGACACAGAATGTATTTATTGTATACTTTTTGTGAATTTTTCTAACAGTTTTTTTTGTTTTTGGCTTTTAATGTTATAACTTATAAAAGAGTTGATTTGTTGAGGAACCCCCATGGTACCGGACTAGGCCCTCTGGATAAGTGAGACAGTTGTTTAGCTTGAACTATTTAGGGGGCCCCCAGGCAGTGGGATCAGGACCCATCCCTAGTGCATGAGCTGGCTTTTTGGAGCCTAGTGCCTGTGGTGAGACACCTTGCACAGCCTTGGTGCAGGGAGGAGGGGCTTGGACCTGCCTCAACTGAATGTGCCAGGCTCTGCTGACACCCCATGGGAGACCTTGCCTTGGAGGAGGTGGGAATGGGGGGTGAATTGGGGGAGAAGGCTGGGGGGTGAGAGGAGGGAGGACAGGGGAATCTGAGGTTGATATGTAAAATGAACAGAAAATCTCTTAATAAAAAAAAAGAGTTGGTTTGGTTTCCGGGAAAACACATCAAATTTGCAATTTTAACGAGTCTGTGATGTTAACCGTATTTACCTTATTGTGAAATAAGTCTCAAGATACATTCACCTTTTAAAAATGAGTCTCCACATCAATCAAGCAACCCTTCCCCTGTCCCAAGTGATGCTCATTCTATGTGCTGTTTCTATTGTTTTAATAACTTTGGGGTTTACATGTAAATGGGATGGTTCAGCACATGTCTTTCTAGGACAGAGTTCTTGCAAGCAGTACAATGTACTTAAAGGTTCCATCTCTGCCATAGTGTACACACGATTTCCTTTTTAACGACTGAGTTAATTATCTATTCTATCAACAGATCTTTCATTTATTCCCCTGCCTTTGTTGATATGCGCCCTGTTGCGCCCTGTTGCACTGCACATGATAGGACAGACATCTCTTTGAGGTCCTAATATGGGTCAGTCTGGGTGTATACCCATGTTGTTGTTTGTTTTTGCTCTTTCTGGGGGGCCCATCACCCAGCTCCCAAATAAATTCATACACGGAGGCTCATTTGAATGCCCAGCCTTAGCTTGGCTGAGTTTCTAGTCAGCTTTCCTTATCTTAAATTATCCCGTCTATCTTTTGCCTCTGGGCTTTTCCCATTCTTTTACTTCCGTAGATCTTACTCTTACTCCGTGGCTTGCTGGTTGTGCAGCTGGGTGGCTGGCCTCGAACTCACAGAGATCCTCCTGGCTCTGCCTCCTCGGTGCAGGGATCAAAGGCGTGCGCCACGACTGCCCGGCTGACTCTTACTCCCTAGTTTGCTGGTTGGGTGACTGTCCCTGGAGTCTTTCTCCTCTCTGGCTCCTTCTCCTCTTCACTCCTCTATCTCCTCTTTGTTTCTCCCAGACTTCTCCTTCTCTATCTTCTCTCTGCCTGCCAGCCCCGCCTATCCTTTCTCCTGCCTTGCTATTGGCCGTTCAGCTCTTTATTAGACCATCAGGTGTTTTAGACAGGCACAGTAACACAGCTTCACAGAGTTAAACAAATGCAACATGAACAAGAGTAACACACCTTCTACTACATACCCAGAAGGCAGTTTGCTGAATTATGTATCGGTCTTGTTTTTAATATTTTGTGAGACTATAATAATTGGTTTTGATAGAGGCTATACCAGTCTATAATAGTTTCACCAACATGCAATTAGCTGCAGAGTCAATCAAACTTACTTTGCTATAGTTAATAGAGACAGGCCTATGTGCATGATGTTACAGCTTCTCATTGCTTTTTAGATGGCGTTTTTGCCGTCGCAAATGATGCAATACCAGTTCATATACTTGATAGACTTTATTACCAGAGAAATAACTATTCAAGTATTTGACTTATTTTTTTAAGTAAGTTAATGCTTTGCTGTTGGGTTGTGGGCATTCTCTACATCATGGATGTTAATCCTCTGTCAGACATGTGGTCTGTAAATGTTTTTTTTTTTTTTTTCCCCCATTCCTGTGTGTGTTTGTCTTTACTTTGGTTTTATCATGACATTGAAACAGGGGCGTTTGAGACAGTGGCAGAATCTTCTTTGCCTGTGTTCGCCTTTGCCCCCATCCTTTGGGGAGATGACGGTGTGGGCGCCCTGAATCCGTTTTCCTGTTTTCTTCTGTTGAATAGTTGTGAGTCTCTCACTCAGGTCTTGAATAATTCAGCTAGTTTTTAGATAGAGTAAATATAAGGAGCTGAGTGAATGCTCTTTTTCATGTAGCTGTTCTGATTTTAATCCACTCTGCCAATCCACACCTTTATTGGGGATTTGAATTCATTTATATTCAAAATAGTTGGTGGCAGGAAAAGATTTCCCGCTGCCATTTTTATTTGTTTATTTATATAGACTTTTTCCTGTCTCCCTTGGATGCACTGTGTGGAATCCAGATGTTTTGACCTCTCCTGTCCTCGACCACTCTCTTGTGTGTGTCATTAACTCTTGGAGGTTCCCTTTGATTCTCTTTCATTACATGTATATTCCATAGATTTTTTTCTTTACCATTGCACTTGGCTAAAATATTAAATTTAAGTTAATTATAAAGTATAAGAAAATTTTTGTTTACATTTTTAAAATTTCCTCAGACAATTTCTAAAGTAAAAACTGATTGCCAATTAACTCTTTGTGGTCTAAATTTTTCCTAATTATTGTCTCAAAAAATAGTCACTAAAATTATTCTACTTCCCTAAATGTCTTTATGCTTGTTTGAATTGTATTTAATAATATGCCATAAATTTAAGGTTTTATGTAGCAATCTTAATTTTCCTACATGTCAGCTCAATTGGACTAAAAGGTTATTGCTTCAAAAAGAATATCACAATTTGCTCCTTTTTTTTTTAACCTTTACAGTCTTAAAAGTTTTGCTATTCCATTTACTTGACTTTGCATTGTAGTTTAGGTACCATTGTCAAAAAAAAAAAAAAAAAAAAAGCCTGACAAAAGCAAACAGGAGGAACGGGGTGAAAGAGGAGGGGAGAGGAGGAGAGGGGAAGAGGGGAGGTGTGGAGGGGAAGGAGGAGGAAAAGGAAGAGGAAGAAGAAGGAGAAGGAGGAGGGGGAGGAGGGGGAGGAGGAGGAGAAGAACTGACTCAATAATTTTGTTCTTTTTGTCTCTCTAGCACCCGAAGACGTTAACCGTGGAGGGCTTTGCTGTTGTTCTGTCCCAGCTGCTTGGAATTAACCTGGGGTTAACTTATGACGACGTCTACAACTGCTTCTGCCCAGGAAGCGTGTGCATAATGAATCCTTCGGCAATGTAAGGTGCTTTTCCAGATCAGATCTCTGTAGACACTTAGGAAATCCTTGTAGTGTGTTCGGACGTACACTTCTTCGTCACCGTCTAACTTGACCAGGAACAGTTTAAATGAATGCGCATGCAATCATGTAAAGCACATGGACGAGAACGAGCTCAGGGTAGTAGAGAACACACACGTCCCAGTTCTTTTTTTGTTTTGTTTTTTTCGAGACAGGGTTTCCCTGTGTAGCTTTGCACCTTTCCTGGAACTCACTCTGTAGCCCAGGCTGGCCTCGAACTCACAGAGATCCGCCTGGCTCTGCCTCCCGAGTGCTGGGATTAAAGGCGTGCGCCACCACCGCCCGGCACGTCCCAGTTCTTAAGCCATGTGCGGCTAGTAGATGGAGTGAGTGGGGGGTTCATGGTCCTTCTGTCAGCCTCGTCTATATGCTGCTATGGAAGAAATGCAATAATGCAAAAATAGCGGAAGGCGTGACGGCTCAACAGGCCTGTGAATAAGGAGATTTATTTCGCTGTGTACCTTGGGGTAGAGGGAGACGAAAGGTTACAAAGAGTTTAGAAACTACTGAGACTACAAGGAAGAATGTTACAGGCACAGGGACACAAAGTCAAGCGCAGCCTGGCTGAAGGGTCAGACTCAGGGAAAGAGCAAGGAGACGGGAGAGAGGCGGAGGACAGAGCCCCAGGTGCTGGGGCAGAACCCGAGTGCTTGCAGAACGGGAGATTTCATAATAAACTAAACAACACACGATCAGTTTGCACAGCATGGGTAAATTAAATGTGCCCTACCGAGTGAACGTGCAAAACCCCAGAGGGAGCCCAAACACAGTCTCTGAAGGAGATGGGTGTTCTCGTAATAATTCATGGAAGTCTATTAACATGGAGAAGCGAGGCCATTGAAGAATCACTCCTAGGCTCTTGGCTATCACAGTTCACTGCTAAACACTGAAATATTCTGAACGGTTTTATTTGTTGCATCTGGCTAATTATTAAGTTGTCTATTAGGCTTTTCAAGCCCGCTGTTAAATAAACCGTACAGGTTGGACCGCAAGGACAAGTGTTCTAGAAGGTCCAAACCTTCAGCTGGTGGGAGAGAATTAAAATTATGTGCAGGGAATGTTGAGGGAAGTGATAAGGTGAGAAGAGAAGCTTGGGCCAGGAGGAGGGGTTGCTGAGGGGCATGGAATCCTCGGGAGGGAGGGGGAGGGAAGGGGAGGGAGGGGGAGGGAGGGGGAGGGAGGGGAGGGAAGGGGAGGGAGGGGGTGGGAGGGAGAGTTTGCGTGACGAATGAAGGGGCGGATAGAAGTCACGTGCCCAGATACAGCCAACCAGAAGTACTGGTTTCAGTCTCCCCAGAGGCTTTCATGCACTAGAGAGGGAAAAGCTCCGGGAAAATGCCTTCCCCACCACAGGGCAGAGGCGGATGCGGCTATCCCACTCTCACATCCTCCTTTGAACTTCCTGTCGTGATAATTTTGTTGACTCTAATGCGGTGATTTCAAGTGTGCCCTGAAGCTGAGGTGCTGACCGCTCCAGCTCCCTTCACTTTCTGTGTATTGATCCTAACAAATCACATTTGAAAGAAATGGAACCGCCGGGCGCTGGCGGCAGGCAGATCTCTGTGAGTTCGAGGCCAGCCTGGTCTACAGAGCGAGATCCAGGACAGGCACCAAAATTATGCAGAGAAACCCTGTCTCAAAAAACAAATAAAAAACCAAAAAAAACCAAAACAAAAAAACCAAAAAACAAAACAAAAAAAAAAAGAACTGCTTTGGATATGGCCTGCATTAAAACTAGAGGCAACTCTCTCTCTCCTTCTTGGCTTGTCTTTCAGGTGAATATTCAGAGATTCATACACTTTATTAAAGAATGTTACTTGGATAGAGGTTGCATTTCATTTATCTGAGGAATATTAATTTATTTTTAGACGTTCCCAAGGCGTAAAGGTTTTCAGCAGTTGCAGCCTGGATGGATTCAAACAGTTGGCTTCACAGCCTGAGCTAGACTGCCTTCAGAACAAACCAGTGCCAGAAACTGTCGCTCTGCCTCAAGGGCCAGTTTGTGGTAACGGCAAATTGGAGGAGCCAGAGGAGTGTGACTGTGGCCCACCAGAGGTTAGTCGGACTGTCCCCACTCATCCCAACACCTGGTCTATGTATCACACACCCTCCTGTAGACTTATATGTAATGGAAAAGGGGAAGACATCATTTTAAAAGATGACGGGCCACTGCATTACCTAAGGAAGCGGGCTGGGTATGGTAATGCAGTTGCCTGAAAAATCCTAGCGCTCAGGCAAGAGGATGGAGAATTCCAACATGGGTGGCATTGGGAAGCCCTGTCTCAAGACAATATTTGTAACTAACCTGATAATACAAGTGAGGTTGTTAGTTCTTATTTCAAAGACTTTTGGACATTTACTAATATCTGATGTTTATCTTAAATGCAGGGATTTGGTTCCATGACAATATGGGAGACTGAGAGTTTGTGGCACATAGTAACTGAGTAGTTTTGAATTTGCAAATTTAAATTGTGAGTAAAGGTAGCATAGATGAAATTGTATTACCTTTAATAGGCAGATCGTGAACTCCAGTGGCATTCCTAATTGGAATGACTACATTGGTCCATGAAAAGTCATTTAAATAAAATTCTTCCTTTGTTCATCTTTATCCTCAATAGCATACATGACCTGGTTCACAGCCATTCCATAGTTCTTATTCTTCACTCCAATGGAGTCACAAAAATAATCCCAGACACTTCCTGTTTAACGTTGCCATTGCTATAATTTTGTCAGCCCTGCTGTCGATTATCTCAGCTTTACAATATGTATTGGTAATGAGGAATGAAATGCCTGCCCTTTCTTCAGTGGAAAATGTCCCATTTCAGTTGTCTCTCTTCATGTATGTATGTATGTATGTATGGAAATATCGATTATTACCATTGAAGACAATTAGTCGTCTTTTATGACGAGTTCTACTACAGCTTTGTTTAAAGAGTCTCCTTTAAAAAATCCACTTGATTCTCTAAAAATGTGTTCTCTTTCTTAGAAGAACTTTACACACATTAAATTGGGCACAGCTGATTTGGGAAAAGAGCAACCGATGAGTTAGGGGGTCCTCTGAGCTAGCAGGGCTCCAGAGAGTGCTACTCAGGCATGCAAGCAAGCAACTTTCCGGACGGAATAGGCATGGCATGCAGAAGCCGCTGGGGCTGGAACTTGCCCATTGTTTTGTAACAACACAACGTCATCTGTTGCCGCCTTGTAAATGGCCAAAGCTCTACTGCTCAGAGTAGTTTTTGTTTGTTTGTTTGTTTTTGTTACAAAGATGGGCTCTCAGTTGGGTTTTCAGTTGTTTGCCTACTAGAATAAAGTAAGTCGCAGCGGGCTGTGTGGAGGTACCGAGTACAAGACTTAACAGCAACCTAAGGCGAATTTAACTTAACACTACCTACCACCTGTGGTCTACCCCCTCAATTTTGAAGACTGACTAAAGTCTAGGGCATTGACACTACTTGCTGTCACCTTCAAATGACTTTGTCCAGTCTCAGTGTGGGATTAACTACATGGAATGTCTGATCACATTGGTTCCCTTTGTGTTTGGGTAAGAATGCTAACCATAGCGAGACTACTGGGCATAATGGACATTTGCAGAAGAACATGTTAGAGTCCTGAAAGAATCAGTATAACCAGAGATTTTTTTTTCTTTTGAGACAGGTTCTCACTCTGTAGCTCTGGCCCTGGAACTCACTATGTAGACCAGACTGGCCTCGAAGTCAGAGATTTGCCTGCCTCTGCCTCTCCAGTGCTGGGAGTAAAGGTGTTCAGGTCAGGTCCAGCTCAGGGGTCTGTGGGTTCTGTTTCTGAGATGCACTGTGACTTTGGCGGTAGGAACTTACCTTCCACCTCCAGGAGGTGACCGAGAGCAGCAACAAGAAGCTGTATGCTTCGGGAGTCACTTGGACAGTCCTGGCCAACAACTCAAAAGCGGGCTTCTCATGTTCAGTATTGGGGGTTTTATTAGGTGGTCTTTGGCTCTTGGAGGAAGCCCTGACAGCCCAGATGGAAAAAGTTCATTAAAACTATATATGTATATTTATACACAGAATCATGTTTATCACAGGTGGTTTTTTAAAAAAGATGAATAGCTAGTAGTATGATTACTTGTGGGGGTTTTGGACATCCTTATTGTTACTTTACCCTCCTCCTTTCTGTATTGTGTCCTTCCCCCTTCCTAAAGGACCACCCCTTTTCCTGTTTCCATTACTAGGCTCCTTGTGTCCTGCGATTTCTCTCTCTCTGTTGCTACCCAACCCTCCTCTCCTCTCCATGTTCTCATTTTACATTCTTGGTTGCTGTTGTTACTCCGGGCTATATATTCACATCTGAAGATTTGCAGAGTGCGCGATGCTTGTCTTTCTGGGCCTAGATTACCTCACGATCAATCAAAGTGCAGAGTTGTGGAGGCCAGTCCCAGTGACTCTATTTGTGGAACACTACCACACCTAAGGCTCAGCGGACATTGCGGAAGAGAGGGTAGAAAGATTGTAAGAGCCAGAGGACCAGGGAGTTTGCTGTGAGATTGTCTCCTAGTAATATAGGAGTTGTAACCATAAAGTTTCACCAACATGACTGTCTTAAACATTTGTTGAATGAGGAAGACACCAATGAACGTGTTAAGTAAAAGGGGGAAAAGTCCATGAGGCCTCAGCTCTACACAAAGAACTACGGAATGCCGAGAGTGGAAGAAATAGTTTTCTCCAGGGAAGAACATACCAATTGGTTATCCAATACCAATGTCCAGCCCTGAAAACATGCATACAAGTAACATTATATAGACAGAGAAGGTTTTATTTAAGAATATATGTTTATATACACACACACACACATATATATATATATGTATATATATGCATGTAATAATAATTAGTGGAAAAAGAGGCCATGAAGATAAAGGAGAGCCAGGAGGGGTATATGGGGGTGCTTGGAAGGAGGAAAGGAATGGAGAAATGTTGTAATCATACTATAATCTCAGAATAATTTTTTATCGCTCAAAACATTATTTGGGGGATTTTATTTTTATTATCATATTTTTCATTATCTAAAACAATTTTCAAGTACAAATATACTTTGATAACATTCTTCCTTTCTTCCAAGTCCCTCCAGATCAGCGGTTCTCAACTGTCCTAATGCTGTGACCCTTTAATACAATTCCTCATGTTGAGGTGACTCCCAACCATATAGTTATTTTCCTTGATACTTCATAGCTATAATTTCGCTGCTCTTGTGAATCGTAATGTAAATATCTGATATGCAGGATATCTGATGTGTGACCCCTGTGAAAGGCTTGTTCGCCTCTAAGGGGTCGAGACCCCAGGTTAAGAACCACCCCTCCAGATCCTCTCCTAATCCCGATCTACCCAACTTTAAGTTCTTTCTTTAAAAGAAGTAAAAAATGCAGTACAACAACAAAAAAACCTCCAAACTAAGAAAACAAAATAAAGTCACATGTAAAAAGAGAGAAAAAAAAGCAGAAGAAAGATAAATATTTAGAAGACAATTTGATACTATATCCAACTGGCAAAATGGTAGTCATAGGTTCTCTCTCTCTCACGCCCAGCCATGAGTTCTTGGCTCAAGTTACAGTGCCAGGCATTAGCCACAATCAGAAAGTAGCTGGTTACCCCTATAATGTTCATACCACTGTGTGCTTCTCACCAAGCCAAATGTTTTAGCTCTCAAGGTTCACAGGTGAGTAAGAATGCCGATGGCTGCTTTTCCCCAGTAGCCTGTACAGTGTTGAGTCAACCGACCTGTCAAACAGTACCCGAAGCAGGGTGTGAGAATTAAGAAAAGTCGGTGACATACTGAGACATAGGGTAGATTTGGGAGGACTGTCAGTGAAGACTGCAGCCTTGAGTTTATTCTGCCCAGTGCTTGTATACAGCTCAAAAGCAGGCAAAGGAGCATCAGCAAAGAATACTACATTGTTACAGATTTCTCTGAAAGTATCCCGGGGTTCAAGGGACAGTCACACCACTTCCCTGTTCTCAAGGAGGTAACAAGTGTGCTGTTTTTCTTGGCAAAACACCCTGTTTGTCCTATTTCAGCAAGGCTGAGCAAAACAAGTATGCACTTTTGACCCCTCAGACCAAGATGAGCCCTCTAAAGCTCCCACAGTACAGCACCTTTCCACACAAGGAAAGCTAGCCAGGAGGGAGGCCGCTCCCAGGTCAGGCTTGGTTTCTCTATGGCTTCTGACAGAGTATGCGATGTCTTCAGAAACAGGGTCCTTCCATCAAGTTCTGTTGGATAACTCAGAGCAATGGCAGAGACCTGTATTTTTTTGGAGGGGGGTAGATTCTATAAGACCCATCAACCGACAACTTCATACCTGGTGACGGGGCTTTTTGTTTGATAACCTATGGCATCTGGGAGAGGCATTGTCCCTCGGTGCAGGATAACTGCATCCAAACTCATATGGATATATTAGGAAACTTGGAAAATAGCATATTTTAAAATAATCTATTACTTGCTATTGCAGTACCAGCCTTCCTGGGTAGGAAGCATTCCACAAGATAAGAAAGTATGTATTAAAGATAATTAAATGATATCTATCTATAGGTATTGGAATGATCCATTAAGTTTGGGAAATGCAGTACAGGTTTTTTTCTTTCTTTCTTTCTGTCCTCCAGGATAATGGGTTTAGTGTATCAAACATTAGCTATAAACTACTTCATCAGTTTGATGATAGCTACCTCACCGCTGTTTTCCATCATCTCGGTCGTCTTCTGTTCTGCAGCTTTTAATAAATAGAAGCTTTCGGACTCAGGATAGCATTTTTTTTTTCCCTGTATGGATACCTAATTATTTAGGGTAACTTGTTGAAAAGACTATCTTTTCCAAATTCACGATCCCTGGCTCCTTTAGGAAGAAATGATTGATCGTGTACTTTATAATTTTAATTTATATGAAGTAGGACATGCTTTTGAACATTAATTGCATAGTGTGTGTTTTTCTTATTCCCTGAACGAAGTTTTTTTTTTTTTTTTTTTTTTTTTTTTTCCTTATGGCTCCTGGTTAAGAGAGAGCAACTAGAGCAAGTACCGTAGTTGGTTGAGAAGAAGTGAGAAGTGGGAGGAGAGTGTGTTCAAGAGGTCAGTTGTGTTCTCTGTAGAAAAGGCAAGGTACGCCGGGCGGTGGTGGCGCACGCCTTTAATCCCAGCACTCGGGAGGCAGAGCCAGGCGGATCTCTGTGAGTTCGAGGCCAGCCTGGGCTACCAAGTGAGTTCCAGGAAAAGGCGCAAAGCTACACAGAGAAACCCTGTCTCGAAAAACAAAAAAAAAACAAAAAAAACAAACAAAAAAAAAAAACAAAAAAAGAAAGAAAAGGCAAGGTAGGACTGAAAGCAGGAAGGCTGGTGAACTTAAGTACTGAGGGACAGCTCCCCCTCACAGGTAGGTCCCAGTTGTCAAGAGCCTGTCCCTAGTGTGTTTCGAGAAGGGGAAATATTGTATTAATTTGTAAGAGCTCCACAAAGGAGGTGTTTGGGGGGGGTATACACTTTGGTTTGGTCAGTTTGAATTTAAAAGGTGTTGTGAAAAGTGGTTGGAGCCATGTGGCTTATTGAAAGAAATCGGCAATAAACAAGCACCCCAAGATGAAAACACACAGGAGCCTTGACCTAGCCTAGACCCACAGGATGAAGTGAAATACCACCATTCCTCTGCCTCTGTCCCGCGGGCAGGCCTATAGAGATGATGGCTGCACGTGTCTATGTTAACCTGACTGGTGAGAGGCTCACCACAAACACCCGCGTGCAGTGCACTATGCCGTGACGTTGGCCACCGTGTCAACGGACGCTAGAGACCGTTGGCTCCCTATAGCTTTACGAGACCACAATTTAAGGATGGTCTGTTGTTGGCAGGGCTGCGACTATTAGGAGACGTTTGCAAACTAGTGAAAAGTCACTAGCAGCCCACAGCTGTACTTTGAAAAGAGCTGAAAGTTGTTGATCTGATTTCTAACGCCTATGTGTACCTTAATTGTATTTGCTTCTCTAGACCTGTCGTCTTAAAGGATGTTGTAACGCTGAGTCTTGTACTCTGAGAAAGCCTGCAGCATGTGGGTCAGGGGCGTGCTGTGACAGAAGGACATGCAAGGTAAGCCCCCAACACAAACATGAAGACCTTTCAGGAGTCTTTAGTATACTGCTTTTCTAGCTGCTGGAAACAGCCTTCAAATTTTTTAATTTGTGTTCTCTCCTGAGAGCTTTCTTTTGGTCTAAGTCTTAAAAATTAGAAGATGAGGCCGGGCGGGCGGTGGTGGCGCACGCCTTTAATCCCAGCACTCGGGAGGCAGAGCCAGGCGGATCTCTGTGAGTTCGAGGCCAGCCTGGTCTCCAAAGCGAGTACCAGGAAAGGTGCAAAGCTACACAGAGAAACCCTGTCTCGAAAAACCAAAAAAAAAAAAAAAAAAAAAAAAAAAAAAAATTAGAAGATGATCATTTGGAGCACTTTTTTTTTTCAGGGAAATGTGTCGTTTCTCCAGGGGGTAGATATTAAGGATATTTTCTAATTCCTATTATGTCCTTGATTTCAACCTGTGGGTCACTTTCTCACCTCTGTTTTTTATCGCGTTTCAACTCTGTCCCAAAGACATCTCCAGTCGTGGCCTGCTGTATCATTCAACATTGCTGTGCCATGAATTTTTCTTAGTCGTGTCTGAACGTAGTTCTTTATGATCAAATAATGTACAACAAAATGAGAAGTAACTGACAAATGAGAAAGTCTGTCTGACAAAACATCAATAGCAAATCCCATCCTGAGAACCATAAAAAGGGATCAGGGCAGGTGAGCCAGTGGTATGGAGCAGAGAAACATGGAAGTGTGCCTCTGGCAGGGAGTCTTCTCTGAGAACCAATGGTTAGAGCCATAGGTTCTTTGTTTTCAAAGAAATGAGGAGATGAATGGAGCGGCCACATAGGGCATTCACCCCTGACAATAGACTTTGTACTTCTCCTGCTAGAGCCCCTGCCTTAACTTTTAATCTCTAGGTAGTGCTCTTCTGTATGAGCCCATCTTTTGTAGTGAAAATTCAGAGCGCTGGTCATTAGGGAGAGCTTCTTCAAGAACCGCTAAGTAAGCTATATGAGTCCATACTCATTTTGTAAGATAGGAAAACTAGAAGTAGAGCTTTGCTCACAGCTGCTGTGCATTTTCTTCTCAGCTTTATTGACTCCGAGTGGGCAAGGCCCCACTCTCTACTTTGTGTTCTTGCAAATGATCGAGCTTCTACCAGACCATGTCCAAATCCAAAGAGATTTGAGCCAATCATTTTCCTTAATGCTTTCGTTTCAGCCACAATTGTACATGCAAAGCTATGATGGGCATCCATAGGACCAGCTGCTTTAGCCACAGGTACTAGTGATAAAGATGTTTGTAACCAACACTTAGACACTCTTACAGGCCACGTTGAATACAACTGGCACCATATTATAATTATGGTCCCTGGTGTATAGACAAGAAAAAATAATGAATCCTTGAATTGAAGTAAGCGGTGAGTGGTATCTTTGTTCTGTGTATCTTTTGAGAGTCTGTTTTCTTGATGGTTCTCAAACAAGCTCTGGCCCCATGTTATAGATATACATCATTGCATCCTTTTCTTTCTTTCTTCCTTTCTTCCTTTCTTTCTTTCTTTCTTCCTTTCTTCCTTTCTTTCTTTCTTTCTTTCTTTCTTTCTTTCTTTCTTTCTTTCTTTCTTTCTTTCTTTCTTTCTTTCTTTCTTTCCTTCCTTCTTTCCTTCTTTCTTTCTTTTCTTTCTTTCTTTCTTTCTTTCTTTCTTTCTTTCTTTCTTTCTTTCTTCCTTTCCTTTTTTAAAAAATAACTGACTTTTTGTCCATATGGCATCATCTTTCAAAGGAGTAGAAAAATCTTCTCTTACCTAAGTTCCAGGAAGAAGAGAACCGAGTCACCCTGACAAAAGCTAATCTGTTCTTTGTCTCTCAGGTAGCCGAAAGAGGGCATCTGTGTAGGAAAAGCACAGACTTGTGTGATTTCCCTGAGTTCTGCAATGGACAGTCTGAACACTGCGTCCCCGATGTCAAAGCTGCTGACCTAGAACCATGCAACAACTACACTGCCTATTGCTTTGGTGGGATCTGCCGAGACCTGGATAGGCAGTGCATGGATTTATTTGGAAAACGTATGAGATGTACCTCCTTTTTTGTTTTTGGTGGGGAGGATTATTTTTTAAATTGCTGTTATTTTAAAGTCATGAATCTATCCTGTAGCCTTATTATAAAATATTGATCTACACCCATATTTGAAAATCAAAGCAAAGCAAATCCTTTCCGTGTCAAAAAGGAAGAGACTATCATGTTGAAGCCATATAGGATATGAGTTAGGGTTGAAGCCATTGGTGGGGGAAGAGTAGAGTATTAGTGTATGGCTTTGAGGAGAGAATGGCTTTTTCAACAGTTCTCCTTCACACAATACATTTTCTTCCTGAGTACTTTTTGGTTGATTGGTACCCACTGTTCCCATTTACACTTCAAGACACTGTCTCAGTATAAATATCCTCTACTTTAAAGTATTGTAAATTACTTTTTGACTTTTAGCATGTGAAAGTTGAAATTCTTTTTTTTTTTTTTCAGATGCTAGGGGTCCTAATTATTTGTGTATACAAGAAGTGAATATTCAAAATGACAAATTCGGAAACTGTCATGGACGCTGTAATTATAGGTACATGCTCATCAAATTGTACATTTCCCATGTGTGGTGTGTGTTGTGCAAAGAGGTGCACCTAGTGTTTGCAGGCAGGTCACGTGTTGCCTGTCATAACAGGTACATGTTCTCAACCGCTTGCTATTATGGTCTGCTTGAAGGTTTTGAATTATCCTTATACATTGAATTATTATTGAACTAATGGATAAGACTGCTAAGTGACAATATACAACTTTTCTGCCTTATATTTCCAGTGCTGTATTTTGTGGAAAAGTAGCTTGTATCTGGGACCGTACAGAAATCATATCAACAGATAAATATGATGTCCAGTATACTTACATTGGTGGCCATGTGTGTGTGTCCGCACATTTAAGAAACCCTGAGGGCACTGATGATACCTATGTACATGATGGTACCATTTGTGGTGGTGGCAAGGTACAGACACTTTTACTTGATGTTTATGCATTGTATATTTATAATTATTTTATATTTATATTTAATATTTATATTATATCATATATATAAAATTTATGAATGCCTATGAATGTGAACATACATATACATGAGTGTGCACACAATTTCTTTTGCTTCATTAAAATAGTGAAGTATAATAGCATATAACTAAAAAGATGTAACAATATCCATTGGTTTGTGTGATAACCTGTATTTTAAAAGGATTTTAAAAAGGAAAACCCAATTTTAAAAGGAAAATCAAAGTTGTTATTGGTCAAAGATACTTTCATTTTGTTAATATTTTTCTTAGGATTTTGACTATTGATACTTAAATGTGTTTTCTCACACTTGAATATCTGAACTTCCTTCTTAGGCTAGGATCTGATCTGTAATAATTCATATAAACCACAAACAAAAAAGTCAAAAAACATACTAAAAAAATCACAACAAAATGTCAGGTTGTCAGAATAATATCAATAATATTAAAGAAAAATGAAAGATTCAAGTGTTTAGTCAAAGATAATTATTTTACTATTAATAAAGTACATCATGTACTTTTCTATTTTCATAATAACCTAACACTCCCAATCACAATATTATTATAAAAGTAATTTCCCTTCTCTAAGACACAATAATAAAACACAAGGTTCAAGTGTCATTTCCTTTTTTTTAAATGAAAATTCCCAAAAGTCTAACAAAGATTTTAGATAGGTAATTGTAGGGCCTTAAAGCAAATAGGCTGAGGCTGCTTCAAAAACAAAACAAAACAACAACAACAAAAAAAACCCTGAGGAGTACCTAAGTATTCCCACAAGACATTATTTTATTTTATTCAACAAAAAGGAATCTCAAATGGCTGAGAAACACTTAAGGAAATGTTCAATATCCTTAGTCATCAGGGAAATGCAAATCAAAACAACTCTGAGATTCCATCTTATGCCTGTCAGAATGATTAAGATAAAAAACACAAGCAACAGCTCATGCTGGAGAGGATGTGGAACAAGGGGAACACTCCTCCATTGCTGGTGGGAGTGCAAACTTGTACAGCCACTTTGGAAGTCAGTGTGATCGTTCTTCAGAAAACTGGGAATCAACCTACCACAAGACCCAGCTACACTGCTCTTGGCCATATACCCAAAGGATGCTCAATCATACCAGAGGAACACTTGTTCAACTATGTTCATAGCAGCTTTATTTGTTAGTCAGAACCTGGAAACAACCTGGATGTCTCTCAACTGAGGAATGGATAAAGAAAATGTGGTACATTTACACAATGGAGTATTACTCAGCTGTTAAAAACAAGAACACCACAAAAAAAATCATCCTGAGTGAGGTAACCTAGACCCATAAAGAAAAATGTGGTATGTGCTCACTCATAAGTGGATATTAGCTGTAAAATAGAGGGTAACTATGTTACAGTCCACAGACCCAGAGAGAGTAGGTAACAAGCAGAGTTCATGAGGGGACACCCAGATCTCCCTGGGGAGGGGAAATAGAAGAGATTTTGTGAGTGGTTTGAAGGCAGGTGGGGATGAGAACATGAGCGATCAAGTTGCGGGGGCACAGAGTGGGAGAGTGCTGAGGGGGACTGCTGGGGGCACATTTTGAGGTCAGGCAGAAGCCTGGTTCAGGAGAATCTCCCCGCTTAGACCCCAGCTTAGGAGACCCCAGGAAGGTCCCAGCTTAGACTCTTAGAAATACTGGATAAGTAGCCTGTGACCAGATTGGTACCTGGTCCAGTTGTCATCAGAGAGACATTATCCAGCAGCTGATGGAGGCAGATGCAGAGACCCACTGCCAAGCATTAGGTGGAGTTCAGGAATCTTGCTAAGGAGAAAGGTATAGGAGCAAGAAGGGTCAAGGACACCATAGGAAGGCACACACAATCAATTAACCTGGGCTCATAGGGGCTCACAGAGACTGAACCAACAACCAAGGAGCTTGCATGAGATTGACCTAGGCACTCTGCATATATGTTACAGTTGTGTAGCTTGGTCCTCTTGTGGTCCACTTAACAGCAGGAACAGGAGCTATCTGCAACTCTTTTACTGGCTTTTGGGACCCTACTTCTCATACTGGGTCCCCTTGCCCAGTCTTAATACATAGGGAGGTGCTTAGTCTTACTGCAACTTGATATGCCATGTTTTGTTGATACTCACAGGAGACCTGCCCTTTCCTAGATGGAGATGGAAGAGGAGGGGATTGGAGGGTGGGAGGGGGGATGGAGGGTGGAGGAGAAGGACTGGAAGGGGAGGATGGGTGGGGAAGACTGTAGCCAGGATGTAAAATAAATAGTTGAATAAAAAAGATGAAAGAAAAAAAAAAGAAATGAAAAAACCAAGAGGAAAATGCAAATTAGTAAAAAACTTAAAATAGAAAAAATTAAAAAAATAATCACAAAGGAACATCCTGGTGCAAGAGTACTTTTAAAAACTGAAAATATTTAATATAAATATGAAGTTATAAATACAAGAAATTGAAAATTTAAATACAAAAAGTAGATTTGGTTTTCATCCTTATGTTGTGGCCTGATCTGCTCTGTCAGATCCCAGAGTGATAGGAATGTCTTTTGTGGCTCATATGAAGCCCTTTCAATCACGCCTGAGGTTTTTAGTTATTTCCATTATGAAGTGATTAGAATGACTGAGCATCAGACCCCTGAATACCCCAGGACAGGATTAGTTGCATCAACTAAGTGAATAATTCATCGAGGAGCAGGACTTTGAGCTTCGATGCTGGTTTTCTGGAAGGATACCAAGCTGGGGAATACTCTTGGACAAAGACCGTCAGGTCTAACTATGCAAACACGCACCTTTACTTGGGAAATGATGCTCCAGGGCAGACCAGGATTCTCTTGCCTTTCCTCAAGTTCCTCACCCTGAGAAGCCCCAACATTTGTTTGTTCCTGAACTGTGTGCTTTACTTGGCAATCAACTGTCAAATGAAAGCAGAGCGATTGCTCTGAGGTCTTTGAACCACCCACGATTAGCCTCAGGTGGGAATCGAGGAATCCCCCTTCTGTATGCAGTTTTCCAGAAGCACGTGTCACCTGGGATTTGATTGTCAACTGCCATCTGTGAAGTCTTGAAGGACTGGCAGAAGTCATGAAGCCAGCACAGCTGCTTGACAAAAGTTCAGCAAAGCTGAGCCTCATGATGGCTGCCATGCCACCTTTGGTTTTCATCTCCACCTGTTACATACTTGGGGCACTTTTAATATTTGTACAATTTGAGGATATTGGGTTGATGGAAAATTCCTTATGAATCATTTATGCCTTCTCCCAGGAATGCTGCTTCTAAGCTTACCTAGGAAAGTCTTGAACATACCCCCCACACACACACTTTGAGGGAGATATCCTTATCTACTTGAAGGTCTTCCTTGTGCCTTGGAGGTCGTGACACATAAAGAAGAAGCCAGAGGTCTCTTCATGAGGCTATGAGACATTCCTGAAACATCTGTCCCTCTACTTACACAGGAACAAGATATTCAAAACAAAGTAAATTCAAAAAGGTCAGCGAGATCCGGTGGGCTAGAGGAGTTGGCCACAGTTCATATTACAAGCCTCTTCCCACTGTCCACTCAATTATGTGGCATACAACTCTGCCCTACATAGAGACATATTGATAAGTAAAGTATGTAGTGGAAAGATGATAAAAGTATGAGGTGTTAGGACCTCTCTCTCTTAGAAGTTAGCTCATATAGAGCCACTATAATGTCATATGACCAAGGAACAACAGAATGCCAGGATTAGACATATAGACAAATTCTATAAGGATATAAATGTGAATATTGATTGTATTATGCAGAATTTGAATAATAACTGCATCAACTTTAGCCTGAAGATTTTTCCTGGGCACTCTGACCACTAAGAGTTAATAATACATTGCTTGAGACGTGGCAAAATGCCCAGGGTGGTTGAAGATTTTGTTTTGGTCTAATGTCCTTGAAGCAACCAAAACAACCAGCCTGAGCACAGGCTGTCATATGCCTCTAGATTCTCAAAAACTGGGTTATGGGTTTATGAGTAAGAATGATAACTCTGTTTATTAATGATGTCAAAACTTGAGGGAAAATGATTGGAAATGATAACTCTGTTCTGTCATAGTTTATTAATGATGACTAAAAGATGAGCAAAAGGAAGTGAAACACATGTCCAAAAACAAAAATGATATGATCTATGTTATGGAACATCATGAATGTATCCCTGCTAACTAAATTCTGTATAAATAAAGAAACATTCTGGCTGCTAGTCAGTCAGGCTGCAAGATTCTCCTGACCACCATGGCCTGGCTCACTTCCTTCTTCTGCTGACTCCTTACACCCTCTGCAGGACCCATTCACCACCGGGGATGGCTCCCGGCAAAAGGCTGAGTCTTCTATTTTGTGGGATCAAGTACATACTGTAAGAAACAATGTTAGAATCCAGCCTGCGCCTCAGACTTCTGCTGTCAGATACTGACAGGCTCCCTCTTGGGACATTGAGAGTCCCAAGCTGAAAATTTTGCCAGTGTTTCACTCAGCGGGGCCATGAGTCTACATCAGAAATGGGGCACATCTTGTTCTCTACCCACTTCCCTGCCTGAGAATCAGATCCTGGCCACAGGCCTTTGTTGTGAACCTCCCCCCATCTTCAAAAGATGTAAGAAGAACCTCCTCCTCCACACCAGCTCTGAGTCCCTTCAGAGACGCACCATGCTGCTTGTCTCTGGTGCCAAGCCTTGTGCCGTCCTTGTAGCCCCACCATACTGTTGTCTATCTGTCTGCCTGTCCATAATGTTAATATGAATAGCTCCAGATAATCTCCTCATCCCTAGTAGACCATCTCTCTTTCTTCTTGAACCATTTGCCCTATCCAAAATCTAACAGATGTTTCTACACACACACACACACACACACACACACACACACACACACAAACACAGCTTTTACCTCGAAGGGAATAAGTGATAGTTTATTTTGAAGCCAAATTTTCGTGACTATGGCCTGGGAAGCCCAGAGTTACCTCATATTCCATGTTCCCATGCCGAAGCAGTTTCATGGAATTTTGTAGCAACAGAACAAAGAAAGTAATGAATAAAAGAAATTTTAAACTATGTTGGTGGATATATCAGAGAGGTGTTTTTAGCTTTGAGATTGGTGGGAACTGGTGACCTGTTAAGTTAATAGATTTCAAAAGGGTTTTATCTATTAGTCATGGGATGCTAGTTCCAACACAGAGATGGACAAAGATTAAAAACAAGTCAGTTACGCTCTAGGCCAACAACATCCCAATGTCTCTACATGACCGCAATTCTAATCAGCCAATCAGTTTTATAGACACAGCTTCTTTACAGGAGTTCTCATACACAAATGTAATGTCAGAATTTAATTGATTTGCGGGACACCTAGTTGGCATCAGAATATTTGATGATACTAAAGAGAATACAACTTATATGTATGTGTATATGCAATGAAAAATAGGAATTGATGAGACAAAGTGTGTATGTAAGGAGCGTTAATGTCTAACTCCTTATTCAGTAAATATCAAGTAGTCTTGTTACTCGAATTTTAGGTTTCCCTTTGTGGTTGCCAGATGATACAGGTAAATCAGGGTCTCCACTTGGGGTTCTTTGTCTTGCTAATAAAAAAAAATTAAGAAGGGCTCTAATCGGAGCTCGAGGACCATTTTATTAATGTTTAAAGGAAAAACCTCAGGGCAGGCAAGCTGCAAGACTTCAGCAGCTGCAGAGAAGAGAGGAAAAAGCCAGGCCATTTATGCTAGATGGTCAGACACATGGTGGGCAAGCAGCCCCACGGCAAGGAGGAAGCCAATGTGTTAAGGAAAGCATGCTTAGAAGAGAGAAAGAAGAAGAAAGAGAAAAGTCAATTCAGAAAAGCAGGCAGACTTAAAGCCCTGCATGGCTGTGGCCCACAAGTTAATGCACCAGGGGCTGGGATTCTGGGTAGGAAAAGTTCTGTGTCTCATTATAGGAAACATTACTCTACTTATTTCTATGCCTTAAGTTGAGTACCCCTTCCTAGGGATGATTCTTAACCAAGCATTGGTCCCAGCCATCTGAAATGTTAGTTCTCCACCGAGGCCAGAGATTCTATTATCCTGACCAGTTTTTTCTGCTTCTAATAGTAATAGGCATTATATGGTTTTAATAGAGCAGTGTTAAACTAATTTTTAGATATTAAGAAGGCGGCTTAGAAAAAAAATTAAGACACAGTAAATGCCAATTATAGTTTGGTCAAATAACTTAGAGCATTTGCAAAATATAAAATAATTTTTCATTCCAAGCTTCATTTTGGAAATGCCTTTAATGAGACAGAATTATGAATAAAGACAATAGAAATTTTAGGATGTTAAATTAAAATGAACATAGGGCATGGAGATTTCTGACCAAGGGCTGGGGAGATAGCTCAGCTGTTGTTAATGGTGGTTACTGCTCTTGTGAGCAACAGCGTCTGCAAGTTCATCGCTCTTCTGGCCTCTGTGGACATTGCACTAAAATGTACATCACAACTCTCTCTCACACACACATATGTACGTAATTTACAGAGAGAGAGAGAGAGAGAGAGAGAGAGAGAGAGAGAGAGAGAGAAGAGAATCCCAGAGGGTACGAAGCCAGATAAGGCTTCTAAGTGACATTAAGCTTGTTTGATATGCAAAAATAAGCAAAATATAACTTTGAGGTATTTTTTTTTTTAAATAAAGGCCTATGATTGAAAAGTTAAGCTAAAACAAGCAGAAGCAGTTAGCTAACTCGCCATCCACTGACTAAGGACATCCCAAAACATAAACCAAATAATGGAACTGGAGACCTTGAGCCTATCAAATCCAGTGTGTCCTTCCCTTCCTTCTGTGTCCGCCTGTAAAAGCTTCCCTCTGTCCTTCATCCCTGTAGCTTCTGAGTCACTTCCGGTGTGAAGCTGCCCAGTTCACCAATTTCACCTTTTACTTATGTTAAACTTTTTATCTAATTGTGCCTCAGTTTATCTCTCGAACAAAGACTGTCCCATGTGAAACACTCCATCAGATCATTTGGAAAAAGTCAGCCACTCCCCTTAGGAAATGCATCAAAAGACCTTCCAATGAAGCTAGACTTTGGTTAGAGGAATTCTAACCTGAGTGCAGTGTCTACCTTAATGTCAACTGAGTATTTACCACAAGAAGCTATTGCATCATCCTAACCTGTGAGGAAGGTTTGCACCGTCCTGAATTCATAGATGACTTAAACTGATCTGTGGAGGGATTCTACAACTCACTCCATGCTGAAGCAAAAGATGAGAGAGTGTCTCTAGTGGTGGGAAAAATGTGAGCAAGGAGCTCTGGTCTTAGCACAAGCTAGCTGTGTTTGTTCTCATGCCAACTCATTGGTGTGAATGTGGATAGCTCTGTTGCTCCAAGGGGGGAGAAAATGCATCTCGTTTTCAAAATGCAAACCCTACGAAGTACATGGGCACATCCTGCTTTCATTAGAACGACTGAGTGTTATGAAATGTAGATCAACCCATTATACATATGCTGTTCCTGTACATAATCTTTGTAGCAGATATAACTCTTCGGCTAGACTTTGTACTTGCCCGCTGTTGCTTACCTTCAGCATGGTTAGCTTTGATATGCTTTTCAGGCTTGTATCCAAGGGAAGTGCTTACGTGTGCATGCCTACAGAGGACCTTTACAATGCGACTCGGAGAAGAAGTGCCAAGGAAACGGGGTGGGTAACCGTTTTTGTTTTTTACTACGATCATCTCAAGTCACATCAACGAACCTTTTCCAGAATAACCAGGTTCAGAGTTACTTGATGTGGACATTCCTTTTCGAAAATTTCAGTTAAATAAGGAATGTAGATTGTACTACTGACTTGTATGCACCATTAGACTGTTACAGGCCAATGGAGCAAATAAGCTCTGAGTGATACACAAAAATAGAGTGTGGAGTATTGTCATAATGTTTGATTATTAACATGTCACAGTGTATTATCAAGCACCATACATATGTGGCACACCCATGTATCTGTGGGCTTTCTGGGAAGGAAGGTGCTCAGACTCTGTTTATTTTAATGTATACATTACTTCCCATCCGGCATTTAAGAAATCAGAGTTTCCCATCTACTCAGATTAGGTTTGTGTTTCGATGACCTCAGTTAATTTCCTCTCCTGTGTCTTCTATGCTGCCCTCATGATTCACACACTTACTGTCTTTCTAATAATATGTAGCTATTAGGAATACTGAAACAAAAAGTTATTATTGTATATTCAAATGACTCCATTTCCCCAAATTATGAGCAATGAAATCTAATGAGCCAAATGTAGGTAATATTTTCATTCTATCTAAGAAATACTGGGAGTTTTGTACCTACACAGCATTGTGAGAGCATGAGAACCTACATTTCCTCATATTCTGGTGAGACTGTGCCATCTCTTCCAACATGCTGAATGCATTGTTAATGCCACATAGTTAGACTTCAGTGTTTCAGTTCTGTCATACCTGTCCCTGGTATTTCCACCTCACCAGCTGTTGTGAAATTATATGGTGAGTTACGGGAGTCTGGAAGTTTTCCCAGCATGCATTTGCTTAAAATGTGTCAGCAGGGCATCTTCTTCAAAACGCGTGCTTTTTATAGCAATCGAATTGGAATTCACCTAGTTTAACTCACTTCACTTTCTCTGGGGCTGACTCCTCTGCTCCGGAGCCTCCTTCTTATTTTTGCAAGTGTCTTTCTAGCCTTCTGTATGAGTTAATATTTGCCTTTGGCCCAATGGCTCCTTTGAAGTATTTTCTTTCATCTTCCATAGACGTTTTCTCCCATCACAGCTGGGTTTTTTCTTTTAGTCTAAATTAATAATAAATTGTAATTACCACCAATTTATATTCTCTAACTTCATAGTTGCTCTATCTTTCTAACCAGTCATTTCAATGATATCAAGAACGTTATAACTTCTATTTAGAAACAACACCAACAAAAAGATAGAATTTTAAAAACCTGATGTAAGCACATTTATTGGATCATGACTATTTTTACTTTCATTTTAAAACTACATAAACTAAATTGCAATAGGTGATTAATTTACACACCCCAATTATGGATAGTAAATGACTGTTCTATATATGTAACGCTCAGGTTGCTCAGTTTTCACTTGGGTTTGGTTTTAGATTTGCAACACTCTACACAACTGTCAATGTGACGTTGGCTATGCACCTCCGGAGTGCGACATGACACCTTCATCTCCAGGAGGGAGCTTTGATGACGGATTTTGGCTACCCTTCGGTTAGTGTTCAGAGAGGGGTCCACATGTGTGTAAGTGCACTCCATCTCAACTGGTTGCTGTGGCCGTGGAAGACTTGGCATTTAAGGAGTACAACTGAGAAGCTGATGTTTCTACTTTGCTTGACATTACTTAAATTTATAGAACCACATGAGGCTATTTTAAATCTAATCTAGAAGTGTGACTATTTAACAAACCTCCTCTAATTTTGTCATGGCCTTCTTTTTATTTTGTTTCTTTTTATTGTACCTAACTAAATCCAAGAAGCACTGAGTGCTGGAATATTGACTGATCTTGTACAGGTTTTGTGCAGGTAACCATAGTTACAGGGAGTTTGTGAGTGTAACACTCATTCCAGGCTCAGAAGGTGGCGCTTCACCACACTTTCCATCCTCTGGCTCTTATGTTCTTCCTGCCCTGTCTTCTCTGAGGTTTGGGGGCAGGTCTTGATCCAGATGTCTCTTTTAAGGCTAGGAACTCAACAGCCCCTTAACTCCCCAGCATCTGGATTTCATTGGTCATCCTATGTTTCTACTCTTCTTCTTCTTCTTCTTCTTCTTCTTCTTCTTCTTCTTCTTCTTCTTCTCCTTTTGTGTGTTTTTCCTTGGCAGTTTATCTAATGCACTCTCATCAGAATCCATCACTATAGAATTAGTAGTAAATTTTTTTTTTCTCCTGGATTTTTCATGTTTTCTTCTGGTTCTGTGTTGAGACTTAGGCATCTGGGTTTAGGCCATTGATTGGAATTTTTTTTTACTAACCCACATTATTTCGGTGACAATGTTTGCAATGTTCATGGATGGCTAGGTTTCAGGGTGCCAGGCAAGACTTCTAATACAACTCAGAGTAGATTTTTTTAAGATTGACGTATTTATTATGTATTGTATATGTAGTGTTCTGCCTGCATGTATGCCTGCACACCAGAAGAGGGCACCAGATCTCACTACAGATGGTTGTGAGCCACCATGTGGTTGCTGAGAATTAAACTCAGGACCTCTGGAAGAGCAGCCAGTGCTCTTAACCATTGAGCCATCTCTCCAGCTCCTCAGAGTAGAATATTAACTACAGAAGTAACCACAATGGATAGATATGTCCACTAGTAAAGATACAGTAAAAGTCAGTTCATTATAAACAATCTTCTATCCATCTCCACTAACTTGGGGGGAATAAAGGTACAAAGATAATCTGTAGCATATCTTAAGATGTGAGTTACTTATGGTAAGATTTAGAAGAAATGAGCTGAGACTATGGGTTATTATTTAAGTAAAGAAAAAAATAGTAGAGGACGGAAAGGTAAGTAAGAGGGAGCGACTTATTGTTAGAGTAACTGGAGCACCAGAAAAATGTAATTAAAAAGTGAATAAGGAGTGGAGAAAAGACTGTGAAGTATGAAAAAGAGAGAAAGGGTCTGGGTTGTGGGCAAGTGAAGTCATTGAGAGAAGGTAGCTGAAAAGGCTCAGAAACAGAACAGCTGTAAAACAGCGGAATGCTTTTAAACCCACAGACAATCCAATTCAAGGGGGCAGATTTTTGAAACAACAGAATAAAATAAAAATAAAGTAAAAAATATATATATATAGCTCCAGGCCACATCTTTTTCTTGCTAAGATACGTGTTGTTTTTCTCTCTCTGATTTAAGAGACCAAATAGTTCTACGCAAAGGAACGTTTGAATTCATAGACCGTACATAAACATTAATTCAAAATGAACCAACAGTCTATAAAAGTAAAACTGAGAAGCCAGAGAGGACAAAACAGTAATTCCAGTCACTCGCTGGTCTGTCACGGTTTTTGAAAAGTTCAATGGTACTTTCCATTTTCAGAGAAAAGCACACCTTTGATTGTCAAGCAGCGTGGTGCTCGCTATAAAAAGGGACTTTTGATCAGTTTCTATGTTTTCCTGCCTTTCCTCATCATGTTTGCCATCTGTGTTATTAAGCAGAATATCCCAAAGGGATTCCAGCACAAGGAAGAGACTGTAGTGAGTGGAGGGTAAGTAAACACGTTACTATGAAAAATGCACCAGGGAAGTGTTTGAACCCAGTTAAGTAATGTAAATATGGCTTTTTGGATGGATGGTTGATTAGACGAATTGCTAGAACTACTAAGCAAAAGGTTTTCAGGATATACCGAAGCTTATTTCAATTTTCTGGCGGGCATCCTTTCATGTCCTGATGTGCCAAAGACAATTGGAGCAACCCAGTAAATCCTCAGGATGTCAAGTGAAAACCCTCAGGAGCTGTAATTCATTTAGAAGGTGAAGTTGATTTCCTGGGCCACCCAAGTGTCCTCACATTGCAAGTCATCTTGACACCCAGGGGATCAATGGAGACAAATTGGGAGCAGATCTGGGCGTAGAATGTGTAGAAGGCAAGAGAAACGGGAGTTCAGAACAAGACAGATCATGGCTCGGAGCACTGCTCCAGAATGCGCATGCAGTTAATAGCACACGTGTGGTTCTAAACTGCAGTTAAGGGGTTGGGCCGCTTTCGTCTGAGCCGTAACATCCGTGCAAGCTGCACTTCGTTTAGTGGTGGCTCAGGGAAAGCGGATCTGCTGAAGCAAGGGTAAACAGCGAGTCTCGCAGTCCCATCCCGTAAGAAAACCATGATGCCAAATTTCCGGCGCCATCTCTAGTTCCGAGATTAGGCAAGGAGGCGGCAGCAACTAGTTCAGTTCAGGGCGCTGTTCCTGGTGACTTATGGAGACATCTGTAAAATCATCAGATTGTTTCAGAGTCACCATATTACATGACAATGGGCGTAAAGATTCCTGTACTGTTGGGACATTTGGGGGAAAATCTGGATAATTACCAGAAAATTTGACTGTTGGAAGAAATGCCACAGTTAGGAATCATGGTTTTCAAAAATTTGACAAAACCCTGTCAAAGCAGTGTAAGATTTACAAATACAGGTGGTTTCAGGTTAGCAAAAGGACAGATTCTAGTGGGGCCCAAGGCACAGAAGTGGGGCCCTCTGCACTCCATGGATGGTGATTGCTGTGCCTGCCTTTGACCAGCACATTGGTGCCAATCTTTCTGTTTCCATCTTTAAACAGATTACCAGGCATCTATCCATGCTCGCAACCTTTTAGGTCATATTCTCCAGATGGAGCAGCAAAGAAGTATGCAAAAATCACCTAAAGTTACCTGCGCTCTACTTGAGTTGATGATTCCCTAGATAGGTGTTCAAACACTATAATGGCAGGCCTAGTGTATTATCCTAGTGTGTTATAAGGAATCAAAGAGTTTTTTTTTTTTCATACCACTAATGTTGCTAAATGTAGTTGAAAGATCTTATTAGGAGCTTCATTAATGAAGGTTAAATCCATCTAAATAATTATGTACAGTTGCTTGATGGAAACAAAACTAGAGAGGGCTAAGAACTTGAAGATATATATGTAGATGTATACAAATATTAATAGCTGCTTTGTTGGGTATTTTAATATCTCATTCATTTCCACGTAGACGAGATAGAAGGGAACAATGGTTAGACTATTAGTTTTGAAATCCAAAACTATAAACAAACAAACAAATAAATAACAACCCAGAAGGGTGCATAAAGTCTTTGAAAGTTAAGATTTGAAAAGCCCAAACACTGGAATGCCTCACCATTGGCTGTCACCTGCAGAGAGGGTATTGATACATAGTTATTGATCATTTAGCATCAATCAGGCTCTTGACACTTTTTGTGACTTTTTTCCCCTAAATGACAGTGTTATATAATCCTGAGAACAATACTATCTCTTTTGTACAGATCGATTTTAGAAGACAATGAAAAAGGCAGCCACCAGTGACAGCGCCAAAGGTGACTGAAGACAAAATGCTGACAAAATGTTGTAACTAGACTCCGAGAGCAGACCCTCAGCATGCATACATAGCTGTTTCTGTATTTCCTCAGGCAGACTCCTAATCGATCATTTTTCATGCCCCAACAAGGCCAACAGAAAGCATTTCCTATTAGTATTCTTTTTCATTGGTTTGGAAAGCTTCAATGTAAACTGCCAGTAATCAGATTTTTATAAGAAATCTCTTTAAAGGGATTTTCAGTATTTTCTTAAAGCATTTACAAACAAACACACCTCTTCATGTAAGGAGCTAATTTGCAAATGTACGGGAGCTTGTCCTCTGACATTTACACATTCTTCTTCATCACTGAGACTCTATGGGAATTGTTACTCTGCTTTTGAAAGGAAGAAGTAGATACAAGAAGTTGTAACAATGCCTCATGCTTACAGAATGTCAGAAAATTGTGCCGTTGTAGTTTAAGGCACGCAAGCTTCTCAAGTTCTGACTGTCAGAACTCACTTGACACACATACCCCCTACAATATACCTGGGAACAAGGGGTGGAGTTTACGTTGATGGGAGGACCGGGAGAGATGACAGGACACAACTTCTTGCAAACCAGAAAGACAATTCTTTATCATAAGATAAGATAAAAGAGACATCCACATATACTTTACAAGATTTTTGTTTATATAAAATTAAAGAGATTTAATATACCACATCTGAACAAATAGAAAAATTCCAAACCTCAACAAAGCATTACCTCAAACATCCATCCAATTATATATCTGTCATTGATTTACATCTGACTCTACTAAGTAAGCAGATTGCTGTATCCTTATCTGTCACTCAACATTGGGGTGGGGCAGTGGAGACACAGCAAGACTGAAACTTCTTATTTAAAATTGTAAACATCTCAGCACCCATCCTATTGCCCATATCCTGGCAGTATGTTCGAACAGGGTACCCAGATGACATCAGAGGTACCAATTGTCTACTGCCGGTGTGTAGTCCGCAGACACACAGCTAGCAGAATTATCTGGGTGCACACTTTAAGGAGTAGCTTTCCAACACATGAATACCCCAGATGAGAAAGTGAGCCAGATTGCTTGGTCACTGGCAAGGATGACAGTTTTGCTGACAGAGTTGGAAGCCCTGAAGCAGATAGGATTACCAAGAGAAGAAAACCTCATCAGGGTCCTTGGAGGTCATCCATGTCTCTCTCACTCTGAGTAAAAGGCAAGACTCACTGTACCACTGAGAATCCAAACTTCTGCTTTAAATGCTCAAAAAGAATTGTCTCATTTTATTTTGTGAATAGTCTACTTTGGTAGGGGTGGAAGTGTAGATGTTACCCTAGCATTTCAGACTAGGGGTAGTAAGGCTAGCTCATGGAGAAGTTTTGAAGGTGAATGTATTTCCTTAACAAACACTATTAAGTTGGGCAGTGGCAGAGCATGCCTTCAATCCCAGCACTCAGGGAAGGCAGAGGCAGGTGGATCTCTGTGAGTTCGAGGTCAGCCTGGTCTACACAGCAAGTTCCAGGACAGCCAGGGCTACACAGAGAAATCCAGAAACCCTGTTTTGAAAAACAAAAACAAAAACACTGAAAAAATAATGTTTATTGACATACATCAGGAAGACACCACCACCACCACCAAACAACAACAGACCCAAAGCAGCAAACAAGAACCAAGAAGTTGGACAAATACAATATAGTTTTCTCAGTATTGAAATTTATAGACCCTTTATGAGTCCAAAGTTTGTTTTCTTATTACTCTTCTAAAAATTGACTTCTGAGTTTATGAATACCGAGAAAGAAAATATACACAAATGAATCATAAGCCAAAAACACAAACAGGTTTTAGGTGTCATGATGAGAAACTTCATTTACCTACATGTGAATGGCAGTGTAGTCAAAATAATTCCGAAGCAGCAAGAGCAAGTTTTGGCGAGCCTAGGGGGGCGGGGGGGGGGGGGGGGAAGACGGGGGGGGCAGTTGTGGGGAGGAGCCTGTGTCTGAAAAGCATGATGTCTTCAGCAATAGGGACTTAACCTTCCAGATGGTTTTCTTTGACTCATGTAAAGTTTAGAAAATGCAGCTGAGACAGGTGAAGCCCATCTGACGACATGACCTTTCCATGTAGCTGCTGCAAACCGGTTAAATACAAAACAAACTGGGGGGAAAAACCCGTAGCTTTGCAAATGTTGTAGGTCTTAGAGAAGGCCAGAGTACAGTCATGGACTTACTATATTCATTTATTATGTTAGTGAAGTTTCTATACCTATAGTTGCATGCTATAAACTGGGTAGCTTTTTGATAACGGTGAGAATTTTATAATGATGAGAATAATGATGCGAATGAAGCTTTTCTACTTCCCGTGTGTGTTTTTGTTTGTTTTTTACAACAGGAGTTGGGTGCATTGAAGCCACAATGGAAGAAGGACTCCACCAGGAAACTCTGTGACACGGGCTGATCCAAGAACATGAACCAGCCTGTCTCTTTTTCTGTGGCTTACAGATTTCAGTTTTACATACCTCCAAATAAAATCTATAGCTGAAAGTCTACAGACTTGTGTCTGGTGATTCTTCCCTCCGAACCGAGGAGATCAGCATTTTAAGCTGCGGACATTCCATTATCTACTGCTGCTCCCACCCAAGGGCCAAAGCCAAGAGCAAGCAAGCACTCCAACCTATTCCTCTCCAGTCACTCCCCTGCTCTATCAGGTCAAGATTCAGGATGCCCAGAGGGAGATCTGATGGGCAGGAACACTTCCAATAGGTCACAAATAGTCACTAGCACCCTTTCTCCTTTAAAAAGGAATTTCTAGACTGAGTTCCCAGTCAGAGGTATTGATAATGGCCCCATGGCCCCCTGAAAGCTGAGATTTAGGATATTTCTTGGTATTTGTGGCTATTTCTGAATTGAAACATTCCTCCTGATGGAAGGAACCAGGCTCATAAAACTCAAGAGGAGCAGATGACTCCGGAAGTATACTTTCAGAGGTTGCAAGGCTCAGAGGTCCCTCCCTGAGTTTATTAAGCAGTAAGTGATTGCTGGGGCAGAGGAGGGTTCTCTTTAGCTGCCAATAAGCCAGGCAAGGAATTCTAGGGATGTAGCTTTCGTGAGTCATGACCAAGCTCACACAGATGGGTCATCTGATTGATGGAGCTGCCTTGGTCGAGCAGGTTCACCAACCTAGTCTTGGATTGTGTTGTGTCTGTAGTGAGTTGGAATTTTGTTCCTAACATTTGGTGAGCCTGAACTCTGCTGTATGCTTGCTGAAGCCAAGCTTCCTGTGTGTGATTTTCTTGCTGCAGTCTTTATGGTCTGAATTCCCCTCTGCATCTCCACACCTTGACCATGATGCCTGAGTCAGTGTACTGTCCATCAACATCAAGCTTGACCATGACCCAGAGCCTTTGCTAAAAGCAAAGATAATCCAAGCTTCATCACAGAGACCTTGTTCAAATACCCCTCAACTGATAATGGATAAGTGTAGAACATCTACTCAACACAATATTATTCAGCCTTTAAAAGAACAGACCATAAATATCACTATAAAATGGTGAACCCTAAAGTCATCACGCTAAAAAGCCAATCAGAAAGTGTTACACATTTGTAAAGGCAAGAATTAGCTTACAACTAGTAAACTAATTTAGGGCTCCTAGTGCCTGGAAATGAAATGATGGAGGGGTAAAATCTATAAGACATAGTGTTTATCTAGGGGGTAATAAGTTCTAAAATTCACAGTTAATGATTGTACATATTCACAAATGTTTTAACATCACATACTTCTATACCTCAAATGCATGAATCATATAGAATATGAATCATCACAAAACATAGATGCTTAGAAGACACAAAATTTTATAATTATACATTTCCTTTTTCCTCACTGCCATTAATATTGGATTATGGTAATGATGACTCTGCCTTATTTTAGTAATAATTTCTTAGTTCTTAGCAGAACCTAGCTGACTCCATTTTCACTGTGACCTAAGCTTACTATTTCTGTGGCTGCTGGCACTGTTACTCCTTACAGGAAGGTGTGCTACGGTGACAGGTTTGAGAGAGCCGTGGATGCAGGAGAGATGGGCTTTGTGTGTGTAGAGTTGGACATCCTTGGGAAAGCAGGAGGTAGTAGCACATCTCTTTCTCTATAGGCTGGTGGCTTCTCAAGGCCACCTTGCCTGGCTGCCCTTCCCATTTCTACAATTTCCAAGTGTAATGGTCTCACCGTGCTGGCTAGTTTTATATCATTTTGACTCAAGCTTGAGTCCTGTGGAAAGAGGGACTCTGAATTGAGAAAATTCCCCCATCAGATTGGCCTGTGGGCAAGCCTGTGGTTCATTTTCTTGACTGATGATAGGTGGAAGGGCCCAGCTCACTGTGGGTGTTGCTACCCCGCCCCTGGAAGATTGTTCTGCATGGTATAAAAAAAATAAGCTGAGCAATTCGTGGGGAGCAAGCCAGTAAAAAGCACTTCCATGGTCTCTGCATCAGTTCCTGTCTTGAGTTTCTACCCTGACTTTCCTAGATGATAGACTCTGAACTACAAGATGAGCTAAATTCTCATGTTGCTTTTGGTGTTTTGTTACAGCAATAGAAACCTTGAGATGGTCACCATTAACAAAACACACATCGCATTCCTTCTCTCTGCCAACCGTAAGCTAGTACAGCAAGAAAGGAAGACAGGAGAGGAGCGCGTTATGCTTTATGATTGCCTTGCCAAGGTCAAGTTCTATTTACTTATGTGTCATGTTGATAATAAGTGTCATTTCTAGCTTGCTTTTCGTCTTCCATCATAATACAAGAAAAATGCCAGAAAACCAGTGACGTGGAGAGAACAAAAAGAGCCAGGCAAGACAAGCTAGCCTTGTTTGTGCTTTTACGCCTAGAGCGAGGGCCTGAGCTAGAAGCTGGTGTCTGTTCTGTGCCAGATGGAGGCCCTGAGCCTCAGACGCGCCCTGGGTGGGCGGTCTCCCATGCTGCCCACGTGCCCCTCGGCGGCTGCCAACGGTCTGGAGCTCGGCTGTGCTTTGTGCACTCCGACCCAACCATGCCTCTGCTCTTCCTACTTGTCGAGCTTGCCATGCTCTTAGCCCGCCTCGGTAAGGCCCTGCGAGCCTCCCACTCCTTCCATTTTGCTTCCCCAGAGCTGATGAGAGAGGATACCACTGTGCTCCTGGATTCCTACTGATGCCCTTCCTCCATCTTGCCCCACCCCAGCCCGGGCCAGGTGAACCCCGGGGTAATCATGGTGGCTTCTGCTCTGTCTTTGTGTCTGGACCAACAACAGGAAATCCGACTGGTCTTCCTAGGACCCTGCATCCTGCGAAGGGAGATGCTGGTGTACCACCAGCACCCTCTGATTGCTCCCCAGACCCCCGAGAGACACGGGTCTCAGAATGATTCTGAGGAGGAACAGGGTGGCCAGGTTGAACGGCGTGTCTTTTGCCTATATCTACATCGTTTTCAGTGGGTCGTTAGAATGTCATCGGAAGTTGTGCATGGAGGAAGAGGGTGGGTTTATTGCAAGTAAGTTTGTTGATAGCTTTAGGGCTCCGGGTGCGCTCAGGAACAGGGACTATTATGGGATTCGGGAAACAAACCAAAGCAAAAAAAAAAAAAATTTAAAAATCTAAAACAACAAAATACAAATTCTTGTTGCAGATTCAGAAGGCATATACCTGCATATCACCGTGCCAGTGAAGACAGAGCCACCCAAGGGCGGAGTTTCAGAAGGGAAGGTCAGTCATCCAGGTTTCCTACTCACAGCTCAGGTCTGAGGGTGAGCTTGTGTGAACCATTGCACTGGTCCAGAGCATTGGCTATAGTCACGTGCTCAGCACAACCTTTTAGTTCTCTCTCCGAGTCCCCCGCCCCACCACCGTCTCCAGGCCACTTCCCTTTCCCTGTCTCCTTCTAAAGTCCTTTTTTGTTCTTAAATGACAATAGTGAACAATTCCCAATAATCATTCTGGTAGAAAAAAAAAATCAGTGTAAGACAGATGAATGTAAAATTTGCACGACAATGACCCAACATGCAAATTCAAAGCTTTGTTAGTAGCCACTAAACAATACATTGGTTTGTAGTAAAATTTAGACGTGTAAAATTAAACAAATGTCAGCATAAGTAGAATTAAGTTAGAAAAAGGGATGTGTGTGTGTGTGTGTGTGTGTGTGTGTGTGTGTGTGTGTATGCATCTGATTGGATGTGTGCATGCCAGGGTCCCTATGTGAAGATTAGAAAAAATCGGGGGGGAGCCACTTTTCTCCCTCTACCCTGGCAGTCCTAAGGACAAAGCTTAAATTGTCAAGCCTGGAGGCAGGCCCCTTCACCTGCTGGGCCATCCCACCAGCCCTCCTTTGTAGTTCTTGAAGCTGTCTTTTCCTGTGATAGAGTCTCCTTCTAGAAACGATTTTTGAAGCTCTGTTGAGCTATTCTAGATAGTAAAAGCACACTCATTGAATGTACCAGCCAGTGTTCTTAACCACTGAACCATCTCTCCAGCCCTGGGGTATCAGTATCTTGAATTTTAATTTCAAGGTCAGGTTCCTCTTGGACATTGAAGCTATCTCAGTCCATTCAGAGAGTTAGTATTTTCCGCTATTACACACTTTCTACAATTTTTTTCTTTTTTAGCATTTTTATTAATTCTTTGAGAATTTCTTACATATCCACGCCCCCCAACTCTTCCCATAGCCATTCTCTCCACTTTCCCATCTGTTGCAGAATATTATTTTAAGATGTGTTACATTTGTTTATGTGGTGGAACATTGTTTAAGATATGTTGCATTCTTTTATGTTGCATTCGTTTAATTTTGTGAAGCTGTGTTACTGTGCCTGTCTAAAACACCTGGTGGTTTAAAAAAGAGCTGAACGGCCAATAGTGAGGCAGGAGAAAGGATAGGCAGGCAGAGAGAATAAATAGAAGGAGAAATCTGAGAAGAAAGAGAAGAAAGAGCAAGAGAACCAGAAGAGGAAGGTGCTAGGGGCCAACCACCCAGCTACACAAACAATAACAGAGTAAGAAAGAAAGGTATACAGAAATACAGAAATAGAGAAAGGTAAAAGCCCAGAGATGAAAGATAGATGGGATAATTTAAGTTAAAAAAAAAAAAAAAGCTGGCAAAAAACAAGCCAAGCTAAGGCCGGGCATTCATAATTCATAATAAGCCTCCATGTGTGATTTATTTGGGAGCTAGGTGATGGGCCCCAAAAGAGCCAAAGAGCAAAAAACAACCAACTACACCCATCCCTTCCCACTCAGCACTGAGGTTTATTTTTTATTTTTTCCCCTCTCCCTATTGAATCCAGTTTATGTTGCCCAGGGGTCACATGATTAAAACAAAATGGCTCTTTCTTACCTAGTCATTACCAGATGCCAGTCGTCATCTAGTGTAAGGTGTTTTGTTTTTTGGATTGGAGAGCAGGTCTTGTGCGTGTTGTTACAATAGCTGTGAGTTCATGTGTGCTACTGCCCTGTTGTGTCTGAAACACACTGTTTCCTCGATGTGATCCACCCCTGTGGCTCTTGTGTAGTCAGTCTCCTGTCCCTCTGTCATGAAGCTCCCTTCACCTTGGCAGAGGGATGTGACATGTATGCTCCATTCAGGGCTGAGCACTCCATCATCTCTTGTGGTCTGCATATGGACCAGGTGAGGGTCTCTGGGTCAACCGTCATCGACTGATGTGAGTTGAGAGATGCTCGCTCTATAGGTGTAGTGACAAGTCATCAGGAATCATTTGAATACTATGTCCATTTAGCACAATACTGCTTCTTCTAATCCATGAACATGGGATGCCTTGCTGTTTATGTGCCCTCTTCAAATATTTCATTAAAGTTTCATACCTTTCACTCTTCCATTCCATTGGTTAAATCCTTCTGGGATATTTTATTTTTTGTAGAGACCATAAATAGGACTGCTTCTTTGATTACCATTTAAGATAATCATCCTGTGTACAATAACACTTTAGAATTTTCTATGTTGATTTCTATATTCTGAAAAAATTTTAAATTCGTGTATTTCTCCTACCAGATATTTTTTATTGAATCTTTTACTGCTATCTGTATATTCAATCATGTCATCTACAGTTAGTAGCAATTTGCTTTTTTCTTTTTCAATTTGGATGATTTGCATTTTTTTCTTGTTTGATTTCTTTGGCTAGAACTTCAAATACTTAATAAAAATAATAACAAAAGTGGCCATCTTCATCTTGTTCCAGTCCTTACAGAGAAAGCTTTCAAAGTTTCCACAGTTAATACAATGCCTTCAGTTGGATTATTTACAGCAGACATTTTTCTATAGGCTAATCCATAATCTAAAAAGATTTTTAGACTCCCCTCCTGAAAGTACAGCTAGCATATTCTTTCATCAGCTTGATATGGTACATATTTTTATCCTAATAGTGAAATGTTTCACTAAAGCTTGCCCAGTGATTGGGCAAAACCAAAACTTATAAACCACAGTCATCCTAGGGTCCCCCCTGCTAGGTAGCCTCCCTGGATCTGTGGGTTGCAGTCTGATTGTTCTTTGCTTTATATCTAGTATCCATTTATAAGTGAGTGTATACCATTTTTGTCCTTCTGAGTCTGGGTTACCTCACTCAGGATGATATTTTCTAGTTCCATCCATTTGCCTGAAAATTTCATGCTGTCATTGTTTTTCTCTGCTGAGTAGTACCCCATTGTGTATATGTACCACATTTTCTTAATCCGTTTTTCAATTGATGGGCATCTAAGTTGTTTCCAGGTTCTGGTTATTACGAATAATGCTGCTATGAACATAGTTGAGCATGTATCTTTGTGGTATGATTGAGCATTCCTTGGGTATATGCCCAAGAGTGGTATGGCTGGATCTTGAGGTAGATCAATTCCCAATTTTCTCATTTGGATTATTATACATAGCCCTATCTATGTCCTGAATATGCTGATGTGCACTCTTTCCATATCTTGTTTGTTCTGGTTTATTGTGAAGGATATAGAATTTTGGCCATGCCTTTTCTATACTTATGGTTGTGATGAAGTATTTTCATCTGTCCTTTGTCTCATTTATTGATTTAGGTATGTTGACCTATTCCTGCATCACTGTGATAAATCACGTTTGATTATAATGAATAATCTTTTTAAATGTGTGGCTGGATATGCCTTGCCAGCATATCCAGCTTTTTAGGAATTTTAGGATTTTTGCACATATGTTCATTCAGAGTTTTGGTTGATAGTGCCTTTATCCCTGTCTCTGTTTCTCACTGTTCTCTGGTTTAATTATCATGGTTATTCTCAGTTGGACAATACCTTTGGAAACAGTTTCAGTTTTTGGTATAATTTAAGAAGAATTTCCATAAACTTTGCAGATGTGTGGTAGGATGAAACAGTGAAGCATCTGGTCTGATACTTTTTTAATGGGAAGAACATTATGATTTGGAAGTGAAATATTCATCACAGGCATCATGAGGAAAAAAATAATTCTTCCCTTTAAATTTTTCTAGATATTTGTCATAATAAGGGAAAATCTGACTAATGAAATTCTTTTAAAATATTTTATTTTATTTTGTGTGTGTGTGTGTACATGTGCATCCCATGTGTGTACAACTTACAAGAGTTGGTTCACTCTTTCCACTATTTAGGGTTGGGGAATTGAACTCTGGTTGCCAGGTACCCTAACTTGCTGAGTCTTACTCCCTAAAACAGACACTGAAATATTTACATTTATTTTTATTATATTTTTATCGTGTGTGTGTGTGTGTGTGTGTGTGTGTGTGTGTGTGTGTGTGATGAAGGCGTGTATGCCACATCACATGTGTGAAGGTCAGAGATCCACTTGGAGGAGCTGGTTCTGTCCTTCTGTCTTTACATGGGTTCCAAAGACGGAGTTTGGATGAGGTCTGCACAGGAAGTGCTTTATCCACAGAGCCGTCTCATTGGTCTCAGGATGCTTTATTACTGAATCAATTTGTTGTTATCATTCTATTCAGGGTTCTCAATTTCATCAAGATTTAATCTTGGTAAGGTATGCATGTCTAGGAATTTGGAAATTTCTTATAAGATATTAAATTTATGATATATTGTTCCCCATCATCCGTAATGATCTATGTGTCATTACGGATTGAGGACATCTTTGTTGCTCCTTTCAAAGTGCTAGAGACCCAGCCCAAGACCCCTGCGTGGCAGGCAGTCAGCATCTCTCAATTAGTCATACCCCCGCTGCCATTTTGTTTGAATATCTTCCTTCTTCTTGGTCTAGACATGGGTTTGTCACTTTGGGGACTGAGAAGCCACAGAGCACAGTGGAAAACTAGGACACCAGGACATTTGAACCAAACCCTAACACAACAGCAACTTAGGCTTGGTGAAGTGGGACATAACGACAGCAAAAACTGAGACTACCACAGCACACTTGTGGCATGAACTACAGGGCTTGGCAAGCAGTTGACCAGTGGTTCCGCTCCCCAAGGAAGAGGATTGCCCCCAGCCGCTCAGGCTCTGGTCAGTAGGTACAGATCTCAAGAGGTGGGACAGTCTCCTGGTTTCCGTGTGGGACAGATGTCATGACAGTTGAGGCATTTGTAGATCCAGATGTTCTGCTGGGATAGTTTTCTTTCTCAAAGACGGGGACAGCCATGCTAGTGAGGCTGCCACAGGGGTGTGTGGTTATTCTGCGGGTCCCGAGAGCAGGGCACACTTACGGAGTCGTTCTGGACTCATGAGGATGCTACATGTCAGGGCACTGGGGCTATAATGAGACAACTGTGCAGGTGACTTTGCGGCCTGTCGCAGCACTGGAGGATGCTCCATTAGAAGTGATGGTGGTATTTGCCACAGCACTGAGGACCTCTGGGATCCTCTTTATCCTTTTCTAATTGAAAGAAGTTCCTGTTGGTTCCAAGTTGGTCGCAACTGGGGCATAAGATAACAGAAGCAAGGTGTGCCCCTCTCAGCTCATCCTGGGCTGCACCGAGGGTTCACGTCTTCCTTCCTACATCCCAACACTCTTCTTGAGCCAATCAAAATGTGGCTATGTATTCATTGTCACAGTCCTTTTTAGTGGTGTGCATGCGTGCTAGGAACATCGTATAGACAATCATCTTTCTTCAAATTTCCACTCCTTTAGACTGCCTTTGAGTTTGTTTATTACTGCAGTGAGCATTCATGGAGAGTCCTGTGTGGACTGCTTTAAGAGATGATTGAACTCCACAGCCTCCTGCCTAGGCCTATGCCACCACGCCTCGTGACAGTTTTATTTCTTATTTTTTAATCTAGAGATTAGAAATATTTTGGCTTTTGATTTCTTTTTCTTGAATTATTACTGATCCGAATAATCCCTTCTAGAGCTAGTTTGAATAAAGGTGGGACTGAGAATTTCTTGGTAGTTCTCAGAAGAAAAGGACGGTCTTTCAAGATCATGTATAAAATCAGCTGTGGGGCTGTTTTCTCTCCTTCCAGAAAATGCTCCTTTAAAGTTAAGGAAGATCTACTGGATCCATATGTTCCTGGGAGGTTTTTTTTTTTTATCATGAATTGTGTTGAATTTTACTAAATGCATTTTCTATACCAATTTGTGTGATTTTTCTTTGGTACCTGTTCGTATGAACTGATGATGTTCATTGTTTTTTCAAATAATGAACCACCTGTGCACCCCTGAAGAAGTCAACTCCACTTTGTCAGAGTGTGTGATCATGTTTAAAAAGTGTGAATTCTGTTTGTGAATGGTTAGTTAAGGAAGTGTGTGTGTGTGTGTGTGTGTGTGTGTGTGTGTGTGTGTGTGTGTGTGTGTGTTATGTATGTGTGTGTGGTGTGTGTATGTGTGTGTGGTGTATGTGTATAGGACACTGGCACATGCAGCTTTTATTTAATCCAGTCTTTGGTCTGGGTATTAGGATAACACTATTCTTATAAGATAAATTGGAGAGCATTTACTCATTTTTTGTAAACATTTTGTGTTACTTCTTAAAATTTTGATACAGTTTTCTAGTAAAACTATTCACTGCTTTTCTTTAATCACCATTCAATTTCCATAATAGGGTTAAAGTTCTTAAAATTGTCTATTCTATATTGATGGAGTTGTGTCATTGATGTAGTAATTAATTAACTTAACTTAGCTGTAGTTATTCATGCAAATCATAGGTACTGCTGTCTGTTTGCCCTTTGATGTCTCTGGCATGTGTATCAGCATCACTGATTTCATTTCTGATGCCAGTAATCAGTGTGTTCATTAATTTGATTAGTTAGATTTGACGGGGAATACTTAATCAGAAGATGCAGGAAAAAAATCATTTTATTGCTTTTGTTGTTTCAAATTTTCTTGAGTTCTCTTCACCTTTTACTTCCTATTTGCTTGAGGCTTGTTGAGCTCTGACTTGTGGCCATTTCCATGCTGTCTTCCCATCAGAGTACACTCCTCAAGTCTCTTCTGGCCAGAGAACATCCTGTCTTGAATGCGGGTGTCAACCTATTGGTGCTACACATTCTGCCAACTTGGACAGATATATAATGACACATATGTACACTAAATTATCGTGTACACACACACACACACACACACACACACACACACACACACACACACACACAAAACCCCTGATGGCTGCATCTCATTTTAGTTTTTGTGGTTTTGCCTTTTCTTGAATGTGTTACAATCATATTGGTGCCGTGTATAGACTGTGTATAGATGCTTTCTTTCACTTAAGAATATGTATTCAAAAAAAAAAAAAAAACCAAAAAAAAGCCGGGCGGTGGTGGCGCACGCCTTTAATACCAGCACTCGGGAGGCAGAGCCAGGCGGATCTCTGTGAGTTCGAGGCCAGCCTGGACTACCAAGTGAGTTCCAGGAAAGGCGCAAAGCTACACAGAGAAACCCTGTCTCGAAAAACCAAAAAAAAAAAAAGAATATGTATTCAAGATTCTATCCTGCCCTCCAGTGGCATAATTGCTCCTTTCTTTCTATTGCTGAGTAATGTTGCATTGTTTAGATGGACCATGGTTTGCTAATCTGTTAACTTTCTGAAGCGCACTCTGGTTTCGTGCAAGTTTTTGGTTATTGTAAATAAAGCAACAAGCAGTGTTCTTGAGCTGGTATAAAATGTTTGTTTTTATAGGTAAATAGCAAAGGGTAGTGGTGGTTTGAAAGAAAATGGCCTCCGAAGGGAGTGGCACTATTAGGAGGCATGGCCTTGTTGGAGGAAGTGTGTCACTCTGGGGGTGGGCTTTGAGGTTTCTTTTGCTCAAACTTCTCCCAGTGTGACTATCTGTTGACTTCCTGTTACCTGCAAGATGTAGCATCCTCGGCTCCAGTACCTTGTCTGTCTGCACACCGCCATGTTCCCTATCATGACGAAACTATAAGTGAACTACCCCAATTAAATGTTTTTTTTATAAGAGTTGCTGTGGTCATGGTGTCTCTTCATAGCAATAAAAACCCTAACTAAGACAGAAGTTGGTACCAGAAGTGGGGTATTGCTGTGATAGGCCTGACCATACTTTTGTTTGGAGTAATACGGACTTTTGGGACTTTGGGTTAGGAAAACAGTGGAAAACTTGAAGCACTGCTTAATGGGCCATACTAGTAGGAGCATGGAAAACAGTGGTGCTGAGTGTGATTTGATGAACTGTGAGGGACTACCTCAAGGGGTTTCAGATGAGAAGAATTTTTGTATGTTGCCTAGAGATTATTCTTGTGATACTTTGGTGAAGGAAGTGGTTGCTTTTTGCCCTTGTCTGAAAAGTTTGCCTAAGGCTAAAGTAAAGAATTTTGGATTAATTCTGTTGGCAGAAAAAAAATTTCAAAACAGCCTAATATAGACTCTGTCATGTGGTTTTTGGTGGTAACTCTAATGAAGATTTGTAATGAAAAGGAACTAAAGAAAGGTTTCCAACTTGTGAAAAGGAATTTAAGAAAAGCTTAGAGCCGGGTGTGGTGGTGTATGCCTTTAATCCCAGCACTGGGAAAGCAGAGGCTGGCAGTTCTCTGAGTTTGAGGCCAGCCTGGTCTACAGAGCAAGTTCTAGAACATCCAAGTTTAGGATGGAAAACAGAAAGCTGGTGATGATGGAATTGACTGAGAGGGCCATGTTCCAGCTCTGGCAAGTGGCAGAGCTTGGCAGCTTTGGCCATGTGGTTCTGGCTCTAGAGTTAAGGATAGTATAAACAGGTTATGGAAATTGCCTCTGCACCTAAGGCATGCTGCTGGGACCAGGCATGAGTCAGGGGTGTCCCTGAATGGAGGCCTAGTAGAGAGGCCATTGCGTGAAGGTGTAAAGTTGAAGCTCGATTGCCTTGGAGAACCTAAGATATAAGAGATGGCAGTGTTGTAGGATACCTGCCGAGGAGCGCTGCTAACTGGGTGTGGACCCAGCCCAACAGAAAAAGGTATGTTGCAGTCAACAAAGCTGAACAGAGTCGGAGAGCTGAAAAGGGTTTCACTGAAAAGTTTTGAGTTTGCCCAACTGGCTTTTAGTCTTGCTTTGGTCCAGTATTTCCTCACTGTGCTCCTTTCCTGTTGTTTTGGAATGATAATGTGTATCTTGTGTCATTCTATGTTGGAAGTATGTGATCTGCTTTTTTATTTTGATTTTTACAGGGGGATTATAGTTAAGAGATTGCCATGCAGCTCAGAAGAGACTTTGGACTCTGGACTTTAAAATAAGTTGGAGACTGTTGTAGACTATGGGGACTTTTGAAGTTGGACTGAATGCACTTTTGTGTTATGATAGGGCTATAAGCCTTTGGGGGCCAAGGAGTGGAATGTGGTGGTTTGAAAGAAAATGGTCCCCAAAAGGAGTGGCACTATTAGGATGTGTGGCCTTGTTGGAGGAAGTGTTACCTTGGGGTCTCCTTTGCTCAAGCTTTCTTCAATGTGACTGTCAGTTGACTTCTTGTTGCCTACAAGATGTAGCACTCTCAGCTCCAGCACCACATCTGCCTGCACACCGCCATGCTCCATTAATGGAAATGGATTAATTTAAGCTGTAAGAACAGTTAGCAAGAAGCCTGCCACGGCCATACAGTTTGTAACCAATATAAGTCTCTGTGTTTACTTGATCGGGTTTGAGCGGCTTGGGACTGGCAGGTGAGAGAGATTTGCCCTGACTGTGGGCCAGGCAGGAAAACTCTAGCTACAAATGGCGCCCAACGTGGTGGCAAGAGTTTCCACCTAAAAACTGAGAAAAAGGATTCTAAAACGGAGCTAAAAACAGTTCCTAATTGTCTCTCTCAAATGAGCAGCAGCTGCCAGTTTGAGCTACTGGCGGGTTCCTAGCGTGTGCGCTCGACCTGCCGCCATATGGCGGGAATGAGGCCTCTGCAAGTGGCACATTAAGCTGCATTGTGGATTTAGCCTTTGCTAGTACAAAACAAAAAAAGAGGTTTCTGGGCTACACGCTGCTTGGATAAAAGCATAGACCCACGATGGCTCCCAGAGCTGGCGGTAAGCATACTGCCGCCATGTTGGGAAGCTGAGGTGGGCGGAGCCAGCAGCCACAGCTGCTGCAGCTTAAAGCAACAGATTCACAATAAGACAGATTCAGATGTAACAGTTTAAAATGTGTGTAAAATATACGTAGGCTTGAAAGAGACAAAAAAGGTGATATATACAGTTATATAAACAAATACATAGTTTTAAAAAATAAAGTCTTTAAAGAGACAGTAAAATTAATATAAAAAATAAGCCATGTAGAGATGACTATTACACAGAGAATCTGGATTGTGTTGTCTTTGGGATTCTTAACTGCAGAGAGATATTTGATTGTAAAGGAAGCTGAGTTAAACCAGTATGTATATTTTAAAGATACTTTGACTTCAAAATTTGGATGTAAGGATATGTTGCTTTGGAAAGGAGTCTCTTTTGTTTCCACAGAAAGCCAGAGGCTATGGATTTGTTCCAGATTAAGACACATCAGGTTTGACCAGCCAAGACCACCTGAAAGGTCTCCAATGACACCATGGCCCAGATCATCCAACATCCAGAACTGTTTCAAGGCAACTGGCTCAGACGATACACCCTCATGGACTACTCCATAATCCTAAAATGTTCTTTGTATCCCCATAAGATACAGCACCCCCCTCCAGCAGGAAGTAGTAAGAGAAGCTACGTCCAAATTCCCAAATATACCAAGCTGACTTTGGAGATGTGTAAAGGTTAAAACCTTCCTTTTTAAGAAAAGAAAACGGGAAGTGCTATGGGATGGTCTGTATGTCAAATGTGTTGCTGATTGGTCAATGAATAAATCACTGATTGGTCAGTGGCCAGGCAGGAAGTATAGGCGGGACTAACAGAGAGGAGAATGGAGAGAACAGGAAGCTGGGTGAGAGAGAGACACTGCCAGCCGCCATGATGAGAAACAGCATGTAAAGATGCCGGTAAGCCATGAGCCATGAGCCATGTGGCAAGGTATAGATTAATGGAAATGGATTAATTTAAGCTGTAAGAACAGTTAGCAAGAAGCCTGCCACGGCCATACAGTTTGTAACCAATATAAGTCTCTGTGTTTACTTGGTTGGGTCTGAGCGGCTGTGGGACTGGCAGGTGAGAGAGATTTGCCCTGACTGTGGGCCAGGCAGGAAAACTCTAGCTACATGCTCCCTGTCATGATGATGGACTAAACTTCTGAAACTGTAATCAAGCCACACCAATTAAATCTTTTCTTTAGAAGAGTTGCCGTGGTCATGGTGTCTTTTCACAGCAATAAAAACCCTAACTAAAGCAGGTAGTGATTGCTAAACCCTATGGTAAGGGTATGTTTAGTTGTGTGAGAAATTGCCAAACTAGGGCCAGTGAGATAGTGATGCATTTTTTTTGTGCGTGTGTGTGTGTGTGAAAATATTGCTTATATTCTAAGAGACTGGAACTTTTGCTGGATCCAGTTAATCATATACCCTGAGGTCACTTAAGAATCAGCCTGCTACCCTATTGTGTACTCCGCCTGTTTGTTTATTTAACCCGCCTTTAAGAGAACAATGTAACAATTATCCTTACTTGCCTTGGATTTCCCATGAAATCAGCTTTTACGCTCTAAATTAATGCATGACTGTAATCTCTGCCCCTGACTGAGAGCAGTGTGTGTGTGTGTGTGTGTGTGTGTGTGTGTGTGTGTGTGTACACAACCAACAGGTCCAAAGCAATCTTATACAACAAATATCCACCATCGATACTGGAAACAGGATAAGGATGCTGCTTTATGATGGTATGTTTACAGTACTGTTTGTTACCTGAGTTAGCTGGAGTCAGTCAGAGTCAGTGACTTAATCCCATGTAAAACGCTTGAAGATTTTTGTAAACTAGCTCTCATTCCTTCCCCATGCTGTGGTTTTCTGTGTTGTTTATTTGCAGCATTGTGGGAGCCCATTCTCCGGTCCTCGTGGCTTTACCCAGCAGGTCCGCATAGAGGATGATTAGACCACGGGCCTGAGTGCAGGTGTCTGAGATGGTCTGCACTTGGCCGTGCTGGGGGAGGAGGTCTTTTGCTCCACCCCTTGGCGTCTCTATAAAAACCCTGGGGCAGAGACAGTCAGGGCCCGTTGGAATAGGTTCCAGGCCCTCTCGAGGCTATCCTTTATTTTCTATCTGTTTATCTCCATAATATTCTCCGCAATAAATCCTTCTATCTAATATTTCCTGCTGCTCGCACTCAAGAAAACTCTGGGGAACTGTGGGGGTGGTGGGTAAATGCCCTACAGAATGGCGCCATGAACAAGGACTAAAGAAAAAAGAAAAGGAACTAAAGAAAAATAGGGGGACTAAAAAGGGGGAACTAAAGACAAATGAACAGGGACTAAAGATAAAGGAAAATAATAGTTTTATTACAGAGTTTTTGGCGAAAGTGCTGAGTTCAGCCCTGCCAGTGGATAAGGCATGCCGGTGTGATGGAAAATATATATTTTTTATATATATTATTGAGAGGCAGGGGTTTTATCCTCGAGAGAAAAGGAAAGCGGACTGGAAGGATGTCCGATGCTGCAGCGAAATTCTCTTCTGTCAAAATTTTCTGTCTTCTATCCCTTTCTCAATTTCTATCTGTGAAAAATAAGTATAAGGCATAGGGTAGTAATATAGTTTAGGAAAAACATAGAAGTGTAAGATTGTGTAGGAAAAAAAAGGCAACTAGACGGAAAAACTCTACAATTTTCTAACTTTGGGGGGCTATGAACACAAACTGGGAAAATTCTTTGGGCTTTACGGGTAGTAAAAAAGCTCTTCTTTGAGCTTATGGGGAAGAAAAAGTTTCCTATGGAAGCTTTTGACCTGGGGACAGCTGAAATGCTAAGTCCAAGCGGCAGGAGAAAGTAATTTCTCCCTGAGGCAAAAATGGGGGTGTAAGAAGTCAAAGTTTAAAGTTGAGAAGTTTTGGGAAAAGTTGGTCTCTCTCCGGGGGGAAAAAAAAATCTTTCTCTTAAACTATAAAGCTTTTCTTGGAAAACTTGCGGGGGGGGAGGAATTTCTCTAAAAAGCCTTAATCTTTCTCAAACTAAAAGCTCTCAAACTTAAAAACTAAAGCCTTTAACTTTCTCTCTCAGGACAAAAATTAGAATCACCTGAAGATATTAGTATGGGGACCACCTGTGATTAGCTCTAGGGAAAACAAACCTCTGAAGACAGCAAAACCTCTCCAAGTTCTTTCAAGCTTTAAAAATCCTTCCTGCAATGCAGGACGCAGGGACAAGTTCCTAAAAACCTCTAAGCTCTGTCTCTTCAAACTGGTAAAAGACAGTGGGTCAGAGTACCCTGAGGGAAACGCTTGGAGAGTGTGGGTGAAAAGCTACAGAGCCCAAAGGGCAGAAAACCTTACCTGAGAAAAGCAAAAAAGCCAAGCTTTTCAGTTACAGCCGAGCTGAGGCATCAAGGGTTTTGTTTGAGCGTTTCAGAATGAAAAGATGCTCCTAATTGTCCTAATGCAAAGATCCCCTGAAACAATGCAAACTGTTAGCATTGTATCCTCGCTTCTGAGCAAAAACCCAGAGGTGACTGGCCAGCATCTGAGTTGGAGTGCATTTCGGGGATTCTAGGGTTCCTGCAGTGGTAAACTTCCTGGAGCACAGAGATGAGGCAGGAAGGTGCAGGACCCAGGGGAAGATTGCCAATGAATAAACAAAACTAAAGCCAGTGGGAACAGCACAGTTGCCTGCTTTCCTACAAGTCCCGGCTTGATAGGTCCACAGCTGAAAAAAAGAAATCTGAGAAAAAATCTTTCCTATCAGAGTAAGGACCTTTCTGGGAAAACGGTAAAGCTGAACTGTGTCTGAAGCAGTTGTGCTGCTGAGTCAGAACGCTATCTGGGGAAAGAGCCCAGCCAGGGCAGAACAGAACTTTCTTTTCTGTCAGAGAAAGCACCTCTTTGAGAAAAGCTTTGTTTCAACTGACTCCCCGAGATGAGGGAGTGTAGCCCTGAGGGGTGATTGCCTTTGGTATAAGCTCTGTCCTTGAGCACCCAGACAAGCAAATACAACCCACTGGGGGACTGGGCCAGGTGAAGGCCTGAGGGAAAAAACACCTGTCCTAATGGGAGTTAAGAAATGGCAAAAACCGCCCCTGTTAGATTTTCAGTCTGTATGCAAACCACACAGACCCCGAAAACAAACGGACAAAAAGCCCCTACCTTCAGGAGCAGGGAAAGCCGCCATTGTAGTGTCGGAAACTGTTTCTGGGGTAGAGGGGATAAACTGAGACCAAACTGGGAACTGTCTGGGAGAAAGACTCTGAAGAAACAGAAGGGACATAATCCTCCCCAGAAAAATGACCTGAAAAGCTACTAGAATTTGAGGCAGATTCGGGGAGGAAAAAAGCCCCTACCCCCAAAAGCAGCTAGCAGAGGTACAGAGCCGCAGACAGATACCTGAAGCTCTGCATCAGTGGGGGAAGGAACAAGCAAAATGAGATAGATCCGTGGGAGAAAATCTCTCTGAAGGAGCTATGGAAAAGCTGTTGTAAATGATCTTGTTTTTCACTGACTGGCTAAGACAAACACAAGCCCCGAGGAAAGTTGCTATCAGAAATGGCAGCCTCAATGCCAGCTAACGAGGCAGGTGCAGTTCTGATCCAGTGTCAAATGAAGGAGAGAACACCTGTTAAAGCTAGCTGAGGAGAGAATGGGAATCTCCCAACGTGCCATAGCTGAAAATGTAAAATGCTTGTTCAAATCTCCTGTTGCAAAAGCAAAAAACTTTGTTCAAACCTCCCGGGCAAGAATTTGTAAGCAAGTCTGGTAAAAAAGAACTTAAAAGTTGACTCTCAAACCCAAAAAGAACTATGGGAAATGAAGTCCAAAAGCTAGCTTGCAATAAGGGACTGATATAAGAGAAATGCATTCTGGGAAAGATAGTTTTTCCGCTAAAGATGGCGACATTGCCCTGAAACATGTTTGTCAGCTCGAAAATACGTTCATGGTAAACTTAAAATACAGCCTTTAAAAGAATAAGGAGGAAAGTCGTCTAAGAGTTTAAGTATCAGTTCCAATGAAAAATTGAAAGGATACGGAACTAGGTGCTTCTCAGTTTGGGGCTCCGTTGGTAAAATGCCTTATTTACCCTAATAGCTGTGCAAAGTTTTTACGGTAGTTGGATGACAAAAAGCTACCTTTAAGAGCAAACAAGCCACTTTAAAATCCTTAAAACAAGAGAGAGCAGTTTATACACTAAATGTTGTCTTAGATATGAAAAAACTTATGTGAAATTAAAAATTATTTACCTTTTGAACAAACAGCCTGCAATGAGTGATTCCTTTGCAAATCTAATTAAGGGGATAAGAAACAGGCATTCAGAAAGAAATGACTGCTCTATAGATGGGAAACAAACTTCAGAAAATCTAGCTGTCTTACAAAAGAGTTGCTTCACCTGAAAGTTCCTTATAAAAAAATCAATGCTAAGTATTACAGCTGCTAATAACATCAGGAGTTAAAGCTAATGAAGTGAAAATACTAAATACAGTTCAGAGCTGTGCCGCTTTTGGCTTTACTAGCTCCTTTAGAAAAATACTTTATATCACCTAATAGCTGTGCAGTTTTGGGCGAAGAGCTTTACAGCAGCTAAATATGGTAATTTCACCCTCAGTGTGAAGTGAAGTTTTTCGGTAGAGCAAACCAAAAGTACTGCTGTAATAGAAACGTTTGTCTGAATTGAAGCACTTAGGGGAACTACTATGAATTTGGGTGAATGGACAGCCTCTAGTTAACAACTGCTTACCACTGACAGTGCATCTCTGCCGGTTCGGAAAGGCTGAGAGAACTCGGCAACTTTGGGTTGTGGCTTTGTCCCAAGAATGTTACAGTCCCCTAGCAACAACTATCACAATTCTATAACAACAACACTCACTAAATCCCAGTGCTGACTATAAACTCTAAACTTTAGAAATGATGTATGTACTTCCTGTCTAGTTAAGAGAATCTTTCTAATAGAGATAGTGATAATTAAGAGTAAGAAGTAGAAAAAGATGAAAATAAGATATGTGAGTTTGTAAAAATTCTCTTAGATCTGTGTTAAGACATCTTTGGGTGTTTGCTAAGTTAAATATATGCTAATGGTAGCCCTATATAAGTTTGTAAAATAGATCTATAGAGTTCCTTTAAGAATATAAGCTTGCAAGAAATATCTAAGGTAGTCTTAAGACATGTAGTAATAAGCTTGTAAGAAGTGAAGATACTAGTTGTAAATGTAAGTTTAAATAAGAAATAAGATGGAATGAATACAAGTATATAAGTAATAAGAAATATATTTGCTAAAGTAGTTCTAGAGTTTCCTTAAGGAGTATAAATAAGTAGATGTTATGTGAGTTTGTAAAAAAGTGTAAATGTTGAATGTGAGTCTAAATGCTTTGCAAGGCAAAAAATGTTATATGTGAGTTTAAAAAGTGTAAATGTTAAGTGTGAATCTATGCTTAATGTATATGGTGAAAAAACCTGAGATACAGAAGTTAGTGTCCTAGCAGACTGCAAAGCAGGCAGTCTGAGCAGTTTTCAAAAGTTCCAGAAGTCACTAAGAAGCTAAGAATGGTGAACCCCAGAACCAGCACAAGGCATCCGCAGCTGAGATCCATGGAAAATCGACGCAACACAGAAAAACCTGAGCTAACATCAAAAACGGTGCGGTTTAGAATACTACTGTACCTAAAAAGGTCTCTGGCTTGAGAACAAGTTCAGAGACGCTTGTTTGAACAAAAATTGTTAACTGCAAATGTTTTGGTTGAAAAACGTCTCTTCATATTTTGAAGTGATAGTCCAATACCAGAATTTATTTTCTGTTTGAACTTTTTGAACTTAAAATGAAAACTACAAAAAGATTTTGGTTATGGATTTCTTCATATTTGGAAGGCTAGTACCAGAATTTATCGTTTGAATTTTAAGACTTAAGAAATGAAATGAACAATAGAGATTTCATTGATATGGGACAATTTTGAGTTTACTTATAGTAATGACCTAGGAACTGTTTTCTGGAATTGGGTTAAAAATGGAACTGTTTAAATGAAGAAATTTATTATTTCTACCTAGAATCAAGATGCAGTTTTGTGTATGCATATATGCTTTATTAATTGGTGATTCATGAATTGTTTTGTGGAACTGTTTATGTAAAAATGAAATTACTTACAGGACTAGTTTTGTGTTATAAATGGAACTGTTTAAATGGAAAAGTTTGGGTTTTATAACTAGGCTTGAGATTTTGCTTAAAAAATTATAAAGAAAAGGGGGAGAGTTAATATTCCTTAGTCTAATTTCAAAAGTTGTTTGAGTGGATTAATGTCATGTTTTTGTTAGTAAGAAATACAAATGGGGTATATTAAGAGACTACTTTTAAAGTGTAAAGAGTTTTACTAAGAAACTGCTTTTGGATGTTTTGCTAAGTTTTCAAAGTGTTAATGGTTAGATTGAGAAGATTGCTTTTCAATATGGGTTTGTAGGAATTGTATAAGTTTGGGTTCCTCTAACTAGGTTTGAGATTTTGTTTAAAAAATTATAAAGAAAAGGAGGAGTTATGAGATTGAATTATGTTTGCAGAAACCTATTGATATTAATGCACCTGGTTTTGTGGAGTTAAGGAAATATTTAAGCTTGATGTGAATACATCGAAGTTTTTCCTACGTTCTGTTAGCAAGAAAATTCAAATGATTGAGTTAAAGTTGTAAGACGGAGAAAATTAACTTTATATAGCACCATATATGCTAATTCAAATGGTTCTGTTAAGAGTTTGATTTGTGTTGTAAGATTGGGAGAATTGTGACTATGTATAGCAATATTTATGTTAACCTGTTAATGGTAATGATGAAGCTAAGGGATTCTTTAAGTTTGTAGTCACCTTAAGAGTTTTTGGTTTAGAAAGGGCTTGAGGCAGCTAAGACTGCTGTAGTCACCTTGGACCTAATTCAAAAGAGAAATGCCATCTTTATCATCCTCTACTCCCATATTGGGAGGTGTAACAGCTGTGGAGATTGCTGTAAGCCATTAATAGTTATTTTTTTATATATTAAGAAACGGGGACCTGTGGGAGCCCGTTCTCGGGTTCCTCGTGGCTTTACCCAGCAGGTCCGCATAGAGGATGATTAGGACCACGGGCCTGAGTGCAGGTGTCTGAGATGGTCTGCACTTGGCTGTGCTGGGGGAGGAGGTCTTTTGCTCTACCCCTTGGCGTCTCTATAAAAACCCTGGGGCAGAGACAGTCAGGGCCCGTTGGAATAGGTTCCAGGCCCTCTCGAGGCTATCCTTTATTTTCTATCTGTTTATTTCCACGATATTCTCGGCAATAAATCCTTCTAGCTAATATTTCCTGCTGCTCGCACTCAAGAAAACTCTGGGGAACTGTGGGGGTGGTTAGGTAAACGCCCCACACAGCATTAATGCAGATGTTTGCTGAATGAGGATACTTTTGTCCTATTTGCTGTTTGATTAAAAAAAAAAAGTGATTATCAAAACACACGTGCATACTGAACCATTCTTCCATGGGACGGGGCATAATACACCCACATACACTCTCACACCTGAGGCTCGGAGAACATTGCAGAAGAGGGAGCGGAAAGATTGTAAGAGCCAAAGGATCGAGGACTTAAGGGGCTCTTAAGTGATGTATTATTACCTCAGTTGTGTGTCCAGCAAAAGTGCCAGTCTCTTCTAGCGTAAGAAATATTTTCATAAGATGTAACACTGCAGTCTTGATTCTTTATTTATTCTTGAACAGCATGTTGGATGTGATGTAGTGCTTTGCAGGGGTCATAGCGGGTGCTGGGTATCAGCCTTGCGCCAGATCTGGGTTATGAGCCTCTGATCTACAGCTGTGTGGTCTTGAATGTCCTGGGTATGTCTAGGCATCAGCCCTTGTCTCCTACAAATTCACAGGTCCTGTTGGTTTAGCTTATAAGAGAGTTGCTGGGTTGGTGTCTGCATCTATAGACATGTACAGCGGCTCTGCAGTCACACACACACACACCCAGTTTGCTTGGTTTTGTATTACATGGAGGAGGAGGATGAACACTGTGATTGCTCAGTTCATGATATTTGGAGCCCCACCCCTGGGCTGTGGTATTGCTCCAGGCTTCTTGTCTGTGTAGCCTCTTAGGTTTTTTTTTTTCCCACCCCTTTGTGGTTTTACATGTTGAGAGTTGAGATATGAATAATGTAATATGCATGTATTTATAAATTGTTTATTAGTTCATTATATTTGGTATATAATATAAACCCTCAACCATTCCTTATTTTTATTAGAAATGCTTATTTTCTAGATAAAAGAAATTGATAGAGTATCAGTAATGCTAAAATTATATTTTTCAAAATATATCCCTTTTTAAACATTTCAATCAACACACTAAATCACAATCTTCCAAACTCAACCAACCCTAAAATCTTACTAATTAGTGCAATAAAGAATATGTTCATTTTTAATGTGCTGAGATATTTTTGCTGACTTGAGTGAACAATAGTGTCTTCCATTGAATATGTCTGCATTACTAAATTATCTGTCAATTTGCTCTATTTTAGGTGACTTATGTCATTACAATTGACGGGAAACCCCACTCTCTGCATCTCAGGAACTAGTAAGATGTATTTTTTCTTTTGCAAAAAGTAAATGTCTGTGCCAGTTTTTGCTCTTTTAAAGTTTATGTGCAGTATTTAAATTCAGTAGTGCAATATAATGGTCAATCAACTTTTCAGTTTAGGATTTGTTAGGTCCTGAATATTAGGTCTATGAGACTCTCGTATTTGACTTTCAGATTTACATTTTTAAGTTGAGAAATAAATTATGTATTTGGAAATATTCAATTAAGGATTCCCTGTACCCAAGCATGGTGAGTTGCATGAATTTCTGAGATCAAATACAGTTAGTAATCAAGTGACTATGTTGAGAAATTCCAGTAGGGTCAATTTTATGATGCACTAATTATTTATGTGACTTAAAACAGCCTTCCTTAATATTTTTACATATGAGAAACCTCCCCTGTTGGCTTCAGCAATCTCAGTGCTGGGCGGTAATGCTTCTGCCCTTAAATAAAAGTTCTCCTTTAATTTTGGTCCAGCTCTGTTCCCACCCACAGCTCAAAGCAGCAATCAGTCTTTCTATACTGTCACATCACATTTTCCCAGCATCGCCTCTACGAAGGATCAGGTGGTGTCTTCAGAGCCTCAGGGATCAACGAAGATGTGTAACAACTGTTGCTCGTCATCTTTTTGCTTTGTGGCTGAACAAGGCTACGGAAGTTATCTTCACTCATGATGTCTGCTGACCTAACCCTGGCCTTTCCTTCTTCTACAATGTACTCCCCTAAAACTGACGGGAAATTTTGATAAGAGTATCACTGTTCTTCAGGGTTTTTTTTTTTTTTTTTTTTTTTTTTAAATACCATGGTTGCGTTCTACTCTTCATTTCGGCATTCATTCTCTATCAGTTGATGGCATTTGGCACAACTGGTCAATGTCTTCTCCATAAAATGCTTTCTCCACTGGACTCCAGAATATCATGCACCCCTGGCCCTGGTCTGACTCTTACCAGTGTTCCTAATCTTGTCATTCTCTCAGCATCGGCCTTTTCAGAGTCTTCCTCACCTTCCTGATCTGAGGGTAGTCTGTGGCTAGCAGTGTATTTCCTGACTGTTGGCTGTTGTAATTGATATCTGTACCTTATCCCACAGCAATGGATGCTGCACTCATTCACTACTTTATTTCATAATCAAATGTTTGCTACAATGCCTGTTGCTAACTTGCTAAAAGTGGACCTCGGATGCTCTTCCCAAATCTGCATTCCTCATAACCATCTTAGTAAATGGCAAGTCATCTCTTGCAATTAAAAAAAAAAAAGGAAAAGGAAAATTAAGAAAGAAGAAAAATATATCCTTGGCATCTCTCTTCCTTCTGCCTTCCCCAAGGTCCAGTGGGTTATTGAAGCCCAAATGAGCCTTCACCATGATTTCATCATTCAGGACTCCCTCAGGGATGGCCTGGGTGGTGGTATTAGTCTTCTGACTAGCCTCAGCTTCCATGTATTTGCCATGCAGACTGTTCTCAACACAGTATTGAGTTTGGCTTTCTTAAAATCTCTGCTCCTCTCCATTTACTCCAGCCCTATGTGACTCCATCTCACTGTCTTGTCACTCCACATTCTATTCCAAACACAGTTCCCATTGCTCCTCTTCATAGATGCACACCCATGTCTATCTCAAGGCCCTTTCGTTTCATCCCAGCTCTGCCTGCAAGTCCGTCTGGCTTGTTCTTTGTGCCTAGTCATCTATTTCAGGAGCTGTGCCATGGCATCCTACATACTTGTGTGTAATCACCCTACAGTAACCAGGCCTTGTTCATTGTCACAGAGCAATATATGACTCTGACTGTATTTTGTTTAGGGCTATATTCCAGGGCCCAGAAGAGGGATTGCCATGTGGTAGACATACTAGTGAGTATTTGTTCAATGACGTCATACACAGAAATACCTGACAGTGCTGGTCCAGTGTTGACTTCTCCTGACTCTGCCCATATACCATTTTTTTTATTTTTATTTTTTTTATTTTTTTTTTTTTTGGTTTTTCGAGACAGGGTTTCTCTGTGTAGCTTTGCGCCTTTCCTGGATCTCGCGCTGTAGACCAGGCTGGCCTCGAACTCACAGAGATCCACCTGCCTCTGCCTCCCGAGTGCTGGGATTAAAGGCATGCGCCACCACCGCCCGGCCCATTTTTTTTAAATAGTATGAACAATGATACCTCACTAAAATTATCATAATGAAACCATGCTTTATATGAATCCATTGCACTTAACATTGTTTTATTAATGTGTATATTCATTTTAAACGATGACTTAAATTCTATCTGTTGGTTTCTTTGAAGCTCATTCTTATCCCAGGATTTTTTGGTTCACACATACAATGAAACTGGATTTTTGTATTCCGACTCTTCACACTTAATGGTAAGAATCAGATGTCTTAGTATTTGTTACCTTATATTTTGTTGTTGAAAGGGATGTACTGTGTAATTAGACTACTTCTCCCTTTTAGACATTGTTTCTACTTGCTGAGACTGAACTGGGGCCTTTGCACATCCTAGGAAAACCTTATCATGGCGCTACTTCCCAAGCCCCATGTTGACAGTAATTCAAATGTTTCACTCCTTGGAACTGTGACCTGCTATATGGATGACGTCTATATATGTACATGTCATGGAAAAGAGATATAAAAATGGAGAAAACCCACAAGTAAAGAGAGTGCCCCAAATCTTATTTCCTGAGAGCTTGCATTAAAACTTCTACACAATTCATGATTTACTATTATCAAATCTTTTGCTATCATGAGCCTTCTAAAATATTTGATAACACAGTTTTGTTGTTGTTGTTAAAAAAAAGAATTTGTGTTTTCACCTGTGTGGTCTGTTTTTCAGACACATTGCCATTACCGAGGATATGTTGACGAATTTCCAAATTCCACTGTGACACTCAACATCTGCTCTGGCCTCAGGTAACAACATCCTAGAGAATAATTGTGTGTGAACGCAGTGGGCTATGCTTTAGAGTGAGACCATGACAAGGAGACGCAAATCCAGGGAAACCTTCAGCAGAACTCTGAAAGTTTCCTTTCTAATGGCCTTTCATTCATGTTAATGTCTGAACCTAAGTTGTCACTCAAACTAACTCAGCTGAGGGCATCCTGAGTGGAGGTGTTTCCAGAATGCTGGGCAGGAAGGAATGTTTTGAAGATGAGACCTTTAGAACACGTTAATGTAGTGGTTCTCACCTATGGGTTGTGAGCCCTTTGGCAAACCTCTGTCTCCAAAAATATTTACATTATGATTCATAACAGTAGCAAAATTATAGTTAAGAAGTAGCAACAAAAATAATTTTATGGTTGGGGTCATCACAGCATGAGGAACTGTATCAAAGGTCAAAGCATTAGGAAGGTTGAGAACCACTGCTTTAAAGGCTAGTGCTTTATTTATTTGTTTATTTATTTTTGTCATTATCTCAACTATGAAAAATGGCCTTAATTGGTTATTAAATCTAATAGGCCCATTCAATATGGTATCAGTTTAGTGCCATGCATAAGGCAGCTAATAAAGAAGACCCCTCAGTGGCCAAGGACAGCAATAAGTGATTTCTTCATTACTATGGGAACCATGAAAAGTTTATCAAGGGTGGATGACTCAAGAACAGAGAAGGAGGTTCTCCACAACCTCCTTTTCATGTTAGTGCTTTTTTGGATGTCTGTTCTGCATCCTGTTTTTCTTTACTTTTGCCTTGTAACAACAGAACATTCCTCATGGACTTCTTATGAGTTTCTGAGACTTTGCCTTCCTTAACATGGGGTTTTGATTATAAATAGGAGTACGCATTAGCTGTGTGTCTCATTTGATCTCATGGTGACATTTCCTTCCAGCTCCTCACCGTGGTTTGATGGCTTCTACTCTCCGGCTCCTCTCTTCTCCTTCTCTCTTTCCTTTTCTCTGTAACCTCTCTCCTTGTCGCCTCTCTACTAACTTCAGTCACCCTTAAAGCTTGTTTCTAGCTCACATGGAAAGAGACATTGATACTTGACTTTCTGCCTCTTCCATAGTTCGCTTTTGTGTGCTATCATTGAATTCCATCAATTTCCTGTAGTTGGCATGATATTTTTTATGGCCAGGTAATACTCAGCTGTGTATAGATCTCCTGTTTTCTTTATGCAGCCATCTGTTGTAGACACATAGGCTAACCCATGTTTTTTCCATGCCTTGGCTACTGTGACTAATGCTGCAGTAACAAAGCATGGTTTTCTTTACACACCCCGACTTTGTTTCCTTCTGTGGGCTGTGGTTTGCTTGTGACACTTCATCCACAAACTTGTGAGTTGAACGCCTAGCCCCAGGTGGTGTCACAATGAAGAGATGATTGGACCACAAGAACACTAACCTTGTTGAAGGATTAATCCATGATGAGTTCATACTGGAATGGCCTCTGAGGAGGAGGGTCTTAAGAGGCGGAACTAGATCACTGGAGTGTGTCTTTGAAGTATTTGTCTTATTCCCCTCCCCTTGGGTTCTGCCTGACATGAACTGAGCAACTGTTCTTTTATGCTTCCTTTAGCCATCAAGTTTTACCTGGCCACAGGCTCAGAAGCAAGGCCAAGTGCTCATGAGCTGGCATTTCTGAAACCATGAGAAACATATGACTCTTTCCCATCTGTGGTGGTTTGAAAAAAGATGGCCCCCAAGAAGAATGGCACTATTAGGAGGTGTGGCCTTGTTGGAGTAGGCGTGGTCTTGTTGGAGTAGGCGTGGTCTTGTTGGAGTAGGCGTGGTCTTGTTGGAGGAAGTATGTCACTGGTAGAGGCGGGCTTTGAGGTCTCATATATGCTCAAGCCATGTTCAGTGTTTCAGACCATTTCCTGTTGCCTGCACGTCAAGATATAGGACACTCTGCTACTTTTCCAGCACCATGTCTGCCTGCATGCCACCATGTCACCCATGATAATAATGGTCTAAACCTCTGAAACTGTAAGCCAGCCCCAAATAAATGCTTTCCTTTATAAGAGTTGCTGTGGTCATGGTGTCCCTTCACAGCATTAGAAACCCCACCTAAGACGCTGCCTACGGTTTTCTCAGGAACTTGGTCACCATAGTGGGAAGTGCCTGCCCAGGAATGGAATAGTTGGGTCCTTTGCTGCTTCTTTTTTTGAGGAACTCTTACTGTTCTCCATAGTGACTGTACTGATTGACATGTCTACCAGCAACGTGTAAAGTTCCTTTTCCCTCATCCCTGCCAGCATTTGTTATTTTTGATTTTATGGGTCACAGCCATTCTAACTGGGGCCAGGAGGAATCTCAATGCATTTCTCCCTTTCTTTCTCCCAGAGTTTGAGCATCTAACCAAGGTCTTGGGCCTGGCATGTAAGTGTTCTACCCCTTCGCTAACCCGCCAGTCCTTGTAGTTTTGATTTGCATTTCTCTGAAGGCTAACAAGCTTGAATACTTGTCCATGTATTTACTGGTCTCTTGAACATATGTCGAGAGGTGACTTTTATGTCTTTTTTCCCCCAATTTTTGACTTGGTTACTGCTTTTTTTTTCTTAATTTTTGAGTTTTTTGGTACTTGTCTGATGTGGGACAAATGAATGACTAGGAGTCTGTAGGACATTTTATCGTTTTGTTGATCCTTTGTTATGCAGACATTTTTAGTTTAATTCTATCTCACTTTTAATACTCATATTTTCTAAGCAAAGTCTTTGTCAATGCCTATTCTTGAAGTGTTTTCTTTGTATTTTATTCTAGTACTTTCAAAGTTTGAGCTCTTATGTTAAGTTCTCTGGTCAATTTTTTGTTGAATTCTATAGAGAGAGATCTACATTAGTCTTCTACTTGTGAATATCTAGTTTTCCCAACAGTGTTCATAAGGAGGTCAAACTTTCCTCTAGCCTAAGATGTTGGCCTCTTTGTCAGGAATCAGTTGGCTATAGATGTGGGCTTACTTCTGTGTTCTCAGTCCTACCCCACTGGTCATCCATCTGTCAAGAGCATGCTGTTCTGTTACTATAGCTCTGTAGTGTAACTTGAAGTTCAATACTTTGATACTTTAAGATTTCTAGATTTGCTCACAATTACTTGGATGATCAAAGTCTTTTGTCCTTCCCCATGAATCTCAGGAATTTTTCCCCCAAGATTTAGATTTTTAAAAAATAGAGATTGTACCGAATCTGTAGATTTCCTTTGCTATTGTGTCAGAATCTCTCCTGTCTGTGACTGTCTCTCATATTTGTGCTTCACTCGGTCACTGTGGCAAGGTGTCCCTAGGAGCCTCAGATTCTGCCTTTTCTTGTTTCCTGACCCAAAGAGCAGTGTGGTTCCCCAATAGTAGTACCCCAACAGATGGTCCCTGGTTATAGCCCTCGGTGATGCTGAGAGACAGAAGGAATTTGTTATCTGAAGGAGTCGTCCCTGGCAGGCCGTACTTCTTGTTGGATATAAAGTTTGTAAGAAAGGAGGATTTCTCCTGTACTGGGCCTGCTGGTTATTAGCTTTGTGTGCTAACATGTGTGCGTGCCATGTTAGCATTGTGTGCTAACGTGGTGGGCTTTCTGGGTCTGGGCTTTGCCCACTGCCAGAGAGCCAAGCTTGAAGTTGCCTATGATTTTGTGCTTTTCTCCAAGTTTCCTTTCTGATTCCATTTTTTCCTCTGTTCCCCTCTCCTCTCACCAGAACAGAAGTTTTTTTGTGTGTTATTCTGATGCCTCTTATTCCCTGAAACATATGAAGGGGACTTTCATTTTGTCCCACTGTTAAAGAACCTCAATATATCTTGAATTCTGATACTGTCTTTTGAAAAGAGTGCAGCGCTGCATAGGGCGGTATATGCGTGTGATCTCAGCACTTGGTAGCTGAGGCAAGAGGATCCAAAGTGTGAGGCCACCCTGAGCTATACTTCAAAATTAAGACCAATAGTGGTGTTTTTTTTAAAACAGTGGTGCCTGCAAAAGGAAATGGGGGGGGGGAATGCATAAAATCATTTGTTTCACTGTGGTTTCTTATTTCTCACATTTCAGATGATAGCTTGGCTGAGGGGGGTGCCGTGCATGGTTTTGATAATGATTGCCTTTCTGAATTCAGGGGATTCCTGCAGTTGGAAAACATCAGCTATGGAATTGAACCACTGGAATCTTCAGCAAAATTTGAGCACATAGTTTATCAATTGAAAAATGACACTCCAGTGTTAGCAGAAAATTACAGCCGTATTTGGCAGACGGACCAGCTCAATAAAGGTCATCCCAATGCACAGGTAACCATAGGAGTTCCAGTGGCAGGGAACACCAGGGAATCACTTCTGTTGTTCATCAGTCATGCAGGGAGACGAGGCTGATGAGCATAAATAATACATTTCACAGCTTTTTTTTTCTATGCCTTGACATAAAGCATTCAAATTTCACATAACCTGGAAGATCACCTAGTATTATACTTCACATGTATTGCTTTATGATGTATTCGTAACGTTTTCATGTTGGTGTTTTTCAAAGGAAACCTTTGGTATTGAAAACTATCGAACAATGAAGGAAGAAGAGCCACTATTTTCAGTGGCCTGCTGGAAGTACTTTCAATGTTTCCTATGCAGCTTTACATATTAATTGGACATATTTTCTAAAATAGGCCATCATTTCTATCTTACTGAAGATGGAAAGAAATATTAGTAAGCTTTGGCATCAATTAAACTATGATTTAAATAGGTTCACTAATAAGCTTTCCAAATAACACTAAGTTACATAGAAATAAGAAATTTAGTTGGGGAGCTCTGCCTCGTTCATCACTCAAGCATGACGGTAAGATGGGTACATACTGAGCAGTTTCTCTGGGCCAATATAGAAAAATGAAGAGAATAGAGATACACTTGTGACTTCATTAGAATTTAATTTGGCCGGGCGGTGGTGGCGCACGCCTTTAATCTCAGCACTCGGGAAGCAGAGCCAGGCGGATCTCTGTGAGTTCGAGGCCAGCCTGGACTACCAAATGAGTTCCAGGAAAAGACGCAAAGCTACACAGAGAAACCCTGTCTTGAAAAACCAAAAAAAAAAAAAAAAAAAAAAAAAAGAAAAAAAAAAGAAAAAAGAATTTAAGTTTGCCTGGCTGTTGTGCCTTTGGAAACTTGTTCCTTAGGCCTCTTGCCAATGAAAAACCCTTTCTTCCCATCAGAAGAAGCAGACATTTATCACATTGTCTTGGGAGAATGGTCTTGGCTGTCAGCTGTTCGGAGAATGGGAGTCTAGTTTGTTTTATGACAATTGCGTCCGTATTTCTCTGCCCCTGTGAACTCAATCGCTCAGAAAGTGTAACTTGGGGCTGGACCCTCCAAGCCAGCTGCACATGGAAGTGTCTGTAAGATTCCAACATTGTAACCCACCCTATGTACGCTGTGCTTACAGACTTCCGGTTGTGACAGGACCCCCTAAAGCCAGGCACTGAGTCCAGGCCATGTGCTATTACAGAGTTCTGTTTCTCTCAGTACCAGGGTAGATTCCTCCCTAGATAGAGTTGATTCTCCGAACGTTACCCATGATGCTTAGTTTGAATTGTCCAGTTGACACAGCCTCCAGGCACCTGGGGAAGGCGATTCAGTGAGTTTGTCTAGATTTCAGTTAGTATTTGGGTATGTCTGCAGGGGATTATCCTAATTAATGGGAAGATCCACCCACTCAGGGGTAGTACTACTTTTTGGTATTATATGACATTATTTCTGGGGAGATCTGAACACTCCAGGTAGGAAATCAATGGTAGATCAAAGTATAGATACCGTCAAAGTCCAACTTAGCAGACCAGTGTTTTATTGTGGTCACCTACAGGACTGTGGGTGAGTGGCTATTTACAGGAACAGAAATGATAACTCAAAGACAGCTGCATGGCCTTCAAATACCACCACACTATGAATAGTGGCTAACACTAGCTAAGGATGACCAGAAGCCTGGAGCACACTGCTCCTGCAAGAAATTCAGGTTAGAGGGCGTCTCTTCCAGGCAGATTAGGTAGTCTGCATCTCCCCCAGGCAGGTTAGGTCCTTTGCACCTTCCCCAGGCAGGTTAGATAGTCTGCACCTCCCCCAGGCAGTTTAGGTAGTCTGCACCTCCCCCAGGCAGGTTAGGTAGTCTGCACCTCCCCCAGGCAAGTTAGGTGGTCTGCACCTCCCCCAGGCATCTTAGGTCATCTGCACCTCCCCCAGTGCCCATTGCCCAAGAGTGGGTCTGCTTTATTCAGAACAGTTTTAGCTTGTCTTGTTCTGCGCAGTAGTGAAAAGGAGTGAGGAACTCCTGTCTGAATCTTTTACAGGAGTCTCATAAGGGACACAACTGTTTTTCTGGCCTTACTGGCACAGAACAACCCACACAGCCACAATCGGTTATTACCACCTACTTGTTGCTTCCGACCTATGGGGGGAGGGGGCGTTGCTCCCCCCAAATGGTCTTCCTCCCCCACACATATGCGTTGCTGAGTCAGAGCCACAAAAAAGTCACAAAGGAAAAACAGGGAGCAAGGTCCATTGAGACATCCAAAGCACAGGAGCAGGAATTAAAATGGTTTTCCCAAAGATCTGTTAATATATATCTAGAGCTCAATATTCTGCATATATATTAAGTTATCTATAAGCAGAGTGAATATGTAGTTATAAATGACCTTAAAGTATTTGGATAACAGTTTGAATTTAAAGGCAAAGTTTAAACAACGTTTCTCAGAAATACCATTCCCACACAGGCTGGTCTCTGCTTCTTCCAGGCAACTTGGCTGGTCTGAGAGTGTCTCTCAGGTGGCTTTGTGGAAGGGAGAGATTTAATGAATCTGGTCAGTTTCAGGGACTTCCTAAAGCTTTTGAGCTATCTACTTCCTAAATGTAACAAGCTTCCCTGCAGAATGGATTGTTTTTTACCTCCTTTTATTTCAAAAGTGGGTACTGGGTCCAATATTGGAAAAGTAACCCAAGTTAATACCAACCCAGCTGGTATAGAAGAAAGCCCACATTTTATCCATTGTGTGGTAAAAGAAGATAATACAATTCGGTGTCCATTTGATGCAGACACTCAGCAACCTTGTAATAGAGTGAAGTTTGCCCTTGATAAATACTATCCATGAAAGCCTAATCAAAGATAATACTCAGTGACACAAGACTGATTGCCCTCTTGTTAAATTTTGATAAACTCAAGTCTGTCTGCTTTCATCCCTCTAACTATCATGATACAGGATTGCTTGGTGGATTATGCAATACTCCTGAATCCAATGATGGAAATATACACTTCCTGAATATTAGATGGCATATGAAAATCCACCACACTCTTATAAACAGCAGGGAAAGTGTAGAAATGCTGTACACACAAACTGCAAAGTGCTGATTTAATGAAGAACTAAGTAAATGGAGAAAAAACTATTCATTATGGGACTGTAAGATTTGGCATAGGAAGGACTACATTTTCTCTGAAAGTGATGTATGAATTTCATATAACTGTAAAAAAAAACCAGCAAGAAGATAAGTAGATACATAGGTACTGTATATCAATATAAGATAATATATATTTACACAATCTATATTGGAAATAAAATGAGCCACAGATGAAATCTGACACCATAAACTGCATCATTATTGACAATAAAGACACTTGAAAATGATTTAGAGCCCAAGGCACAACCCATAGGAGAGGGAAAAGGCCTACTGGCTTCTCTTAAAAATCACAGTGTTTTGATCTGCAGAAGGCCACATGACAGTAATGAACATGCCAGCTACACATGGGGATAATGGGGTGAAGACTCATTCCCAACTGGTAACTTCCTTGTGGGCTTTTAACTTTTTATGTATTTACATCATTCTCTCCCTCCCTCTCCTTTCTCCAATTCCTCCTGTTCCTCTTTCATTCCTCAAATTCATGGCTTCTTCTTCTTTTTTTTTTGTGGTTTTTCGAGACAGAGTTTCTCTGTAGCTTTGGAGTCTGTCCTGGACTAGCTCTGTAGACCAGGCTGGCCTCAAACTCACAAAGATCCACTTGCCTCTGCCTCCCGAGTGCTGGGATTAAAGGCGTGCGCCACCACCGCCCGGTAGCCCTCCTATATACAATGGACAAAGAAGCTGAGAAGGAAATCAGAGATACATCACCCTTTACAATAGCCACAAATACATAAAATACCTTGGGGTAACACTAACCAAGCAAGTGAAGGACCTATATGACAAGAACTTTAAGTCCCTGAAAAAAGAAATTGAAGAAGATCTCAGAAAATGGAAAGATCTACTATGCTCATGGATAGGCAGGACTAACATAGTAAAAATGGCAATCTTACCAAAAGCAATCTACAGATTCAATGCAATCCCCATCAAAATACCAACACAATTCTTCACAGACCTGGAAAGAATAATACTCAACTTCATATGGAAAAACAAAAAATCCAGGATAGACAAAAGGGCTTCTTATTTTTTAATTGTAATTGTTACACACACACACACACACACACACACACACACACACAAGCACTCACACACACACAGGGACAGAGAGAGAGACAGAGAGACAGAGATGTTCATAAATACAGCCCACTGAGATCACTCAGTGTCGCACATAGGTGTTTAGAGCAGACCTCTTGGGATTGGCTAACCTTTCAGGAGCTCAAGGAAACCACCAATGCCTGGAGTTCTCCTTCTAAGGGTGAAGCCCTCACAGGGAACCTCTCATTCCAAGGATGTTTTGAAGTGAAAGCTGTGTTTTGCAATAGTCTTTTATATTTAGGTCTCGACCGTGGTTTTATGTATGTCTCCCCTGACTTCCTTGCATGTTAACTTTTGCTTTTAGAAAGCTCGGTACACGCTAGCAATTAATTAATATTTTGGGTTGTTTTCCAGGACAAAAATCATTCACAACTATTCCCTCAAAGACTAAAACTACATATTATAGTGGGGAAATCTTTGGTAAGTCCATCTCCCTTCTTGTATCCTTCCTGCCCGCTTCTATCCCCTCTCCTCCTCTTCTCTCCTCTTCTCTCCTTCTTCTATCTCCCTTTCTTTTCTGTTCACCCCCTCATTTCTTGTACCCTCCTCCATTTCTTCCTTTTCCCTTCCTTCTTCTTAATGAAAAACTTAGAGACAGAAATGATTTGTTTTCTTTGAGCTCACAGGTGTTTTAGTTTGTTATTCATTCAATATCATCTGCTTTATCAAATTGAATTGTGAAAAGACAGCTAAACAGTAAGAGAATTACACTGTGATGTAGTGTATGCTAGCACAAACAGTATGAAATAGTACAATCCTAGAAGGCGTAGTAACTGCTCAATGTTCATACCAAAGGTTTTTAAGATAAATAGTGAAGGTCTTAGCAGATGTACACAGTGGTAAAAGCCCAAATCAGGATTCTTTCAAATATGCTGTTCTGTTTGTTGAGTGATAGGTGGGTTGATGCAACTGAAATGGATATAGCCATCACTCCAGGATTGTGGGTCTGTGGGAGGATCAAACGGAGTAGCTGAATCTCAGCCTGAGGCAAGAGCTTGCTTGTGTTTCACCCGTGTGTAGTTGGGAGATGCTGAAGAATTTGTGCAGCATGAGAAATGGAATCAGTTAAGATTCAGTAATGTGGAGGGAATTTAAAGTGGTCAGAGAGATGGGCACGTAGGGCAGAGGACAGTATGATGGAAGAGATAACTAAAATCCCATGTGGAAACTGCTGTTTTACCTGTTTCTTATTTACATATTCATATAAAGGGTTTAATTGGAATTACCCTACAAAGATATGGTGTTCCTCCTAGAATCCATAGGTTGTTAAATGAATTTCCTAGTGCTAAGTATGGAATGCATCCTTTTGTGTTCTTGGTCAGAGGTGTCCTGGAGACCCCACAATAATATAGGCAACTGCAATTGTTGATTTCCCAGCAGAAGTTGATGCGAGACCTTATTACTGAAGACAGCACACATATTGGGCATACGACATAGAGCAATAGAGTTAGTATTGACCAGGAAGCTTCTTCCTGATGGCTTTTCATAGTAGTGGAAGGGGCTGGGGAAAAGGTAGGTCATCACTAGTTTTTCTTAACTGTGTTCTCTCTCCACTATGTAATGACCAGTGTGACAAAGCATGCCCAGGGGTGCAAGAGTGGTATACACGTTATAGAAGAACCAACCACTGTTTTTAAAGTTGAATTTAAGGCCTGCTCCACAGGAGAAAACACATCCCTAGTACTGCAAGTCTGGCTAAGAACCCATGTTTGGGGCATTCACAGGCCCCAGGGACGAATCCACTGTTGCTATTCTGCTAAGCGGACTGTGTATCGAATTGCATTCTAAATTCACATCTCTATATCCAGAGATCTCATATCTCATCAGAGAAGTTTCTTCGTAGAGTGGATAGTATTTAACACAGAAACTCACAATTGATCAAAGTGCAGCCAACAAGGGTCAGTGCAACGCTCAGCCATAAATAGGATATCATATCTCACACACACACACACACACACACACACACACACACACACACACACACACACACAATTCAGACTGTCACAGGATAGAGAGTGAAAATATAAGAGGCAGGGCTCAGAGAAAACTGCAACAAAACAATGATTTCTGGACAGGACAGAACCACTGCTCTCATGATCTCATGAGACCTGATCAAGCCAGTCAACACTCTAGTATGGACTGAAAAGGGGTTTATGAGTCCCCATCCTAAGTGAGGAGCTATGGACAGTTGATGGCTTCTAGGAGAGAAAGAGTCAGTTTTTTTTTTCAAGATGTGGCCCCTGGTAGGTTGCTCATGCTCTAGTGGATGGCCCAGGGAAGTACAAATTAGACTCTACAAATTGGTTATAAAAAAAAATAAAAAAGAAAAGAAAACTAAAGAAAGATAAAGAAATTAAGGAAGAGAAGACACAGAGTTGAGGGGTTGGGAATAGGGTAGATTTAGGAAGAGTTAGGGGGAGAAGTAGGGGGCAAATATGATTCAAATGTACAATATTAAATTCTCAAATAATAAAAATATGTATAGCCAGTCTTTCTTTAGACTGCCAGCTCCCAAATAATGACATGGAGACTTCTTTAAGTATGAAAGCTTGACCTTAGCTTAGGCTTGTTCCCAACTAGCTCTTAAAACTTAAATTAACCCATTTATATTAATCTATCTTCTACCATGTGGCTCATTACTGCTCCTCAGTACCTTATGTCAGATTTACTGCATCTCACTGGTGAATCCCTTGCCTCTCAGGTTCTTCCCAGAGTTCCTATCTCTGCCCAGAAGTCCTGCCTATCCTCTCCTCCCTGGCTATTGGCCATCCAGCTTTTTATTAAACCAATCAGAAGGTGCCTTAGACTGGTGAGGTAAAACAGAGACATCTCACACGGTGTGATCAAATAACCTCCAACAAATATGTTTAAAAAAAAAAAAAAAGAGTACAGATCCAGAGAACAACTGGAAGGGTCCACCATAATTCACATCTTTTGAAGAGTATAGTGAGGAAGGATTTCAGAAATGTTGGCCAGAAAAATGTGTTGAATGACTCATACCTTCTACTCATGCTCACAGAGCCTAAGTACACAAGTCCATATTTTTTTTTTCAATTGAAAGTTGAGAATTTGGCCTGGGGCTTCTAGCCCCAGGCTGGTGAGAAGACTGTGGCTACAGCTCTGGCCCCCCAAAGTGTTTGGACTGAGTTGCTGAGCGTATGCAGCTAATGATGCCCAGGAACAGAGGTAATTTATCAGCTCCAGAGTCAGAGTCCACATCCCTCTGGAGGTGGTCCACTTTGTTTAGCAGGTTGTATTAACATGTTCATTTGACAGGATTTTCACTCCACATCGTGATAATGTTTATCTTTTCTGCTGCAGACTTATTTCCAATTTCAATTGTTTCTTCTGTTTCCTCATGTATTTTCTCTTCCTCATTTGTGGAGCATGCACTGAGAGGTCCTTGAATCCCTGTTTTCATAGGCCATTTCCAGCTGTGGAGGTCTGGTTATCATGGGGTGGAATCCACAGAGATGTGTTAGTGCCTCTCACTTCATACCTTTTCTGCTTGAGAGTCTTAGAAGTTTACACTGAGTCCATTCTAAATGCCAGTGTGTTCTTGGGTCATTGTTTTTAATAAGGATTATTATTTTTAAAATTATTATTATATAATTATATAGTATCATTTTAGTGTTTTATTATAAATCATTATATTTTATATAAGTTACATATGATTTTATTATAATATAATTAGTATAAAATTTTAGTTGTAATTGGCAAAATAAAACTTTAATAAAAATATCACCATGTAGAAATACTTGATAAAATTATGCTTGTCTTATAGTACTAAAATAATTCAGCTGTTGAAAAATGTACTATCATATTATTTTAATAAATCCTAAAACAGTTAAATTTGTATTTCAGTATGATTACATGGGATCTGACACTTTGGGTGTAACACAGAAAATTTTCCAGATTATTGGGCTTGTCAACACAGTAAGTTTTTAGTTTTTCAGATTTCTAATTTCATGAAAAAGACATTGAATATGACTTGCATTTTAAAAGTATGGAAAATTAATGACTTGAATATATTTTATTAGCTCAATGTTCCCAATACTCTAGTGAACTTCTTTCTGTATTTTTTTTATATAAGAGTTGATATTTTTGAAACAGACACTGTAAATCCTATTCATAGATGTTTACTCAGCTGGAATTGACTGTTGTGTTAGCCTCTTTGGAACTGTGGTCAGATAAAGACCAAATTTCTACTGACGGAGATGCTAATGATATTTTACAAAGATTTTTGGACTGGAAACGAGACTATCTTACCCTACAGTCCCATGAGATAAAACACTTACTCATGTAAGTAGACAGTGTTCTGCATAATTAACAAATTAGTAATTCCACGAAGGTCAATTTTTGCATTCATTATATTCTTCAGTTTTCTGTAGGACACTTTGAAGATTATATATATGTGTACATACATATTGCATAGCATATACATACATTTGCTGTGAAGTTTATATATGTATACTATGTGTATGATAGTTTAAAAATAAAAACAATGATGGCCAATTTTATATTGGCATATTTTTGTATTTAAAGTAGAATTAATGTTAACAAATCCTGAATCTCATTAATTTATATGATATCAGCCTTGCTGAAGAATATGTCAGTCTAATCTAATAAATAATATAAAAATTGTTTATTTAATTTTACCCATACAGATTAATGTATTTCATGTCTACTTTTTCATGAGGATAGATTTGTGTAGGTTGCTTTGTGATAATTTAGTATTGAACAAGCGCTTCTGTTTAAAATATGTAACACTGCCTCTTCTATAAGTTAAAAGTTCTCTTCCTTACTTTTCAGCTTTTAGTGGCCTAAGGAGTTACTGCACATAAGGGAAACTTAGTAGCACTTTAGATAATAGAATAATATCAAATCTGAGAGCTAGGGGAAGAAAAAAGTTGCTATCAAATGAATAATTACAATAATTTGGACATTTTTGCATACTTTATTAGATATTCAGATTGGAAGTTTATATGTTTCTCAAGTTATCTTTTTTAACTTCATGAGGAGGTAAATATATGCTTATATGTTGTGCTATATAATTACATGAATACAAAGTAAACCATTACGGTGTAGTTACAGGGAACATCCAAAATATATTGGAGCAGCGTCACCGGGTGACATATGCAATAAAAGCTATGCTGCAGGTGTTGCCATGGTATGTAGCTTTCATTCTTCTTTACATTATTACTTTCCAACATCCATATGCTATGTAAGTGTTTATGCAGGAGTTAAATGGTTTCTAACAATTTGTTTTTCATTATTACTTTGTTAGGACAAAATTGTTCAAATCTAAAAATGTCCCATTGCATTACAAATTTCAAGCATAATTAGCATAATACAGAGACTAGTAAATTCTGTCACTAATTAGCTGTGACATTTACTAAAGTTGCCTTAGATTTTTAAGTAATACAAGCATTAGCTCAAAAGTAAAGGCGCCCCCAATGTGTCCAACTTCAGGAAGTAGCAGAAGCCATCAAGTTGTGTGTGCCATTTCATAAATAGCACTTCACGCTATTTCCACAAATTGCATTTCATTCTCTTCTGAGCCAAATAATGGACTAATATTAAATTGCTTGGATTGCATAATAAGTGGCACTTCTGGGTTTAATAATTGCATCACATTGGTTTGTCCAAGTCCCTTAATAAAATGTGTCTAACCTTCCTCCGTGTTTAAAAAAGGCCTCTGCCTCTACTCTGGAGACGTTCTGGGGATGTGTTTTCTTTTCTTACCACTGCACGTGGGATGTGCTGCCCAGCTGAGATGTGACAGCACTTGCTTTGGAACATGTGCATTTCTGTTTCACATTCCACTGACTCATGTCTCTACAACTGATGGAGGAAAAGAAAGAAGCCAGCCATCATGGGAGCTGGGTGATAAAGAAGGGATTTGATTCTTTTAAATTTTTGGTTAATTATAGTATTTGAAATACATATATATGATAAAAATATATAAAATATAATCGTATGTATATATGCCTATATATTATATATGTGCACACACATACACATATATATGTACCTTGGAATTTACTAGTCTCTAGTATTCCCCTTGGGAACTTAAAGCCATGCTTTTCTCCCACACATGTTTTTTGCTTGCTTGCAGCCTCTATAGCAGAAGTTCTCAACCTGTGGGTGGCGACCCTCCTAGATCAAATGACCCTTTCACAGAGGTCACATATCAGATATTCTGCATATCAGATACTTGCATTATGATTCCTAACAGTAGATAGTCTTTAGTAATGATATGCACACATTTAAAATCATTTGGCTTCATCTTTTCTCTGATTTCAGTATTCCAGTTTATTTTGCAGTGTTTCTAGCCCTTCATTTGGCCTCAGTCCCTCCCCTACACGCTCTTAGATCTGGAGTCTTCTCAGCTCCTGCCCCAGGCTGTTGAACTGTGTGTCCTGTGCTTTCTTACCTCCTAGCTTGTGTGTGTGTCCTGGGCTTTCTTACCCCCAACTTGTGTGTCAGTGAAGGTGACTGGAAGGTCAGGAGGAAGGCAGTGGAACCACGCTCTCAGGCTTTGCTAGGTGCAGAGTCAGGTCTCTTTGGACTCTTGTTTCTCCATTTGTAGATCTCCTTTCTCCCTGAGAGCACTTTTCCATGAGTCTGGAAAGTAGATCTTCACTCATGTGGATGTCCCTGGACTGAGAAGTAACTTACTTTTCCGTTTTTAAAAAATAATGTTTTTTATTAACTCTTTGACATTTTTATACAATTTTTTTTTACCATATTAACCTCCTCAACATCTCTTCCTTTCCCTTTCCTCTTTTAAACCCATCCAGTTCAGTTTGTGCTGGCACACTACTCCGAGTATGGTGCTTGCCCTGTAATGTGGTATACCAGGTTTCACACCATTAAACATGACTTTCCCTCTCTCAGCAGCAATCAAATGTCAATAGCTCCTCATCTAGGGACCTTGTGGTCACCTACCCCCATCCATGCTGGTATTTTGTCTGGCTTGAACTTGTACAGGGCTTGTGCATACTGTCACAGTTTCCATGAGTTCATATGTTCATCCCTCTGCCTCACTACGTCTGGAAAACAATGTCCTTGAAGCCATCCACCTCTCCTGGCTCTATATCTTTCTGTCCTCTCTTCCATATAGATCCCCAAATGTTAGGTGGAGGAGTATGGTATAGATGCCCCATTTAGGACTGAGCACTCCTGGGTCTTTCATTCTCTGCACATTAACCATTTGTGGATCTCTGTGTTGCTTGCCATTCACTGCAAGATGAAGCTTCTCTGATGAGGGCTGAGAGAGATGCATTGACCTATAAGTATAACAACAAGTCATTAGGAGTCATGTTAATGCTGTGTCCATTTAGCAGACTACTAATAGATTTTCTGCTGAGGACCATGACCTGTCTAGCCACAGATTCTTGATCTTATTCACAGAGACAGGTGTAAGTTCCATCTTGTAGAGTGGCCTTAAATACAATGAAAAGGTGGTTGGTTACTGTCAAAATACTCATACCACTGTTGCACCAGTGGGCATATCTTGCAGCCTGGCCATTAACCTATCTCTCAGTGGTCATAACTGTGTGAAAGTGATGATTACTTTTCTCCTTCAGTCATGTGCATATCACCTTCTACCATTATGAAAGCTATCCGTTACAAATGAAGTTTCCAAAGCTGAGTACTAGCTGGATTTTTCCATGCTGTATGACTGAAGTATGTGATGTCTTTAGCAATAGCAGCTTACAGTCAGGTTCTGGAGAGTGACCAATACCATTGGTAATGGCCTGTACTGTTACAGTTGTAGGGAGTGGTGTCTATAGTAATCTACTGGTCAATAACTCAAAAAGAGATAACCCATTTCTTGTGCCGGTGGTGGTAGTGTCTAGTTGGAATATACTTTGGTTTCCTAACCCCAGAGCTTCTAAGCATCTTCTGTTGCTTCATCAATGATTTTTAGCCTGATAAACCAGTTCTTTTCCGATCTCATGGTAGAAAATTGTTTTTGTCTTATAGGTTTGTCTTGTATGCTTTGTCTTATGTGTATCTGAGTATCATGGCTTGCCCACATTGTTCATGCAGAGTTCTAATGCAAGTTAGTGCAAGACTTCACTCAATCTGTTACTCCAAGACTTTAATTGCAATGGACTGAATGCTAATGGCAGTTGTAGATATTGCAGGAACAAAGATAAATGAAGCCCCAAGTCCCTCTGTGATGTTTTTGTCAACAAAAGCAGGTCATTCTCATGTGTCTGGTAGGTGAGCGCCTTACTTTCATTTTCATTGCTGTGATTAAATACTCTGACAAAATGCAACTTCAGGGAGAAAGGGATTTGGTTGGCTCACAATCCCAGATGCAGTTCATCATATCAAGCGAGTCATGGCAGCAGGACCTTAAGGCAAGCATACCATAATTAAGAACAGAGAGAAGTGAATGTACACATGCTTGCTTGCTTACTTGTTCTCAGCTCAGTCTCTCCACTTCTATATAGTTTGGGACCCTCCTGCTTGGGGAATGGTGCTGCCCACAGTGGGCTGTGTTTTCTCACATCAGTTAAGTAAGACAATTCACCACAGGCATGTCCACAGGCCAACCCAATATGGACAATATCTCATTGTGACACACTTTCCAGATGGTTCTAGATTGTGGCAAGTTGACAAAACTAACATTCATAGTCAGCCTTTTTGCTCCTCTTGCTTAAAGTTCCTGTAATGATCTTACCTGTATGGTATGCCTTATGGTATGAGGAAGGTTCTAGTTTAGAGATTAACAAACTACAAGAACCCAGTTTTACCACTGCAGTGCAAGTGTCACATGGGTGCCAATAAAACTTTATTCATGGATAGTCATATTTGAATGACATATAGTTTTCATGTACCACAAAATATTTTTCTCTTGAAAATTTTTAAAGTATTTTGAAATATAAAAACCATTCTTAGTTGTAACTACATGAAAGCAGGAAGCAGCTGGATTTGGCCCGATTTGTTTGCCAACCCCATAATAGCCCAGGTCTTATGCTCAGAAAGAATAATCAAAATAAGAAGTGATTCTATGGAAGGGGACAGTTTAGAAAAGATCTTGCTCTTCTAGACTGACATTTACCAGAGGAACAAATAGAGATGGATACTGAGTGCTCAAAAATAGGAATAATAAAATAGGTGGGTGCTGTGGGTATCACTCTGTATGCTGTAAATGTGTTGCTCTGATTGGTTAATAAATAAAGTGCTGATTGGCCAGTAGCCAGGCAGGAAGTATAGGCGGCACAAAGAGGAGAATTCTGGGAACAGGAAGGGCTGAGTCCGGAGTCACCAGCCAGACACAGAGGAAGCAAGATGTGAAGGCAGAACTGGGAAAAGGTACCAAGCCATATGGCTAAACACAAATAAGAATTATGAGTTAGTTTAAGTGTAAGATCTAGCTAGCAAGAAGCCTGAGCCATTAGGCCCAACAGTTTTAATTAAAATAGCATCTGTGTGTTTATTTGGGTCTGAGCGGCTGTGGGCCCAGGCGGGACTGGAGAAAACGCCAGCTGCTGGTGGGGTCTACACTAAAATCAGTACACTTCCTGGGGCTTCCTGAGAGTTTGTGTTAATTCATAGTATGTAGCTCTATAGTTGTCTTTATCCGAGATTGGAAGTGGGGTGCCTGAGAATTGTAGCTTGAGATCCAAAATTTTCCCTCCCTATCTGCTTGGGAACAGTCCAAGAAGGGTTGCTGTTTTCCTAGACTTTTGAGGAATTTAGTTGTGAAGGACTTTGGCTCTGGGCTCTTTTTTGTGAGTTTCTTCACTATTGATGCAATTGTTTTATTTGTTATATATCTGTCTGGGATTTCTACTCCTTCCTAATTCCATCTTTGTAAGTGGAATCTTTCTCAAATTTGCCCATTTCTTCTAAGTTGCCAACTATGCAAACATGTAATTCCTCAAAATAGACTCTAACAACCCTTTGTGTGACATCCTTTTTAGTTTATCTCTCTCCTTGTTGATTTTATTTGAGCCTTAAATTTGTTTTCTCAGCTCACTTAACTAGGACTCTGTCCACTCAATTTTTTCTAAACCAAACCCATTTATTTTATTTTATAATTTAATTTAATTTTACATATCAGCCACGGATTCCCATGTTCTCCCCCCTCCTGCCCCCGCCTTCCCCCCACCCCAACCCCCATTCCCATCTCCTCCAGGGCAAAGACTCCCCTGAGGATTGAGTTCAACCTGGTAGATTCAGTCCAGGTGGGTCCACTCAGTGCATGAGTTGGCTGTTTGAAACCTGGGGCTTATACAGGGACACTTGGCTCAGCCTGGGAGGAGGGGACTGTACAAAGCCAATTTTTTATGAAGTTTATTTTTTCTGTTCTATAAATTATTTCTCCCTATTCTGATTCTCTTTATGTTCATTTGTTTGGTTTTCCAAATTTGTTTTTTAAAAAGGCAAAACATTCACTTATTTATTCTTTCAAAGGACCAGTACAGACATTTTAGACAGTCACATAGATTTATGTAGATAAAGAACATTTTAGATATTATACTTAAGAGTGATTCATTGGAAACCCTGATCAGAGGAAGACATAGCAGCCTGATGATACAATAATTTACAATGTAAAAAAAAGTGAAAGTTGAGTACCTTTAGCTGAAATTCTATTTTAGCTCATTTCATGATACATATTTTTCATTAAAGCAGCAGATTGTAGATAGACTTAGCTTCTGAATCATTAGGTCATGTTGTATGTATACTGTGCAAGAGACAGAAACAATCATTTCAGAAGCCAGACCATGTTGTTTTTGTTACTATGGCTCTGTAATATGTCTTGAGATCTGAAATGGTAATGCCTCTTCATTGCTAGTTTTATTCAGGATTGTTTGGGGTTATCTGGGGTCTTTTGTGGCTCCCTATGAATTTTAGGGTCGATTTTTCTATTTCTGTGAAAATGAGATGGGGATTTATATTGGGATTGCATTGATTCTGTAAATGACTTTGGGTAAAATGGTCATTTTCACCATATTCTATCAACCCATCAGCATGGTATGCCTTTCCATTTTCTGGTGTCTTTATCTCTTTCTTCAGTGGTTTGAAGTTTTCATTGTAGAGGTCCTTCACCTCCTTGTTTAGGCTTATTCCTAAATATTTTCTTTCCTTTGGGATACTTTGAATGTGATTGCATTTATGACCTCTTTCTCTGTATAGTGTGGGTGGTGTATAGACAAGCAATTCATTTCTCAAGGTAGTTCTGTATCTTGCCACACTGCTGAATTTATTCATCATTTCTAAAAGTTTCTTGGTAGAATTTTTAGTTTCTTATGAATAATATAATATATATTATTATAATGTGTAATGCAATGTATATTGTAATGATATAATTTGCAGATAGGAGTAGTTTGATTTCTTCTTTTCCTATTCATATTCCATTAATTTCCTTCTCTTGCCTTATTACTCCAGCTACCGCTTTAAGCACCATACTGAAAAGGAGAGGTGACAGAGGACTGCCTTGTCTCATTCCTGACTTCAGTAAGATTGTTTCAAGTTTTTCTCCATTTAGGATGATGTTGACTGTGGCTTTCTCATATATAGATCCTGTCATGTTGAAGTATGTTCCCTCTAGTCTTATATTCTATTCTCTAGGATTTTTATCATGAAGCAGTGTTGGATTTTGTCAAAGGCCTTTTCTGCATCTATTGAGATAATCATGTGATTTTTGTCTTCAAACCCATCATGTGATTAATTACATTTGTTTTCTTGCATATATCAAACTATCCCTACATTTTAGAGATAAAGCCAACTTGATCATAGTGGATAATCTTTTTGATGTCTGTCTGTATTCTGTTTGCAAGTATGTTGTTGAGTATTCTATGTTCATTGGAGGTTTCAGACTAGTTTTCTTTGCTTGTGTCTTTTCCTGGTCTGGGTATTGGTGTGGTACTGGCTTCATAGAGTGAGTTTTGGAGTGTTCCTTCTGTGTCTACTCTTTTGAATAATTTCTTTGAAAGTCAGCTAGACTTTCGCTGTGAATCCATCTGACCCTGGGGTTATTTTAGTTGGAAGTTTTTTTTTTATTAGTATTTTAGTCTCCATGGTTGATAATAAGCTAGACCTTGGAGTAGGATGTGTTTTGGCACTTTTAAAAAATCTGCAGAACTTGTAGCGATGGCTTTGTGACTGAAATTATTTTGAACAGTTTAACTTGAAAATTGTTTTATTTTGAGGAGTCTCTTCATCTTCATGACTTTAGCCAACATTTTTTTTATCAGTTAGACATTTATAAAAGAAGAATACCATGGCTCCTGTGTTACTGGGCATTAAGACTCTGAATTCTATATTTTATCTCAAAATTTGATGTTCCCAAATTGGGTGTCATTACCCATGCCATGTTCTGGCTTTAACCTTCAAATGTCAGCACTGGGGATTCCAAACTTAGATACCACAGACATCAGGGAAGCATACGTACTCACTATTGTTTTTCATTCTGATAGAATTTTCCTGTTTTCAGTTACACACGTGTCTACAATATGTATAGTTTTATGGGGCTTTTAAAAATCACTTTATTTTAATGAATGTAGAAATAAAAAAACATGCAGCTAAATTAAAATGACCAATTAGCATAGATATGCATAGCAAAGTAAATTATTACAAAGTATGCTCAATATAAAAAGAATTAGAGTATAACATTTTATGACTGCAAAGACATTTATCACTTGCCTTTCTTTTATTCTGATATAATATTTTTATCTTCAATCTTCTCTATTTTAGTATCCAGAAGACATAGGTTTGGAGGGATTCTCAGTGGTTATCACTCAACTGATTGGCCTTCACATAGGATTATCATACGATGATGTCAATAATTGTTCCTGTCCCAGAGCTCCATGCATAATGCAACAGGGAGCACTGTAAGAATTTTTATGATGAATTTTATTTTTAAATTCTCTATTAGACTTATTTATTTTATTTATGTGTGTTTTACCTGAGTGTGTGTCTTTATGCCATGTACCTGCTTGGTGTTCACTAAGGACATAAGAGAGCGTCAAAACTAAGATCCCCTAGAACAGACAATATAGTTGTGAACTACAATGTGGATACTAGGAATCGAACCCAGGTTCTCTGCTTATAACTGCTCAGCCATCTCTCCAGCCCCAAGTCATAACTAATTTTACATGTTATTCCAATATTGATTTCATGATTTAATGAACATTGAAGTATTTTTTAAGTTGTATTATGCTTGATAAGATAGCATATAAAGTATTTTCCATGTGATATATGAGTCTGGAAAAGTGCTATATGTTATTATTAAGATATTTTCATTGGAGGAAATTAGATAGATACAATTTAATATTGAGGGAAACTGTGAGATGTTAGCTGAGCACGTGATACTGTTGCTACTTTGTTGCCTAATGACACCCTTAATAATGCAATCTAGGACTGGCAGCTTTGGTTACTACTTTGGTGTAAAAAAAAAAAAAGGAGGGAAGATTTGAAGGAGGAAGTGCCATTAATTCCTTATCTAGAAAACTCAACAGAAACACTCTACAATTAGGATAATAAATAGAAATGTAAAAAACAAAATTAGAGTGAACAAATTTAGAAGAAACGCAAGAGTATGTTAATTATCAAATTAGATGACTCATAACATTATAATTTTCTGGCCAATGAAAATTTAATTTAATCTAAATACATTTTTAAAAATGGTTTTAAAGGAATTTGATGAGTTCTATGTGAAATGATAAAGAAGACATGGGATATGGACACAATGTTTTGAGCACTGGGAACTGGAATGTGTGGTCAACAGGTGTGAGACACTGTGCGCTATCTACAAATGGATAGAACAAAAAGAAAGATGGCACTGAATATAAGACAGCGTAAACTGTAGAGAATGGAATCTCTGCTGCGTAAACAGAACTCCTGGCTTCTATTAGGACTGATCATGATCACAGAGTTTAACTTAATTATACAGTACAGTCATAGCCATTTGTAAGAAATGTAGTGCTGTGGATTATATTAAAATTGAGCAATATAAAACTCAAGTTTAATTATGTTTGATTGAACTGTAGTCGGACTTTTTCTGTCCCACCAGCCAGCTCCCAAATAACCACATGGAGACTTCTTAGTAATTATGAAAGCTTGGCCGATAGCTTAGGCTTGTTTCTAACTGGCTCTTATACTTTAACTAACTCATGTTTTTATTAATCTATGTTCTGCCATGTGGCTTTTACCTCTGTCTCATTTTGGGTGTCTGACTTATTCTGTGTCTGGCTGGCTTCTCTATCCTTCTTCTCAGCATCCTCTGTGCCTGGAAATCTAGCCTAGCTATTGGCCGCTCAGCTTTTTATTGAACAAATCACAGTGCCATATCTTATTCCACAGCATTTAACCTCTGCTGAAGTATATATTTTTACTTGCTCCATCTTGTGGATCATATGATTTACCCATGGAGCATTGTCTAGATGTGTTTTAGTAGCTGGGTTTATTTATCAGAGAATATTATTTTGCTTCAGGAGTTCCAGTGGGATGAAGACTTTCAGCAACTGCAGCATGCATGACTACAAGCATTATGCTTCAGAATTGGTTGCGAAATGTCTCGGTGACCTTTCAAACGAACAAGTATTACAACAAAATCAACCCGTGTGTGGTGACGGAATTGTGGAAGCTGATGAAGAATGTGACTGTGGTAATGACACAGTGAGTATTAGACATTCATGTTTGATCACAGTTGTTCTCATCCAAGAGCACAAAGCATGTTGTCATGGTATATGTTGGGTGTGTGCTATGACATCTCTACCCTATAAACGATACATGAGCGTGAAGATAAGTGAATTGCTTTCCCACGTCTCTTTTTTGTGATTTTCTTTTGTAAGACAGGGTTTTGTGTAGCTCAGGATGACCTTGAACTGTTGACCCTTCTACCTCAGTCTCCCGAGTGTCGGGACAACAAATATGGGAGGCATCTCTTGAGTTGAGAAGGCAAGGGTGGGCTTCAGGCCTGGCTGCACAGCTCTTGTTCCACCTGCCAGTCTGATGTATATTTTGAAGTCCTTTTTATTGGCCACTATCTCAATTTCAAACTCCTCCAGCCCCAGCCTCTGTTATCTACTGAAACATGTACTAAATTTGATCCAATTTTTTCTCTGGATCCTCATGATTGAAAAGGTTTCTAAATATCATAATATGTTGTCTTGTATCATTGACAAACATCTCTACAACCACAAGCTTTTGGGTGTCTTTAAAAATTATTTGTGGCTGGGTGGAGGTGGCACACTCCTTTAATCCCAGCACTCAGGAGGCAGAGGCAGGTGGATTTCAGTGGGTTGGAGGCCAGCCTGGTCTACAGAGTGAGTCCAGGTCAGCCAGGGTTGTTACACAGGGATATCCTGTCTGGAAAAAAAAAAATATATGGTGTCCTTTATTATAATCCCATCAGCCAAGCTTCCAGTGCACACTGCATTCCTCTAGTGGAGCCCCCATATTTAGTCTATTATAAATGTCATTATCCTATGATATTTAACAACTCTCCTCCCTTTAAGTAATATAAAGTATCTTCATGATTTCCCTGCCCGGAATTGCATCTTCTTGCCCCATAAATAAAGCTGACCTCCATTTTTATATACCATTAAACCCCTAAAAATTCAATCATCTTCTATCTACTCTAAACAAACAAACAAACAAACAAACAAACAAACAAACAGAAACCCATGTCTATGAAGCTGTATGTGTATTCCTGGATGGTTTCTAATTACACAGATTTCCTAAATCTATTTGACTTCCCTGGTATGCAACATTGTGGTCTTCTTGCATTTTCCTGCTACTAAATGTAGTACCATTTCCCTGACAATGAAAATGCTTGTTACTTTCAATGAAAGAAGGAAACAATGCAGTCTTTGGCTACTATGTGAGTTTCTAGAAGTACAAACAGACTTTTCTTTTGATATGGGGTTTTAGCATATAGCCCCTCATTGGTCTCATGCCCCCCTGCCTGGAGTACTGGGCTTGCAATCACCTGTCATCAGGCTTTGTGCTGATTGAGATGTACAGAAGACACTGTCACTGCTCCACTGTCCCCCATGTTCACTGCTGCTGAAGAATATTTTTACTCCTTGTACCAAAAGTTTGCTGCCGTGGTGGCTCCTGAGCTGGAGCAGTATTTACAGCCCTCACCAGAGTGGGCTTGGTGGCACTGAAAACTATTGATCAGCCCTCAGGGTCATGGTGAGCAGCTTGTAGATAAAAGACTTAGATCCAGGATGGAGGTACCTAGGAGGAGGAGGGAAGGAAGTAAAATAACATTGTGAATGGCTGAAAAGGCCACAAGGAATCACACCCCTAATTATTTACCCAAAAAAAGCAATAACTACAACAACAACAACAGCAAAACACCTCAACCTATAGTACATATAATTCAATGTACAAATATGCGTATATAGTTTTAATAAACTTTTCTCATTTGGGCTGACAGAGCTCTCTCCAGAAGCCAAAGACCACCTAACAAAAACCCCAATAGCAGACATGAAAAGCCCTCTTGAGTTGTTGGCCGGGACTGTCTAAGAGACTCCCAAAAGATACAGCCTATTGCTATTGCCTTTGGTTACCTCCATGAGGATGAAGATTGTCCCTATTGATGAAGACATCATACGCCTCAGAAACAGGACCCAGAGGCCCCTGAGCTGGAACTGACCTAAATACCCCCTCCCTGAAGACCGACTTTCACGGTACCATAAGGTTCTGTGCCAGCTTCCAAAGCAGGGAGACAACCAACAGTCCTACCCAGCTATGATGCCCATGAAGCAAAACAATGACCAGTAAGGCACAATAACCCTATGGGTGCAGTCGAGGCACACATACCTTGGTGGTAACCAATGGCACTCTAATTGGACTTCCAATCCACTCAACAAGAGGGAGACCATGTCTGGTGCTGGAAACTCGGCCAACTCATGGTGCTAGGGAAACCATGTTATTAGAGGAGAATCTACAGCCATTAATTTACTAAAGCAGTGTAACCCCAAACAACAACCTATAAACATTTGTCCTAAACCCACCAATGAGTGTAGTCTTCACCGCCAGAGATAAGTTTCATCCTTATCTCTGCAACAGACAGAGACCACTACAGAAAACCACAACCAGTCAATATGGCGGGTTGCGGAGCCCAGTACCAATGTATACATCTATAAAACGCTCCTACACCTAAGGAGACTCAGGGAACACTACAGACGAGGAAACAGAAACACTGTAAGAGCCAAAGCATCCGGAAGTTTTGTGTGAGATTGTGTCTCCTAGTAACATCAGAAGCCACACCTGTGAAGTTTCACCAACAGGACTGACCAAACATGAGCTGGACAAGTCTGATGCTGAGGAACATGCCAGATTGAATGGGGGAAAGCCCACGAGGCCTCAGCTCTACACAAAGAACTGTAGGAAACTGAGGAAAGACGGTATGGAGAGAGGTGGCCCTCCCCAGGACAAACCATACCAATCTGTTGTCCAGAGCCAAACAGTCAGTGCTGAAAACATACACAAAAGTAACAATATATGGACTCAGCCAGTCATATTTGTATATGTATGTAATATATAATATGTCTGTGTATATGTAATATATAATAGGTAATATATATGTATATATAAGTACATATATGCATGCAATAACAATTGATGAAAAAAGAGGCCGTGAATCTGAAGGAGAGGGAAGAGTGGTATATGGGAGGGTTTGGAGGGAAGAAAGGAAGTGAAGAAATGCAGTAAAACACAATCTCAAAACTAAACAAAACAAAAGACTTAGAGCCTTGTCCCTCATAAGAAAATTCTCTGTAAACTATTCAACACCAGACTTCTACAGAGTGTGGACAGTAGGGCTAACTGCAGCTGCCACCTAATTTTTTTCAAGTGGATTTTTATTGGGGAATGCATATGCCCATTTGTGAGTGTATTGTCTGTAGGTGCTTTTATGTGATAAAAGAATTAAAGAGTCATAACGGGGACCATGCAGCGGACACACCGGCTGATGCTTTCACTTTGGTCCCACAGAGACTTCTGAGTCTGGATCACCTCCGAGGCTCTTTGCACCATAACTTAGCTTGTAGGAACAGCAAATGGCCATTGGCTTGCTGCACAGGCCCCTTTCCTACTTTGGGATTCATGCTTCAGACCAGTGTTTTGGTGAAAGGCAAAATAGACCTTCACAGATGTCTCCAAGTACTGAACTTTGTGGCTATGTATATTATTTAAAGAAAGTTGCATTGCAGAAATAAAAATAAATAGTATTCCAAACCTGGGGAAAAGACGCCGTCCTACGTTATCTGGGTAGGCTCAACCTAACCATGGGAGTCCTTAAAATCAGAGAACAGTTATCCAGCAGAAGTCAGAGATGTGCCAGATGGGGACTCAAAAGGACATGAAGAATGATGAGGACACAATGTGACATCGTCATGGAGTTACAAGGCAATTATAAGAAAGAATCCAAGTAATTTCTAGGAGAAAATACTTGATAGCTAACAAAAAAGCGGAATTCCAACTGCACAGCCATAAGGAACTGAATCTGGCCAACCCCCAATGGCTCTAGAAGATTCTTCCCAGCAGTCTCCAGTAAAGATTGCAGCATGGCTGCCACCTGGATGTGGGCCCATGAGACTCAAAGGTCGGAGCCAAGTCGCCTGTTAAGTGAGCAGAAGCAAGTCGAGACCGCTAGCTCCTTCAGCGCCTTACTGCCCATCATGCCAACTGTGTCTACTGATGCCCCTAGTGGCCAACCTAGTCTATAGACAAAATCGACAACTGATATTTTCAATGTCTTATGACCTCCTGCGATGGCCCTGCTCTGAGGCTGACAAACTCCCCCATACTGGTCCCCAATCTTGTGTGCAGTAAGAGCCTTCCAAATGGTAAAGGCCAAACAGATAGACCTGAAACTACCAGGACAGAAATTAAGAGAGACCGATATGTCTTAGATGGAGAAATAAGAAATATGGGGGTCATTTGAACTATGTGAAAAAATAACAGCATCATAGAAATCTTGTGTATGAAGTCAATGCAAACAAGTTTGGCATCAGAGGGCTCCCAATACTTCCTTAGTATACAGGCTCTATATTCTGTTACTTTGTGAACAAATGTAGATGTTTTATGTCATAAACAGACAGGCCACCACTGACAGTATTAGGGGGAAAAGGTCCATGAATAAATACTTAATGTGTCTCGGTTGCCCTTCCTAAAGTTTAGCTCCATTCTCAATAGAAGTGTGTAGAAAACAAATCATTAATGAGAGAATTGAAGAAAGTTTGTTTCTCCTGGAAAGTCACACTTCTCCCAAAAAAATTCATTTCATATTAGTAAATTCTGAGTCAATTGCCCAAATTTTTATGTTATAGATCAACAAATAATTTAAATGCTATTTCCTTAGTTCTTACAATTACATAAACTTTTGGTAATTCTAGAAATAATAAAAGCTGAAGATAGTGAAGCTTCATTGAACATAATTAGGAGCACAGCATGCGAATTAAAGTTGAGATAAAAGAGCAAGCGTTATTAAGTTGTGAGTGGTGGTGCTTACCTAAAATCCTAGCCCTTGGGAGGTCAGGGCCGGAAGGTGAGGGGGTCACTGGCACCCTCCGCTGTACAGTAGAGCAATCTTGGCTATATGATAGCCTGTCTCAGAAACAAAGGGGAAATGGGGTACGGGAAGGAGAGCTGGGCCGTCTACCCTAACTGGAATCCTCTTTCTTCTGAAACTGTAGGAATGCCTATTTAAAGAGTGCTGCCACTATGAAACATGCAGACTGAAAGCCTCCGCCAAATGTGGGTCTGGAGCGTGTTGTACATCAAACTGTGAGGTAAGTGTTGCTACTTATCCAAGGAAAGTTGAACTGCAGTGATGTAAGACTAGATTAACCAAAGCAACGTGGAAGGACACAAAGAAGGTAGGAGTGATCCCATGATAAGGTACCATGAACTTAAAAAAAAGACATCCCAGACTGGTGCTTCCTGGTCTACGGTATGGAAATCATAAAGTTGATCGTCTTCTAAGTAAAAGTTATACACTACATCATGGAACATGCCAATAGTCAGATAACTCATAAAGTCAAATTAGTGATGAGTGATGAAAATTATAACATGAACAGCAGACAAAACACACACTGTGCAAAGCACTCCCATGTTGGTAAGTAAAAGGCACACTGAGAGCAGCCAAAATTGTTTCTGTCATTGAATAATTACATTTTAATTAATTTTTATTGTAGTGTGTGTCTGCCCACACAGTCCACACACACACATGCATGCCATGATGCATGTGTGAAGGGCAGAGAATAACTTGTGGTCATAGGTTCTCTCCCTCTACCATGCAGGTTCTGGGGATTGAACTCAGGTTTCAGGCTTGGCCTCAGACACCTTTAACCACTGAGCCATCTCACCGGCCCTGGTTGCATGCATTTGTTATTATTATACAGAAGCATGATAAATTGTGGCATAAACTGCAGCAGCAATACAGCACTAACACAATGTGGCTGGGTGAGAAAGCAAGCTTCATAACGGAAAATACTTTAGGATTTCCATTCTTGCAAATCACCAATACATAAAAATTGCATATGTTCTTTTCTCCCAGTTGTTCTCAACTTCCTGTGGTGCTGAAGTTTGAACCTGGTGCCTTGTACATCCTCAGGCCTTAGGATTTTAGGCTCTCAGTCTGTAGCCCAGGCTGACTTTAAGCTTGAAATCCTCCTGAATTCTGTGATTACAGGCTTGTACCATCATCTAGCTCCAATTTTCTACTAATATCTAATTTAATATAGTAAAACTCCGTTAATGAGAATTTCTGAGTGTTAGAACAATCAACATCCTACCTAGCATCTTCCTCCAGGGTGGATGGTTCCACAGCTTCCCAAGGCCCCTTGCTTCTTTGTAGTTAGTCCACGCTCAGCCCACACCCAATCTGCAGCCAGTCCATACCCAGTCCACAGCCAGTCCACACCCAGTCCACAGCCAGTTCACACTCAGTCCACACAGTCCACACACAGTTCACACACAGTCCACACACAGTTCACACCCAGTCTATACCCAGTCCACACCCAGTTCACACCCAGTCCACAGCCAGTTAACACCCAGTCTGCACCCAGGCCACATTCAGTCCACACACACACACACACACACACACACACACACACACAGTTCATATCTAGTCCATACCCAGTTCACACCCAGTCCACACCCAGTCCACACACAATCTGCCCACACTCCATACACAATCTTCCCAAAGTCTATACACAGTCCACACACAGCCTGCCCATAGTCCACACCAAGTCCATACCCAGCTCACACACAGTCCCCTCACAGTTCACACACAATCCACTCCCAGTTCACACACAGTCCCCCATACAGTCCACACACAGTCCACACACACAGTCTAACCACAATTCACACACAATCCACACACAGTCTGCCCACAGTCCATACCAAGTCCACACACAGTCCACTCACAGTCCACACACAGTCTGCACCCAGTCCACACCAAGTCCACACACAGTCCACTCACAGTCCACACACAGTCTGCACCCAGTTCACACATAGTCTGCCCACAGCCTGCTTACAGTCCACATATAGTCCACATACACAGTCTGCACTCAGTTCGCATACAGTCCCCCCATAGTCTGCCCACATTCCACACACAGTCTCTGGTCCAGGGTCATGCCATTTGTGGTATATTCATGAACAGTATTTATAAGCAGAAACTCACTTTTAGCTAGTTCCTTGTAGTGGGACCTACTGAGTCCTGTAGCAAGTGGACTTGAAACCTTTTAGAAAATGGAAGAATGATTTTCCAAAGTGAATGTTCTACTCTGAGTTCCCACATATGATACTTAAATTGCTTTGCAAATTAAACACAAAGTCAAACCATATAGCCTACACCTTTCTTTTACATTTACTATTTAGACTTCTTAACTACCATTTACTAGTTGCCCAGAGTTTAATAACCTTTGATCAACTGCCTAATAATCTCATAATAAACCACTTGACATAGTGAGCAGATGCTCCATGGGAACACCCCTGTAGTCATCACTGCCATTAGCACTTTTTTACCCACGTGCAAGGAGAAAGAAGGTAACACCGTGTACTCCATTTCAACTCTCTTTATTTCCCTTGCCAAATATCTGCTGATTATCATAGTTCTTGTATTTTAATTCTGCTTTCTTTAGTTGATGCTTTGTTTCTTTATTCTATGAAGGATTAAACTTAGGTCTCTTTGCATTCTAGGCATGCATTGAGCCACACCCCTGCCCTGTGTGCATGCTAGGCAGCTGCTCTATCACTGAGCCACACCCCTGCCCTGTGTGCATGCTAGGCAAGTACTCTATCACTGAGCCACACCCCTACCATGTGTGTGTGCATGCTAGGCAAATACTCTACCATTGACCCACACCCCTGCTCTGTGTACATGCTAGGCAAGTACTCTATCACTGAGCCACACCCCTACCATGTGTGTGTGTGCATGCTAGGCAAGTACTCTACCATTGAGCCACACCCCTGCCCTGTGTGCATGCTAGGCAAGTACTCTACCATTGAGCCACACCCCTGCCCTGTGTGCATGCTAGGCAAATACTCTACCATTGACCCACACCCCTGCCCTGTGTACATGCTAGGCAAGTACTCTATCACTGAGTCACATTCTAGCCCTCATTTCACATTTCTCATACCTGAAAGCCTTCCTTTACTATTTCTTACAATCTGGATCTACTAAGAATGGATTCTTTTAGTTGCTGTTTGCCTAGGAAAGGCTTTATTTCTCATTAGTTTTTTTTTTATCATTTTGTGTGTATGAATTGTCATGTATGCACAGCACATGGGGAAATGAGATGACTAATTATAAGAGCCTGTTCTCTCCCTCCACCATGCGGTTTCCAGGTAATGGCCCCTGTCATCATGTGGGGCAGCAGACATTTCTGTCCACAGAACCATCTTGCTGGCCCTCTCATTCAATTTTGACATATATTTCCAGGGTAGGAAATTCTAACGAGATTTTTCTCATTAATTTCTTTAAAGACACTACTTTATTATCTTTTCATTGTTAAATATTAGTTCAATTACAGATGATTATAGTATATGTGTATGTATCTGTATTTTCAATACATATGACAGCTCAACATTTGGACACTATAAATTTTGCTGTGGATGGCAACAGATGAGCAATTTCTTTAACCAGCCATAAAAACGTATCTGAACTATGCAGAGGCCCTTGTGTTCTCAGAACAATAAACATTGGTGGTGAGACGTGTTAATCACGCGTGATTCTAAGCACATGTCCATTAAATGAGAATGTGATTTCCTTCCTTATTTCCAAGTACAAGAGAGATTCATTGTATATCTTCCAACAAAGAAGCTGGTTAAGACTCACAGCCGAAACCAGCTTCCGGGACTTGCGAACATCAGACGTAGAACCAATTGGTCTATGCTGCTCAGTCCCACATGCTGCTCAAGTCGGAACGCACACTATGAGCCACAAGGCTGTAGACGGCTGCCAGCCTGCAGTCAGTGGGGATCCGTGAATATCCTGAAGCCAATTACCCTTCTCTGGGCTTCCCAGTATATACTTTACCTGTTTTTTTTTCTTTCTAGAACTCTTAATCTGGGAGGTCTCAGTCCCTCAGTTAGCCGCACCCAGACATGTTTAGCTGAAATTTCTTTGGCAAATAACTCTAGAGTCATTCACAGCCCCTGATCTCTTTCCTGTCCTCAGCTGTCAGCAGCAGGCACCCCCTGTAGGAAGGCTGTTGACCCAGAGTGTGATTTCACAGAATATTGCAGTGGATCCTCTAACCAGTGTGTTCCTGACACCTTTGCACTGAATGGCCATTTGTGCAGGTTGGGATCCGCCTATTGCTACAACGGACGATGCCAAGCCCTTAATGACCAGTGTGTCAACTTATTTGGAAAAGGTACTGCTTTCTTTTGCATTTGTGCTGTACTTGGCTTGCTCTGTAGGGTCCATATTACAGTCCATCGAGCCTAGATGAGGAAGAGCTTGGGTCACAATTTTAAGAAGGTCTAAATTAAAGAAAAAAAATTTATAGTCATGATTGAAATTTTCCAAGAAAAATGCTATGTAGGTTTGATTTGAGAAAATATGTTGCTTATTCCTCCTAAATTATATTTAAAGTCCAGCCATGTTGTCTCAGATAGGAAGCTCTATCCATCCTAACTGTTCTCCCACCTCAAAGCCCAGTCGTAGCCCACATGTCCATGAGGTTCTTTGCTCATCCTGAAAGGTATTTCCTGTTAGCCCCTTTCCCAAACCCATTGCTCTGATTTCTAACATTGCACTGTTAATTTGTTATGTATTCAAATTATTTTAATCACTCAACATATGGATAATCATATTGGGGCAAACTAAGAACACCAGCAGGCATGCAGGGGTCTTATCTGGATTTCTCTAAAATGTTATTTGAAACAAAAAATATGAACAAGGCCAAGGCAGGAGGATGCTGAGTTCAAAGTCAGCCTGGACTATGTAAGGAGACTATCTCAAACAAACAAAACCTGTCAAAACTCAGAAGCAGGAGTTCTGGCCAGGTAGCCGTGGCTGCTCTTACACTTCCAGTTCCTCAGTCAGAAAAGAGGTCACATGTGAATGGCATTTGCTCTAAGCTTTGTAAGGTTAGTGGCTTCAATACTGACTTATGAATGTGGTGAATAATAGGAAATTAAGGTGTCACTTTGTTCAATTCTGACTCTTTATTAGCATTAGTTATTTATCTGATCACCCATTTAGAAGATTGAATATTATAGGCATGCATACACATGAAATAAAATAATCAAAAAAATAAAAAGCAAGGTGAGTTGTGCCTGAGGAATAATAATAAACTTTCACTCTGATCTCTACATATACAGACATGTACACGTGCGCGCGCGCGCACACACACACAAACACATATACACACAAACACTACATATTTTTTAAAAAACCTTAAGTGAGCAAAGATGGACATACATATAATTCCAACCCTCAGGAGGCTGAGGCAGGAGATTTTCAAGGCCAAGACCAGTGTAAGATATATCGTACACCTTTTTCAAAACAACAGAGAAATAAGTAAATGTATCATTGTAACTTCTAGCAATGGATAATAATACTTTTTGTTTTGTTTTATGACATTGGCAGGTAGCCCATGAAAATCAAACAAAGCATGAAAAATGCATGCCTATTTTGAAATGACAGTTTTATTAGTCTGTTACTAAAGAACATGTAATTTGGATTAAGGATAATAACCTAAAGAACATGTTTCCCATTTCAGGGTCTCAAGGCGCTTCCTATGCCTGTTTTGAAAAAGTTAATTCACCACGTGAAAAACTGGAAAACTGTGGTTTTAAAAATTCATACCCATTACCTTGTGGACAAAAGTATGTATATAGAGCGTGATTGTTTTTCTGAGGCATGTTGCTTGTCAAGAGACATATACTAAATAAAAACGACTATCAAATTGTATGATAGGAAAATATTCTCATGTGTGCATGAGCACACGCATGTGCACACATGTATAATCTTGTAGCCATTCAGGTTTTTCATTTTCCTTGAGTTTTTTCCTGTCACCACCCTAAGAATTGGACTGAATGAGGAATGAGATGATATTTATTAAGAGGAGCTACCCAACATTCAGAAAATAGGGTGCTCTGTTCCGAACTAAGAATTGAAATCGGGTCGTGTTTTAAGTCTATCTATCACTGAAGGATTCCTAGAGCAGGTATTTTGGTTTTATACAGCTTAAGATTGTTGAGAGGAAAGAAATTTTTGTCTGGCTTCTTGTTTCCAAAACGACAGAGCACGTCTCTGTGGCTCGTCTTGGACTACTGTAACATGCTTTATTATAGCATAAAACGGCTCCTGGGTCCAATAACAGGAGGGATTGCCTTGGAGCAAGTGGTGCCAGAATTTCACTTGGGAATTTTTTAAAAAGTCACAAAGGGGCTGGGAAAACTCCAGCTCAGTCAGCAAAGTGCTCGCTTGAGTTGGATTCACAGAACTCACGGCAGGGAAGGAAGCCGAGATGCAGTGGTAGACATGACAGTCTCGGTCCCGGGGAGATAAAGAGGGCAGATCCCCAGGACTCCCTAGCCCCCAAGCCTCGCTTTCCTGCTGAGCCTGAGGCTGTGAGAAACAAAATGTAAAGGGGACTAGCACTTGAAGACTGACACCCTGTGCCGTCTCCTGGTCTCCATGTACATGTACACACGCACACGTGAGCACTAGGTACACACGGATTTGAGTAACAAATGTATGGTGAGATTCTGCGTGGTAGAAAAATGTATCTAATAAGATAGCGGCCCATAATCAAGAGATGCTGACCAAATAAGTGGTTTGCCACCCTTGGGAAACGTCAGGTGACAGGTGCAGACTGGCCAAAATGACCATGGAGGCCTGTGATAGGAAAGAAAGTCCCCTGTACAGCTGTGAGTTCACGTGTACATACACGTGTATATACATTTCAGTTCTGCCACAGTGCTAATTTATCTGTTTGCGTTTAGCTGTTTATGTTTTTAAAAATCTTATCGCCCCATAAAAACGATGTTGCTACTGCGTCGTTTTTCTGGTTTTATGCCATTAACCAAACATTTATGCCACTCTCCACGCAATACTTAACGGAAAGCTGGGATCACTGAGAAGTAAAATGATGAAGAATTTTCTCCTTTCCACGTCCAGGGATGTTCTCTGTGGAAAACTGACTTGTTTTCGGCCACACAAGAATTACAAAACCACAGCCCAATCCGTGATATATTCGTACGTCCATGACAGTGTGTGTTTGTCCATTCCTCCTGGGTTATCTATGAGATCAGATGGGAGAGATTATGCGTATGTGGCTGATGGCACTGTGTGTGGGCCACAAATGGTAAGAGGCTGCGGATTGTATTTAGCTATATTAATTTACGTTAATTGCCACATGCCATGTCCCATGATGGCGATCATGATTTGAACCTGATGCTTGTGTTCATTTCCTATATAGATGGTATTAAATGACTATCAAAGTAAGCCTCAGTTAGCATGTTGCATTGCCTCTTCTCAGTCCCTATGTGGAAAAAATGTGGGTTTATTTATTTGTTTGTTTTGAGACAGAGTTTCTCTGTGTAGCCCTGGCTGTCCTGGAACTCGCTCTGTAGACCAGGCTGACCTCAAACTCAGAGATCCACCTGTCTCTGCCTCCCAAGAGCTGGAATTAAAGGCATGTGCCACCACTGCCCAGCTAAAAAGTATGTGTTTTTAACATGAGTCTATTAACCACCAAGTGCTATTATTTTCAGACCTAATAATTTCCAATAGTAACATTCTGCGTTTTCATTTTACCTTGCTTCCCTGAAAGCCATACTCATAGTAATTAACTCATGTGCTTATGTATCTGATCAGAGGGTGCGTGTAAATAGTTTGGAAGAGCCAAAGCTGTACTACGGAAGCATGGCTAATGGCTATCGCACAGAGACAAGCTCACGTATATGCATATCTGTACGTGCAAGTGTACACAGATACGCAAATCACACTCATGTAGTCATTATTCAGAGAGAGAACTAAAGTTCAGAGTTCATCCGTCTAGGGGATGAGGGGACCCAGCTTTGAAAGCACACCAATAGCCCTTTGAGGTTGAAAGTAGCGATCATAAACCCTTTAGCTACAGGACTGTGGCCTTCAGTATTTACTTGGAGATTACAGAGCCAGTTCTTCACTGAAAGATCAGAAGTTCCTGAACCCTGGAGAAGCTTACCGTTACTGAGGAACCCAGATCCTGGGGCTGGCTGCCTTGTGTGGCCAAGTTCTTCATGAGCTACATCTAAGAGCTTGCTTCTCACAAATCGAAGAAAGAGAAGGTTTGGAATAACTAGGAAGAGTGAGGCATGGTAGACCCGGTCTGTTTCTCTTATCTTAGAATTATTTTGGTGTTGTGAGCTACAATCATGGAGAAGCCTACAGTTCTGAGCCCATGAAGATGCACACAGCCCCTACTCAGATGACCGGGGAGGAACAGATCGCCACCCCCAAATAGATGAGTAAGTCATTGAGAAAGGTGTATCATTTAGCTCAGACCTTCTGAGAGGACAGTAGCCCCAGATACCTTGATCAGAGTTCCCCACAAGGTTATGAGGTAGGAGCTCCAGGAACTGAACGCTAACCCACCCCAGGCAGTGTGCCCTGACTCCATGTCTGCCAGGAAAACATGCCAGATTTTCTCATCATGTAAATGGGAACAGATGAACTTCCGCAAGTGCCAAGCATGATGACCTTGTGAACACACAATCTGACCAAAAAAAAAAAAAAAGTCCCTAGAAGTGGTGGTTGTTAGTTTGTAGAAGGTAGTGCCTTGCGCCTGGGCAGGGCCACAGGTGGCTCTTCCTGGCAGGGAGGATAGTCTTTCAAGTCCAAGCTCTGCCCTGAACCTGTCTCTTTCTTCCTTCTTGGCTAAATTTATTTCTAAGTAAATATCGTATTATTATTATAAAGACAAAAACTTTAAATATCTTTACTGGATTGTTAATTGGTAGAAATGTAGCTGATTTTTTTCAAGTTAATATGTTATCCTAAAACTCTGCTGAATTCACTGATTAGATGTATCAAGTTTGTGTGTGTGTGTGTGTGTGTGTGTGTGTGTGTGTGTTTGTGTGTGTTTGCCTGTGAGTCTCTATGTAATCTGTGAGTCTGTGGGTCTTTGCACAGGCATCTGTGTAGTTTGCCAGTCTGTGTGTGTTTGCTTATGGATCTGTGCATTCTGCCACTTTCTGTGTGTTCCCATGCTCATCTGTGGTAGTGTGATAGTCTGAGTGTTTACACAAGTATCTGTATGTCATTCATCAGTCTGTGTGTGTTTGCACATTCATCTGTGTGTAGTATGATAGTCTGAGTGTTTACACAAGTATCTGTATGTCGTTCATCAGTCTGTGTGTGTTTGCACATTCATCTGCATGTCGTTGGTCAGTGTGTGTTTTCATGGGTGTCTGTGAATAGTCTATCAATCTGTGTGTGCTTGGACGGCATCCATGTGCAGTCTGCAAGCTGGTGTGTGTTTGCAAAGGCAGCATGTGAGAACTCTGTGTTCTCGTTGATGAAGCTGTGGGCAGTCTGTCATCAGCCTGTGTGTGTTTGTCTGGCCATTTAGTCTACAGTCTGTCAGTCTATCTATGTGTATGTTTTGAGGCACGTATGTGTAGTGTGTCAGCCTGGGAGTGTTTGCATAGCCATCTGTGTGTCATCTGTCAGCCTGTGTGTATTTGAATATATATCTGTGAGCAGTCTACAAGTCTGTGTGTGATTACACAGCCATCTGTCTGCAGTCTGTCAGTCTGTGTGTGTTGGCATGGGCATCTCTGTGGAGTCTATCTATGTACATTGGAGATCACCTACATATCTAAGCATGTCATCTACAAACAAATAATTTTGCTACTTCCTTTATGATTTGGATATCTTTTATTCCTTTTTAATATCTATGTTGCTCCAGCCAGAATACTTAATATTACATTGAATATTGAATGTAAGGCTCAAAGGAAGGCTAGTATATACAATTTATGATTTGTTTATTGATTGCATGTTAATTTTGGATAAATAATTACAAAGAGCTCATTTTCATCCACATTTGACATATTCATATGGTGAATTACTTAATTACACCTTGTGTCAACAATTGAAAAATAAACTACAAAGCCAAATAAAATAGAAAAATGTAAATGAGACCAAAATAATTACATACCCAGATTACCAATTACCATTTGATTGCTACTTTGAATGACAAGTTTTGACACTGGCCAAGAAAACAAAGTTTAAACGATTTCTCTCACCCTATAATTCTGATATATGCCACCACAAAGATTCAAAGCAATATATGAATTGTATTTGAGACAAAAGAAAAATTATTCTTCAGCCTTAAGGGGACAATTTTGACTCTATCCAATTATCCATAACAAATATTAACAGTGTAGGAAATGCAGTTGGATTCCAGTTAGTTTCAACTGTAGGGATCAAAATTCAAACCACATGTAGTCCCCATCTGCAGACAGGCTCTTCCTACTTCGATACCATTGCTGTTGAGGGGGTTATTTTAGAAAGCCAGAATATTTGTATTAGAATCAAAGCAAAACAGGTAAGCAGGCCTTGAACATCTTTTATATATAATATAATATAATATAATATAATATAATATAATATAATATAATATAATATAATATAATATAATATAATAATATAGGTAACAAATATTGTTTTTTTTCATCTGACATGACATTTGTGACCATGAAACATCCTATGTTTCATTTTAGTATTGCGTCAACAGAACCTGCAAAGAAGTTACTTTAACAAGAATTGACTGCAATGCCACTAAGAAGTGCAAAGGGAATGGGGTAAGTGACCCCTCTTCAGTAGTCCCATCCTGCAGGCGACTGTGGGGCAATTCCAGTCTCCTGCTTTGGAGAACTGATGGATGGCTATCAAGCTCTTAAATGATGTGTCCATGCCCGGTAGATGAAAATGAGAAAATCAGATGAGCTACTTCAACGCTATTGAGCGAATTGTATGTTTTACTGATTTTAGGAACATTTTTAATTTCTCTCAATCATTTATCTGTTTTAATCTAGTAATGTAGAATTTCTGTTGCCTAGCCACTGCTTTTTATTTTCTTGACATTTACAGGTTTGGGGTGAGAAGGGTCTTTGTTATTTTCCTAGAAGGAAACTGGAATGTAGGATAACAAACAAACAAACAAATAAATAAGCACACAGACAAATAAATAAATAAGTACAAATCAAAAGAATGGACTTGGATTTGTCCAAATTCGTCTGCATTCAATCTTAACTTCTGAACTGATTAGATTTGGAACGTGTGGAAGGGTTCGCGGGGAGGAGTCGTCTCTCACTTCACATCTGCTCTCTGCAGTTGTGATTCCTGGCCAGTTCTTTGGCTTTCCTCTCTTCGATCTTTCTCTCAATATTTCATTCTTAGTACCTTAAATAAAGCAGAAAATAATGATATATATTGTTAAGTTTTTGATCTTCTGCTTTATTAGACACACTTTTTAAAAATAAATTGCTGTTTATTTAATTATTTTACCTTGAAATTTTGGATTTTTCATCTAATAAAACGTTTCCATTCATGTTTATTGTATTTCTCTATATGTATTGTGCTTCCAACAAAATACCTTTAAAGAAAAACTGATTTATATGACTCTACTATTGGACTTTCTTTCCTGTTTTGGGGTTTAGTTTTCTATTTCTTTATCAATGCCACATTTTTATGATTTCTGTAGCTTTTTGGTTCATAAAATTATCATAAAACAAACCTATTCATCTTAGCTCTTTGTCAACAATGGAAAGCATTGCTTGTTCTAGACCTTTTTTCTTTAAATACATAATTTAGCTTGTCAGATCTGTGTATCTGATTCATGAAACAACTTGCCTGAGACTTGGGTTAGGGTTGTGCTGAATCTTTGAATCATGTAAGATCCAACATCCTAATAGCATGCCATGTGTGTGGACTATCTCTCCATTTCTATACATTAAAAAATTTTTATTTGAGACAGGGTTTCTGTGTAGCGCTGATTGTTCTGAAACTCACTCTGTAGATCAGGCTGGCCTTGAACTCAGAGAGATCTGCCTGCCCCTATCTCTGGAGTGCTGGGATTAAAAGCATGAGCCACCACCGCCTTGCTAAAAATTTTGTTTATTTTTTACAGTTTTCTTAGCATAAATCATGTTTATAAATAATTTCATTCATAAGGAAGTGTGCCGCTTTACCTCTGTAAATGGCATTATATTTTCAGTTCCAAATTCTTATTGCCCATTACTATAAGCAACCTGTGTAAATGGCATTATGTTTTTAGTTCCAAATTCTTATTGCCCATTACTAGAAGCAATTGACATATAGCTAAATTTTGCATCCGACAGCCTTGAAACACAGTATTATCTTTCTCAATTTAAGTGTGTTTTATTCTTCTTTTTGTCTTGCTGCATTTTCTATGATTTTTGGTGTAATGTTGTAAAGGAGTGGAAGGGGTGTCCTCTATGATGCTTACCCGCTGGTTTCTCACCGGTAATGGGGTACATTTTGTTTGCTTTATTTTGTGGATTTTTTTTAATTATGATGAATTTACTGTTTAGTCTTGATTTTCTAAGAGTGCCTATTATATATGGTACTGTATTTATCAAATTGTCTTCCTTTATTAATACAATCACATGACTTTTACTTAGTTCTTGAACATAATGGATTACATGAATTTGTTTTTAATTTAAAACCTGCCTAAATACCATCAATAAATGCCATTTGATGGTGAAGTGTTGAACTTAATTTTACAAGTATTTTTGAGCATTTCTCTACTTTGTTTGGAGTAATATGGGCCCACAGCCTTTCTTTCCTGTTACATGGTGTATGACCTGGGAACTAAGGTAATGCTCGCCTGATACGATGAATTGAGAAGGATTCCTTTCCTTTCTATTCAAATTGATACAGTTTTTCTCTTAGACATGTGGTCTAATTTATGAGAGAATAAATCTGGGCTTAGAGCTTCATATTTTGAAAGTAAATATTCATGTCATTTTGTTGCTTGATATAGAAGAATTCATATTATGTATTTCTGTTCATGTGCATTTTCATGGATTTTTTTCTCTTTTAAGGAATTAGGCCATTTCTCCTAGATCATCAATTCTTGAACTTTTATTTTTTCATACATTTTATTTATTATCCTTTTATTACCCATAGGTCCATACTGATGGCTGGAGACTAAGCGTGTTTGTTTGTTTTCTTTGAGACAGTGTCTTGCTGTAGCCCAGGCTACATCTCAAAATGACTGCATGTTTTTCTGTTTTAGATATGTAATAACTTTGGTAATTGCCAATGCTTTCCTGACTACAGGCCTCCAGACTGTAACTTACAGATTGGATCGCCAGGGGGCAGCATCGACGATGGAAACATTATCAGAGCTGGTCAGTACAAAAAAAACCCCAAAGCCGAGTAGTATGTTGTTGTCTGTATTATTAATCGAAGACAGACATCTTTGTCAAATCTTTCCCAGACCAGTTACAAATAAGTTAATTTGGTGCCCTATTTGTGATGAGTTTTCTCAGAGGGAGTCAACTCCAACCAACTTGGTAAAGTCAACTAAAATAGAATGGTACTCTTCAAGTTTCAATAAATGTCACTAAGTTTTTAAAAGTCATATATAGAATAATGAAAAGCATATACATGGTTCATATTTCATATTATTATTATTATTTTTTTTTTTTTTTGGTTTTTCGAGACAGGGTTTCTCTGTGTAGCTTTGCGCCTTTCCTGGATCTTGCGCTGTAGACCAGGCTGGCCTCGAACTCACAAAGATCCGCCTGGCTCTGCCTCCCGAGTGCTGGGATTAAAGGCGTGCGCCACCACCGCCCGGCTCATATTTCATATTATTAAAACAGAAAATTATTGAAAAGAAACTCTGCCATACACTGTTCATTCTGAGTGAAACTTAGAGAAATATACAGCAAAATGTGTGTTCCTACCAGGAAATAATAGTAAGTCACATTCTGAATACATGCTCATATTTTCCCTCGTTCCTATAGTGAATAAAAGCTATATCATAAGCTACTCGCTGGTTCAGTTATTCATCCCTTCATATATTCCCCTCCATGAGCATGTCATCAGGTATTTGGAGAAGAAATAACATTGAGATCCATGTTTCAGAAAGTCTACATAATCAATAACATAGAAGTTTCGTAATGAAAGTATATTACCGAACAAGCAATGGTGTTAGCTTTATTGGTCTGAAGTAGATATATAAATGGACAATGGATAAATTGTTTCAGATATCAAGTATTTGAAAATGACAGTGACTGAAACATGGTTGTGAATTAATACCTAACACATGAAAGAAGGGGTTTAAGGATTCTGTACACATTTTTACAAGAAAGTCAAAGAGCATGGATATAACCTATTTAATTTGTACAGTGAGAGCTGGGTGTGATGGCACATGACTGTAATCTCAACACAGAAATCTGAAGCAGGAGGAGTGCTACAAGTTTGAGGTTAGCCTGGGCTAAAGTGAAAGACCCTATCTGTGTTAGGGTTTCTACTGCTGTGATAAGACACCATGACCCAAAGCAACTTTGGGAGGAAAGGTGTATTTCACTTTACAGTTCTCAGATCATACTCTTCTGCGAGGGAGGTCAGGGCAGGTACTCCAACTGGGCAGGAACCTGGAGGCAGGAACTGATGCAGGGGCCATGGAGGGGTGCTGCTTACCAGCTTGCTCTCCTTGCCTTGCTCAGCTTCCTTTCTGATAACCCCAGGACTACCACCTGCCTGGGGGTTGTACCACCCAGGATGGGCTGGGTCCTCCCACCTCAGTCACTAATTAAGAAAATGCCCTACAGACTCATTGTGGAGGCATTTTTATCAGTTGAGACTTCCCCTTTCAAAATAACCCTAACTTGTGTCAAGTTGAGAATAAACTAGCCAGACAGTATTTCAAAGAAAACGAAATTGAGTAACAAGCAGTTTGGCTATCTGTGGAATTCATGCGAAAGCATTTCTTTTTTTTGGCAATGCTGTTTGTAATTCATTAAGGACATGAAGGGTTCATAATCTATACTTTATACTTAGGTTAGGTGACCACAGCAATTAGTGGGGTGGTAAAAGTGAGATGAGAACACTGTGCATAACTTCAGAAAGCCATGGTATTTTAGAGACATAATGTCTGAGATGAGCACCAGTCCTGAAAGCATACAATAAACAAAGGAGTGGTTGAAGCCAGGCATGGTGGCTCCTGCCTGAGATCCCACCCAGCACTTGAGAGGCTGGAGCAGGAAGATGGTTACAAGTGTGAGGCCTGGCTTTCAGTGTGAAATTGTGTCTGGAAACAAAGGCAGAACAAAACAGAATATTAGATTCTTGTTTTTAGTCATGGCAGAATAATACGAGAAAACTGCATGAAATATTTATCAAAAAATAGTATAGGCCTATGAGTATTTGGGAGAAGAATATAGACAGTATAGGCCTATGGGTAATTGGTGAGAAGAGTACAGGCCTATGGGTAATTGGGAGAAGAGTACAGGCCTATGGGTAATTGGGAGAAGAGTACAGGCCTATGGGTAATTGTTGAGACAGTTTCAACATTCTTGTAAATGTGATGGAAGATCAGATGAAAGGAAGTAAAGGGAAGAGAACGGCTAAATTTTCAAATGATGCATCAACCAAAGAGACCCAGTCTTTTAGCCATGGGAAATATTTGGAATAACTAGAGTGTGAGCCTACAGATTCCCCGTCCTCAACGGATACTGTCTCCCTTCAACCAGCTCTGTTAACACCACCATCCAATCAGGAAAGTACACTACAGAAAACAGTATGTTTATGGCTCCAGACTAAAGGAAGGGCCAGAAGACAATGAGAATGACTCAAATGTTTGGAATACTGTCCACGGCACCGCAACTATGTCCTTAGGAGAACGCTGAAGAAACTTTCTACTACAGAAATGAAAAGGATTTTGTTTGTGTTGAAAATTCTCAGAACTGAATTTTTATTTTGTATTTTTCATTAGCTCCTCAAAGATTTTGAATAATTTATATTTTGATCATGTTTAGCACCCTCCCTTGGCTCTTTCTAGATCCACACTCCCTTCCCAATCTACCCAACTTTGGGTCCTTTTCTGTCACCCATGAAGTATGATTTTTGCTGGCCATATACTCCTGGATGTGTGCTCTTCCACTAGAACATGGTCAATGTACCAGGACTTACATAACGAAAGAAATCCAACTCTCCCTGTCCCAGCAGCCATCAATTGCCAACTGCTGCTCCATTATGGGTGGGACTTTGTGCCCCCTCCTTTCTCCATGCCAAGTGTTTGGCTTGAGTTGGCACAGGTCTTGTGCATGCTATCAAAATCTCTTGAGCGCATATTTGTCCTATTGTGTCTGGAAAGGGACATTTCCCTGTAGTCACCCGCCTCCTCTGGGTCTCATCATCATTCTACCCGTTCTTCTGCAATGAACCTTGAGCCTGGGTGGGGGAGGGGTGTGATGTGGCGGTCTCATTGGTGGATGAACGTTCTGTCGTCTCTTGTGTTTGCATCTTGTATGGGTCTCTGTTAACCATCATCTACTGCAAAAAGGAGCTTCTCTGATGGGGATTGAAGGATATACCAAATCTATTGGAATGATGGCTAAGAATCACTTTAATATCATCTAGATGTAGCAGAACAATAAAATATGTTTAATAAATAACAGAAGTATTTAAGAATTTTCTCAGTGTTTAGTTCCTCGAAGATTTTGAACAATGTGTTCGACCATGTTCACCACCCTCCCTCAGCTCATGTTCATTTAAGAAGAGAAACTTACTTAGCAAGGCAGTGGATAAAAGTTTTTATAACAGATTTTCTCTTGAATTTTCACTTCACTCTGTCAACATAGTGACTTTTAACATATTTAAATAAAAATTACTATTAAGTTATATATAAAATAACAATTTGAGTCAGGTTGAGCAGACCTGGTTTTTGCAGCATTTGTGACTGTGAAGGAAACCCTCAATGTCCTTTCTTGCCACGTTTGAAATACACAATGTGTTGTCATCCGCAGATGCTCTGCTGTGGGCACAGGGGTCCTGTCCTCCATTCTAGAAGAGCTTAAAGCCCCAGGATATAGGGAGGTTGGTCAATGGCATCTTTTGAGTTATTGATGTTACCAATGAACCACATGAAACAAACATCACTCCAAGCAAGTAGACAGTACCAGAACATTTAAATAAATATGCAAAAAAGACATATGGAAAATATGTCGTGTGGTTGGGAAGTGTTCTCTTATTTTCCCCAGGCTAGTTCCTTGTGGTTTGCCAAAGTATTAATCACATTATGCATGCATGGGATTAAAGTGTAAAAAAAAGGAGGAGCTTGTCTAAGTTTCAGATCAACCTGTCCTTTCTGGTGTTTCTTTTCCAGACCTATATCTGGGGACAAAACACTTCAGCAAGCATCAGGACAGCTGGCTGATCCTGAGTTTCCTCATTTTTCTGCCTTTTATCATAACTTTCATCATTGGGATCATGAAGAGAAATGAAAGAAAAATCATGCCTCAGAGATAACACCAAATATGAGGGGTAAATATAACCCATGGTATTAACTTATTTGGTTAAGTGGAACTGCATTTTAATAGTTTATGTTCTCTAACATCTATTATTTTACTCCTAAATATGTACTATTTTTTGCTCCATATAAGTTGAATTCTTATCATTTTCCTTCTCAGTACTTAAACGTCTTGGACCTTTTTTCTAGTTGTACTCCACGCTGCGCAGGGAACTTAGTTTGCCAGGCAAGACTAAAATCTGTACGTCACTGTAATATTTCCTCCTAGTTATGTCTAACCCATGGAATGGAGTTGAACTTCAAGGCACTATATTAACAATTTCATCGATAAATTATTTTTTAATCTCATAATCCTTCCATATTTGTCTCAAATGCTATCAAAACCTTGTTTCCGAAATTACATGCTGTTCCTCATGTTCACGCATGCCTTTTTAGTTTGTGCTTCTCTGGACAGGTAGGCGTTTCGCCCACCAATGGTAAGAAACTGATATGCCCAAGTACACCAGTGTCCTTGACCTTTTACTGTTATTTTAACCATAGAGGGAATGACCATCAGCAAGAGGCCAGAAAAGGGAGTCATGAGGGGGTCTTCAAAAGTGTGGTCCAGGATTCCTAAACTACCAGAGCAAGGAGTGCTGGGATCCCCTGAGCAGACCCATTGACCAGGACTGCCCATATTAGATGACTCTGATTTCCATGGCTCATAGTGACATGGCCGAGACCGCACAGTTGGCAGTCATATGCCCAGCCATTCATGCTGACCTCCCAGAACTGCCACGGGCCCATTTTAAATGTACTCCTTTGCATGGTACACATTGTTTGCATACAAAGGAACTCACCATAACTGCAAAAGGACAACCAAGTAGAGACATACTTGCCCCAGTAGTCCATGGTACCCCACTACAGAAACTAGCTGCTGTACAGGCTGCTGCCTTTGTGTTCGTTCTTAGTAAACCAGCTTTCCTATATTGTGTTCTAAAGGGTGACTTCACTAACTGCTGGTTAATGGTCTATTGCCGTTCTTACTTTTCTACTACATACTTAAAACTGGAGCCCATTTGAATATCACCTATAGCAAAGGACAGTGGACTATGGGGATCTCCATACTCATGGAAGCTTCTCCATTGGGGAGGGGGTCAGCTGCAGTTTCTGGTCTTTTATTGATGAGTTTTCTTCACAATTACTTACTATCATAGGATGTGTTATTCATAAAGAATGAAAGTTGGATCAGTTCATTGTTCTGGAGGCTGGGAGGCTAATGTTTGAGATGCTGCACCCAGTTAGGTCCTTCCTATTAGGGCAGTTCCCTAAAATCCCCTGATGTGACAAAGTGTGTCACATGGCAAGGAGAGGCACATCCAAGAGACACACCACAGTGGCTTTTGTAAGAGAGCTAGCTCAGTAACCTGCTTATCTATAAGTCTGTAGGTAGGTTGATCCATTCACAACCTAATCACTTCTCAAAGGTTTTATCTTGTCCATCTTCTTAGTACCTCACAGTGGGGGCTATATTTGAACAAGTATTTTCATGGGGCATTTAACCCATAGTGATTGTAAATATGGTATCAAGTGTGGTTTCCTTTGGAAGTTGTTAATGGTTTAAGATATTTTCAGTTATACACATATATCTATATTGCTTATAAAGAAGTAGGCCATATTCACTAGAAGAAGGAAAGAAGAATAAGAGGAGGAAGAGGGGAAATGAAGAAAAAGGAGGAGGAGGAGGAAGAGGAGGAGAAGAAGGACAAGAAGAAGAAGAGGAGTAGGAGGAGGAGAAGGAGGAGGAGAATAAGAATAAGAATAAGAATAAGAATAAGAATAAGAAGAAGAAGAAGAAGAAGAAGAAGAAGAAGAAGAAGAAGAAGAAGAAGAAGGAGAAGAAGGAGAAATAGTAGTAGTAGTAGTAACCTTGGTAGCCTCCCATGATTCCTTATGGAGAAAAAGAAAAAGTGGACTCAAAAGGAATGCCTAATGTTGCATTCTATAGAGGGGATTGTTCATCCTACAGATAACATGCTCAGTGCCTCTGCATAGTTAATAAGCAGAGTGGAAAGTGATGTTTTTTTTTCTTATAGATACATATTCATTTTTATATGCATTTCCTTTGGTTTGGATGCTTAGTCCCAGCTGTTGATGCAATTTAATGGGCTGTGGAGTCACTGGGAAATGATGCCTGTCTAGGAGAAGTATGATTGAGCCTTGAAAGTTACAACCCAGCCCTGGTTCCCACCTGTTCTACTCTGTTCTTGCTGGTCAACCTCCTCAATGTGATCGGCCACTCTGTGCTCCTGCCAGCCTAGGCTAAGCAGTTCCTGCTGCCATGCCTTCTCTGCCACAGTGGATTGAAATCCCGGAAACCATAAGCCTGTATCTTAATTATGTTTTCAATGGCACTGAGTATCTATTACTTCAGGATAAATAAAAATGAAATATCTAAGTGCACGTTTCAGGCCCACTGGAAGATTTAAAAGCCGTGCTTGGCTGAGGACATTGTAACTATGCTTAGCATTCAGACTGTGGCATGGTTGTTACCAGCTGCCTTTAGCCATGCCGACGGCGAAACAGAAAAGAAAAAGCAGAACAGAAGGATTTGAAAACTTGCCATGTTCGAGCTCAAGAATATTTAAAGCTGCAAGCATGGCACATGCAGACACAGCAGTTATCATTGGAAAGGATGTTAGCACGCATACACACAGATTAAAAGTTGCCATTTCTCCTGCCAAGCATAGCTTTTCACTGTTGTTCATCCTAAAGCAACTCCCAGCTCTCATGAATTCTTAGTTGAGAAGAGAATTTGGAAATGGATTCATAAAGTAATTTTATTTAGCATTTGAGAGGAAAAACAACAAAGCCAGATTGCTATAAATCTCAGCTGCCCAGAACAAGGACGAGGAGAAAAGGAGGAGGAAAGCCACGCCCTTTCCTACAGAGCCAATTGTTTTTTATCTAGTAAATAAAAATTGGCTGACCTTAAAAATCAATCATCAATCAATCAGTATATTTTGACAGATTGGAGAAAATATTGCCAGTAGGTGAGAAAAAAAAACCAATTTGATAGAATCAATATATATCCATGTCTTGTAATTTGGTCTGTCCTAATCACAAACTATTGTTTTCTGCCAGATTTTTTCTCCTTCATGATTGCTTTTCCCCAGTCCCCAGATCATCTGCACCCATCAGATCCATTTGAACATCATGTCTTTCTTCCGTGTGTTTGTCTTAAATAACCTTATCCGATTTTCTCCCTTGGGCTGCCTTCTTATATGTTCAGTTCAAATTCTAGGGACCTATAAATCAGGAAACTATAAACAAGTTTAATCTAAAGCAAATGATGTTTTATTTGGATGCAGAATAGATTTGTGAGTCTGAAAATGAAGGCTGGGCATCATTTTTTGCCAAGGAAAGTGGGCTTGGGCATTTCTCAAGTCTAGCGGTCAGAACTGATGGGAGTGGGGAAAGTCCAGGATGTGTCCCAAGTCAAACATCTGACTGTGTCACGTACATGTACTCCCAGCACTGAGGATTAGAACACCAAGTGTGCATTAGGCTGCGTTAGCTTTATGAGCTTTTTTTCTTATAGGAATATTCTTTTCTATACATTCTATAGGGGCATATTCTTTTCAAGCATGGTTTGTGTAGAGAGAAAGGAACATTCTTGATGTGGTAGATCAGTACCTGTGTTGCAGAATAAAACCACAGTTGAGGATTCAGACAGTGGCACCAACAGCAGTCTCAGGCATGTCTTTACTGACTGGGAGACTGGGGATGTTCTCAGACATAGGCCCTCCCCGAGTCACGCGGGTGACAGTTACCTGAAGGCAGTCTGTGAAAGTTTGATTTTGTTCATCTCAGTGTCCTGCTTATTTTAAGGCATTGGGATCTTTGTGTAAACTTGTTGCAATGGAAATGACCATGGATCATTTCCAAGACAAATAAACGAGGCTACCCTCTGTAGCACAGACCGAACCCCTCCACTGTATGTGTTTCTCTGGACATAGCATGGATCCATTACAGATATTGCTTCTATAGTTTCAGATACAGACTCAGTAATACACCTGGCTCTGTGATGCCCGGCATCCTCTCTAAGAGAAGATCCAGCAGTAAATGGAACTGGTTCCATCTTGCTGATGCACTTTTTTTTTTTTTTATGAGACTATCCAGGGACTGGTCTGTGAGCCCTGGTCAGGTAGTTGCACTCTGGGTGTTTTCTCTCTGCATGGGGAAGCATCAAAGTAATGACATTACAGCAAGTGAGTGTTATTTGGGGAGTTTTCCCAGCAAGAATAGAGTGTTTCCTGAACCATTAATCCAGGGGCAGAAAGGGGCTGACATAGTGTCTGGGCTATTCTGGTAGAGGAAATATTGGTGGAAACCCTGCACTTCTTCTTTTGTGGTTTGTATCAATTCGGCAGTAAGGGAAACTGCCCTTGGCCCAAAGGCAAACGTTTAACAAAGGGATCGATTGCTGATTGTAATTGCCCACAGGTCTATTATCTTCAGCCCAAACCTCAGTTGGCACACTCCATCTCTTTCCTTGATGAGGAGAGAAAACGACCATTTGCAGTCAGAACGAAGATGCACTGGTAAGCCATGGAGTGTTTCATTTCTGAGTAAGGCTCCCCAGCTCCAGGAGGACAAAGAAGGGTTCAGGCTGTTCTGATGTAAGATTAGAAAGGGGAGGGGAATATGGGTCAGTGGTTAGGGCCACATACTACTCTTGAAGAGGACCCAAGTTTGGATTCCAGCACCCATATAGTGTGACTCACAACTGCCTGTAACTCTAACTCCAGGGGAACTTAATACTTTTGGTCTCTGTAGACGCTGGCACTCAGGTATATATACCTAAACACGCGCACTCGTGGGCACATGCGTGAGCACACACACACACACACACACACACACACACACACACACACACACATGCTTACAGGCATGGGCACTTAAAAACTAATAAAAAAACAAATCCTTTAAAAATGTAGAAAGAGGAGATGGGCCTTTCCAGATAAGTTCAGAACATAGTTCGAGCTTTAGGCTACCTAACCCCAAGAATCTGCCCAGTCGTTTGCCTTTGGAACAGGGAAGTGAGTAATAATATGGAAGGATGTAAGTGAGGTATGGAGAAATCCAGGTTCAAAGACTTTAAGTGACCTAGATGCCTAACTCATGGTTGGCCAAGATGCAGTTCCTCTTGAAAAGCCTTGTGTCCTCCTGTGACCAGCCGAGGTGAGCACTACCTGCCACAGAAGCCGGTCATCTACCAGCCGTCCGGCCGTCTGGAGTCGGTCTCAGAGAGGTTATGAGTTTAGGCTCAGTTGGTGGGCTGCACCGGTAATGCCTCCTGAAGGCATAGCTGTCTGGTAAATTGCCGGCCTTCCCAGATGAAGGCGCTACACCAATTGATCCCGGGGAAGAGCCTGCTTTCCGGAAGGAGGATACAGATTGGAAACTGCAGGCTGTGGGCAGTGACACCGGTGATATCACTAGCTGCCACGGGGCTCCCGTTCTAGAAGGGTGGATTCCTTGTGTGGCAAGGACAAAGTATAATTAGTACTCTGTTTGCTGAAGGAATTCAACACCAGGCTTGATTCCCTCGATAGCTTGGGGAGTTAAAGGTTGCTGGTGCATTTCGGGAAGAATTAACTTGGGTCAGTTTGTCTCAGAGAAGCAGAATGAATACAACTGATTGTTATGGCTGGAGGGCCCAGAGGGTGGGAGAGGGAAGTGCAGAACTCTCCCCTCCTTTGGGGAATAATATGCAGGCAAATAACTAAGAAGATTCCCGGAGCGGGCCAACACAGACTTACATCATGCTTCCCATGAGCCCGTTGTAAAAGAGGCCCTCAAGATACAGGCTCTTAAAGTCTCGCACCCAATGAGCAGGCCTCATGGGGTATGGCTGTCTGTCAGTAATGTTTATGGAAAGTCAGGTGCCCATTGTGAGTTTAGGCTGTTGATCAAATTTAGCGGAAAAGTGTTTGGGATCATAAAATGGGCTGCCTTTTGAAGTTGCTTCTCCAAAAAGCCACCGGTTGGATCAATTGTCACTCTATCACATGTTGCTGAAACCCTGCCCACACACTCTACAAACTGCATACAGTGCTGGAGCAACCGGTCCCCTGTGAAGAACACCTCACAGGTGAGGCAAGATTCTTCTCCCTGGCCCAGGATTTGGATGTGTTTATCTGGAGAACCCTATGAAGCTGCCACACGTCATGGGCTACACATCATACACTTCCAGGAGATTCCTGGCCACCTATTAGCCCCCTGAGAGACTTGGAAGGAGCAGTGCCCTCCTGTCTTCCCAGTGAAATTACTCTTCATACATCTCTTGTCCATCAACTTTCGCCACTTAAAATATCCAGTTGCAATTTTTGGAATGGCCACAAGATGTCACTATACATTCATCGTAACAAAAGGAACCAACCACAGTTAGGGCTCAGCCTGGCAGAGTTGGCTCAACCATTCCTTGATAGATCTGAATTCAAAATTTGCCAAATGCATGTCTAGACGTTTGCCAAAGCATCTCTTACTTTCTTTAAGGCTAAGACGCACTATATTTTATTTTTTCTATGTAGATATTGCATATATATATTCAAGCATGGATGGATGACTTAATCATGTAGCAAAAAGTTCTCTCCAAGTTGAAATTTTAAATTCTACTATTAAATATGTATGTGAGGGTATTCATGTGTGTGTGTGTGTGTGTGTGTGTGTGTGTGTGTGTGTGTGTGTGTGTGTGTATGTGTATATGTGTACATGTATGGGTATATATGTGTGTTATGTATGTATATGTGTCTGTGTTTCTGTGTGTATGCATATGTTGTATGTGTGCATATGTTGTGTGTGCATGTATGTGTGTGTGTGTGTGTGTGTTAGAGTTTCTACTTCTGTGATAAAACAACTTGACTGTCAGCAACTTGGGAAGGAGAGGGCTTAATTCTATACTGTGAACACTTTATCACAGCAAAATGTATTATCTGAAAACGAGTAAATAAAACCTTGAAACTTTCACTGGCACTCAAATTACCAATCTGAATATTAGCTATGGCATGCTATTAATACTAGTGTGCAGCCCAGACTCCCAGACCTGTGAACACCATGCCTGCTACCCTTACAAGGAGTGCCCTGGAGCCTGTACCTTCAGGTGCTCAGGCGTACCTAGTGTTGAGGTCTCTGTGTACCAGGTCACTATGAGGGTATTGACCACCTCGGGGTCTAGGGCAGTGGTTCTCAACCTTCCTAATGCTGTGACCCTTTAATTCAGTTCCTCATGTTGTGGTGACCCCCTAATCATAAAATCATTTTGTTGCTAATTTATAACTGTGATTTTGCTACTGTTATGAATCGTAATGTAAATATCTGATTTGCAGGATAGCTGATATTCAGTTCCGTGAAAGGGTCTTTCAACCCCCACAGGAGTTTCGACCCACAAGTTGAGAGCCGCTGCTGTATTGCCGTCTCACATGTGAACTCTATATTAATACACATAAGAGAAGTCTGATCTTCCATCTGTTCCCCTAAGCCATGACTTTTGCCCTAAGAAATAAAGTGTGTTAAACTGAGCTGACCGGGAGGCACATACCTGTGACCGCAGAATTTGATGGGCAAAAGCAAGAGGATGGAGCTTCATAAAATCTACCCATCTTTAAACGTACAAAAGGAAGATAAAAGAAAAAGTTCAAACTTAGAAAAGGAAATGTGCCTTTTTTTATAGTTGTCTCATGGCTGCAATCTGTTTGTCCAAACTGTAGATCATAAATACTAAATCAAAGCGTACACCTCCCTTTTGCATTTCTTAGACAGTTCCCTAAGGGTTAAACATGTCTGCCGTAGGTTGATTTTTATTGTTTGTGTGTTTGTAAGCAACTTTAGGTGGAAACCCAGGAGCAGGTCTGGTTCTTGACCTGATTGTAAGTTTCTCTTTTCCTCTTCATTACAGCAAGTTACTCATTACACCGGAAAACTGCCAAGGAGTTCTACAGTGAATGGACCAAAGGAGAAAGTGTGTGTTCGAACCCCTCTGTTACCCCTGGATACAGTTTCAATCTCAGACTTTCGTAAAATAAAATGGACACATGCACAAGTAGAGGCTTCTGTGTGTCTCTCCAGAGGCTATGGGTGGCCGGTGACAAATGGGTCAAGGGTGGCTAATGGCCAGTGTTGGAAGGGCTGTTCAAAGTCCTCCCTACCAGAAACTTCTGGACCACAGACCTGGGGCCTGGGCAGAATAGTAAGTTTAAGGAAGACAAAGTAGGGGGAGATTTGAGAATGAAAACCAATTAGAGTTCATGCTGTAAAAAGACAGAAAAGGCATGGGTGAGGGTAACAGCTAGGGTTTGGTCATGGACCTGATAAACCGTTAGCGGGACTCACTAGAATAGGAGAACAGACCGAAGCCATCAGGGCAGCCAGTGAAGGGCCCTGGCATGTGACTCCACAGAGGGCGGGTGGAGAGGATAAACGGTGTTGGTTATGTGTCTTACAGGCAAGATGGGATCTCACAGACAATGGAAAACACCGCCCCACCACAGCTACCACAACCAATTGAGAACAAGTAAGTTACTTCAGTAGGCCTCTACTCAAGACAGAAATACAGTCAATTCAAAACATTTCCAGAAAGATCGTTGTAGACTCCGATAGAATCCAAGATGAATTCTAATCAACATTGAAGGGGAAGTTGATACCAATTCTACAAAACTTATCCCAGGAAATTAAGCTCATTGTGCCTGCCCCCATGAATAATAAACAGCATCAAGTGATAAACAAAAATGCTCTACTGAAGCTTCTGAAATGAGAAAGAAGCTCGGGACCCATGAACACCAAATCCAGCCTGCCATACCTAGGACAGACCTGGCTGTATTCCCGTCTAAGAACAGGGCAATTAGGGAGCTTGTGAACCTCAGTATAGCTAAGAGCTGCCAGGCCGCACACGTGAGCATTCTTCAAAGCCTGAATAACCTTTCCAACTGGTATACCTAATTTTTTTTCTTTTTTTATTTATTTATTTTGTTTTGTTTTGTTTTGTTTGTTTATTTTGGTTCTTTTGAGACAGGGTTTCTCTGCATAGCCCTGGCTGTCCTGAAACTCATTTTATAGACTAGGCTGGCCTTGAACTCATAGAGATCTGCCTGCCTCTGCCTCCTGAGTTCTGTGATTAAAGGTGTACATCACCAGGATCCCACCTTATTTATTATTATTATTATTATTATTATTATTATTATTATTATTATTATTATTATTATGTTTTTCCAAGTTATTCATTTTACCCAGAATTTTGTTTCTTGAACCAATAAATACTATGCAGTTGTGTAAAAGTGGCTGTCATTTTCTCTCCCTGCTCCCAGCCCGTGAGTACATTTTCCCATTCAAGATCATTCTTTGCTACATTGGGAATTTAAGGCCAATTTTCGATAGAACATTGTTCCAAAACATAGCAAAAACATATGTCCCTATATCTGTTTATTGACGTGGCTGAAGATATAGACGTAGAGCATGTGTAGTTTAATTCCACAGTTCCTAATAGCATTATAAATGTCCTCATCTTGGTTCTTCCTCACAGACACTCTTCATATTCTCTACCATTTCATTTCATGTGGTCCTGTCCATTGTGGAAACACAAAATATAAACCAAATTTTAACACCTCACTTGCTTGAGACCTAGGGAGAATGCTTCATGAATAAAATGTTTGTCACACAAATGTGAGAATCAGAGAACCAGAGAACCAGGTCTAGCCATGTTAGACCCTCAACATGGGAAAATCACCATGTTGCCAAGGCTGGCCTTGAACTTGCAGCAATCCTCCTGTCTCCCAGCCCCCTCAGCACTGGGATTAAGGCATACACTACTGCAACCAGGGGATCTTTCTTGACTACACTAAGAAGTTCATGGGATCCACCTCATACTGAAATCATGTCATGTCTCTACCGACCATAACTGGATTTGTGGGCAGGGCAAGACATGTTTGTGGCCAGCAACAGTGAGCTGTGACCCATTTGTGTTGAATATCCTGTGAGCAGCCTGCTCCCTCAAATTCACAGACAATTCAGAATCATTATCGGGCTTTCTGATTTAATGAATGAACCAAGGAAAAAACAAGTGAAGAAATGAATTAACATATTTTTTTAAAACAGTCTGTCTGTGTAACCCGGGCTATCCTCAAATTTGCCATCTTCCTGCTTTAATCCCCCAAGTATTAGAATTATAGACATGCCCTGCCATTATTATTATTTTTTTTTGAAGAGGAAGGATTGGAAGGAAAAAAATGATGTTGCTTACATTTTCACAAAATCTTTTGAACTGCTAAAGTCTAATACAGTTGTGTCTAACTAATATCCTAACCAGTTAATATCCTTCTTCTGAACTGGTGGCCAGCAAGAAATTATGACCCAACGGTGCAATTTCCCAGAGTTCCCGAGCTTGATGGTAAAGGGGGAATACCAGACATTCGGCCAAAAATCACTTTGTGATTTTTGTTTCCACACTCCCCGTGATGGTTAATGTTAACTGCCAACTGGACAGACTCTAGAGTCACCTAGGGGGCAAAGAACCAAGCCTCCAAGCACACCCAGGAGGGATTGTCTAGGTCAAAGTCAGCCTCTGAAGATGGCTGGAAGGGATTCTCTTGATTGTGTTCACTGATGTGGGAAGACCCATTTTTAACTGTGCGCACCACTGTTGCCTGGGCAGGGGTATGAATTGTACCTACTCCAACGTCCACACTACTAACTGAGCTACACCTCCAATCCCATTACTGTGCACCAAAACTTTCTCTTTGGAGAATATAGGAAAGGTTTGGGAACATTCACCATCACCTGGCCACCAACATGCACACCAGTCCCTACACCAACACCCACCATGCCAGTATCAACACCAACTTTTTGAAGTAAGAATAAAGTTCAAAATATTAAACTGATCTGCAATTAGAAGTATAATTTAGAGCCGGGCGGTGGTGGCGCTCGCCTTTAACCCCAGCACTCAGGAGGCAGAACCAGGCAGATCTCTGTGAGTTCCAGGCCAGCCTAGTCTACAGTGCAAGATCCAGGAAAGGCACCAAGACTACATGAAGAAACCCTGTCTCAAAAAAACCGAAACAAAACAAACAAGCAAAAAAGTATAATTTAGCTTAAATATGTATGTTTTGAAATGAGATGATGAATTCATTTAAAAACTATACGCTAAAAATAGAGAAGATAGTAAAGCAGGCTGCTAGGAAGGGGAATAATTAATAATTGGGGGAATAATAATTAATTGGGAAAGAGGAGGGAGGTACAGAAGAAGAGAGAGAGAAGACTGATACACAATACTAAGGATGTTTGGGGGGAAAAACAGAGGGAAACCTATTATTCTATAAGTTTACATAAAAATGGAGTTACTCCACATGAAGAGTATAATCCCCCAGCAAGAGCCACAGACTAATAAAAACCCTATTGACCGACAAGGGACAGATAGATCCCTTCAAGTTGTTGGTCAAGGGAGTCCAAGAGACACCCAAAACGATATAGGCTATTGCCACCGCTCTAGGCTGTTGAAGAAAAGACCCTACTGTTGAAGACACGACCGGCTTCCACCACAGGACTTGGACAGATGAAGCTGGTGCTGTCCCAGAGGGCTCCTCCCTGAAGGATAACTCTCGTAGTAGTAGAGGGTGCGTTATCAGCAATACTACATGGCTGTAGTTCTGAAAAACACAGCAATGATCATCCCAGCAGGCTAGCCCCAAGAGTTCCAGAATGACACTTACATCTTGGGGGATAACTATCAGTTCTCTAATTAAGTTTACAGCCCATTCAATAGGATGGAATTCATGCCTGGAACTGTTCCCTGATCCACAGATCCAAGGAGAGAACCTGCTCCTGCCATGTTGCCAAATTAATATCGTTTTCAGCTTCCTTCTAAATACTTGTATTTGTGCCCGTAGATGGGTCAGTTCTCATCTTTCACCAAGGGAAGGTTTTTGCAGCAGACAGATGCTATTCCAGAGTTCCCCAAGGGATCGAAAGGAAGAGAGTAGGAGAAGGTGGAGTGCCTGCTTCCGAATGAGACGTCTATAACACAACCACTATACCTAAGGCTCAGGGAATATCAGTGGGCAAGCCGGAAGAAAGATTGCAGGAGCCAGAGGACTGGGTGAGCTGCTGTGAGACAGTGTCTTCTGGGAGCAACACCCACAAGCATTCAACAGTATGGTTACCTGTGTGTATGTGCACATATATAAATATATACATGCTGGAATCCTATTTTTCTGTGTATCTTGATCGATATTTTTCTTCCGACAGATCTTCAAGTTCATGAATTCTCGATTATGCTAATCTAATATTTATCTTGTTATTCACATTTGCTATATGGAAGACTTCCCAGCCTGTTAAACAAATCAATTTACAGTCTGTCTATTTTCTCGTTTAGCCCCCTGTAGGTCTTTAGTCTGCTGTTTTTCATAGACTTGCATCCTGCATGAGGCGATCTATGTTAGTGTCTGTCAGACCACGATCAAGAGGGCACAGGTATTCTGAGGTCTAAGGTGGTGTTTTCCTTTAAGGAGTAGTTAATTGTGTTCTGTGAAGGCAGCCAAAGGAACAGAAAATCTTGAATCATAGGAATCCCCTTCCAGGAATTTCCAGAAAATTTTTCAATTAGACATCTATGAAGGTCAAATTTTTCACTTCCAATGAAGTTTTTAGAAAAACCCTGACACTAAATTCTCAAGGGGAAAAATGGATTGCTATAAACTTACAACAAAAATATTGTGTCAAATAATCTTTTAAATATCAGAATATCAGTGGATTTTGGTATTTCGATTATTTTTAATTCTTCTTGCATGTGTGTCTCAGATTCTTTTATTTTTTAACTGAGAATCCCTTTATTAAAAAAAATATTTAAAGACTCAGTAACAATGCTAAGGAGGAAGCAGGATGCATTTCAGAGGCGCATGTGCTAAGGAGTAAGTTTAGTCTAGCGGAACCCTAGATAAATTGTCCCACAGATCTTTTATTTTGATTCATTAGTTAACTCATTACCTGTCTGAAACTCTCAAGCCCAAGTTCTGAGTATGTGCTGCCCTGCCCAGCTGATTCCCTGTAAGTCTTTGTGTCTGGTGTCAGTGACAGCCCCAGTGCACACGACAATGGGATTCCCACACAGGAGGGGCAGTGCTGATAAAGCGATTGGGAATGAATTGTATAGCTAGCAGTCTAAGCAGGACATGTAATCATGATAGAGAAACACCCAAGTTATCAAGCAGGTGACATTAATAAGAAGGGCAGAGTCATCCACGACTGACCGGGAGGAAGCTATAGAACCAAGGCTGCCAAGCTCTCTAGCTGCTGATGAGGTCACAGGGGAAAACCTCAAAGAGGAAGAAAGAGTCTGTGTGAGAGCACAGAATTCAGATGTTCTTCAGAAGCCTGCCAGCAGCAGCTTTCCGCAGGAGGAAAAACCAAGGCAAAGGGTCTAGAACACAGCTCCAGAAATCAAGAAGACGGGATTGAGAGAAGAGTTTCAGATGTGTGACATCAAGGGTGGGGTGGAGACACCTGAGCAAACAGCGTAAAAAAAATGAACTTTACCAGCCAGGGCCCTGAGAGATTTCTTTTCCAAGTCAGAATTTCTAGAACCTCATTCCATGTCCAGACGAACACCTTTTCCAATTGCCAATACTGTCCTAGAATCTTTCTTTCTAGTAGAAATGGTAGGACTCCAGGTAAATCTTAGCTTGTGTCACACCTTGAAGATAGAATACTTCATGACCACACCCTGGACGTGGTTCCAAATGAATCACCCTCATGAAACATTTTGTTTCCAAAAGCTTCACCATTGTTTGCTCTTGGCTGTGTTATTTTTGGTTTCGATTTTTCCTGCCATTTTTTTTTTTTAAAATAATGAGCACATATTCTTGTAAAAGCCATCCGTTCAAGGAAAAGCCATCGTATGATAACGATGTCAGAACTGTTCTAGAATGTTCCAGAGCCATGGTTCATTAATTTGTTCCAAGAACATCTGATGGCATGCATGATAAGCCTGGATTGCCTTTTAGTGTACTGTACAATGTTTTCTTTTTATTCTGATCATCAAAAAGGATTATGTGGTTTCTTCTTTAAGTTCAGTATTTCATAACAAGCAAGGTTTCTACAGAGTAAGGCCCTATCTTTAAAGTAAAAAAAAATAAAAATTAAAAACCACAAAAACAAAAAACCCATTGCATTAAGTGGACATGAACTTGGGCGTACTCTGCAAACTTTTACCAAATATAGTCTCAATTTTGCATTGTGAGAAATGTTTTTCACTATTTGAACCTTTGCTTTAGTTTTGAACATACTAGAAAAATCTCCAGACGTGCGGGGCTGTTGCCAAATACAGTAGAAAAGGTGGATGACCCCCCCAAGAAATGACTCACTAGTCTCATGAAGAAGCAAGCTCTTCGTTAGACTTAACCCAGACAGACATCTAGGTAAGAAGACTAGGAGGGAGGCCTGTGTATGGATCCGTCCAGTCCATCAAGTGCTCTTGCTAGCTGCTACCCCGGAGGCTGGTTAACCTGTGTCTCCCAGGTTGGCTTTCAGAGTTGCTGAGACATGACATTGACATTTTTGAGGACCTATGGAAGCTTATATGAAAGTCAATAACAGATAACTATTGGTAGTTTGGACCACAGCTGTCATGCTATTCTTTATTTTAAACTCAAACTCTGAAAAGTTTTCTGAAGCAAAATGCTCTCTCCTGGTCACTGTCTTCGTGGGTCTTAGCATTTCAGTGGTGCCTTTTGTGGCTTGAACTCCAAATTCTCCTGCTGGGGTAACAGGTGGCCACCCATGCCACTGATGGGGTTGGGGACATTTCCAGGGCTAAGCCCTCTGTGTGTACTCAGTCACCATAATGTGCCCTGGGAACCCCAAGGATATCATAGTCAACAGCTGATGTCCTCAAGGGATAAATCTGATAAGAAATACAAATGTTTAGTTTCTTCTTATGATGAACAGAGATGCTTTGTCATTTTATTGTTTATCGAGTTACAAATACATAAAATAGAAAATGAAACTGTCCCGAGTGGAGGCCACTTCTCTCTGCCTACGTGTCGGCTATGGGGATTGGCCAAACTCTATAAAGGAGTTCCTTCAGTAGCCAAGGGGGGGTCAGTGGACTAGACAGCCATGGCACACAGTAAAACATCTCCTACGGAAGGTTCCAGAAGGATCCCTGAAGAATACCACATAAATGAAGATGTGGGCTTTGCTCTGCCACATCCACTGGTAAGAGATATCAGTGAAAACTCTGTTTTGTCCTCATTATTTATCTCCACAGGTGAACCTCTGAGTTAGCAACTCTGTCTCACCTTCTCCTGAACGAATGCGTAAAGAACTTTTGGACTTGGAGCTAGCGTACAAATAAGTGAGCCTCCCTGTTCTTCCACGTTGGTTCTTCTACATTCAGTCTTGTTTGTGCTCCTTACCTTCCTGACGTGGAAATGTCACGAAAGGAGAGCATGGGAAGTCTTTTAGCTTTATAGAGCAACAGTGTTTGCAGAGGGGAAGTGGGTTTGTGACAACCCCCTTTTCAAAGGCTGCAATCAAATGGCCCAAGTCGGGACTTTCCCCTCCTCTCCTGAACTACATCAAATGAACAGAGTCTGTGTTCCTCACTAATTTCATTGTATGAGATGACATATCAAGCAACCTTTGTTTAGAATTAACAATGCTGGTCGTTTGCTAAGCATAATTCAAGGGAGGGTCTAAACTACCTTGACTGCGCTTTGGTGCAAGTTTTAGCCTTGATGTGTAAAGTATGTGGGGGCGAAATACTCATCTTAAAACACCACATGTCCCAACCAGGTACGGTGGTGCACTACTATAATTCCAGCACCCGGGATGTAGAGGCAGGAGGATGGCCTCAAATTCCAGGCCAGACCGTCTTAAACAAAACAAACCCAATAACCTACTGAACAAAAACTACGTCACTAAATTTAACTGTAAATAATGCCACGCATACCAGTTTATCATCAACATTTTCATTATGAGAACTTACGGAGAACAGGATGGAGGCAAGGTAGTCCTTGCCTGCGCTCACCTAGTCCAACTAAGAACCGGAGTAAACAGCCGCTGAGTGACACTGGGAGGGACCCAGCCATGAGGAGCCTGGAGCCGGGAAGGCACGGATCTTGGGTCAGTGAGCTAGAGACTGGGATAAGATAAGGAAAACCAAGGTGGTTCCCCGGGCCGGCGAGGCACTGGAAACCTGCAGCGTTAAGGGTGGCTGCAAGCTTGTACCAGTTTGCCTTGTCTGGGGCTTTCTGGGCTTTTGGAGCGTGCACCCTGCGGGGCGCTCAGGAGGAGCATCCTGCGCAGCTCCCATCCAATCCACCGGCTTGCTGCCTGGAGGGCGGTACCACGGTGTAGCGCGCAGCACCCGCTCACCCCGTCGGCGGGCACCGTGCCTGGTACACTTGCAAGGAACGCCCTGGAGCCTGCATCCTTGAGTGCCCTGGCGTACCCAGTGTTGAGGTCCCGGTGTACCGGGTCACTATGTGAGTATTGGCCACCTCAGGATCTAGCGCAGGGGTTCTCAGTCTTCCTGATGCTGCAACTCTTTAACAAACAGTTCCTCACGCTATGGTGATTCCCAACCATAAAATTATTTTCGTTGCTACTTCTTAACTGTAATTTTGCTACTGTTATGAATTGTAATGTAAATGTCTAGTTTTTTTTTTTTTTACAATGGTCTTAGGCAACCCTTGAGAAAGTGTCTAGCGATGCTGCAGGGGGTCGGGACCCATGGTTGAGAAAGCCTGCTGGTGTAGCTGGAAGCCGCCTAAGGGAGGGGCAGCAGGACTGCGCAGTGGGTGTGGTTCAGAGTTCCGGAGTCCGTTTGGGGACCTGGCCCGTATGTCTGTGGGATTCATTGGCGACGTGTGATTGTAAATCTGAGATTTAGGAGATATCTTTATTTGAATTTCATTTTCATTTGAGGGTGGGGGCGAAAATAACCCGTGGTGGAGGAAGTAGACGCCACGCATACAGCAGCCCCTCCCCATCGACGGCTTCACTCTCCATGCGTTCTCCTTACCTGCAGCAGCCTAGGTACTAGCCCGATGATGCCGGTATTGGGGTGCTTATGTTCAAGCAAGTGGATACTTTGCTTGATACCCGCAAAGCACACGCACAGCATGTCTCAGCGGGAGTCTGAGAGCCCCCTCAACTGTTTCCTTTACGTGATGACCTGACCATTCTGGATTAAAGAAAGAAAACAGTCATATGTTGAGGTTGCTAAGATTTATGGTGAGAACAAATCCGTCGGAAACTGTGATGGGGAAAAAGACATTCATGGGTTAGGAAGATGGCTCAGTGGATGCCATGCACGCACAAGCACATGAATTCAATCCCCAGGAGCCACATTAAAAAAAAAACAAAAAACAAAAAACAAAAAACAGTGAGGTGGTGTGCACTTGAAATCAGTGGGTCCCTAGGGCCTTGCTGGTCAGCCAGCCTAACCAGCCAGGTTGGGCTCCTGGATAGATAGAGGGGCCCAGTCTCAAAAGTAAGGTAAACGACACACCTGAGGTTGTCTTCTCACACACACACACACACACACACACACACACACGCACACGCACACGCACGCGCACGCGCACGCGCACGCGCACGCACATGAAGGGACCACTGCTCGTGCTCACACACATACACACACATGTGCATACACAGACTCTAACCTAGTTCGGCTTACCCTATCTCAAACTGCGAAAGTCAGAGCAACATTCCCTGACTGCTACCTACTGAGGATGGAACAGGCCCTAAGTGTCCAGGAATATGCCAGACCCTGCAAGAGCTATGTTAGGAGCTCAATGCAGCTTTGATTCTGAAATTTGGAAATGTTTGTTGGAGCTGCAAATAAATTATACGCAAAAATAAGTGACAGATAAATTTTTTAATGTGTGACAGAGAGAACACTTCTCGGGTCATTGCAGAATATGAGAAATATATATGTGGAACTGAGTGAGGTGCCTAATTTACTGGTGACTTTAATGCCGTTTTTCTTCCATTCAAAGAATATACTTGAGAAGAAAGTATCAGGAAATAAGTGACTCGGGGTAAAAGGTATAAAAGCCATGGGATTCATGGAGAGGAGACTGGTATAGGATGGAGTAATGAGGAAGGTTTGGGTAGAATCTTGAGGTGGGTTTGGAAAGGTGTGAGTGGAAAAGAGAAAGGTTCATGGGCCTCTGCCCATGCACCTGTCAGGGGGCAACACCTGGCTGGTGTTTCTTGGCACCAATGGAGCTAAAGGCAAGACAGACCATCCACAGGGAAGCCTGTGCTGCTTTAAGTGACCTCCAGGAGCAATTCCAACAAAATGGTTTTGTTTTCTTTTCAAGGAGGAGCTGCCCCATACATTCAGCGCCTGGAACGACATTGCCAGAAATCTTCCTCCACTGATCGAGAGTGGGCGGCTTCGGGAAGAAGTTGAGAAGGTTTGAAAACCCGTGTAATCGCCTTCCTGTGTACTTTCTTCATGGTTTAATTTTGGTTTTAAAACCTACAACCTGGCCGGGCGGTGGTGGCGCACGTCTTTAATCCCAGCACTCGGGAGGCAGAGCCAGGCGGATCTCTGTGAGTTCGAGGCCAGCCTGGACTACCAAGTGAGTTCCAGGAAAGGCGCAAAGCTACACAGAGAAACCCTGTCTCGAAAAACCAAAAAAAAAAAAACAAAACAACAACAAAAAAAACCTACAACCTTCCCAGGGTTGATGTTAGTCAAATTTCTCCATCTGTTCTCAGCTGCCAACGCTCGACATTGACGAGCTGAAAGGGCACAGGTTGCAACGCTTGGCACATTTGGCTCTGGGGTACATCACCATGGCGTATGTGTGGAACCGAGGGGACGGTGACATTCGAAAGGTTTGGAGGTTTCTCTTCTCTTCTCTTCTCTTCTCTTCTCTTCTCTTCTCTTCTCTTCTCTTCTCTTTCTTTCTGTCTATCTTTCTCTCTCTTTTTTTGGATATTTCTCATGTTAGGTTTTCATTAACATGAAAATGAATTCCAGCTTATATTAAATGTAAAAACTTGCCGGGCGGTGGTGGCGCACGCCTTTAATCCCAGCACTCGGGAGGCAGAGCCAGGCGGATCTCTGTGAGTTCAAGGCCAGCCTGGTCTCCAAAGCGAGTTCCAGGAAAGGCGCAAAGCTACACAGAGAAACCCTGTCTCGAAAAACCAAAAAAAAAAAAAAGTAAAAACTTTTGAGGGCTTCGAACACAGCTCAGTTGTAGAGATCTTGCTGGCGTGTGGATGGCCCTAGGTTTGAACCCTAGTACTGCAAAGAGTTAAATATTAGAACTGTATTATTATCATTGCTATTTGTGACACTGGGGAATTGGTGCTTCCCAACCCTAGGGTTGAGCCCAGGACTAGTGCATGTTAGGCTCCACTGGGTTACATTTTAAAAGTTTGCATGTAGAGGCCATCATGGTCTTGGCATCATTAAAAACAACAACAACAAAAATCCCACAAAACATGTTTATTCAACTCAGTTGGGAAGTCAGAATTATGACAGAAAGGTGAAGTGAAACACGTTTTAATTGATCGCGACCCTGTTGGATTTTTAAATTCTGGTGATAAAAATATACAGCAACTTCTTCTAAGTAAGGGATTTGTTTCAAAGTGAAAAATAAATGAGCAAAATGTAAGGCAATATTCTGACTTTCTTCGCTTCTGTAAAGCTGGCTGTAGTAAGTGTTAGGATACTCCTTCTGCTTTTCCCAAGCCAGCTCAAATTATTTGACGAAAGGCTTCCCTGTTCCCCTCTGGTCCTGGGTCTGTAAACCTCTGATGAAGAAAACGTATTTCCTTTTGAAACATGTCTGGCTAGCTGCAGCTGAAGTGTTTCAGTGTCCACAGTGCACAGCATACATAGTGGGATTTGATGAACAGTGCTCCTGGTTTTACTCTCTTGGTTAAACCCACCCACGAGTATATTGAGCTAACCTGGAGCCATTATAACACTCATAATTTCTCAAAACTGTGGCATCGGCTGACTGTCACTCCATCTGTGTGTTATGGTGCTGATTTGATACTGTTAGAGTGGCCTTTGGTCCCTTACCTTTCCCCTGTGTTATATATACACACCCCAGCTGTGACCCACGATGACAGCGGTTGCCTTAATCACTGCATGGGACCCTTTAGTTCTAAGTCACATGATGTTAAGCCAGGCAGATGCAGAACACAGTGCTAGCTGTATCCTTAATAAAACCACTGGGAGGATTCGGCCTGGACACCAGGGAACTAAGAGTCTGCAAGGCGTGTGTACTACTCACCCACAGGGAAAGCTAGTTTTCCACTTCACCAATGAAGTACCGCACAAAGCACCTTAAGGGAGAGAAGAAGTATTTATTTTAGTTCACAGCTTCGGAGGCTTCAGTCCATAGTCACTTGGCCTCCTGTGGTGGGAGCATGAGGATGGTGGCCAGAGAGTGGAGACAGAGACTTCTGTGCCGTAGGCTTCCTGCTCTTCCCCTGGTACTCCACCTAATGCTAGACCACACAGCTTGTGGGCTGCTGCTGTTGTTTTGTGTACTGAGACAGTCTCACCGTGAAGCACTAATCTGGAACTCACTCTGTGTCCTGGGCTGGCCTTGAACTCTCAATTCTCCTGCATCATCCTGCCAAGTAGTGGGATAGCATGCCTGCATCAGTATGCCTGGTACCAGTGCCAGGGACAGTGGAGTTTACTGAAAACAAAACAAACATACAACACACACACACACACACACACACACACACACACACACACACTGAGAGACAGAGAGAGAGAGAGAGGAGCGCTGTTTAGGAGTGTTTCCTGCTTCAGTGTGTTCAATCTGCCTGTGCTTCTCACGTGAGTCACATTCCTTGTCCTTAACAAAGCCAAGCAATCCAGAGACAACTGAGTTTCCCTTTTTTTGCTGCCACTAGTAAACATGATGTCTCGTGGGATGGATGGGTGAAGGACAGAGTGAAAACAACCCAGGGTTATTAGAAAAGAAAACCTTTGGGCTCCTTAGCTTTTCTTCCTGTCTGCGGTCAAATTATGCCCACAACAACCTGCATCCCAAACAGGAACACTAAACAATCGCCAGGGTGACGTTAGGAAATGTGAGAGGGGAAAATTACACACTGGCTTCCAAGTGCTGTCTGTGATCCAGGACAGGTTTTGACAGTGAGATGAGAAGAAAAGGTAAAGGCGTATCAGGGGCTCAAGATGAGCAGTGTGTTTCAATCAGGTGCTGCCCGGAAATATCGCTGTTCCCTACTGCAAGCTCTCCGAGAAGCTGGGCCTGCCTCCGATCCTGTCTTACGCAGACTGCGTCCTGGCAAACTGGAAGAAAAAGGATCCCAATGGGTATGTAACTGGGAGCAAGCAGAACGGGGCTTGGAATGCATGCTATTCGTTCAGGATATGTGTTCCTTAATTTGGGGCAGAACGGCTTCTGTGGTTGGGTATGGTTTCTTAGACTGTTGTGTCTGCAATGACAAATGTATTATATGCTCATGAGAGAAGCATCTGGATACATATGGGAACAACCCAGAGGGCCTTCAGGTACAATCTGACTATTGTGTACATGCCTCACACAGCCACTACCCAATAGCTATAGAAGTATGTCTGTCGCCTCAGAAAATGCCTTCATGTTTCTCCTTCTTCAATTCCTTCCTCTGCATCAAGAAAATACTTTCTAAATAGTGTTTATTGGTTTGGGGTCTAGCAAGATGGTAAAGGGACTTGGACAGCCTTGTCAGTCCAAGTTTAACTTCTGGGACCCAAGTAAAGGAAGTAAGGAATCGACTCCACAAACTGTTCCTCTGACCTCTACATGTGCACTATAACACAGAGAAGTCATGCACACAGAGAAGAATGATAAATACGCTTTTGAATTGAGTTGGTTTTGCATTAAAAAGTTAGTTGGTAATTGAGATGCTTTGATCCATGTTGTTGGTTTTGTTTCATTTGTTTTGGTTTTTTGACAGTGTCTTGCCGCGTAACCCAAAGTGGCCTTAAATTTGTTGTCCCCCTGAATCAGTCTCCTGAACTCTGGGATCTCAAGTGTGTAGCATGGCACCCGGAGAGTTGTATTTCAGACCAATAAAACCTTTGTCTTAGTTAGGATTTCTATTGCTGTGATAAAACTCCATGACTAGGCCGGGCGGTGGTGGCACATGCCTTTAATCCCAGCACTCGGGAGGCAGAGCCAGGTGGATCTCTGTGAGTTCGAGGCCAGCCTGGGCTACCAAGTGAGTTCCAGGAAAAGGCGCAAAGCTACACAAAGAAACCCTGTCTCGAAAAACCAAAAAAAAAAAAAAAAAAAAAAAAAAAACCTCCATGACTAAGAGCAACTCGGGCAGGGAATATTTTATTTAATCTTCTAAGTCCATCCATCATCCAGGGAAGTCAGAGCAGGAACTCAGGGGAGGGATCTTGAGGCAGAAACTGGCGCAGAAGCCACGGAGGAACACTGCTTCCATCTTGCCCTCTGTGGCTTGTTCAGCCAACTTTCCTTCTAGCACCAGGACCACCAGCCCAGAGGCGACACCGCCCACACTGAGCGGGGCCCTCCCCCATCAGTCACCAATCGAGAAAAGCTTGCCCACAGGCCAATCTGGTGGTGGCATCTTCTCAAGTAGTGTTCCCTCTTCTGAAACCACTAGTGAGCACAGACATCAAATATGGACTTCTTAATGTGTGGTTTCCTTTCGTTAACCTATTTTTGAGATCCCACAAACTTAATTTCTTTCTTTCTTTCTTTCTTTCTTTCTTTCTTTCTTTCTTTCTTTCTTTCTTTCTGTTTGTTTTTTCGAGACAGGGTTTCTCTGTGTAGCTTTGGAGCCTGTCCTGGAACTCTCTCTGTAGATCAGGCTGGCCTTGAACTCACAGAGATCCACCTGGCTCTGCCTCCCAAGTGCTGGGATTAAAGACGTGCGCCACCACCACCTGGCCAAACTTAATTTCTAGACAGACAGTTACATTTAAGAGTAAACACATCCTCAGTGGAGGAAGCGGTAACCTGTGAGCTTTCGGGCCAGCCTGCTCAGAAGTCAGCTAGTGTTGGGACCTGCAGGAAGCAACAGGGCTAGCAGCCCCTGTGGCTACAAGCGTATATGTATGAGATGGAGTCGGCACATGGGAATGCCTCAAAATGGAAGAATTTGTTCTAGGGTGTACCTTTATAACAACAAATAATTCTGAGTGTGTGCTCTTTGATTTCTTAATGTTTAAGCCAGAGGTTCTCAACCTGTGGGTTGTGACCCCCCCCCCCCCCCCCCCGGGGTCACATGTCAGATATCCTGCCATATCGGATATTTACATTATGATTCACAACGGTAGCAAAATTACAGTTATGAAGTAGGAATTAAAGTAATTTTGTGGTGGTGGTGGGGGGTCACCACAACATGAGGAACTGTATTAAAGGGTCCCAGCAATAAGAAGTTTGAGAACCACTGGTAAGCAATCTTGAGAAATATAAAAACCATGTGTTTCCTTCATTAAACCTGAGCGTCAACACTAATGGATCATAGTGTATGAACCAATACTCAAATTCACCTGGTTTTATAACTGTTTCCTTTTTCTCTTCCAATTGGCACATTGTTTCGTGGCTGTTCTCCTAAGGCCCATGACATATGAGTAAGTATTTGGTTTTTATTTTATTCTAAGAATTACTTGCCATCTAAAGTGAATATAGGTTTATGGAAATATCCCAAATGATTGGATTTAAGAAGAAAGTAATTAAAATAATTATTTAAAAGGCAAATAATCCAGCTCTTAATTGTATCTATTGATACGACTGTGTCTATTTGGTATTTTAGCTACAGATTCTTGCAAAGCTGCTATTTGCATCTATGTGTATGAAATTAATATTGAACAGATACAAAAAGTGCATGCCTCTATGTGTATGTGACCCCATGACCTTTATGACTAGAAGTAGTTAATAATATCACCAAATAGTCTATGCCTGCTCTTTTTAACCCAATCATTACCATTTTTGATCTATGTTTTAAACTTAATTAAAAGTTTGGGGAACTAAAACATATGACACAGTGTAATCTCACCTAGATGAAGTTAGGCTAAATATATAGAAATAAATTTATAAAAAATAAAATGCTACGAGCACTACCCAAACAGAAGATTGAAAGGGGGGATCCAGAAGATGGGGGAGGGCTAGTGTTTATAGTGAGTATGAAGGTCTTGAGGCACAAACATTTTGGTGCATTATCAGGACAGGAGGCCTCTAGCTTGCACCACCATAAATAATGACAAACACAAATAATGCTGTGGGAAAGGGGAGGGAAAGAATGGTTCCATAGGCCTCTATTGATGACGGCTAAGAATTTCAACAGTATCTTTAAATTAAGAGCTTTTTAAAACAGGGTCTCACAGCAGACAAGCAGTGGTATGGCCAAGTTTTAGAACCCAGGAATCCTAAATACTTCAAAACTCATAGATACACAGATTCTGAAGCCAAGGTTTCAACTATGCCAAAACTTCAGTAGAAAAGAAAAATGGAATCTAGCCTATCTTGTGTGTGTGTGTGTGTGTGTGTGTGTGTGTGTGTGTGTGTGTGTATGTGTGTGATGGGGGTTAACTAGGGGGATGGATGGGCAGGGTTTGCTGGGAATAGAACTCAGGACTTTGAGCATATATTTATGACAATATGCATGCCTGTACAATTTATGGAAACTGACCTGTCATGGGGTTTCTAGGTCCATATTCTGGAATTAAATTCCAAGGGTGAGCATGGCCTTAATTACATATGATCTTTAGACAATGCACCCAATAAACCTGACTTTTAGTGTTCTCAAATATGTAGTAGAGAGAGTAGGTCATAGCATACCATTCTGGTACAATTATTTTTGAAATAAAAAAAGTATAAATAAAGATGCTGGGAAAGTATGTTGCTCTACAAATATGCTGTTAATTTTCCCGTATTGTTTGCCAACTGCTACTGGTTTTCTCAGGAACATGGACATTCTGTTCTCATTTCCTGGTGGGGACTGCGGTAAAGGCTTCTTCCTTGTCTCTCTATTGGTGGAAATCGCAGCTTCTCCTGCAATCCAAGTACGTCTGCTCTTTCTTAGCTGTTTCCTTCCCATTCACGTAAGCAGGGCAACCCCATAGCAACTAAATTACAATAGCATGGTTGACTTTACCCTGCTCATAAAATTGGAGGAAATACATCCTTTACTAAAAAAGAAATATTTTTCTTCTTTTAAAACATTTTATTCATTTTTATTTCATGTGCACTGGTGTTTTGCCTACATGTGTGTCTGTATGGGGGTGTCAGATCCTCTGGAACTGAAGTTACAGACAGTTGTGGGCTGTCATGTGGGTGCTGGGAATTGAACCTGGGTCCTCTGGAAAAGCAACCAGTGATCTTAACTGCTGAGCCATCTCTCCAGCCCCCAATATTTTTCTTTTGTACATCTCCTGAAATATAAAATCCAGGGGCCATGCATTTAGAATCAAATTTGAAATCTCAGCAAGAAATCAAACTCTTCAAAGGGATTTGTCATTAATATAGAGTGATGTAAATCCATTTTTTTTTCTGAAAGAGAAATGGAAAGAGAAATGCAGATGACTGGAGAGATGGATAAAGTGCTCCCTGTGCGAGCATGAGACCTGAGTCTCGTCTCCCGAGTCCGTATGAAAAAGCTGGGCATGTTGGGGTGCACTTGTCAGGCCCAGGTGGAGACAGGCAGATCTCCAGGGCTCTCTGGCCAGTCAGCCAGCAAGCCTAATTAGTGAGCCCCAGGCCAAGGAGAGGCCCTGTCTCATAAACAATGGAGCAGCCCTTAATGATTCTAGATGTTAATCTCACATGCCTCCACATAAGCACAAACAAGCACATGCGTGTGCACCCGCAGGTGTATACAACTTCATGTACGTCCACGTGCACACAGGAACTAGAAGTGGAAGCGTGAACTTGATCTGCGGAGTAAGATACGATTTATCCTGTGCCTATGTTTGCCGCCAGATCTCCCACACCTCTCATGTTTAAACTTTACTTCGAAGGCAGTCCCCACTGTGTGCAGTGCAGTGCAGCGTCAAGACCATCAAGCACTGGGAAAGGCATTGGGTGACATAGCCACCAGTCTGGAGGCTGCCAAGGACTATTTTAAGAGGATGCGTGGTAAGTGTTGTTGGCGGTACATATTCTGGGCTCACAGCCATCTGGTGTCTGAAGCAAAGAGGTGCTTAAAAAAGGAAGCGCAAGGTACCCGTTACTGAGTGTCTGTCCCTCTCCCCGCAGCATTACGCTTTTGTGTGGTATATCTCAATATTTTCTCCTTCGGGAAAGGAAATCTAAAGTCAAAGAGATAAGCTTATGCCCCTGGTAGTAAACAAGGAACCCAGAATTCCAAGCGGGGGCTTTTTAACCACAGAGGAACTTCCTTGCCTGACACTAAAATCCACGAAGAAGCCTCTTGAATGCAAAGGCAACTTAAGTGTTGAAAAACCTAGACTCTGGTCTGAGTTAACTCTGCTTCTTCACAAATTCACTGTGGGGTATCAGAGAAAAGAATTGTTCCAAAATCGAAGTAGAAAAAGTAGAGACTCTACAAAACCCAGGAAGTGTAAAAGAGTACTTTGGGAAGGAAATCAGCCTTCCTGGCTCCATTTAACAAGTGGAATTTTGTTTGTGAGTTTGAAGCTGCTGCTGATTGCCTATTGAGGGAGAAAACCCTTCTAATCAAAGGTTAGTAAGCTTTAGGAAGACCCATGAACGGATCCCATGGGGCTACCTCATGCGTGCGTGCATGCGTGCATGCGTGAGTGTGTGTGTGTGTGTGTGTGTGTGTGTGTGTGTGTGTGTGTGTGTGTGTGTGTGTGTGTGTGTATGCACCGCTGGTGATGGTGCCCAGAGCTCACAGATGCTAAGAAAGCACACCACCACTGAGTTACCTGCCCAGTCCTGGTTGGTTTTGCAAGCATTGCGTCCAATGTGTCAGGAAGCACATGGAGTGGTTCTGGGTAATGCTGACAGTGTCATTTGGACGACAGTGTCTTGTAGATGAGGATAGTTAGTCCCTTAGCAGACCCAATATGGGGTACAGGGAAGGCGATGAGTAGACTTCTCCAGGAGAGGACAGAGAAAAGAGGTGCCTGACCACAGAGACTCTGTAGGTCTGCCTGACATCTTTATTGTAGTCTGAGTTGAAATCCAGATAGTCGTTCACAGTTTGTTGAATTCGTTGTCTACCTCTGACGCTGCTTAGTAAATACTTCCATCTTTTCACAGACTTTGTGGATCCAGACCAGTTTTTCAATGTTCTGCGCATATATTTGTCTGGGTATGTAGTCTGAGGCTTGAGTTGGCTTTCTCAATTCATGTAAAGAACAGACTAGATCTCAGTTGCTGATCTCTACTATTCTTTGGCTTGAAATAATAATTCCTATGCTCACATCCACATCCATCTTGCCTAGAAAGCAGAGGCTGTGTTCTCTGGTGACTATCGGCCAGGGAATCCCTGGAACAGGGGTGGGAAAATGACTCAGAGAGAATGATCTGAACTAGGGTAAAGCAAGGTCCACTCAGGAAGCATGTCAAACTGTCTCAGAACTATGTTATGTATTATTTTCATGCATGAAAATGAGTGACAGAGGGTGTGTGGAAGAGCTACCTCTAGCATATGATTTTCTATCTGACAATTAATTCAAATTGTATTTCCTCTCTTTCTGGCCTAGTTGGAAAGGCAACCCCAAGCTGGCAGAGGGTCTGCTGTATGAGGGGGTCTGGGATACCCCAAAAAAGTTTTCAGGGGGCAGTGCAGGCCAGAGCAGCATCTTTCAGTGCCTCGACGTCCTTCTGGGAATAGAGCACAGCAGTGGTGAAGGTAGGTGGAAATGACAACGTGTGTTTTCTTTTCTGCTAACAGGACTGTATCTCAATTCAGGGTAAGGATCCTCCCTAAACAGCCTCTCTCCTGAACGAATCTGGTGCATTAGGGACTCTCACCCCATTTCACAGATGAGCGAAAGCTCCCACCCAGGTTCATCATTCTCTGCACTGAGTATTGACACACAGCCACAGCCAGTGTCTCACTGAAAATGAGACACATCTGTGAGCAGAAGCTGGGACGCAGGGACCTCAGTGACAGCAAAGGGCTGGCACTGCCCTGGTGTGCAACATCCTGCAGCCTGGCAGCCCAGAGCGAGGCTTGCACCGAGGACTGCATTTATGAAATGCTTTCTAGGAGTTTCAAGGGAAAGAGAGAAAGACCCTCCCACTTTTGTGTTTTCTTAAGCTTAGCAAACATAGACGTTTGTGCTGGGTGAAACTGACTTAAGATACATGTTTAAAAGGATCGCTTAAACCCTTCAGTTGGGCGTCGTGATTGGCCAAGGGCAGATGACACATTCCCTTTCTAGACCAACAATCTCTCAGAAGGATCCAAATCTGACAGAAAAGCAAGCAAGCAAGAGCCAGGTGTGACACTGCACATCCATAATCCCAGCACTCAGGATGCTGAAGCAGAAGTCTTGCAAAGTCAAAGCCATCCTCAGCTACGTGCATAGTGAGATCCTGTCCAGTAGAGTCAAATAAAGCAAGGAGAGAGGAAGTCATGGAGAGGGAGAGTAGAGAAGGGGAGCAAAAGAGGCAAAGAAGGCAGGGCAAAGCAAACAGAGGCAAAATATCTTTTTTTTTTTTTTTTTTTTTTGGTTTTTTTGAGACAGGGTTTCTCTGTGTAGCTTTGGAGCCTCTCCTGGATCTCACTCTGTAACCCAAGCTGGCCTCAAACTCACAGAGATCCGCCTGCTTCTGCCGCCCGAGTGCTGGGATTAAAGGCGTGCACCACCGCCACCCGGGTGGCAAAATATCTTATTAGGAACGTGTTACTTATTCTGTCTTCAGGACTACCGGGAATCTTCAGTAATAGCCGTTGCTACCAGCAAGTAGCAAGCTGTTCTGGGTGGCCTTCCTTCGAATCCTCCTCAGTGGCTGTAGACAGTGATCAGGCAGAGGGCCTCTGCCCTCCTTTCTCTCCTCTCTCCCCACCCCCTTACCTGTCTTTATCTTGCTGTAGGCTCTCCGGCAGAATTCCTCCAGGAAATGAGAGAGTACATGCCTCCAGCCCACCGCAACTTCCTGTGCTCCTTAGAGTCAGGTCCCTCAGTCCGTGAGTTTGTCCTTTCAAGAGGCGATGAAGACCTTCAGAAAGCATATAATAAGTGTGTGAACGGCCTGGTCTCTCTGAGAAAATTCCACCTTAACATAGTAAGGACATACATTGTGGATCCTGCAAAGAAGCAGCGCGGGGGTGCTTCCAAGTCGGAAGAATCCTCAAACGAGGAAAACAGAGGGACCGGGGGTACTGACGTCATGAATTTCTTGCAGAGTGTAAGGGATGCAACTGAGAGAGCCCTTCTGAGCAGTGCTTAGGGTAGCAAGATTGCATCCAACCTGTCATAGCTCATTAAATTAGACCCACTGAGTAAGAGTATTGAATGATTTACCAAGAAGGCATGATATAGATTTAAAAATCATCTGTACATCCTCTGTAGGAGAATAACAAAAGTGAACTAACTAATAATATTTAAAAATGATATAAGAAATATTGTAAGTTATATTGATGATTGGAATGTGACAATGAAACCACTAAATAAAAATTATTGTGAAGTGGAATAAATCTTGTGTCCTTTGTAGCTGTACTTAAAGATCCCTCCAAATGACTTTTACTTACCAGGGATGAGTCTTAAGCTTGCAAGATGTTACTACTACTGCACTTTTCCATTGTTACCTTTTCATTGGTCTGTATTCTCATTACACAGTAAGCTTAGGATGCCAGATGACCATTTACCAGTCTTAGCAAATATCTCTGGGATGGCCGGATGTGGGAATACCTTTATCAGGGCTAAGACAAGATCGCTTTTGTGATGGTTTGAATGAGGCATGCTCCCCCATAAGTTCACACTGAGCAAGCTGAACACTTGCTCCTTTTGGTGGCATGGTTTGGGGTGGTTATGGCCTTTAAGGGGTGCATCCTTGCTGTCTGAAGTGGACGTTGAAGGCCTGCAGCCTTGTCCGCTTGCAGTTCACATCCTCTGTTGTCGTGTGGTTAAATATGTGACCGGGCAGCTTCCTGCTTCACCTGCCTGCTGCAATGCCGTCCCAACTCTCATGGACACCTTCTCTGGAAGCGCAAGCCACAATGAACTGGTTTTTTGTTTTGTTTTGTTTTTGTTTTCCATAAATTGCTTCAGGTCATGGTATTGCATCACAGAAACAGAAAAGTTACTACTAAAGCTTCATAATACAAGGTCCCCTTAAAAAACTAGGTTACTGGCATTCATACTCTGACATGAGTTAATTTAATAGTGGGATCCTTGATAAGTTAAGAGGAATTGAAATGGGGACACAGTGGCTTGTGCCTGTAATCCCAGCATTCAGGTGACTGACACAGGAGGACCATGGAAGTTCAGGGGAAGACTGAACTACCTACTAAGTTCCAGGCCAGCCTGTATCCAAAAACCACAAAAATAAGTAAGTGAATAAATACAAATTAAAGCCACCTGAGCCAGATGTAATAGTGCACGCCTGCAATCCCTACATACAGGAGATAATGGATGTTCAAGGCCAGACAAGCTACCCAGTGAGTGCCAGGCCAGTCTAGGCTACAGAGTGAGACCATGTTTCAAAAACAAAACTAAAACTAAAATGAGCAAAACCCATGAATTCTGAGTCAAGCTTTTCTTTTCAAGATGACAAAGTCTGCTGTGGGATATTCTGTATAGCAAGTGTGTTGCTCTGATTGGTCAATGAATAAAACACTGATTGGCCAGTGACTAGGCAGGAAGTATAGGCGGGACTAACAGAGAGGAGAAAAGAAAGAACAGGAAGGCAGAGAGAGACACTGCCAGCCGCCACGATGAGAAACAGCATGTGAAGATGCCGGTAAGCCACGAGCCACATGGCAAGGTATAGATTTATAGAAATGGATTAATTTAAGCTGTAATAACAGTTAGCAAGAAGCCTGCCACGGCCATACAGTTGGTAAGCAATATAAGTCTCTGTGTTTACTTGGTTGGGTCTGAGCGGCTTGGGCCTGGCAGGTGAGAGAGATTTGCCCTGACTGTGGGCCAGGCAGGAAAACTCAAGCTACAAAAGTCAGTGCTCAGAAGGATGAAATAAGCTACTCAGGGCCACCATGACCAGTGGGAAGACATTTAGTTTCTCAGCTACACTCATCATTTCTTTTTTACTTGGAATATGTTAGGAAATCAACTTGGGGAAGTGGGAAATGAAGGAATTTCGATGATCTGAAATCACAGGAGGGGCAATTGGGAAAGCAGAAATCAAGGATGTAGCAAAAGATGCTGACAGTTCATAGTCCTTCCTTATACCTGTCACTGCTGAATGCTTCACACGCATCAATCCCCCACTCCTCACAATAAAAGGACATTTCCAGTTGCCTTTTCCTTAGGGAAAATGACACTTAATAGAGTCCAGTATTTCCAAAAGCTATGGCAAAGTCAACATCCGAGTCTAGAATTTTCAGACCATTACATTGCAATGCTCACTGTGCTAAAAGATTTTCATAAAGAAACTCTGATCCTTTTGGCTTTTGCCAATACTAGGGCTGGTTATGTAGCTTCATGATTTTGTGCCTGCCCACCATATACAAAGCACTGGGACAGTCTCCAACATGCCCTGCACGGTAATCAAGTATGAATGCTTAGTTGTAAGAGTTCTCCAAAGTCCCCAACTCATACGTGATCTTTTTTTTTTTTTTTTTTTTTTTTTTGGTTTTTCGAGACAGGGTTTCTCTGTGTAGCTTTGCGCCTCTCCTGGAACTCACTTGGTAGCCCAGGCTGGCCTCGAACTCACAGAGATCCGCCTGGCTCTGCCTCCCGAGTGCTGGGATTAAAGGCGTGCGCCACCACCGCCCGGCCAGTGATCTTTTTAAAGTATATCCTAGTAACAGAACAGTAAAGGTTAGGAAATAAGGCCTATTTAAGTGCAGAACTATGGCCCAGCAGTTTCAAACTGGGGGCTCAGAGGCAAGTTCCTGACCTTGCAAGGCCCCCTGTACTTCCAGCTGCTGCACCTCTGCTGTGGGGACCACACCCAGGGAGCTAAGTCTACAGAATGCGGAGATGGGAGCCTGGGAACGTGGTGGTCAACATCACACATGAAGTGAAGGATTTTACAGTTGGAAACTTGCCAAGCAAAGAATCATTGCTGGTGTCTGCAGAATTTTAAGTGATCCTGTCAGTGGGATAGATAGGTAAACTGTAACAGCATAGAGAGTCCAACCTAAGGTGAAGATACATCGCCAATTAGAGCATCCTTCTGTCTTGGAATTTAGAGAATGAAACATTCTCTAAAATGTAGCTTGGCGCTTCCTCTACCAGGTGATCATAATAGTCTTTTGTATTAGGGAAGAATAGAGTCCTAGGAACTAATATTTTATAATATCTTACAGATTGATTTATTTTCTGTGCTGTTGTGTGTGCCTGCATGAGTTTATGTGAATCACATGTACACAAGCGCCCATAGATGCAGAAGAGGGCATTGGATCCCCTGGGACTGATGTTCGGATGCCTGTGAGTGCTGGGAGACTGACCTGGGTCCTATGCAATAACAATAAGCACTCTTAGCCACTTAGACATCTCCCCAGGCCCATTTTCCTACCCTTAATGTAAACATCAGGATTTCAATCTTTGTGGACGCATTTCCAAGAGGAATGTCATCCAATGCACCACACTCCAGGTGGAACTCCTAACTGCATTTCCCAGAAAATACAAAGTGCACCAGGAATTGTATTTAATATTTGGTCCTGAGGCTGTAATGCTATAGCTGTTACTAGTTATGACATCACCACTTGATGATGAACACATCAGTAAGTTGATATTGGCAGGTTATGACACCCCTAATATTCTTTTCTGAATACAGCAAAAACCCAACACAGAAAGCAACCACTGGGTTATCAGAAGCACACATTATGAGATGCCATATCTGCATTTACTCTTTACAGGTCAAAATAAGCTAAACTTTAAACTCAGAGTATTGGTGAGTTTACTTCATTGAGGGAGATGTCTGCGAAGCTTCTAAAGAGAGCTCTTCACATGTCAAGGAACAGCAAGGCAGCTGTCCAGTACTAACCAAAAGGTGGACAGAATATTCTTTTGTTAAGGGAACGTCCACTGACCTGCAGCATCAGTAGGCACAGGTGTGACAATTAACCAGAAAATTCTCCGGAGGAAATATGAACATGTGTGCAGATCTGTTCAGCTTGGAAGATCTAGCCCTCAACTTAGCTCTTTTACAAAGTACTGGAAATGTAGTTGATGGAAAAAATCACCTTGGTATTCATTTTGAGGTTTGATTTTATGATAGAATCAAAAGAGAAATTTTAATTCCAGTGACTTAAAAAAAAAGAGTGAAGCCAGGTGGTGGTGGCGCAGGACTTTAATCCCAGCACTTGGGAGGCAGAGGCAGGAGGATCTCTGAATTTGAGGCCAGCCTGGTCTACAGAGTTCCAAGACAACCAGCCAGGGCCATACAGAGAAACTCTGTCAAAAAAAAAAAAAGAGAGAGAGAGAGAAATCTTTCACCTCGAAGATCAAATTAGCAACTTGGGTGAGGAGATGAAAAATATGTGTGGTCATGCAGTTGCTGAGTACCAGACTATGATTTTGATGATGGAAACAGAAGTTAGTACACTTGTCTTCTTGGTCATTGTGTGAAAGATTGCTCCATCTCCACCATCATGGAGCAAGAGAGACATGTAGAATGATCATGAGTGGTCGGCTTCTCCTCAGTGGACCTCCATTCCTGACCTTTTGCCCTACTGTAGAGCCTGCCTGCACAGCAGCTTTGGGACACATGCCCCTTCAGCAATCCAGACGATTGTCATCCAAAATCAGCCCAACTGCTAACAACCATTTATGTTTTTTGAAAAATGGTGTTGATCCTGAAGGGAACATTTTCTTCTATCAAGTATAAATTCCACAAAAGGGTGAAATAATGAAATATAGAGAAAATCAGATCTTCCTAGTTCACACCAAACAATAGCTGCAGTATTTTTCTTTGATCCCTTTGGCATTTTCTAAGTCATACCTGGCATTCATCGATTTAATATCTGCATTTAGGACTGTAGGCTCAATAGGTAGCTTTCTGTTGCCTTAAACTTTATCTAACATATCTTCCTATCTTAGGAATGTTTCCAAAAGATAATTTTAACATCTGCATTTTAATTAGGGAACCAAGCACAGGAAATCTCAGCCCTTGTAATATTCAGAAGGAAAAGAAATGAGCAATAAACCTTTGCTCTTAAAACCTCACTACAAAAGCATTGTATACACACAGCTTCGATGAAAAGTTTTACAGGTTGAAAACATAATTATGGGCTATATTTTTGTTTTTAATCCTGTTCCTACATTTCAGTCCCATTGAATATTGAGTAAGTTTTTCTTGTCATTGTGACCAAAAAGCTCAAAAGAAACCATTAAACAGAGGGGCTTATTTTACCTCATGATGAAGAGGGCTTGGCGGCAGGAGTTCCAGGCATGTGGTTCTATCACTGAGCAGTCGGGTAGTAGAGAGATCAACACAGAACCAAGGACAGACTATGATCCTCCATGTTAGCTCTCCTAGTGTCCCATGATCCTCCACGTCAGCTCTCCTAGTGTCCTACCACCTCCATTGAGGCCCCATCATGCAAAGCTTCCCATAAGAGTAATACCTGGGACCAGTGTTCAGGCACTTGGGCCTGTGGGGGATATCTCGTATCTAAATTGTGATACTCGGCCTCAGACCAGATAGGCTCATCCTGTCTCGTAATGCAAAACCCTTTCAGTTCAACTGCAAACACCCCCATAGTCTTACCAGTAGCAATATTGCTCGAAAGTCCAAATTCTCTTCAGATATTCAAAGAAATCTCTTACCTATGAGCCTCTGTAACATCAAAAACCAAGGTACACATAATGGCACATGGCAAACATTCCAATACCAAATCCTGGAGCTCCATAGACTGCATCTCCTGATTTTGTTCTGGAACTGAGGCTCCTATAAAACAAAACAGTCTGTTATAAAAATAATTTCGATTATCTTAATTTCTTTAATACACATAGTGTGTTTTGTACATCTAAAATCATTAGCAAAGAGATGCCTTCCAACTCTGTGATTCAAACATATAGCAGATCTTTAAATTTTATTCATTAAAAACAGATAGGTTAGGTTAATTATATTAGAAGTCCTAATCAAGACAAAGCTAGCACCTGGTCAAGGGTAGGTGAATACTTAGAATTACTTTCCAGATCATGGTCACCAGTACAATGGCTTCAACGTCAGAAGTACTTGTGGGTTTTCATGTTTAAAAAGCATGAAGTATTTTTACTTCATTCATTAGTCCTCCAAGCCCCTCCATTCAGGCAGAAGAAGACCTCATTTTGTTTGACTTTACATTGTAGACTGTGCCATTTAAGGAAAGGCAGATGCCAGAATTACAAGTCTTTTGAAGAAAATACCCTTTGGAGAGTATTATACTCTGGACCCTTCTCCAAGGGTAAGTGGGGCCTAGGGCTTGATCACATTCATATAACCCTCTCCCACCTGCTCAAGAGCCATGCTATGAAGTCATTTTGATTTATCCTGAAAACAAAGGAGACGATCTTACCAGCAAAATGTCTTTGTTACAATAAAGTTGTAGACAGAAATTTCTCTGGTTCTGCCTTGCCCAGCAGTCCAGATGAATCTCTCCCACCTGTGGTCCCACAGCCCCTTATAAAATAATTACTCAGAGGCTTAATATTAATTGCAAATTGTATGGCTTATGGATCAAGCTTCTTGCTAGCTAGCTCTTTCATCCTAAATTAACCTATTTCTATAAATCTGTGTGTTGCCACTTGGCTGTGGCATTACCGGTCTGCTGACATCTTATTGCTCCTTTAGTGGTGGCCTTGAATCTCTCTTGACTCTGCCCTTCTTCTCTCTGTATCTCTGCTTGGATTTCCCACCTGGCTGTCATAGGCCAAACAGCTTTGTTTTTTATCCAATGGGAGCAGCACATATTCACAGCATACAGAAAGACATCCCACAGCATAAAGTATTTGAATAAAAGCAAAATGATCAACTTCAAAGTGTAAACAATAAGTAATTTAGACTTAAGGGACTCCAGTAGTTAGAAATAAAGCTTACAAGGGATGATTGACAGCAGCCTAATAATACAACAGGGTGATAGAGCAGATGCTGTACAAGGAATCCATTTAGGAAGACATGGGAAGATGGTACAGTTGATTAGAGGCAGAGTCCAGGTGGGTAGAGTTATTAGGGGCCACTGCAATGTAAGTGATGTCCCAGTAGTAAATGGCAACCTTCCTGAAGCATGGCAGTAGATTGGAACCAGAGAAATACTAGAGTTATCAAGGCAGAAGTGTTGTGGAATATTATTTTAAGGTGTGTTACTCTTGTTTATGTTGCATTTGTTTAACTCTGTGAAGCTTTATTACTGTGTCTGTTGAAAACACCTGATGGACTAATAAAGAACTTATTGGCCAGTAGCAAGGCAGGAGAAAGGATAGTGGGGCTGGTAGGCAGAGAGAATATATAGAAGGAGAAATCTTGGAGGAGAGATCAAAGAATAGCCAGAGAAGAAGGAGAATTTCAGGGGCCAACCACCCAACCACCCAGCCACCCAGCCACCCAGCCACCCGGATACACATCAAGCCACGGAGTAAGAGTAAGATTTACAGATGTAAGAGAACGGGAAAAGCCAGAGGCAAAAGATAGGTGGGATAATTTCAGTTAAGGAAAGCTGGCAAGAAATAATCCAAGCTAACGATGGGCATTCATAATTAAGAATAAGCCTCCATGTGTGATTTATTTGGGAGCTGGGTGTTGGGCCTCTCAAAAGAGCAAAAAACAACAACAGCACAGAAGGATTAGTATTCATACCAAGACTGATACTCTCCTGCATGTAGCTCTGATGGAGAGGTGGCTTCCAGGTCAGCTCCAGGTATTTAGTAGGTGCTGGCATGTGCAGGCTCTCATACTTCTCTTTAGGCTCTTTTGTCTTTATATTATTATTTTTTCTTTTTTTTAATTAAGAGATTTTCTATTCATTTTACATACCAACCACAGATTCCCCTGTCCTCCTTCCTCCCACCCCCAGCCCTCCCATCCAACCTACCCCCCATTCCCACCTCCTCCAAGGCAAGGTCTCCCATGGGGAGTCAGCAGAACCTGGTACATTCAGTTGAGGCAGGTCCAGTCCCCTCCTCCCTGCACCATGGCTGCGCAAAGTGTCTCACCATAGGCCCTAGGCTCCAAAAAGCCAGCTCATGCACTAGAGATGGGCCCCATTCCCACTGCCTGCCCCCCCCCCAAATAGTTCAAGCTAAACAACTGTCTCGATTATCCAGAGGGCCTAGTCCAGTTCCACGGGGTGTCCTCAGCTATTGGTCCCCAGTTCATGTGTTTCCACTAGTTTGTTCTTTATATTAAACTTCAGAGCAAGAGAATGTAGGTTCATTACTGAGCCCCACCAGTCACACCCTGGTTTCTGGGAGATGCCATCTGCCAAGATCTGAAATGTGGGAGATTGAAATATGGGAGATCTCCTTGATGCGAAGGAGAAGGGGGTCACTTCGGCTTCCATGTGTCACTAAATACCAAGCCTTCTGAGCCAGGACTTCAGCTAGTGGCTGTGAGTTTTATGTATTGCCCCTGCTTACTTCCTTACTAGAAGACATCTAGTAAATAGTGCATGAGCTGAGATCTTTTCTGTGAAACCTCTGGTGCGGTGGTTCTCAACCTGCCTAAGGCTGTGTCCCTTTAGCACAATTCCTCATGTTGTGGTGATTTCCAACCATAAAATTATTTCATTGCTGCTTTATAACTGTAGTTTTGATACTGTTATGAATCATAATGTAAAGATCTGATATGCAGGGTATCTGATATGTGACCTCCAATAGGGCCACAACCGACAGGTTGAAAACTACTGCTCTGGAGACTCCCGGGGAAATGTCCATGCAGCAGATGGGAGGCACGTGGGCCTGGAGATAGGGCAGCATAACTGAAGCCCAGCACAGCTGACTGCCAGGCTCAGGAGGACTGCAGAAGTCTCTGATGAGATCGGGGAGGGGAAAGTCAAGGTTGCACTGTGGAGCTCACAGAGGGTGGCTGGGGATGTGGTCTAGGTCAGATGTTCTGTCCTGCTTTTATCTCTTACAGATAACATGGCATTTGTCTTTAGTGTGACACATCTGAGCCACAGTGTCCTCTGAATTAGAGGACTGATACCTGTGACGAACTCAGCTGCAGTGGGAATTAAGTGGGTGCTCTGTGGGTGGCGCTGACCATAGGACTTAGCAAAAGAGAGACCCGAGGTTGTTAGATATTAGTTATTGTCACGGAGGAGGTTAATAGAAAACTGGGAGGAATAGATATTTAGAAGAAAGGTTTAAAAAAAAAAAAACAGTCACAACAGTGCCAGATGCTTGAACAGCTAGTCAAGGAAAGGTCCACGGACCCATTGAAAATGAGAACAAAGAAGCAATTAAAAAGGTGGACGAGAACATTCAGTGCTGTTTGGGCTGTTGGTCCTGGGCCATTTCAATTCAGAGTTCATCAAATTGGAAACTGAAAGTAAGTGTGTCTGATGGTTTTACAAGGTTAAACGTAGGAATGACGCCCTCCAATATTCATTTATGAATGTGTTTTCTTCATTTTCTAAATACTCTTTAGTCCATTTCCCAGAGATCCAAATTTATGCTCTACCCAGAATGAAAGCCTTGTTGTGTATGGTACTGCTATGATCCATAAGAATTTAGACTATGGAACCCAAGGAGGGATATTTCTACACATAACCAACTAACTTCTGAGAGGTAAACAAAAAAAGACACCAGGCAGTGCTTTTATATAGTATGGCCCTGGGTTCCCTCCTGCTGGGGAAGTTTCTGGGCTGGATCTAAGGTGTTTTGTCAAGGCAGGGGTACAAGTCAATGATAATCATTTGTCTAGCCCATGTGAAGTCCTGGATTTGATTCGCAGCTCTACATAGTAAGGAAATCAAAATTAAATGTAAATATGTGAATAAACAAAATAGTGTGTCCATAGACGGGCACAGTGCTCTGCATTCTAGGTCTTGGTTATAAAAACGTGAACTCCACAATGAGGATGAGAAATTGCTCAGCTGGACAGCATTTCTTCAATGCCAAACACAGGGTGTGCTGCTCACTTCCAAAGCAAAGCTGGAGTAGGTGTGGGTTCAGTCCTGAAAAAGGCTGAAGGGACAGGCCACGTGAGCACATTAGTAATAATCAAATCAGGCAGAGCCTGACGGGCGGGATAGACAGGTACGCTGTTTACAGAATGCTGATAGGAGAGAACAATTCTGCAAAGAAAACCATGGAAGCATCTGCGTTGGGATGCTTCTTAGGAGAGAAGCAGAATTCGGGTATGGCGACAGCTGGGGAGTGTCTCTGGTTGTTACTGGGGCAGTGCATTGTTTTTTTGATGGCTTGAGCACAGCTAGAAGTGGACACCCTTGAAGCCGTGTCCAGTAAGCATGGGCTTTATTTCACTGAGTGAAATATTCACAGACCTCCAAAGGACGTGGGTCTTGGACCTCCGAGCGACGAAGTCAAGACTGGAGATCAGAAGCGGAGGGTAAAAATGGTGGTCATGCCGGGCGGTGGTGGCACACGCCTTTAATCCCAGCCCTCGGGAGGCAGAACCAGGCGGATCTCTGTGAGTTCGAGGCCAGCCTGGGCTACCAAGTGAGTTCCAGGAAAAGGCGCAAAGCTACACAGAGAAACCCTGTCTCGAAAAACCAAAAAAAAAAAAAAAAAAAAAAAAAATTGGTGGTCATGATGAGAGGGCCATGCCTAATGATACCAAGGGATGGCCAAAGAGTGCCAGGAGCAACGGGGTGTCCGGACATGGTGTACATGGCGTCAGGAAGTTGCAGCTGGCGTGGTGGGGAAAAAATCAGAAATACAACCGGAGAGGGACTGTGAGGATAGTGGTACCGGATGTCTCACGCCACTGTTCCTCTCGAGATTTCTCACGAGCTCTATACGCTGTCTCTGGCATAAACGTTGCTATTCCTGGAGATGTGAAAACAGAGGTTTGGAATTTTAATTCTCCCATCCAAAGGCCACACAGGCAGCAGGACAGATCTCTCCCTGCCTGAGTTTACAGTGGGCAGGTCCCCAGCCAGGAACCTGGGGTGAGTGCTGATACCAGCTCCCCAGGCACCGTGTGACGAATCATTTCGCTCCATAAATCTTGAGTTACTTGTATGACGCTTTTTAATTTGGTCGTCTATTCTGTATTGTCCCTTTCAGTTCTTGTGTTTTATGATTAGATGACTTTATAACGTTTAAGACAGTTCTTAAGGATTAGATGGCTTTATAACATTTAAGACCGTTCTTAAGGATTAGATGGCTTTATAACATTTAAGACAGTTCTTAAGAGGGCACAAGGGGAACTAGACGAAAACAACATGACTAGAATTGTAAAATGATGGTGAATGGAAAAGAAATTTAAAAAAAAAAAAAAAGAAGGACATGGCTGCTCCTAGGTATGGTGGAGAAGGCTTATCGTAGTTATGAGGAAGAGCACAGCCAGAGGCAGGTACATTTGGGATGGACCAGGGTGAACATGACCCTGAACTGGGTGGGCCATGTGAGGAGAGAGGGGAGAGCCAGGAGAGTAAAGGTAGACAAAAAAGACAGGTAACCGAAGTGGCTGGATTAGACAGGGAAGGGCAGTTGGAGGAAGGGTGGCCCAGACTCTGGACTGAAGAAGTTTAGGGTAGGGAGTTGGGTGTGCCAGCCATACCCCGGGACAGATAGGGACTGAGGGATGCCGGGAGAACCTGGCAGCCAGGTCTGTCTTTGTACAGTCAGGCTGTTTGAGGCATACCACCTCCATGAGAGAAACCTCCACGGGAACTACACGAGCGAACCCAGCACTCTTATTGTTTTGTCCATTTTTTAGAGGAACGGAGGAAGAAAGCTATGGGTTGGTAGATTACCTTCTGGGTGAATTCATTGACAACCTTCCAATTTCAGTTCAGAGTCCACTGAGCCAAAGGCCAGGCCTCAGACATTCCCAGTGCCGATCTAGGATATGGAAATCACTATCCTAGGCTCTACTTCAAAGGGAATTCGGTGCCAAAGCACCTATGACAGCCGGCCTGGCTCCCTGATCCAGTGAACGGAGCAGCCGTTTGGAAAGTCGAGGCACCGCAGGCGTAGCCATCTCGGCTCACTGACGCTGAGCAGGTGAGTCAAAGGTCACACATGCCTCGGTTTACTGATCTGCGAAATCGAAGCGGCAGAACTGACTTCGGGGAGTAAAAGCATCCATCTTTTTCTGTTTTTCTCTCTGTAACTAGGGTACGCACGTGTATGTGTTCATGCATGTCAGCCCGTGTGTGTGAAAGCTCACACGTGCATGTGGAGGCCCAAGTGATGACGGGAATTATCCCTCACGGCTTTTTCCACTCTAGTCCCTGAGGCAGAGTCTCCCACTCAAACCCACAGCTTGCCAATGTGGCTAGTCTTCCCGGGGCAGCTTGCTCTGGAGGTCCTCTGTCTCTTTGAATTCCAGGCAGGCCACCGTGCACACCCCACATTTTTTTTTGTGGGTTTCTGGGGATCTGAACTCAGGGCCTCGTGTTTGTGCAGCAAAGGCTCTGACCACTGAGCCATCCTCTCAGCCCCATCGACACTGTTCATTTAAAATTGTAGTAGACCGCTGGAGCGGCCAAGATGGCCCCGTGAGTGGAAATGCTGGTTACCAACCTCGAGGACCCGGGTTCAGTTCCCAGCGCTCATGTTGTCGAAGGTCGCCAACTTTTGCAATTTGTCCTCCTGTGACCTATAACCGACCCGCTGGAAACAAACATTTTCTGAAGAGACGTTTGTGTCTGTCCGTCAGCCTACAGGAGTGCTGAAACTAGGGATCCTGAGAAACTAGAAATCCCCCCAGCACCCCCAGGACTCTCATGCTGGGAGAAGGAAAAGGCTGAAGCCTGGTGCCCGTGGGAGGGGGACCTTCTCTCCCGGGAGTAGATTTTAAGCAGCGATGACGCGTTGTCAGACCTCCTTACAAGCCAAACTGAAGCCCAGACAACGATGGGTCAAGGGTGGCCAGGACCAAGCCTTGACCAGGACTGCTTACATGTGCACATCCCTAGCTTCCATCTCACTTCAGGACCCTACTAATGGGCTCGAGGGGAGTCACTGGAGCTCATTGTCCTTCTGCCCAGTGTGGCCACATTGAATGCATCTCCTTTTTGTTCTCTTACTGTTAATTTGTTGTATAATTGGCCTCTTTAGTTTGAGCAGCTGGACCTGAGGGTAGAGATGGTGGCCACTGTTTGTGAACACGAGGCAAATGTTCTATGGCACGCACGCGCGCGCGCACACACACACACACACACACACACACACACAAATGTTAAATATTTAATTTATATTAAGATGTATTAGTTATATAAGACAGCAGGTTTCATTAAGAGGTGTAAAATCACTGCTCTTAATGGTAGGCCTCTCAGGCAGGGGTTCTACACTAAATTACAACTCAGCACAATGGTACATTCTGGAAAGTTAAGTAATACGAAGTTAGGTACAATTACTATGTGCCAATTAAAAGTGAAAATATGGTAAAATACAGGGCGTGCTGACTAGTCTTATGTCAACTTGACACAAGCTAGAGTCATCTGAAAGGAGGGAACCTCCATTGAGAAAATGCCTCCAGAAGATCCAGTTGTTGGGCATTTTCTTAATTAGTGATGGATGGGGGTGGGTCCAGCTCATGGTGGGTGGTGCCACCCCTGGGCTGGCAGTCCTGTGTTCTTGAAGAAAGCAGGCTGAGCAAGCCATGGGGACTCAAGCCAGTCAGCAGCTCTGCTCCATGACCTCTGCATCAGTTCCCGACTCCATGGATCTGGCCCTGTTTGAGTTCCTGTCCTGACTTCCTTTGATGATGAACATGATATGGAAGTGTAAGCCAAATAAACCCTCTCCTCCCCAACTTGCTTTTTGGTCATGGTATTTCACCACAGCAATAAAAACCCTGAGACAAAAGGGCATTAAATCCAGTTATCTGTTCAGGCTATTTCGAACTTTCTGGTATAGTTAAGAATATAGAATCCCAGTTTGTTTTGTCCTATTCTCGTGTTAGGGGAACCTGAGGAGAAAAACTCCCAGGAGGCCTGAGTAAGTTCAGTAAGTTGAATGAAGCAGATTAGCAGGACGCAGCCCCTGATCACCAGTTCATCCCAGCTTTTAAGGACCCCCCCCCCAAAAAAAAAAAAGTGCCCGTCAGGTCCCAACGAAACTCAGGACAAATGGCTAATTGTGGTGACTACTAGTATATACAAATTTTCAAGTACCTGTTACAGGGTATCCTGGCTCCTCTCAGGCCACATCTCACCCCACTCCGCCCCCCCCAACCCTGAACCTCTCCAGCCCAGGGGCTTCCCTTCCCCCAGCTTCTGATTCCTATAAAAACCTGCCATTTGGGCCAAGTGATTTTGGTCCTCGAGGTCCTAGGCTCCTGTCTTGGCCTTCTCTCTTCTCTTCCTCTCTTGCTCACTCCCCCATCCCCCATGGCCTGGTTCATGACCCTTCCAGATGCCTCTGGCTGTTCTCTCCCTCATATCTACAATAAAACGGTCTCCTCAACCATCCCCTGGAGGCGGGCGTGTTCTCATTTTCTGTCAGTGACACATACAGAAAGCGTCCCCAGCAAGCAAGCATTGTTTCCAGACATGGGGAGATGGCATTGACATGGCAGGCCGTTAGCCTTCCGCCCAGAGCCACATTCTATAGGAACCTGTGGCTGGTCCAGGGACCAGTTTACCAAAAGAAGTTAGGGCCGGTCTAAGAGAACAGAGACCAGTTTTTACCCAAGATATTTCTAGTACTTAAACTACTCTCAGGAGCACTTTCGTGAGATGGCAGAAGTATAATGCAGCAGCCTACCACACTTGTTTGTTTTATTATTTTAGTTATTATTTTACATGCCTACTTGTTTTCTAATTAGAGAGAAAGACAGGATGTGATTTGGGTGGATGGGAAAGTGGGGAGGATTTGGGAGGAGTTAGGGGACAGGAAACCATAATCAGAATATACTATATAAAAAAACTATAGAAACAATTCTATAATTTTTTTTAAAAAAAAGAAGCAGAATTTAAAAACAAACATTTAAAGAATATATGAGTCGTCCTTTAATGAGATCAAAGATGCCAAGGAGTATTCACTGTCACCTTTGTATACAAACATAGGCAGGACCTGGGACTGCTCTTCTGAACCGATGCCTTCCTAAGGTTCCAGTACACTGTTGGGACCTTCCTCCCGCCTCTGCCCTCCGCCAATGCAATTTCTACTCTTAAAAGTTTACTCTGGAACAGGAGAAATGGTCTTCCCTGGGAAGAGCTTCCTAATTGGTTATCCAATGTTTTCAGGTTCAAAGGAAACTCCAGTTCATCAAACCCCAATAGGCAGTCCAGATATTCCCAAAATGAGTTCAACCTGGACTATAGGAGGATTTCTGGAGGTTAGGTAAAAGCCAGCATTCCTCAGGAACTTGATGAAACGGGTTCCCCTCGACAGAAAGGAGTCATTCCCCTTACCTCTGGCAGAAGGGACATATGGCTCCACTGATACATATCTGTGACTGCATATCAAAGCCCATGCTGGCCTCCAGGCTCCCTCAGCATCATAAGGACCGGTTACATATCTCAGAGTCCACGCTGGCATCCTAGCCCCTCCCACTTCGTCCTCTACGCTAAACTCCCTCCAGCTCACCGGCTTCCCAAGCTGCTCATCCTTCCTGTAATGTGGCTCTTCTCACTGTTCTCTGCTCCTGACATTCTCACTGTGCTCTTTCTCTATTCTCTGTCCCCTGCTGGTCTCCTCTCGCTCCCAGATGGCCCTGGCCATGTCCAGTCTGCTGACCACGGTCAGTCTACTTCTTTCTCTCTCTAATCTGGACTCTTCCAGAGGCCTCTGGATGTTTTCTCTTTCTCATATCTACAAAACAAACGAACTCTAATGGACTGGTCACGTTAGCGATTTCTTTACTCTAACTCCTTTGCATACGACCCAAGTAGTCAGCCCTGAAATCTTTAATACATACAAGTAACCCTAAACAGACTGAGAAGGTTTGATTTGTATATTTATGAATATATATGTAACGACAACAAAGAAAAGGAGGCCGTGAATGTGAGAGGAAGCAAGGGAAGGGCATGGGAGGGGTTGGAGGGAGGAAAGGAAGGGGCAAATGATATGATTATATTTTAACTTCAATAAATGCATACATGTTTAAAAAGAAAAATATAGTACTTTCAAATAAATATAAATAATGATAAAAGGCCAATAAGACTGACTCCTTGGGCTGGCAAGATGGCTCAGTGGTTAAGAGCACTGGCTGTTCTTCCAGAGGTCCCAAGTTCAATTCCCAGCAACCACATGGTGGCTCACAACCACCTGTAATGAGATCTGGCGCCCTCTTCTGGCCTGCAGGGGCACATGCAGGCAGAACACTGTATACATAATAAATAAATAAATCTTAAAAAAAAAAAAAAAAAAGACTGACTCCTTGTTTAGCAATTTTGGTAAGTTGTCAGAATTCCTCAGGAACCAAACTCTCGGGTGTTGGGTGTAGATCTGGTCAACCACAACTGAGAATCGAGTTCATCTCCGCCCTTCCCAGAGTTCAGTTCTTTGTCCCTGGGTTTGAAAGAAACTTCCTCATATTCTATGAATAAGAAGGGAAAAGGGGGAAGCTCCTCCTCGAGCCGGTTTGTTTGCTGATGAGTTTTAATTCCAATCTTCACTGTTTACCTGGCTTTGCCTCAGAATGGATTAGTGGCCATCCTGGAATTCAACCTCTGGGCAAGGTTCTTCCCTGCTGCTGAAGCACCACACAGCTGAACTCCCTCAAAGGCCGCAGCTGGGAAGCACCTCCCTGAACCTGGGCACTTTTCCTACGTAGTCATTTTCTTCAGTACAGATACCTCAAGCAAAAATATGGAGCCTCAAAGGCCGAGTTTGAAGCCGGTGACATCCTTGTCTTTGCGACGGTATCACATTTCTGAGGAGTATGGCTTTCTTCTTCAGAGTCCTCTGGTAAGGATCGTCTTGTCCCAGCCGGCACAAGTATCTTGATTGCTTGAGTTTACTTTACGGGGGTTCTTGTAAGGGTCAGTGTAGCACAAAGTCACCAGCCAGAGGAAGAGGCTGGAGATGCAGCCCTGTGGTTCTCAGGGGACAGCAGAGGCAGCTGCTGCGGGCAACAGCACAAACATCAGCAATGTTTCTCTGCTGATTCCTTAAACATATGATAGTGAGGCCTGAATATTCAGAAGCAGAGTTGCTGTCGGAGAGAGGAGGCGCCCCAGAGACATGATATAAGGACAAGTAGGGCCCTGTGCCAACAGCAAAGTGCTGCGGACGTGCATTCTGCCACAAGGTGTAACACAGAATAACGGAGCTGCCCCACCGCAGATACACTCTGCTTTGGAGACCAGTTTGCCATGCGTCCCAGCAGAGAGACTTTTAAGCAGATACAATGTGCTCTGAGTTGGTCCAAATAAGTTTATCTTACTTGCTGGTGGCGGCAGAGACAAGGGGGGACCTTTGGTGTTTTCAGAGCTGATCAAAAGATTAGATGGTATCGGGAATTTCTGAGATGAGGAAGGAACTCTGGAAAACAAGGAGTCCCAGCTCTCAATGCGACTGCACCCGCTCTGCTCCTATTTTTCCCGCCAGTCTGTATCAGGCCTGCTGGCATTAAACGTAGTTCTGAGCTTGGAAGATGTGTCCAGGTGAAGAGCTAGGGGCAAAGCCAATGCTCTTGGCATCTTTTAAAAAGTGACCCTAAATATTCAGGAAGCCTGCTCAGTTAAAAGTCTAGGGATCCGATATGGCCACCATTGTAATTGCTAATCAGCACCAACATCCTGCCTCCACCTAGTTCCTCTCTTCCTTAGGATTAAAACTACCAGGAGCTCAAATGCCTATTGCAGTGAGACTTGCCTTTGCTCTGATTTGAAACAGTGTATCGCTATGTAGCCCAGGCTGGCCACTTGCCTCAGCTTCCCCCAGGCTGGGATCATGGATGGGCTTCCACACTTGATCTTTTAATGTTCTCTACAGAAAACTGTCAGCTGTGACATCTGTCCCACATCTGCAAGCTGGCCGGGTGGAGGGGTATTCAGTCGAACCGGGCGGGGCCTGTACCTTTTGGGCCAGATCTCACAGGCTGAATCAAGCCTTGCCTTCCTGTCGCTCTACCTGGAACAGAGTTAAAAAGCAGTCTGTACTCTGACATGATAGTTTTCAATTTCCGGGTCTTAGTTCCTCTAGGCTCCTTGTCACACAGGCCATGCTAAACTAAAGCACCTGACATGACTTCCTGATGCCCCATCAGGTTATTAAAAGTTGGATTTCTGTTTTGTTCTGGGAATTCATTTGAGTGAGAGTCCTCAGGGGATTTCCTGAGGGAGAGGCTCTGAAGGTTGTTTCCTGAAAAGGCTCCTCTGTGCCACCAGCCACCATCCCTCTCATAGTCTCTCTCTCTCTCTCTCTCTCTCTCTCTCTCTCTCTCTCTCTCTCTTTGGAAAGCAGGAAGATCACAAGTTCCAGGCCAGTCTGGACTACATAGCTACACCCCGTGACCCTGTCTCAAAACAAAATAAAACCAAAAGCTCAACCAACCAAAGGGTCACATAACATACTCCATTGTGTGTGCCTGGCTTCATTCTGGAGTATTCCCATCCTTCCAAGTTCACGGGAGAGGAAGGACTAATGAGACACACCTTTGGCATCACTAATCATGTGGGCTGGGTTTGGAAAGATAACACTGCATTTGGGGAAACATCAGGTCAGAGTTTTCTATCACTTTCCTCTTTATAAATATTGGGACCAGATAAGACACAATAGCAACATCAAGCTCTCCTTCCATTTGCGATAAAGGATCTACGTTGTGGTTTGGAGGATGGAGACCCCTTAAAAGAAATCCCCTGACCTGCTCACACAGAAAAGAAAAATTCCCTGTTCCACCCAGTCACACGCTTATATCCCAGCTCTTTCAGTATGACTTCTGTGTTTCCGTTTTAATTTTTCTTCATCCGTGTGAGGGTTTTAAACATCTTTTCTGGTAAAGGAGGAGGAAGGAACTTCGATTCGAATCAGGCCCTGGCTGACCCAAAGGGCAAGACACTCAGTTCAGCCTTACCGGACAGTGTCGCAACACATTGATCACTGGTTGGGAAAGAGTGGTGGGTGTGACCAGCCCACTCTCCAGGGCATAGCCAAGACCCGTGTTCCTCAGGCCAAGGGCTAACGTTAGGAGGTGGTCTTTCAGGTGGTCCTTAGGTTCCTTACAATAAATCCTGACCAGAAAGTCTCTCTAGAGAAAACATAGTTGGCTAATGAATGAGAAGGTATTCTGGCTTTGGGGCAGGAGACTGGCTACGTTTTACATATCCTGTCAGGATGTTTCTATAAATCAAAGACTTCCAATTTCCAGGGTCTCTGTGGAAAATGGGCTCCTCACATCTAGGAAAATACCGTAGGAGTTCTTTGATAAGATATCTGCTCTCTGTGTATGTCAGGGAGAACAGCACAATACCTTTGCAGACTCCCAAGGAAATCGGTTTGCAGGAGAGGAGGAGGTTGATAGGGGAGGCACGGGAGGAGGTAGCAAGAGGCAGGGCTGCAGCAGAGCTGAGACCAGCAATGCCAGGCTCTGGAAACTGACTTAACACCCTTCATGATAAACACAATGTGACTGCTATTTGAGACATTTCCTCACACAGCACTAAGGGCAGGGCTGGTTAGAGCAGTGGTTCCTGAGTGGTGTGTTGAAACCATTAGGAGATATTTAACAAACAACCCAAATGCCGAGCCCCACCCTGTTTATTCAGACTCTAGACTCACGGGCTGTAGCACTCTGGACTCCTGACTAAGAGAACAACGAGCTAGCCCAGCCAGCTAGGAAGGTGCCATGGCCAACAAAACCTCCTCGAATGGCTGGAAAGTAGTTTAAGGGCAAAGATAAAGGAAAGTAGATACATTGATAAGATAAGATGACCACTCTATGGTTTGGTTAAGGGGAAGTTTTTTGTTGTACATAAGAGAGAGACAGAGAACAGCCAGAGGCATTGGCAAGAGTCCAGAGCAAAGAGAGAAAGGAGTGAACGCGGTCAGCAGACTGGACATGGCCAGGGCTATCTGGGAGAGGGGGGCCCAGCAGGGGGCAGAGGATAGGGAAAGCATAGAGAAGCAGGAGTAGAGCAGAGCTGGAGTGGGGGTGTGTGGAATGTAGCAAGAACAGCGGGGTCATAGGGAGAATGAGTAGCTGCGGGGAGGGAAGCTGTGAGCCTGAGGGAGCTTAGGGGAGGGGAGGGGGTGGGAAGGGCTAAGGCACTTTGAAATGTGTAACAGGTACTTGTGATACTGAAGGAGCCTGGAGCCGCACAGGTAGTCATAGGTCCCTTCTGCCAGAGATAAGGTGAATGACTCCTTCAGGTAGAGGGGAACCAGTTCCACAAGTGCCCGAGAAATGCTCACTTTTATCTAACTACCAGAAATCCTTCTGTAGTCCGGGTTGAGTCTATTTCTGGATATTTGGACTGTCTTTTGGAGTCTGGGGAACTGGAGTTTGTTTGGACTTGAGAGTCAGGAGACACTGGACACGTACCACTGGGGTAGACGGAATGACAGGCAGGAATGGTCATGAGGATGCCCTCCAGGAAAACAGACCTGTACCTTCTCCTTCAGAAGAAATGCTAAGCTCTTGGTTGAAGCATTGGGCCATGGCTGGTTAGAAGAACGGGTAGAGAATCAATTGCCACAGAAGGCTATCCTTTTCAGACAAGACAGGAAGAATTCTAACAATGCCCTGAAACATGAAGTCATCATGGATGGCCTCTGGGGCGGGCACCTCTGACTAGGCGGAATGGGAACTTGAAACACAGTGAATCCACAGTAGATATAGAGACAAAGAGGCCAGATTGCGTAATGGTTAACATTGGCCAAGACTGGAGAATGCATATGGAAATAAAGGAGACTATAATGACTGAAGTGTGGGGGTTTTGAGCCAGTATTAAGAAACCAAAAAGATTGTAGACAATGGAGAAACAGGAAGTCAGGCCTGAGTGGAAAAAAAAAAAGATTGAAAGAAAAAAAGAAAGAACTAAATAAAGAAAGAAAGAAAAGAAAAGAAAAGAAATAAAAAAGGAAAGGACATGATTGATCCCAGGTTTCAGCACCAGATGAATGGAAAAAAGAAATAAAAAGAAAAGGACATGACTACTCCTGGGTGTGGTGGAGGAGAAAGTTTACTGCAGATAAAAGGGAGAACATAGGTAGAGGCAGAGACATCTAGGAGAGTCCAGGATAGACACAATCCTGAGCCGTGTGAGGACCGGGGGAGAGGGAGGGATGGATGGGGAGAGCAGAGGAACCAGGCGCAGCAGCCAGGAGGCCCCAAAGAGAGCACTGGTAAGCAGAATGGCTGAATTATATAGGGAAGGGCATTTAGGGAAGGCAGCCCAGCCTCCGGGCTGGAGAATTCAGGGTAGGGGCGGGGTATGCCAGCCAGGAGGGCCCTTTAACAGGTAGGGACTTGAGGGATGCTAGGGGAAGCTGGGAGCCAGGTCTGCTTTGATATATTAGATAGGCACCTTGGCCATTTGTCTCAGGTTTGAAACCTAACAGTATCATGCTTTCTTATAGCATATAAAATAGTAGGATAACGAGATCACATGGTCCTAAGCCTGGAACTAACTTTTCTTCTTCTACCAATTGAACTTACCGTCACTACAATACTGTTAGCTCTCCGGAGAGAGCCATTGGCAGTGAACTTGACTCTGTCTCCACCATCATTTCCCTGAACTGTTACCTCCCGGCCCATTTCATTTTCCCTACCCTTGCCTAGCTATAAGATGCTCTGGGTACTAGCGGAGTGACTCCCTGAGAGGGTGCTCTAGTTTGTTTTTTGGTTTCTGTGACAAAACCCCAACCCAAAGCAGCTTTGGGAGCAATGGTTTATGTGGCTTCTGAGTCCCCATCACAATAGATGACTGAGGGATGTCAGGTCAGGAACCCAAGCAGGTCTCTGGATGCAGGAACTGATGTGGAACCTGAAAGGGTGCTACTCCTCGGCTTACTCTCGTGTTCAGCTATCATGTTACACTTTCCAGGAGCACCTGCCCAGGGGTTGGCACCGCCCACAGTGGGCTGGACCTTCCCACGTCAATCACTAACTAACAAGAAAATACCCTGCAGACTTGCCTACCGGCCACTCTGATAGGGGCAATCCCTCAGTAAGTCTCCTTCTGACATGTGTCAAATTGGCAAAAACTAACCAGCACAGATGGTGGGCCTGGTAGCACATATATTTAGTCCCAGCACTCAGGAAACAGAGGCAGGTAGATCTTTGTGAGCTTAAGGCCAGCCTGGTCTACATCGTGAGTTCCAGGCCAGCCAGGGCTATATAGTAAAACCTTGCCTCAAAAAATATAATAATAATAATAATAATAATAATAATAATAATAATAATAATAATAATAAAGAAATTAGGAAATTATAACACCATGCTGGTTGGTATAATGCTTTATAAGACTTTTGGCTGTGTGTTAGCATGGTAAACATTATGTCAGCATCCTTTCTCTAAACAATAACACTCGTGAGCTCTTTGAATCAAGTCCACTGTCTTGGTTATTCAGTACTAACGATTTAAGTGTATTCTTGGCACACATGTTATATTGTACATAGAACTGTGTAAAGGTCTTTTTCTTGTTTAAAGTTTACTTTGAAAGATAAATAAACATAAAATGGGACACTGATTGCTAGAAGGAAAGAAATGTAAGCCTGTCATGATATACACCTGAAATCCCAGCTCTCTGGAGGGTAAGGCAAGAGGCCATGTCTCCAAAAGCCAAAAATGAAAGGGAAGGAAAGGGTGAGGAGAGAGAGAAAGGCCAAAGACTTTATTATCTCTGCTCACCCCACTTCTGGAAAAAGGAACGGAAGGAAGAATAGGTCCGTTTTGTTTCACAGTTCAAGGGTACATACGTCTATCAGGAGGGGTAATCATGGTGGCCTGAGCTTGAGGCATCTGGCCATGGTGCAGCCACAGCCAAGAAGCAGAGAGAGCTGAATGCTAGTTCTTCCTTAGCTCTCTCCCTTTTATAGTCTAGGCTCCCAGCCCGTACAGTGGTACCACCCACAGTTAAGGCAGGCCTTCACCTCAGTTCATCTAATCTAGATAACTTCTCACAAGCGTGCCGTGAGGCTTTTCTCCCCAGTGATCCCAGACTCCGTCAAATTGACAGTCAATATTAACTGCTTTACTTTCTATGTTTCGTAGATCACGGGGATCATGGAACAGGAGTCCCATAACACAAACACAGATGGATTAAAGATAAGCATCAGTAAGAAGATTCGAAATACTGTAAAGAGATGACTTTGGGAAGAGAGGGATTTTCTAAGCATGATTTTAGACCAGGAAAATGAATGAAATATTGGTCTGTTTGACTATTCCATTAGGAATAGCTATTTAAAATACACACAAAATCCAATGACTGACCATGTGGCAGTGCACACTTGTAATGACAGGCTAGGAGGCTGAAGGCTGAGGCAGGGGAATTCCCTTGAATTTGAGGACACTCTAAGTGGGATACATATTGGGTTTCAGTCTAGCCCAGACTACACAGTGATATTTTGTTTCAAAACAAAATAAAAAAATACAATTACTTAAATCTTGTGAAAAGAGTTTTGAACTTGCAGAAATCTAAAATTTAAAAATAATAGTAACAAATTGATAACGATCTGTGTGCTTCATTGGTCATACAACATACTAGGAAAACCACAAATCACACTGGAACCTTCCAAGTGTTGTTAAACTTCTAAATGGGAGGGTAAGAACTGGATTACTTTTACTGTCTACCTTACAGAGTTTATGCTTTTTAAAAACCTGGTTAGCAATTTTGACCCAAAGACCTTATCCTTTACTTCTCTAGGAACTGGGAAGCCATTAACAAGACTGAACAGCAACTGAGTAGCAAAGACTTATCTTTGACTAAGAATGGGAGCCGTGGGAGGTAAACTCACAAGCTAACTTCATGCTCTGTTATGGTTACAGGGATAGGATCAAAGAGATTGGGGCAGGGGAGTTCGGTTAATAGCCGGGAGGCGTATTACTGGGAGGCACAGTCAAGTATTTTCTGAGACTAGATGGAGATTTCCCAGGAATTCCATCAACATCCCCTTTTCAATTCTTTTTAAAAAGTTCGCTTACTCTGTGTGTGTGTGTGTGTGTGTGTGTGTGTGTGTGTGTGAGAGAGAGAGAGAGAGAGAGAGAGACAGAGAGAGAGAGAGAGAGAGAGAGAGAGAGAGAGAGAGAGAGAGACAGAGACAGAGACAGAGACAATCAGAGACAGAAACAGAGAGACAGATAGAGACAGAGAGAGGAAGGAAGGGAGGAGACAGAAAAAGACAGACAGACAGACACACACACACACACACACACACACTCAGAATGAATGCCGACGCCAGGCGTGCTTCTGGAGGTCAGTGGACAACTGTCTCAGGAATTGGTTCTCTCCTGCCACCTTGTGGGATTTGGGATGAGCTCGGGTCATCAGTCCTACCAGTGGGGACATCTGTCTAGCCTTCTTTTCCTATTTTTTATGGCTGTTTCTGGTCACTCCCCTAGTAACTGTTAACTGTGGTGTTACTGAGGGTGTCATGGAGCAAGCGATGTAGGATTTATTATAAGGAAGTTAGAGATGTTTAGTAGTTACTATGACCCTTTATCTGAGACCCGACTAGTCTTGAACAGCCACTGGGCTTACAGCTATCTTGTTATAAAAAGGAAAGTAAATTAGAGCTGGGCAGAAGTTCTCTGGGTCGGCTAGATAGTACTGATGCTTCTCTCCTGCCCTCTGTACTCAAAGCATTCTTTTTCTTTTTTGTTTATTTGGGTTCTTAATTATTATTATTATTATTATTTGTTGTTGTTGTACATACTAAGCAGGTGATTTTCAATGAGCTAACACTTCCCATCATGCCCAGCTTCATAGAGCTGTTAGGACTGAGGCAGGGGCTAACCAGACCACACTCTATGTCGTCTTCCAGGTAACAGCAGGCTCCATCACGGGGGAATTTGTAGGTGTCTGGCAAGCTTCCAGGGCCCCTCTGGACTTCAGAAAATGCCAAATCCCAGAGGCCCCAAAGCTCTCTCTCTTCCTCTCTCCACAGCCCTCATAGTTGATTCTAGGCTCCCTGATGCTATGTGGAGATGTGAAGAAACAGCCTGTCTGAATTTGTAAGACAAATTCCCTAGACAACCAGACTTGAGAGGAATGACTGGTGTCTAAGAACTTAGAGACCTCAGACCTCAGACAACAAAGGGCTAAGGCACATCCCTGGGGGGGGGGGGGGAAGATTAATCAATTAATTAAATGAATCCGACAGGTAGGGTATGAACGGACGTCAAAGATGTCTGCTGGCTAACGAGAATCTTGCCTGCTGCTGTTGTCGCTAATGCGGCAACATGAAATCTCGCAACGGAGAGTGACTAACACAATTCTGTGCTTTTTCCAGTCTCTAGAGGAAAGGCTGGCGGACAGAACGCACTTTAAATGAGTTGTGGTGCTGTGTGAGAGGGGTGTTTAGCAGTCTCCTAGGTAATAACTGAAGAGGCCAGGGAGCCTAGCAACACCCGTGGCTGAGGTATCGTCCCCTATTTAAACAGGTTGTAAAATACCTTTCAGGCCCTTCTTCCTCATCAGGATTACTTGCAAGGCTTGGTCCCTGACAATGGTTATGTCAGGCTGAGTCGGCATTAGCTGGTGGGTAATTGGCTGCAGGGCCCCATCAGAGTGTTGGCTTCAGTATGTCTGGGGTGAGGGCCAAGCGTCTGTGGGTTGAACAGTTCCCAAGGGGTACAGGTACTGTGGCCACTGACCACACTTGGACAGCTCTGTGGTTGTGTTGGTTTGTTGAGTTTTACAGGAGTCCAAACACAAGCTGTTAGAAATGAAGAGAGTCAACATTCCTCTGGGACCTAATGGGAAAAATTAGACTGTAGTCTGGAGTCTCAATATTAAGAAATAAACTATTAAAGATGTCATAAACTAGGAAGGCAGAATCCGGTCAGGCTTAATATAACTCTAAGTGGGGGATTCCTTCTTTAGGTACCAAAGAAGAAAAGATACAGGTGATAGTGACAGCTTTTCTTCCATCCTGCCCACCCACAGGGGCATCTGAGTCCTCGTGACTTCAAATGTGTGGTTTTCTGTTTCAAAGTAAACAGGAGATATGCTAGTCTGGCATTTCACTTACTATGTTCAAATCTGCCCTGAAATGCACAGATCATGCTACGGGCCACAGGAAAATTATTGTAAGAACTCAGCTGGTTATGGCAAAGCCACTACCTGAAGGGATCAAGGAATTCCTTCAGAGGAAGCCAAATTCCAAGGAGTTTTTGGTGTTATTTGGCTTGTTACATGAAAATCATGTGTGCCTTCATAGTTTTCTCAATTGACTTTTCCCTAAGAATTGCTAGCAGTGTGGACTGACCACTCTTTGGACATATACATTCAAGGTTTTTGGAGAAGAGCCTCAGGAAAGGCTTCCTTCCTCCCAGCCCATCTGTTTCTCCCCTTTCAGCAGTGGAATCAGATGTCTCCCTTAGCCACTTTCAAGGACTAACAGAAATAACAGTCCACATACAAGTCTCCTGATTTAAGGTAAACTCCACAAGGAGACACCACCTAGGTCAGGTGGACCTTAAGTAATAGCTTTACACAATTTAGCTCCGACCCTCCTTTCTTACAGCCTTACTAGCTTTATAGAGCCCTAACTTCTTACCTAATCACTTCTCAGAATGTAGACTGAGCACATAGATCCCCTCTTTCATACACTAACCAGTCATTAGCACTCAGTTGACCTCCTTCTTTACCACTCCCATTTTGGATTGTAAAAGAAAGCCTGGTGGTCACTGCCGGAGGAAAAGTCTTACCTGCCTTTATGACCCCGTAGAATTCAAGCCGGTTACCTTGCTCAGCCAGAGGATTGCTATTGCCTGGGTTTATAGCTGGATTCCTGAGAGACTTAGGGAGAAAGGAGAGAATAAGGAGATGGAGAAGAGAAAAGAGAATGGAAGAACTAGATGGGTAAGAACTTGAGAGGAACAAACTGAGATGGGGAAGAACTAGATTGAAGGACTAGAAGAGAGGACTAGAGGAACGAGATGGAAGATGAGGAAGAGCCAGATGGGGAAGAACAAGATGAGGAAGAACAAGATGTGAGAAAAGGAGATGGGAGAGGAGCTGAGATGGGAAAGAACTAGATGGATGAAAACCTAGAAGGGGCAGAACTAAGATGAAGGAATTAAGATAGAACCTAGAGGGGACAGTAGATAAATGTAGAGAGAAATTGGGCAAGAAAGGAGCTAAAAATGAGAGCAGAGTATAAGCTTGTAGAGAGACAACTGACACAGAATAATAAAGTGTATGAACTAAGGAGTTTCGTGTACATAGATTCATTTCTTTTCATCAAAGATTAATTATCAGCTGCTTGTAGATTCTTCTCGGACCCTGGGAGGGGACTACTGGGGAGCTGGGCCCCCTTAGTCTCCATTAAGATCAGACCAGTGAGCTGAAATAAGTTGCCAGTTCACAGATAAATCAGCATAAATCTTTCAGTCTCTCTATTATCTATCTATCTATCTATCTATCTATCTATCTATCTATCTATCTATCCGTCTGTCTGTCTATCTATCTATCTATCTATCTATCTATCTATCTATCTATCATCTATCTATCTATCTTCTATTTGTCATCATCATCTCTATCATCTATTTATCTCTATCATCTATTTTCTATCTCTCTGCCATTTATTTCCCTCCTCTCTCTCTCTCTCTCTCTCTCTCTCTCCAGTGCTAAGGATGAGAGTCAAGGCTCACAGTACTAGGCAAGTGCTCTGCTGTCCTTCTCTTGCTGCCAAATGTCTATCAGTTTCAACTCAGCTCTCTTCAGTTCTGCACCTCTAGCTGTCTTCTGCAGACGATGACACCACCCGTGATTTCTGCCCAGGACAAAGGCTGGGTGGAGTTGGGTGGAGGGGACGGGGGTGAGTGGAGCAAGATAGACTCTGCCTCCCAGAAGTAGGCAGGCCGTGAGACCTATGACTGAGTCTGATGCAGATCTTCCCCAGCATCACCGCCATCTGTCAGGAGCTACAGCCGCCCTTCCTGATGTAGTTTGATTCAAGGCTTCCAGTTTGGAACTACTTCAGAGTCAAAGAAAGGAAAGAAAAGACTAATTGAAGTCCAAACATTTCAGAGTTTATGGCAAGATGTTGGAAATACTGGGGTTGTGGGTTAAGCAGGAGTTGTGAGCCCAGAATCCTGGGAGATGCAAATGTTCATGAGAAAAGCCTCCCCCTTCTCCCCCACCAACACACACAAGTGATATGGGGGTCTCTTGTTGATCACTACTTCTCCATTGCCCTTCTTCATGTGTACTCTCAGATTTCCTGGCTTCTCAGTGCCCTTCCATGTTGTCGCATTGCTCAGGGTCAGCTCCGCCTCCTCTCCCCGTTCTTAGCATAATGCTTACCCCTCTCTAGTCTGTCTTCTTGATCAACTTCACTCCAGGGAGCTGAGAAACTGGGTCCTTAGGAAGCCAAGACTCTAGCCCCTGCTTCTGTTTCTGCCAGGATGCATCTCCCTCCTTCATCCCTCCAGGATGCATCTCCCTCCTTCATCCCTCCAGGATGCATCTCCCTCCAGGCTCCTTCTCCCCTTCTTCATGCCCTGCTGCCCTGAGTACCCCCTCTCCTCCTTCCCCTTGATCCTATTACAGCAGCAGACTATGAACTGCTCGCTGCACTTATTTCTAGAAGACTTCTGTGAAAGCAGGCACCCTTTCACTAATAGCTCCCCTAAAAAGTCCATCCACATATTCCTGCACTTCCCTAGCACAGGAGTATTTGAACTCAGTTTCCAAGACCCTGACCTCAATGTCAACAACAACAACAACAAAACCTAGAGAACCTAGCACGCACTTCCTTGCCTTTTTTTGTGGCTAAGGGGTAGCCTTATTTAACTCTATATTGATGCCTTTGATCTTCTGATTAGTGCCTTTCATAAAATCCTCTTAAGTTTTGACTTCCCTGTGGTCTTTCTTGATGGCTCATTGAACTTCTAGAACTTTCTTTTTATCTGTGCCGATGGAGTCCATGACTGTGTCTGCCGTGTAAATATTCCCCAGTGTGCTAACCTAGACCTGCTTCTTGTTTCAGTTCTCATCAGCCTCAGAAACGCCGACCACACTCTCCGGTTTCCCTTTTAGTGACTTTCTTTCTGAACCGCACACTTCTTGGTACATTGCGTTAATTTCTACAGCTGTGTAAGCCCGATCCATTGAGAGCCAGCTCTTTGTCTACACTGCTTTCTATTCGCATTTCCTTTTTGTGTTCTCACCCGTTCCACAGTCACTCAGTTCATAAACACGGTCATGGTCTTCATCCCACTTCTCTGTAACTTAAGAGGCCATGCATGAATTTAGACAACCCGTTTGTTCACTGAAAAGCCGCTGGGCCCCACCCAGGTTTGGCGAACATTTTCTGAAACGCCAAATAAACTTCCTTTGGACAGCATGCAGCTTTCTGCTGCTGTTTTTCAGGTCTACTGCAGCTTGCAAAAGCTGCCATAGACAAATGGGAGTGGATGGATTTCAGTATAAAGTGATTCATACACATCGATGTAGCCGAACCGGGTGGCTCAAGCCTGTAACCCCAGCTACGCCGGAGGCCGCAAGAGGAGAATCATGAGGTCAGTGGCAGCCCAGGCAACTCACAGAGACTGTCTCAAAATAAAAAAATAAGATGGTAGACTTGAGGGCTTATACCTACAACCCAGTACCTGGGAGGCTGAGGCAGAGGATTGTGAGTTCATGGTCAGCCTGGGCTGCATAGCAAACCTCTGTCTCAAAAGACTACAGATACAAAAATAAAAATGAAGAAAAGAAAGGCCACGCTTGGACTTCGAAACCAGGCCCGATTTTCAGGTTTCTGTGACTTTTCCCTTCTCACTCCCAGAGCAGGTGACAGAATTAACCACTTCCATTCTCAATAGGGTGCCAAGCTCACAGACACACAGCAGCATGAAGCATGTGATTTACATCAGGACCCGTCTGTCTGCACTTTCCCTTCCCTTGCTGTGTGGTATGAGAAGCCCAAGATCTGTATGCTAGCCACCTGCATGTCTGTGTGGTTAGTCTAGCCTAAGGCCAGGCTTGTAGTGAGCTCTGTTTGCACACCTGGGCTGACTTGAATTCGGAAGAGTATTCCAAAGCTGCTTTCCAGGGAGATCTGAATGACTGAGCTGTTTTCTATTTGAAATGCAGAAAGAACTTCCTGATCACTACAGGCCCTGGATGGAAATCGCCAACAAACTCCCTCACTTAATTGAAAGCCACCAGCTCCAGGCCCATGTCTACAAGGTACATTGTTTTGTTCTTCTCTTCACGCCCCTCGACACCGACAGCCTTCTTCCGTCCTTCCTAGACCTTTTCTGCTCAGCTTTGTGGGAGTGGGACAGTTGACCTGGCCATAGGGACTAATCACTGCCATGAGATTGTCATCAACTCTGCCTTCCCAGGCTTGCACAAAACAACACCCACAATGTATCGAGTCCTCATCATGTGTTGGTGTAAAAATGATTATAGACGAGAATTGAGAATAAATTAAGGGAAAATGAGGAAGACAGGCATGGAAATTCTCAGGGGGCTTGTCCCAAACATGGTGGGACAAGGTCTGCTACCTCTGAGTGGGTTAGCTTGACCTTACTGTATCATATATTAGCTGAATAAAAAGTCTTTCTGATTTATAAACAGAAGGTCAGCCATGGCCCTGGAGAAGTAATGAACTCCATAGACATCACATTAAAATTTGCATGCATGTAAGTATATGAGGTACATCTGTGGCAGAGTAAGCAATTTCCCTCAAAAAGGAATACAGAAGAGTATGACATCTTGGGTCCTGGGAAACTGGAAGCCATCCCCCTCCAGAAGGCATAGTAGGAAAACATGCTTTGATTCAGGAATTTCATAGTAAGCACTGAAACTCTGAGAGAGCCTCATAATCTCACTTCCTTCTTTGAGAAATGGAGGAAGCCCTCATCCCATTGTTGTGAGCATTAATGGTCTTTGTCAGGACCCTGTCACAGTTCCTGCCACATAACAACACCCAATATTTGCATATTACTTCCCTTTCTCGGCTATCTGTCAGAAGCAAGCCGCAGGATTTCAGAAACACAAGAAGACACTTCACCTTCCAGGATCTTCTTTGCTGACGTTTAATGTCTAATTATGAACTGATTTAAAAATACTCATAGATTGGCCCTCACAGGATATCCAGAAGTCAGGACAGGCAGCAGGCCTCAGTAACACCCTAGATAAATCCCCTCTCCCCAAAACCCCCATTCAGGCTGACCCATGTAAGAAAGTGCAATCCAAAAAGAGTTATTTTAGTTTATTTTTGCACAAAGGTGGTTTGTACACACGGTTGAAACACTAATACTAATAAAAACATCAAAGGAAAAAAATAAGGTAGAGAAAAAGATAAGAAAAGAACTAATGTTGATCCATGTCCCCTGGGAAAAAACCTACAGTGAGCATATTACCCCTAATCAAGCTGTGGGTTTGAAGAACGTACATGCTGTTCCCTAAAACTCCTCACAAGGTATTTCACCCTCAAAGGGAAAGTCTCATGCTTCTCTTTCTAGTTGAAATCTGGAATCCACAAATGTTAGATGTGTGTTGGTGGGAAAGGTGAAGGGGCAGTTGGTAGAGGGTCTCCCATTGTGATGAAACCCACACACCAATGCTTCTGTTTTCGCCCACCCTCTTTTATACCGACTAGCTGGTTACTAGCCAGGATGCAGTGGGACAAACAGTTAGGACGGTTCTGTGTGACAAGTAAAGTAACGGTACCAGTGAAGATATCAACTACGCATGTGCTTTGCTACAGCTAGTCCATTTGTGTGAATTGATCTTGCAGAAATACTCATCCAAAAAAAATTAAAAAAGAATACACAAGGCCGTTTCATGAATAACCATAGTGAATAAAAGAGAAAAGATGAATAGGATAAAAGGTGAAGCCCCCGAACCTCCATTAATAAACATACTTGCTAAATAAATGAAAATGTACAGCTAGTAAGTGGCCACATAGGCATGTGTCTGTGTCTCTGCCACTCTATACATCTTGCCCTACAGTTTACGGAGCAACAGAAAGTGTATGGTAGTATATGTATGCAGAATCTACTTCATGTGAATGTGCGCTTAACATCCATACATATGTAAATGATAGAAAGAGAGACATACATTTTTACCTTCTGAGGGGGTCTTAACATGTCGCTTGGGCTGGCTTCAAATTTGAGATCTTCCTGCCTCAGCCTGCCTCCCGATTGCTGGAAGTGTAGGTGTGTCCGCGTAAGGACTCATATTCCATTCTGTATAAAAACAAATATCCTTGTGCATATTCATCTTGCTAGACCTTGTATCAAAGTATACTTTTCAATACCTTCAAGAAGTGTGTCAGAAATACTCAGTGCCCCAGTGTGGAAGTCAGCAGGGTGGCAGAGCTGGTTTAGAGAGCCCCTGAATATTTACCGAGTTCTGAGAAAAGAGCATTAAGATTAAATTTGCCAGGTTAAATACATAATCGAACAACATCCTATAATATTTGGTTAAATACACAATCCAAAAATGTCCTTAGGGAGTCAGTGTACTCATAAACATTAGTGTTATATTTTTCACTCAATTGAAATAATTTGCAGCTCAAAAGTATAATTAACACAAGGCCTCAGACATTGGGCCGGCACACTACATTTCTAACGTCAGTTTCTGTCCCAGGTGTGGTACGGATTCCAAAGAGACCATTTTCTGATTATAAAGTATGTGTATACATTTGTATGTGCCTGACATTTTACAGCCGATTTCAATTACTTTGTAAGTTTAAAAAGGTGCTTTTTAAAGGGACACCATTGTTTTTTACAGAGAGTCCGGTTGGACAGTTAGAGCTGTAAATAAGGCAAGTGAATGGCAGCCTTTCTTCAGGGTCAGGTTTGCACCAGCAAACCCATGTGGAGCTGAAGAAGCAGCCTTTCCAACAAGCAAATGCTAGGAAAGAAAGTAATGAAAATAAACTGTGTGTGTGTGTGTGTGTGTGTGTGTGTGTGTGTGTGTGTGTGTGTGTGAAGCAACAGCTAGTCCCCCCCCCCCCCACCACTAAAATGTGACAGTGAAACCCAATTCTTTGTGTTCTAAACCAAAGCAGAGCTGAACTTGAAAAAGAAAATGAACTATGGAAAATTCCAGAACGTGTGGCCACTGCTTTCGACTCGGGAAGATAAGGGATGTATAGCATTCTCCCTCACCATCTGCCGCTGTTTGTTTAGGCCAAGTGATTAACTACAAAGATAATTATTTTATTTTTCAGTCCCTATAGTTGCTTTTTTAATCATCTGTATGTTTAGAAGGCAGGGTCAGCAACCCTGAAATGTTGAGAAAACCTTCTTCAGGTGGACCTTGATCCTTTATACCTAGGCTGTCCCATAGGTGTCCTTCTTCAACACCTGAGATGTGGCCAAGGACAAAGCGAGAAGGCACAGAATAGATTTTCAAGAGTTTGAAAGACTTCTATACTGATTACCTATTAAAATACAAAATACATTGACTCAACAAAGTACATTATGAAGACTAATTTTGCTTCTTTTTGGCTTTAAAGAACTGTGGCTACTGGAAACTTTTAAACAAAACCTGTGACTCATGATTCAAGTGAGCTGTGGTCAGTCCACAGAACCTCCTCATTCCTTCTGTTGTGCCCAGATCGCGACCCCTCAGAGAGACCACCGAAGACGAGAGTACCGGAATGCAAAAGCAAGGTTTTAATCCAGGATGTCCATGATCAATACAAGCCTAGGCAGGGACTTTGTCCGACACACCCAGTGCAGTGGAGGCTGGAGGAAGTGTCCAGCCTGAATTGTGCACAGCTTTTATTTTTATTTATTTATCTGTCTATCTGTCTATCTATCTATCTATCTATTATTTATTTATTTATTTATTTATTTATTTATTTATTTATTTATTTATTTATTTATTTATTTATGGTTTTTTGAGGCAGAGTTTCTCTGTGTAGCTTTGTGCCTTTCCTGGATCTTGCTCTGTAGACCAGGCTGGTCTCGAACTCACAGAGATCCGCCTGGCTTTGCCTCCCGAGTGCTGGGATTAAAGGTGTGCGTGCCACCACCGCCCAGCTTGCACAGCTTTTAAAGGCAAAAACCACAAAATGCAACAGCGAGGATTTCCATACATGTACATTTCTGATTGGCTTAGGTCTAGGGACTTACAGAAATCATGATCCAATCTTCCTTCTGAGGAGGTGGTTGCCCATCACCATTTCTCATTGGCTGCCCCCAGGTGGGGACATCTGGTGATTAAACAGTCACTATGGAGATTAGGGTTGGGACGCTCTGTGGTGAAACAGTTATCTAGGGAGCCAGGGAGAGGACATTCCGTGGTCCAGCAGCCATCACCTCACGAATACCTTGTGACTCTGTACTTTACACTTTCTGGTTTCTGGAATCCGGGCTGGCTGGTTTCAGTAACTCATGGCCTATTCCAGTAACTCATGGCCTATACCTAAAAAGGAGAAATCTTAGGCCTTAGTTTTAGGGTGAAAACATTTTGGTCTTATTTTGGTTCCACACTTCCTGATTCTGTGACCCTAGCAAATGCCTTTGAGACAGTTTGGTTCCTTGCATGGGGGCTTCAGCGTCATAATTCAGACACTCTTTTTTTTTTTTTAAATGAAACCTCTTGTACAAACACTTTTTTAAAAAATGAAGCCTCTTCTAGCAATTACCAGGTAACTACCATTGCCAGCCTCTGCGGCCACCGCAGCCGCAGGCAGACCCTGCCCCCTAGTGGCGGGAGGAGGAAGGGCTCTGCGCCCCCTCCGACTGCGCTCTGTCCAGCCCAGCCCTAGGAAGCCAGTGTCCCCGGCAGCTTCAAGCAGCGCCTGCCCTCCGCCTGCCCTCCGAGGCGCCTGTGGAGCAAAGGGAGCGAAGCAGGGGAGTGCCAAAGCGATGAACGATGAGCCGATGGCAGCCGGGCAGGACAGGGAAGCTGGTGTGGCCCGACTGAGCACTGGCTCCGCTTTCCGTGTCACCAGAAGCTGTGGTTTCCCATGGGACAAGGTGGGGACGGAGCTGGGTGGAAAGCCCCGTCACCTCATCTTGCTGGGTTGTGGGTGGTTTACGAGGGCCCATGCAAGCCTTATGCCCTGCTGAGCCATGGTTTTGTAGGGAGTTTACATCCCTAATCCACTGGATCTTGCTTTTGTTTTTTGTTTTTTGAGACAGGGTTTCTCTGCGTAGTTTTGGTGCCTGTCCTGAATCTTGCTCTGTAGACCAGGCTGGCCTCGAACTCATAGAGATCCGCCTGGCTCTGAGTGCTGGGATTAAAGGCGGATGCACCACCGCCGCCTGGCTTGGATCTTGCTCTTTTTAAAGTTGTTACAAGGTTAAAGGGCTTGAAAAGCTAGGGGCCAGTAGATAGGATGCGGCCAGTACGGGGGACCACTTACCTCAGCCTCGATGCTTACTCTGAGACCCTCAAAGCAACAGATGGAGACCAGGGACTGGGCACAAACTGAGCACAGCCTGGATGCTCCACCCCAAGACATTGCACCTCCCACACTGCATCGCTTTAAGAGCTGGGCTAAGTGGGTATGCACGAAGCCACTTAGATGTCTGGTGAGCCACTTAGATGTCTGGTGAAAGCCAAACAGCGTTCTAAGTCACCCTCCAGTCACGGGACCCCTGTCTTAGTGCCCCACCCTTTAGTTTTGCAGCGGCCGATCTTAACATCTCTTCAACAGATGCCCCTCCTGGACTGCAGCTTCCTAAAGGGGCACCGGGAGCAACGTCTGGCACACCTGGTGCTGGCCGCGATCACCATGGGATTCGTCTGGCAAGAAGGAGAGACCCAACCCCAAAAGGTGAGGGGTAAAGGGAGGCCTCTCAGGTGATCCCGGAGTCCCTGTACCAAGAATCAAACCACCAGCCCCAGGTTCTACCGCTCAGTCTCCAAAAATCAGAAGAAGGCAAGGAAAGGATTAGGACTTTCCCGCCCCCCTGGTACAGAGCTGATTTTCTTTTAGACTAATGGCCAGTCCCAAAGGTTCTTGACCACCAGCCCCAGGTTCCACTGCTCAGTCTCCAAAAATCAGAAGAAGGCAGGGAAAAGGGACTCCCCCCACCCCCACAGAGCTGATTTTCTTTTAGACCAATGGCCAGTTTCAAAGGTTCTTGACACCCCCATTCCAAAAGTATGTGACAATCTTCCTTAGATTCCCAGGAACCCATAAAACCCCCTGAAGAATTTTATATTTCTAAAGGCATTGGTTATCTTGATTTTCATAATCACTCTGTTGCACAGACATCTGGGGAGTTGTCCCAAGCTCAAGGTCAGCTCCTTGAGGACAGTGGGAAGGACAGAGTGCCTGATTCTACTGAAGTAGATGGGTTTTGCCCAGGACACATAGAGATGAGATCATGCCCTTATTTCCTTAATACCGCTTTCTGCCCAGCCTGCTGTTCATTTAGATCAATTCTTCATCTAAGTCTCTGTGTGACTTTCAAGTTTCAATTTATTCCTTAGGGCATGCAAGCCATGTTCTCTACCCATGGAGGAAACTAATATTACCTTTCATTTTCATTCTTTTTAAAAAATCTTTTAATTTTATTTAATTCTCTCTCTCTCTCTCTCTCTCTCTCTCTCTCTCTCTCTCTCTCTCTCTCTCTCTTTTTCTCTGTTGAGTCAAGGTCTTACAAAGTAGCCCCAAAAAGACTAGGACTCACTCTCTAGTCCAAATTGTTCTCAAATTTGTGATCCCTTTGCCTCAGCCTTCCAAGTGCTGGAATTAGAGCCCTGGGCCACTCTGTCCAGTTATGGGTTCCTCCTCTGTGTTGTGTTTGCTGAGAGCGCTGGGATGGATTCCAGGGCCTGTGCGTGCTCCCTTAACACTTCACCATTCAACAGAAGCTCCAACTATTTCCTCTTCCCTTTGTTTCTCTTTCCCAGAAAGCAAGGTGTTGCTCTTATTCCAGAGCTACCCAGTTTCGTGAGAGGCCTGAGCTATGCTTTGCCTGACTCATCCCATTTCTCATCCCACATGTAAACACTCGAGACTGGGAAGAAAGGACAGCCAGGTGCTCCTTCAGATTTTTTTGTTTTGTTTTGTTTTTCGAGACAGGGTTTCTCTGTGTAGTTTTGCCCCTTTTCTGGAACTCACTCTGTAGACCAGGCTGGCCTCGAACTCACAGAGATCCGCCTGCTTCTGCCTCCTGAGTGCTGGGATTAAAGGCGTGTGCCACCACTGCCCGGCTGCTCCTTCAGATTCTAACATGATAGCACATTGTGTCTCATCTTCTGAACTCAAGTGTCTAATGTCCAATGTTGGAAAGTTTAAATCCTAGGCCAGTGACAATATAATGAGTTCCCTTGCCATATGCTCTCCTGAATTATGAGGAGGGAAGTAATGTCCAGCCCCCAAGGCCACCCCAGCCTCCTCACTCCTTTATCTTGGAAGTCTTCCTTGACATCCCCCCCCACCCCCAGCTGTGTGACTACCTCACACCTTCCCATCCTCCCCACCCCCCACCGTCTGCAGAAGCTTGCTACAGAGTTCCACGCTCTGCAAACTCTGCAATGGTTCCCTACCTACAAACACACATCTTTCCCCGCCCTGAGGAAGAAAGAATGGCAGCCGCAGATCTTCTTTAAACTGTCTTCAGTCCTAGGCTGGGGAGGCGCTCAGCGGGTCAATCACTTCCAAGCAGCCCTGACACTGGAGCTAGGGTCCCCAGAACCTGACAGGAAAGGTAGCACAGGCATCAGTGAACAAGAGCATGTCTCAAAGAAGGTGGAAGGTGAGGATAAATACTGGAAATTGTCCACTGACTTCTACACACTCAACTTGGCATGAATGTGCCTACATTCACCTCTCTGTCTCTCTGTCCACATGTGTGTGTGTGTGTGTGTGTGTGTGTGTGTGTGTGTGTGTGTGTCTGTGTCTCTCTGTCTCTTATTCTCTTTCTCTCTGACTCTCTCTCACACACACCTCTATTTTTATGTACGTGTATCTACATCTCTATTTCCATTTCTGCATCCTATGATCAATGCCTGTATCTCTCTGTGTGTATATATGTCTTATATATTATTTATAATCTATTATCTAACTACAGAGCAATTTACATTGCTCGTTCTTAGTCCTCAGTGTACACTAAACTTTTTGGTGACACTTTTGTGTGTACAGTTTTCAGAGGTTCTGTGCATTGTGTGCACAGTATCCTCCATTTCTGATTTTTGCATCTCTTGCAATGGGTTCTCATAAACAGTATTCCCACTGGGTTTCTCCCAGGAAGCGTGTATAGGGGACAGGTGTGGACCACTCAGGGAACTCAAGCTTGGTCTCTGGATCCCTTATCGCAGCCAGCCATGGTGAGTTCCTCTGCTAACAGAATATACTAACTGCCAGGATTCCTGTCCTCAAGGTGCTGCCCAGAACTCTTGCCATTCCCTTTGTTGAAGTCTCCAGGAACTTGGGGCTCCCTCCCATCCTGGTCCACTCTGATCTGGTGCTGACAAACTGGACCAAAAGGAACCCAGAAGGGTAAGGAGGGAGAAGATTCTTCCGATATCCCAGAAGAGGACCGAGATTCAGGCATGGGAAGACCTGGAACTTTAACTGCCCTCACAAAAAAGGCTCAGGGGCTTAGGGCTGATTTATAGCGAGCCGTACATTCACGTTCATCATTTGCTTTACAGTTCCGATGAAAGAGTGAACACACACATTTAAACCGCAGGCCTTTCTTCTTTGTGGGCTCTAAGTCCGTTGGCCCCAGACGCTTTTCCGTGTTGGTTCCACTTCACATCTGGGTTTCTCAACTTCAGCCTCCTGCATAATCACACTGTGCTGTTTTTTCTCAGCACACACTTGGTGTACTGCCCCTTCTGCCCTCCACTCAAGTCAGGTTAGGACTGGGTATCAGGGAGGAATGAGCACTATGATTGTGAATGAATGAGTCTAGGTATGTGGGGTTCTGATCTGTGCATTCCATCCCACCTAGTTTACACCATCTCACAGTTGAGCTGGGCACAGAAGCATTTGTCTACTGACTTTCACACGAACAACAAATCCGTGAACACTTCATTTTCACACTCAAATTTGTTTCAGGTTGTAGACACAAGGCAACATTTACTTTTGTGATAAATTAAAACCACAAAGGAGAAATTGAGGCTAGATATAAAGAAACCTTTCTTGGCACGATGGTTGTAGGTAGCCAGGGCTTGATCTTTGATCAGTTATACAGCAATAAAAAACTGGTATGCATGGAAAGCTATTGAATCTAGCTTAGAATTGGGGTGGGTTGAGATAATAAATATATGTGCATGGATTATTGTAGTGACTGTATTGTGTTGACTAAGCTGGGTTTCTGACCCAAGGCAAAAGGAGACGGGATGTTTAAAGGGAGAATGTGTCTGCTCTGGGGTGAGAAAGTCAAAAACAACCAGGCAGGGAGGTGCTGGGCCCTGAGACGCAGGTGCAGGCCTGGGGCTCCCCCCACAATCCTTTTGGGTGAACGTATTCCTGACATCTTTTAAGATGTCAACAGGGAGCTTGGTGCTTTCCAGAAATGAAAGAAATAGAAGGGAAGCACTTCCAAAGCAATTCAGTATTGAGACAGATCAGGACATCTAAAGACATCAGGTGTCTTTAGAATTCCAGGAGAACAGCAGGGGAAGCCCGGCAAGGGGGCAGACTCTGATTTAAGGCAAGCCAGTAGCAGGTGGGAAAGGTTAGAGTCACTGATGTGAGTATTGTGGGGAGGGACAGCTAAACAGAAGCATGGAGGAATGTGTGCCTGTGCAGACACAGGGCACTGGCGCTGTGAACTGAGACACAGGACACGCTGTCACTCAGTGGCTCACTGTCCAATCACAACCCGTGGTGTTGTAGGCATGCGCTGATGAGTGTGTGTATGCATGGGCGTTGCCGATGAGTCCGATACTGGGGACCCCAAGAATGATTTCTGGTTCCCAACTGAATTGTTTTTTCTTTTTTGTTTTTTTTTTTTCTCTTTGTCATTGCCAATAACTGAAATGTGACCAGACCATGGGAAATCAGGTAAGTGTCCCTTCAGAATCCCTGTTCCCTTTAACGGCTTATGATAAAACTAGAAGGGAACGTGTCAAGCTCTGCGGACAGCAGCATGACATCAGCTATCTAAGAACTCCCGAAAATGCCAAGGACTGTGCTACAAACTCAATAGTCCCAGCGTTAGCTCTGAGAGAGGCAACCTTGGAGGGGTGAGGGGATTCATTTTTCTTAACCACATGTCCCTGTCTGTCTACAATAAAAAGTGCTGCCGTATCATAAAACAATGAACGTGCTGTTCACTGTGATGGAGCCTAGCAGTCTCACGGGGATTTCTCATTTCTGTCTGACATCTGCAAAGGCCAGATGCAGGCAGGCAACGGTGACAGGAGGGTCCCCTTGAAAACCCTTGTCCTCTGGTGGACTGGGGCCCTTGCGGGTAGGTCTGGTCTACAGTCAGAGGCTCCGCCTTCCCTGAGGAGCAAAGGTGGCCGGGAAGCCACTGTGGCACCAAGCACACGTCCCCCTCAACTCTGTGGAGAGTGTAGGTGGAAGGTGCCGACATCATTCCCTGAGCGAACACACCTCTGCTGGACAGACGGCAGACGGTAGTGCGGGACTCCCATCTGCTTTGATGTTGTGAGGTTCGAGTCTTGGCTTTGCTCATGCTTGCTGGAAGTAAAGCAGATGCGTGGCGCTACTTCTTCTGATTTGTTGATCGGGTCAGCTTTGAATCTGATGGGAGATGTCAAGCTGATTAGAAATGTCCCCTCTTGACAGTCTTCCAGCCCCAGCTCTGTGGCAGCATTTCATTCTAGGTTAGGACTCCAGCCAGGCCCAGAGGCACACACCCATAATCTTCACACCTGGCAGGCAGGGGCAGGATGGTTGTGAATTTGAGGACAATATGCCATAATGGTGAGACCCTCCCTGCCTCACAAAGAAAAGAAAAGGGTAGGGGGAAGCAGAGGAGGATTAGGTTCAGTTCTCAAACTATGCTGGATCTGGCCATGAACAATCGTTTATATGCCCCTAGATAAGAAGATAAGCTGCTTCACCTCCCTGAGCCACAATTTCAGTTCCGTAAAAGGGAACACAGGATTCACTTTGACCACTCTAGCTCTAAGACCCCTTAGCTTTACACAAGAATGATGGGATCCCGAAGGACCAGAAACCTTTTGCTAAGAACTGTCCAACAGGGTAGGTTCCCATGACTCTTCCACTGGGCCAAAGGTCAATGATCCTCTAGGCCATGGTAAACACCCAGGGTCTTCAGGTTAGGGCAACTTGGCTCTAATCGACATGGTCTCCTTTTTTCCTGGTGGCCTCTTTCTCCCAGTAACCTGGAAACCATCGTCTCTTTCCCCGGGGGAGAGAGCCTGCGGGCCTTCATACTGGTGACGGTTTTGGTGGAGAAGGCAGCGGCGCCTGGCATTAAGGTATCTTCTTGCTTCACAGCCCCTCCATCTTCAGTCACGCACTCACTCTGTCCCCTCCCTGTGGTGGGTTTCTCCATATGGACAGACACAGGCCTTCTCCTGCTTGGTGAAGTCTGAAGGAAGAGATCTGAGTTCTAGTCTCTGGTGTCAGCACCCGTTTAGCCTGGAGTGGACCATTCCTCCGTCTACACACAGGCACCACGTGCAGAGTGTAGTGGAACACACTGTACTAGCTGTCACAGCTCATGGTCCTGCAGAAGCTAGAGTCACATCGGTTAAAAAGAAAAAGGCTATTCTGTGAAAAGACGGATAAAAGCACATCTATGCTTAAAGGATCAAACTTCTCTACAGAAATGTCAGCTGAGTTAAGACCTGAGGGTGTGTGTGTGTGTGTGTGTGTGTGTGTGTGTGTGTGTGTTGAATTTCTTGCAACTCTCAGAAGAAATGGTCTCTTCCAGATAGCAGGCATCATTGAGGTCACCCAGGTGACCCAGCCCTGGGGGCTGCAAAATTCATTTCTTTTCCTTCAGGACTCACGGCTTCTAGCTGGGCAGGGTATAAGACAATAGACAATGAAGTGGAAGCCTTCATCTCTCACCCTTATCTCTAGATTAAGATGGATTTATGGCTTCATTGAATGCCTGCTGTTCAATAGAGTGTCCAGTCCTGACATAATTAATGCAGAATCTTCCATTCTCAAAAGTGAAAGTAGGAGCCGGAGGGTAGCTCCATGGTCCAGCAGGAACTTAGCCTGTGCGAGCCCTGGGTTCCAGGCACATGCGCACACTGTTGTGAAATCCCGTGGTCACTTCAGTCCCCATCCATTTGCCTCGTCCGCTGGAAGATTCAGCATCTGATGGTAGTTCATCAGTCTAGCTGAGGAGATCAGTCTAAGACAAGGAGGGCTTCCGGGCTGATGGAGCCGAGAAACTGGGGAGTCTTCGGAACCTGTCCGATGCCACACAAGCGCTCTGCAGGGAGGACGTCCCAGCTGGGGAGGCCAGAGTAGAAACGACCATGATATGGGAAACCCAAAAGGAACGAGAAAATATTAGCGTTGAGGGCCCTGATGTCATAGATTATGATACTCCAGCACTATGCCAGTGGTGTGGGTTGCTCCCCCCGGGATCTGCCTGCTCTTTGGATTTTAACAGAAAGTAGGGAACTGAGAAAGTGCATCTCAATCCTAGGCCCTGGTTCAGGGAGTGGAGGCCGTTCTGCAACACAGCCAGGACACCCTGCTCCAGGCCCTGCAGCAGGTGAGGCTCTCCATCCAGGACATCACCAGAACCTTGGCCCAAATGCATGGTAAGAAGCCTTGGGTAGAGCCTCCAGGGGCCTGGACCTGGGCGGGTCCCTAAGTGGATGATGGTACAGCTCTCCACAAGATGGCGCTGGTGTTCTATCTTTGTTTAGCACAAACCAAAGGAACCAGAGAAAGATTTTTTTTTCAGGTGATAGAAACATTTTTGCAAAATTGTTTTGTATATTTTCCTGTGCATGGGGGTAGTTTGCCTTCTTCAGGGTCCAGGCTGAGTTTTTGTGGAAGTCTGGGAGATTGGATGGGTCCCAAGGGGAATGTTGGTTGTGTTTCAACTTCCGTGGTTAGCCTGCTGGGAGCAGGGCTGTTGGTGGAGGTGTCCCTAAGTCCCTCTGGATTCATTTGCTTTTCCTGTCTGTGGGTTCTGAGAGACCTGAACCTGGCTTTAGAATTCTGTGACCAGTGCTGGCAGGAGCTGAAGGAAGGAGTAACTGGTGCCCCCCTTCCCTGGTGGCTAACTCTGGTTCTGGAGGTGCAAAACAATTTTCATTAACCCAGAAATCTATCAAGTGTGCTTGCTGGGCGTTTAAGGCAGGTTCGATGCAGGAGCGTGGTCCCTTTGTGTGAGAAACAGGCTCAAACACTCTTTTCCCTGAGTCTTGACTTCATGTAAGGAAGATTCTGGGCAGTAGTGTCCACAGGGCACAGGGTGGGAAGGAGAAGGTGCAATGTTGCCACCTTACACTGAGTAAACGTGGTCATCCCAGGCTCTGTGATGTCCCCTGGAGGTCACAGGATTATGTATTTCCCGTCCACTTTCCGTTTCCTTGGATTTAACCTTAAAGCTCTCATGGATGTACCATTTCATTTCCCCAAATGCTCCCCACTTGGTGACACGCACAGCAGCTTTGCCAAGACACCCTGGATCGTTCCTCTTAAGTGTCTCCAGATCCTAAGTTGAACACTGGAGTAGTTGGGAAGGTTCTGAGGCTCTCCAGTGAGTCACACTGTGTGCACTGTAGTGTCAAACACAAGTTTCCCCAATGCTAGTTTTTGACCATGTTACAAGCCCAGAAAGACCTTCACGATCCCCTGAAAGAGTCCCAAGGATCTGGGGAGCTCCCAGATGTACCCATTCCACCCCATTTGATCCCAAGACAAGTTTCCCCATGCAATGGGATTTTCAAGGTTCTATGACTTGCTGTATCCACATACATGGGGAAAGAGGGCAACGTGCCTTCACACCTTTTCAAAGATGGTAACAGCACCCTCCATACCATCCCATGAGCCCCTCACAGTGCGGGCAGGCCCTCCTCTCATCTCAGGATGGAGGATGTGTCCCGGCCTCTGACATTCCTCCAACCAAAAGAGCAGTAAGGAGAAGGGGAAAGCCAGAAATGGCCAGCGAGTTCCCATCTTGAGTGCTGAGACACCATGTGAAAACCCAATGCTCCTAACTTTAGCAAGTGGCCTGGGTTTACTCTTTCCCTAGCATACAGGTCCATAAAAATGCCTTTTGTGGACATCAGAGGCCCACTGCACTGCAAGCCAGGTCCCCAGGCCTTTGCCCAACTTAACATACTTGTTGTACACACTGCTCACCAACAGCTAAAACAATAAAACCAGACCGCTGTGTTCATAATCCAACTCCCCATGAGGCCACCCCAGTTCTAAACACATCTGCCATGGTCATCTGCTGTCACTTGCCTTACTTCAGCACCGTGTACCCGTGTGGCTGTCTTTGGAGGATGTCTTACCTATAGGGCCCACCTGGGTGGGAGTTTTGGGATCTGTTGGACAGCCAAAATATTTTCAGGGTGTCAAGTATTTAAACCGCTTCCAGGCATAATTCTGTAGCTTGTTAGCAGGTCGTGCCCCTAAGAGTCAGTTCCCCCTTAGGAAGTTCAAGCTACCTATTTTTCTCCAGAAAGTAATTTATTTCTTGTTCTTCCTTCGGAGTCAACAGAAGGTCTGTCTGGCTTCAGCCTGACTCACTTAACCATTTTTTCTTTTAAGCACCCGGGGAGATGCTCCCATGTAAAACAATGGCTGCGCAGCATAAGGATTTGAGTCTCTGTGGTGGTTTGAATGTAACTGGGCCCCATAAGCTCATGGGGGGTGTCACAAGTAGGAGGTGTGGCTTTGTTGGAGGAAGTGTGTCACTGAGGGGGTAGGCTTTGAGGTCTCATATATGCTCAAGCCACACCCAGTGCCTCGGACTACTTCCTGTTGCCTGCCAGCCCGCTCCTTCTCCAGCAACCTGTCTGCCATATTGATGATAGTGGACTAAACCTCTGAAACTGTAAGCCACCCCAATTAAATGTTTTTCCTTTGTAAGAGTTGCCGTGGTCACGGTGTCTCTACACAGCAATAGAAACCCTAACTAAAACAGTCTCCATCCCCAGTACCCAAGCAAACATCTGGGAGTGCAGTTCACATCTGTAATCCTAGTGCTGGGGAGGGGGAATGGGAGGATCCTGGAGCTCGTGGCAGCCAGTGTAGTAGAATCAGTGAGCTGTAACTCTCAATGAGAGACTCCGTGTGTGGGAGAGACACCCGACATTGACCTCTGGCCTCCATACATTATGCACACACAAAACACAGGCATGCACACACAGGGGTAGAATTGTTCTTTTGATAGGAGTGAGACATCAAATGTTCCCCTCTGATCGTGTTTAATGATGCCCTCCGAGGAGGGAGGTGGGGGTGGGGGGCTGGACTGTGAGCCTTTGCTGCCTGGCCCTTTTGATTCGATCATCTAATTTTGTCAAAGGACTTTTCAGTTTTGTTTTGTGAACTTTTTTTTTCTAAACCCATATGGAAAATTATCACCTGGAAATTCCCTCTTAACTTCACTCATGTTTCTGTTTCTAAAGTTGTCCTTCACTGGTGGATTAGTTACTTAAGCAATCTGCATGTATCCAAACTATGTAAGCTGCTTCCTGAAATCCAGTTTTACTTACTCCTTAAACCCATTTTTTAAAAAAATCATGTTTAAGCATCAGGTGTGAAAACATATACCCACTGTTCTGGTTAATTTTTTTTTTTGTCAACTTGACTCAAACTAGGTTCATCTGAGATGAGGACCCTCAATTGAGAAAAACATCTTCATCAAATTGCCTGGGAGCAAGTCTATAGGCAATTTTCTTGATTAATGATTGACGTGCGAGAGCCCAGTCCACTGTAGGTGGGGCCTGGCTGCTCTAAGAAAACAGGCTGAGCAAGCCATAAGGAACCAGCCTGTAAGCAGCACTCTCCCATGGCTTCTGCTTCAGTTCCTGCCGCCAGGTTCCTGTCCCGACTTTCCTTGGTGGCGGAATATAAGCTAGAAGATGAAATAAGCCCTTCTCCTCCCCAAGGTGCTTTTGGTCAGGGTCACAGCAAGGATAACAAATACACATCGTACCCAAGGCAGCTCTCAGTGCACTGAAGATTTTTTAATTCTAACAGACGACTTTTAAGGGGAACAATGTATCAAACTACCTAAAACTATGCCAACAGTAGGTTTTTGTTTTGTTTTCTGCCTTGCTGGGGATGGCGTGCAGGCCCTTGAGCATGCTCCGTAGGTACTCACCCAGCGCCCCTCATCCCCAGCATCCACAGTTGTCTCTGATTTGGTTAACTTTGATTTATCCACGTATTCCCAACCTTCCTCACCCTGCTCTCTCCTGCACGTATTTATTTGCCCCCTTCTGGTTTTCTTTCTCTGGCTGTCAGAAGACCCTCGTGCAAAAGCAGCTTGGGGAGGAAGGGGGTTATTTGGCTTACACTTCCAGGTCACAGGCCAGTACTGAGGGAAGTCAGCAGGAACTACAAAAAACACAGCCTACTACTACCTTGCTCTTATGTTTACTGTCCGCTACCTTTCTTCTACCTGCCCATGGATGAAGCCCCTCTCTCATCACTTAGCAATCAAGAAATAACCCACCGCACCCCTGCCATGGGCCCACAGGCCAATCTGTTGGGGGAAATATCCCAGCTCAGACTCTTTCAGATACCTCAGGGCTATATCAAGGTGACAGCTGAAGCTAACCAGGAGCTCCCTTTAGGATTTCTTTAAGACGTATCTGCTGATAGATTAGAAGATGCCAAGCTCTGTTGCCTGAAAACTGCCTCCTTCCTCTCCAGGACTAGAATAATATTTTCGTAGCAACCAAATCTTTGCAGGCAGAGCATGTCTGTATGTGGTCTTCTGGCTCCAGTGTTTGAGGCCTGAGCTGTGGTCGCTCTGTCTTCTCCCCCTGGCTGCTTGTATCGACTTCGTCGCTATTTCTTGATTCTTATTTCTGTTTTTCCACTCATTCTTACTGGTTGTCATGTTATCTTGTGCATTTGATTTTTTTTTTAAACCACGCCATGCTGATTATTCATAAAATATCACCCGTAAGCCAGTCCTTAAGAAGGAGGAAGAAAATGCTTGTACTCCATTCTTCCTGGTTCCTGGAGATGCTAAACTACATCAAGTCAACTTGGAAACTGAGGTCCAAGGACCAATCAGGCAATTACATTTGGACTGAACATCTGCATCATACAACTCCAACTTTCCAGGCATGAATTATTTTAATTTTGCTTTGTTCTGTATCAAGTTCACTTTCATTTCATTGCGTGTGGCAAGCTGGGCAAGCTGGGCAAGCTGGGGCTGCTTCACACTGAAGGTGGAGGCGTCAGCGCTGGCAGATGCCAAGTTAATGCCAGAGGGCATGGGTGTGAAATTTACCCCTGAACTAAGCCCACGGCCTTCCTCTGGCTGCACCACCCAGAGCCAAAGCCTGTCGGGATTGGCAAGTGTGTTCCCCACAGAACTACCTTCCTGTTTGGTTTTGTGTTTTCCTGGTGGTTCCTGGATTTCTTCATGGCTCTTTGGCTACTTTCTGGTGTTTTTCTTTCATCCTTTCTTTTTCTTTCTTTCTTTTCCTTCCTTCCTTCCTTCCTTCCTTCCTTCCTTCCTTCCTTCCTTCCTTCCTTCCTTCCTTCCTTTCTTTCTTTCTTTCACTTTAGCAAGAACCCCTGCATTGCTTTTCAGTGGCTAGAGGCAACAACACTTCACCACCACACTTAACTGGAGTTGCTTTCTTGAATGCTGTTTACATCGGTTCCTTTGTTGACGCCATCATGTCTCTTGCCTGGCCTCAGTAGCATCCTTCCAAACCTCCTCCCTCACCTGTGTCATGGGCTCGGATTCATGGACCACACAGTGGCTCCAGGAAGGTTTTACAGCCCAGTCAGACTGAAGCCCTTTTTGTCTTAGATTCTTAGCAGGTGCTCAACCCAATCACTGTACCAGAGGCTTTATTTGATGACAAGAGGTGTCTTCTTGGGGCTCTGTGTCCCCCATTGTTTTTGTGATTTTATTGAGATCACTTTCATGTATGTATATATTTTAGGAAACTTCTATTACATTAGGCTTCTAAACTACTCCTCAAATGACCCTTAATTTTAACTATCTCTCCTTGTATTCCCTCCCTCACGCTCCTTTTCCTTCCCCATCCTCACTTGATTCTCCTGTTGTAACCCCCTCCCCTCCCCATCTTTAATTATCTATTCTATTTAGTCCCCTGTTCTATACCTAATCTCCAGTTCTACTGACTGTAGCTTGGTTACCACTGACTTATCAGCTAATATCCACCTATAAGTGAATGCATACTATATTTATCTTTCTGGGTCCGGGTTACCTCACACAGGATGATTGCTTTCTAGTTCCATCTATTTACCTGTGAATTTCATAGTTTTAGTTTTTCTTAAGCAACTGAGTAATAGTCCATTGCACAAATGCACCACATTTTCTTTATTCATTCATCTGTTGAAGGACATCTGGGTTCTTTTCAATTTCTGGCTATTATGAATAGAGCAACAATAAACATAGTTAAGCAAGTGTCCTTGTGGTAGGATGAAGTGTCCTTTGGGTATATGTCCAAGAGTGGATCTTGAGGTCAATCAATATGTGATTTAATGCTGAGTAGTGTTTCTTTTATGAACTTAGGTGTCTTTGTGTTTGGTACACAGATGTTGAGAATTGCAATATCCTTATGGTGGATTTTTTTCCTTTGAGTAGTGTTATTCCCTATCTCTTCTGATTAGTTTTGATTTAAAGTTTAGTTTGTCAGATATTAAAATGGCCACAGCAGCTTTCTCCTTAGGTCATTTGGTTAGAATATCTTTTTCTATCCCTTTACCCTTAGGTGATGTCTATCCTTGATGTTAAGGTGTGTTTCTTGGATGCAGCAGAAGAATGGATCCTGCTTTTGAGTCCATTCCATCAGGCAGTGTCTTTTTATTGGGGAATTGAGAACTTTGGTCTTGAGAGTAATCAATAAGTGGTGTTTGATTCCTGTTATTTTGTTGTGGTGGTTGTGGTGGTGATGGTGTGTGTGCATGTGCGCGTGCGTGTGTGTGTGTGTGTGTGTGTGTGTGTGTGTGTGTGTGTGTGCACGTGTTTCCCCTCTTTTGATTTGCTGGTCTGGGATTACTTACTCTGTGTGTTTTCTTGGTGTGGTTAACCTCTTTAGGCTGGAGTTTTCTGTCTAGTGCCTTTTGTAGAGCTGGATGTGAAGATACATATTGCTTACATTTGGTTTCATCATGAAATGTCTTCTCCTTTCCATCTAGTCATCATTAATTCTTACAACTTTTCTTTCTTTCTTCTGGCTAGGAGTGCTAATACAGTACCAAAGGGAAGTATTGATCCTTCTTTCATGAATCACTTTTAAAATATCCACTGAATATATTTTACATTTTCATGTAAATCCTGTTGTATCTATCACAGTGATCACTTGGCTTTACCTTTAACACATTAAGTTGTATAAAAGAGTAATTCAGTACGCACTATTACTTCTTCTGCAAGGAGCTGTATATATACTTAACAATATGGATGAGAGAGAACACCAGTACCCAGGAGAGACCCCAGACAACAATCTAGCGCATGGGACATAGTCACACTTGAGATGAGAGAGTGTGGCCACACGGAGGGGTGTCTCAAAACGTTGAGGCTGTACCATCCCAGGTCTTGCAGGCTTCAGAGAAAATGGACAGGGAGAAGGGACAAAGAACTAGACTCCATGTGTGATAAGAGAACAGGGAAAGTGATCGGAAGAGTGTGTTATTAGTTAGACTTTATCAAAGGATGTTTCTTTTTCTCTCAGAAACAAAGAAATGTAAGATAAATGTGGACTAGTTTCCAGAAGGCAGAGGACCTTCAGTAATGTAGTGAGATCAACCATTCAAAGCTGATCGAAGATGTTTGGAATTTATATAGCCATGATGGCACACTTTCTTAGGTAGGAGGCCATGCAGAACAGAGTCCATCCTCCCCAAGCATGGCTGCCCATGCTGGCCAATGCCGCTTGGGGTTAATAGCCTTGTTGACCTGCAGTGACAACCCCTGGGAAGCCCTCAGCTGACACAGGAACTTCTGGACATTGGTCATCTGCTTTTCCTCTCTTAGCTTACCATATTCTCTAACACATCATGCTTATTTAAAGTATTACTTTTTAAAAGGATAGTCTTAATCTCTTAGTGGTGGTGGTGAAGTGCAGAAAACCGAAATACCAAAAACCGCAAACAGAGGAGGCTGGCATAAGGAATGGGTTAACAGCCCTGGGAGGGCCCATGCCCCTCTGCAAGGGAACATTCCATCTGTGCTTGTTGCTTCCATTCTGGGCTCTGCATAGATCAGATAGGAGTGGGGGAGCCCCAGGAAAGCAGAAGGGTCCGGGCACCTGTGGCCAATTGCATTTTGCCTGTGGTAAAGTTGACATTTGATTGTTTTCCAGATTATGTAGACCCAGACATATTTTACACAGTCATCCGGCTCTTCCTCTCTGGGTAAGTACAGTCCAGTTGGTTTCCTGCCTGAGAGCTCTGTACAGTTTCCCAAACTGATGTGAGGACAGACAGACAGAAGCTTCCTAAAGTAAGGAATATAGCAAGTGACCGAAGCTGGCAGTCACCGCCTGATTCCACTCTAGGAGGACGGAACCCAGGCGCCATCAGCAGGAAAAGGGCTCCAAGCCTGGGTCCTTATGTGCGAAGGGGTTGTCATTAGCCACCGGACTGGAGCCTTGGGTCCTCTTAGAAGCCCAACTTAATGTCAGGGACAAAAAATAAACAATAGGAGTAGGGAAAGAGGTGTGGAGGGGAAGGAGAAGAGGAGGAGGAGGAGAGAGAGGAGAGTGAAAGGGGTAGGGGAGAGGAAGGCCAAAAAGTAATAGTCACATTTTTCCCCTTTGCCCTTTGACCTTATGAGGGCATAGCATCCAGGGACCCATCTGGAAGCCAGGGTCCAGGTCTTCATCTGACTGAACCATCGCTGCCCTGCTCTTAGAGTCCCTGGCCTTCCGAGTTGTGGGGATACAGTTTGGCTGTTTTGCTGTGTGGTAGCAGGAATAGTCCAAGGCCCTTGCTAGGCCATTCTTCACCGATTCTGGGTACCTTTGTTTTGTCTCATGGCTATATGATGCCCTACCTCTCTGTCTGTCTCTCTCCTTCTGTCTCCCTCCCCTTCCCCTCTTCTCTCTCTCTCTCTCTCTCTCTCTCTCTCTCTCTCTCTCTCTCTCTCTCCTTCTCTCTTCACACACACACACACACACACACACACACACACACACACACACACTCATATTGAGCACATTTCTTCTCCCAGTTATTCCTACCTTTGACATACCTTAATCAGATTGTCATCCAATTCACCAACTACCAGAGTTGAGTCACTTTCGAATGTTTGTGTCTTGTTGACTTGGAGGGGCATGGGTTGCTGTTGAGAGGAAGACTCTAAGCTGTGCCTGGACTCTGCAGGAGACAGACCAAATGCTGAATCTATTATTGCTGTGTCCCCTTGGGAGACAAACGAAATGGACGCATATATAATGCACTTCCTTTAATTTAGAGAGCTGTGGGACACTTTAAGAGGGGGTCTGGCTTGGGTGGTGAATTGTAAAGATTAGAAACAAGATTTCCAGAGAGTAATTTGAGAGAAATACAGATGCCAATGAGCTACAGGGGCATACGGTGTGGATTCTAACCAGCCCCGAAGGCCGTGTGCTGAAGGCTTGGCTGCCAGCCTATGGTGCTAATGAGAAGTTATGGAAGCATAGAAAGCAGACACTTCTGGAGGGAAATTATGCCCTTGAAGGACTTGGGAGACCCCAGCGCTCAGATCATCAGCCTTGCTCTTCCATGTTCTCTCCACCATGATACAGCCAAAGCGGTAAGATCAAGGGTCCAAGGACCAAACCTCTAACCACACCAAAACAGCTTCACATTCTGATAGGCCGATTCTTTCAAGTGTTTCCCCATGGCGACAGTTTGGATCTAAGAAGTAACATAGGCCTCTTTTTTTTTTTAATGAGACCCTACAGCAAGCGTATGCCGGATCCGGTCAGTGAGTCAGGCCTCCCCGGGCTTTTCCCTGCTGTGAAGCCCCTGTCAGCTCTCTGTAGTGGTATACACCACCACCATGTGTTCAGCAGCTTTAAACACCTGTCTGTTCCCTCAGTTCTGTGGGCCCAAAGCCCAGGCAAGCCCAGACGGCTTTCTGTTAGGGTCTCTAGGGGTCCGAAGTCAAGGGAGTCGGAGGGTTGGACTCTCATTATGGGATTGTTGAGACGCAATCTCACTATGTAGCCCAAGCAGGTCTCGAACTTGTGTTTTCTTTGCTCAGCCTCCTTTGCTCTGGGGTTCTGGGTCTATGTACACCAACATGCCTAGGCCAAGGTGGCTTTCGCTGAGAATGTGAGGGAAACCTCGCCTCCCAACTCAGTTAGTGCGAGCAGATCAAGGTTTTGCTTTGGTGTGTGTGTGTGTGTGTGTGTGTGTGTGTGTGTGTGTGTGTGTAGATGATATCTGGGCTGCTAGAGGCTTCCTCTGTTGCCCCTTCACCCTACCAATTCTGTCTTCTGACGCAGTGGTGGCACTTGGAATTTTTCTAGAACTACACGTTGTCCTGACTTCTCCCTTGGCCACCAGCCAGGGGCAGCTTCCCTTAAAAGGGCTCATGTGGTTGGGTTCAGTGCAGTTGGATGAGTCAGGGAAATTCCCACACGAAGGCTAAACTGATCAGCAACCTTCATTACATCTGAACAGCCCTTCCGCCTCACCATGTAATAATACATCACAGTGACGGGAACATCTCATCGTATTAAGCGTCCGAGGAATTCAGCTGGTAATCTTGGGGGACTAATTTTAGAATTCTGCCCACCAGGGTCTTTCAAAGGAATAAATTCTACTTCCTCTTTTGTCACAGGCCTGACAGGAACCAGAAGGGAGCGTGGTTTTCGTCAAAATAAGTTCTGGGTAGTGACACTTTTTACTCTGGTGTCTACATAGAGCCTGTCCTCGGCTCCTGTCCCTGAGGCTGTTTCCTGTGCAGCTAAGTGGCCGGACCAAATCCTAAGTGTAGCTGTAGTTTCAAAACATCTGCATTGTTGAGAACTTCCATTAGTCTTGTCTTTAAAACGTCAGTTTCCCCACTCTGCATCCATCTTGCTTTTGGTCCAGGGTTTCTCATTTGCTTCTTCAAACGCACTTTTTAAAGGAGAGGATTTCATGTGGAAATGAGTTCCCAGCCCATCACAGTTCCCTGGAAGGCCAGGCACTCCTCCGGGGGGGAAATGTCACTTCATTTTTCTTGTCTCCTCCAACTTCCCCTTTCCTGGGGATTGCTAGAAATAACACCAGAAGGGCTAAAAATAACTTTACCGTAGAGATCGGAAATGAAAACGGCCCCATCCCTTCACAAACAGCGGCCCAGCCTGTGAGTGTCTGTGAGAGATGCTCACCTACTCGGTGAGATGGCGAGTCTCACATAGCTGTGGAGTGTGGAGTGTGAAGGGAGACCGGGTTCTCTGCCATCTGCCTGCAGTGACTGTCACGGTCAGCATGGCCGGCTTTGGCACAGCCACTCCAGTGTGTGATGAATGGACACATCCTGGTGTGTTCTCTGCCTCCGCCACGTCTGATCGTTCTCTCAGGCTAGCTGGGCTTTTTCAAGCGCTTGGCTTGAGTCTTCTGGCTGTGACATACTTGAAGGGGGAACTCCTGCACTGGGGGTTAACTTCCTCATAAAGTGTCGCTCTCCTGTTTCACTAGCACCGAACTCTGATATTCTTTGGGCTGTTTGTTCACAGACCCCTCTGAAGCCCATTCAACTCCCAGAACAGGTTCGGGAAGCAGGTTTCCCCACAAACTAGGGAAATGGAGGCTCAGAAAGGCTTGTCCACTGTGGCTGAGAGATGAGAGCAGTGGCGGGCATTCTCACTCTCCCGGGTTGCTAGAACACTAAATGGCTGGTACTTACTGGATGTTTAATCTGTTCCAGGCAAATAGTACTTGAGTTAGTTCTTACAGTGACCAATAAGATAAATATGAATGTCAGTGCAAAACACAGCTCTTACTTCAAAGGAATAAGGGTTAGTTTATTCTTTGGCCAAACATGAGTGCCCAGAAACACAGATTCAAGTTGTCCCCAAATAACATGGTCCGGTGTGGGAATGAATGGACGAGTTTTTGGAGTTCAAGGACAAAAGAAAGTTACCAACCGAGGGATTTTGTGGGTACACTGATGGGGACCTCAGATAGGCAAGTTATAGTAAACAAGGACAGCTCTATACACGGTCACATGTAGATGGCATGTGATGGCGCTTTCAGCGGTGGGGTGGTGGAAACGTGTCTGTTAAGTCAGTACAAAGAGTCGCAGAGATACTGGGTCAGACAGGAGTTAAAGATAGCCCAGCGATATTTGGCTCTGGATCATCAACCTTCCAACTCTCCATGACCAGTCAGTTGATTAGCCTTGTAGAATCTTTAACCCAGGCATGCCTCCCCTACCCAGGGACTTCAGTTCATACTCATACTACTCAGATGAGGAAGCCAAGGTTCTGAGAAGTTAAATGTGATAAGCCAGGCCAGACAACTAGCACAGCAGAGTTGAGCTTCAATTCTGTATCTTCCCAGAATAGAGACCTTGTCCCACAGCCTGTGGGCCCCCACCTTCTTGTGTATCCCCCCCTTCTGCTTCCTGTGCTGTACCTCCTTCCTGAAGGTTGATAACCATGGAAATTCCTGGGGCAGTTGACCCCAAAACAGCCACCAAATGGGTCAACCTGGCTCCTCCTGCATTTGCAACCCCAGAGCAGAGTTTCCAGAGGTTCAGCATGCAGGCAGGGGAGTCAGCCTGTGGTTGTTGAGTATCTGGGGTCCACATGTCCCTTCTTTGAACACAATGACTTAGAATGACAAGGAGCAGAGACACCGGTATAAACCTGCTACTTACCCTGTCAGCCAGGGGATGCTTTGTTCGTTGGCAAAAGAGGAAAACACGCTTCTTGGTGGAGGTAGAATGTGATAAAGTTCTTAGGAAAAGGACTACAGACATGTAACTTCGGAAGGCAAGTTGAGTGTGTCAGGTCCTGTTATCTTGGTATGTTCAGTCTGGGAACTGAGCTCAGGTCTTTGTCACTTTAGGAAAGAAGGTAAAACTTGCCTAGCCTCATCTACTGCCGCGTGGCCAGGGTGAGAAAGTGAGTGTGCTTGCGTTTGTAAAGGGTAGGCACCACAGGTGCCAGCGTGATGTGCTCTGCTTTGCTGTGCTTCAGGTAGCAGTCAAGACTAGGAAAAGTCATGGGGGGTGAATATAAGAGAGAGAGGTGGAAAGAGATGGACATGAAGAGGAGAGAGGGGGAAGGAGAGGCGTGTGGGCAGGGGCCCCAGGCTTCGTCCTTGCAGCCGTCTGTAGGCTTTGGTGCCCACAACCTGGGTTCATTGCTGCTCTTGTTAGCCATGCTTGTTATCAATGCCTGCTGTGACAAACCCAAACCATTTGATGACAGGTCTCACGGAGAAATAAAAGCCAATCCACCAGTGTAACGCTACGAGCATTTCAGTGTTTCAGGGGATAGCAGTTGGGTGTCTGTGTGTGCTTGTGTGTAATTGGGAAGCGTGTTGGTGGGGGTGGCTATAGAGTTTGAGACGAGCACAGGAAGTGGGGACTCGTTCAGAGACTCTTAATTGTTCTGTTGGTGGCGTTGATGTCACAGATGCACGAATATGACGGAGCTGTTTAAATCACTGCAGTAGGACCAGTGAGGAAGATTCCCGTCCTCCGCCTCTCTGGAAGAATCCTTTAAATGGGGCAGAGAAGGCCTCCATTACCATGGCACGGTGTGAAGCTGGAGTTGAGCTAACACCTCCTTGGATACTCTGGCAAGATTCACTCTCCGTTCCTCAAACCACCGTTCATGCCATGCCCACGTCCCCGCTGGCTGGGGGTTCACGGCAGAGAAGGCGCTGTTCCCTGGAGCAGCCTTCTCCACTCTTTCTTTTCTTTCTTCTTCTTTTTGGCTCCTGCCTAGGTGGAAGGACAACCCAGCCATGCCCCTGGGGCTGGTCTATGAGGGTGTGGCCACAGAGCCTCTGAGGTACTCGGGAGGAAGCGCAGCCCAGAGCTCTGTGCTTCCGGCCTTCGATGAGTTCCTGGGCATTCGGCATTGCAAGGGAAGTGGTAAGCAACCATCCCATCTCATCTGTCCTCTCAAGGGGAGAATTAGGCAGAATAGGGAGGCATTTTTACCGACTTATAAAACCAGGTGTAAATGAAAATGTCCTGAAGTTTATACCTGCCTAAACCCCCAGGCAACTGTGTGCATGTTAGTCAATACCAGGGCATCAGACCTCATCAGGATCTTGGGTTTGTTTCCAAGTTTTAAAACGTAGCTGTGACCTGGGCTGTTCACTGTCCTGTGGGCTTGGGTCCCTAATCTGTAAATTCAAAGGCTCGGACCTTGTGTGGCCCAGTCTGAAGCAGCCAGTAATGGAGCCCTTCTCATGAAATTGTCCAGCCTCCCGCTGAATGCATGTGGACCAGAAGAGGGAGCCCATCACTTTGAAGCCTTTGAAAATAGTTATTGCTTTGCCTGCCAGCATAGAGCTATGCCCTGAACAGGTACAAAAAAGGTATATCATGCTACCAAACTTTAACTTGGATCAGAACCAAAAAGGATTGAAATTCTGCACAAGCTGGTTCTCTGGTACCAGCAGGGCTGTTCCTGGATTTCAGCATTTGATGTTAGTTATTGACTCTCTATAAACAAAACAAAAACAAAATAACAACAACAAAAAACAAAAACATACAAATAAAAACCCCCACATTAGTTAAAGGTGTAATGATTTTTCTGGTAAACACTGGAGCTTTCAGTATTTTGGCTTTGACCCAGAGAGGGTCTTTGCTAAAATACCTGTTTCCCAATATCTTCTCTATGTACTTGGTAACTTCAGTTACCTTGGCTCCACCCCTGACTCCCCACCCCCTGTAAGAAGCATCTAGCAAACAGAATTCACCAGGGTGTTTCACCAATCAGTGTAAGGTCTGTGTGCATGCTTGTAGACATGCCTCATAGCCCTTAGCGGGGAAACATCATGTTATTCATGTTCGGCTTGGGATATGCACACCCTAGCGAGTAGATTCCTGTCCAACTTTATTAACTGAGAGATGCTTGCTTCTTCTTCTCGTCTGTATCTCCTGTACATCTGAGCATTTGGCAACTATAACAAAAGCCTAACTAGGCTGAGTGAGAACCCTATCCAACATTTCTGGTCCTAGCATGTCTGGAGCAGGAGACAAAGGGTCCTGAACGTCAGCCTTGAGCTAAGGTGTTACTCTGGGCTGTTTCTTTTCAGTAGGCTTTCTGCACAGAATGAGAGACTACATGCCTCCTTCCCATAAGGCCTTCCTGGAGGACCTCCATTCAGCTCCTTCACTGAGGGACTACGTACTGACCTCTGGTGCTGGGTGCTGCCTGATGGCCTATAACCAGTGTGTGGAGGCGCTGGTCGAGCTGCGCAGTTACCACATCAACATGGTGGCACGATACATCATCTCCGCTGCTGCCAAGGCCAGGAGCAGGATGCCGAGCCAACTCTCACCTCATGCCTCGGAGGACAGGGGCACTGGGGGCACCGCAGTGCTGAGCTTCCTGAAGAGCGTCAGGGAAAAGACCGTGGCGGCCATCCTGGATCCTTGTGCTTAGCAGTTCACATCCTGCATCCTTGTGCTTAGCAGTTCACATCCTGCATCCTTTTGCTTAAGCCCATGGGAGTCAGAGCCAGGACCAGAGCTCTGCCTGAACCCAAGTGTATTTTTGCTCCGAGAACACCATGATCTTTGTTCATAAACTGTGGCTCCCATTCACACCCCAGCCCCAGCCACTTCGTTTGCTAGAAACCTTTCTGCCCTGCCCAATCACTCTGCCTCACAGCAGAGAGCTGAAGCCATGTCTCCATTTGGTGGGCAAGTCCTAGATATCCAAGCTCAATTGAAAAAGAATCAAGTTGCCTTTGAGCATACCACCTCATCTTTTCCTCCCCTGGACCTCTGTCCTCCCCCCCTCCCTGTCCCCTCCCTCTCCCATCCCCCTCCACTGTCTCCTTTCTGGTCCTCCCTTGTTTGCTCCCCTTTTCTTTCCTCCCTCGAAACAGGATCGAACTATGTACCCCAGATCAGCATCCAACTAGAACCTGTGATCCCCCTGCCTCAACCTCCTGAGGGTATACATATGTGCCAACTGTTACGGCTCCGTTCATCTCTTTTCTTTTGGAGATGACATCTGAGGTTCGCACATACCAGGCAGCTGCTCCACCACCGAGCTTCGGTCCCAGGGCTCTGTGTTTCTGATTTTGAAAGAAAGTCTTAGGAGTTGCTTGGGCTGGTGCTGAGCTGTTTAGCCCAGGCTAGCCTTAGTGTTTGAGTAGCTGGGATGTATAGGAACGAGCCACTGACTCATGCTGCTGCTGCTGCTGCTGCCGCCGCCGATGACATCGATGATGATGGTTGCCTCCTCCTCCTCTTCCTCTTGGTTTATTTTTGGTTTTTGGTTTGAGGCAGGGTCTTACTATGTCTTAGCTCAGGTTGCCTTTGACTCAAGGCAATCCCCCCATCTCAGCCTCCCCAGCACCGGGAAGCAGGAGCCACCACAGCTGGCTGTAGATTCACTTAATTCTCTAAGTCCCTACTGTACTCCTGTACAGAGACTTGGGAGGGACCTTCTGGGACCTGAGGCAGCCTTCTCCTCCCTGCCCACGCTGAATTCATCACTGGGGTTAAATGCTCCAGTGGAGATATGTGGTGCTGAGCAAAGAAACCAGAAGTCACCAGCCTGGGGACCTCAGCTACTGATCTGGAACCGTTGTGTCTTCCCTACTTGGAGTATTCATGGCCAATTCTATTTTAACTCTCTGCTCTATTTTTAGGACAATGTTTTTCTTTTTCCTAGTGACACTGGAATGTGTATTTGAAAAATGTTTTAATTGACCCTTTGAAAGTAAGTGAGCCGCATAGGAATAAATAGTAAGTCCACATGTTTCGGATAAAAATAAATGTAGCTTTTATTTTCTAAGTTTCTAGCTCAAAGTCTTATTCTACCTGGTTGCAGAAAACTCAGATCTCACCAGTTTAAAGTCAGTTCCATTAATTAGGGTTTCCCACTTTTCCAATGTGTATGTGTACACACATTAGATTTTTGTTCCATGGTCCTGCCTAGGAGAAGAGCATTGGTAAGGACCATTTGATCATTGTCCAGCCTCTTCCAAATGTTTGTCCCCTGTATGGATCTGGGTCAGGTGGACTTAGCAGCCCAGTTCATCCTATCTAAAAAGCCTTTCAGTCCCCCATAGTCCTGCTGTTCCATAGTTCCTGTGACCATAGGACACATGAGACTGGCTTAGAGTCTCTACTTTCCAGTACCTGGGGGAGAGAATAGGCTAGCTCCAAAGGAGAGCTCAAGCCAGGGCCTACACCAAGGCATTGGGGCTCTTCCTGTCTCATGTCCTCTGGGATCCATTCGGCTAAGGACTTCTCAGAGACTCAGTGTCGGGAGGTAGACATGGCTAGGCTAAGGACTTCTCAGAGACTCAGTGTTGGGAGGTAGACATGGCTAGGCTAAGGACTTCTCAGAGACTCAGTGTCGGGAGGTAGACATGGCTAGGCTAAGGACTTCTCAGAGACTCAGTGTCGGGAGGTAGACATGGCTAGGCTAAGGACTTCTCAGAGACTCAGTGTTGGGAGGTAGACATGGCTAGGCTAAGGACTTCTCAGAGACTCAGTGTTGGGAGGTGCACATGGCTAGGCTAAGGACTTCTCAGAGACTCAGTGTCGGGAGGTAGACATGGCTAGGCTAAGGACTTCTCAGAGACTCAGTGTCGGGAGGTAGACATGGCTAGGCTAAGGACTTCTCAGAGACTCAGTGTCAGGCTCCTCTGTCACTGCTGTTGCTGCTCCTCTTTCTGGCGTAGGGTTTAATAGTGCCCTCGTCTCTAGTTCCATCCAGAGCCTCAGTCCCAAAGGCTGAGCTTATGATGCCTCAAAAGAGCCGTTCCTCTCCACCCGACATCCTTGTTTCCTGCTGAAATCTCTTCTGCAGCACCCACCATAAGGGTGCAGATGTACTTATTCATCTCAAATTTTCTCTGGGGTGAACCCTGTGTGCTGTGGGTCCAGGAAGTATCTGGGGTAGAGAATAGTTAGCTCCACACCCCCACCTCTTGCTGTTCTCAAAGAGTGGGGCCTTCAAGATAAGACCTGGCTTCCAATTCTCATTTTTGAAACAATGTGGTTTTCAATCAGTCCCTTAAAGAAACAGATCCGTGGTTTCTTGCTTATTATGAAATGAAGATATCAAGCCTGAGGGTGGATATACAGGAAGGAATAGAGTCTGGGACAAGGTGTGTTGTGAAGTGGGGGGCTCAGGTGTGTTTCTCAGGTGTGTTCCTCACTTGGGTGTGTTGGAGGTAGAAAATGGCAAGGGTGTGGTTTGATACGGCTGAAAAGTCTGTATTCTCTCCAGCTTGTGCCAGTCATACTGGTAGACACACCGTGTGTGTGTGTGTGTGTGTGTGTGTGTGTGTGTGTGTGTGTGTGCCTGTGTGCCTGCTTGTCTATATGTGAGCCGTGTTAGTGCAGGTGACCACAGAGGCCAGGAGAGGCCATTAGATCCCCTGGAGCTGGAGTTCCAGGTGGCTGTGAGCCACCTGATGAGGGTGTTGGGCACCAGACTAGGTCCTCTGCGAGGGCAGCAAGTGCTCTTAATTGTGGAGCTCTCCACCCCCACCCCACCCCCACCCCACCCCCACCCCTGCTTTTATTTATCATTATTTTTAAATCCTCACAGTTGTGAGGTCAGCACTAGGGCATTGAGCATGCTAGGCAAATGCTGAGCTGCATCCCATCCCTGAGCACAGAGTCTCTTAACCAATGTATAAACTTCATGTTCTGAGGAGGCTGTGAAGGATGAACCCTCATCTGTGGAGACGGGACTAGGCCTCGAAGGTCAAAACTGTGTGCACAAGGCGCTCTCAGCCCAAGTTGACCTCGTGACCAATGCAGGAGACAGGAAGGCACTGGTTCCTTACAAGGTTGTGTCCATGCACAGCTGGAGTTAGCTTTGGTTATTTTTAAGAAGAGTAGCAAAGACTCCATGTGATTTTAATAACCAGACAACAAAAGCGTTAAAGCAAAAAGTCTGCCTTGACTCCTGAGCTAGCTCTGAGTTGGCCTTTACGAGGGACACAGTTCTCTCAGCTTTTAAAGTGCCAAGCCAGGGCAACAAGTCCAAATCTCATGGACCGAGTCTTCTCTGGCTCATTTGAAAACTGTCATTCATTCATGCCAGGCGATGGTGGCATACACCTTTAATCCCAACACTCGGGAGGCAGAGGCGGGCAGATCTCTGTGAGTTCAAGGCCAGCCTGGCCTATAGAATGAGTTCCAAGACAGTCAAGGCTACACAGGGAAACCCTGTTTCGGAAAACTAAAAAAAAAAAAAAAAAAAAAAAAAAAAAAAAAAAAAAAAAAGGAAAGAAAATTGTCCTTTATTGTTTCCAAATAAGCGTTAAAGTGAAGTCTCTCTAGAAAGAAAAAGGGAAGAGAGACAAGAACCAAGACTAACTCCAGCTGTGCGTGGACGTGACTTCCTAAAGAGCAGTGTCTTCCTGTGTCCTGCATTGGTGATGGGCTAAGAGGGCCTGTGCTCACAGTTTTGACCTTCGAGTCCTAGCCCTGTCTCCACAGATGAGGGTTCATCTTCACCAGCATCCTCAGAACACAGAGGAGGAAGGAAGGGGAAGAAGGGAAGGAAGGAGACAGGAAGAAGGAAGGGAAAAGACATTTCGGGATTATAGTCCAGATCTGATTTCATTTTTAGATCTTGGATAAAATGTTCGGTACTTACCAGCCAATCGTTGCTTCCAGAACCATGAACCCACCCCGACTGCCATCCTGCCTTTCTCCCGCACAGATGTTGTCTTTGCTTTGCTGATGGGGGAGATGCTTGTCTTCCTTTGCTCATTTAACAGTAAACTTAATAAAGAAGTCGGCTTTTACTGCTTTCGGAGACACAATCGCCAGTTAGCGGCTGCAGTTTAGCATCTGCTTCCTACGAACATTAAAAACTGATTTCTTGAGTGTAAGCAGCATCAAAAAATAAATGAATTTTTTTTTTTTGCAAAGTCATTTGTTCTATAAACTCACAAATCCTTGGGACCGTGTGCCTCTGTGCAGAACTAGCATACCAACCCCATCGCATCCTTACCTTTAATTGTTCAAATGGCTTTGTTCTCTCTTTCAGATAGGTACCTGTGGGCAATGTTACTGTGCTCTGTGGGAAAGCTCCTGCAGGAGCCTGGATACGTCAATGGCCCCCTGGGCTGCAGTCCTCTCACTGGGCCACACTGCCTTGTAACTGTGGCGTGTGTGTAGCGTTTACATGCCAACATCCCTTTGCATTCTGACCCCAAGCCTAGCCAACATTAGAGATGGGAATGGCTTTTGGTTGTGCCGGGAGTCTTGGGCCAGAGACTTTCCCTTAGAATTACCAACATTTTAAAGCCAATGGGGCACACAACCTTCCCAGCCAAAATATTCTAAAATTATTTACTATTCTATTTATTCTAAAATTAATTATTATGCAATACGTGTTGTTTTGTCATCTGTTAACATTATTTCTAATACACAAATACTTTCATTTTAATCTCGTCAGTCAATTAACATTGACAGTAGTGATTCATAGCGTGACTAATCAAAGATACAAATAAAATACATATGTACATGCTTGCTGGCAATTTAGTTATTTAAGCAACTAAACAAGGAAGAGTATAGAAAATGTAATTGTTGCAGCATTCACAGTGTGAATGATAAAATTCATTGTGTCTCTACACAGTCCAGCAGTGAGCCCACGCTCAGAGTGAAAGGCTGGCCGTGCTGGGCTACCATACAGAGGTGGCAAGCTTTAGTCACCTCCCTCAGAGAACGATGCATGGGCCACTGCTCGGAACCACAGGTCACTGGTGCCAACATCACTGCCTGGGTGACAAGGACCAAGCAGGTGGATAATGTATGCCAGATCCACTGGTCACTTTTAGCCCTCAGTTTGGGACCCTCGACTCTTTCTTTAATCCTTTGCTGCAAAAACTTAGCACATTAGCATACTGACAAACTGAAACTTCCGTTGCTCAAACCAAGACAGACCCAACAAACTGGCGTAGACACCCTAATCGTCTGAAAAGCCCATGTTACCCCGTATCCACCAGCTTCTAGATTGTGCTATAAAGTGTGGAAGATCGGAATTCTTAGAAGAATGGTCTGAAGACGGCTCCTGGAGTTTATCATCTACCTCCTGGGTTTGTTCCCGACTGTGCAATTGGTATTGATCCAGGGAGTGTGGCGGGAGATGCTCCTTTTAAGGGTGAAGATGGAGCTTAGCCAATGATGGAAGATGCCCGTGTGGGCCATGAGGCAGCCCCTGCATGCACGCAACAGAGCAGAGCTGTGTGGAGAAGGATGCTGAGCCAGAGACCGGCTGTGTCTGTGTCTCCTGCTCTACACGACGTCCTAGGAAGTCTGAGAAGTGCAATTCAGAGCAGGGGACTTGCACGTGCCGGGGAGTGTTCTGCCACTGAACCACACAGCCTTGCCCAGAGAACGTCTTCCATCTTATTCCCTTCGGCACCTTTCCTGTTGTTTTGTGTTGATGAAGATCACGGAACCAGAAAGAGGTGGCCCAGTGGTCCAGTGGCTCAGTGGCTAAGAGTGCGTGCTCCGCAAGCAGGAGGACCTGGGTTCAAGTCTCAAGCACTCATAAAAATGCTGGGCATGGCTCTGTGTGTGTGTGTGTGTGTGTGTGTGTGTGTGTGTGTGTGTGTGTGTGTGTGTGTAATCCCAGAATGGCAGGGTTCAAGTCTCAAGCACTCATAAAAATGCTGGGCATGGCTCTCTCTCTCTCTCTCTCTCTCTCTCTCTCTCTCTCTCTCTCTCTCTCTCTCTCTCTCTCTCTCTCTCTGTGTTTCCCCAGAATGGCAGGGTGGAGAGATGAGGATCCCCAGAGCTCACTGGCCGGTGACACTCTGTCTCAAGCAATAAGGTGGAGAGTGACAGAGGAGGACACCCACGGTCCTCCCACGTCCTTTTCATGGACACACACGGACATATGCACCCTCCTTTCTCACATCAGCCTTAACAAGGACAAACTCGGAACCTCAAGCATGCTAAGCCGGAGCTCTATGACTGAGCTCAGCTCCCAGCATATGGTCTGAGAATTTTAATTTGGATGTGGACTTTTGGGTCACGGTGAAAGTAATTTGACTTACTGAATAATTTGCTGCACCGCTTTGTAACTGTGAAGTGTGTGTAGAATTTATATGCCAGCATCCCTTTGTACTCTGACCCCAAGCCTAACCCACTTAGAGATGGGAAATGGTTGTTGTTTACTTTTTGCTTGCAGAGCTGGCTATTGACCACAAGAGGGCAGTAGCAACATGCAAATCTTGACGGTAGGCTCAAGGGCGATAGATTTTGTGCTTGTCACAGGCAAAATATTCATATTTTTAGAAGTCTTTCCTTCCCTCCACAGGAGCACTGGGAAGACCTTGAGAAGTTATTTCACCCCAGGTGCTGCCTCCAGCCAGATCCACATTAAATCAGCACAGATGGCTCTCTCTGGGCCCCAAAGCAAGCGATAGTCTATTTGTAAAAGCGGAACTTAATAATTATAATGACATACAATAGATATGGTAAAGGAAAACAATGATAGATTTATTTTAACTGGAAAGGAGCTCTCCCCATCTCCATGATCAGCATTATCTGAGTGTCCAGGAAGCTTTAATGAAGAGAAATTAGGAAGAGATTAGTAACAGGCTCAAGCGTTGGAGAAAAGATCACAGTCACACAGGGAAAGCCACATGGTTGCCTGGCTTAGAGAGCAATTAGTTGGGGTTCTGTCTACAAGAAAAGGGGAGCAGGTACTTTATGGAAATGAAGTCTTTCTCCTTCCCTTACACCAACTGTGCTTTGCTCAATGGGACATGTGACCCACATGGACCACATCTGTAAAAGGCTAGTGTGTGCCAAGCCTTTCCCCCCAAATGTGTCCTGAACCCCACTCAAGCTCAGGATGGGTCCAAGGTACTGATAGACCAAGACAGTGACTTGGTTATCCTGACTGTTTATTATCAAAAGGCCCATGCTTCTTCTAAAACACCAAATAAGCATAAAAGAATACAAACTCTCTCTCTCTCTCTCTCTCTCTCTCTCTCTCTCTCTCTCTCTCTCTCTCTCTCTCTCTCTCTCTGGTGAGCCCACGCTACTTCTTTTGTCAATTCATACCCACTGATTAATTTGGACAGTGGCCAGGGATTTCAAAATTCTCCTATAAAATAGCACATCTCGACTATGCCCGGCTGGTGTCATGTGGCCACAGTGCGAATGAACTCCAACCTGAGATTCGTGTCTGCAGGTAAACAGTGAAAAGCCCACATGGATCCCCTAACACCAGCCTTCCTTCCTGTGCCATTCACCGCCGTGAGAGCCTGAGTTCCTCCACTGGACACAGTTGGCACCCTCGGAGGGTCAACTTCAGGGTAATAACCGTGGTAACACAGCAGGACACGCTGTCTGTGAGTGATGTGTGTGTCATTAACTCATGTCAGACTATGTGTGCCGCATGTTGGGTAGCTGGTTGCTGTATTGTTGTGGTTGCTAAGGGTTCTTAGACTCACTGTGGAGGGCCTGGAGGGAAAGCTCACCCTTTACACTTAAGGTGTGAAGTAGTGGAGGCGCCCCTGTGTTTCTACCCTCCCAGACTGGTTGGCGGCAGGAAAGGCTATGAAGTCTATGGTCTAGGACAGAAGAGCTGTTTTTCCTGCCGCTTTCTCCTTTCTAGGAAAGTGTTTTTTGACACTAATTACTGCCCTGGAAGGCTGTTCCACCCTATGTCAAATTCCAGATTATATAAATTATCTCTGTGTGTGTGTGTGTGTGTGTGTGTGTGTGATACATGCGTGTAGCATGGAGGTGCTTGTGGAGGTCAAAGGACAACCTGAAGCATCACTCCTGAGGACCATCCACTTACTTCCTTTAGACAGGGTCTCAAAAGGTAGACTAGACTGGCCAGTGATTTCCACTGTTCCTGCCTCTCCAGCACCAGGATTACAAGTGTATGCTACCATGCCCAGCTATCTGTTTTTTACGTGTGTTTTGTGGTGTGTGTGTGTGTGTGTGTGTGTGTGTGTGTGTGTGTGAGATATATGAACACATTCACATGTGTGTGGAGGCTGGGTGGTCATAGGGTATTCTCCTCAATCACTCCCCACCTTAATTTTTGAGACAGGATCTCTCACCAAACATGGTTCTCCTAGGCTGGCTGGCCAATGAACTCTGGGGATACGCGTCTGCACTCTTGCTTCCTTCTCTTTCCCCTCACCTTATGTTGGGGTTATAGCCAGATGTATAATTACACATGGCTTCTCATGTGGGTCTTGGAATCTGAACTCGGGTTCTCTTGCTGGTGAGATGGGCACTTTCTGGACGGAGTCTTCTCTTTATCCCAAACTCTCTACTTTTAAAATCTGACCCAAATCATCTATTTTGGAGAAGTTCGGTGTTATTTGAAAGAGCTGTAGCTACTGGGGTGTGGCTCAGCCATAGAGCCCTTGCTGCCTATAAGGGGGCCCCGCTCCACTCTCAGCATTGGCAAAACGCACAAGACAACAGCAACACTTCCGGAACCCCAGATCCCGACAACCAGAACTCGGGTCCCAGAGATAGGCCGCCAAGGCCGCTGGCACAGGGGCTACTTCTCTGGGTGAAGACATGTAACATCTTGGCGCCCATCAGGACAGGCTACATGGTGCAGTAGGAGAAACCTAACATCTCACTTCTAACCTCCTGGTTCCAAACTTCCGGTCTCCCGGCTGGTGACCTCTCTTCTAGGGAATCACTGGGTCTGTTTTTGCGGAATGAAAACAATCCCTCTCCTATTCAGAACTACCCAGGGGTGTCATTAACTACCCATGGTGTCATTAACCCAGCTGAGGAGGACTCTTCCGCCTCATGGCTCAAGGCTATGGAAGCACTCGCTTTCCGTCCCTCTCCAGGCAGAAAATTAGGGGGAAGGCCGTCATCTCTGTTCTGAAGAGACTTCCAAGAAGTCATTGTATCTTTTTGCTTTTCTGTCTCTTACTCTTGTGGACTTCATGGTCACAAGGGAGACTTCTACGTGTTCATTTAAGAGACCAGCCATGCACTAGGCAAAATATTATGACTTGTGTTTGCTTGTGTTTGTGTGTGTGAATACTGAATGACAAATCCTACTTATTATTACTTCTTTAGTTTTTATTTTAAATTATAGACATTGGGGAGAGGTATATGCACATGAGTGCAAGTGCCTGCTGCGGCTAGAGGCGTCAAATCCCTCTGGATCTGGAGTCACAGGAAGTTGAGAGCTGCCAGAAGTGGGTGCTGGGAACCGAACCCCCATCCTCTGTGAGCAGGACTCACTCTCAATCCCTGAGCCATCTCCCCAGCCCTCCATTTTCAATCATCTTCCCCTCCTCTTCCTCCTTTTGTTTTATAAAGCAGGGTCTCCATATGTAGCCCAGACTCGCCTCAAATTCAAACTACTGCCTTAGCCTCACGAGAGCTTGAATTACAAGCACACATTGTTATACCTGCTCTACATGGTTCTTATGTGGTGCAGTTTTCTTGGTGCCCGTTATAGCCTTCAACCCCTTTCCTCAGATAGGAGTCTAAAGCACACCGTGTTGCCTAAGAGACTGGCGATGGATGAAGGCATTGACATTACCTACTGGATTTGCATTTTGATGGGATTGAAAACTAAGTGTAGTTGTTACACTGCACTAATGGAATTTCAAGGCAGTGCTTGGCCTTATGGAGTCCATTTCCTCTCTCTGGCTGGCCAGTGCACACGAAGGGTTGTGAGTCAGCTCTCCACCTGCCGCTGTGCTGGTGTGGAACCCTGTCCTACAGAATGGCTGCTGTCAAAATGGACAGATGCCTGCCACTCCTCACAGTCTCAGTGAGTTCTTTAAGGGGTATTGTTAGTTAGCTTTTGCATCACACTGCCAACATCCCGAGAGACACAAAGCAATGATTTTGGCTCCTAGTTGGGGGCGGGGTTCATAGCCTATGGGGGTAGGGAAGACATGGCAGAGTTCATGCCAGCTTGTAGCATTGGCAGAGGGCTGAACACTGTGGTAGGTCAGAGAGCACAGAACCAGAGCCAGCTAGACCTTCAAAGGCTCACCCTTAGTGACATACTTCTACCAGCCAGGTCCCACCTCCTAAAGGTTCCTCAGGACCCAGACCAGCATGCCAGTTGGGGAACATGAAAAGCATGAACATGTGGGGACAGCCCAGACTCAACCATCACAGGTAAGCAGTCCCATACGCAGCGTGGTCCTCAGACTTTGACCTCACAGGAGGATGTAGTGGACATGGGTACTGTGGCCCCTCTCAGTTCCTGATCCGGTGACACTGAGTTCAGCCTGAAGATCGCTTTTCCACCTAGTTTCCATGTAATGTCGTTATAATCTGGAAAACTGTGGCTTATGGGGCTCCTTTGTTTTGCTTGTTAGCCAGAACATCATGGACCAAGTCCTATGATTTCTCTCACATTTAATGAGTGGGCTTTGCTTTCTGAAGGGGAAGACTTCAGTCGTGTTTTACCATCAAAGTCCAAGACATTGGTTATTTAATGACTCACATCCCTCTCTGTCTGAAAACACATAGAAATGATTATGTAAATAAGAAGGGTCAGAGGTCAATCCTGAGCATCAGTCCTCAAGTGCCATCCACTTTGGTTTGGAAACAGGGTCTCTCACTTGCCTTAGAAATTGCTATTTAGAAACAGGGTCTCTCACTTGGCCTGGAAATCGCCATTTAGACTAAGCTGGCTGGCTAGGGAATGCAAGGAACCTGCTGGTCTCTGCTTACAAGTGCTGGTCTCTGCTTACAAGTGAGTGCCTTCCATGCCTGGCTCTTTGTACATGGATTCTAGTATCGAGCTCAGGTCCTTGTGTTTGTGTGACAGGCACTTTAGCCACTGATCTGCGCCCCCTCCCCCAGCCCGACTTTGACACTATAGTTAAGATATAGGAAAATTCATGAGCTGAGGATATTGCTAAATGGTAATTTATCAAGCATAAAAAATGTTCCAGGATCTATCTCTAACATTGGAAAAAAAAAAGACAGCACTTTCAGTTTTAGAGTAAAAGGCAATGCTATTGTGAAAATGCAAGAAATTAAAGAAAGAGCTGAAAGATAGAGGAAGTGATGGTTTTCTCAAAATGGGAATGTCCAAAGCAATGGTTCTCAACCTGTGGGTCATGTCCACTTTGGGGGTCAAACAGTCCTTTCATAGGGGTCACCTAAGACCATCCTGCATATCAGATTCATAACAGTAGCAAAATTACAGTTATAAAGTAGCAGTTATAAAGTAGCAATAAAAATAATTTTATGGTTGGGGGCAACCACAACATTAGATACTGTATTAAAGAGTTGCATCACTAGGAAGGTTGAGGACTGCTGATCTAAATTCAATGCTGTCTCTATTGACGAGAGATTTTTTTTTTCCGGTACCTCAAAGCAAATTGGTTTGGTGCATCCAACAAGCAATATCTTCCAATGAGAAAAGATAGACTTGGAGATGTTTCATAAAAATTAGGATTCTCTTGCAAATAAGAAGAAATTGTGCAGTGACATTTCCATGTCCCCTCTCTGCCTCTTCAGGGGGCACTCCACCGTAACTCACCCAGTTTTGGTTTCTTCATCTGTGAGGTGGCCATTCCAACTAAGCCCCACCTTAACCCCAGGTATTTGCTGGCTCACGAATGAGTGTGCCATGGAGCATTCAGAGGTTAACATCAACGTGGAGTCATTGTAAGCCTGGCCAGTCCTTGACCATGCAGGCTGGCCTTTGCCTGTTTGTATTAAGCATAGGTGACAGCTGTGACAAATAGAATAATGAAAGCTAGAGTAATTAATCATGCTATAACAAGGACAGTTATCACAGAACATGCCCCTTCCCTAAAACCTTAAAATCCATATCCCCCCACAGGGGCTCCTGAATGAGAGACTGCTGAGCTGGCTTCCCTCTTTCCCAGAGGATTTGGGACAGCTTTCTGAGGTCATGCTATTGTAGTGCCTCCCAGTTCAGGACCAGAGTGTGGAGTGAGCCCAGGGCACCCTTGGCTCCCTCCCATCTCTTTCTGATGAGCTTCCAGGACACTTAACCCCACCCCCAACTCTACCCCTGCCTGTATTGTCCCACAGCTGACCCTCTTACTGTCCTGTCCCCCAGCTACCTGTTTATTGGTGTTTCCTCCTTAGCTGTGAGTCCCATGATGTCACTGCATGTTGCAGGGGTGGTTTCCTGTTTTCTGGAGCGAAGGAAGATGTGAGTAAGCTGAGAGGTGCTCGGGGATTGGGGCGACCTCACTAAAAGTCTAGTCAGGACTAGATAGAGCTCAGATTTCTGACATAAGTAGGGGGTGGCAAGACCCAGTCAAAAAGAAAACTAAATCGTGAACCTGCTTATTTATAGTAACCTACAAAGTCTGTGGCAAATTACCAGGGATAAAGCACTTCCTGGGTCTGTCTTCCAACCCAGCTTTCTACCTCGAACATCTTCTTTAAATTCCTATCAAGCAAACTTTGAGCACTGAACCCTGAGGCTAGTGAGCATCCTGCCCAGCTGGGAGAAGGATTGGGTCAACAGCAGGTATGTAGAACTAATTAAATGTTTTCACACACATTACCCCCGCTCGTTTCCACCACAAACCGGTTAGGCAAGCACTATTCTTATCTCAGTTTAGCTCAAATAAACCTCAGAGGACATAGATGACCCCTCGCCTGTGCTGAGCAGCACGGAGGCAGGAACCCAAATCAACCTGGATCGTACAGTCTGATGCAATGTTCTCTATTGTTCCATAAGCAACGTGCCCCGCTTCCTCCATCCAGACAGGACACCATTGTCAAAGGAGAATTCTGGAATTTTATAGGATGGGGAGAGAGGAAGTGTCACAAGCCAGCTTGAGTTGGTTCCTCATCAGTGGAGGTCAACAGTTCTTCAGTACCAGCTTAGTGGAACTTCCACTCCTGCCCACTGTTCCCTCTCCGAGCCTCTGTGCCATGCTGGCAACAGAAACCCAAGACACAGGAAGCCAAGGCAGGTCTTAATTGGTCACTACAATAACGGCTTTGGTAAGAGAGTTCCTTCCATGAATCACCCTCAGGTGGCCAGTGAGTCAGACTGCTTAACTGTAATCTTTAATTCGGTTCTCACTCATAAACAGTTCTCTTTACTCCAGAAGTCTTTAATTTAAAAGTCACGGCAGTGGGAGCAGCCATTTCAGAAGTTCCCTTCGCAGCAGGAGAGGAGCCTGAGAAAGAAAAGCCAGAGTCTGCCTCATTTTTAACAGAACTCACAAGTGTCTTTCCCACCCTAACTGTGAGGTCACTTGTGGGGATCCTAGAAGGTAGAGAAGAAAGAACTGCAAAGGACATTTGTAACCGGTCCTGCTCATGAACCCAGGGGTGGGGTCACTGGGAACCTTCTTGCTGTGATGACAGAGGACTGGACTTTTTTTTTTAAAAGATAATACTTTCGTTCTTTATTTATGTGTATGTGTCTGTAGGTACCTGTGGAAGCTGGAAGGTAGAGTTGGCTTCCCTGAAGCAGAAGTCACGGGTGATTGTGAGCCCGTGATGTGGGTGTTGGAAGAGCAGCAAGTGCTCTTAACCACTGGGCCATCTCTCAAGCCCCAGAGGAATTGAGTTTGAAGGCTTCTCCTCAGCTTTCAGAAGGATCATCGTGGTTGAGGAAGCAGATAGGAATTTGGTTTGTGGCTTCTTTTGGGCCCACCTCTAAGGACCTAACAAAGTCAGATGCCACTGAGCTCCGCATCTGGGTTGTCCCTCTGTCCAAAGAGGAAGGAAGGAATTGACTTACTGATTACTCAAGACTTCAAGGAAGTAGATCCTAAACTGAAATTGTTCATAAGACTGGAAAGAGATGTCTAAGTGGGTGCTACCCAGACTAAACCGCTGTGAGTGCTGCCTAGATTAAGTCTCTGAGCCAACGCCAGCATCTAACCCTTTCATGCAACTTCACAGTGTAAGAGTTTAATGGTTATTTTACAAAGGGGTTGAAAACACCACAGGCAAGATGCTGTGATTCCTGACCAAAGACATACTTCTAATCCCTTGAGAATTCGTCTCTAGACCCTCAGGTAATCTTCAGAGCTGGCACAAATAAGTGACATGCATATCCATATGCTGGTATTTACACACATCGGCATGTATGTGTAAGTATAAAACAAAGTGCGTCAGAACCATCTTCCCAAACGGGAAGTATACTCACACTGGAATTTGCTGCAAGTTAAAACATTTCAAAATCTCAGAAATAAAAATAAATTTTAAAAGTTTCAAAGTGCCATTCACTATCATATAGCCAGGTTCCTGGACTGTTCTGGTTCTGCTTCACTCTTGATTTTAAGGGTAGCTATAAGCCCTTCCATCGCCAAGAGTCCACACTGGGCTTTATGTACAGCAATACAACTTATGTGTTAAATAATACTACAATTGTATTAAATAGACTTTTATTCATTTTCTAAAGGTTGTATGTATTTAACTTTGTGTATAGAGATGTTTATCCTGTATGTATGTTTGTGTGCCATGTACAGGCCTGGCATTCAGAGTGCATCAGATCCCCTGAGACTGGAATTACAGACAGTTGTGAGCTGCCAGGTGGGTGCTGGGAACTGGGTCCTCTGGAAGAGCCACCAGTGCTCTTAACCATTGAGCCATCTCTCCAGTCCGTGTTCTGTTTTTAAACAGAAGGAAAAATTTCGGACTACAAACCCCTCCATCCACCAGAACAAACTTAATCACTTTTCCGAGAAGGGCAATGTGACAAATGGACTCAGTGGCTTGTCACATCTTCCTATGAATGGGTTGGAAAAGAAAGCCCGACATTCACGATCACTGCCCCAAAGGAAGAGCACCACCGGATTACTTGGCAAACATGATTCTTGCCACTTCAGTAGCAGAAAGTTGAACTCACACATCATCATTAAAAACAAAAAAAGCTGTCGCAAAGTTGAAATTAGAAAATAATAGGTGGATGTCTTATTTCTTATGTCCTTTTGCCTACTTTTCACCTTCCTGGTCAGCTGTCACCCTCTCTTAGCCCTCTTTCAAATTCTGTAGACCTTAGCTGTACTTGTGTCCTTACATGCATGACTGCATGCATGCATTTTAAGCGTATACATGCAGACTTTATATTTGTTAAATCCTGGATATGAGCTCCTGGTCTGAAGTCCAGCTGGTAAAGATTTTCTCCCATTCCATGGACTGTCAGTTTGCTTTGCTGATAGTTTCTTTTGCTCTGTAGACATTCTAATTTCACCTAGTCACATCTGTCGATCGTTGGGCTGTGCCTCTGGGTCTGGGATTCTGTTCAGAAAATTCTTGCCTGCTCTGGGTGTCTGGAAGAGGATATCCCCCCCCCTCAGCCCCCTGCCAACATCTCAGCATCTTAGGTTTTAAATTAAGATCTTTGATCCACTTTGAACTGATTTTTGTACAGTGTGAGAGATATGGATCTATTTCTTTCTTCTGCACGTGGGCACTCAGTTTTGCCATTAGCATTTGTTGAACAGGCTGCCTTTGGTCCATTGCATGTTTGAACCAGTTTTGCCAAAACTTCAGTGGCCATAGCTGTCCTGGTTTTTCTCTAGCTCCTCTATCCCATGCCTTTGGTCTGTCTATTTTTATGCCAGTACCGAACTGTCTTTATTTTGGCACTGTGCTCAGGTATCAGTATCTCCATCTGTGTTCTTTCTCCGGAGTGCACAAATCTGAATGTCCATTTGCTTTCATTTTAGCCATATTTCTTGTACAGAGTGATAAATTGCACTCTGACACTTTTGTGTGTGTGTGTGAATACCATGTACTTTTCTTACATCTTCTACTCTATCACAAATAGGTTTTCCTGTATTTGTTCTCTGTTCCCCTTTCTCCTTCCAATATTCCCCTTATGCTTTCAAGTCACACATGTGTGGGTATAAATCATATATAAATTGAGATTTTGAATATGAAAGGAAACATGTAATATTTATCCTTCTGAGTCTGGGTTGCCTCGTGCTCTCCAGTTCTGTCAAAATGAAAGGATTTGGTTTATCTTTGCAGGTGAGTAAAACTCCACTTGTACATACCATGGTCTTTATCTATTTGTCTCTTGCTGGACATCTCTGATGACTTCACTTCCTGGATGTTGTGAGTAGTGTAGCAAAAAACACGGGCATCCATGTGTCTCTGGTGTGTTGTTGACTCAGTCTTTTGTGAATCTACCCAGGAGTGCTCTAGCTGCGTCACAGGGTAATTCTAGTTTTAGGGTTTTTTTTTTTTTTATTGTTGTTGTTTTGGTTTTTTGAGGCAGGGTTTTTCTTTGTAGCCCTGGCTGTCCTGGAACTCACGCTGTAGACCAGGCTGGTCTCGAACTCAGAGATCTGCCTGCCTATGCCTCCTGAGTGTTGAGATTAAAGGCTTGTACAGAACCTCCATGTTAATTTCCATAGAGGCTTTGGCAGTTTATACTCCCAGTAGCAATGAGCATAGCTACTTTTTGTTTGTTTGTTTGTTTGTTTGTTTGTTTGTTGTTGTGTGAGGAAATGGTCCAGATTGGACTCTGTCCTGGCCTTCTCTTCCTGGGCAATAGAACTTCTCACTCCCAGCAAGTGAACTGTCAGGGTAACTCTGAAGTCCGGAGAGTTCTCATTGCCCATTGCAGTCCTACAGAAATGCAGTCTTCCCGTTTCACTCTTGACCTTCTGTGCTGCTGTGCAAATTTCCTTTCCGGATGTCCAGTTGGTTTTTGTGTGGGACTCACCCACACTCCCTTTCTAACAAAATGCTGAAGCATGTGGGCTTGCCTTTAGTCCCCTCTCAAGCATCCCCAGCTTGACCCCAGCTCCTGGTCACCACGTGCCTGGGTCTACCTTTGCTGCACGGTACCCACCCACGAATCAGCATTTCAGAGTCAGTTCCTGAGGATGGCATTTGCCTGCTTCATATATTTCAGGCATGGGGACAACCCAGTTCTCCTGAGTGTTCACGTGGCCCCATAACTTGGTCCCATTTGAACAGAGTACTCCATTTGAACAGAGTACTCCATTTGAACCTATCCCACAGTGAGCATCAAGAGTTAGGTATGGGACTCTTCCTGGACTTGGGACATGTGGTGCTCAAGAGCTCCAGGATGATGAAGGTTTGAACTCACTTAGAAAAGGGCCATGTCTGAGAACAAAGCCAAGAGATGGGGAAACTGAGTCAAGAGAGTGACAGAGTGGATTAGGAAGAGACACAGAGAGAAAAAGACAGCTTAGCGGTCGCTTTCCCAATCATCGTTCCCAAAACCAGCTCTGCCCTTGGACGCACCGGTTACACAAGCCAGTAGGCCCCATTTTATTTACAAATAAAGCCTAGACACAATGAACTGCTGCCTGTATTTGTTCTGTGTACTCGCTGAACTGCTCAAAGTTATTAACTCTTCTGTGCTCATAGTTTCCTGGATTTCATAACTCCCTGAGGCAAAGTGTATTCCTCATGCTAGTCACACTCCTGGCTCTCTTTTCACATGATTAATGAGCTTGGGAGTCTTGCTTCTGATTGGCCATGGAGGTGTTCCAGTCCCCCACCTTACTCGTTCTCTCTGCTCCACTCAAAGCTCAGGACAGTTCTTTGCGGGTGTGCAGCAGAGGCTGGACACCCAGGCGACACATAGGTGGCTCTTGGAATTCTCCAGTGCAGGCTGGGCCGCTCGGGTCTTTCACCTTCATTATGCACAGATCCTCTGGTGGGCTGGGTGAAGAGGAATGAAGATGGGGTTTCACGCACCCCATAATGGCAGCTCAGGGCCTTTGAAGCCTTCTTGGTGTTCCTAAAGCAAGACTGTACTTACGGCTTCTTCAGTTCCAGTTCTGCTGAGATGTCTAAGGAAACTGGTTCTCTATTGTCCTCACTGTAAAATGGGTCATGGTTCATGCTCTTTGACTCAACTCTCTGAGGCTATGAGGTCACCATGAAAGAAGGGCACTATAGGATGACAAAGCTGTTTAAGTAAACTTTTAAGGTTTTAAGAAAAATGTGACGATCCACAGGAAGTTTATTTTTCTAAATGACTCTGTTCTGAAAGAGACAAAATGCCCCCAGCTCTGTTCCCAGGGTTTTACCCAGTTGAATGGCTCTCTGCCCCTAGACGCCGATGCGGTCAAACCACACGGCCTGTAACTGTAGGAGACTGGCATTTGTACTCAGCCTAATGCCTTGGAGATGCCACAGCGTTGCTGACGTATCAATAGTTCACTCTTTTGGACTGCTGACTGGTAGTCTGTGCTCCTGGGGAGGCAGTTGGCTTTAATCATCCACCTGCTGTGGGCATGTCAATCATTCCCACCTTGGGGCTGTTACAAATGCAACTGCTGGAGAAAATTGCTGTATGGATTTCTGTGTGAACACAATTTTCTGTTCTCTGGGAAAATGCTCAGGAGCACGGTGGGTAGGGAAGGCAAATGTGTGTTTACTCTTTCAAAAAGCTGTAGCCATCTTCCGTAATGATTCTACCACACCACTTACTCATCAGCAATGGGTAAGTTGTATAGGTTATTTTTGCAGCTATTCTGACCAGCATTTGGTATCAAAAAAATTTTAATTTTAGCCATTGTGACAGGTTTGCTCAGATAGTCCATTGTGGCTTGAGGTTACTAATGTCTAGTGACGTTTAACACACTTTGGTATGTTGGTTTGCCTCCCACATATCCTCTCTGGTAAAACTCTCTTCACGTCTGATTGAACTGTTTCACTTCTTCTGTTGAGTTTAGAGAATTCATTGTATGTCCAACATGAATGTCTTCTTGTACGCGATACAAATTATTTTCTGCCTTTTGGTAGCTTGGCTCCGCATGTCATGATTTTTCATAGAACAAAAGTTTTTAATTTTAATGACAGTTTATTGAATTTTTTCTCTTATGGGTTATGTTTTGGTTTCATGTATAAGAATATCCATCCCTAGTTTCAAAATCTTGACGTGTATTTTTAATAGACTGTAATTTCTGAAAAGGAATATTGCCTAGCACTTGTGTGCTCAGTTGGCCTCCGAGAGCAAGGTGGACCACCAGAAACTCTGCCTGAGTCACAGGGAAAGGCCACCAAGCTCTTGTCCTGACATCTCCAGCTGTTCAGTCTCCACCCATCTCATCCAGAACTACAGAGGGCAGTGGTCCTAGCAGCATGCACAGTTCCATTCAATAGCTAGGCTATTATCTTTCTTGACTAGATTATCCAATCAAGGAGACCATGCTAGCTCTTGGTACATAAAAATCATAAAGCCTTAAAAAGATTATAATTTCTGCATTTCACATCTGAATTGATCATCCATTTTGAGTTCATTTTGCATGAGGTGTGAGGTTCAGATGGAAGCCTTTTCTTTTTTTCTTTTTTTTTTTTTTTGGTTTTTCGAGACAGGGTTTCTCTGTGTAGCTTTGCGCCTTTCCTGGAACTCACTTAGTAGCCCAGCCTGGCCTCGAACTCACAGAGATCCGCCTGGCTCTGCCTCCCGAGTGCTGGGATTAAAGGCGTGTGCCACCACCGCCCGGCTTTTTCTTTTATAATCCTCCCTCTATGCCCCTCCTTCCTTCCTGTGGTGGACTGTATGAGGGTGGCCCCTACAGGCTCATATATTTGAATGTTTATACTAGGGAGTAGAAGCCTTTGGGAAGGATTAAGAGGTGTGGTCTTGCTGGAGGAGGCGTGTCACCGGGGGGGGGGGTGGGGGGGGTGGGATTTGAGGTTTCAAAAACCTGTGACAGGCCCCGTGACTCTCTCTCTCTGCCTGCTGCCTGTTGAACAGGATGTAAAACTCTCAGCTACTTCCCCAGCACCATCCTGTCTGTTTGCTATCATGATGATCATGGACTAACCCTCTAAACTCTAAAACTGTAAGCAAGCCCCCAGTTAAATGCTTTCTTCGATCGTGGTGTCTCTTCACAGTAATAGAACAGTAAGTAAGACATAAGTTGGTACCAGGGACTAAGGTGTTGCTGTGACAGGCCTGACCATGCTGCTGTTTCAGGGAATGTAGGAGACTTTGGGACGTTGGAGTAGAACAGCTGAGCTCTTATCCAGGGCTTCATGGACTGTCCTAGTAGAAGCCTGGAAAGCAGGAGCGCTGAGGGTGATGTGGACTGTGGGGGCCCAGCTCAGAAGGTTTACGAGGGAAAGAGTGTTATCAGCTGGCTTAGAGGCCACTATTGAGATATTTTTAGCAAAGAATGGCTGCTTTTTGCCCTTGTCCTCAAAAATCTGCCCGAGGCGAAATTGGAGAGTTTTGAATGAAGGCTATTGGCAGAAGAGATTCCAAGACAGCCTGGTATTGATTGTGTCACGTGGTCATTGGTGATCGTTCTCAGGCAGGGCAAGGAGAAATGCGAAATGGACAGTCGGAGGAGCAAAAGGTCACCAGGAAATGTAACGTAGGAGCCACGCCTTGTATTCAAGGAGACGAGAAGTTTAAAGAAAAGCCTGACGCTAAATGGAATAAAGGGAGTGGTATCCTTAGGTTGAGATCCCACCCAGCAATCATCCTGCAATCTGCGAAAGGAAAAAGCCTGAGAGACTTCCTAGGCCTAAGCACCAGTGGAAAGCTTATGCAAACGTGATTCAAGGAAGGGGCCAGGTTCCAGTTCCAGCAGGCAGAAGAACCTGGCACCTTTGGCCACATGGTTCTGAATTTAATGTCAAGAAGAATATGTGAAAGAGATTATGGAATCCTCCTCTATGGTTAAGAAAAGCTGTTGGGGCCAGGCGTGAGACAGGGAAGTCCCTGCATGGAGGCCCATGGGAGCCATCGCATGAAGCTGTGAAGTTGAAACCTGGATTGCATTGGAGACCCCAAGGTGTTGGAGATGCCAGGGCCATGAGATATCTGCCAAGGAGGGCGACTAAAAGAAAGTGGAACCAGCCCAAATGACAGAAGTGTCCTGCAGTCAACAAAGCTGGAAGAGAAGAGCCGTCTAATAAACTCTTTAACATTAGACAAAGAGTCGCCGAGTTTGGAGTTTGCTGCACTGGGTTTCATTATTGATTTGGTCTGGTATTTCCTCACTATGCTCCATATTCTGTGTCATTGTATGTTGGTAACATCTCATTTACTTTTGGTGGATTTACAGTTAAGAGATTGCCAGGAGTCTCAAGAGAGACTCTGGACTTAGGACTTAAACAGTGTTGAGACTGTGAACGACTATGGGGACTTTTGAAGTTGGACTGAGCATGTGTTTGCATTCTGATATGGCGACAGGCCTATGGGGACCAAGGAATGGAATGTGGTGGTTTGAATGAAAAAATGACCCCATAGGCTCATATTTTTTAATGCTTAGGGTTTTTGTTTGTTTGAATATGTGTTGTTTGTTTGGTTTTTCAAGATAGGGTTTCTCTGCATAGCCCTGGCTGTCCTGGATCTCACTCTGTAGACCAGGCTGGCCTCGACCTCACAGGCATCTACCTGTCTCTGCTTCCTGAGTGCTGGGATTAAAGGTATGAGCCACCTGGCTAGGTATTTTTATTTTTCATGTTTTATAAGAGTTGCCTTGGTGATGACATTTCTCCTCAGCAGTAGAACAGTAGCTAAGATACTTCCTGTCTCTCTTCCTTCACAGCACCTCACTATTCCAGCATCATATGTTAGGAAGACTATATTTCCTCCATTGCAATGCTTTCATAGCTTTGTGAAGATCAGTTGGTCCTCCTGGTATGAGGCTACTTCTAGGTTCTCTATTCTGTTACCCCTCCCATTGAGTTGATCTATGAAATGATCTCTGTTAAGGAAGAAAACATTTCATTGTTGTGTGTGATGCATGTATACATGCTTGTTTTGATGTGTTTGAATGCATGTGTGTGTGCAGGCACACAGGCGTGTGTGTGTGTGTGAATGTATGGGGGTCAACCATGGGAGTCATCTTCAGGAACACATCTTCCATCTCCTTTGAAACAAGATCTCTCATTGGCCTGGAGCTGACAAGTTAAATGAGGCTGGCTGGCCAATGAGCCCTAGAGATCTTCCTGACTCTTCTTTCCCGTTGCTAGGATTACAACTGCATGCCAGCACACCTGGCCTTTTTACATGAGCTGTCTTCCCCTCCTGACCTATGCAATCTTGATCATGATAACTAAGTGATCACTCTGGAAATTAAGCCAAGTTATTTCTCTCATTTTATAGTGTGTATGTGTGTGTGTGTGTGTGTGTGTGTGTGTGTGTGTGTGTGTGTGTGAGAGAGAGAGAGAGAGAGAGAGAGAGAGAGAGAGAGAGAGAGAGAACAATCTTACTGTGTAGCCAAGACTGACTATGTACTCACTATGCTATCCAGGCTAGCTTTAAACTCATGATCTCCTGCCTAAACCTCTCAAATGTTGGGCTTATAAGTATGCATATTTATGCCTGAATCCCACTCTTAATTTAAAATGGTTTTAAATTATTCTATTTCCTTTTATCCTTCATAAAATTTTAGAATAAACTTATCTGTATATACAAAGAAAACTTGGCTCTGGTTTTGATAAATATTTTGCTGAATTTATGGATTACATAGGAAAGAGCTGACAGCTTTACGGAGCTGAGTCTTTGAACACACGAAGGCAGTATAGATCTCCATTCATGTGTATATATTTTTGACATAGTTCATCAGTGACACCGCTGGGCAAGGAAATTGTTTTCCTCCCCTCAGCCGTTTCTCTTTCCTGTTGTGTAGTAATGAGAAGACCACTTCATCCCAATCCCACAGCCATAAGCAAGTTTGCACAAGCAGAGAGCAGAAACACCAGTATTTTATTCTTATCTCCCCGGCGGGCCACTAGGATTGCACAGACATTCCAAGGCAAAGGTCAGTGGCCTTGAAGGGATGCCTGGTACCATATTAAGTTCCTTTAGTCATCACAAGGGAGTTATACATGAATTATTACACAGGTCTGAGCTTTCTGGGGGAAGTGTCACTAATTGACTGGGATAGAGCAGGCAGCAGCATAGTGCCATCAGGTTGGAGTTGACTGTCATGTCCCTCTAGTTGTAGAAATCCCCCTCTTTTGACTATTCTTTTTTCTTATGTTTGAGGGTGTAACTGGTCAATACTCTATCACACGTTTGGGACCATGGGATGACTAGAGAGCTATTATTTCAGTTCCTGATGGCCAACTGTAACTCACATTCAAGAACAAAGCAGAACAGAACATATTTGTGTCTTACTTGCGTCTTATTTTGTAGAGGTTCCTTTGGAGTAAGCTGTCCCCCTGTAAGGTGGGATGAGACCCAGTCTTAAGACCCAGGCATATTTCAGTTCAAAACTCCTTGTCATTGGTTCCCTAATTGTGAGCTGCATTCTAGCATCCTCATCCTTTGAGCAGGCCACGGACTCTGTGGTTAAGGGACAGGTTCATCTCAGAGTATTTCTCCTCATAATGTTAATGGGATATCATTTTGCAGTTCAGTCCACAGAGGGACTGACTTTGCCCATTGTGTTTCTGAGTTCTACCTGGGAGAAACTGTGTAGGGATGTGAGAATTAAGAAAAGACTCCCACGGCAGGACGTGCAGTAGGAAAGGAAAGATACCGCTGTATCCCAAGCACATCTTTCCTGCCCACACCAATTCCTCATGACGGAAGATGCGAAACAGTGTGTCAATTGTCGAATTTAGGTCAGTGGTCCACATCTTGTCCACACGAGCTGATCAATTGTGGTCTTTTATTCTCTTTAACTAAAGACAGAAACATAGACCCATGATTCCGACAACTCTATAAACACAAGAAGAGATTTCACCTTTTTCCCATACATAAATGCTACTTAGTTATTGGAGAGTAGGGCCATGTGGAGCAAAAGAATGTCTAGCACAGTTTAGTAATTTCTATCCTATTAAATTATAGATAGAGTATTATGTGTGCAGTGATAAAGTTTGAGCCCCACACTACCACCTGGTTGCAGATCGCCTATGGCAACTTACATGATCTTAAAGAGCTCATACTTTTACATTTGCAGAAGGGGAAGACAGAACATGGCTTATTAGATACACGGCCTTACTATTAAGTGAGACAATTGGTATAAAATACATAACACAACAGCTAATGATAGCTGTTACCCTTCCAATTCTCTTTTTAAAATAATAGTCCTAATTTTAGCTCGCTGATCAGTGTTCCTAATGAAGTAATTAACAACAAAGACTTTTGTGTCAGACTTCAAATGTGAAACTCTGTTCTTCTGTTTACAGTAGATCAAAAGGCATTGATTGTATTATTTATCTTTTAAATCTATTGCCTCATATATAAGCTGAAGCTAATGATATGTACTGTAAAATTTAATCTGATATGTAAAACTACATGGATGAAGGATTTATTAGTCCATCATAGGATGAATGCTTAAATATAATGACTGCTATTAAAATTATTGTCATCATTATTAAATATAATAAATATTTGCCTAAGATACAGTATTTATGTGACATTCCAAAAATAGTCCATGAAATATAAGAAAATTGAAGTGTCTCTCTTCTATAATATCATTATAAAATGAAGGACCCTCTATTAGATAACCTCCTCTGAATCTGCTTTACTGGATGAAGATAATGAGTGATTATACCTACTACCGCATTATGCATGGCTACATAGAATGGATCACATGCCCACAGTGCACTGTGAATAACAGTGCTGACCCTTCCCTTAGGGACTGGCTGCCTGAACTTGAGACCAGCGAAAGACTTTTATTCAAATAATGATATTCCTGAAATCAGTAATAGCCCTAGTTTCCCACCACCTGACGTCAGAGTTAGAGGAAGAGCGGCCTCCAAAATAAGAATAATACAAAACAGGGTGTGGGGAGAACATGGAGAATCCACCTGAGGCAATAGCTCAGCGTGCTGACGTCACAGTTCACTTCGCTTCTGCCTGATCTCAGTAGTGCTGACATCACAGTTCACTTCTGCCTGATCTCAACAGTGCTGACGTCACAGTTCACTTCTGCTCAGTCTCAACAGTGCTGACGTCACAGTTCACTTCTGCCTGATCTCAACAGCGATGACGTCACAGTTCACTTCTGCCCAGTCTCAACAGTAATGATGTCACAGTTTACTTCTGCCCAGTCTCAACAGTGCTGATGTCACAGTTCACCTCTGTCCAGTCTCAACAGTGCTGGCGGTCGCAACCCACTTAGATGAACCTTAACCACAGTGGTACAGACACAATTCTACCACGACGGAGGGGGCTTATCCACAGGCCTTTCATCATGACTCCTTTTGTCCTTGACAAAACTCCTTCAGGCTCACTGTCAGTCCAGAAGTTCACATTTAGTGAACACCCACTATGCACAGAGCTAATTAGTCAGAGGATATATGCACAGTACAAACCCCAACCCATCAAACTGTACAAGTTTTGCATATATTCATTAATCCATCCTGTATCCAAGGACTCAAAACAGATCTTTAATTAACATCTGATAAGTGACAGACACTGAGCTGAGGAATAGGATGTGAATGTATATATAAGGCAAAAGTCACAGTCTTGGTCAGTCTGTCACTAATGAAATCAATTTGCCTCTCTGGACCCACAACTCTTCCTGGACGCTGGGGATGACCACATCCTCAAGGTGCCGAAGTGGATGGGGAAAAAAAAGCTAAGTTAGTGGGGGTGACAATAAGGTAGAAGCCCCAATCACCAGGGAGTGGTCAAAGGGGGACACAGTCAGAGTGCACCTTTCATGGAGGAGGCGGGACCGGCGTAAATCAAGGAAGCTGACCTTCGGATTTTGAGAACTGCCTCTTGTGTAAACAAACATTTCTACAAGGCTGGAGAAACTGGTTTTAGGAACCTCTTGGGCAATCGTTAACAGAGGTCATTTGGGGCCACGTCTCACCTGCATTTTGCTGTGTGGGTGTGCTTTCTTCCACGCTTGCCACATCCAAACTAAAATGTGTGTGTCTGGAAGTTAATGCTCTGTTGTGCCGTGGTCTCTGCTGGCCTCAGCTAAGGGCGTGTAGACAACCATGATTGTTTGGAACTTCTGTCTTCTCCCGGGCATGCCAGTCAGTTATTTCAGCCAGTTCTGATAAACAAAGAGCGGAGAGAACTGGCATGAGGTTGGAAGTTGCTCTGGGTGTAGTTTCAGTGGCTAGCCTGCCATAGGTAATTGCCCCAAGGAAGCAAGTCAGTGTGGCCACAGGAAGGCTACGTGGCAAAGAAGAGTTACTTAGAAGCTTGATGTTTGGTCATCAGACAGATTTGTGACCTATCTGGGAAGAGCCAGGAAGGGGGGGACAAGAGGCATGATGGGGTGTTTTGTAACAATATTTAATAGAAGAAAGATAGTCCTGTTCTTTGTTTTCATCCTTCTAGCTTGGTGTGGGTTTGCCAGTCTTTGATTGATGGGTTTTCCTTGAAGAGAAGACCTCGAGAAAAAGAATGGGTGAAGATGATTTTTATGTGATGTAATCTTTGGAAGCACAGACAAGAGCAGCCACGGTGTTCTAGGACAAAAGCCATGAAAGGGTGTGTTTGTGGCATGAGCTAACAGACAGGCAGAGCAAGTTCAATCCCAAGAGCGCTTGCGCGAACACTCCCTTAAAACACCCCATCAGAGCCTGTGCTGTTTACCCAGCGACAGCCATCCAGCCATCCTCATTTGGGGGTTGGGGGGGGCGGGGTTGCTTCCCGGATCTGTGTATTAGTCAGGCTTCTACACAGCTTGGATGTAATACTCAGAGAAGACAACTGAAAGGAAGAATGGTTGATTTTAGCTCAAGCTTCCAGAGGCTTATTCCACTATGGTGGGGAGAGGGGCCGTTCACATTATGACAACTGGGAAGCAGGAAGGAGCTTGAGTTAATGCTGCCCCAGAGCCAGAAGGACACACGCTCCTCCTACTTTTCACCACCTCCCAGTGATGACTTCAGATGAACAGATTCCTTAAAGGACCAATGCCCCCAGTATTAATCAGGTAGCGACCAAGCCCCTAAGGTTATACTCAGCATTTCACATTCAAAGTACAGCAGACAGGAACGACACCTCCAGCTCGCACACACTCACTTCTAGGTTGTACCAGTATGTAGAGAACAAACATCTGCACTCCTGAAGGAAAACTTACGGGAAGGCACCAAGTAAAGTAGACGTCTGGGGGTGGGGAGTTCCGACCATCTGTCAGCTGCCATGTCCATGAGGAGGACTGCCATGATGTGTGGGTCTAGGGAACCCCTGTGGCTGTCAGCAGAAGGAAGCTGGGACACAGCCACACAATTAGCATCTGGAGAGAGACAAAGGAAGGGGCACCTACGGAGGAGGAGCGTGTCTGTGTGTTCAGAAGCCAAGGCAGGCAATTCTGCAGTAGGAACACAGACTATGACAGCAGGTGACTTCGCTTCAGACCCATGAGGCTCTGCGTGGTCGTCTTAGTGCTTTTAGACTTGAACTCTCACAGCTGTGAAAGCCTTAAGAGCTGCCTCGTCTCCCTCACAGAGGCTTGAGGAGGCTGAATAAGAAGAGGTAGATGTTTACATAAGACCACGTATTGTTAGGAACTGATTTATTTATCCAGTCAATGGCATTAAATGCCTTAGGTAAGTCAGGCACTGTGCCAAGCAGTACAGAAGAGCAGGACTATCTCCTTCTCACGGAGCAGTGACTCCACAGGGGAAGAGAAGCCAACATCTGTGAAGCGGGCCAGTTTCATGAAGTATAACAAGTGCCGTACAGCAAACACAGGGCTGTGGAGAAATACGAATGGGGGCCATTATCCAGAGCTGGAGAGAGCAGTGATGAAGTAGGGTCTTGAGGGATTTTAAAGAGCCACAGAAACATACACCGTGAACTGTATTATCTGAAGCATCTGCTGCATGTATGGCTGTGGCATTAAGGCTCACTCCCAGGCAGAGGAATAGAGAATACACGTTATATGTACACAGTGGAGTTTTACTCAGCAGCGAAGAATGTGGACCGCTGGACCATGATCTAGAGACGACAGGGTATCAAACACCTAGGCTCAGAGTTAAATTTGGAGTCAGATAATTCTGCATTCAAATCCAACCATGTAGTCCATTGACCTAAAAGCTCAGTAATCTTTGGGGGGAGGGTGTGACTCTTCCACTCATTCCTCAGACATGAAATTAATGAATGAATCACACACAAATTGCTTCACATTGGAAAGGGTTTAATACATAAAGCATTATTATTATTGGAAGTAGATGTAACGGCAAAAGCACCACACAGGGAGATCTTGGCCTGAAGAAGCATTTCAGTGTTGTGGTGTTTCACACTCTGTGAGAGACAGAGCCTCAGAATCAGGACACAGCAGCCTTTTCCAGGGCTTGTCTCAAGGATAAACCATGGGGAGGGAATAGCAAGGATGGCAGCTACCTACCTCCAGTTCGCACAGCTCAGAGGGTCATCAGGGATCAGGCTGGCAGAGCCAAAGCGGCATGGGAAGTCGAGAATGCCTGCCAGCCTGCTAGAGAAGTCGGCTTGAAGGACACCTCAGTGGCCAAAAGAACAACAGTGTGAGCATCGGAATAATGATGACAGAAACAAATGACCAGCCACTGGATAAATCAAAAACCTCGGGTTCTCACTCTGACATACATGTCAGAGTACATAAATGTCAATAAATAAATAAATAGTAAGTTACATGGAAAGCGACTAATGTACAGTGACTGATCAAGACCCGGAGGGTTGTTACCACCAGGAGGTGTGACAATGGCAGCGTGGCCTAAACGAATTTTCATGTGGGGTGGAGATTGGGGGACTGAACACAGGGTCTTGCATGTGTTAAGTAAGCACTAGTCTAGGTTCTGGTCTTCACATCTCTCTGTTTTACGCAACGTACCATAAACAAATCTTCAGATTTAGCCCCTTTCACATAGGCTTGGTCCTCTCCGGTAAAGTGTCTACCGAAAGGTAAGGGATAGCTGTCAACTCGATTGAACTTGAAGTGGCCTAAGAGACACGCCTCTGAGGAGGTCAGTGAGGGTGTGTCCCAAGAGCGTGGCATGAGGAGGGAAGACCCACCTTGGAGATGGGTGCCACCATCTAATGGGCTGGGGACCCAGGGCAAATCCAAAGGGGTAAGAAGAGTCTAGAAGACCGTCATTTGCATCTCTCTGCTTCTCGACTGTGGCTGACCAGCTGCCTCACATTCCAGTCACCACGACTCCCCTGCCGTCATGGACAGCATCCCTTCCCCAAATGCCAGCCAAAAGAAAACCTTCCTTCTTTTGTTGGTTCTTAGCATGTATTTGGTTACAGATACGGTAAGTGTTGTAAGATTGTGAAGAAAATGTAATCCTTTGGATGTTCTTATTAGGAATGTGAGTTGGTCCAGGCCTGTGTGTGGCTAGAAAGGAGACTTCTGGGGTTGGGGATTCAGCTCAGTGGTAGAGCGCTTCCTAGCAAGTGCAAGGCCCTGGGTTCGGTCCTCAGCTCCAGGGGAGGGGGTGGGAAGAAAGGAGACTTCTGGTAACATGGGAAGAAAAGGCTGGAGGAGCCTCTGACTGGAATGTGCCTAACTCGTTTGGTTTTGGTAACTAAGCAGAGGTAGGCCTGGTTAATGCTTCTTTAACGGGAGAGATGAGGAAGACACAGAGGGACAAAGTCTATATCCTCTTATTTATTTGTGGGATCTAAAATGGTTGATCTCACAGGAATAGCCAGTCGCACAGTGGCTGCCAGGGCCTGGGAGCGGCAGGAAAGGAATGAAGCTGGTCGCTGGTCAAAGGATAAACTTTAGCTGTCAGACAGGCAGATTCTGAGGGTCTAAAATGAGGCACGGGTGGAGGTGGATACGTTGAGTTGAATATGTAGCTATTACACAGTGTATCAGATTATTGAACAGTTTGAGCATATCTATTTGATAATTGAATATTTAGTCAAACAATTTCTACTTTACAGGAAGAATAACTCCTTTCTCCTGGGCTGGCTAATGTATTCTTCCTCAGAACGCTTGCCTGGTTTTCCATCACATAAGGAATAAACAGAACCCTCCCACAGTGGCGAAGTGCTGACTTAACAGTGTTGCCAAGATCACAAAAGGCAGACCACCGCTCTGATAGCCAAACGTGAAAGTTTGTCTCTAGAAATCACAAAACTGTAGCTGAAATTTAAGTATTTCCCTTCAAATCTCAGGAAATCGGAGCAACGAAATTTCGAAGTGTCAGTGGCCACTGTGTGTGCCATTGAAAGGACAGTGAAGGGTATCTTCACGCACTTTACTTCTAAGAATGCACTCAAATTCAAGTGCAGTGGGGCTGACTTATGCTGACCATGGTTTTCAGATGCTGTTGGCAGTTCTTATTAGTGCCATGTTCCTTGTTTGTTTTTAAGTATCTTCCAAACCAGAGCTGGGATACAAGGGAGACAAAGAGACCCCAAGCTTTTCTGGAAATACAGAAATATACTTCATTTGTGCTGAGAGGTAGGGCTTGACAAATTAATAGTTTATATTTTAAAAATTGTGTGTGTTTTGTATGTGAATCCATATGCTATGGCCTATGTGTGAATGTCAGAGGACCACTTGTGAAAAACTGTTCTCTATTTACACCATGATAGATAAATAGACAGATAGATAGACAGATGATAGATAGATAGATGATGGATAGATAGATGACTGATAGAATAGATAGATGATTGATAGACAGAATATATATATATATATATATTATATATATATATATATATATATATATATATGTAGATAGAATAGTGAGAATATCCAGCTTATAAGAAGGATGAATAGTTGGGGGAAGGGAAGCCCATGAGCTGGAGGGAGTTCAGGGTAGAGGAGGAGGTGGGAAGGGCTAGGATCCTAGCATGAACTTTGAAATATATAACAGGTCCTTATGATACTGAGGGAGGCTGGAGGCCAGCATGGGCTTTGATATGCTGATAGGTGTCACAGGTAGTCCTATGTTCCTTCTGCCATGCATAAGGGAAATGACTCCTTTTGGCAGATGGGAACCAATTTCACAAGCTCCTAAGGAATGCTGATTTTTATCCAGCGGCCAGAAATCCTCCTAGATCCAGTTTTAGGTCTTTCTGGATATTTGAACAGCCTGAGACTCAACACTACCCTTAACTCAAAGCTGTGCCCTTTGATGTCAAGAGATGTCCTTGTAGAATCCGAAGAAAAGCTCCTTTTCCTCTTTCCTTGTGAGTTCATGGGGCCTGAGATGTGGGAGTGTTTCCCTGAGAACCAACTCAGTAGCAGACTCCAGCAGTTATAACAGGGTTGTTTCTGAGCAGAGTATAGGATCCCAAGAGACAGGCAACCATTCCTGTTACTGCTACTGCCATGGTCCTTGCTGGACTTCTGTGTATGTATGTATGTAATATTTCTGATAATATTTTCAAAAGTTTTATATACTAGAATCTATGTCTATATGTTACATATAAATATATAATATAATAATATATAAAAATATATTATTGCTTGTATAATATAAATTATTAACATATAATAGCAACATAATGTTGATAATTGATCATTATTAATATGTAATATTAATATATTGGTGCATAGTATATAAATATATTAATAGGAAATATTATATATACTTTTACCCTTTGATATGTATTCCACAAAACACATTGAAGTGCTGCTATTCAGAATATCATTCTAGCATAGTAATGTTACCAGTAAATTTGAAAAACACTCAAATCAACACTTAAATGAGTCAGTGAGGGCTCCTGCAAGAAATATAAATAAGTGGCTGCATCCATCTGGGTGACATTCTCTCAAGAATTAGCAAGTCATGGCCCCTTGAACCAAACTAATTCACCATTACCTATATCTGCATGACCAATGGTAAATTAATGAGTTTGGCCTAAATATGCTTCTTATTTGGGTGATAGAATTTGTCTCTATATGTAGTAAACTGCAACTTTGCTTGACACATATCATAACTCAAGAGCGTTTCCTTGTAACCTGGCAACTGATCCTCAGCCAACCATGAGGGCCGATGCCTCAGCCAACTACAGGCTGACAGCTGGCCCTTAAGCCCCAAAGAGAAAATCAGCAATTGCTCCAACCGGTAATTATTTCAATCACTTATGGTTCAAGAATCATGGAAAAATAGACTCTGTTTCATAATTAATATAAGTGGTAAAGCTATCACGTAAAATAGGAAAATGTAATTAGGAAGTCAGATGGTAATTATCGCTAGGTCAGAGGTCAATGTTAGGACTAAGTGAGGCAGGTGGGACTGAGAAATGACCTGTGTTTATTCATGACACACAACAGATACACAATCACTCACACATGCAGACACACACAGACATATACACACACAGAGACAGACACATTCACATACACACAGGCACACTCACACACACAACAGACACGCAGTCACACACACACATACACAGACACACACAGAGACACACAGACACACTTACATAACAGATACACAATCACTCACACATGCAGACACACACAGACATACACACAGATACACAGACATACACATACAGACATACACACACACATACACACAGATACACAGACATACACATACAGACATACACACACACAGGCAGACACACAGATCAACACAAACAGACATACACACACACATATAGAGACACACAGATAGACACAGACAGACATACACACCCACACACAGACAGACAGACACACAGACACATGGACATACACACAGACACACGCAGACATACATACTCTCACACACAGACAGACACACAGATATACACACACAGACACACACACACCAATAGACACACACAGATATACACACACACATAGACACACACAGACATACACACTCACACATGCACATAGACACACAGATAGACACAGACAGAGACACTTACACACAGACAGACATACAGATAGACACAGACATACAGACACACTGTCACACACAAGTATTTAGTTCACAGGAACTGCAACTAAAACATCTTTGGTTCCTACCAGAAAAACTGAGCTATGCTGCTACATTTCTGCTGTAAGTCTGTAGAAATGCTTGCTATTATGGAGACAAAGATACTTCAATGCACATTTAACCTAAGATAGAGGAAAGCTCCTATTGGCTAGAAGCACCTGGAGACCCTAACCCCAGAAGAAGGGCTGTGGTGACGCAGTTGCTATAGGAGATGCTGGATCTGACAAGATTCCAGCTGTTGGGGAAGGAGAGCAGATGTCTGTAGAAGTTAAAGGAACTGGGTTTTGTATATTATTAAAGGACCAGCCTTAATAATATACTTCCCAGGGGTTCAGAAGAGAAATTGCGAACGGCAAGAACTATTTTCAGGAAAAGAATCTCAGCACACTGAGCTCTTTAGTCCATTTCTTTAATCCTCTCTCAGTCTCTAGCTTTACAGTTATATACCCAAACAATTGCAATCCTCCCACTCCCGCCAGGTCACCAGGCCTGAATTCCTGCAAGGTCATAAAGGCAGGTAAGAATTTTCCTCAGGTTTTCTTTTACAACCCAAAATGGGAGTGGTAAAGGAGGAGGTCAACTGAGTGCTAATGATCAGTTAGTATATCAAAAAGGGGATCTATGTGCTCAGTCTACATTCCTAGAGGTGGTTAGGTAAGAAGTTAGGGGTCTGTTAGTAAGGTTGTATAAGAAAGGAGGGTCTCACCCTAAATTGCACAAGAAATAAAGCAATCTGCCTGATCTAGGAGACAGGTGTTGTTTCATTTGGCCTTGGATGCTTAAGTCTGTTCTTAGAGTACTGAGATATCTCTGATAAGATACTTTCTTCCCTCTGGGGATGGACCTGGCTGGATGCTGCCAATGATGATAATTACAGGGAGGCTTGAACTGGGGTTCTGGCTGTGCATAGCTGTCAGAGCAGAAGGTTATCTAAATATTCCTTTAGTAGAGGGGAAATGGTGCCCAATAAATGATGGAAAAGCTACAATAGCACACAAGAAACTTGTAGGAGAAAACGGCTAATAATCAAAAGCCAATATCACCAAGGCTCCTTAAGCCTCAGCTTTACCTCTGGAAGGCCCTTGGCTTCTTCCAGGTATAGCTTTGTCATAATCCACTGAAATCTGACTTTATATGTTTTTGTGGCTTGCAGCAATTCCCATTTTCTTGTTTAGTAAAAAAAAAAAAAAAAAAAAAGGAGAATGTTTAATTCTCTCTAGGGCAGTGAATATGTAGATAAACTTAAGTTTGGAGATAACTTGAAAATGATAAGTAATGATTAATTAATATTAATATTTAATCAATATTGTATCAATAATACATATTTATAACCAGTAGCCTATATAGATGGCAGGCTGAGAATTAGTTTAACCATCTAATAGGTGTAATTGTATATAATCAAAATATCTCTGTCCCAAAAAGGGGGGCAGAGGAATAACATAAAAATCTATCATTAGCTAGTATATCATAATATGGTCAAATGTGTCTAAATACTATGATTCTGACTTATTGAAAAGAAATGACTAGTTTGGAACATTTACTCTATCTATTAATCTCTGGTAGTGGCAAATTTGATTAAACTGTATTTTAAGGAGGTATAGTTCATAAAATTACCTGAATTAGGCATACACATCTGTGGGACAAGGCTGCAGCTGAAACTTACCTAATTTAAATTTGTAATCAATGCAATATTAAACCATAAGCTATGAGAGGATAGTAATAAACCTGTGTCAGGGTATGTACAGCAAGACTTACATATAGAACAACTGTGAAGCCAGTACATGAGGCAGTATCTGATATTATATACATTTTAGGATCATGGACAGAATTTATACAATTAATAATAGAACATTTTTTTAAGGGCAGTACAGACCCTGGGCTGGAGAGTTCAGTTCAGAAAAGGGGGTACATGACAAAGGGGTTGTAGGAAATCTCTCATGGTTTCTTTCTGCTGAGACGGGGGTAAAGCTTAGGGTCTCAAAGGCTGGAATGCAGTGGAAACCCAGGAAGCACAAGCTGTTTCAGGCTCTGTGAGACATGTATAACAGCATTTTCTGTCTCATGGGCTGGAAGGTGGGGTGCAGGGTTAAGCTGGACAACACATCCATGTGGGCTGGAGGGTGGGGTACAGACCTGCAACTAGACAGCATGTCCGTGGTCCAGAAGGTGACAACCTGTAACTCTTTAGATGATTAGAATTTCTGCTGGGAATAAATATATGTGTTAACAGTAGAACATGCAGTTGAGGAGTTTTAAAGAGGAAACTTTTTCTCTTAGGTGTACCTATGGAATATTAAATGCATGGTTTTAGCAGATGAGAAAAGGGGATGCCAGGCTAGGGAGAGGGGGATGGATACCCTCCCCCTCAAGAAAAGAAAAAGAAAATTTGTAAGTGGAAGAAATAAACTGTAGTCAGGTTACATTCCTCCCGGTCCTTCTTAGCTTGTGAATGTTGGTGAATTTTAATCTCCTGAAGCTTATAAGAATCTTCTTGAAAGACAAAATCTTTAGACATATTAGCAATATAACAGTAGTGAATTTTGTTAGAGCAAAATTGTGAATACTTGGAGTCTCAATAAAATGTCAGAATAGCCAGAGAATGAAATCTGAAATGTTTCATTTATATATATATCTATAGATATATATCTATATATATCTATATATAGATATATATCTCAAATCTTGTTTATCTTTTGACCCAGAATTAATAAAATATACTTAGAGCAGAATTATTATTTCCAATCATACTTCTATAAGTTTAGATATCATGGATGAACAGATCATCAAAAGGATCTGGAACTGTATCAATTTATTTATAAAGTTGAAATTCAATATTAAGAATCTATGAGTAATTAAAAGTCTGTAATCAGACTGGCAGCTATAGATTGCTTTTGTCCTGTAGCGGCCAAGCCGTAAGGTGTGACTAGGCAATCCAGGATTCATAAGGTAATGCCCATAGTGGGAGATATAAAAAATTAAGCACCAGTTCTTAAGAGCTCTTAAAGTATATGTAAGGCCTTTGTCCATATATGTGCTCTAGGCATTCCTAAAATTGAAAAGCAGTGAAAAAATATTGTAGTACATCTTATAACCATAAATCATAAGGACATAGGCCTTGTGGGTAAGCTTCCATAGGGAGAGAATTTGTAGCTGTTGGACAGACATAAGAAAGTACGAGTATATCCTGTAGACCCATCTGTCAATCAATAGACTCATAAGTTTTATAGTTTGATATAAATATCATATCGCCTGTGCAATAAATGTATATATATATATATAAATATATATACATACATTTGCAATACACATATATATTATTATTGGGTTGGGGGACGGTAAGGGAACTGTAATTGACAGTTCTGATTGTTAATCTGTACATATGATGAGGAACTCTGCCCCCCTCAAAAAAAAAAAGGAGTCCTGGATAAATAGAACTCATAAAGAAGCAACACTACACAACACTAATTGCTAGACACAGCCATGCTGTTTCCTTGGCTTGTTCTCAGCTAAAGCTTTCAGTACAGGTATGAGTTCTAACATTGCGTTAACAAGAGGAAAGCAGTATCTCTTGATTTAGTAGTGCAGGGAAGGAGTAGAGAGAAAACCTAATCACGCCACCGAAGAAATGATGAAGACAAAGAGGAGAAAAAAGAATGAGCAGAACAGACAATAAAAACTAATAATTAATAACAATTAATCTCAAACGTGTGAAATTAGTAAACATTGATTGTGCATGAGTTCAAATACGAAGATCCTCTAATGATAAACAGAATGGTGAAGTTAGGTGTCACTTACAGGTACAGGGAGAGTACTAAGTTTATCTGTTTATTTTTAGTGATGTATATTCATTATATATGGCAGGACTAGGTTTCAAAAGGACGTTTTCACACAAGCACATAGTGAACTTGGACCAGTTCCCCTACTTGCCCCTCTTCCCACCAGCCCCTTAATCCCATTTCTACTTTTAGGCCGTATGCACGTACACGCTTTATATGTCGATATAAAAATGAGAAGCCACAAATAAGAGAAAACACACACTCTCCATCTTTCTGATTCTGACTCAATTCCCTTACTATGATAATCTCCAGTTGTATCTGTTCTGGAAATGACGTAATTTTGTTCTTTGTGGCTGAATAAAATTCCATTTTGTGTGTATACCACGTTTTCCTTCTCAATTCTGTTCATAGGCAGTATCAGCTCTTGTGAGAACTGCTGCAGTAATCACCCATGTGCACATAGATCTCTGTGACATGTTGACTTGCTTCAGGGGTGGTACAGCTGGGCCACATGGTAGTTCTCCTAGATCTTTGAGGAGCCTCCAAACTGACGTCCGTAGCAAGGGGACTAATCTATAAATTCTTAGTAGCAATGCATAAGCATTTTCCCTCCCCCACGTCCTATTTGTGTTCTTGGTGACTGCTATTGTGATGGGGGAGGTGGAATCTCTCTGTAGTTTAATTTACATCCCTCTGATGTGGTGATATGGAACATTTTTATTCACTAGCTATTCATACTTTACTTTTTGGGAACTATCTGTTCATTTCACTAGCCTATTTATCAACTGGGTTGCTTGGTTCATTTGTGTTTGGTTTTTTAGTTCTTTGTATATTCTCTATATAAGTCCTCCATCAGATTTGTAGTTAGCACAGATTTCTCTCCCATTGCAGAGGCTGTTCTTTCTCTCTACTGGTTATTTCCTTTGCTATACAGAAGTTTTTTAACTTTGTCCTGTTTATCAATTTTTAGCATTATCTCCGAGCAATGAGAAGCTGTCTGAGGAAGTCCATGTCCTTGGTAATATCTTTAAACATATTCCCTGGGATGATTTCAGAGTTTCAGGTTTCATGTTAAAAGATCTTTGATCCATTTGGCATTGGTTTTTGCATAAGGTGACAGAAAAGAATCTAGTTTCATTTTTTTTCTGCATATAGTTATCAAGTTTTGCCAGTATCATTTGTCTTTTCTCCAGTGTATGTTTGTCAAGAATCAGGTGGTTGGAACTGCTTGGGTCAGTTTCTAGGTCCTCTAGTTCAGTCCCTGGATGTAGGCATCTTTTGTTGTGCCCGTTACTATGACCCTGTAGGATGAGTTGAAATCCATTATGGTGACATCTCCAGCATTGCTCCATTTGCTCAGAATTGTTTTGGATGTTTTGTTTGGTCTACTGTGCTTCCAAGCTAATTTTAGGATTTGAAATGAATTTTTCTGTAGAGAATATCATTAAGATTTTGATGGAGATTGCGTTGGATTTGAAATTTGCTTTTGAGAGTTGAGTCTTATTCATTTTATTAAATTTGCTCATCTATGAACTTGGAAGGTCAATTTCTTTTTTTCAGTGTTTAAAATTTTTATTGGTAGAGGTCATTTGCTTCCCTGGTTAGAATGACTCCAAGGTACTTTTTGAAGCTATTTGGAATGGGATTGTTTTTCTGATCTCTTTCTCAGCATGCTTGTTAATGGTATAAAGGAAGACTACTGAATTTTGTATGTTGAGTTCACACCTTACTACTTGGCTTAAAATGTTCATCACTTTTTTAGAGCTTTCTGGTAGTCTTTGTTGTTGTTGTTGTTTTGTTTTGAGACAGGGTTTCTCTATATAGCTTTGGAGTCTGTCCTAGAACTCAATCTGTAGACCAGGCTGGCCTGGAACTCATAGAGTTCCGCTACCTCTGCCTCCCAAGGGCTGGGATTAAAGGCATGCGCCACCACCGCCAGGCCTGGTAGAGTCTTTACATAAAGGATCACAACGTTTTCAAATGAAGATGCCTTTACGTCTTCCTTTCTCATTTGAATCCTTTGTGTTTCCGTTTCTTATCACACCACTAGCTAAGGCTTCAAGCACTCTACTGAGCACAAGTGGAGAAAATGGACACCCTTTTCCTCTCCCTTAGAGTTTTCCTATAGTTGTTATGATGTTGATTATGGGGTTTTCTATATGGCCTTACTAAACTGAAGTATATTCCTTTCATTCCCAGTACCTTCCGAGATTTTTATCACAAGGGATGCTGGAGTTTATCAAAAGGCTTTTCTACATCTGTTAGATGATGGTGCGATTTCTGTACTTGAATCCATCGTGTGATGTCCACTTAGGGATTTGCTTATGTTGAACTATATTTTCACATCTGCATTGAAGCCAACTTGATCATTATGGATAATCTTTTCGGTGTGTTTTTAAATTGAGTTTGCAAGTCTTTTATTGAGAATTTTTGCATCTATGCTCATCAGGAAGGTGGGCCTAACATTTCCAGTTTTGTTATGGGGGCAGCCAGTCATATCAGGATAATACTGCCTTCCTAAATATGTTGTTAGCATTCCCTTTCTGTGATATTAAATGGTTTTGTTTATTTTTGAGATTATGGTTTTAATCACATTTCTCCTTTCTCTGTCCTTCCCCCAGGCCTTCCCATACACCTCTCCCCTGTGTCTGTCCCAACATAAGCTGAAGAGTGAGGATGGCAGGAGCATGTCAGACTACACGAAGAGAAGCCCACGAGGCCTCGACCCTCCGCATAAAATGGTTTTCAGAGCATTGGTGTTGATTTTTCCTTCCAGGTCCAGTAGAATTTAGCAGGTAGCACATGTGTGTCTGGACTTCTTCAGTTGAGTTTTCCTTCTGAGTCACTCTCCTTGCTTCTTACAGGCCAGGGCACGATGTTTTGTCCTCTTGTTCCATTTATGCCTAGAATCTCCCCCATTTCTTTGAGATTTTCCAATTTATCGGAGCCTAGATTTTGAAGTCCCATCCTAATGATCAGGGTTTTGTTGCTCTCTGTTGCTGGGTGGATGCTCCCTCTCTAATCTCTGTGTTACTTAGGGATTCCCTACTCCTTCTTTGTTGTTACTTTGTGTGTATTTTTTGATCTTTTCAAACAATCAATTCTTGGTTTCATTGATTCTTTGTATTGCTTTTGTTTTCAAGGTCTGAAGAACATTTGTGCTTTGGGGAAACAAAATGAACATTATTCCAAGGTTTCTGTGAACAGGGTTGTCTTCACAGAAAAGCAAGAGCGCATGAAACTAAGAATTAACAGACACTTCTACAAAACAATAATCTTTTGAAAGCTTTAAAAATTTTAAATGTGATAGAAAATATTTTCTGTGATAGTAGCAAGAATACATAGAAGTATATTTTGCAGAAGTAAGGAGTAAATTGTATGGGAAAATTATTCAAAAAATTTATTGAATGATATTCTAAAACTAACCAAAATAATTTAGGATAAAAGTCAATTCATTGCCTCACAGTGACTATATATGAATATATATATATATTGGTTTTTTGAGACAAAGTTTCTCTGTGTAACAGTCTTGGCTATCCTGTAACTCACTCTGTAGACCAAACTCACAGAGATCCACCTGCCTCTGCCTCCCCAGTGCTGGGATTCAAGGCATGTGCCACCACTGCCCGTCGTGAATTCATATTTTTAAAGGAATTTGACTAATGAATACTAAAATTAAAATGAAAGTAAAGGGCCAAGGATAACCAGAACTACAGTAAAAAGAAGAAGGAGGAGGAAGAAGAGGAGGAGAGAGAGAGAGAGAGAGAGAGAGAGAGAGAGAGAGAGAGAGAGAGAAAGAAAGAAAAAAGAAAGAAAGAAAGAAAAAAAGAAAAAAGAAAGGAGAGAAGAAAAGAAAGAAAAGAGAAGGCTGGGCCAGTCCTGCTAGACAGTATAGACAGGCCATGCTATGCTATATGCCTACTAACTAGAACATTGCATGTAGAAGCAGAGACAGGCAACAGCCAGTGAACAGTGGAGACAGAAGAGACCCTGGTACCATCTGAAGCTTGTCATTTGAGATGGCTTTGTAAATCAGATGTAGGGAAAAAAACAAAAAGACTATATCACAAGCATGTTTAGAGTAATTCTCCATTTATAATAAGTCATTTAAATATCTGCCTTGCTCCACAATCATAAAAATAATTACTAGCATTGATTGAGTGCTCATCCCCACCGCAGGCAGGAACCAGTTTAGAGATGATTTCTGTGTCAGCTCCCCGCTCCCTTGGTCTTCTCTTTATGCAGAATGTGCTCAGTCACACAGTGAATGCATGGCAGAACTCACTTGTTGCCAGGACAGCCGGTAAGCCCTTGCTCTGGAACGTGTTCAGTGTGGCATCCTTTCAAAGAGACGGAAATGCAGGGTTCCGCTGTAATAAACCAACCCAGAACTCCAGAGGCTATGCTGAGGCTAGAGCAGCCCCAGGTTTGATCCCTGGTACTGCAGAACACAGGGCAGAGCAAAGAGCAACAACAGAACAAGCCCAACAAGCCATCTCAGGACCTCTGACGGTAGATTAGGAACGGAAGTCTTCCCACACATCAATTTGAATGTGAATGTCATATTGCAACTAGGAAATCACGGTTACCTCCTGGGGGGAGACGGGACTGGGTCTGCAAGGGGTTTTATGGTTTTCTGTGCTGTTTTGTTGTGAACCTGTTACAACCCGATTGGCAAATACAAGCATGACTCTTCTTTTCATATCTGTAACATTTCCTAAGTATCTTCATTTTCCAAAATGAATGCAAAAGATGTCATATTTATGAGTCAGATGGAGACGAAGGAGTGTGGCATTCCTGTGGCTCCCTCGGACATGCCTTCATGAGGGAGCGGGTACTTGAGACCCAGGTTCCCATTTTTTTTTTTTAAATTTTCCCTTCCCTGATAAACATGGATGCTAACAAAACCACCTGAGGCAGTGGTCCAGCCTCAGGCACTGCCGTCATTCCCCATTTATCTGTCATCTGAGGCTTCCATTGTCTGTGCATAGGAAATCTCAGTAAACAGTGTTGACCAGGCCATTTATAAAGCAGCATTAAACTGTTACAAACCAAATTAAGCCATGTTCATTTATAATGTCTAACCAGGTGACAGTTGAGTACATAACTGATCTCTTGGATGCAGCATTAGAAGATGTTTCTCGGCCCTTCTCCCCTTTGGATAGGCAGTAAAAATAGATGACAAAGCTTGTCCTGACCGTATTTTAAAAGCTTCTCTGGGCTTTGTTTGCTCTGCAAGGCATCTGCTCTCTCCGGGCTAATACCATTCCTGGCTGTCTTTGGCTGACCTTGGGCTTTCTCTGTTTATTCCACAGAGAAGAGTTTCCGTGTCAGGAGCAGCTCCGCTCTCAGGCTCTTTGCATTCTTCTCTGGATGGCATTTGTCTTGCCTGCATTCTGAAGTCCTTGGATGAAGTCCGACCTCGAGGAGCCCCAAGTGGTCGCCACAGGCTGCCCCCATCCTAGGCTTCTTTGGACATGAAATTCACAATTCGTACCAGAGCTAAACAGAAACAGGTAGCACCTCAAACGCCTCTCATTTTCCTGAGCAGCACCTTCCCCAAGCATGTCAAGAGGGTGATCTTTGTCCTCCCACTCTTTCTCCCTGAGGAGACTATCGGCACCTTAGGGTCCACGCCTTGGGGTCTCTTTTGCCTCAGAAAGCCTCCACCCTGGTGCTTGCTCCAAGGTGAAATCTTCCAGCCATTAATGAACAAGCCACCACACACCATCAAAGCTAGAGTCCCTACCTTTCCTATCCCCTGTGTAGACGGTAGCTAACGCTAGTAGTCATGGTTTGAGTGACCCCTTGCTCTGAAGGGGAAGGGACTCTTGGAGGACCAGAGAAGTCACAGCTGCTTCTGAGTTTGTCTTTGTGATTTTTAGCCAAATGTATGACTTTGAGGAGAAGGCTTCTCAAATCCCAGATGACAGCCACCGAGAAATGTAAGGAGGGACAGCGGCTGTCAAGGGGATTGTTCAGTTCATCCTCCGACACCAACAAAGAATTCAAAGGCCAGAAAAGACAGAAAAAGGGGAAAATTACAGCTTTCCATGCTTGGGATGGGCAAAGGCTAAGACTGGAAGTTTATTAAACAGCTAACTTGGATCTTCCTCTCTCCCCTGTTGGCCCTGTGGCTTCCTACCCATAATGCTTGCAGTTTTCTGGGAACAAGAAGCAGCCATCTCTCGGGAAGCCTGCCTACATTTCCCCTCCCTCCCTCCCTCCTTCTAACTCCAACTTCAGGGGTGGCTCATCCGTGCTCTTGTGTTTGGGAATAAACAGGTGAGAATGAAAAATGCCCTTGTGCCCATTATGGAGCATATGGGCTGACTGGAGAAGCAGGTGATGAAGCAGTATGCACCTTTGTTTTAGCTGTTACTTGAAAAAAAATCACTCATTGATATGTCTAATGAACACATAAAAAACAAAGCAGGAGGCACCCCAGCTCGAGGATCTAACATCAGACTGTCCCTACAACAGAAGCAAACACCCCGTATAACCAGCAGTGCTCTGGGAGTCCACAGCCTGCACCAATCAGAAGCAGGGACCAAAAAAGTATGCAAGGACAAGACAAGCCTCTGAAGGGCCATAGAATCCCAGGCTCCAGGCAGCTCAGCAGACCCTGGTCTCTAGTATATCTCAAGACACACAAGCCACCTATACTTGCAACAAGCAACCCTTCTAGTGACCACATCTCCTACCAGGACCTCCCGCCTCTGGCCTGGCTCTGACCTTGGTGACCTTTGACTGCTCTGAATCCTGGTCAAGCACAACTGAGGCTGTGCCAGCTAGCCTCCATTGCTCTCAAGGGACGTCTGCTGCAGAGCCAGCATCCACTCACTGTCTTCCCACCTGTTGATGTGAACCTGGTGGCCTGCTGTGCACTGGGCAGTTGGACTGTGATCTGCTTGTGCTACCTCTACCTGCTGTCTGTGAGTGAACTCTGCCTCTGGATATTGATGGCATCTCTTAGAGCTAGATTGTTAGGTTGCTAGATTCGGTTGCTGTGAATCATTTCTCTTTCCCTGGTGTGTGAACTGTGATACCTGACTGTCTGCCTCTCTGTGATGCATAAGTGTGTTTGAGGCAATGTGTGCGTGTGTGTGTGTGTGTGTGTGTGTGTGTGTGTGTGTGTGTGTGTGGTATGTGAGTGCAGGCACATGCATGCATAGTGCATGTGTGGAAATCAGAGGACAACTTTTGGGAGTAGGTTCTCCTTCACTTTGGGTTCCAGGGGTGAAGCTCAGAGGCTAGGCCTATACAGTAAGTGCTTTCATCTGCTGCGTCATCTCACTGATCCAAACTATTACCTTTTCAACCGATTTATACTTTTTGAAAGAGTCTCACTGTGTAGCTTTCACTGGCCTGGAACTAACTCACTATGTCCCCCAGGCTGGCTTCCAACTTGAAGCAATCCTCCTGCCAGGGGCTTGGATCACAGGTGCATGCCATGACATCTATTTTAGCTTTTTTGCTTTTGACTACTGTATAAAATTCTAGAATAATTCTTGGAGAGCAGGTGCTAAAGGTGGAGAGTCTGGGTTATGGTCAGAAATGAAAGCACTTGGACCAATAGTGGCAGCAGCGTGGAGCTGAGCTGTGGTAGGCATGCCTCTGCTTTTGAGTGGCTTCATCCCTCACGTCTGCAATGTGGAGATCTTTAATATAAAGGAAATAGTTCAACAATTCTAAAGTCTGCCCTTTTCTTTTTAAAGCTATAGCTACACTATCTAAACCTTCTTTGAACAGTCCTTTGCTCTCTGTTCCTTCTCACCCTTTCATTATAGCTACACGAGCATTTGATGGGAGAGCTCTACATTTTAGTCTCCTTTATATTTGGTTTCCCCATGCCATTAAAGACCTTACTGGGTGCCACACTTTTACAGGGGACTTGATTTTAATGCAACTCCATCCATGCAGGCACTCTAATGCTATGGAAAATGAATTTGAAATATTTGCATTGAAATAGTCACATTCATTTTTTACAATAAAATTTGTATCTATGGTTTTCTTTCTCTTTCTCTTTAAACCTAGAGTATTGTATTTTCATTCTGAATTTTCATTTCTTCCTGTACACTGTATTCTAGAGATATATGCAAGATAACTATTCATAAGATTTGGTAGTAAATCCCATATGGATGATGTTTTGCAATATTTCTTCAGGTCAAATAAGTCTTCAATTTACAACATTGTATGCAGTGTTCTGAGTATTGCATGTGACTCTACAGAACAGTGATTGTGAGCAGAGTTGCTGAGACACGTGATTTTCCTTTTAATGAATACCAGTAAGTTTGAAATGAAAATGATTATGCCCATTTACCTTCTGCCTGTGATAACCAGAGCCATGTGTTTGTCAATATTGTCCATGAAACTCAGCACCTATCTGTTGAGTGAGAAGAATCCTTTTTCATTTTTACTTGTATTTTCATGGTCACTGGACACTAAACACCCCTTTCCCCTGTAATTTTAATGATGGCTTACATTTCCCCTCTCTCATTTCACTCTTTATATGCATTGCCAGTTTATCTGTGAATTGTCTGAACATAGCTTACTCTGTGTAGAGTTAAAGGTAAACAATTTTTGTTACATTATTACACAATTCTTCTATGACTTAAAGTTTTATTTTCATATCCTGTGTTTTGTCTTACCAAATGTGCAGGCAGCTTTCCCTGTGCAGTTCAGTGTAAAGTTCGAATCAGGTAAGAATCTCCCTTATGCATGTGGGTTCTGCTTTTGAACATGGATCTGTTCTGTGGTGCTGTTGGTATTCCTTTGCTTTTTTTCTTCTGCTTTGATATTTTAAAGTTCAAGACATGTCTTGACATTTAATAGGATAAGAATTCTCCAGTTTTTCAAAGTTGTCTTGGTTAGTCTTAACATTTCTTTTATTTGACATTTTAAAATAATTCATCAAGTTCCACAGGACTCTTTCCTCTTTTGCTTGTGATGAATACCTCTGCATGAGAAACCCCTCTTCACCATGGTTGCCAAAATATGTTTGGCTTACCAACCTCAAAAATTGCAGCTTTGTCTTGCTAGAGAATTATGAACCAATTAAATATTTCGATAGATGGATGTTTGCTCTAGTCAAATTTAACTGATTTTCTTTTTCTATTTGGTATGTTGAAATGTTTCTAAATGTACAAAGGAATGTTCAAAGAATGATGGACTATGTCAAAATGACATAAAAATCAACTGGAAAAGATCCCTTCCTCTAGTCAAATCAAAGATAAGTTGAGTACCTAAATAAATGATTATTGTTTTTAACCCACAAATAAGAATCATAAGAACTGATAAAGACTACACATCTATATTGAAAATGAAGATAAAACAATGAAGGAGTTAGGAAAGTTCTTCTTGACAGAAGAAATTACAATGGTACATAGAAATATCACGTTACATTCTGAAGACCACTATTTGATCATTACTGTAATAATTGCGTTAGTCAAGAGTCAACAATGATAAGAGTTTGATGATGTACCTTTTAAAAGGTGAGCAAAGTCAGCATGACCATTCACGCAGCAAATATCATGTGGCTCTTGACGTGACGTGGAGAAAATGGCAGCATTGTGTCTGAGATGTATAGCTCAAACACCCTTCATGAATCCAACCACAAAGAGACTGCAGGATGGCCTGGGCTGAGTCTAATGCTCTCTAACAATGGCAACTGCTCTTCAAAAGCATAAGGGTCAAGATGGAAAGGGATTCTGGGGTCCTTTTTACTAATTGAGTATAAGGACCAAGGGCAGAATGCAATCCAGATTGGATCCTGGATGGGAGAATATGGGAAAGCTTCACTTACATAAGAAATTAGAATAGGGTACAGCTCTTACTTTGCATGTGTAAGACCCTCTACTCAATCCTCAGAACCACCAAACTAAATAAACAAAGCCATCATAGTTTCCTTATATTAGACATTGTACTTTTGTTTTATTAGGAAGCATTTTGTTTTGTTTTGTTCTTCAAGACAGGATTTCACTGTGTTACCCTAGCTGTCCTCTGTAGACCAAGCTGTCCTCGAACTCACAGAGATCTGCCTGACTCTGCCTCCAGAGTGCTTGGATTAATGTCATGCACCACTGATGGTCAGCTAAGAAACATTCTTAATTTGAGGAAATGAACATTAACTAAAAGGAGCGTCATCTTGGCAACTTCCCCTTCAAGTTCAGAAAGCTGTGTATGGTGGCATACCCCTATGATTCTGGCATACAGGTGACTGAGGTGGAAAGGTCATGAGTTCAAAGACGGCCTGGGCCACCTTTGAGATGCTGTCTCAAAACGGGTGAGATGTAGCTAAGTGTTAGTCCCTTGCCTCTGGTCCATATGTGCAAGGCCCTGAATTTGATACAGGAAAAAAGTCAACAATGCTTTTATACATGGATGATTGGAGAAGTCTATGATGAACATGGTGTAAGCCTAAGATTATTTCAAAATGAACAGTTAAGACAGATTCTTAAAATGCACATCATTAGCAGATGTCCTCAGTCTAGGCACAGTGAGCCAAAGTATGCAGATGATAAAATTCCCGTCACAAGCTGATGACCAGAGGCGGAATTACACGCTGTCCCCCACCACTGAAGTATGGAGTTAGCTTAACAAAGGCCAGCTTTCAGTGATAAGATCACCACAAAGTGTTGGCAGAACAAGGATATCGTTTGAACAAAGGCGTAGTTCTGGCATTTGCCCCCTGAAGACAGGCAAACAAATGCCTTGTAATCCTGTCTTGGTTCATAACAAAAGAGATCTCAAAAAGGTCTCAGGTTAGGCGAGCCTGCTTCAGAAGGCTGAGCCACCAAGGTCACATGTCACCAACTCAAACCCCATGTCCAAATTTAATCAAGGCTTTCCTGGACCCCTGGCAATGTGACAGAGTGAATCCAATGGAACCCTTCTGTTTTGGGTTTGCAGGACACCAAGGAAGCATGGCTTTGCAAAGTCTAGTCCTTGGGGACAAGTCACATTAGTGGGTGCTGCTTGAAGCAAACACAAATGTTGGTTGGCTACCCTTAGGGGAAGCCAGCAAGATGGATAATTTTCTTTTCTTTTTTTGCATCCAGGGACAGAGTTTTACATAAACAGGAAATGGAGTCGTTGAAGTTTTCTCATTACTGGAAATGTGGACATGATTGAAGAAAGATGTTCACAGATTGTTTTTCCCTTGGGCTCTAAGAAAGGAAAATTATTTTCAGCTTGTGTCCTATGACTTTTCATTGTCCGTAAAGGGCTGCTGATGTGGGTTCCATGTTAATGAAGGCTGTCAATCTAATGAAGTTCTCTTTCACTTTCTTTGCCTTGACTTTGTCAAGACAACTGAGTTCAGCCTCTGAAGAAGTCAAGAGTTCTGTGGGAACCAGAGGCAGCGGGACCCCATAAAACTGTCGAGACCCAATACTTTTCTCTGTTGCTCCTCTCTTTCTCTCTTGTGGTCCCTCTCCTCACATCAGCAGTCATTGACTGAGTCCAGGTGTTCCTTTAATGGCTCATTTATGTTAAGTAAGAAAGCATTTACAGAGCACCTATAACTGGTCACCATGGCTGGGGAACTGTTGCAGAAAAGAGGGAAGGCGTGGATCCTGTGCTGGGCTTCCTCATTCTCTTATACAACAGGAGAGAAAGAATAATTCCCTGTTTTTTCATTACTCGTTTGATTTCCAAGTGCTACAAAGCCAAATGGGTGACAGCATTCGGGTTGGTTTCTTTCCTAAATAGGCTGTTGAAATGAAAGGAAGGAAGAAATGGAGAGAGCAGTCGTTGGGGCTAGCGTGGAGGAGAGCCGTTCACCTCGGCCTTGACCACTGGGTGAGGTTTGGAGAATCAGGCAAGAAAGGCATGGTCCAGGCGAGGAGGACAGGGCAGGTGCAGTGACTCAGGAGGTGTTAGATTGCTCTAGGAGGGCACAGGCTGACAATAAATTCTACAGTTAGTTTTGCAATCTCCGCACGGGGCTCCATGTTGGCATTATTTAAAGACCGACACAAAGAACTGGCTCTCATTCTCTCTCCCCTCTAGTCCCTGATTCCATGTCTTCTCCTAACAGGTTGCAGACAGTAGATACTATAGAGTGGTATTATTCAAGGTTTTCTATCATCATTCTGTAATCTGGGGATTTAGTTTATATAAATGAGGCTCAATGCTAGCCCTGACCACTGGTATTCCCCTCTACTGTCGTTACCAGTTCCTCTACAGTTTGATAGCTGGGCGATCGTGGTATACTCCTGAAATGTTTCAAGCAAGATATGAGTTAGAAGTTGTACAGAAGTTGATTTTTTTTTTCAGAAGAACAAACAACCCTCTCTTCTGCCCCACCCCCTTCCTCTTTAGATAGAAATGCTGAAAGCCAACCTGGGAGCTCCATCAGCACGCAGTAAACCAATAAGGAAAACTCGGAGCAAACCAATAAGGAAAACTCGGAGCTCGGATCCTGCACGAGGCCGCTTACAATTTACATCTCAGCTAATTTCTTAGGTATTTGGCAAAGCCCAGAACAGTTAAGGTTGGCTTTATAAGAGAGACAGAGAGTATGGTGCAATCAAAACAGAGGCAGATTAGTTCCCAAGGTTACTTTTCCAGTACTGGAAATATTTGAAAATATTAGATCATTTAAAAAATATCTTCCTGGGGTTCAGGACTGAGGCCCTGGGTTCAATTCCCACCACTAAATTAAAAAAAAATTTTGTCAAATGATTGAGATGTTGCAAGGTTTTAGTTTAGTTCCTCTGTATCCCTTTCAATTAATACCTTCTTTTTACCCTCTTTTCCCAGTTTGTGTGTGTGTGTGTGTGTGTGTAAAATATGCTTGTGTATATGTGTAGATGCACACGTGTCTGCATATGGCTCTTCCACCTTATTCACTGAGGCAGGGTCTCTCAATCAAACCCAGAGCTTGCCAATATGGTTAGCTTTACTAACCAGCTTGTTCTGGGTATCCTGTCTACACCTCCAAGGCTGGAACAGCAGATGGGCCTGCCAGGCATCTACATGGGTTTGTGGAGATCTGAATTCTGGCCCTCACATTTGTGCAACAAACGCTCTAACCACTGCTCCCCGCCACCCCCCAGTCACAACGCTTGTGTCTCTGGCCTCACACCCCTGCTCTTGCCACTTTCTGTGTATGTGGACAGCCTTCCCTTTTGTGCTTTTTTTGTGTCTGTTTTTGTGGATTTGAGTGGACTCCGCCACTGCTTTAGACTGTGTGCCTGCTGCACAGAATTCTCAGGCTCATCGGAACTCTTCTACGATACAGGAGCTGACGCTGTAGGACACAGCCCATTTCGTGCCAGTGCTTACAATAAAGCCCAAGTGTTTTCATTAAACTAAACAGTCTGGAGCAGAGGCAGATGTGGGCACAAGGCTGCTACTGGGACATCTTTTCCATGTTAGAAAACAGACCTATACTTCCTGTGGTCAGTTACTAAGGCCTTATTTTCATTTTCTGTCCTCTGGGACAGACATGTAGCCTCAGTGATACAGAGGTCATTGTCAAAGTCCCCTTGGGAAAGCTTGCAAGGACATTTTTTTTTTTTTTTTTTTTTTTTTTTTTTTAGCCCCATTAATTCCCAACCTTTTAGGAGTTTGTTTGAAAGATTTCAAGTGAAAACTACGTTGTTGTAGATACATTCACAAGGCTTCGGGTGTGTTTTCCCTCTAACTTGTTTCGAAATTGTGTTTTCCATAGTTTTACAAAGTTTAAGGCAATATTAACCTTTAGTGCCCACAGAATACTTAATATTAAATCTTCAAAGCAACTCTTTAGGGCTTGCTAAATGGGAAGGGGTGGGGGTCAACAAATGTAATATTTGATCTGAGACCATCTCAACAATGGAAAGCCACCATTCTGTCCCCATACTTACATCTCTCCTTTGTTTCCGAGAAGCGTGGGCCCCAGCGCTCTTGGCATCCCATTTCCTTGGAACAAACTGCTATTGTTTTTTTGCGCTTTCACTACGCTGGAATCCACAGTCCATAAATTAAACACAACAGAGAGAGAGAGTGGGCAGATGACTGGAACCATTCTCTGGATCCTTGGAACAGCCTTACTGTGGCAGAATCCTGACTATTAATCTTCAAAGTTGGCAAGACGTTGGTGACTCCCTGTATAAATACCCTGTGCATAGGTAACAAGCCTTTGTCTAGCTGTTTCTTGGAGTAGAAGCGTCCACACAGTAGCTCGGAACACAGTGAACTCCCTTTGCCTCCAGAGGCACACGAGGTCATATTTTGTTGTTGTTTTGTTTTAAACAGGCTATTTTAGAACAGTGACAAACTTACATTCTACTTTAAGGTAATCTAGATACTCATGTTCTGACCCAGCTCCCCTCATTATAGAGGTTTTTGTATTAGCGTGGTGTATTTATCATAGTTCATGAGTGGCATGTGTATTTAGATTGTCTTGCTTTATATACATTGGGCAAATTAAAGGGCCCATTGACTAGCTTTTCTATCTGTGCAGACATTGTTTTAGTCATGTCCACCCGCCCATCCTGCACCTAAGGATTCCTCCTACTGCACCTTTCCCTGTCCCTAACTGTCCCTTTTCATTTCTCTTGGGTCCCTTCCCCTTCCCATCACGACTGATTGCCACTCCTCTCTACTTCTACAGGCTGACTTGTGCTTTGCCTGCGTGAGAACACGAGCCCTTTGTCTCTGCCACTCACTAATCTCACTCAGCATCCCATTCTCCAGTTTGATTCACGTTCCTGCCTATGACAGGATTTCATCATTCCGTTGGCCGAGGCGTCCTTCACAGGGAAACGATGCATTTCTTCATCCATCCAGTCACCCGAGGGCACCCGGATCACTTTGGTATTTGGGCAAGTGTCACAGGGTGTGAACAGTGCTCTGGTGTAAAGATCTTCTCCTGTTTGAACCGACACCCAGGAGAAATTGGGGGGGGGGTGTCACGTGGTGCTCTACTTTTGGAAGACTGAGAAATCTCCATACTGCTTGCAAGATGCGCACATCATCACTAGGTGAAAGTCAACATTTAATTGAGATTCCTCCAATTCCCACTAAAGCTCTTCTACTCTTCAGACTCTAGGACACATAAACACTTGGTAGTTGGGTCTCTTTAGGCTCTTTTTGGTTGTGGCCATTTCTAGAAATTTCTTTTCTTTGACTTTTTTTTTCCCCTAGAACATAGCTTAGTCAGAAGTTGCTGATTTCACTTACCTTGATTGATAATCTGTATTTCAGGACAAAAGGCCACAGAGGTAAGAGAGTCCACAGTGTATCTTCCTCGTTAGACCCTATGAAGGAAGAAGTCCAGGTCATTACTGTGACCTGGACTTAACCTTGGTGTAGATTGAGCATTTCTCTGTCATAACAGTCCTCAGCCAGCTGCTCCCTCCCACCCACTACCCTGAACTCCCTGGACAGAGTCATTATGTGTCCCCCACAGTAAAAGTAGGAAGAAATAGGGCTACCTTTTAAAGGGTGGAATATCTGCTGAGTTTAGTGGGAGTTCTTCTGCATAGGCAGTTTTATTTATTCTTATTTATTTATTCAATCATTTATGACATACATGTGAATTTGTTCGTATTTTCGGCTACCATCCAATACTATTTATTTGCTCAAGTGGCTGAAGGCCAGTGGTTCTCAACCTGTGGGTTGTGACCCCTCTGGGGATTGAATAACCCTTTCACAAGGGTTGCCTAAGAGCATCGGAAATATCAGCTATTTACACTATGATTCATAATAGCAGCAAAATTACAGTTATGAAGTAGCAAGGAAAATAATTTTATGGTTGGGGGTTACCACAGCATGAGGAAGGTAAAGGGTCTCGGTGTTAGGAAGGGTGAGGAACACTGCTGTAGCCTTTGTGCCACCAATATGGGCTTTTTTCTTCTTTTGACACATTTTCCACCTTATAGCACTACAAAGTGATCCAGGGCCATCTTGTGTATTTTCTACCTCAGTCCCAAATCTGCCATCTCTTGGAGGATTCCCACTTCCTTCTGAAAAATGCTATTAAAGACTGAGGTTTGGACGGTAGGTAGGTGTGCCCAACCCATTCACTGGTTGGATGGCATTTGTGTGTAACCTGGAATTTCTGAGTCATCTTATTAAAATGGAAATTTGTCCATTAATCGCTCTCCAGAACTCTGCCAGCTCTGAGATCTCATACAATACAAGCATTGTATTATCATCTGTTCTGGGATTCTTGAAATAGCTGGGGGAAATCCAGCCCAGTCTCTGGCAGTGGGTTGAGAATAAGGAGTTCACATGGGTAGTATAAGAAACAGAAATTCCTGCAGATTTGCTTGTTGGTTGGATCTATCTATCTATCTATCTATCTATCTATCTATCTATCTATCTATCTACCTAACTAACTATCTATCATCTATCTATCTAGTCTCAACTGGCACCAGGCTAGCTTCAAACTTCTATATAGCTGAGACCTTGAACTCCAGATTCTCTTGACACCACCTCTCAGATGCAGGGATTATAGGCATGTGCCACTCTGCCAGACCTTTTTTTGTTGTTATTGGTGGTGGTTTTTAAATCTCTCTCTCTCTCTCTCTCTCTCTCTCTCTCTCTCTCTCTCTCTCTCTCTCTCTCTCTCTCTCTCTCTCTAAGACAGAGTAGTACTGTATAGCTCCTGGCTCAGCCTCCTTCCTGCTGGGATTATAGGAGCTTGCTACCTAGCTGAAATTACTGTTTTGTCAACATTCAGCAAGCATATTTCCTCAACTGCAATTTTGAAAATATCCTTTTCACTAAAGACAGGGCAAAGTGAAATTGCTTCATATAATGAATGCTTTCTTTGCCATTCCTTTGTTCTAGGGCCAGTCTGGAGTAAATAGAACATGTGTTAGAATCTGATCACCCCCTCCTTCCATCCAGACTCTCTGATATTTATTCATTTACCTCATAAGTAACATTTAAGCACTAGTTATTTTGATGAAGACAAATCAAGTTCAGAGTTCTAGTTAGGGTGTTTCTGTATATCTAAGGCCTACTTGTACAAATAGCAGTCTCACTCTGTGGGGATCAGGATTTTAGAAAGGCTCAGTATAGGCCTGGCCTGGGGATGCTACATGAATTCATAGGCTGGAACCAACAGCCTGATGCTGCTTGAGAAGTGGAGGGGCCGGAAAACATGAAGGACCATCTCCTTCCTCCTTCCTCCTTGGTTCTATCACCTTCAGCAGAGCTCCTAGTCTAGATGACAATCAGAGGTGAGTGAGTTAGGAAGACCTCTGCCCTCACATCATCATACTGGACAACAGAGGATGAGCTTGTAGGTGAGCCCAGGCAGTAACAGCTGGCACAGTAAGGCTCACGAGCAGCCAAAGGCTTCTGGAAGCATCCAAACTCACACCGTGTCCATTTTCAACAGATATAAAAGTCTGGGCCCTCCTTGACAGAAGATTTCTCTTCATGTCCTGAAGAATATGAAATTTCCTAAGGCTAGTTGTATCGTATGGAAGCCCTCGCCCCTCCCTTAACATCCAATATTCATCTTTTGAGATATAACTGATTTATCTCCTTTTCTTTCTTCTGTCCAATTGGTTCAGGCACTTTCTATCATTGCCAAAAGCAAGGCCCTGTTGTTTCCGTATTCTTCTTTCTATATTTTAAGGTTCAGTGAATACATTTGAAAGCTAATTAAGATAGCATGAAACAGCTGTAAGTGTTCTTGAATAAACTCCCGAAGGGTTTGTCTGCAGGTCGTGGGATTCAATCACATGTTGGCCAATCCTTTGCAGTTGTCAGATTTGTTTTTAAGTTTGGTGCATAAGCTTTGGGACAGCTGAGTTTTTGTTGGAAGTAGTGTCCATGTATGGGTTTCAGTATGTTTTGTTTTTCTTCCTATATCATTAAAATTTATTTTATTTTGTATGTGTGTCTGGAGTATAGGTGCACATGTGTCCTCCCATGTCTGTGGAGGTCGGGGACAACTCTCAAGTCATTTTAGCCTGTTGGATCTTGGGATCAAACCCAGGCCAGCGTGCAAGCACCTCCAGCTGCTGCCTGTGACCCTGCCAGTCCCTTTCCTTCTGCCTCAATTCAGGAGCAAATTTAGATTTCCACTTTTCAAAGAAGCGTGAGTGTGGCACCCAGTTGCACTGTGACAGTTGGTGTTTGGAGGGGTGATGCTGCAGACAAGGGGACTGGCATGGCATGGAAAGCAGTCGGGGAGGGACAGTGGCAAGCAGGGCAAGGGTGTGCAGCTGTACCTTCTGCAGCCAGCGCCTGGCGATTCTGCCTTTCTTATTTTCTTGGGCTGTAGCGTGACTAAAGAACGTTTCTTTACCTGTGGAACACCCGTAGCTCATAATAGGAAGTAAGGAGTATGTTTCTATCTAAGAAACATCTTGGTTTGGTAGAGGCTATCCAAGCATAAGGGAAACTCATTTCTCTTAGAGGAGAATCAGGCTCAACTTTACCAGTCAATGCTTGTCTCTGTCCTAAGGGAGGTTGCCTGCTTCACAGTGTCTTAGTCACTCTGATTGTGCCTTTCTTGGGACTAAACTATGCCTGAATGATGTGCATTTCTTACTCCAGTCTCAGAACCTTTGTTTGGTGTTAATTTTAGGGTGAAGTTCTCCCTCCTTATCCATTTCACTGTCCCATGAAGTTGTTCAAACACGTGACTGTAGAATACTATACTTAAACACAAACACTCTATTCAAGGGGTTGAAGAGACCTCTGATCTCCGGGGTCATTCAGCAGATGGTAAGATGGCCCTGCGAATGAGGAAGCTGTGCACAGAAGATTCAAGTTACAACACTGTGTCTGCACTGGCACTGTGACACACAGACAGACAGACGACACTGTGACACAGACAGACAGACAGACAGACAGACAGACAGACACACACACACACACACACACACACACACACACACACGCACAATTCCCTCAGCAATTAGGAGTAAACTGCAAATGATTCCCTGACATGCCTCCCTGAGCACTGGAATGCACACACACTCCAAGTGGCAGGTCACATTCTCTGCATGACGGAGCTAACTCTAGCACCTGCCTGTAGCCGGAAGGTTTTCTCCAGTACCATCCGGCCGTACGGTCCCTCAGCTGCTTATAAAATGATCATTCAGAGGCTTAATATCAATTACCAATTGCATAGCCTATGGCAGGCTTCTTGCCAGCTATCTCTTATAACTTAGCCCATTAACCCATTTTTATTAATCTATAAGTTGCCATGTGGCCGTGGCTTACCGCTATTTTCACATCTTGCTTCTCCTGGCAGCGGTTGGTGTCTCCTTCCTCTCCTATCTCTCTTGGATTTTCCCGCCTGGCTCCCTCCTGCCCTGCCATTGGCCAGTGCAGCTTTATTTACCAACCAATCAGAGTGACACATATTCAGAGCATACAGAAAGACATCCCCTAGCACCTGCCCCTTGAGTTCTTGTGGAGATAGAAACGAGACGGAGGGAAGATTTGAGATGCTGAAATTATAAGAGGCAACAAGAGTCATACTAAAAGCTATATAACAAAGAGCGGGTACAGAATAGGACCCTGGAGTGGGGACAAAGGAGAGAAAGCTCAGGGGACTGGCGGAGTTGTAGCGGGGATGATGAGAAAGGGCAACGCCAGAAGGAAGCACTTGCAAAGCTGAGTACTGAACTGGAAGCTCCATCCAGCAGCAGACAGCACTTTCAGCTCCAGACAGCACTTTCAGCTCCTTGGTCTCATTCCTCAGCCTGCCTCATACCACCTGCTATGAAAACAGCAAGCCAGACCAGCAGCAGCAGCAGCAGCAGCAGCAGCAGCAGCAGCAGCAGCAGCGGCGCTGTGCAAATGACTGACTGAGCGAGTGCTGTGTGTTCGCAGTTGCTCGGTCCAGCCTTGTTCGAGGCATTAGAGTGACAAAGAAAGGGGCCCCGCCCGACAGTTCTCAGTATGAGCATGTGACCCACAAGGTCATAGTGTGTGTAAAGCAAAAATAACACTGAAGACATAACAATAAACGGCAATGTACTCAAAAAAAGAGCCAACCTGGTGTGAGTTGAACTCTGAGATGCACACTCCGTGTGTGATGCACACTCTATGTGTGTGTGATGCACACTCCATGTGTGTGTGATGCACACTCCATGTGTGTGTGATGCACACTCCATGTGTGTGTGATGCACACTCCGTGGAGTGCCTGAGCGCTGTTGGAGTGACCCAGCCAGAGCTTGACAAGCTTTCCTCTCTGGACAGTCTTTGTGAAGGTGAAGGAAGCTTGACAGGCTCATTCTTCCGACCCTCATCTTTGGAGGTCTTATTTTTTAAAGATTTGTTTATTTATTATGGATACAGTGTTCTGTCTGCATGTATGTCTGCACTCCAGAAGAAGGCACCAGATCTCATTACAGACGGTTGTGAGCCACCATGTGGTTGCTGGGGATTGAACTCGGGACCTCTGGAAGAACAGCCAGTGCTCTTAACCTCTGAGCCATCTCTCCAGCTCAACAGCACCATCTTAAAACAGTAGAGTGCTTCGGCATTTCCTGTGGCAGAGCGTAGCCACAGAACATTTTCCTCCTCAACAATAAAGCAATGTTACTCCCAGTTGACTTCGATAGCCTCAGTACTGTGAGCGCCGTGACTGAGCACAGACTCTAGGGTAGATGTCTCTGAGACTATTACTAGTGTAATCCTGTGTGGGCCCAGCCAATAGGTGTTGGCATGGAAAGACATTGGCATGGCACTACAGAGAACTGAAGAGACAACTCCGTTTGCCTTTAAAATGCAGCGAATCCAGTGGTGAGCAGACATCTTCTCCCCACTGGAGAAAGCAGTGTCCAGCTTGTCCCAGCCAACTGAGGATAATAATCACAAACAGACATCTCCCTGCAGGCAGGGGTGTCACCAACTCCAATGGCACTTGATTCAAAACAGCACTGTCAGTCACTCATCCTTCACCACATTGAGTGTGTGTGTGTGTGGGGGGTGACATAGTTTGGTAGCACCTCCAGAGCTGTAGCGAACACTTAGAATGCAAAATAAAGTGAGGATGTGCAGACAGCAGAAGTGAGAACCTGAGTGTAACTGGCAAAGCCCTGGGAGCCTGAGGCCCCCACCAATCAGAAGCAGTGACCAAAAAGTATGAAGAGGACAAGACAAGCCTCCGAAGGGCCATAAAATCCCAGGCTCCAGGCAGCTCAGCAGACCTTGGTTTTCAGTGTACCTTAACACATATAAGCCACCTATATTAGCAACAAGGGTTGCTAATATATCTCCCACCAGGACCTCCTGGCTCTGACCTTGGTGACCTTTGGCTGTCCCAAACTGGCCAAGCACAACTGAGGCTGTGCCAGCTAGCCTCCATTGCTCTCAAGGGACGTCTGCTGCAAAGCCAGCATCCACTCACTGTCTTCCCACCAGTGGTTAGAACCTGGTGGCCTGCTGTGCACTGGGCAGTTGGACTGTGACCTGCTTGTGCCACCTCTACCTGCTGTCTGTGAGTGAACTCTGCCTCTGGATATTGATGGCATCTCTTAGAGCTAGATTGTTAGGTTGTTAGATTCGGTTGCTGTGAGTCATTTCGCTTTCCCTGATGTGTGAACTGTGCATTAGAAAAAGACATCTGACTGCCTCTCTATGACAGGTAAGTCATGTTTAAGACAATAACCCTGTTTGGAATTCTAGCAGCGACTTAGCTTTAATCTGTTACTTTGGGGAAGCACACAGTTATTCAAAATATTATCTGATAGCATCCATGTTTCTTTATTTATTATTCCCTTTGGAGTAAGTTGTTATGTCTGACATTATATTTCTCATGGTTCACTGTTGACCATAAATTTGTCAAGTAGCTCTCCAGCTTTCTGGGTCCTTTTCCCCTCGGCTAGCATCTCACATTTCCAGTTGTTTACAGGATACCATTGGGATACCATTTGTTAGGGATTGAATTGTGTTATCCCCACCCCCTTCAATTCATACTGCCATCTAACCTTTAGCACCTCAGAATAGTATTGTTTGGGAAATGGGGCTTTTAGAGTGGGCATCAGGGTGAAAGGAGTGGATTTGGGTAGGTCCTCATCCCTTGTGCCTGATGTCTGAGTTATGCAGGAGGAATTTTGCATTTGCTATTTTGACACAAATGGTCTCACTTGTGAATGACCCCATCAGAGGTCTCCTGTTTTGTCTTCAGACAGTTTTCAAACTGCTGGCCTAGACAAGCAAGAAGTATTCCAATTGTGATTTAAGTAAATACTTCAATGGCTTGTTGCTTTTACAAATGTACCTCTTCTAAACAAATTAGCCCAAGTTGCATCTGGATCCCAGAAATCATTTAAACTAGTAGCCAGTTTTGGTAGATCACACTAGAAGTCCCAGCAGTTGGGAGGTGGAAGCAGAAAGGATGACAGTGGATGTCAAAGCAGCCTGGGCTACAGAGCAAAACCCTATCTCAGAAGAAAAAACCAAACCAAACCAAACCAAACCAAATCAAACCAAACCAAACCAAAACAAAATGAGCAAATAATTTAAACCAGTAATAGCATGGGATGAGGGAATTAAATTTTCTCTCTCTCTTTTTTTTTCTTGAGAGAGGGTCTTATTATGTAAACCCAGGTATCCAGGTCAGCCTCAAACTTGCAATCCTCCTGCCTCAACTCCCCAAGTGCTGAGAACACAGTTATGTACCACCACCCACAGTTCACTGCATTTTTTAAATAATTACTTCTAAATTCATATTAATACCAAAGTGAACGTCTCCCTTGAGAGACACAATGGGCTAGCAGTCCGAGGCAGAGTCTGGCTATGGGCTTTTTCTGCTCCAATACTGGAATAGGAGTGTATTGAGGTAGCTTCCTTTGGGGTCATGGCCTTTCTGACCCCCAGGTTTTGGCTATAATGACACCTGTGACCTAGAGTTGCTCTGGTGAATAAAGGAGTTAATAAATACAAGGGGTTCATGTCAGTGGTCATAGTAATAAACATATATGCTGTCATTCTAAAGTGCATGAGGCGTGAATAAAGACATTCTCCTATTGCACCCTGTCTCTACATTTGTGCACAAGTGGCCACCCACCTCATATCCCTTCTCTACCATTCACACCCCCTTTGACACTTACCCTCCGATGACCCTCAAAATGACATCACACTAAACAAAGAAGGCTTGCACACTTGAATAGTTCAGTAGTGCTCAAGAATAGTGGAGAAGATAGTGAAGAGCCTCCAGTAGATTGTTGTGGCTTTTACCATTTTGTGTGTAAACCAGTAGAACTCCCCAAATCAATCCATGGTGAAAATGAAGGCCAGATGAATAATTGGTGTAGATGAAAGAGATCAAAGATCTCCTTCTGATTCAGGAAGTACTAAGCCTCCAGATCAACACAGAAGTCACTCAGAGTGGGAGTGGGTGGATCTCTCCATCATACAGAACTTCATATTTCTGACATAATCTATGTGTTACAGACTACAAAGACAGCCAGTTATAATGACTCTCTCCCCCTCTCTTTTTCTCCCTCCTCCTCACTCCCTTGCTTCCTCTCTGTTTTACCAGGGCTCTATGTAAATCAAATATGTGTGAAAACTAAAAGGAGAAGGATCCAGTGGGGGGAGAGATACACCCTGCCTTTTTTCTTTCCTTCTCCCATTTATTAATTGAAGTTGCAGGGAGACAGGGAGATGTCTCATGCTAGAGATTTCAATATGCCTATTTTTATCATCTGTGAATTCTCAAAGTAGGAATCCCCAATTAAAAACCCCAGCTGTGGCCTATAAGAAACCATTGCACACACTTAGAAAAGAGAATCGAGTCGTTGTCAAGGATGTGACAAGCACTCAAAGAAAGCAGAAACCACAGTCAAAGCAAAACTCTTCCCTTTTCTGGGAGACTCTGCTTTCCAATGCTCCTCTTCACATCTCGAAGACCTCACTGTCTGGAGACACTGGAGCCATTGCCGTCCTTGCTGAACACGGATGGTCCTCGTCTCTTTGAAACACTGACACACATGTTGTTTCTGCTTTAGTATCCCCTTCCAAGATGCTAAATAGTATTCAGAGACCAGCAGGAGCTGAAAGAATCACTGCAGAGCAAAGATGTATCTTGCTCCTTATTCTGAGGCCCTTATTTGTTAAACCGTCAAAGCTGTATTTGAGCCATTGTCTATCTTTAGAAGCCATTGTTACTGGGGCGCAGGCCAGAGCATCATGCCTTTCCTGGGTTCACAGCTTCTCTTGAGGCCACTAAATAAAGCAGGGGTCACATTGCTGCATCTCTCAGGCTTGTGATGGACAAGTACATAGCCCTACGTGCCTTGGAATATCCCGTTTCCTCGTTTATAACTAGGGATCAATGTAACACCAGAATGCACAGGATTCTCTCTATTACTACTTCTTCTTAGTCCCTCCCATGATCCTCAACCTAAATAATTCTTATGGACCATCATTCTAGATGCCTGTTAGGGAAGGGGAGGAGGACGTTGGTCCCATTTCAGACCCGTGATATTTGAATGTGAAACTTAGAAATAGAAACTAGAAAAATTCTCATTTTAAAAGGAGTCATGAAAGGATTCATGGCACCAAATATCTTCCTGTTTACCTGTCAAACTTTGGTTTTTCAAAAGTCCCCAATTAAATCTTAACTCCCCCACCCCCACTTGCTAGGGTGGCTGGGTGGGGAGGGGAGAGATGACTTGGTACTTTTGTGGTGAATTTAAAGAGCAAAGCAATATTAGCTCCATGCTGGAATCTTGAGAACTAGAGTCAAAATGAAATAAAAGAGGTTAACCTGTTTATAATTTTCCCAGGACCAAAGGGCTGGTAATTGCTAAAAATTACTCACCAGCTTCAGCACAAACATGTTCAAATGTTAGGAATTCCCCCACTCAATGCAGAGATTTCTTCTATGATTACACCATAAAGCAGGGTTTGTTTTAATAATTACCGCACTAGCTGCCCACTTCAACAGGCTTCTGTCATCTACATTATTTAGAATGGTATGTTTGTAGACCCAGGGTCTTTCTCTGTGTAAGTCCCATCCTTTGGTTGCCTTGCTTGCTGTGGTACATAAAATGGGAAGCCCTTCAGACGTTCAAAGCTTCCCGTGAGGATCCACTGTGCTGATCTGGACCAGGCATAAGAGGAGGCTGCTGACCTACCAACAAAGCATTTGTAAAGAGAAAAAATGAAAACGGGGTATGCAGAAGATTACTGCTTGAAGCTTGAGTGAAAAGCAAGAAATCATTATAGTGCACATGGCTGCCACATGAAAATCAGTTAAAAATATCAATGTGTGTGTGTGTGTGTGTGTGTGTGTGTGTGTGTGTGTGTGTATCATGCATACATGATACAGACTAATAAGTGAGAAGGTGATGGCATGCTAAGTGAAAATTTCCTAATATAAATGCATGTATATTATTTTGAAGAGAAAGGTTTATATACACACTTAGCTGGTTGGTTTTTGTCAACTGGACACAAACTCAGATATATCTGGGAAGAGGAAATCTTACCTGAGAAAATACTTCCAGATCATTGGCCTGTATGCATGTGGGGCATTTTCTTGATTAATGATTGACGTGGGAAGGTCCAGCTCAGTGTAGTCCATGACATCCCTGGGAAGGTAGTCCTGGGTTGTATAAGAAAGTGTGCTGAGCAAGCCATAGGGACCGAATCAGTAAGCAGTGTTGCTTTAGGCTCTGCATCTGTTCCTGCCTCCAAGTTCCTGCCTTGAGTTCCTGTCCTTTAATGATAGACTGCCATGTGAAACTGTAAGATAAAATAAACATTTCCATCCCCAATTGCTTTTGGTGATGGTGTTTTTTTTTAATCACAGCAGTAGAAATAATGCATAAGACATACATTTTTTCTAACTATACATGAAGAGATAACAGAGAGCTGATGATCAATATTGGTTGTGTTTGGGTGATGAGATAGGAAACTTTTTCTTACATTTTTCTTTTGTCAGTTTTTCAATTGGAACAGTTTTCTCCAAAACCAATATAGAATTTCCCAAATATGACAAGAAAGGGGCTGGAGGGATGGCTCTGCAGTTAAGAACACTGGGTGGGTGTTCTTCCAAAGGACCTGGGCTTGATTCCCAGCACCCACGTGACAGCTCACACCTGTCTTTAACTCCAGTCCCAGGGAATCTAGTGGCACATACATACATGCAGGTAAACCATGACTGCACATTAAAAACTAATGATAATTGAGAAATTAAAAAAATAAAGACACGGAGAAGTGCTTATTGCCTAGTTGTTATTAAGTATGCATCTTTAAAAGAAACGAATCTTGAAGATGAAGAGGTAAAGTATTTACCTAAACTCTTTCTGGTCAGGCAGGGATGGCAATCCCAGCTCTTGGAGACCACAAGTTACTGGTTGGCCTGGGTTACAGAGTAAGTTCAAGACTGATGTGGGCAGCTAAGTAAGACCTTGTCTCAAAAGTGAAATTCAAAAGCCGGGCGGTGGTGGCGCACGCCTTTAATCCCAGCACTCGGGAGGCAGAGCCAGGCGGATCTCTGTGAGTTCGAGGCCAGCCTGGGCTACCAAGTGAGTTCCAGGAGAGGCGCAAAGCTACACAGAGAAACCCTGTCTCGAAAAACCAAAAAAAAAAAAAAAAAAAAAAAAAAAAAAAAAAAAAAAAGTGAAATTCAAAAACAGATGCATACAGGCAAAGGTAGAGGGCCTGTCCCAAACAGTAAGGCCTTGAGTTCAATTACTAGTTTTTCTAAGAAAGAAAATGATAGAGGCTGAGAAACAGAAATGCAGACACACACTGAGGGAGACTCTGGAGAGAGAAGTGGGGTGGCAGTAGAGGGAGGAAAAGAGAAATATTTTCGGGATAATCTAAAATAAGCAACAGAAACAAATTAAGGTGAATTAAGGTGAATGTGACTGAAGTTTCCAGGAGATGCACACAGACAGTGGGGTCAATCCACGAAGGAAACATCAGGCCCCTATCGCTTCGATCATGTTTAATAAGCAGCAAATGCACCCTCACGACACACTTTATGTTGTGCCCTTCCAGGTTCTGAGGGTTGACATGGCAGAACCCACCTCCATCCCTTCTATTTTGAGAAAACTGGAAAGGGTCAAAATCACATGTCAATTTTTTTTCCCTATAAGGCTTAGGTTTCAAGAGAAGATCTTGATGGAAAAGGGTGGCCACCCACTGACATACTGTCCCCACTCAGGAAGCTTGTCCTTTGTCAAATGCCAGCCTAGGGCTTTGTGGCGAGCAGCTGCACCTAGACTGTGGGGCCCATCATGGAAAGCAGAGCCTGCATTCGTGACATGTGGGCTGCATTTGAGCTGTGTGTCAGGGCCTCATGCCTGTGTGTAGGCTGTGAGAAGGTCAGGATACATCTGGTTCCAGTTTGTCCTCTCAGCCTGAGCAGAGCAGGAAGAAAGGAAGCTGGAAGTCACTGTTGTGGCCATTAGGAGAGGGTTGATGGGGCTTCCTCTTACAATAAAAACCAAGATAGAAGTAGTAGATTGCAAACACACACATACACACACACACACACACACACACACACACACACACACACACACGCATGCACATACATACACCACATATATAAAATATATAATTATACATGTAAAATTATATATATGCATATATATATATATATGATTGAAAATACTTTTTCAATGTATTCTGTTCATGGTTTCCTGGCCCCCAACTCCTCCCAGATAATTCCTACCTCCCCACCCACTCAACGTGAAGCATTTTCTCTCTTTCGAAAACAAATAGGCAAGCAAACAAAAAACTCAAACAAGAATCTAAAATAAAACAAAGAAAAAGCACCAGAACACTGCCCCCCAACACACACACACACACACACACACACACACACACACACACACACACACCATAAAAACCAAAGATTGAAATCATAATATACAAGGCTTAAGCTTCTTGCTTCTCATTTTCATTAATGTGAAACATTGAAACCAATTATTTCAAGCTACAAACATAAAATTGAACATTACCTTTGGTCTTCTCTTGGTGTCAACACTATGGCAATATTCTTTGGAAATATGGCTCTTAAGCTGATTGTTTTGGTTATGGTTACTATTCCTGTAATGAAACATCATGACCAAAAGCAACTTGGGGAAGAAGGGATTTACTTAGCTTATTCTTACACATCACAGTTCATCATCAATGGCAGTCAGAACAGGAACTCAAGCAGGCCAGGAACCTGGAGGCAGGAGCTGATGCAGAGGCCATAAAGGGGTGCTGCTTACTGGCTTTGCTCCTCATGGCTTGCTCAGCCTGCTTTCTTATAGAACCCAGCACTACCTGCCCAGGGATGGAAACATCCACAATGGGCTGGACCCTCCCCTATTAATCATTAATTAAGAAAATTCCTATAGGTTTGCCTACAGCCCAGTTTTATAGAGGCATTTTCTTGAGGTTCCCTTCTCTCAGATGACTTTAGCTTTTGTCAAGTTGACATAAAACTATCCAGCACACTCAGGTTTCAGTTTTTCCCTGAAAACTAAACAAACTCATAAATAAAACACCCTTAAGGTCTCACTGGTATGTCCCCAGCTTTGATTCTATTTCTCATTTCTAATGGTGATGGATACCCAACACCTTTATTTTATCTTCCTATCATTGCTCTACATTCAAAATAAGTTCCCATGATTGGACTTTTCACCCTAACCTCACCCTTCCATTAAACCCAATAATCTCACCAAAAGGTGGATTCTCAAAAATCCACCTCCTTGACATCAGGGAGACCGTGTGTCCATCTACTTCTCATGGTACTTGTTTCTGTAAAATACCTATCCATCCTCCTCATCTTGGTGTGGCTCTACTGGTAAGCCTTGGCGGGGTTTTCCTTGCCTTCTCTGGTCTTCCTTCTCCATCTAGTTGCTTTGTTGAGCTAGCCAGACCCACCTGGTGGCTACCACCCGACTCACGATAGATGCTGTATACCTAAAGGTCTATGGGTCAGTCATCATAAACAGCATGCTGCTAAGCTGACTTTCCACACCCACATCTGCATGCAGAGCACAGCCTTCTCCAGTGTGCCTGCCCTGGCTCTCGTCCTCAGTCTTGAAGGCAAAAAGCATTGCTCTCACGTTTTATGCTTCTAACCCTTTCCAGGTCCAGGTTTCCCACCAGTTCTTCCTATTTCTTTGAAATCACTGGCTACACGTGTCTCTCTGCCCACTCCTCCCCATTAAAGGTCTTCATTGTTGCAATCATGCTTAAGTTTGTCCTCGCTGCACACGGTTCAACTGGTAAGACTAATTCCCCTGAAACACTGTGTGCATCAGATCATCTGCTTCTCAAGCCCATATGATGATTTACTGTTGGCAAGTGGAGAATGTTGAGAATGCTGTGTTTATTCCTCAACGGTCTCCAAAACCCAATCCTGTTCTATTGCTTTCAACTATCATGGCAATGTTATAACTCATGACTGTCCCCCCCTCCGAATCAAGCCAGACCATACACTCGGCGGTATTGTTGTGCTCATCCATCAGTTCCTTACCTGTTGTCTAAATGTCGTCTGTGTTTGAGCTGGCCAGAGTCCAGGAGGGTTTTTTTGGTTTGCTTGTTTGTTTTTAATCGGGGTTTTAAGTATTTTTCAACTCAACAGCCAGGGAGGAGGGTTTTTCTTATGGACTATGGGGAAGAATTCTAAGCAGAGAGTGAAGTACTTTCCTCTTTCCTCCTTGTGCCTTGGAGCTGCTGTGTATAAGTCAGGCAGGAATCCCACACACATCAGGCATCCCCTGCCTCACATCTGAATTCATATCAGCTTCAAAATGAAGCCAAGAGCAGTAAATGTGGGCTTTTGGAGGAAAAGCCAGGTTCAAAGGGGGTTTAATAAGGACTTCATCCTCATTTGCATTCTCCGAAGGGAATGGGTAGCATAAACACCTCTCTCTTTCATCCCTAAAGTGTTCTCTGTTGCTAGGTCAATCTCAAGGGTGCTCTATGCGCATAAGAACTTTCTGTTCAGAAACCAGATAATGCAAACTTCATCCTGCTTGGGTTTTATATAAGCTCCCAACATCGCCGGGATAAGTGGGACAAATTGAGATTTTTTTCCCTTTGCTTTTGAAGGCCTGATTTAAAAAAAAAATGTGGTATATATTTTAATGCTGAATATTTTAAGTCCCCCCCGCAAGCTAGCAAAAGGTTTTTATAATTTTGTATTAATTGAACTTTAAAATATTATGACAATATGTAAAAACTATTCGGAGAGTGATAGTCCAGGTTTGTCTTGTCCATCCTGCAGTATTCTATCCCCCAAGCAATGAGTTTACACAAGAGAGTTTATTCAAGAGGTGGCCACCATGAGGAGGGAATGCCCCAGACTCAAACCTGCCTCTCTGAGGCCTAGGGATGTTTATGGGATACAGAAACAGGATGATCTGAAGTGAGGCAAGTGTAGTGATGGGAGGCTAGGAAAGGTGACCTCATTGGTGGTCCACACATTTATTTTTAATCAGATTTCATAGTTCTTCATAGAACTCATGGTACTCCTAGCCCAACTTCCTGAATGTCAGGATCCATTTGTTCTGGTAGCTGTCCATATAAATTTGATAAATAAACTCTTCTGTATGTTTGGTATAAAGTGATCTGTAAATTGAGTGTGGGTCCTGTGAGGTCCACAAGTAGGCCACCAGACTGTAGTGAGAACCAAGTGAAGGGGCTGGATTCCACTAGTTTGAGCTAGATGAGGCTATCTCCAATCTCCTTTAAGATAAAACAAACAAATAAATAAAAGCCAGTAGAAATAATTGTCACCAGTGTGACCATACACTGGAGGTGCTGCCCCACAGTTGGGCAGGTGGGTTCTATTGCTTTACTGTGTCTTAAGTGATTTCTAAACCTTGAGGAAAGTGGGGAAGCTGGCATTTGATTCAGCTTCGCTGTGTATTGCAAAACAACACCATGCGCTCCCTGGTTTTTAAACTTGACTATGGAGGGAAAATGGTAGATGCCTCTTACAATAGGTAAAAATGCTACTCATTTCATTTGGGGACTTGGTTACAACAACGAGCTATGTAAAGCCCCTAGTTTAGGAGCTAATTTGAGATGATGAATAAGGACACTTCGCAAAGTGAGGTACCACAATGCGCGCTAAGCTGTGAAATAGACCGAACATACGGAAGAGCTTGTAAAATTCATATGGACAGCTACAAGAACAAACATCCTGGTACTCAGGAATCCGGCCTGTGAGTATCATGAGTTCCACACCAGCCTAGGGTACACTGAGGTCCTCTCTCTAAAAAACAAGGAACAGCAGAACACACATGTGTGAACTAGCTGTCAGACCAACATGCTGAACTCACCAGTGTCCTGGGATCCTTCCCCTCATTGCTACACTTGCTAAGGACTTGTAACCTTTAGCGTGGAGCCCAGTCACCCTGGATACCCGGTACAGAGCAATCCATGAGGATCTGCTCTCAACTTCTGTCATCCCATGTCCCATCTCGCCCTGCTGGCCAATGATTCCCAATGAACGATGTGAGAGAAGGAACCCTTTCCTGTGGCCACACATCAGTGTCCTGGGCACTGAGCTGCACAGCTGAGAGAAGAGTGGACCAAGAGGAGTAAAGGGAAAGTCATCCCTGGTTTTAGGGGCACCAGTGGAGGACAGCTGGGAACCCCTCTAGACCCCTGGTGCCTTTAGAAGAGCTTCAGGGTGTCCCCTTCCTCTCCATGTGTTTGTCTCTAGATTTGATTCCCATCTCTCTTGAAATCCCCCATGATTCCCATAGAAGCTGGTCTTCCGAGCGTCAAACTCTGCATCACATCCTTTATTCATGCATCTGGCCTAATGGAGCCCAGCTTCAAGACTCAAGTCAGTTCGTGTTCCTGTGGGGAGAGCTTGGCGAGAGAGAGCATGCATGTCTCCTGTCCTCTTGCCACCCAATGAGCAGAGGTGGCTCCTTGCTCCTCTGCTCTGTCACTCCATGTACACTTGAGTTTCTTTTTCATTGATTAACTGCACGCTGACGTTACCCAGGAAAGCATTCCTTACTCTAGTCTGGAACAAGAGACCTGAAGGGTGTCTGCCATTCATGCTGACCACAACAAAGGACAGAGGAGGTCAACTCAGTGCTCTGATTGATCATGTCTCCATTAGGCCTGCTGGACCTTGATGCTCATCAACTAGGAGAATGAGATAAGAAGGCTGAATCTCCAATACTGTAAGGCGGGATGCTTTTAGAAACAATGGGGAATGGGGGAGGGCCCATTTTTCAGGAACCCACACACCGGCCCCTAAGAGGGGAGAAACACATAAAAACTTAAATTCTTGCTTATAAGAGAGTGAAGGGGTAAGGTGACGGTTGAAAGGTCATAGTCTGCCATCTTCCAACATGCTGGCCTCTGCCTGACCTGGGGTGGGGGGCAAACTGGCACAGGTGGGTATACTGGTTGAAGTCCCCCCTTTTCACTCTTCCTGGACACAGTCTGTATCCTCATTCTCTACACGTTTTGATCATGGAGTCCTATCAAGAAAAGAACTGAGCACACTTCTCTGATTGTTTTTCTATACACGTTCATAAGTCATATGGGGAGGTGTGGCAGTCCTCTTCTCCCTCTTGGCGGCCATCAGTCTGAGAACACAAAGAGGCAGAAGTGGCAACAGGAAGTTTTGTATGGGGCCCGTGAGCAGGAACGGAGACAGTCCTCTGGGAGACTGCTTTTGATGAAATCAGGCATCTGGCAGCTTTCAGATAAGGTCAGCCCTCTAGACCTGGAGACATTCTCCAGATAAGGGCAGGTGGAGGCAGGAAGTTCTGCTGGGGAGGGAGAGAGTCCCGTACTTCAATCTATTGAGATAAGCTACCAGGCCATGGGAGGCTACAACCTCTACCAGTCAGTGAGAACATTCCAATATCGCCCCACTTTATTTTGTAATGAAAAGGTGTCATCATAAGCCCTGAAGAACCTGTCACCTGTGATAGAAGGGTCCAGGGACTGGTAATGAGCCATGACCTGATTGGTGGTAATTTTAGCAATGGAGGAACTGAAGCATCAAAATAAAACAGCATAATCAGAGCACTGATAAAGAGTAGGAGCCAAGAAAATAAGGGGTTATGGAACCAGCTAATGTGCTCCATGGGCTGGAATTTTGAGAGTAGGTCTTTGTGCAGATTGTTGAGGGTGTTGACATTAGTTTTTCAATGTCTGATTCGTTTACACAGAAGCAAGTCTCCCCATGTCCAGCAGTTATTGTGTCTAGGGTTCTTCTGTTATGGAGCACAACCCTGGCAGGACATTTCATCTATCTTTGGAGTGACTCGGGGCTCTGAGTTGTAGATATCATGGCCGATCAAGTCTGTGTCTGAAGTCTCCAGGCAGATGACGTGTCTGAACGATGGCAGTTGTTGCAGCCCTGGAAGATCCAAGGGAGATGCCAAGTCCTAGTCCTACCAGTAAAGGAAGGAATATTATAGCCGTTCGTTTCTCAGGTCCTGCCCAGACCCCTTTCCCGCCACGGTCCAGACAAATCTCTCTCACTCACGGTCCCACAGCTGCTCAGACCCAAGTAAACACACAGAGGCTTATATTACTTACAAGAGGTCTATGGCAGGCCTCTTGCTAGCTAGCTCTTATATCTTAAATTACCCCATTTCTATTCATCTATGTACCGCCACGTGTTCCGTGGCTTTACCTGCATGCCATGACATGTTGTTCCCTGGATGGCGGTTTGGCATCTGCCTCTCCTCTGCCTTTCTTCCTGTCTCTCTCTTGGATTTCCTGCCCGGCTATGTCCTGACTCACCAGCTTCTTTATTGAGCAATCATAGCAACACATGTTCATAGCGTACAGAACGACATCCCACAGCAGAATATCTCTCTTCTTTGGTCAGCAGCTATGCTGCTTCCTCCTCCTCACATAGATAGACCTGTGGAAAAATCGCAACACGGGTATCAAACCCTGGCAGGGGGTGGCTACGCAGGAGGTTATCTTTCCCTTACACCAAAGAAGAAGGGGAGGGGCGGGGATGCCTCTCGGCCTGGAAAGAGTGATGCTAAAGTGACGTAAAGGAGAGTGGTACTGACCAGGCAGCTGCCAGCAGAGATCTGTTGCTGGATGTATAAAAGAAGCAGTTAGAGACATTTGGGTGGGCGGAGAAAGGGAGAAAGTTAACCTATTGAACGTATTGTCGCCAGGGGGCGCTGCTGAGCATGTCTTCTTTGTTGTAGCTTCTGTTTAAGAATATTTTTATGGGTTAGCATGGCCTGGGAGGTCCTCCTCAGCTGCTGAGCAATATGAATATCAGCAGAGGGATGTATAGAATAACTGGTGGGCTATAGTTTTCCTATGACTCCTGCTCTTCATCTTTCATTCCAGGGGTCATCTATAATAATGGTGAGGTGGCTATTTAGGTTTTGAAAGAGGAACGACATCCTTGGGTTGGGGCCATCCACCGATCCAATCTCCTGAGGAGGAAGAGGAGCACGGCAGGGCTGGAGAGATGGCTCAGTGGGTAGGAACCCTTGTGGTACCAGCAGGAGGGGCTGAGCCTGAAAGTCCAGAACTCACATAAAAATCTGGTGTGGCCATGTTTGCACCCATAATGCCAACATTGTGGAGGGCAGAGACAGGAGGGCCCCTGGGGCTTTCCGGTCACCTAGCTCTAGGTTCAGTGACCCATCCTGTCTCAGGGACTACTTTCCTCCTCCTCCTCCTCCTCCTCCTCCTCCTCCTCTTCCTCCTCCTCCTCCTCCTCCTCCTTCTTTCTTCTTCTTTTTTTGTGAAAGTTAATCCATTGAACTCTAAATCTTCCCATAATACCAGAAAAAGAAAGTAACAAATCAAGAAAAAAATATAAAAAAAATTAAATCCAGCCCCGCAGCTTCTATTAACATTTTAGTTTACATTTTCAGTATTTTCTATACATACTGTCTTTTATAATCAATTAGGAATTGTTCTTGTTTCCTGGAAGCTTTCTTCTACACCTAATACATCATGAACACTTTCTCATGAACGTTATCCTTTGAGAACATAATGTGTTGATACATTATAATCCATGTAATAAAGATTCCATCCCAAGAAGCATCCTATAACTTAATAAGCCCCTATACCTACAGTGTGTACTTCCAAATTCTCCCAGCTCAACAGGACTTTGAGCATCTCTTACATAACACAAATTCTCCTCAGCGCGATTGCTGATTCAGAGACTCAAAGAGGACCCACGCTCATTCATTGTCCCATCCCTTAAAGCTGTGACTGGAAGCAGCCGAACACCCATGAAGGGAGGGTGCTGCCTGCCTCTGTCACCAACTTCTCGCTTGGATCAGTACATGTCGCTGCGTAGTTCATCACCGGCATTTTTATTGCTGCTGAGGGTAAATATTTTCCCACGATGGTTATCGCTTACTTGACCTTCCTTTCACATATTGCCTATTACATTCATCCACTGCAGTTAAATATTGGCCTTTTTAGTTAAAAATCTATGTATACATGAAAAACATGTTTCTCTCACACAGAACCCTATGCTTCACAGAGAAAGACAAGAGCCACATTTGGGCCTTATGAACGGTACATGGTGAAACACCAAATGATGTTGGGAAGAGAACTGTCCAGAAACCAGATCTTAAGGAGTAACCGCGACTCCGGCTGGAATTGACTTTGCTCTTTCTTCATGGGAAGTTTGTGGATGGTTTGGTGCCTTTCGGTTTCCAGCTGTCCCTGTCCTGAGGTCCAGCCCTTCGCTAGAGTTTTTGTCAGCAAGAAACAACAGAAGGAAACAATGTTTGTGTTGCCTAGCAACCAAACAGGCTCCTCGATGGTTTATGATTCTGACACGTTACATTAACAAAGCATTCCCAGCACTGCAGAAGGACCAATTCTCTTACAGTGCTAATGTAATCCTCCAGATAAATCATGCTGATCATACACAAGCAATCTGACAAAACATCTACTTAAAGTGACATAAAAAAGGTGACTTGGAACGTCTAACGCAGCCATTTCTTCTGGGGTGAAGTCCGTTCCTGGTGTACAGTTTCTTAACAGTCTATCACTTCTAATTCATGTAAAGCTTGTGCATTGCTGGGAAAGACTTCAAATTCATCGTCTTTGCAGTTTTCCATAGTTGGGCTTGTAAAAAACACTCACATATTTTTGTATTTAAAAGCCTGGGCCCTAGCGTCTTGGTATTTGGAGGTAGTAGAACTATTAAGATTTGGGCCCTGGTGTCTTCTGGGTTTTGAGTCTGTGCCCTTAAAATGCACTTGGATGCCCTGAGTCTTCCTCTTCCGGTTTCATTCCTAATGGTAAGGTGAAATCTGTTATGGCAATGAGGCCGCAGACACAGAAGCAACAGTATTCACAGAGCCTTCCCTGAGACCTTCAAAACATCAGCACAAGTAAACCTTTCCTCTTTACAAATTGATTAGTTCAGGTCTTTACTTATAGTAGCAGAAAGCTAACGGAGTTTTAATAGTTTCTCATCATTCCCATTAAGAGCTAGCTGAGATCTTACTCCCATTACCTTGTTTGGGGCTTCACTGTTTTAAATGTAAAATTCTACTGAATTAACCATTTGAAGGAAGGACAAAAGAGATAACGCCTTGTGGTCCCTTCTCAAAAACCAAGTGAGTTAATTCTCTTCTCCTGACCCCCTCTATGGCGAAGTGAGTCTCGCTTGTCACACTGATCTCTGGCTGACTCGAGATCCAGCTACACAGCCCAGTAAACCACAGGGTCCCTTACTTGTTAGAAGTGTTGAAGAACACTTTTTAAATATCTTTATTTTTTGTTTAATAAGATGCAAAGCCATCACCTAACCCACTGTTATAAAGGCATAAAAATGCTAATGTAATCTTTATAAGCCTGTTACTGCTTCTCTGAGAGAGATATAAGATAAATCAAGCCTACATCAATGCAGCAACCCCCAGAGCACTAGACAGAACCCCTCCCCTTGCCTACCACTAGGCAACGATAATAGTTGTAAACAGCAGATGTCAAACATCTGCATCTTGTCATTCTAATCCCAGGTTGCCTTCTGTCTGTATTTTTTTTTCTTCCAAAACTAAGAGCTTTTCAATTAATTTACAGGAGTTAGTCTTTAATCTTCTTCTGCCCGATTAGCGTACAACTCAAGCATATGCTTTTGACATGGTTTACAGAATTATGCTATGTGTGTCTCGTCTGCTTTTCTGCTTATGGATATGAAAATGGAAATGTGTGAAGCATCTGGTGGCGGCCCTCACTTCCTCCAAAGAATCTAATTTCTCATAGAGTCAGAAGTTTTATCTCCAACTGACCGCATGCACGTGGATGAACTGCCTTCTCTCATTTCTAAATATAACAATATAGAAATTCTATATTGTTATGCAAAAACTCGCTTTGCCTCTCAAAGTTACTAGGACACGACACAGCATATTAGTAAAACACACACACACACACACACACACACACACACACACACACACACACACACACAAAATTATTGAACCTCATTAAATAATCAGATTCTTTGCCTGGTCCTAGTCCCTGGCTCCTGAGAGGCGGACTGAACCTTTGGGATTTCCCGAGAGAGAGGATAATCTTCATTCTTCATGGTGGATTCCTCAGATCACACCTTTAAGACTGCCTACATCTCCCAACTCTGGAGGAGCGGAGAGAGATGGATACTGAGTTCAAATGTGTGGCCAGCGATTCCATCAATAACGACCATGCCAGCCCCGGTAAAAATCTCTGGCTGCGGGAGTTTTGTGGCAAATTAAAATACACAGAGACACACCCAAGAAATTAATCCTCTGATTGAAAGAAAAATATAGATCAGTTGAAAGGTTTGAAATGGGAGGCGCTGTATTGGTCTCCTGCACTAGAGAGATGATTTCCAGTTCCTTTCCCTGGCATTAGGAAGACTCTGTCTTAGCATTTTTGATGCAAGGCACAGCCGCGACAAGCACATAATGACCCGGAAGCTTTCATCTTCAAATACACTTTGATGTGAGAGCCAGGGTCTGCAATGCATAAATAATATGGGCACTGTAGTACAGGAAGGTGAAAACGCAAGTGTCTCTTCAGCCAAAACATCCTGTAAGTTAAGAATGGCATGGCCAGTTCTGTTCCAGATGGGAAGTTGCTATATCCAGAGATTTGACTTGGTTATTATTCCAATAAGCATGCTTTCAGTTAAAGCCCTTGAATTAAGGTATTTCATGCGCAATACGAGGAAGATTATCTCAACCTATTCGCACATTGCATGCTGGGATTGGAATAGACACTCCTGGATAGTATCTAAAGGCTCAACAGGTGGATACCGAAGATCCTTTGATATTAGAATGTGTCAGAGTGACAGATGAGAGACAAGTTCAGCCAAGAAGGCATCCTGGGAAATAACCAAGATATCAGGTAAAATGGAAGCCTTCAAAATAAAATAAAGAGAGTGAGTCATTGAGCCTAAAAAAAAAAAAATCTAGGCAATAATATCCTAAGACAAATTAAAACAAGCAAAAGGGCTGAGTGAGAGGAAAAGTAACTCTCATCAACCGAATTCGAAGTAATTACTTTTGAAAAAAAAAAAAAGCAATCACAGGCACCAGCTCTTACAGACAGATGAATAGAAGCATTACGGTCATACAGTGGATAAGAGCGAGGACCTCAGTCTACCACCACAGACCTGTGCTGCCAGCCGAGCAGGCACAGCATAGTCAAGGACCACACATCAGCAGGAAGCAGCCCCTTAGCCTGAGCAATGGAATGCTTACTCACTCATGATCGCCAGAACCTACAGAGGTCTAAATAACAGGCTGTTTTCCAACGATATGACCAGTCCAGGCTGTCCGTGCCAGCATGGACCAGCTACAGTAAAGACAACAACTGAGCACAGAGCTTAGAGGAGGTTCTTCACCAAAGATGTTGGAAGCCCCTGAGATGGCTCAGTGGTTAATAGCACATGCTGCTCTTTTTGAGGTTCCGGGTGTGGTTCCCAGCTCCCATATCAAGTGCTGCCACTTGTAACTCCAGCTCCAGGGGAGGGTTGGATGTCCTCTTCTTGTCTCTACAGGCACATGCACACACACACACACACACACACACACACACACACACACACACACACACACACAGAGTTTGTTGTCTGTTTTTTGAGACAGGGTTTCTCTGTGTAATAGCCCTGGCTCTCCTGTAACTTGCCTTGTAGACCAGGCTGCCCTTGAACTCACAGAGATCTGTCTGCCTCTGCCTCCCTGAGTACTGGGATTAAAAGCATGCGCCAATAAATATATTTTTAAAAGGGGGTGTTGGAGGGTTAAAAGAAATCAACCCTTTTGTTCTACCTGTTAATTTGTACACAGCCTCTTAACTGTCCATAAATGGATTCATCAAAGTTGGCAAGCAGTTTATCCCCTTCAATGATTCAAACATCTCTATATTAAACTTGAGTTGTAGCACTCATTTGCTTTGTGAGCAGATTAATAATTAACAAACATGCCACATTCCCCTTCCGGCCCATTGCTCCCAGGGTGTCTCTGAGCGTGTCTGAATGGTCGCTGTTTCCCAGGAGGTCAAGCTCCAGCACCTTCCACAGCTACCCCGCTACTGAATTAGTCACACTATAGGTTTGCCAGTTATTTCCACCATCATGTTAGGAAAATGCCATGAGTTGTAGTGGTTTACAACACTATGGATTCCTCACTGTCCTCATCAGCTTATGGGAGGCAAAGCCTGGTGTACCAAAATGCCACCAGTTGTCTGAGAACGCCTCTTGCCCAGACAGAATTTCAATTTACTGCATTCTGCCAACATGTGCTCAGCTTGATTCCAAGATTCAATGCACCCCGTTCCATTCCTTGCCAGAACTGACCTTTTTTTTTTTTTGCCCTCCGTAATAATGTAGAACAGTGGTTCTCAACATGTGGATCGTGACCCATTTGGGGGGGTCAAACAACCCTTTCACAGGGGTCTCCTGAGACCATTGGAAAACACAGATATTTACATTATGATTCATAGCAGAAGCTTAATTACAGTTAAGAAGTAACAATGAAAATAACTTTATGGTTGGGGGTCACCACTATATGAGGAACTGTATTAAAGGGTCACAGCATTAGGAAGGTTGGGAACCACTGATTTAGAACCTACACAAACTTCCACCCTTTGAGTCACCATTATCTCTTCTGTGAACTTTTCCTTGACTATCCTTCACGCGAGCATACGCTCCGGATCCTTTCTGGTCTTCAGTCACGGTTACGACTGAGGAATTATGTTAGTTATAGGCCACTATTCTCGGCATCATTTAAGGCAGGAACCATGTCTTAAATATTTATGCAAATTAATGAGAAAATCAATGAATACTCGGCACTGTAAATCATTTGACAGCTTGTGTAGTATTTTCTTAGTATGATGAAGTAGGTAATTAACCTTATATAAATTTAGGAGAGAATATGATGAAAAGAGGATTAACATCGCTTCATAATAACAGAGAAAATGCTGGGGGTGTAGTGCAGTGGTCTAGCACTCATCTAACATGCATGTGGTGCTGGCTCAACACCCCCACCACACACACACACACACACACACCAAACAGCAAACAGTACCACTGAAAACAGCAGGTGAACACAGCAGGGCTTCACTGTGAAGATCCTGGGTCAAGTGGAAAGATGCCCACACCCGCCACACTACCAAGCATCTAAACCCACAGTGCTAATGACATCACTTATTAGAGGCTACCTTCGACATGGCAGGAGGGTTTGAAGGACTGTCATCCCACTCCAACAGAACAATAAAATGTTTGCCTCTCTTAAGGCAGATAGACCAAAGACCCCAGGGAGGGAAAAATGCAGGATTTCCCCTGGCTTGTCAACACTGTGAGTCACCATCTGGTCCAGACAATGGGGAGACACAGCCACTCACAGGCCTTCCGGCCTTCTCCCCCTTTTAGCAAAGTATGGACTGGACCTTCATAGGTGGGATTCCTTCACTTCACTCTCGGCTCTTCTTCAGCCTCATTTACCACACGGGGTAATCTGAGAGTCTTTTCTGTAACTGTGCGAGGTTTACTGTCAACTGAAATTAAGAGAAAACACAAGAGTTTTAACCCAAGTCAGTCCTTCAGAACCCATCCAAGATAAAGGAAGAGGCCAAGCAGTAGTGGAAGAACTGGCCTGGAGCACAGCGGCCCTGTTATAAAGGATATTTCAGACGGAGCTGGCCAAAATCAACCACAGGACTCAGAAATCTGAAAACTCCTACCTCTAAAGTAAATGAGTTCCCAGTTCCCAGCATGACTTGCTTTATGCCCAGGATGCGAAACAGAAGTAGGTATTTTAATTCACACTTCTGCTGACTCAATGCCATCATCCACAAAACCAGCCTTGAACAATGATCACACAAACCTCCAAATTGGAGTAAAGCCCCGTGGCCTGCGATCATTAGCCATGTTAAATTCCTAGGAAAAGTTGAAAGTCTTGGGCAGGCATCACACAGGGACCTGTTCAGGATTCAGGTCAAGCTCAACACCCATATCATTGCCAGTTTAGGGACTATGTTTGGCTGCTAATACCAGTTACCCCAAACTCAAGGTCCCAAACAAGCCAGGATTGTTTCTTTCTTTCTACAGAGACGGGTAGCCAGTGGTGGTGATGGACCTCCACTATTACAACAGGGGGCCAGAGTTCTCAGAGTGTGACCCAGAATGGCTGGACAGCCACCTTGGTGAGGAAATGGGAATGAAATTAGCATGTCAGCATGTTAGTCTCTGTAGAAGTTTTCTATGGGAATACTCTATGATCTCGGTTCATTTTGTACCCAGCACTCAGCCACATGGTGGTGTGTTATTGCTGGTGAGGCTTGAAGAATATGATGCCCTTGGAGCCTTGTTATCAAAGGAAAAAGGAGAGGATTTAGGGGCGTGTCTGCTGGAAAGGGCACTGTGGTGCCTCCCTGCTCAAAGGCCAGTCTAAATAAACGCAGGTCCCAGAAATGCTGCTTAGCTCACAGCTTGGGCCACGACTCTGATGTCAAGCTCCCTGCACAGCTGAGCAGCCTGTTCTGGTTTTAAATTTTGAAACAATTCATTTATACAACAGTTTTTAACAATCCTTAAAACAACAAAATCCTTAGTATCAAGTAGTTATAAAAATAACCAATTGAGTGTCTGGATGTGGCCTTGTGTTCATTATTTAAGGAGTTGGTAATGTTTTGTTTCATTATTTAAGGAGTTGGTAATGTTTTGTTTCATTATTTAAGGAGTTGGTAATGTTTTGTTTCATTATTTAAGGAGTTGGTAATATTTTGTTACAAACTGCTGGGCCTAGCAATAATGAGATATTTCAAAGAAATTTACACATGGAAATTTGCTGAGACTCTTAATCTGTTTATCTACAGGCAATTCTGGTTCTTTGATTATTTTAAGGGAAGAGCTAGATTTCCTGGACTTTTGCCCAGTGTGATGATGTCTCCTTTAGAAGTGGCGTCTAATGGTTCACACACAGCTCAAGAGACAGAACACCGTTATGACAGCACATCTTTTTTCACTCATCAAGTGCCCACTGTGTTCATGGTCTCCATTATGCCATGAAGTCTTACCTGGTACAAAAACAAGATTTTTTTTTTTTTTTTTAAGAATTCCATTGCTGGGTCATCAAATGAGAATCCTTCCTGCTTACTCCAAATTAAATGGAGTATACATTTCCCCAAAGTCCTTAGGCTGACATGTTTTGTTTCCTGTTTATCCTATAACAATATGTGCCAGGTGTGGTTAACACTGCACACCTTTGGAAGAGTTTTGATTTGCCTACTAACGTCCAGAGGCTCGGTAGTGAAGAACCTGCCTATTCCTTAAGCTTTGTTTGTAACCCTCAAAACTTTAGCTGTAGCGTACTCACAGACATGTGCAAGTGGTGAATAACTTACGTCACCCGGTGCACATTCTGATCCTTACTGAGGCCTGCCCAAGGGACATTGTGCTTTCATGCATGGGACCCACACGTGAAACCGTGTCTTCTGTGTGGTCGCCTTAGTGCTGAGGGGTTTGGCTGCAGCACGGTGGTAGAGGGTTTGCTTAGCACGCCAGAGGCCCAAGGTTCAAAATCAGGACTGCGAAAAGCACAAAAGGCCCAAAGACGTGCTGAGCGCGGGGTAGTGCCCTGAAACACAGAGGCTTCTGTGTCCTCATCCAGAAATCAGGCAGGTGGATGGGCTTCACACCAGCAGGAATTACACAGCTCTGTCAACTGTGAGAGCAAGGTGACTCTTTCAACAATGTTCACTGAATAAGGGTTCTTAAGAAGTTTGCCCCATAGCCGGGCGGGGCGGTGGTGGCACACGCCTTTAATCCCAGCCAGGAGAGTTCCATGACCATCTTCAAAACTACACAGAGAAACCCTGTCTCAAAAAACAAAAAACAAAAACAAAAACAAAACAAACAAAAACAAAACAAAACAAAAAAAAGAAGCTTGCCCCAGATCAGGTGTATACTCACTCATCAGTTGATAAAAATGTGAGCAGAGTCTTGCAAGATCAAACCCTATACAAGATCAAACCCTATACCTCCCCAATCACTCATTCACATGCACAATCCTAGGGCCTCCTGTGACTTTAGAGGGTAAAACTGCCACGAAAATGAGAACCACCACCTCTGTTCTTCTGCAGGTGGCCCGTGTGGTAGCCCTTTCTCCACACCGCCACGGCTAAGCTCCAAGTGTTGTTCTATACTGCAGAAAAAGAGCCTGGGAAAAAGCAGAGGGCTGACCTCATAATGTCCTCTGAGTGGCGAGAAGAATTAGGACTACATAACTGTGTGGTCTAGTGATAGGTCAGTGTCCCAGCCAGCAGCATGGAGTTCCCCAGAGAAATGAGTCATTTCCTTCTATTTGGGTAGGTGCAGTGTGGCGGCCAAGGACTCAGCTACTGGTGTCAGAGCGTTAGAACCCTCCCACCCCCTCTCTCTCTCACACACACAGAGTCACACAAGGGTCTGTTCATTTTAAATTACTCTGCCCCATTAATTTGTGTAATAAACAATTACCTAGTTCTCACTACGGACCATGTAAATAACTCAGAAATACTGAACATTCTCAAGAAATGTGATCTCATAAAAAGAAAAGAAAGGAGGGAGGGAGGGAGAAAGGGACGGGAGGGAAGGAAGGACAGAAGGACATCTGTTTGTTCTTGCCCTCACACCCTGCTTCCCGCCCCAGCTAAAGCAGATTCTGGTAAGCAGAACTCTTGACAAAACGACGTGAGATGGGCTATGCCTGTGTTAGTGTGTCTATGTGGGCCTGTGCAAGATGCGGGTGTGCCCATTTTGGTGTGCTTCTTTGGGTGAGCTTAATGATCATCGTTGATCTCAGCCTTCGGTCAGTATGTCCGGTGCGGTATCTTCCACGGGGTCTTGGGAGAGCTGGGTTGCTGCTTCCTTCCGGTCTGGTTGTGAGTCATTTCACCGAGAGTGTCACTGGAGCCACTTTGCTTCTGAGACTGTTTAAACCCTGACGTTTACCCAAAGTCACTAGCAATTTATCTTGTCATGGACTGCTCTATTAGGAACTCGCGAAGATGACACGGGATTTATGGGAAGCATCCGACTATTAATTTTTAATGAGAATCCAATATTCGTCGTACTATCTCTTTCTAGTGTCGCACGGTGAGATTAATTTGCATTCGTATAAGATAAAGAAAAGCTAAATGCTGGTGTGTGAGATGGGGGCTTGTGGCTCCGAGTGGTCACTGTGGGATTATCATCTTCTAGCACAGTGGTTCTCAGCCTTCCTAACGCCGTGACCCGTTAATACAGCTCTTCATGTCGTGGTGACTCCAACCACAACAGTATTCCATTCCTGCTCCATCGCTGTGATTTTGCTAGCTACGAGTCATAATGCAAATATCTGATGTGCAGGACAAAGTGACAGGTGCCCCCCCACAAGGGGGTCGTGACCCACAGGTTGAGAACCTCTTCTGGGGGTTCACTGCTGCTCTCCTCTTTCTTGGTGAGGCTCTGTGAAATGAAAAGAATCCCTAGATTTCTCTCCCTTGAAAACAGTGCCTGGGTTTAATCTACCATCCATTCCTCAGTTCTAAGAATTCAGTTTTATACATAAACGGAAAGCTAAAATGAAACAAAATATGAAGACATGATAAAGAGATAAAGAGAACTAGAAAAGGGTCAGGTAGATAGAGATAAGGGGGAAATTAAAGGAGAGATGGAGAGAGGGAGGAAGAGGAGGAAGGGAGAGGAGGTGGAAGAGAAGGAAGAAGAAGAGGACAGAAGAGAATCGGCCATAAAATCACCACCAGAACACCTCATCCTTCTTCTAGAAATTGTTTGAGATGGCTTACAAAATTAACTTTCATTATTGCTTCGCTATTTAGTATCAAATAATTAAAGCAAGGACCCAGAATTTTAAAAAAAGAAAAGAAGCAATAATGAACGTGAAGCATCTATTGAGCCAGGGAACACTGACCAATGACATTTACAAACAGTGCCTCCCTACAAATCTGAGTGCTGACGCTGAAGCAAAGCGAAGAGTCTCTGAAATGTCAGCCGGGCCACAGACAGGCGCATCACTGCCAGGCATGTGATGTGGGGAATTACCCCCAACTCACAGATGCCCTTGCAATACCTGTCGTTAGCCAAAGAGGGTGGGCTCTTGGGAAATATCTTTTTGGAATTCAGTTTCTGGGTTTTAAAGAAACTCAGGGGAAGACCATCTTCCAAAGCCCTGGTTACATTTCCAGTATTCTCTTCTGTCATGTAAACGAGCTCCCTAGATGTGTTGCCTACCTGAGCTTCAGATGGCTGTAGCTAATAACGTCTGCAGGTTATCATCACAGAGATTATAGGAAAACTACCACATAGTGCCAGGCCTGCCACAAAAATAGTTTTAATGTATTATTACATAAAATAACTGTGGGTATGTGTGCATGCGTGCATGTATAAGATTTAAAGGAAAGCTATAAAATCATCTGTAATAAGAAAAAATATTGACATTTAAAAAAAGTAGTAATAATGGAGTTCATCATAACTGCAATATTTTAAAGGAACAATAGTTAAAACAAGAACACTTAGGAGGAAAAACAAAAAAGACATCTAAAGGGAGACAAACAGGTGGAAGAATTAACTGTACCGAAGAGCTGATTCTCAGGTAACTATTAATTTAACTAATAAAATGTAATATAATTAATAAATAAAACCACAAAGTAAACCCTAGACAAATGTCCCATCTTGCCTTAAGTCTGTGACAATAATGGCATTTTATCTTGTCTCTTCCCTTCTCCAAATGACTTTCCTCTAAGCAGGCCCAGTAGACCCATCACTTTCCCACTTAAATGCTTTTGCATGTGCTTAAGTTTGCACTCAAAACTCTCTACCCAGCCTGTGAAGGTGCAGGGACCTGCTGCTGTCCACTTTGATGTCACCATCTGAATCACGGTCCGGGTTTCCATCTCCCTGACCTGCCCCATGGAGGAGCTTCATGCAAGTTCTTACTGCACAGACTTGGCATTTGTGGTGGGTGGTTGTCTGTGCCACGCCCTGAAGTACCACCCCCAGTGAGGCAGCAGGGAACTGCTAGGTACCAGCCCCTTGGACGTGGCCGCCAGGGACCCTTAAGACCTGAGATGCACTTATGCGCTCTCTCTCTCTTTGCTACCTCGTGGTCTTGGATGCTGGTGAGGATCAAGGCAGAGCTCTCCAGAGAACCGCGTTGGACTGTGCCCCACCATTCCAGGATTCTGCTACCACACTTTTATTCTGGTTGTGAGTTAACCCCCAAATAAATTCCTTTGACCATCAAATAGACTCCGTGGATTTTTCCCATCAGGCACTTGTTATTATCTTCTCTGCAGTGAGGGATTTCCCCCAGGCATTCCTAGAACCTGATCATTTGGTTCTTTCCATCCTCATGGTCCCTGGACAGTATATGTTAGCATAGACTCCTTCACCCGCAAACGAACTTTCAACTGTCAGGTTTCATCTCCAGTACGAACTTATAAGGACCAAGAGCAGTCTGTTCATCTGTCTGTCTATTTGTCTGTCAGTTCTGGTTGACTGTTGTGAACCTACAGACTCTAGATTGCAACTCAGTGAGGGCAAGAATTTCCCCTCACCGTTTCTACAACTCCAGCACCCAGACATTACCTACCGTGTAGCAGGCTTTCAACAGAGTATGGGTTTAGACATCTTAATAGTGAGGATAGTCTTCCCAACATGCAAATTGGACAAAACATAATAATAAAACGTATTCATATACTGTCTGTAGACTTAAAAATCTACATATGAAAAAAACATCAAGAGTAAGATTATGAAACAAAGTAAGAATATTTTTAACATGTCGAGGGGTTAATATAATTAATACAGGTTAAATATTTTGAGTAAGAAAGGAAAACATTAGTCCCTCCAAAGAAAGCGTATGGCAAAGAGATAAAAAAAGAGAATACAAGCCGTGTAGACACAGGAAACAACTGGCCTTCTTACTCTTCACAGAGGAAGTGCGAACAATGAGGTGTGTTCAGTTGTGCTGTGCATACACGTAGGTGGAGCCCAAGGTACTTCCGGAAGGAATACTTCTCGGAAGGAATGCAGAGCTGTCACCAAAGCCTTAAAAGTGTTCATACATTTTGTCTCTATGGTTCCACCGAAATCAGGTGTAAGAAAAAGATTTGTGGAGTGCTTAAGTTCGCACTCAAGTATTTCTGGTGTCTTTTACGAATTGTCAAGATCACAGGTTCTCAACAATACAGTACTTGCTAATGTGTAGTGTGTTGATGTAACTAAACACAGCAGCTACCTAAAACCACACTCACAAAAAATTCACCAATACAGTGCATGAAAGACATGGATATTTATATTGTCCTAATGCATACAATAACTCTATGTTACATACGTGCACCTTTTCTTGGTAAACCTATCATTTTTCTATTCTTCTATTTTATGCATATTCATGCAAAGACAACTGAAAGAAAAAATAATAAGTAAGTATTATTGTAAGTAGTCTCATTTGAGGCTGGGAAGACTGGCCAATTTATATTTGGAATACTATTTCTGTGTGCTTTGTGAGCTATTAGAAGCCAATGCTATTTTATGTTTTCAGAAAACAGAAAACAAATCGTGTAAAAAAAAATAGTACTTCATTCTTGGAAAATTAGGTTTCTATAGTGTGTTATGAAGTAATCAGAAAGCAAAATAAGAAATTGGGGTAAAATATGGAGTGTTTTTACAGGACACACTGTGTTTGATTTAGATGGACTCTGTTCTTTCTTGACCATTTGGTTATTGATATTAAATCCCAGCATTCATGGTATAAGCCACACTGTAATCTACATCATACATTCCACACCTGATACAAAGCCTCATCACAAACTTTATGATAAAGGATTTTATCTAGAAATGATCTGAGTTTAGTTCCATTTCTGTAGCCAGCAAGTTCATGTATTCATTCAACAGACAATTACCTGACTACCCAAATACTTAGACAACCATCTAGATGTTGGGGAACACAAATAATCTGTGCACCTTCAAATATCTACCCATTGTAGATGTATGTAAGCATTACAGATGTAAATATATAGGTGTGAATATCATCAATTAGTCTAATTACTGCATGGACTGGTACCTGAAATTATTTCATAGTGTGGCATGTACTGTGGGTTAAATGGAGTTATGGGATGGCCAGTTGGAGAGAATTCTTGATTAAACCCTGAAGTAGTTTGTTGAGACTTTCTTATAAATCACCACAAACTGAATAGCATAAAACAATGTGATGTCTTCACTGTCAGCCCTGGGGGCTGAAGGTGTGGAGTCATGGTGTTTGTAGAAGATGGAAAGGAAATGTTTTTTTCTCAAGTTTCCCCCACTGGAGACACTTGGCATCTATCTCCGCAAATGGAGATTGTCTTAGTTGGGGTTTCTATTGCTGTGATGAAACACTATGACCAAAGCCACCTGGGGAAGAAAGGGTTTATTTGGTTTACACTTCCACATTGCTGTTCATTGTTGAAGGAAGTCAGGACAGGAACTCAAACAGGGCAGGAACCTGGAGGCAGGAGCTGACACAGAGGCCATGGAGGGGTGCTGCTTACTGGCTTGCTCATCATGGCTTGCTCAGCCTGCTTTCTTAGAGCACCCAGGACCACCAGCCTAAGGAGGGTAACACCCACAATGGGCTGGGCCCTCCCCCATCAATCACTAATTAAGAAAATGCCCTACAGCTGGATCTTATGGAGACATTTTCTCAATGAGGTTCCCTCCTTTCAGATGACTCTAGTTTGTGCCAAGGTGACATAAAACTAGCCAGCACAGGGACAAAATGGGAGACAGATTCCAACAGATACAAGCAAAATGCAGAAAATTATTAGAATATGATTTAAAAACTTAGATTCGACTATGAAGGAAAATCTAAAAGAAATGGATTACTTTCTTTTAGATGTGTATGACTTACTGTCTTAGGATTTTATTGCTGTGAAGAGACACCATGGCCATGGTAACTCTTATAAGAAAAATATTTAATTGAGGTGGCTCGCTTACAGTTTCAGAGGTTCAGTGCATTATCATCATGGCAGGAAGCATGGCGGTGTGCAGGCAGACGTGGTGCTGGAGCTGAGGGTGCTACATCTTGCAGGTAACAGGAAGTCAACTGACAGTCACACTGAGGGAAGCTTGAGCAAAAGAGGCCTCAAAGCCCACCCCCACAGTGACGCACTTCCTCCAACGCCATGCCTCCTAATAGCACCACTCCCTTTGGGGGCCATTTCCTTTCAAACAATCACACCTACCAAAATTAAAACGAGATGAGATCAATAATTAAAATAGGTCTGTAACAAGCAACATATTTGACCCAGTAATTTGAAAAAGCAAAACAAAACTCCCAAGTAAACAAATTCCGGGGGCTGGGGTTCTAGAAATCCCAGGGTCCCTTGCTGGCCTTCTCTCTTCTCCCACTGATCTGCATCCAGCCTGTATCTACTATCTGTAACTTGATGAGGAGAAGGAACGCAGGGCTATTGGAACAGTCAAAATTCCATTTTTGCACAGCACAAGTCTCTCCTGTAGCTGGTTTAATAATTCAGGCAGGGCTGGGGAGACCCAACCTTGCAGCTGCTGTACAGCTCCCCCCACTTCCCCCCAACACACACACATACACACACACACACACACACACACACACACACACACACACACACACACATACACACACTTCCCTTTGGATTGAGCTGGGCCTTGGTCAGGCTGCCAAGAATTGCAGTACACAGTGTAGACACTGAGCCTGACTCGTTAGGAGGAAAGTCCGGGAACTCAGCATTCTGAAGGGACTTTAAGGTTAGACAAACAGAAAGCTGGAAATGAGCCGCACACTGGTGGTGAAGAACCAGTCTAGTTCAGGTGAACGTAATTTGCCAGAGTAATGCACAGAGTTCATTTGGAAGCCAAACCAGAAAGAAGCAGGTTCTCAATACACACTTTGTAATCGACTGTTAAGTGCTCTTGGTCACAGGTAGAATCCAGGGTGGGAATCAGTGACTGAGCACAGAGTGGAAACCATGGCAGCTGTGACAAGGCAGGCTGCTCTCACTGACTGTCGTCCACTGGCAGAAGGGAAGTCATGCTACTCTGCAGATGCCCCCTCTGTTATCCTCAAAGCCCACGAAGTTGCCCTCCTCTGCCTGAAGGCAAGAGGTGTTGACTCTCTTTCCAGATGCAGAGAAAGCCTGGACCGAAGGAAAGGCCATGTTTGCCTGGGAGTTACCAGGAGTCACGGCTGGGACGCCAAACACCGGCGTTGGCAGTCACACTCGCGACAGAACAGCTAAAATTCGCACATCTGATTGGTGAGTGGCTGCAGGGGCCGTTTGGTGGTTAAGGGCACTCGTTACTCTTCTGGAAGACTGGAGTTGGAGTTCCAGCATCCACATCGGGTGGCGCACAACTATCTGCAACTATATTTCCAGGGGATCTAGGGCCTTCTCCTGGCCTCTGTGAGCACTTGCCAACATGTGGGGTGTGCATTCGTGCACACAAACACATACACACACACACACACACACACACACACACACACACACACACACACACTTGTTGGTAGGGCTCTCAAACCAATTTGTGTTCCCTGAAAAGTGCCCCACTCTCTTGAATCGTGTCCGGCAAATCAGTCGTACAAATCTGCATGAAAGAAAGCAGGACAGGCCTCTGCACATCTACCCCAATCCATTCACTTAAAGACTGGAAGGATTGTCCCATGTGAGTAATTTCTAGATAATTTAAAGTAAAACTTAGAATGTAATAAACGAGAAATGACATTTAAGAAGATTGGAGAACATGTGTAGTGTATTATAACTTGGGAAGGAAAAGTCAAACACAATCCGAATGAATGGAAAGACCATTTATAAAGGAAAAGAATAGTAAAAGAACTGAAGGTCAGTGCACTGTAAAGGGCTCGATACTGTTAAATGACACTCATTTGTCAAAACAAAACAAAGGTCAGAGAGAGCGTGGTACTTCCTCTGCATCCGAGAAGAACCCATGGCACGGGCACACCCCACTGTGCACTAACCTTCCTGACTCTGAACTCACCAGCACACTAAAGACAACTTCCCTTCTTCTTCTTCCCAGACCGTCTCCTGTGCTTCAATCCGTCTTAACTCACGTTTGTCTGTAGAGATAGATGCCTAGACTTGCTAGCCTTCGTGGAACTCGCTTGGAGGTCTAAATAGTCTCAAGCTCACCGATCAATAAACAGTAAATCGGCAGTCGAGGCTGCCCACGGTCTCCATCCCTTGTCCAAGGCGACCATCACTCCCCTCGGTCACTGTCTCCTTCCACTGCCACGGTCTAGCAGCTTGTCTCATTCTCCTGTGACTGTGAAGGAAGGAACCCCAGGATCGTTTCTCCAGGAGATAGAAAAGTAGATGGGAGATGTGAAAAAAAGGAAGCATGTGAAAAAAATGGACAACAGAGCAGAGGAAGGGAAAAGTGAATGCCCACGTGGTCTGAACCGTGAAGACGCATTTAAGCAAGTCTGCACTCCAGTTGAGACTTTTAAAGTAACCTCAAGTCATTGTGACGGTGGCCTTAGATTAGTTAGGTTAGTTTCTGTCATTCCAGGGGTCTTCTCTACCTATGTGGTTAAGGACACGCCAATGGCCCAGTCGTTTTTCAGACGGCAAGCTGGGGCCCATTAGACAGAGCGTCAGTCTCATGACTTATAACCAGTCTTTTTTGAAAACTGAGAGACTAGATTAAGAATAGGAAACGAAACACAAGGCAAGAAAGTTTCCTTTTGAAATTTGTGCTTCCGTTAGCGTGTTCATCAACTATCTGTACATTATATATGCATGTACTTACATATAATGGGAAAATGTTATACTTTAGATCCATGTATAACCTGGTGATACAGGCTGTGGTGTGAAAATAATAAAACAAAATAAGCAGTAACTATTCCAACTAATAATCTACCTGTATAATATGCTGACTAAGCAGTCATTCTAAGCATAGCTGAACACTCTCGGCACATATTCATTCGCTCAGTCAAGGTTCTTGTAGGGTAGCTCAGGCTTGCTTCACGCGCATCAGCCTCTGGGTTTTGAGTCCTGTCTCTCTGCACCCCTCCCCCATTAACACGTTAACATGTGTTTTCCTGCGATCCCTGTTATGGCAATGACTGACTTCAAACTGGTGTACTAGCAATGCCTCAGGTGCTTCACAGTCTTCCTGGAGAAGACTCACTGGCTGGTCCTGCCCATCACCATTTTGCAATGGTATTTGCTCCGCCCATGACCTTGGGCTATATAAGGTGCTTCTTGCCCTTGTAAGTGACCTCTTAAAAGGAAAGGAAGAGTGGTCACGTGGGTCCTTCCTTTTTTTTTTAAATGGGTAATAGGGATTTATTAAGATATTAATTGAGGAAATACACTCACGAATACAGAATGGAATAGACAGCTGATGTCATCCTCTGATATGACCTGGTGCCAATCCACCTGGCGGTTCCATCAAACCAGGAAGCAGACAGCAGGGAGAAGGGGATCATGACCCTTCTCCCTTACCTTTACCCTTTGTTTTTCCTAGATAATACTTGATAATCATTCTTATTGTAGATAGTTTGCATTAACTTCTTATTTAGACAGAAAGGGGAAATGTAGTAGTATTTGCTCCGCCCATGACCTTGGGCTACAGGACCGGAAGGAGCGGTGATTCCTGCCATTGTATGTGACCTCTTACCATTGGGCAACTCACTCACCAGTGACATGCCCAAGGGTGGTGGCCATCCTCAACCCCATGCCCCACCTGTCTTTTCAGCTAACGATTATATATCTTTAAAATAACTGTAGGTGGAAATCAGATGTGCGTTCAGGGTAAAAAAGAACGTTTGAGTAAGACAGTCTCTTAGACTAGTGGGACCTCTCACCTTGTCCTAATTACGAAATAGTGGGACAAGTGAACACGGGACAAAATGGGACACAATAAAGGAAGAATGACCTTCAGGGCCAGCTCAGGCTCTGAGCCCAGAAAGACCTGGCTAGTCTGGTCTAAATGGAGTGTGTGCGGGGCCAGCACTTAGTGGTGCTCTGGGCTTGCTTCGCATCTCTCTACTCTAGGCTCTTCTTACAACGGTCACTCCACCCAGGTCACTCCACCCACAGCGTCTCTTCATTTGCCATCAGGAGAGTTTTAACTCAGACACTCGGAGGGCAAACATCTCAGTATCTGAAAGATGGGCGAAGCTGGGTGCGACAGTGTGGGGTTGCCATCCTGGGATGAGGCTAGGAGGACCGTGGCGTTTGTGAGTTCCAGGCCAACCTGCGCTGTACGGTGACACCCTGTCTCAAAACCAAACAAAACCAATGATGAAAGATGGAAGTGACAGGTTGATGGAATTCACGCTTTCCACTCTTATTTGGTTTTTGCCTCATGGTCTGAGCTTTGTTCCTATTTTGAGCCACTTTGCCTCTGAAGACAAGTAGGCGTTCTTAAACAGTGGCATGTTCGGCAGTGTTCTGTCATTGGCATTTTTAAATTGCAGGTAAACGTAAGTAATTTATAGTTCATTTTCAGAAAAGTCACCTCAAAGTCATATGCATATATGTCAAAAAAAAAAAAGACTGTGAATGAAGCTATGGAGTAACGAAAGACAAATGCAGTTTTTTAAAATGTGCCTTGTATGGCCCATGCATGGCCTCCTTTCCATTGGCAGGCACCTATCAGGCAGGCCCACTGTTTCTGTTGCAAAATCCTCCAAATATCTGACACAAGAAGTCTTGTCCCTGGTTAGGCTGGTTTTTACCCACAAAGCATTTCAAAGCTTCAAGGCCGGTTGTGTACAGGTATTAGAAAGTTAGACACAGTCCACTTGCTCCAGTGTGAAGCTAGACGTGGTGGTACCCTACTTAGGAAAATGAAGTCCACTGGAGAGGTTTTCTGCAGGCTGCGGGTACCATCTGCACTACCGCATTACTCATAAAACTCCAGGGCACACACCAGAAATCCTCACTTCTCTTGGATCCACTTTGAGAATGGTGGAAATACCCTAGCACCCCATAGCCAGATGTGTGCGTGGAGTGGGTGGCAGCTCCAGGTGGGAGGAGGTTGCTCACAAAGACTCATTTTAGCGCTAGTCATAGATTATAGAAACACACACACGCTGCTATAGATATTACAAACACCACATACGCACTTCCTTAGAAAAACATGTGAGTTTATGCTCACAAGTGTTTTCTTTTTAAAGGAGCTGTAAACACCAGGGCTCAGTATTTGAATCTGGACAGCTAATTAAAATGTTAAAAAGGAACAGCTTATCTTTGCTTTCTATTTTAGGAAACGGTTCAAATATAGACTGATGGTTTAACCAAAGACAGCTGTTTCATTTCACATGCAAAAGCATCGTTCAAAAAGAAGCACTTTGTAAAAAAAAAAAAAAAAGACTGTAATTCTTTCCAATAAAGTTGGAGATTTTTCCCACAGCTCCACTGAAAGGATTTGAAAATGCATTTGGGTCGAAGGTTTTTTTTTTTTTTTTTTGGGTTTTTTGTTTGTTATTTTTGTTTTGTTTTTGAATTTATGTTTCTTTGGAATTTATTATTTCCTTTCTCTGATGTAAATTAAATGTCAGAATAAAAATTTCTAAATAAAATTCCTACCCTTTGTTGTAAGGGTATAATAATTAAAGACTGAGAATATATTTAACAAAGTTTCCTGGAAAAATCTGAGCTAACTTTAAAAAGGATTAACTGTATTCCAAAAAAGGTTTCCTATGAGGACACGAAATATAGTAAAACTCTCACAGCAATTACTGGAGAGAATCATGATTTTTTAAGTATAGAAAACTGGAGGAGATTCAGCACTGGATGAAAAGCCTCAGTGTGGTCCCTGCCCAGCCCTCTTGGGCTAAATTTCAAATGCTAAACCTTTAAAAGATTTTTCTTAAATAAAAGAATTCAAAACAATGTGAAGTGTCTTGGAAATAGGCAATATCCTAGGTTCTAGGTTTGTATGTGGGTGGAGTAAAGACAGCTGTGGCGTGACTGAGTTGTTGACAAGTGTTACCGGAGAAAGAAAGAGTGGGAATCACAGGGGTTCGCAACAGTACCCCAGTTTACTTCCTGGCTGTATATAGACCTTTTGGTGTACTGTGTGCATTACCAAACTGGGCTTCCCCTCAGGTTCTGCCAGCCTTCAGCCTCCCTGTCTTTCGCTTCTACCAACCTAAGAATTGACCTGGTCCTTAACCTTGACCTGGATTCCATTTGCCACCCGACTGATGAGAGGGTATGCTTGAGTTTATTTCCAAAATATACTTAGGATAAGCTGTTCACTCTCTGAAGACACAATTGTTCTCTTTAGTTGTTTTTTTGATTGCCCAGTAGCCAAAGTAGTTTTTTTAAAGACAAGATTTAAAAGTTTAAACCACTCATCCTGCACGCCTGTGTTGAAAAGTCTGTCTATTTCACCCACAACAAGACTACAAATCTTTAATACAACCTCCATCTCCCTGCAGCGTCTGAGCCCTTCATTACCCACCAGCATTAGTTTTCTCTTGTCTCTGCTTTCTATTTTCAGGGCGTCTTGCCCTGCGTGTGCTTCCCTGACTTGGAACTCCTTTGGACTTGTACTTTCCTCTCTGCCTCTGGAGAGCCTCTTCTGGCTAGGTTCTCCATCTACAACGAGTCAGCTCTCATGCCAATGCATGGCTCTGCCAGTCTGAATAAAGCTTTCCATGGGCATCTCAGTCTTTGGTACTTACAAGCTTCCCTTTTTACAGTTACATGCTCACCTGTTTGCTCAACATGGTTCATGTTCTGCAAACAGAAGGACAATGTCCATTTCCCCCAATTACTCCTTAGGCACGTGGTATGTTACCTAGTCTTCAGCAATAACAGTGGATGAATCTATAAACCACTGAACGAAAGCATGTTAGGACAAGTGCAAGGGAGTTGGATAGAAATTTCACACTGCAGGAGATAAGCTCCCGGGAGCAGAGCGGAGAAGGTATGCAACCAGGCGACATGCAGAACTTGCTGACAGGAAGTGACAGGTCCGCAGTCGCTTCTGCCATTTTAATGGGCTCCAAGGTGTTGGGAAAGTTCTTCAACTTCTGGAATATTCCATGCTTTCATGTGTAAATGAGAATGCTAGTGTTGTGAAAGTCAGGTGAGATAGAGTATGGACAGATACTCTGTGTCATAGTAACATGACATCCTTGTTGTTAAGGCCAGAGCCCTTGTGGATATGCAGCCTACAGCTAACGGTACAGAGTTCTGGAGTTTGCTTCTAGGTGAGTGCTTCCCTACTGAGCTACACCCAAGTCTCCTACTTCCTGCCGTATTTCCCTCAAGAGAGGGAAGTCACCTAGGTGAAGGGTCAGAAAATGTTCTCAGAGGAGAGTTTGTGGATTAAAATAGTCCCTAGAGACAAGTTGGGGGTTCACCATCTCCAATCCTTTCCTGTGGAGCAGATAAGGGTCAGAACACTACCTGTCTCCAGCGCTGTTTGGAGGGATGACCCATACGGAAGAAACACAGGTATATCTACATAGTAGATGCTTCTTTCTCTGTGTTTTCCAAATTCCTCCACTGAGCACAAAACTAACATACACATTCGTTGCTGGCAAACATCTCATCTCTTCGCATAATAAGCAAATACTGGAAAAATTAATGCCCAGAAGGAACTACACTGGTCACGTAGATGTTCCCTTTAAAACACCTTCATCGGCTCTCTTCTTTATTGCAGGGATTAAAAACTGCCGGGCATCCAGGTGCAACCTCGGAGTCCCCTGGAGCAGCTTTTTGATCCTGTCTTCCGCATCAGTAGCTGAAAATAGTCGGACAAGGAAGGGAGGAAGCAGGTGCACAGGGCTTCCCAGCGGTGTGGAGTTTCCCTGGGCAAAGTGCACCGATCAGATCTGTGTCACATTGCTGGACAAAGACACTGACATTGTCTCCCTGTGGATGGGCTTGTCACCTAAACCGTTCTGAAATTCCTTCGTGTCTCAAATTCATGTGAATGCTCTTAGGCAGCCCTTCAGGAATGCTGCTCAACCACACACACACACACACACACACACACACACACACACACACACACACATATATATATATATATATATATATATATGACATATATATACATAAGAGCCAGAATTCATGAAGACAGAGCTTATGGTGGATTTGAGAATACTCTGACATAGGATTATATTCACAGGCTTCAGAATCAAGGAATTCTGGATCAAGTCTTCATACCTAAAGGGCTTGAAGAGTGTATTCAGTTCTGTCTGCTGCAGTAAAACATCACCACAAATTTATGTAGCTTTAAAAAAAACCCACAAAGTTGTTACCATGCATGTTAGGAAGCCTGCAATCTCAATTAGTTTTTCAGGGATACAGTCCTTCTGGGGACCCTGAGAGGGAATCAGAGGATGACTATAAAACAGGAATTCCTTGGTATGTGGCTCCTCCTACCATCTTGAAATCTCATCTTTCACTTTGGACCTTCCACTTCTCTCTTATAAAAGACTCCTCTTATTCAGTGGACTGACTCCTGAAAGAGGATGAATCGCAACACCTCAAGACTCTCAACTCAGGTCTGCAGAGTCTCATTGGGTGATGAGATGCTGCAGAGGCACACCACAGCTGCTCACACTCAGAAAAATCCGGTTACAGTGCATGACTGTTGTGGGGTGAGCGGCCCCCTTCTTATTGGCTATGAGGCCCAATCCCTAGGAGGGAATCCATTGCCTGTAACGTAAACCTGGTTAAAAGCCAATGACTGTGGATGTCCTAGGCTCTAGGTAGAAACCTACTACTGTTCTCATAAGTGGATATGATGTCGAACAGCCTTCTAAATATTTATTTTTATGTTCATAAAACAGCTAGTTTTAGTGCTGCTAGTTCCAGAGAATAAGATCAGAGCAGAGAGGCTTCTGTTTGCAGTGGGTGGTGGTTAGTGCTTAATTGGACAAAGCCCTGAGAATAAGTGCCTGTTGCATGCTCATCCCTAAGTGAGGCTGTGTTTCCATCTCTGCAAGACCCAGGGCCCATCCCAGGTGCAGAGGAAGAAACAACACAAGAGCCAGAAGATGGGGATGAGAGCAGTGAGATGCTGTCTTCTGGACATGGCATGGGGACTGTGTTCACGAACTCACAGGGGATAGGGTCACCTGTACAAGATTATTCCAGTTAACATTCCAGAGGAGGGGATCATGAGGCCCCTAACCTTCCCTGAGGAGGAACTGTCAGCTAATGGTTGCTGGGCAACGGGAGAGTAAATTTCTTTAGTGGTGTAGCCACTGATAAATTGCCCCTTGCTTCCATAAACAAAAACAAACAAAAATCCCTGCTCATACTCATGCATGCAACCCTAAATAAACGCAGTGAGTCACAAGAAAATACCAAAACAAACAAAATAAAACACAAGACATGGACGTAAGAGAGGGACTTGGTGGGAAGAATAAGGATTCAGTAGGAGTGGGAAATCCGTGAAAGAGGGAACTGAGGGGTAAAAATGACCCAGATACATTACGTCCATGTACAAAATTAAAGAACCTTTAAAAATTTAGAAAAGCTCCTGGCGCGATCCCAAGAGTAACGCTAAAAGAAGTTGCATCAGACGGCCTATTGAAGACCACACCTCTGGGTAGAGAATCTAGCGCATTGCTGGGATCCAGAATGCAGGTAAAACGCTTGGTCTCAGTCCTGGTGAGAGAGCAGGGAGAGTCACAGACTCAGCTTGTGAGGGAGCGAATCTACAGAAAACAATCACAGGCTAGGCTCCAAAACAGGGAGCCCTTGGGATCCATGCCTGCAAAGCGGTGGGAAACAGGGATTGACAGAGGGGGGTCTCAGCTAACACCACCAATGCTCAGAAGTGCACTTGACCCCTCATTGCTAGGAGAATTGAGCATCTCATGTTGAAGGTCTCCCAAATAACCTGCTCCTCCCTCCAAGCTACCTATATCTCCTGGTGACTACCACTGCGGTAGTCGGTGATGGGGGTGACAGCTGAGCTAGGGAGATCTGGCTTGGACATCGTCTACTCTGGAATCTCGGCTTGCTTGTTCTTGTCTAGATCTTGTGCAGGCCACTGTGAGTTCCTGAGTGCAATGGACTGGACATGTTCATAGGACACTGCTTCACAGACACTCTGCCTGACCTCTGGTTCTTTCAATCTTTCAGTGTTTCCTGAACCTTGTTGGAGCAGGTGTGCTATCAATGTCTCCTATAGGCATGAGCAGTCCACAGTTACTTATCCTCTGCACTCTGACCAGGGGCATTCTGTGTTCATTGCTGTTCATTGCAAAATCAAGCTTCTCTGCTGAGAGCTGGGGAGCGCACACTAATCTGTGGGTGCTGGGAGTTAGACGGGGTTTCAAAATTTTAACACAATAGATCCGTGGGCCATATTTTTATACAGCCATATGAAGGTGAATTTTACTTTGGAGTATAGGTGTAGGCTGGGTATCATTTGGGAGCCATCAATAAATGAGGCATAATAGAATGTCAGAGCCTGTGTAAGAATCAGCTCCCACAGCTTTGAAGAGTGGTAGGAACTGAGTTATAGAAATTTCTTGTTGCCATGCCTGGCACATAATAAAATCTCAATAAATCATTGTTTCCATAGCAGTAACAGTTCCTGATCTAAGAAGAAATGTTCTTCACAGGAGTTTCTGCAGAGAAAGTCACCCACGGCTCACATTGTCCTCCTGCCTCACCTCTGACCCTTCAATCCTCCTGACTTTTCCTTCATGGAGGAAGGCCCAGAGTCAGATGTGCTCCGACATGTCTTGTCTGGGTGACTTGGAGGTCTCCAAGAGGGTCTTCTTACTCCTCCCTCCTCGCTGAGAAGCGACCACTGCTCTTTAAAACATGAACAAAACCATCCCCACTCCTCTGCTTCAGTATGTCCCGTGGCCATGCACCTCCTGGGGAGTCAGCTCAGCAGGGATGGGATTCTTTGAGACCATAGTCTGGTCTGCTGTCTTCTACCACCTTCTCCTCCTGACCTGGGCTCCCCTCTCATCCCACCCCGCAGTTCACTGTGTTCCAACCACACTGGCCCCAGCTAGCCACACACCTGCGCTGTGCCAGGCCTCTGTACTTACTGCTCCCCTAGCCTACGGCACTCCTGCCCCAGGTAGTACTCCAGCTCACTCCCACCTCCTTCAGGTCTGCCCAGGTCACATGAGAAGATACCTGTGCTGGCTAGTCTTGTGTCAACTTGACAGGAGCCAGAGTTACCTGAAGGGAAGGAACCTTAATTGAGACAATGCCCTCATAAGATCCAACTGCACGGTATTACCTTAATTTGTGACCGATGGGAGAGGGCTCAGCCCACTGTGGTGCCATCCCTGGGCTGGTGGTCCTGGGTGCTCTAAGAAAGCAGGCTGAGCAAGCCATGATGAGCAAGCCAGTAAGCAGCACTCCTCCATGGCCTCTGCGTCAGCCCCTGCCTCCAGGTTCCTGGCCCATTTGAGTTGCTGAACTGACTGCCTTGATGATGAATGTGATATAGCAGTGTAAACCGAATAAACCCTCTCCTCCCCAAGTTGCTTTGGTCATGGTGTTTCATCACAGCAATGGCGATCCTAACTAAGACACACCCTTCCCTCTCTAGCCTCCACAAACCCCAGTTTTCCCTTACCTTCTAGGCTCATGCAGCTGTGGGGCATTTTTATCCATACTGGATGTTCTTTTCAGATCACATGAAGATTGTACGCAAGAATTCCCCACTCCTTTCTCCTAGTAAGATGTAAACTTTATTAAGGTAAAATAGCGATTTTATTTCTATGCTATTAACTCTATTTTGAGACAGGGTACTCCTGTGTAGCTCAGCCTGTCCTGAAGCTTGCCACCCTGCCTCAGCCTTCCAGGAGAGATAGGATTACAGGTGTGTGACTTCCTTGACTATATAAGAAATAAAATAAAGACTCATCCTGATTTTTTGGAGGACCAGAAAGTACAGGAGAGATTTGGTTCATAAAGAGGTGTCTCTAGGCCAGGTAGCATTTAGCATACGATAGCCACACGTGCCTGAGTCTTGTAGATGGCAAAAGTAATAAATTGAAACTCTCAGTGAAGACAACATCACTCTAATTATGCTGAGTGACTCCAAACTAAACCTCAAAACAAAAGGTCAGCAGCTCTTTCCTTGGGAGCCTTAAGTACTCAAAGCGCCCCATTAACCTTTGCTCCCTGCTTTTAGATAGCTGTGGCTATCAGTCCCTACAAGTACCTACACAGCTGCCATTGGCTGCTCTTTACTGTTTCACTTGCAGTTTCCTGGTGGAGACCGCAGACTGCACTTGTCCACAGTTTGAGATCCATGGTTTCGGGGCCGAGCCGTGTCAGTGTTCTGTCAGAACACTGTGGCTCTAGAATCAGATATCCACCGAAGTATTTCCCGGACTTCCACACACCCTCGCTCAGCAAGCAGCCCTTCCCCCAACAGGGTCGCCCAAAAGGCTCACAGCCCTAGGCGGTCAGGGTTTGGCCCGCATTTTTAAACTTCTATACTAGTTGAAACTCTCTCGAGCTTGGCAGGACTCCTTGTTTCAATTACCGGCGGAGATCTGGAGACATGGTGCTCTTCTTTTCTCTCTTCTGGTTTCAGCTTCTGGAAGAGGGAAGAGCCCGTTTGTACAACACAGCGTCGTCTGGGAGGGCAAGAGGGAAGCCCGTACGTAGCCAACTCTCACTGAACACAGCTTTGAAAGGCATTCCAGCATCCGGAGCCAGATATTTGGCAACTCAACTGTTAACTTTCTGTGTTTTTTTTTTTTTTTTTCCCTCCCTGGGATCAATGTGACGTCATCAGTGTAATTTGAGTCCGGGAGCTTTGTTCACACTTTAAATAGCAGTCCAGGGATGATGTTCTGACAGACTCCCTGGAAGGGCCTGAGCTGAGCTAGGGGAAGACTTACATCGATGAAAGCGAAGCGAAGCCACCAAGCCACCAGCATGTCCTCGTCTCTCCGAGTAAGCCCGTCCATCCACGGCTACCACTTTGACACGGCCTCCCGCAAGAAGGCTGTGGGCAACATCTTTGAAAACGTAGACCAGCAGTCCCTGCAGAGGCTCTTCAGGAACTCCGGAGACAAGAAGGCAGAGGAACGGGCCAAGATCATCCTTGCCATTGATCAAGATCTGGAGGAGAAAACACGAGCCCTGATGGCCCTGAAGAAGAGGACGAAAGACAAACTTCTGCAGTTTCTCAGACTGAGGAAGTATTCCATCAAGGTGCACTGAGCCTCCTCACAGGATGGGTAAGGAGCTTATCCACCAATGGACCTTTAAAGACAGACCCAGTGAGCCTGCCAGCCCGGCCAGGGCAGTGTCCCGCGCACCGGCTTGAGCACCTCTTCCATCAGGACCCTGAGGATGGAAAGGGATGGAGCACACCAGCTACAAAGACTTCAACTCTGTGTCAGCTCTGAGCTGTCACACTGAGAGCAAAGTGCCTTCAGCAGGCGGTTGAGAACTCTCCCAGCAGGAAAGGGCTGACACGGACTTGGTAGAGGAGGATGGAAGCACAGAACAGAATGTGGCAGACAGGGACTGAGTGCACCCAGGGTCACTGGCCAGGCCCTAAGACTGAACTCAAACCTAACTTGGTTTTAGTTGTTGTTGTTTAGTTTGTTATTTTGTTTTTTTCTTTTTTTTTTTTTTTGAAAAAAATAAGTGTCAAAGTGGGTAGGGAGAGGGAGGAAGGAGGAGGACTAGCAAACAAATGGTTTACTGCGTTTTTTTAAATCTGAATGTTTAAAATGTGGCTAAACCTCCATGCTGTTTATTGGTCAAGATTTTTAGAAATCAGTAATTGACTGCTTGCATTTATTTCAATGCCTAAGAAAGTGCATCGCCTGGTGTTAAAGACAAGGAACTGCGTGCTTTGCCCAGCCTGGGAAAACCCACACCACTGTCTACATGTTTCTAGAGGATTTATACACATTTCAAACAGGTTTGCACCAAGTTGAAACAATGGGGCTCTTCATAAATCTGAAGTACTGTGAACAGTTTTGTAATGTTTTTTACTCTTTGACTAACGCTAGCATCTAATCTAATTAAATGTCCTAAAGATAATGCAGCAAGTATTAGGAAGTGAATGTGGAAGGTTTCAGAAGGACGCTGTGGTCTTTATAATTTATTATAGATTGTAAGTGATACGCAGCCCTAATAAATTATTATCATCTTAGCTTCTCTTGGTCTGTGATGATTGGTCCCAAAGGAAAAAATAGGATGGTAAGTTTGGATTACCATAAATTTTTATAGGGGGCCGAGTCTTAAGCTGAAGGGGCTTTGAGAACAGCTTTAAGCTGACCTGCCAAACTTGCCCCCAAACAAACTATTGCCCCAGTTTTAAAACATCGTGGCGTGGATATGGTTATCAACAGAGTAATTTGCCAACACTGCCTTTATATATCCATTATATAGCTTCATGTTTGTGAAGTCTCTTCTCTGTCACTAAAGCAGATATGCGTGGGTACCCACTTATTTCTTTCTGAACAGTATGTCTTGAAGTTAGAGTGAATTATGATAAAGTTTCTGTGGGTTATTATAACATTACCACCTCTTTCCTTATTTCAGCATAATTTATAATAAAGCATTTCTAAGGAGGCATACACAAATACCCACTGTGCTTTCTTAACAGAAAGGCAATACAGTCCCCAGAAATTGTTACAGCAAAACCTACCAAGATTTTTTTTAATGCTGACTACAGTATATCAAAACACATGACCTATCTGAAATCTTCAGGAGGGTTAAAAGCCAGAATTTTAAATACAAAAATTATAAAAGGAAAGTAAAGTAGTTAGAAAAAACTATATTCAGCTAATAATTATTAAGTTGTGGAAGGTCATTACAAATTAATCCTTGGGACCCTGGATCCTCATCTAGGGTTGTAGTCAGTATTTGATCACTTGGCCAGGAAATAAAGAAAAAGTGAAGGAAAAGTTGTTCTAGAAGCATGTGTGTGTGTGTGTGTGTGTGTGTGTGTGTGTGTAATGCCCTTGAGCATTTTTTCTGGGAGTATTATTCACAATCATCATCAGATTTTCAAAGACAACAATTACACCAAAAGAATTTAAGACCCACAGAGCAGGGCTTCACAGGGAACAGTCAGGTACCCAGAATACGATTACGAAAATGGCGGCCGTGGAGCAGCCCTCTGCTCCGTTCCTGTCTGTCCACCTGAAGCACCCTGAGCGAGCTGACTGCTGTCGGTGTGCTCCTGGAATAAGTTTCCTGTTCCTTATGGGAACCATCATGGGGAACTTTTCAGTTGCACTTTATTCAAAGACAGAGCTGGGCATGGCCGCCTGTGCTGGAAATCCTACCACTCAGGAGGATCATGAGTTGGAGGCCAGCAAGTCTTAAAATTCAATCAGTTCGTCCATTCCTCCACGCACCCCAATGAAGGAAGTGCATCTTGAGGCTGAGCTGAGACGGGGGTTTAGTTCACTAAATGCATTCAGAACTTGTCTTCTGCTGCTGTTGTTCCCTGTAGTGTGCAGTGTGGTCTTGTGTTCTGACACACGCACATTAACCTGTTTTGGGTGACTTATTATTATTATTTTCTGATTTCAACCCCAATATATGAGGGAGAGAAACAAAAACCCCTCCAACAGGTTGTTACAAGCACTCTTCTCTCCTCTGGGGAGAACCCAGAGTGGAATCAGTGTGATTGCACAGGGCAGTTTTTAGGTGCATAACACACATTATGTAGTGTCGGATGAAAACAGGCTTTAATAGAAAAGGAGGACTACGGAGCCAGAGAGGCGGCGGGGTAGTTCAGAGCACACGCTGTTCTTGCAGAGGACTGGTTCGGTTCCAAAGACACACATGTGACTCAAAATTACCTGTAACCCCAGGGATCTGATTCCTCTAGCCTCAGTGGGCATCTGCACTAATGTGTACAAATTCACACACACACACACACACACACACACACACACACACACACACACAATCAAAAATAAATCTTAAAAGAAAATGTAAACGAGGACTGGTTTGGTCCTGAGTTCTATTTCTGACATAGGGAGAGTCAAATCAATTGTAAGATCTTGTAATAAGAGAAATAAAAGTATAAAGGGCTCAGTAACTCACTAAGAACATCAGCTCACTGGGTCACAGTAATAACTAACTTTTGCCGAGCGAGACGTGGTCCCGGTGGCCGGATAATTCCCTAAATATTTTTGTGATGTAAGTGGTAAGAGCGCATGTGGCTGCATTTATGTCTCCCCGTGCACACAAGGCCGTGAGCTTCAGTAGCTGGGGAAACTTGCCAGTGACACACAGCTCCAGGAAGGATGGCCTCCGTGCCCTCACAGCAGCTTTGACCACGTGTCCAGGACAGACAAACTTCCCTTCTCCTCTGTAGTGACGGATTCACTAGTCAACTGGGAAGACAGAAAAGCATGGCTTCTGCTGGTCACTTCATTTTCACCCGCATTTGTCTGTCTGTTTACCGTGAGGGACACGTGCGACCTAGGTGACAGTTTTGGTGGTTTCACACAGCCGAGGCAGCACGGTGTTCGCAGCTCGGAGCCACGGCCACTCCTCACGCCTTCTCCAGGCCACGAGGAGTGTTGGAAAGCACAGTTTATTGACTCAGTTTCCTACCTGCTCACAGTAAAAGGAGGCCCCCATAGCAGATGGAATCTACTGAGAAAGGTCACGTGTCCAGCTACATGCTCTTCCACTGTCGTGGGGTGACCTGAGTGTAACTCACATTTCCCTGAGACGTTGAATCTGCTGACTTAAAAGAGGGCCACCGTCTGGGGCATCTGTGTCCTTGCAGAACACATAGGGCACCTTTCGGCTGGCACTCAAGTTCCCAGCACGGCCTCGGTCTTAGATGACCCTTCATGTATGGGGGCTGAATTTGTCCCTTATCCACTCTTACAGGACGCACCTAGAAGTGTGAGCCAAGGCCAGAAAAGACACTGCTTCCTGCTAGAGGGTTGACAAGGGCTTTGTAGCAAACAGGAAGCAGTCATTTGAACAGCAGAAACCGTGGTTGTGACTGTGTGTGTGTGTGTGTGTGTGTGTGTGTGTGTGTGTGTGTGTATTTCTTGGTAGACTGTATTTGTGTATGGACCTGCATATATTTGCACATCTGTGTCTGTGAGCCTGTATGTACATCTAGTATGTATATGTGTCTGAATGTATATCATATGTGTGGAGGCTGCATGTCTTGAGGCTGGCTATATAAGTGATGTATCTGCCTGTGTGTCTGAATGAGCATAATTGTGTCTGGGGTGTGTGTGTTTGTGTGTGTGTGTGTGTGTGTGTGTGTGTATGTGAGAGAGAGACAGAGACAGAGAGAGACAGAGATAGAGAGACACAGAGAGAGACTATGTTTGTCTGTGTAGATGCATAAAATATGTGTATTTGTACATATGTATGTACCTGTGTGGATATGTGTCTGTATCTGAGTGTACATGTATATATGACTACATATGCATGTATGTGTGGCTGTGTATCTGGGAATACCCATGTGTTTTGGTCTGTGAGTCTATGTGTCTGTGTGTGTCTTCACAACTGCATATGTTTTGCATGGGTAGGATGTCTATGTATGCATGTGTCTCTGTTGCTGTGTTTATTTGAATATTTATTTGAAAATATACACTGTGTGTATGCAGCTATGTGACTGTGTTTCTATGTATGTATCTGTTCACGTGTATGTATCTATGTGAGCACATGTGTGTGTCTATGTATGCATCCATGTGAGGATGTATGTTCACATATGTGTGTCTCTGTATTCATTTGTATACACATTTGGCTGAATGGGCGAGTGAATATTTGGGTGTCTTTGTCCCAAGACTGTGTGAGAATGTATGTTTATGTGAGTGTATTATTTGTGTTCATATGTATGAATGTGTGTCTGGAAGAATGCATACATGGGTATATTTGTGTGAGTGTGTCTATATTTATGTTTGTATCTGGTGAATGCACATGTATCTGGTAATTATATGTGTGTATGTGTCTATGTGACTGTATGAGAATGTGTATTCATGTGTGTATCATCTGTGTTTGTGTGTGTGTGCATACATGTATATCTGGGTGTGTGCATATAGGTATGTCTGTGTATGCATGTGTGAAAATATATATCTATGTGTATTTCCATGTGTGTATCCGTGTTCATCTGTATGTATGTGTGTGTGTGTGTGTGATTGTTCACGTGTGTTTCTTTGTGTGCATGTCTGTGTAGCTGTGTGAGGTTGTACATTCATGTATGCTTCTGTGTCATATGTAGGGGTGAGTGCATGTGTGTGTGGTTTGTGAGAATGTAGGTTCATGTGTATATTCTATAGTTATGTGAGTATGTCTGTCTGTCTGTATCTGTGTGTCCAGGGTAGATTAGGACATAGTCCTAACCTGGGAGATGCTTCAAGATTCCTTGGAGGAATAGCAGACAAGAAGGAAAACCGTTTTGCTGGTCCATGGACATATAGTTCACAGAGGCAGGGAGGCAGGACAGAGTGGGTCATGCGAGTGACTGGGGCCTAAGCGATAGAGAGACAATTAGATGTCTAGGCCTTGAAGGACTAGTCAGGATTGATTTGTTTCCGAAAGCAACAGAATTATTAGGGACTTTACACATGCTGGCAACACTTGGCAGCTGGCAGTGCACGTCTGACCTTGAAAAATAATGTATTAGAGAGCCGCTGAACTCACGGTCGCTCGAAAGATTCCTCCAGAACTCCATGGCCTTTTCCATGTGAGGCAGAGGGGAAAGGCACTTTACTTAGGGACAGCAAACCACTACGTGGCAGCTATCGATGACACAGAAGACACTGAGAAGAAAAGGCTGCAGGGTGAGATGGGGGAACGCCAGTCTCACATACTGCCCAGTTAAAACCTTCGGATCCGTCGCCGCTTAGATCATGCCTTGAGTCTGACGATTTCGCTAGCATCAATAGCTGCCTGGCTGTTCTCACACGGACAAACCTTCAGTAGTGTCTAGATACTCGGGGCGTCTGCCACAGGCCCACGAAAACGATTCCGCTTCAGCATGAACACACATGATTGGTAGACCCAGTTCAGAAACCTGCTAGCAAAATTACCTTACAGAATTTTGGCAATAAACATTGTGTCCCCATAAAGTTTTGTGGAGCTTAGGAAAAAAAAAAAAACAGGTTTTTCCTGTATCAACTTGCCCTCTACACACTACACCAAAAGCAGCAGACCTACCTGTTGGGGCCCAGGGAACCTCTTGGCCCCACCCCCACCCCCTGGCCTTGTTGCCTCACCTGAGGACAGTGGCCAGTGTGCAAATACCGCCAGACTGAGGTGGGAATTCCAGGGAGGGAGGATTCCTAACTCTTCTTTGGACAAATTCCTTTCTGACCTTTGCTGTGACCAGATGACATCTGCCCTATTTTGTCCTCTCCATCTTCCCCAAGGGCATTGGTGAACAGGACCTGCCTAGCCTCCCGCGATCAGCTGGCATTCCACCCGAAGAAGAAATTTCTCTTAAATACAATGAAAAACCAGTGCCAAGTTTTGATGGTTAGCCGTGGTCGCCAGAGGCACAAGGTGAGGGACGTGGCCCTGTGTGGGTCCCCTGGGCTTACAGACCCTGTCTGTTCTAGGTGGGTGGTTGGTGCTCCCTGCCCAGACTGGCTGTTAATGTTTTTCCCGCTTTGACTTCTACTCAAGGGCAGAGTCACTGAGCCCATCTCCACTGTGGGTAGAGCTGTAATCGTCTGTGTGCTTTCCTAATTCCAAACCCTCTGGTCACGGATACCTTTTCGCCAAGCTCCCATGACCCGCCGTAGAAAACCACCATCAGAGTTACAGAACCCTTGCTTGGGTTACACTGGATCTTCTGGCCCTTCCTAATATAAGACCAAGAAAAAGGGTCTATCTCATGGCAATGTAGCCTTCCTTAGTATAGTAATTCTGTCATTCATTGAAAACATGGCTCAGAAGATCACGTTTTGATGGGAGCATTTCCCTGATTGTAATGATTACAGTAGGTGCAGACTATCCCCTTCACTTTGCCGACAAGTATTTGGATTTAGTTTGACATGTGGCGTACATGTAGGTTTATCAGGAGGGTTTGCCTCCCATCACTTTCTTTTCTCATTCTCCTGAAATGTTTCTGTCCTTAGAGTTTATGCCTAGCTCTTAGCATTTGAAAGGTTTGGGAGGACCCCCGTGGTTCTGGGGGAGCCCTCCCTACTGACCTTGTGGAAGACCCAGGTCCAGGTACTTCTTTGCAATTCGTTCTTATCAGAACCCCATGGGGAGCACTTTGAAATCCAGGTTGGATTTAATGAACCAGAGTTTGTGGGGCTGGACCCTGCTGCAATTGCTCCTGGGGTCGCATTACGGCTCGGCTCAGTCAGATTGAGAACCACTGACCTAGATTAAAGTAACACGCTGTGCTCACTGTAAAGACACGGCTCATTTCTATTCATCCATACATCCCCAGGTGCATTGTGGGCCTCGATACAGTTCGCAAACCATTGACCCAAGGCGTGATTTGTCCCTTATCATGAAATGTCTCATTCTTATCATATCTAACCAAATAATACCATTACTTTAACTTTCGTTCTGAGGAATCTAACCTGATTGTGCCAGTCCCTAGTGATTACATCATTATTGAAATTCCACAAAGCATATAGTCTTAACAATCACTGTGTTGTTTTTTTTTTTCTTGATACAAGGATTCTCTATGTAGTTCCGGCTATCCTGAAACTCACTCTGTAGCCCAGGCTGGCCTCGAACACGGAGATCCACCTGCCTCTGCCTCCTTAATGCTGGGATTAAAGGCGTGTGCCACCACCACCCAGCCTCACTGTGTTTTTCAAAAGAAGAGAATATCTTTAGCCCCTTCACATATTCCCCTATATCTGCTATTCTAGACGTTTCCTCCTTACTCCAGACAACTTAGTCTTTTCAAAAGGATGATTTTCATGAACATCACTAGCAGTCACTTATTCCAGTTAGTGCATTAGCAGTTATGGGAGCACTCTCCTCCCGATGATTCTCCTCCACAGAGGACCCTACAGGGAGCACAGGAGACAACCTAGAAGACCCAGGTCAGGAACAGGGGATGCCTGAAATCAGCAACAACAAAACAACCAGCCACGACAGTATGCCAAAGAACAAACCTGCTCTCTGACTTTTCCTCACCTTGACCCTCTCTGGTGACCCTCTGATAACTTCATGTCAATACTATGTGATGGACGGCAGAAAGTAGGGTGATAGGATTTTATAAGATTTGGGTTGGTTCAAGTCCTGTTGTAGACTTTTATTAGGTACATGGAATTTTGAGGAAGTTATTTATGCTTTGTTAAACCCACTTAATTATCAAAAAAAAATAGTAGTGACAATATAATATTTCAGTTTGTTATGGTTTGAATCTGAAATGTTCCTGATTTATGTTTTGAAGTCTTATTCCCAAAGAGTGGCAATGTTTTGAAAGTTTGCGGAACTTCCAGGAGGTAGAACACATCAGGTAGAAGTTGGGTACTAGCAGTGGGCACTTGGAGGTTTGAGCAGATTCTGGTTCAGATATGCTCTCTGCTTTCCAATCTACCACAATGCAAACAGCAATTTCCAATCTACCACAATGCAAACAGCAATCGCCGTATGCTGTTTTATCTCCGGCACAGCATTGCACCTGAATCTACTGCTGTTTCAGCCGGTGATTGTGGCTGCAGGGCAGTTACTGGCTTGCTTCTCTGGTAGCAGCCAGGTGGGACTTTTACATCTATCCAGATCTGCCTCCTGCTGATGCCGCCAATGCAGTTTTGAACTAAATCTCTATTGTTCTATTTATCAATAAGACTTAGGAGTTAGAGGCTGGGGTGAAGACCTGCTAGCTCAGAGGTTGAGGAACAACTAGCAGACTTCCCTCTTTGCTGACATCTCTGAAAAAGAGCGTCCTTCCACTCCCCCAAACCAAAAGAGACTGCCATACTCAAAGTCCCCCCCTACCATTTTCTGTGTGTCTCACCATCAGTTTTCTGGACTCCCTCTGACTCTCTATGATTACTTTCTGTCAACTAGTTGCTAGCTCTGCCTCCTGACTCAAGGTTTATTTTATTTAATTAATGCAAATACAAATGTGGGGTTCACAGTGTTATCATATATCTCGATATAGACATATTCTCCCTTTGCCATGAACCTTACCATGTATTCCCTGCCCTGATGACTGTATAGTCTAAACCCATGAGTCAAAGTAAATCCTCCCTCCTTAAGCTGCTCTGTCAGGGACTGGGTCACAGTGACCTAAAGCATAACTAATACAACCATTGATTGATCAGCTTCAGCGGGACAAATTTACTTCTTCCCAGTTCTGGAGGCTGTGTGTAAGCTCAGGGCTGCTGTTGCCTATGGCTCCTCTCCATGTGGAAAACAGGCTCCCAAGCCTTTCGCATGCCCTTCCTTCTGTGTGTGTTTCATGTCTGTGTCTTAAGTGCCTTTCTCATAAAGTCACCAGTCATATTGGACTAGATATGGTCCAGATACCAGTCAAATTGGAGAATTTCTTCTTTCAGGGTCTACCAACAAATACAGTCATATTCTGAGATATTTCAGCATACGGATTTTCACTGAGGCTGTGCCACAACTCCCAACACCTCTGTACCTGTCTCTCTTGATTGCTGTAAGTCTGACATAATAACCCATGTGGCAGTTAAGCTCTTGGTCAAGTGCCCGGAAGGGTGTGTGAGCTCTGCCCTTGGTTAAACATTACAAGTGCTTCTAGCGTAGAGCTTAACGTGGAATAAGGCACTTCACAAGTGTTTGTTCAGTTTTTAACACAAACAGCTATCACTTCAACACAGGTATTTGTGGTAACCACAGTACCCTCTGAACATTCACTGGCAGCCCTCTATCACTCCAGGCTGTCAAAAGAGGGCTCTGTCATCAGCGAGAGCCATGGTTCATGTTGAAAGACCCATGAGAACGACAGCACTCCTGCCAGGGGGCATTGCTTCTACGAAGCACGTTGCCTTCCTTCCCTCAAGCATGGTAGCTTGAAATCCCTCAGTGGAAGCAAACACATTCTCTGATCACCGGGGAACTGGCTTTGCTGACACGCTGGTCTGTTGTTTTTGATCGAGGCTCTGTATGTCTTGGGACAGATCTAAGACAGCTGAACACTGTGTCCTGGCCTCTTCCAGTCAGAGTCCCTATCACAACCAGTTATTGCCACAGCCTGGGCGTTTCGTCCGGGTGAGCGAGACAAAGGGAAGGTAGTTCCTCTACAAGGAAAAGGCTGTGCTGACCACAGAAGTAACTCTATATATCTTACCTTTTAGGGAAAGAATTTCAGAATCAATGGAATGGCTTAGGCAGCTCCATAATCTGTGCTTAAGAAGTGTGGGAACTGGGGAAGGAAGTCTTGCTTATGTTTTCCCAACCAAGCTTGATTGGGGGTTGAGTTTAATTACCAACTACAAAGATCATATTGAGTTATCGTAAATAATCATTTAATAAGATAAATTGGTTGAACTAAATCAGTGAAGTAAGTACAGGCTATTACACAGACAAAGTAACAATTGGAGTATCTGATTTTTGTCTTCAATTTTTTTCACAGTCCCAGTGAGTAGCCAAGAATGACTATCTTTTTCTTCCACATTGGAAGATCAAGCCCAGCATGTGAATTTGTCTCAGTCCTGAAAGATATCAATGGGCCTATGTCCAACTGACTAGATTTCAAACCTATTCCTCTTTCTATTCCTTTACAGTAGCTTCTTGTTATTTTAAACAGAAACAAAAGGACTGGGTTTTAGTTTTAAATTTAAAGCTCACTCTTGCTTTCTGAGGCATCTGTAAAAAACACAGGACAAATGAGACACAATGGTTGCTTGAGCCACGCTGGGACAGATCTGCTATATTACTACTCAGATCTCTGCAGCCAAGCTAAGAAAGACCAGATACTCAACATTCTGGGGACCACAGCTGAGAGACTCAGGAAGACAGTTGTTCTAACAAAATGCACTATCTGCAATATAAAGGGTGACTCCTGATTTATTAATTTATGGGAGAAATTTAACCCCTAAGTAACAGGACAATTGGAGAGACCTGAGGGCGTTCACCTCATCTTGGCAAGCTTTGAAGGACTTTCCACAGCAGAGCTCACCTCCTGACCTCTGAGACATATGGGTATGACGTGTAACAGATCACTCCAATACCTAGTGACTTGAGGTGAACACTACTGTGCTTAGCAAGTAGCTCTGTGTGGGGCTGTTGGCATTCTTCCAGCCTGAGCCAATGCCACTGTCTTCTGCCAGGTTCTGTGGTGCCTCTGTGGTCAGCTGGGAGCTGGATGATATAAGACGACCTCACTCAGATGAAAGGTGACTGGCAGGCTCTTGGCCATGATAACCTGATTTCTACCAGTTTGGGCCCCAGATTAGCATTTTGTGCTCAACCACAGCACCGCTGTCTACGCATTTCTCAACTCTTTCCTGTTTGTCCGCCTCTTTGCTGTGTACTCTGCTTACCACATATGTTCTCCGTGAGATAATCTGCTTTAGCTCTGAGAATCAGGTTCATTTAGGGGCTTTAACTCACCCCATGGATAACTAACGCAGTTCTCAACACTTTACCACTCTCTCAGAAATGCTTCGTGACTTGTTTCTATCACTAGCTCATTCTTCCATAATCTGTGAATAGGCCAAAGTAGTGTTCAGGGAGCATCCGTTATTGTTTTTCTATAACCCCCGTGGGTACAGGAAGAACAAAGGCTTGACTCCTATTCTCACATGTCTGTGACAGCGCCCAAGCGGTTAGCAAAGATCGGCGGAATTCTGACCGACTGTAAAGTCTCCGTTCCATTCTTCACAGAAGTGTAGGTGATGTCACTGGGCCTCTGAACTTGTTCACTTATTAACCTTCGTCGGGAAAGGTTTTAAAATTAACTGCCTGTTCTGTTCTCGGGGACAGTGGACATGCTGCGATGCTGGCCTAGGGGAGACAGACTGACTCAGGGCAAAGAATTAATGGAAGCATATGGCTCCTGCAAGCAGGAAATGCTTTGATAGGCCTTTCCTCTTTTTGTTACCCAGAGAACCCGGACAATAGACTCCACCTTGAGCAGCTGCTCTGGCCCCAGTGATGATCGCAGCACATTTTCCGCATCAGACTTGGAGTCTGCACCAGGGAGTGCCCAGGAAGGCGCAGTCACAATGTTGGGGTCTGTCCTTGAGCTTCCACAGTGTGTGGCGGGCGGGCGGAGGCTGTAGTCTGAAGACATCCAAGGATCCTTTTGGCACACGGTTCAGGAAGTCCATCTGTTGCTGTTGTTCCTCTGACCTTTTCTAGAAGCCTCCCTAAACTGGAAAGAAACTACCAGAAATAAGCTAAAGCCAAACCAACTTAGACTCTGTCTTCAAACCAAGTCAAATTTTGCAAGTCCAGGTGAAGTACCATGATTTTTTTTTTTTTTTTTTTTTTTTTTTTTTTTTTTTTTTGTTCAATGCCTGGGTATATAGTATCAGGACTACACAGGGTAATCAATAATTTCAGCTAATATTTTCAGCATTCCTGGCAGTCAAGTATTATCATGTCCACTTTGGAGACAGGTAGACTGAGGCTCATTGAGGCTCATCAGCTTTCCTGGTGCCTATCTGAATTTTGGAAAGAAAACTACAAGCCCAGGGCCCATCTCCATCCCACACAAAATCTCATCGTTATCCCCAGTGAATCCCAAACTCTGGTACTTAACAGTTTTTAGTCCCCATTTCTGTATGTAGTGTCAAGAGACTCTTAGAGACTTTGGAAATAAAGAGGACTGGAGCCAGTGGTCTAGCTCTGTTCTATGTAATGCTGTATAAGTTGCTTGACTTGGGGCATTCCAGCACCTTCTGTGCATAAAGAACGAGAATGAAATAGAATTTCAGTCATCCTTGTTTCTATACTGCAATGGAGTCATAAATGGACTTTGTGCCCATTAGGATAGCTACAGTCCAACTGTAACAAGAGTGACCCAGGAACTAAGTGTCACCAAGAACACAGAGGAAACAGAATCCTTGCCCACTCTAGGTTGACAGTGTGGGAAACAGCATGGCAGGTTTTTAGACATTTTGCTGTAGAATGACCCGAAGACTCAGCAAACTGACTTCTGGTTCTGCACCCCGAGAACCTGAGAGCAGAGCTGAGCAGTCCCTGGTGCACACACATTCTTGTTATCCTAATTCCTATTAGCCAAAGGCCAGGGCGGGGTTCACCTTGGTGGGTGGATGGATAACATAGAGTCACACAGATAAATGAGATGTGATTCAGCCTTAGAGTTCTGACGCACACCAGACCTGGGTGAGTCCTGAAGCCATCATGCTGAGGAGAATAAGTCAACCACTAAAGGGCAAGCCCTGCCAGTTCTCATAGGCCTGAGTGAGGCCTGGGGGTGAGGGGGAGGGCAGGCAGTTCAGTTTGGGGCTGGCAGAGGGGAAATGGAGAGTTTAATGGGTCTGGAGTTCTAATTTGGAAGTAGAAGAACTTTGACATTAGATGATGGTTGATATGAATATGAATTGCTTTGTGCCACTTAACTCTACATCTAAAATACCTAAAGTGGGAAATAGAATTACATTATAAAGAAGATGTTTCTGGTGGTATACAGCAGTGATCCCAGCACTGGGGAGACTGGGTCAGTTTGATCTCTAGTCAGATCAGCCTAGACTCCATAGAGAGTTCAAGACCAGCCTGGAATACATAGTGAAATCATACCTTTAAAAAATCTCAATAAAAATCTAAATAAATAAACTAACAAACATAAACAAATAAATAAACAAACTACATTTTAGAATAAAACTGAAGTTAAAATTAAGGTAGGATTTTTGTGCCAATGTTTAAGAAGAGTCCCCTTTCTTGAAGTCTTAGAGTCGTCTAATTTCATAATTACTTTGAGGGATTTTCAAAATCTTGTAGCCTCTATAGGCAGAAACTGTAAGTAAGTCACTGTGCCAGAGTGAATAGGATGTGTGGGCATATTATGACACAAGATCAAGAAAGATGCTGGTAAGTAACACAATTCTGTATTTGGAGAGGTGTAGCAGATCCAATACCATCAGGTCAAGGCTGTGCTTGACAGTCAGTGGTGACAGAATGGCTGGCCGGGGCGTCCTCAAAGTGTGCCTGGTGCAATGGTGTGAGCAGTGCCCCTGGGGAATTCCAAGATGGAGAAAGGGATGGTTTGACGTGTGTGTGTGTGTGTGTGTGTGTGTGTGTGTGTGTGTTTAAAGGCAGGCTCTCTCTATGTAGCCCTGGTGGGCCAGGAACTCACTTTGTAGCTATGTAGACCTACCAGGCTGGCCTTGAACTCATAAAGATATGTCTGCTTCCACCTCACATGTGCTGGTTCTAAAGTAGGGTGTCACTATGCCTGGCTTAATTTGTGCTTTTAAAAGGCCATTCTGGCTTTCTTTCTACCAGAGGGTAGCAACAGCATACAGTGTGGGTCTCCCCAGTAGCTATTGTGGCTGAGCAGATCAGAGACAGTAGAAATGGAGATGGACTCAGTAGTTAGATTTTAGAGACCTTTTCGGAGGCAGTATCAACAGACTTTGGAGATGTCCTGGCAATCATTTTTCACCAGCGCTACCACCACCATCCGGTGGCCTCTCAGCATCCCCTAATTTCCCGTTCCTCTTGAAGTCCACAGTCTGGAAATCTTGCTTCTCAATGTGCCTTTTTCCCTACAGCTAGCTCTTATTTTCTGCAGCATCACTCCGCAAGGCCTGATGGGGTAGCCCAGTGGTGGGGCCCTTGCCCATGAGTTTGATGCCACACCATTCATGTAACTTCTGCATACCTCAGAAATTTTTTTATCACCGTGACAATAATCCCTGACATAAAGGTGAAGGAAAGAAGGGTTTGTTAGGCACATGGTTCCAGAGATCTTCATGACTTGGGGCCTGAGTTATGGTTGAGCATCAGGGCAGCAGGGAGGGGGTACAGGGCAATAGAGGAGACTCCTGACCTAATGCATACAGGACGTCAAGAGAGGAAGGGGTTGGGGGTCATATTTAACTTTTAAAGACATGCCCCAGTGACCTATTTCTTCCAATTAAGGGCTCCCTCCTTAAGTTTCCACGACCTCTGAAACAGTTCCACCAGCTGGGGACAAGCCTTCCATAGTTGGCCCTGTTACAGGGTGAAGGGATATGTCATGCTCTGAACGTAACACTTTTCCCTGCTCAAAACTTTCAACTCTCACTCATTGTCTGCAGAATCAAGTTCAACTTCCCCAGCCTGGCTGGCATCTAAGAGTCTTTGTGGGTGGAATCAGAATTTGGTTGGGATGCTGATCGGGGCAAGCCTTCAAATTTGAAGACATCTAGCATTAAGCTGTAGCTGCTGAGTGAGTGAATAAATGATGAACAGCCACGCCAAGCCTACAATATTGACCTGTGAGTAATGAGGGAAGACTCCGCTCTCACTTCAAAGAACTGCATGGCTGAACACGAGCCAGGCCCGTTGTTTCTTAAGCCCAAGATTCAGGGGATGCAAAGATGAATAGGCCTGCTTTAAATTTTGACAGTGGAGCTAGGGAGGAGAGAATGAGGGTAGACACCTCTACAAATCACTGTAACGTAAGGCAGTAGGCGCCGCACACCAAAGTACTGCAATAACAGCACTAGCTAGAGAAAGTGTTCATTGCCTAGAAGCTATGCACGCCTCAGCTTGACTGAAGAAAGCCTTTCTCATCCTTGGCTGTTGTTTTTAGTCTGTCTGTCCCCTGTCCCAGCTGGTAGTAGTCTGGGTTCTGGAATGTTGACTTTGGTTGCAGATCTTCCAGTAGGCCATAGTCCCATCCTGTGTTGGGGCCCAGTGCTGCTCCACTTTACAACGCAGATTCTGATCCTGGAGGGTTGGTGTTGGGGGTTGGGGGTTGTGGTGATCTCTGCCATTTTGCTTCTCTAACAAGCTTCCGGGTGATGCTCTTGATGGGTCTGCAAAGCGAAGGGTAGCGATAATTCTGGAAAACCCTGGAAACACCCCTCATCCAAACCTCCGAATTTGCTAAGAGTGAGACTATGGGCATTCCCGTTGATTGAGCTAGCATCCATCATATTGGGTATCCCTGGCTGGCCCACAGCTCTCTAGCCTGGTCTAGCTTCCTCGGAGCTAGGACTGCAGGTATGCTCCACTGCTCCGGGCTTCATCAATGCACTTAACCTCTGTCCTTCCTGGGGGGTGCTTCTTCCCAAGTCTTTTTCCCTAAGTAAATCAAAGACTCCTTGAGGGAGAACTTGGTCTGATTCATCCAGATCATCAGATGGTAGGCATCTGCTTGTTATAGGGCCGGACTTTAATAAATATTTGTTTAGCTGGATTTGAATTAAAATACTATTGCATGTGGAAGGAATGCGTACATGTGTATGCTTGCATCTGTGTACTATGTGTATCTGTATATAATGTCCTAATTCAGTGAATCAGGACAGACAACACAGGTCACCTTGAGTTATAATAAAATGTAGATTGCAGTTATCAAGGCAAGGAAATAACATACAATATGCATTTGATGAGACTTATTTTTTTACTTGCTGATACTAAGGCCTTCAGACCCTAAACTGTGTTTTGTGTGTAGTGAATAATCAATAAATATCTTTCAACTAAATGGAAGAAGGTACTGAACCTTCCCATTCTGTGAATAATCACAAATTTAGTCCCTGGAAAAGGAAGGGGCCAAAGTTGGGGTCAGAGCCTCATTTTGCCAGAATAAGGAGAAAACCAAACAAGTGGGTGTTTGGGGCATTTCCTGACTCAAGAGAAAGCCAGGGTAACCGGAATTCCCTCCCATACAGTAAATCCACATTACATGTTTCTTTAATGAAGAACATTTTTTTTTTTAATCAGTAGCAACAAAATGAAATCTAAGACCATTTCTCTGGTGAATTATCTTTTCTTTTTCCCAGCATACCAAATTGTTTTAGATCAACAAGGTTTTGTTTTGTTACTATTAAATATCAAAAGAGACCCACTTCACTCCAAACACGAAATCCTTTCCGTGTCTCTTTCCAATTTTGCTGATGAGGCAGATTTTGCAGCTCTATTTGGTACCAAAATAACCCTGTTTTGCTGACCATTATCATCTTCATAGGGCAGGCGATGGTAATGAACTCGGAACACAGGAAGTTTACCATTTAGCCGTACTAAAATAGAAGGCCACTACAGAGGCACCTCTCCCACAAAGGACAAAGAGGCTAGCCTTTTCATTTTCTCCACGCTGCCGACATTAATATGCTATATTAATATGGTAGGGCAGTCACATAATTAACACTTCAGGAAGATTGCTTCATGAAACGATTTTGCTTGCAGATTTTAAAATAACTTAAAACGTTCTATTGCCTGCTAAGCATCATAGTTGGGATTTAGCTGAAATCCATGTTAACAGATGGTTTTAATGCCTGTGTTTTCCTGTAGAGAATTAAATGGCAACTTAGTTATTTTTAAGCGATAACTTGGTAGCAGTTAGGGAGTGGAGATATGGCTGTGTGTTGTATTCACTCTGCAGTTTTGTATCATTTAATTTGCATGGCAGTCCTCGCAGGCTTACGCTCTCATCCTACACTGCAGTTTCTGTTGTCTTTCTGTTTTACAGACATGGGAAGAGGCAGGGGTGACTGACGCTTCGCCTGAGGTCCCACAGAGTTAACATTGAAGGTAAAAACTGATCCCCCCAACTCCACAGCCCATGCACTTGATTCTAGAGTAAGTTTCAGTTGTTGTATTAAAAATGGATGTCTGGCCGGGCGGTGGTGGCGCACGCCCTTAATCCCAGCACTCGGGAGGCAGAGCCAGGCGGATCTCTGTGAGTTCGAGGCCAGCCTGGGCTACCAAGTGAGTTCCAGGAAAGGCGCAAAGCTACACAGAGAAACCCTGTCTTGAAAAACCAAAAAAAAAAAAACAAAAAACAAAAAACAAAAAAACAAAAATGGATGTCTGTATGCAAAAAGTATACTATCCAAGCACATCTGCATTTCTGATTACAGAGTTTTTAGTTTGTTCATTTATTCAGTAAACGTTTCCTGGGTTTCTACTATGGATTTGATGTTCTCATAGCTAAAAATAGACAAAACAGAGTGGAATCAGGAGAAAGAGACAATTTGAGAACAAACACAATTTGAAGTTACCACTGTCCCATTGTTTCCAAAGTGAGAAAATGCCAATTCCGAGTGATTTATACTAAACGTAGTCTCCAACGAAGAAAAGAAGCACATTTTCACCAACTGTTCCGACTCAGTGTTTTAGGAAAGATGTTCGTTTGGTTCCCAGCATTTCCACTGTCCCATCCATTCTGCTGTGTTTTTCTCTTGGTTCAGCAGAAACCTCTGCACTTTGAGAACAGAGCAGCTGCACAGAACTGGCTGGCCGTCGGTGAGCAGGGCTCGGGCCCCTCGCCTGGCCCCGTCACTCTTGGCACGGTAGACCAGCCATCTCGTGGCTCAACCTCACTCCCTTTACTGGAATAATGAAACAGATAATACCTGTTTCAGAGGCTCGTTCTTCACAAATGAGCCCATACATGACTACTTAGGTTGTGTCTACCTCCTCCCACCCCAGCCCTTTCATTCCGATTTAAATTTGAGGATGTGGGAACAGAAAACCAACCAACCAAACGCAGTGTTTGAGGGCTAAGGGCCATCTGTCTTGATGACTTAGATTCCTTGTGGGTAAGTTTCTGGTTTAGATTTCAGCGATGCAGCTTATTAGCAAGGAGAACGTTTTACCGAGTGTCTTGGGCACAGTGTCTCTGTCAGCTGCCAACTGCACCAACATAGAATGCCCCGACTTTCCCTGAGCAACGCCCTCAGGTAAAGACATTCCCCCAAAACACAGGGCTCAGCTTGAGCTCACTGTCATAGCAGTTCTGCTTAGCTCTTCGGGGCTGTGGGAGCTAACAGGAAATGATTCAGGAGCCAGCGCGCCTGGCTGCCTCTGCGCTGGCAGGAGGGGGCTTGCCCCACCAGCCTTCCCTGAAAGGCCTACTCAGTTATTCCACAGGCTCTGAACATTGGGAAATCAGGTCTACCCTTTGTCTTTGGCAATCTCCACCTGCAGAGTGGGTGGATCTAAAAGGACGCCTCCCTGTGAAATCCATTGTGCGTAAATAAGATGAGTCAGATGCAGTTAAATCTCTGTGTGTGTCTCTTTCTCTGTTTTTCTGTCTCTGTCTGTCTGTCTCTGTCTCTCTCTGTCTCTGTCTCTCTCTCTGTGTATGTGTGTGTGTGTGTGTGTTTAACTGTCTGCCAGGTTCTGTGGTGGACGGGCTGCAAATATCAACTGACAAAACAGGCTTGGGTCCTGTAGTTGTACGTATGGGAACAAAAGCTCGTCACAAATACAAATACATCATTGCAGAATATGATCACCGGAGGGAAAATGCCAGAGAAGCCTTATTTTCTACCAGTACTCACGAAGGAAAACCTGCCAGGTGAGGAAGTGAGAGGAGACTCAGAAAGGGCTGGGAAGAGAGAAAGAAAGTTCTGGGGGGGGTGAGAGGGGGGTGCTGGTGCCTGGATTTCAGCACCTGGCATGTGTGTCATGCCCTTAGAACAAGGCAAAGGGATACTCAAAACTCACTGGAGTTACTGTGTGGCAAGTAGACAGGACAAGGGACGAAACTGTAAATGGAGAGAATAAAGGGACCTGGGTGACACCAAGCATCAAGGAGGTGGCATGGAGGAAGTAAGCTTTCGGGGGAAGGAGGGGCTAGAAGCGCAAACTGGGAAACAAACAAGTCCTGGAGGGCTGTGTTTCCAGGATGCAGCAGCCCAGATTCAGCCGGGCACACCCCAGAGGAGCAGCCTTAGCAAGCTTGCAGTAGGGCTGGGGCAGGTGGCCTGCAGGCTTGCCGATTGTGTGTGTGTGTGACCCTCAGGATTCCGTTTTATAAATGGGAGAGCTCTCCTGTTTCTTCCTCATCCCACAGCCACTGCCATTCATAGGCACTGCAGGTGACCCCACCTCGGAAACGGGAGACTAGCTAGCACCCAGCACCGCAGGGACCTACCCTAGTCAGTCCCTATAGGTCAAGCCGTGGGCCTTTGGAGGGAGTTGCCATGTGTGACTGACTAACAGGGATTCTTGGCGGCTCCTGAAGGGGTGGGGGGTCGGGGGAGGCCATTCTTCCTGAGGGATGCTTTGCTCTTTGAATGTGATTAGTTGGACAGGGATGACTATTCTTTAAAGGTCTCCCAGTGACCAAATTTGGCCTCTGCGAACTGAACCGAAGCATTTCACATGAGTCACGTCTGTTTGCCGTGTTGCCTGTCATTCGTTGTTATGGAAACGTCACAGCCCAGTCCAAGGGTTCAGAGTCCCCGAAGTTACCCTCAAACTGATCCACAGTTCGGGCAGCCAACAAGTTTGCTTACTTTGTTAATCTTCAGAGACTTCCTGCCCTGTTCAAAGTAGAAGCTGAAGAGCTCGACACTGCCTGGGGCCCTGCCTGGTCTTTTCATTAGAGTAAAAATGTCTGCCCCTGTGCTCTGCCTGGAGCATGGTAATGAATATTTAAAGAATTCCAGATCGCTTCCTGGTTATCTGATTGGAGGATCAAAGTGGTTCCCTGGTTAACATAGTAGCCCCACACATGTGAAAGGAATGTCAGAGTTCTTCACGTGTCTGTTTTGGTTCCATCCCTTTAACAAAATCTCCGTCCAGATCTAGATAGCTTTGGGCAGTGCTCTTGGAAGGTTGCGCTCTAATGAGATGTTTGGTGAATCTCCTGCTTGAGTTTCCTTGATTGTATCTGCAAACCTCTTCAACTCAGACTCGAGCGAGGAAGGTTCAAATGTGGTGCATGTCTGGTCCCTTCAGCCGCGAGGCTGTTTGAACCAGATGCACCTAGTTTCACCACCTTGCAGCACCTTAGCACAGGCGCTTGGATGGGCAAGTGATTTGTCTTTGTTTATTGCCTAGAAAGAGTGATGTGAGTTATCACACGAGTTGTCCCTAAGACTATGCAACCTTAGGGGGATAAAGGCAAGGGAGAGCGATGGAGAAACGTGATGAAAATACATCCCAGACATGTATATGGCATCTTGATGAAATCTGGTATTTTCTACAAATTAATAGATGCTTAAAAATAAAAAAAAAAGGACTCTTCATGCTAACATGCAAATTACTTAGGACAGGTCTTATGCAAAGTAAAAGTGCTCAACAAATGTCAATTTCCTTTCTTTTTCTCAAGACTTACTGCTCTTTGGTCATCCCCTGATGTAAGGGAGTCAACCTGTGTGACTACAATCTAGATGAATTTACCATTTTGTAAATGCACAACGAAACAACAGTATAGATATAAAAGAGGTCAGTGTGGACTGGAACAGCAGACACATTTACTGTAGTGTGTAGACTAAGTCATAACTGTTCCCCCCCCCCCCCCCCGTCTTCTGTACCCCATACAAACAGAAGCATCACTTTAGCAATCACAGATTCAAGTTTACTGACGTGGGTTCTCTGTCACTGTAGGAACCTGGTTTGCTAGGAAATCTCATCCTGTCAATTCTATTGACATTTAATGACTGGGCATCAGCTCCCTGCTCCCTTCTCAGGTTTTCACACCTCTCGGATGGTGATGACTTCAGGGGTCACTTAGGGGAAGTGCTCATCAGTGCTGATTGGTACTAGCTGTGAGAAAGGCCTGGTTCATGACATGCAGGACATGTTCTGGTACTTCACACCCTAGGTTTAGGGTAAGGCGGGGTGTTGAGTTCTCCCAGGCACATCTTGGGGCCATGCTCATTCTCTGTTTTATATAAACACAACAGGAACCTGCCTTTGCCATATTCTAGTTAACAACCTCTCATCTGTGATGGTAATAATTCCCTGGGTTCTGTATTTTGTGGCTTCTGAAGGAAAGAAATGTTTGCAGCCTCTCTTCCCAAAGCTGTATGACGCCAAGCCATGGAGCCAGAACAGAAGAAATAGGGCTCTCTCCACCATCTCTGCAGGGCCTCTCTTCTCCATCAGCTCCTGTAATCATGCAGACTGACCTCCAGAGCCATTCCCATCATTTAGCAAACAGTTAAGACTGGATGTCAACTCAAGTTTAGACTAGCACTCTCTACTAAGGAAGGATAGACCTCGGAATGTGAAAAGGCAATTATCATTATCCAGCAAGAAAACTACCGGGTGAGCAAATTAGTAACTGAAATCCTGAGAGAGACTTTAAACTGAGGCCAGGTTGGCGGAGGCCTCAGCACTGAGCTAGGGAGTTCACCCCAGACTTGACAGACTGTCTTTACATTCACTGGTGTGTCAGTTTCCTTCTTTGTTTTCCAACGGCTTAGAGTTAAGTCTGAAATCTACTGAGCAGTACTGTGTATCTCTGTGCAAACAGTGTCTTTCTCGGTCCTGGTTCACTCCACTGTGTCATGGAGATAATTCAGTTTTTATCAAGCATTGGCATGAGACGCAGATAATTCACTCACTTGGCACAAGGCCTAGAACACAATATGAGCTAATATAGGCATCTTCTCCACCCCCTTTCCCTCCATAGATTAAAGTACAGTTATTTGTCAAAAGTTAAGAAGTACCAGTACCTCCTAAATACTCAGCCATCGATGATGTATCACAGGCACTCAGAATTCTAGTGTTAAAACATAAATGTTAAAAGGAGAAAATAGTAGAATTAGTCTGTTGACTCAAATCATTTTTTTCATTTCATTATTCCTGTGAAGTAAACTGTGCCTGATTCCAGGCTGCTGAAATATGAGAAGTAAACAGTAGGATGGAGAGTTGGCTCAGCAGTTAAAAAAGCTGTCTGCTCTCTCAGAGGACCTGGGTTCAGTTCCTAGCACCCACATTAGGCGGCCCACCACCTCCTGTAACTCTAGCTCCAGGGAATCCCACGCCCTCTTCTGGACAATGCAGGCACCTACATACACACATCATACATTCACACAGATACAAGCACACACATAAACAAATAACAGTAAAGTGACTCTTTAATAAAAAGTCTATAGCAATAAAGACACCCCCTCTTTAGCAGGTGTGGTACCACTATGAAATAAGCTTACCACAGGCCCTCCTCTGAGCTGGTACTCTATTGTTTAGTGTGTTCTCAGGACTTTATCCTATAATTTATATCAAAGTATTAGATTTAAAAGTAATAAAGGTGTCATTGACATTGGTAAGCACAGTCATACAGTTCACTGATATAATGTAAAAGATCTGCAGTGTGCGGTATATCCAGAATTGACAACCATTGTCACAGTTGATTCAGGAGTGATTTCAATGATGTTTAGTAGTCCCCTTTCCAGGGCTCATCCGTTCTCAGCAGCGATACAGTCACCGATCTCTTTTCTGCTTCGATTCCCTCATTCCAATCTTCACCTGTGTGGAATCATGAGAACGCGTCGTCTTTTGTGTCTGGCTTCTTTTGCTTAGCGTGACATTTTCAAGACTCACGCTTGTTTGAAACATGTATTACTAGCTCCTTTTTGTTTTGTTGCCAAGAGCAGCTATACAACACTTCATCCATCTAGGCATGATTTAATAAAAGAAAATTGGTTTATTTCCAATTCTTAGCCAGGATGAATAATGCTACCTAGTGATAATAGAATCATAGAATTTCAAATCTATAAGTTACTATTTGGTTTATGGAGCCTGGTCCCACCCAAGCTACAGATATGCTAACAAAGCATCAGAAAAGTTAGAAGAAGAGCCTGTGTCTCACTGCTTCTCAGTAACAAAACTTTAACTAGAGCTCAGCTCTTCTAATTATTGTATGGCTGCAATTTCCATCTGCATCAATAGTTTACAAGGGTTTGGAGACAAGGCTTTATGGTCACAATTATGTGCATTCAGTAATAGATAAGAGCCTGTCTCTGCCACCTCAGCAATACACAATTTCACAAAATTGTAATTGTGTGTGCTTTTATTCCTTTCTGAAATTCCTTTCTTAGTGCAGAACATACAGTGAGTGTATAATAGAAAAGTAACTGGCGCATTGAAAGCGCAGAACTCATGGGATATAAACAGTCAAGCAACTTAATGTTGATTCTTATTTTCCCTTTATGACTGCTCATTGTGGTAGGGTTCCCCCACTCCATACTCTTAGATTAAAAACTTGAATAGACTCCGAGAAATCAAAAGCAATCCTAATTCAGTATTTACCATGCTGAAACTATGTGACCCTGAAAGTTCCAACCTTCTTTGAAGTCAGCTCCAAACCTCTCCACTTGAGGACTGCAGGGGGTTAGAAAGGGCTGGAAAGGAAAGGTCCAGGGATGCTGGAGAAGTCTCATAGATGCTGCAATAAAGTGGTTTCCGCTGGCCTTGGAGGTGTTTACAGCCTGATTCAAGGGCCTTTCAAGGCTCTCTACCTTCCTTGGGTAGGAAGCTGCTACAGTGTTCTTCATAGGTGGGGGCTGTTGTCTGGCCAATCTCATCCTGGTTCCTCACAGGATACAGCAGCACTTCTCCTCTAAAGTTGTGTCAGCTTGTCTCTTGGAGACCCGATGGAAAGTTCTGGATCTTCTCTTTTATGGATGGCCCCCATTTGGCTCACTGGAGTTTTTATGTATTTTCATGCCCTCTGTAAGCCCAAGGCCAGTGTGACTTCTCTTCCATTGGTCTCGCAGCAACAGAAAGTCCTGCTTGCTCTGCCCTTTATTTTCTTACACCACTCAGTCTGGCCTCTAACCTTCCCTGTGTATACTTTAGGCCAGTCTGTTTAATTCATGAATCAGTTCCTTTGACGTCTCTGTTGGGCTTTGTATCACAAAATGCCTCATATGAACAGTAGAAAGAAGAGGAGATTTTTGCCTCGAGCTCAGAGCTTTCAGTCTATGGTGGCCGCTAGGTTTCATGCAGTGGGGTGTCTGCCCTTTGTGGAACCAGGAGGGAAGTAGGGACACTATTCACTTCCTGTTGAGCAAGAATCAGAGTGAAGCTCTGCTCACTGTGGCAGGGATAGGCCAGGGCTGACATGTCCTCTAAAGCACTGGACCTGCTTTTCATAAAACAAAACCGGAAACGAGCCATCATCGTCATAAAATTCCAAACCTGTTGTTCCCTTCCTTGGTGACATCATTTCCATGATTTCTTGATGCCACACATCTAATTTCCAATTTAAGGCCTAGTTTCCCTCTTTCCCTGCCTGGAAAGCAGGGCAATTCCATGAAAGGATGCTGATCTTGAGGAACTCTAGCCTCTTATGTCACTAGACACTGTGCTAATGATGACCAGCAGCATCTCACTGACTTCCTACCAACAAGTCAGTGAGATGGCCACTGAGATCCTAATAGAGTAGGGAACAAAACCTTTAACCAACCAACCAAACAAGCAAAAAAACACCAACCAACCAAACAACAACAAAACAAACAAACAAAGAAACAACAACAAAACATTTAGAATGGTCCGTTCAGCCCCTTCCTCCAATATGACTTCAGGCATAGAAACAAGATGGACAGTGCATTATAACCAATGGGAAGACAGGGCAACTCCAGCATTAGCTAATGACTCATGAGGATCTGAGTTTGGTCCTGGGACCCAGGGGGAAAATCCACGCACTTGAAGAAGCAGAAGCCCAGAGTTCTGTAGCCAGTCAGCCTAGGCTCCGCACTCTCTTAAAATATGATGACTGGCTCCTGAACAAAGATACTCAAGGTTGTTCCTTGGCCTCCACAACACATGAACATACATATACATACAATGAGGGAAAAAAGGTTACATCTGTATGTGGTAGAGATGCATTAAGATAACTATTGTCCAATCTAAAGGTTGGTCCAAGTGTGACGTTTATGTGTGGCTGAGTTCCACTAGGGTGACTGTCATTTAGTCTAAAAGGTATCATAAATGGGATTTACCCATTAGGGTAGATCTGTTAACTCTCCTCCACTGCCTGCATCTGGAACTTTCTTAGAGGAAGAGAACTGAATGCTCTTAATGAAAAATCAAATCAAGGAAGTGATGGTTACATTTGATGGAGTGCAATGTTAGGAAGAGAGACAGAAACTGGAGTCCAAGGGTGGCTCCAGCTGCTAACTCAGAAATAAGGGAATGGGGGACAGTTCACAAGCAGGGCTCAATGCTACGGATCCATCCTGAGATCAGGAGAGAAGTTAGAAGTGTGAGAAAGATCAGCATCCAACAGTTCCAAACCATTGTCTTCTCCATGATGGTTACTTTGGATGTTTTCCTGTTGCTTTTACTTGTAGAAAGTAATGGTTCCAAGCTTTCCTCCCAAATTTCTCAATGCTAACCTTAAGAGATACTGAGTACATAACAGCTAATTTTAAGGGAGAAAGGAACTACAAATATCCCATTAGGTGATGTCAGCTTAAAAAGGGGGGAAGGAAGCAGGCTGAGTATAAGGAAGAGGGGAAGGGAAGCAGGCTGAGTATGAGGAAGTGGTATCTGTAGCTTGGAAGAAACTCATTGGTCAGCTTGGTCCTAAGCAGAAACTGTCTCTGCCCCGCCCCTTGCTGGTGCCACAGAAGGGATTGACATCACTTCCTTCCCTTTGAAGATGACGTCATCAGATTTATTGGGCATTTTTTTTCCCTATTATAGCTGGACTATTTTTTAGATCCAGCCACAAATCTCTTATATTTCAGTCATCGGGGGCAGACTTAAAACACAGAATCTCAACGCCGTTCTCATGTTGCTTAGTTGTGTGGAAGGTTATAATATCCAGAGTTAAGGAATGAACTAGTTTGCTTTTTGTTGTTATGATAAAACAATGACCCAAACCAACCCGGGCAAAGAACGGGTTTATTTGGCTCACAGGTTGTAGTCCATCACTGAGGAAAGCCAAGCAGGTACTCAAGGTAGGAACCTGGGGGCAGGAACTGAAGCAGCGGCCATGGAGGAATAGTTTACTGGCTTGTATCCGTGGCTTGCTCAGCTGACTTTCTTATATAACCCAAGCCCAATTTACTGGGCTCTCCCACACCACTTTGCAATGAAGAAAATGCCTCCCAAACATGGCCGAAGGCCAGTCTGTGCCGGGCAGTTCTTCAGTTGAGGTTCCATTTCCAAGGTATCTCTAGGTTTGTGTGACGTTGACAGCTGAAGTCAACCATCACAAGTAAGTTTGTTGCCTGTCATTCATACGAGGATGAAATCTTACGATGACATACGTCTCACAATGGATCCCCTGATCAAGTAACACCTGGTTGTAAAATAGGTAGCTGTCTTGGGGGGTAACATTATAAATGTGGTTTTATAGAAATATCGTCCCTTGACTCTTCTGAAAGTGCAGTTTGCTATGTGCAATCCAATAGCAAACACTTTCTTAAAGGACTCCTGTGGAAAGTGGGCAGACTTAACTACTCCTACAGCCCCATTCTTTGCATATAATCAATGCACACTGGAGAAATAAAGGCATCAATGGAATAAGGAACTTGGCATCTAGCTGGAATCCATGCTCAGGCTCTTCTCCATCCAACAGCTAAGGATGGGGACAAAGGCAATCTCTTTTCTCAACCCTGTCTGAAGAAAACTCCATGTTTAGCATGCATATACTTCTTTCCTGGGAGATGTGATTATTTTTGAAAGAAGAGATGTTGCTGGGCGGAATTCTGCTAGGACTGATGGAGGACTTAAATCTATACAATTCTATCAAGCACTCAAACAAAATTCATGAAAAACAAATTACTCGTAGGTAACCAAGAGTTAACTATACAGAAATCCTGTGCTGGGAAAATCTAAATTACAGCAGAAATATGATTGAATGATGTTGGCCCAGGGGTGTGGGGAACATTCAGTCCTCACCACCAGATGGGCATCTCAATTTCTTTTATAAAGGAAAAAGCAATATTAAAATCTAAAGAACTGAAGAATTCATCAGACCTATATCGATTCTCAGGAAGCAGGTGAGAATTTTCCTGTGAGGCCAAGCATCAGCCTCAGCGCCAAAGCTGTGCAGTTTCAGTCCACAGGCCTGAGCTGTTGGAAAAGCATTGCTGTGGACATTCCCCTAGTAGACAGGTGCTGTTTAGTCTACTCTGTGCCAATGTGTTCGCAAACACGGATAATTGTTGGTTATGAAAACTCAACCTATTTAAGAGACACAGACAAAAACCAAGTAAGTGTGCCAAATAAAAACCCACAGCTGTAATGGTCTATGACATTAATAAACCAGGGACCGACGTTTCTTTATGACACCAATATCTACTGAAGGCCTTTATGAGGACTTCGGCCTTTCAAAATTAAGATCAGCACAATCCGAGATGTAAAGCAATTACTTAGGTAAGTGTCTCAGGGTTTCTTTTCCTGTGATAAACACAGTGACCAAAAGCAAGTTGGGGAGGAAAGGGTTTATTTCAGCTGACACTTGCAAGTAACTGTTCCTCGTGGAGGGAAGTCAGGGTAGAAACTCAAACAGGACAGGAACCTGGAGGCAGGAACTGAAGCAGAGGCCATGGGGAGTGCTGCTTACTGGCTTGCTCCCCATGGCTTGCTCAGCCTGCTTTCTTATACAATCCAAGACCACCTGCCCAGGGTCAGGGCACCACCCTCAGAGATCTTGATCCATCCACATCAATTATTAGTCAAGAACATGCACTACAGACTTGTCTACAGACAAATCTCATAAGGCATTTTGTCAATTGAAAGTCCCTCTTCCCCCATGACCCTCACCTGTGTCCAATTGGCATAAAAGTGTTCAATACAATAAGTAAAATAATAATTTTAAAGATAAATTATAAAATGTAGCAATTCTGAAAGCCTTCTTAAGAGTGTCCTATAGGGACACCCATAGAAGTGAAAAATCTTGGCTAGCTATACTTCAAGAATGTTAATTTCTATAATATAGAAGAAAAGCATTCCTTTCCTTTTACTGAAAATAGATTTTTCTCATGTAATATATCCTGATTACAGTTTCCGCTCCCTCTACTCCTCCAAGTCGCTCCCCACCTCCCTTCCCATCTGGATTCACCCTCTTTTTGTCTCTCATTAGAAAACAAACAGGTTCCTAAGGGATCATAATAAAATAAGATAAAACAAAAACCAACCCATTGGAATTGGGTAACACAAACAAACTAAAGGAAAAGAGCCCAAGAAAAGACACAAGAAACCGAGACCCACTTGTCACACACTCAGGAATCCCACAAGAACACTAAATTGGAATCCCACAAGAACACTAAATGATATACGCAAAGGACCTGTAGGGTAGAAAGAGAGAAGAAAACTATTTAAATAAAATAAGAAATAATAAGTTTGTTTTTAATGGGGGGGGATAAGCCCTGACCTGGCATCGTGAGACAAGGAACCTCCAAAGATGCCACTGAGTTCTTTTTGTGTTGGTCATCTACTGCTGGGCATGCAGCCTATCCTTAAGAGTGGTTTGTTTTCCCAATGAGACTCCTTTGGAGGAAACGAAATTTTCACTTGCCAATGGTTATCAATTGGAGGCAGTGTCTGGATTAGGGATGGGGCATTTGTCTATTCCTTTCAGCTCTAGGATACTACCTGGTGCAGACCTGTGCAGGCCCTGTGCATGCTTCCTCAGTCTCTGTGAGTGTGTGTGTGCATCAATCACATTGATTTAGAAGGTTTTATTTTCTTGGTGTCCTCCATCTCCTCTGGCTCTTTCTGCCTCTTCTTCTACAAGGTCCCTGAGAGGAGGGATTTGATGGAGATATCCCATTTAAGACTGAGTGTTCCAAGGTCTCGCTCTGTGCATAATGTTTGGTTGTGGGTCTCTGTATTTGAAGAACTATAAAAAGTAAGCATGGAGGAATAAAACGGCCAATCAGCAATTGGACTAAGGACCTTAAAAAACAGTTCTCAACAGAAGAAACACAAATGGCCAATAAGTACTTTTCAAAAGGCTTCAACATCCTTAACCATAGCCATTAGGAAATGCAAATCCCATCTCACCCCAGTTAAAATGACTACCATCAAGAAAACAAATGCAGGGATGTGGGGGAGGGGGAAACTTATTTACTGCTGCTGGGGGTGTAAACTGTAATTTCCACATCCACATCCATTATGGAAACCAGTATGGAAGTTTCTCAAAAGACTGAAAGTAAAACTACCATATGACCCAGCTGTATCACTCCGGGGCTCTATCCTATCACAGAGATACTTGGGCATCCATATGTATTGCTGCTCTGTTCACAGTAGCGAGGAAATCGAAGAAGACATCAGTTGATGAGTGGGTAATGAAAATGTAGCACAGACATCACACAACAGAACTTCATTTAGCCATAAAGAATCACAAACTTAGGATATTTGGGGGAGAGTGGGTATATCTGGAAATTACAAGCAGGGCAACCCAAACTCACAAAGGCAAAAAGTACATACTATCTTTCATACGTGGCTCATGGATTTTAATATTCATGTATGTATTTAGATATAGTATGAAGTGAGGTCACGTAATCCAAAAAGGGGACCACGTGAAAGGAAAACATGGTTTTGAGAAAGGTGATGGGGATAATAGGACCCATGTGACATTAAAAAGGGAAACTGAGGGTAGAATGCTGTACGAGGGCCAAGGGGACCCAGGAGAAGGTCAGCAAGAACCAATTATGTTTGAAAATGGCATAATGCTAATTTTTAAAAGTAGACTACAAATTAAATGGAAATGGGGAAAGTGTGTCCTGAAGGACACTGTTTCTAGACTCAGTTCCTAGACAGCTTATGACAATCAGGGTTGGGAGCTTAGTTCTCCAAGAATCTGATTTAGTGGTGTTGGGTAGGGTCTAGGAAAGCATTAAGAGGTAACAAGTTACTTATTGACATGTCATATATGCTCAGGATGTATCTTGATCCTATCCACCCTCAGTTCTCTCCTCCCATTCTCCTACTCCATCCTCCAATACACGCCCCTCTAAACTTCATGTCCGTTTCACTTCTGTTATAACCCACTGAGTCCAATTAGTGTTGCTGTGTGTTTATGGGGTTGGGGCCACTTACCAAGCACGGACAACCTACCAGCATCTACATTACTAAAGAAAAATGACTGTCTCTCCCCCGGCTCAGCTTCCAATAGCCCCTCAGTTTGGTGTTTGGCTATCTCATCTGAACCAAAATGTTGACAGGCTTCGTTTGGTACAGATCCTATGCAGGTAACTGTAGCTGGTACGAGTTCATGAATGCAACGACCACGTTATGTTCACAAGAAAGCATTCCACAGAGCTTCTCTTCATCCTCCAGCTCTCACATTTGTCTGCTCACCCCTTCACAATGTTCCCTGAGCCTTGAGGAGAACGATACAGATGTTCCAGTAATGGCCACACACTCAGCAGTCACTTATTTTCAATACTTTAACCAGTTATGAGTCTCTCTATTGACAGCTGCCCACTACAGAAGCTTCTCTGGCCAAGCTGAGAGCAGCATTAATCTATGTGAATAAATATAAACATTTAGAAGGCAGCTGGCTTGATACCATGTCCATTTGGCAAACTAACACTAACTTCTCCCTATGGCTAATGACTTTCCTGGCTATGAGCTTTTGATCAGGTTTGCAGTCCCACTCATAAACTCCCTCCTGTGGAGCAGAGCTCAAATTCAATTTCATTTGGTTACCCCCATAACCGCCATGCCACTATAACACCAGTGGGAGGATCTTGCAGGGCAGGTTGGTACTGCACACAGGGTCCATCTCTGGCTGGGTAGTTCCGTTGATGAGTTTTCTCCCTCAGGAAATGCATAGCACCTTCTGCCACTAGGAAAGGTAGCCAGCAGGGAGACATTTCCAGGTTAGCTCCAGCTTGGTTCCTCTATGTCCTGCCACCATCGTGTGTCATGTCTTCAGCAAGAGGCAGAAACACACTTTTTAACAAATCTCCCCAACGCTGCGGTCACTGCTGCCTTTTGGGCCACACTCTCAAGCAGGCTTTTTAGGACTGATAAATATTATAGTTAATCTTTATTATTTTCCTTACCTAGCCAGTTATGAAACTCCTGAGACAGGTTAACAAAGTCATGGTATTTTACATGTGAATCACTGTGCTTCCCAACACATTTGCATTTATTTTATCTCATTTGATCTGTAAAATTGTCATATGATGAAGATAGTGCAGGAGATTTTTATCTTTGTATGATCCATTGATTATCATTTGTTTGTTCATTCATTCGTTTAACCCATTTCTGTCTCGATATTATAAGGTATTCAGCAATTATGTAAAATATGCTAGGATCCAGCGGTGAGCAAAGGCCCACATGGAACCTGCAGCTGAGAACGGGTCACCTTTGAGCTAAAGGAAGAGCTGTATGGAAGTCACATTATCAAGATGGCAGGTGGCCTGGGGAAAACATAAAAGCAGTGTGCCTGCATCTTCTGGATTAGAAGATGCAGGCACACTGCTTCCCTTCGGGTGCCAAGGCTACAGTCTGTAGGGGGTAAAGGCTGTGACAATCTCTACGTCCCTGCTGTGCTATCTCTAAAGATGCACTAGGTCAGGAAGTCACTGAGTCAGGAAAAGGACAGGGCAGAAAGATCAGGAAACGCTGCTGTCTGGAACTGAATCTAAGGAAGGCCCACACCCCGGAGGTGGGGCGGACTATGTACAAGAGGTTCACCCAGAGAGCCAAGTTTCACACAGGGTCAGCAGCAATGATCTAAGGAAGGCCAACGCCCTGGAGGAGGAGGGGGGGGGCTCACTGTGCACAAGAGGCTCACCCAGAGAGCCAAGCTTCACACTGCCTCACGAGAGATGCCACAAGTGAGCTTCTGTCCACTCACCCCATCAGGAAGTTCCCATCCTAAAGCCACCAAAAAGGGAGGAAGTGCAGTTTTCTGAGCTTCTGTCCCATATATTAACGATTCGTGCTGATCTATTGGTCCTTATCATTCCTTTCTCACATCTAAGTAAACTTGAATTCACAGAGGTTAGATAACACAGCCGAGATCACATGTCTTGGCAGAACTTGGTAAACATCCATCTTGGGTTGACAGCAATGTCAGTCTGACCTATAACTCACAGCCAAGGCGATGGAGAACACTCAGGAAATGATCTTCGCCCTCAGAAGACTGTGACCTTGGAGTAAGTCTGTATTTCTGGTCTAAGCATTAGATAGAGATAAAGCCCGAGGACTTACATCAGGGGCTTTCAAGTGTAGACAATCATGGGTGGGTACAAAATAGATGGAACCCCTGCCTGAAGAGTCAGGTCAGCCCTCAGGGTGTGGCCTGACATATGTGTGTGTGTGTGTGTGTGTGTGTGTGTGTGTGTGTGTGTGTGTGTGCGCGCGCACACAGACCCACAGACACATACACCCCCCCCCACACACACTTTCATGCATGCAAAGACACACACACACAGACACACAAACACACTTTCATACATACACAGATACACTTTCCTACATACACACACAGACACACAAACACACAGACACTTTCATGCATACACAGACACACAGACACTTTCATGCATACACACACAGAGACACACATAGACACACTTTTATCCATATACACACACACACTTTCATGAATACACAAACACATACTTTCATGCACACACAGACATACAGATACACACACACAGAGACACATACATACATACTTTTATGCATATGCAGACACATAGACACATGCACTTATTTTTATGCATACACAAACAGACACACATACACACACTTTCATGCATATACAGACATACAGACACACATACTTTCATGCATATACAGAGACACAGACAAATGACAGACAGACAGACAGACACACACACACACACACACACACTCTTAACTAGTACTCTAGGCTTTCTTGAAGTCCGATAGTGAGGTCCCATTCCATCAGTCTGGTTGTTTTCAAGGTGGAGGAGAGCAGAGGAAAGTGGGTCATCACGGCTGGAACAAGTACAGAAATAGAGAGAACACATTTGAACATTTTCATGGCTAATGTTATTATACAATTGATTTGCTCAAATATTCCATGCTTAGCAAACTGAGAGATGGCATCTCTAAGAATCTTAATGCTAGGAAAGCCTGTCCCAGCAGACGTACCTCTTGTCATCTGAGCTCATCTGTCTCTATAAATTGGTTCTTTCAAAGACTGCTTTCCCTGAGGCCTTATAGCTAAGGACCAATTATGGGGCTGTGGTAACTGTCCTCTGGACCATGGCTTCCACGGCCACTTCCACCACAGCCACGCCTCCCTGAAGCCTCATGTCCATATCAAGGCCACAAAATAAGAACAGATGGGAAGAAAGGCTAACTGTCTGAAAACACATAACAGTTCTTCAACAATACAAAACAAAGCCTGTGCAAAAATTAGAAGAATTAGCACAAGAATTAGTGGTTCTCAACCTTCCTAAGGCCACAAGTTCCTCATGGTGTGGTGACCCCCAACCATAAAATTACTTTTGTTGTTACTTCCTAACTATAATCTTGCTACTGTTACAAATCATGACTTAAGTATCACGATGTGTTTTCTGATGGTCTTAGGCGGCTCCCATGAGAGGATGGATCTACCCCCCACTCCTCCAAGGGGTTGTGACCCACAGGTTGAGAAACACTGAGTTAGAGCAACCATTAAGAACACTTCTTAGAAAACAGACCAGGACATTGTTTATAAGGACAGGAAAGAAAGGGCTGGGCTGTGGCTCAGTGGTGGTATTCTTGGGTAGCATGCACAAGGCCCCAAGTACCATCCCAAGCACTGACATTGGAAGGTAACACAGAGACACAGCAGAAGAGAGGCAGGCAGAGGCGGAACAAGAGGAGTTCAGTGACAGTCCCACAGAGACAGCAAGCTCTGGTGGTGTACTGCTGCACCATGGGTGAGTGGGAAGATCAGGACTCCCCAGCAAATGCCACACAGCTACCAGAAAGGAGTCTGGACGTTCTCATCACAGAGGGATGATGTCCAAGGAGATGAGATATATTTACTCCCATCTAAGAATATACAGTCCATACATACATTGAAGATTGCACAAAACTCCACCAATAAGTATTGGTTTTTGTTTTTGTTTTGAGACAGGGTTTCTTTGTGTAATAGCCCTAGCTGTCCTGGAACTCACTCCATAGACCAGACTGGCCTTGAACTCACAGAGATCTGTCTGCATGTGCCACCATTGCCCAGCCAGTTAATTCTTTTAAGACCTTGAAAATAAACGTAGAATGCCCATTACACACACACACACACACACACACACACACACACACACACACACACACACACGCACCCCAGAGTGGAAATTCGAACAGTGAGCAGAAGAGAATTTATTATTAAAAGGATAACTCAGGGCAATTTTCCAGAATCGAAGAACATTTGTTTTTAAATTTAAATGATCTATCAACTATCAAGCAAAATGAATTAATAAAACACAACAAGCTCTCCTCTGCTATGATGGATAGTTACTAAGGATACAGCTCCTTAAGAGCTCAGAAAGATGGTAGGTTAAAAACCACTCAACCTCTCCAGTGCCAGCAAATGCCACAAAACATTAGGGGTATGATAACATTTAATCTAGCCAGGTATGAGGAGGGAAGAAAGTCATCTCACACAGACGTCAAAACGTGTTTTCTACAGACACTTCCTGCTGAACATTCTGGAAAGGATGCTCCCACAGGACCGGTGTTCCAAAGAAAGAAAAAAGGCAAAATGAGCAAGGAACAGGAGTCTCCCGTATGGGGCTGCGAGAGCCACCTTTGACCCTGCGGACAGCATAGCTGGGGAAGTTTTGGGATTGGTACTTTTCTAAAGGGGCACTAGCTAAGAAAAAGTCCCTTTGAAATATGGTAAAGTATTAGGAAAAGAAAGAGAATCCAGAACGCGCTAAGATATCTTATGAGTTTCTGAAAGAAAATGGTTTCTGATGTGGGCAGGGGCAGGAAGCAAAAGTTGGTTAATGTAGACAATGTACAGTAGGCTGGACTTCACATAGCTCAATGTTTAAACACAGCTGTAGAGTAAAACAACATGGGTAGGGCCCTGTGTGTTTTCTATACATACTTACCCATAATTAAGATTAACTTATAACTTAGGCGTATTAACAGGAAATAAAACATACCACAGTAACATGGCAATCATTACAATTCAAGCTTTGGGAGTATTATTAGGTCAAGCAAGGGCTATTTCCATTTATGAACACTGGGGTCCTGTGATAGTCGATCTGCCAACCGAGAAGGCTGTCTAGTGACCATGGAGCAAAGAGCTAAGACAGCATGGATCTGCCAAGACACAGCATGGATCGTGACCCAGGAAAGCTGTGGTGGGACTGTGGGAGAAGAAGAGACAAATTAAATTGTTTTCTAGAACTTTCTATTCAGTATTTTCAGACTCGTTGACCAAAGGTCACTGAAACTGTAAAAAGCAAAGTGAGAGGCAACAATTATGAACACTTAAGTCATTCATGTGTGTCAGGGAATCTTCTAGATGTTTTACATATGGCCGCTCATCTAACTCCCACTGCTGTAGTAGTTCTTGTGCCCGTAACACATCCACGGAACCCGAGACACAGAGTCACGGTACTGTGTTTAAACTCACAAAGCTGGGAAGCCACGGTCCCAAGATTTTGCTCTCTGTTTTGTTTTTTTTTTTTTTTTGGTTTTTCGAGACAGGGTTTCTCTGTGTAGCTTTGCGCCTTTCCTGGAACTCACTTGGTAATCCAGGCTGGCCTCGAACTCACAGAGATCCGCCTGGCTCTGCCTCCTGAGTGCTGGGATTAAAGGCGTGCGCCACCACCGCCCGGCTGCTCTCTGTTTTTATCCTTTTCCTGCATTGCTCCTCCTCACTGGCTAGCATGAGCAGTGAGATGGACCCTCCCACTGGCTAGCATGAGCAGTGAGATGGACCCTCCCACTGGCTAGCATGGGCAGTGAGATGGACCCTCCCACTGGCTAGCACAGCAGTGAGGTAGACCCTCCCACTGGCTAGCATGGGCATTGAGATGGACCCTCTCACTGGCTAGCACGGCAGTGAGATGGCCCCTCCCCCTGGCTAGCATGAGCACTGAGATGGACCCTCCCACTGACTAGCATGGCAGTGAGATGGACCCTCCCCCTGGCTAGCACAGCAGTGAGATGGACCCTCCCACTGACTAGCATGGCAGTGAGATGGAGTATGTCCATGAACAGGAAGGAGGGAATGAATTTTTCCTTAACTGTTTCACTTAGAGTTAGAGAAGCAAACAGACAAAGAAAGCAGTTCAGACAACATTGATAAAGTTCTCTGTTTAAGGAACAACGACCAGGGAGTTGTGTGGTGAAGCTCTTTACGTTATAGGCCTCTTTCTACCTTTCCAAGTTGCATGCCCAGAGGTGGAGAACAACAGAGAAAGATATCCAACAGCAGCCTCTCCCCCAATACATTCATACCCCCTTTCTCCCCCCCCCCCCCCCCCCCGCCATGCACAGAGTTTCAAACAGGATTTAGGAATCTTACAGGCAAAGCTTACATTATTTTAACTAGCTGTTACAAAAACTGTCCTTGCTATGTTTAGCCATCCTAAGGCGTCATCCTGTGGTGCCTGTCTGACTCCGCCATGAAACGTGGATACAGTAACAATTGTAAGAACTCGTTATGGTCATGAGATGTACACATTTAAGTTCATTTAACAAAAACTAAACATCAGGAATTTTATGAGCACTGCCCGGAGATAATGATGTCATTTTTCCTTCTTCCCGGAAGTCCCACCCCTCTTTCTTCCCACCTCTTATCTGTTTCTTGCCTTGCTACCATTGTCAAAGGCAGGAGGTCAGGCAAGATGAGTCTTGGCTTAGTTCTAAGTGGTAATTCTTTAGTTCTGGAGCCGAAGCCCAAACTAAAATTAGATTTGATCTGAGGTTATGTGAAGTTAAGCTCTAGAGAACTATTTTGAGTGGAGAAATCCTTTTGAGAGGATTATTCATAGTCAAAACATGAAAAATAGAGTTAATAATCCTGATAACTTAGAAAAAATAGACAAGATTTATAACCTCTTGATTTTTTAAAAATCTTAACAGAAAAGTTTCCCTTGTATTTTTGCACTTGACTTAAGACTCTTACAAGAATCATTCGAGCCTGTTTCTACATATGTAAATTAAATAAAAAGTAGAAAACACATGCATTGATGTCACAGGCTTAGCTGAACAAATTATAAGGGAGGAACCCTGAGGAACAGTAGTGATTCACAGACAGATAATTCACAACGTTTTAAACATCTAGGAGAGACTGGAGCTGAAACAAAGAATATTGGTCTTAAGATACCAGTATTTTTTAAGCTCAAGGGAAAAGGCAATATAGCCAATAGTAAATACTTCCTCAGACAAATCCAAGAGCACTCATATTTTTAAATCAAAGAAAATTAAGTAACAGCTTGTAGAGACCAGACTTTTAGAGGAAATAATCTACATTTTAACTTTTTATGAAAATCAGATGGTTAATGAGATGTTCCCATATGCCCAAAGTCATGTGGTTAATGAGTGGCCAAGCCAGACTCACAGGCCAGGTTTTCTCACTGTGATTGACCATGGAACAAACACAAGATCCAGGACGTACCCCTGCAAAGTGGAATATCCAGGGAGAAAATGAGGAGCTCATTTACCAGGCTGGGTGAGACCTCATGGGCGTTGAGACCTCACGGGTGTTGAAAAACACAAAATGTCAGTCTGTGATTCTCAACCTTCCTAACACTGCAACCCTTTGATACAGTCCCTCATGTTGTAGTGCCCCCCAACCATAAAGTTACTTTCATTACTACTTCATAACTGTAACTTTTTGCTACTGTTATGAATCACAAGGCAAATGCTTTTGGAAATAGAGGTTTGCCAAAGGGGTCATGATCCCCAGGTTGAGAATTGCTGATGTAGATGTTGAAGCAGTGAAACCAGAACATTTCCAGGAAGCATTTGATATGAGCAATTCTGCAGCCCTGAGTAAGCAGGCACTAGAAGACCAGGAGTGAAAGGCTCCAATAGTTTGTGGAGATTTATTTCTTCATTTTAAAGAAACAAGTGATTGTTTTACATCAAACTTTATAATCACAATTTTTTTTTCTTGAAGAAGGAATATAGAACTGGATATATGTAAGATCTCATGAAACCCAGACTCACAGAACCTTTTGGATAAGATCTTACTGAACTTATTGCGATTTTGGTTGAATAAATCTTATGGGAGGACATTTTGGGTATAGCAGTGACCATAGAGAAACAATTCAAGACTAAAGTGTCTAATAATTACCAAATAACCTAAACCTATCTGCAACTGAAAACAAAAATAGCTATATTCTTACAAAAAATTATTCAGATTTGCCTGACTTCAGCCTGCCCCCAGCCCAAACACTCATTCCTGTAATTTACATCCTTGTAATAGTAGTTTCTCATGGGACAGCCAGCCTGCAAATAATGACATGGAGACTTATTATTAACTATGAAAGCTCAGCCTTAGCTTAGGCTTACCTCACTAGCTCTTATAACTTAAATTAACCCATATTTTAAAATCTACATTCTACCACATGGCATTACCTCTCTTCCATCTTGCACCTTCTGTTTCCTCTCCATGTCGCCTCTGTGCCTCAATTCCCCCTCCTCCTCCTTTCTCTCCCCAGAAATCCCAACTATCTCTCCTGCCTTGCTATTGGCTGTTTAGCCTTTTATTATACCAATCACAGCAACACATCTTCACACAGTGTACAAATATCCCACAACACTTCCTCAGCTGAGTTCCATTAGAACATCATTGATTGTCACAATTGCTCCACGTAAGAGGCTAAATAAATTAACTATAAGAAAGTAAGAGAGATTTCTCTTTCATATTTTGTAAAGAGTCAAAAATAAATATTAGTATTTTGGCCTTTGTGGGTCACAGGTACTCAACTGTGACATAGTAGTATGAAAGCAACCATAGCTAATAACCACATGAATGAGGACGGTGGTGTTCCAATAAAACTTTATTAAAAAAGACAGACAGTGGGTCAGATTTAGCCCACAGGTGGGAGCTGTCAGCCTTCCGTGAAGTTATTTAAAAATCGTATCTGTCCATCTGAGCACCATTGACACTTTGGCCGAGTACTGCTTGCTGTACAGAGCTGTCGTGAGTACATGGTTCTCACTGTTCCTCCTACCACCCACGAATGCCAATAGCACCTTTGTCCCTCAACTGCTGCAGCTATGACAACCAAAGATGTCTCTAGTGTACCTCTGCTGAGTACCACTGACTTAAAGGCGTGTGTGTCTGAAAGTGAGAAAAGTCTGGAGAAGGGTATCTGAGTGACCTGGGCTCTTGGTTAGCTCTATCAAGTCCATTTCTGCCCATCCTCCCAATGTCTCCTCCCTCTGCAGTCCTGGGAAACCAATGTTCCCCTTGGTGACTCAGAAACATGACTCAACATTCATTTGACTATTGAAACTTCAGTGTTATTTACAAATGCAACATTCACAGCAACCAATGGATCTTTATGTTATGTAAACTGAGGCTCTGCTGTCTGTTACTAGGACATTTGATTACTAAATTTACTGATTTGTATAATCAACTGCCTCTAAAAATCTAAAGGGGGGGGAGTGTCTGGGTATGTTTCCTGTTGATATTTTATTCAGTCTGGATTTTAAAATTCGGGTTGGCATATAACGAAGTTTATAATGGAGTGCGTGTGGGATACGTCATATTCCACGGTCATCAATTCTCTATAGCAGTGGTTCTCAGCCCTCCTAATGCTGTGACCCTTTAACACCGTTCCTCATGTTGCGGTGACCCCCCCCCCCCCAACAATAAAATTATTTCATTGCCACTTCATAACTGTGATTTTGCTACTGATAGGAATCGTAATGCGAATATCTGTGTTCTCCAGTGGTCTTCGATGACCCCGTGAAAGAGTTAGTTGTTCAACTCCAAGGGAGTTGTAACCCACAGGTTGAGAAATACGGCTCTAGAGTACCCTGTTCCTTGATCTCTGAGCCTTTTTTCCCTAATAAACTGTGTGTTTTATTTTTATTTATTTATTTTATAATTTAATTTAATTTTACATATCAGCCACGGATTCCCTTGTTCTCCCTCCCCCCCCCCTTCCCCCCACCCCACCCCCTATTTCCATCTCCTCCAGGGCAAAGACTCCCCTGAGGATTGAGTTCAACCTGGTAGATTCAGTCCAGGCAGGTCCAGTCCCCTCCTCCCAGGCTGAGTCAAGTGTCCCTGTATAAGCCCCAGGTTTCAAACAGCCAACTCATGCACTGAGGACAGGACCTAGTCCCACTGCCTGGATGCCTCCCAAACAGATCAAGCCAATCAACTGTCTCACTTATCCAGAGGGCCTGATCCAGTTGGGGGCTCCTCAGCTATTGGTTCATAGTTCATGTGTTTTCATTCGTTTGGCTATTTGTCCCTGTGCTTTATCCAACCTTGGTCTCAACAAGGAATAAAAGACCATGATAAATGAAGACCACAAGAGAATAGGAAGAAGCAAAGTGCTAGAGAGGCCCGCAGAAATCCACAAAGATACCCCCACAACAGACTATTGGCAATGGTCGAGAGACAGCCTGAACTGACCTACTCTGGCGATAGGATGGCCAAACACCCTAATTGTTGTGCTAGAAACCCCATCCAATGACTGAGGGAACCGGATGCAGAGATCCACAGCCAGGCACCAGGTGGAGCTCCAGGAGTCCAGCTGGCGAGAAAGAAGAGGGTTTGCATGATCTCTGAGCCTTTAAGGAGGCAGGAGAATGTACAGCTGTCAGATTTGACAACTATGCTGGGAGATTGTAAACCATAGCCAGGGGTAAGAGTGATTCCCAGAGCCATGCTGTGAGGCCTGATGTTCTGTCATCTCAAGGGCTGGTGAGACCTGACCAGAAACTGCCCTGGGATAACTGCTACACCCCAGTAGCAGGAGAGTTCACAAGACAAAACAAATACCACAAAAAAATTGGCCAGTTTTGTCTGTAGCATGATGGGGAAAGGTCTTCCTGTTTGCGTTCTGCACTTGGTGGTGATGCTGGAGTGAAGCGCAGGACAGCTGCATCTGGGGTCTTTGCTGGAGTGCACTGTGGCAGGAAAAGACCAGCTCAGCACCACAGTAAAAATTAGCTTTTGCTTTTTTGCAACCTTGCGGTTTTAGAGGTGCTTCTGGAATAGAAAACCTGAAAAGGTTGTTCCTCCTGCTCTTTAAAACGTTCTTTCATAATAAATCTTTCACGTTTGATTATAGTACTCAGGGCTCTCAATTCCCCAAGTAAATAAATTAAACATAATTCAATGTTTGATCATAAGGTTTATAGTCTTTTCCTATTGTCTCTCAGGTGGGCATCCCATGCTGAGTACAAGCCATCAGTGAGGCCTGATCCAGGTAGTAAATGGGCCCTAAAACTCTGAGCCCAGAGCAGCCATGGGGTCAGGACTCCAGGGACGAAGCTTGCTTGAGTTCTCTACTTCTGCATCACAGTGGGGTTTCTGCATCATCACCTACAGAGAAACCCTGCCACCCACAATTCTAAGGTCAGCACAGCATTTTGTTTCTAAGCCAGCTCTAACTGTAACCAAATAAATGCCTCAAGCGCCCTGAAACTGGAAGGTGAACACGGCACCAACAGCAGAAGATGCCTCTGGACCATCCCCAGACAGTGCCCAGACCCAGAGATGCTCAGCCTGGTCCAGCAGGAAGTAAAAAATTGTCCGCACTGGCTACTACAGTGTTGAGATGTTTAGGAAGGAGATGTTTAGGAGATGTTTAGGGATGTCTTAAGGTCCTTTTCTGTTTTTCCAGAGAATTCTATTCCCTGACATATGTGGTTACAGAATTCGCTCACATTCTGTGGCCTGAACCCTTTTGATGAACAGCCCTTCCAGGGCTGTGATTGCAGACAAGTAAAAGGGGGCTCACCATCTAAGTGCTCCCTGAAGGGACTCAATAGCTAAGTGCTCCCTGAAGGGACTCACCATCTAAATGCTCCCTGAAAGGACTCAATAGCTAAGTGCTCCCTGAAGGGGCTCACCATCTAAGTGCTCCCTGAAATGATTCAATAGCTAAGTGCTCCCCGAAGGGCCTCACCATCTAAGTGCTCCCTGAAAGGACTCAATAGCTAAATGCTCCCTGAAGGGGCTCACCATCTAAGTGATCCTCAAAGAAAATCTCCTGACTTTGTGCCCCAAACCCAGTAACAGAGATTGGGCTATTTTTAGATGTGAAAATTTGCCTCATTATACAATCTGCCACTTTACAGTCATTAATAAAGAGAATTCATAATTAGAGCCGGGGGTTAGGACCAGCAGAGGCTCCTGCTAGTCAAAAAAAAAAAATTCCCAGAAGAATTCTGCCAGAGAACTCTGGCCTTTAAAAGAATTTGTACTCCCTCAAAGAGTGTTGCTGTTGGATTCTTGGTAAGGGGGAGCAGAGGAACACAAATGCTTGCTGGGCATGACAGCTGTCCTTCACTGATGTGTCCATGAAAGGCGGATAGAGAAGTTGTTTCCAACAAACTCTTTATAACTTAGGTGCACAGAAAACCCAGAACAAAGTATTGCGCATGCTCAAGAAATCATGTCAGGTCTATGTCAGAAATTACACAAATTATACCCAATTGCATGCACTCATGCATACACATACACACACACACACACACACACACACACACACACACACACACACACACACACAATTTATTTCCAGGATAAATTTTCATGCAATAAAATATACTTTATTGATTTTTGTAATTGCATTTAGGTTGCTGCCTTACCTCAGTAACTTTAGTAACTTAGAATATAGGCTTCCTGTAAGTGGGAAGAAAGAGAGAAGAGAATTGAGAGAGAGACTAAGTCAGATTCAAATATACAAGTTCTATTTCTGACTTCATTAGAGCCTCTGCTTAGGTTCCCTACAGGCAAAAAAGATGTTACTGGTGCCATTTGGCTCCAAACACTACATCGGAACACAAAATGAGGCCAGGAAAGGCTTTTAATGCTACACTTAAATTCAGCATGTTCCGTGTGTCGTCCAGTGTGAAGAGTAGAGTATTTATACAAAACCCAGAGTCAGAAAAGGTAGGAAGAGGAAGCTTGCTCTGCTGTGCTCAATCAGTTTTCCCTAACTCTTACCTTAAATCAGTGGTTCTCAACCTTCTGAACACTGTGACCCTTTAATACAGTTCCTCAAGTTGTGGTGACCCCCAACTATAAAATTGTTTCATTGCTACTTCATAACTGTAATTTTGCTCCTGTTATGAATCCTAATGTAGATATCTGATCTGTGACTGCAATGGTGTCGCTATCCATAGGTTGAGGACCACTGAACATTCCTGTCCATCTTCATCTCACTTGATCCGACTTTCAGCTCTCCCTCAGGTGTCTCTCTGAAATATCCAGCTCGCCATCCTCTTCCCGTTTCGTGGTTGAGGTGGTGGTGGTGGCGGTTGGTGGCTTTGGTTGTTTGTTTTTTAGATCAAGTCTCACAATTATTCCAGGCTATGATCCCCGCTGCCTCCTGAGTGCTCGGGTTATGGGTTACCGTTTTTTTAAGCACACTCACAGAGCTTCTTAGACTTGGGCCCACACCTGGCTCACCCGCCTCCCTCCCCCAACCTTGAACTTGGATTATCAACAACACTGAACAGTTTCCCGAACACATGGCGCCACTCTCACTCCTGGGCAGCTGCCAAACGTTGTCCTCTGCCCGTGGCGTACTCTGTCCCTGAGCCTACCTGGCAGGGTTGTGACTGTCTCCACTGACACTGCAGATCACCCTCAGCCGGTCCCTCCATCTGTCCCAGACGAGCAATTGCCATTTCTCCCATGCTCCTCTCTCCAGCTGGTCAGTGCTTTCTCTTTGTTTTCCTCTCGAGACCCCAAAACCTTGAAAGCATAAGACACACGTGATCCAGCCACGATAGGGAGTGCCTGTACAGTGTCACACGTAAAAGAGGCTCAGTGATTTCTGAGAGAATGAAAAGATGGACATGGTGAGGAGATGCATTCATTCCTATGTGTTGGCGTCTGCTCCCATTTCTTGACACAAAGCTTGCTGTTTTACCGTTCTTTCCACGTGCGTCTCCCCATCTCAACACAGTGCTTTGGCTGGAGCCAAACTCTGCATCATTTCTCTCTCTTTCCTGCTCTTGAAACATGAAAGCGCTGCACGTGATAGCTTCCTTCCAGACAGTCACCTCCTTAGCCTCCTCCACAGCCTTTGGGCTGCTCCCAGGAGTGTTCTACACTTCCCTACCAAAGGTCGCTTTGCCAGGAGAGAGGGATGAATCTGCCAGTCCTCAGAAAGAGGGGGAACAGGATGGGGGCGTGGTGGGGAGAGGAGGCAGAGTGACCACATCTACATGCTCAAGGCTGGATGGTCACGGTCCAGTCCTGCACTACCGAGGCAGTACAGGCTACCCCATAATTAACACAGTAACCTGAAAAGTCTTTAAACAGTCTCTTTACTCTAGTGAAGTTTTATTTATTTCCTCTAAACACTGGCTCTTCAAAAACACAACTACTTAACCAACTAAAGAAACAAATAAAAGCTGGCCATCATGGCTGCGGTCCCACCATTCTACCAAATAACAAAACACAGCATCAATAAGAGGCTGTAAACAAGCACAAGCCTCTCACTAATCAAAAAGGTTAAGTAATGTCCTGACGTATTTATAGAACTGAGCTGGCCACCACTGAATCAGCTTGGAACCATAGGCGCAATAGAGCTGAGGAGAAAATTCGTCACAAAGTGCAGGCATCTACAGAACCACCCCCCATGCTGAAGCATGTCTTCAACACAGCCAACCACCTACTGATTCTTTCAATAGGTGCCTGTAAATTATATGTAATTGATAGTTACATACCAATTACATATCAAAGGTTTAATAAACCAGCATAGTTCATAAGCCTAGTGGACTATTGGGGCCATAAAAGTCCTTAGAAAGCATGTACTCCAACTTGTAATTCTACAAATTGAGATTAAAAGAGACTAGTTAATTATTGTCAGTTAGTCAATGGGTAGCTAGAATTAATTCAGATCTCCTGAATGAGTACGCCCTTAAATTCATAACGCATACACCAAAGCACATGGAATGCTAAGCAGAACATACAGCCTGTGCATACGTGTACAAATATAACTATTGACTTCGAGATACATTGAAATAATTATCATAAATGCCATTTAATCAGTTGCATGACGAAGAACAAGCCTTTAGGAGGCTGTTTCAGCTAGCTGCAGTCCCTACGTGTTTCCTGACATTCTCTTCCTCTACTCCTTACATTTGCTTTGCGTGTTTCTTCTAACTGTTGCCCGAGAAAGCAAAAGGTGAAAGCTTGCCTTAGGGATGCCCCAGGAGGGCATAGACAATGGTCTGACCAAATGATAGGCTTTCCCTTTGGAAGTGGGGTGGAAAGGGCGCCCTCTTGTGTTACCTCAGCGGAATAGACTCTTCTGCCTTAAAATCCCCCTTGCTAACGCATTAGCGAGGGGCTCGGTGGAAGGGCAAATACCCACGGCACTCATGGCTCCGCATGTTGAGTGTATGTGCTAAGGACAAACCAAAGCCAAGTATGAACATCTGCTCTGCGTATTTTATTCCTGACTTTCATGTATTTGGCATGACGATCATCATCACCCCCCACCCAGAGTACTCGGAAACCGAATTCAAGAGTAAACAAGGAGAAACGGGGGCTGGTGAGATGGACGGCTCCGGCAGGTAAAGATGATTGCTGCCAAGTCTGATGGCCGGAGTTTGGTTCCCCAAACCCCATATGGTGGAATGAGAGAACCAGTTCCTACAAGTTGTCCTCTGACCTCTCCACACACCAAAGTAAATGTATTTAAAAGGAGATGCAGTGAAGGGGATAGAAGGACACAGGTTAGACATGAAAGGAGAAATGGGGAAGGTGGTGTGTGTGTGTGTGTGTGTGTGTGTGTGTGTGTGTGTGTGTGTGTGGGTGCGAACCTTTTTATATAATTTCCACAGTATTTTTTAATTAACATTTTTTCCTTTATATTACATTCCCCCCCCACTCCCATCTACCCCCCCCCCATCCACCTACTCCTCCTCTGTCTCCAGGGGCAGGAGGGGCAGGCCTCCCATGGGCTTGAACAAAGCCTGGCACATCAAGTTGAGGCAGGACCCAGCTCCTCCCCCTGTACAAAGGCTGGGCAAGGTAATCCGGCATGGGGATTAGGTTCCCAAAACCCAGCTAAGCGCCAGGGACAGGTCCTGATCTCACTGCTAGGAGCCTTACAAACAGACCAAACTACACAACTGTCACGCACATGCAGAGGGCATAGGTCCATCCTATACTGGCTCCCGAACTGTTGGTCCAGAGTCCATGAGCTCCCATTAGCTCAGGTCAGCTGGAACTTCTAACTGGGGAGGGAGGACAATGCAAAAGGAGAGAGGAAAGAGGTATAAATAACACCAAGGATATTTGAAGAAATCACAGTGAAACATTGCTTTATGTTTACACATACACACACACACACACACACACACACACACACACACACACACACACACACAGTGTGCTAGTTCTCTAGAGCCAAGACTAACAAAATTCACAGGGCCAGGCACGGGAAACCTATCTTTAAACTATTGGTCACTGTCCTAGCTTTCTGTTGCTGTGATAAAAACATTTTGTCCAAAAGCTACTTGGGGAGGAAAGAGTTTACCATCTTACAATTCCCAGGTCAAGTCCATCACTGAGGGAAGTCAGGACAGGAACTCAAGGAGAAATTTGGAGGCAGATTTCTGGAGCAGGAACCAGAGCAGAGACCATGGAGGAGTGATTTTTACTAGCTTGCTCCTTATAGGTTGCTCAGTCTGCTTTCTTATAGAATCCAGGACCCTCCCCCTCTGTTGGGGGGGCACCTCCCATAGTGAGTTGAGTCCTCCTACACCAATCATCAATGTAGAAGATGCCCCACAGATGTGCCCACAGGCCAATCTGATGAAGGTAATTCCTCAACTGAGTTTCCTCTTCACAGATGACTCTAGCTTGTGCCAAGTCAGGGTGGGGATGTCAGGGGAGGAATCCCAGCACAGTCAGAGGAGTCCAAGAGATGCCCAAAGAATGTAGGCTATTGCCACTGCCTTCGGTTGCCTGAAGGTAAGACCTTATTGCTACAGGCTCTACAAAATTCGGACACAGGACTTGATAGAATCAAGTTGGAGCTTATCTGAAAGCCTCCTCCCTGAGGACTAGCTATTATAGGATCTGAAATTGCTGTGCAAGTTGCCAAGGGAGAAAAGCAATTAATAGCTGTACCCAGCTGTAAAGATTGTGAACCACAACAATGACCAGCACAGCAAGATATCCTCAAGGGTGCAATAGTGGCATTTACATCTTGGGAATAACCAACAGCTGTTTAATTAAACTAAAGACCAACTCGATAAGAGGGAACTCGTGCATAACGCTGTAGGACCTACCTAACTACCTGTGGGTCAGAGATCTTGCACTCCAGAGGATCCTAAGGTGGTAGATTGCTAGTTTGCTGTGGAATGTCTTTCTGTATGCTGTGAATATGTGTTGCTCTGATTGGTTGATAAATAAAGCTGTTTGGCCAACGGTGAGGCAGAATAAGGTTAGGTGGTACATTCCAACTGGAGAGAGAGGAAGAAGAAAGGCAGAGGAGAGGAGGCGCCAGCTGCTACCAAAGGAACAACAACATGCCAGCAGACTGGTAAACCACAGAACGTGGCAAAACATAGGTTAAGAATTATGGGTTAATTTAAATGTAAGAGCTAGTCAGTAATAAGCCTGAGCTAATGGCCAAGCAGTTATAATTAAAATAAGCTTCTGATTCTTTTATAAGTGGTTACAGGACCATGGGGGCTGGGTGGGACCAGAGAAAACTTCTGGCTACACTAGTTTAGTTACTGTTCCTAACTAACATTTTCCTAAACCAGTATAGTCCCTCACTGTATTCTAAATACTTATCTGTAGATGTAACAGTCTTATTAGATAGGAAACACAGAGCCAAATGCAGAGTTAAAAGCCCAAGAGGTCAGAGCAGTAGCTGAGAGCTGAGATTAAAACCGCCTTCTTACCCTTCGCTGCTGCTGTTGTCCTTCCCCTCAGAGAGAGACCTACTTCCTGTGTATCTGTCTTTTTATTGGCTTTCTGTCCTGCCTTCTCATTGGTTGTAAACCCAACCACATGACCTCCTCATCACTGCCTGTCTATACAGACCTCCAGGTCTTCTATGGTTGGTATTGAGATTAAAGGTGTGTGTCTCCATGCTGGCTGTATCCTTGAACTCACAGAGATCTGCCTATCATGTGATCAGGATTAAAGGTGCGCCACCACTGCCAAGGCTTCTGCAAAGGCTTGCTATTAGCTTTGACCCCCAGGCAACTTTATTTATTAACATACAAATAAAATCACATTTCAGTACAAATAAAATATCACCATACTTATCCTTACACTCACAGGTAAGTATGGCTCTATAGGAATCCATAACTGGTCAAAATGCAGAGAACAACTTTCTATGGAGTGCCTAGTCCCATTTGATACACTTACAACACAGCTCCACACCAAAGGGTCAGGGGACATCAGAGAAGAGGGGATGGAAATATTGTAAGAGCCAGAGGACCAGGGTGTCTCCTGTGGGAGAGTGGCTTCTATGTATGACAGAGAAGCCGCACCCATGAAATCTCAACAATAAGGTTGTTTAAAAAAGGCCTGGAAAATGACAAATCAATGACATGCCAATGTAGACTGGGAAAAAAAAAATCTTGCAAGGCCCCGCTCCACGCTATTCATTTTAGTTACTGTCCCTAGTCCTCTGGCTACAAGAACCAGGCAACAGATTCAATAAATGGTTTATGTTCTGGTGGGTGTGTAGTAACAACTCAGAGTTATAGCTGTCTACATAGATGCATACACACATAGATAGATTTTCCATAGGAAAAACATTGAAACTTTATAAATATAAAAATAACTTTTACCTTACCATATATATGTGATATAATTGCACTCTCAGTGATTCTTAGAATAAATTAAGAATGATATTTCTAAGCATGACTTTGTATACAATCCTGTGATAGTAAGACGCAACACAGATTGCAATAAATGAGGCACAATTCCACGGATTCACCCATTTTCTCAGGAGTTTCTCTCATTATTTGATGTCCAATCACTCCTCTCCAAGTAAGTCATGCTATCAAATCCTATGCATTTCCCAGTCACCAAGAGGACTCACTCTTCCATTCCCATAATCCTCTGTGACTCTAGAAGTGGCCACCCTTATTCACCATGTCATGTGCTTTATTGAAAACTTGATGTTTTTCTCTGCAGTGTGCGTGTGCGTGTGCGTGTGCGTGTGCGTGTGCGTGTGCGTGTGTGTGTGTGTGTGTGTGTGTGTGTGTGTGTGTGTGTTTGGGGGGGTGTTGTTGTATAGTATGTGACGTGTGTGGTGCATACACAGTAATGCATAGGCGAGCAGGCATTCACATGCCCTAAACAGGACTTTATGTGTCTCTTTTTTTTTTTTTTTTTTTTATTGTTCTCTGCCTTTTTATTTTGAGACAAGGTCTTTTATAAACCAGGAAGCTCACATTCTTGCTTGGGCTATCTGAACAAGGAGCTCTCAGGATCTACCTGTCTGCCTTCCTGGGGTCAGAGGCATGTGCAGCTCTGCTCAACTTTTTATATGAATGCTGGGGGTTTGAACTCAGGTCCTCATCGTTTCAGAAGACTGCGCCATCTCCGCAGCCCTTAGCCTGACTTTTTTGGTTTTTAATCAGAGAAGGAGGGTTGAAGAGTCCTACTTTCATGCTACTAGTTCATTAATAAATATTTTAACACATAGCAGTTTTTTTTTTCCTACACAAAGAACGCCCACAGACTTCATTTGCAGGTAATTAACTTATAGGAATAAAGAACTGTCAATATGTCTACACAGTTAATTTGACAAGAGCTCAAAATGAAGAGCTCGACCCCTCCCCTTGCCTTCCTCCATTTCACAAAGCTTCCAGCCCAATCAGACAACTCCTGACAATGGGAGGGTGATGTCTCGTTATTATATTGGCGCTACAGAAGCCACGCTGGCACTTCAGAGCTCAGGGAGCTCTCCAAGAGGCAGCAGTGAGCCGGTCTCATTGTCATTGGCCTTGGGCTATTTATTGATGCAATGACAGGTATGCGTTTGTGCCCAAAGCAGGAATAACAGAGCAGCTTCCTATAGCCAACGGGAGCATATTGGAGCTGGGGAAAGGGGCGTTTAGGAGAGGCCAAAGGTGCAACTTTGTCAATAGAAAATGCGCCTCAAGCACCGAGACATCTGAACCTAGATTTAATGCATGCTGGTTGCTTCCGCTTTCCTCTGGGGAGGGGCGCTTGCGTTCTTTTGTTGTTCTTATGATAATGTGCTCACAGTTGGTGAGATAAACTCAGTCATTACGTTCTGAGCTGCCTTTTACTTATCTCCGTAGTTGTGGCAAACAGCCACTTTTTATTTTTAATTAATTAACCAGCCAGTGCTGAGGATAGACCTTAGGTCTCACGCATGTTAGGCACGTGCTCCACCACTGAGTTATACCCCAGGCCCCGTGTGGCCCAGTTTCAGAACCATGGGACTGTCAATGGAACGTAAAAATAGCCCCAAACTTTGCTTGCGTTTCTTGAGAAGCGTGAAAAGGACTCAAACACCATCCAAAGCTGCCTCACCTGCGCTCCCCTGCCTGTTGCTCCTCTGCCCTTCTCTGCAGCTGCAGGGCTGGCCCTCCCTTAACATGCCGAGCTAAGCCATATCCTGCTCCTGTCCTAGGAAGCAGGGGAGAGGTATGGGAGCAAAGAGACATTCCCCTTGCCCCTAGAGAAGCTTAGCGCATGTCTGTCTGAGTATCCTTTAATTTCATGCCATTTTCCTTAACCAAGTATTACGTTTCTCTTTTGAAGTGAGACTAATAAATCACCAAAGAGGAGAACCTGAACTGGCAAACTTTACCAAAACCCAACTAACCATCCAACCTACCAACCAACCAAACAAACAAAAACAGTGGAGGTAATGAGACTTTACATCTCCCCCTCTCTCCCCTCCTCCCTCTCCTCCACCTCCTCTCCTCCTCCTCTTCCTCTCCATCCCATGTAGTGAACATCTCCCCCAGTTCTTCGGTCACATGGGCACCTGTTCTGACGTCGCTGCTCTTGTTACTGGGTGACATGCACCTTGTTTGCTCTCGTGTGTTCTCACTGCCTCACTCTCCCAGGAACGTGTGTGTGTGTGTGTGTGTGTGTGTGTGTGTGTGTGTGTGTGTGTGTGTGTGTTCTGGTTGGTCCCCTACTCGGAAGCACTTTGATTCAGTCGATCAAGACAGAAACATTTCCAGACTGAATCGAACCGCTCTGCGGCGGTACACACCCACCCACGGAGCTGCAGGACTTCCACGGGTGCTGAATTGACTCCATTGTGGCCAGTATAGCTTCTTTTTTTTTTCTCAGCTTTTCAAAATTGCCCTTATTACAGCACACGGAGATTGATTTTCGTTGTGCACAATTATATAAGGCATACTCATCAACATTGCAAAGTCCTGATAGTTCATAAATAAGAAGGCTAAATAAAACATCTAGCTATCTGCCAGCCTATTAACTTTATATTATGGGTCAAGTTATTTTTGCATGCAACTTGGAAACACAATTGTAACACATCATTTGGTGCAGTTTTTAAAAGTCCAACAGTTTATTCACGGCAGCTTTGGAGGCTGGGAATCTAAGCTTAAGCCACCAGCAGGTTCAGGGACCACCACAGCTACCTCCTCACAGAGTCCCTTTCCAGGTATCCTCTCAGGGTGGCATGCAAACAAACCCTTGGTGGCTAGCTCACAAAAGGCTCTTCTTCGCACTGGTGAGGATTGGAAGGTGAAGGAATGTTGTATAATTATGATCTTCCGTGTTCCCTGAAGGCCCCGGGTGTCCAAGGGCTGGTCCCTAGTGGGTGTCAGTAGGAGGTACTGGAAACCCTCAGGGGTAAGGCCTGATTGGAGGCCTCTAATCATCTGAGACACCCTACAAAGGTAAATGTTAGACCTCAACCCTCTCCTTCCCACCTCCCTTCTCTAGGTTAAGCCTCAGCCCTGCTCCTTCCCTGCCAGGAGGTGAATAAATGTTTCTATCAGCAAATGAGATTTGCTGCCTCACCAGAGGTCCAAAAGCAACACAACCAAACAACCATGGGCTGAAGCCTCCAAAACTGTGAACCTTTCCTGCTTTTTAAATTGATTACCCCCGTTATTTTGTTACAGCAATGGAAAGACGGCTAACACAGGAGAGAATATGCAAGTAGATCCTTTCTCCATAGCCTCATTTAAATAGTATCTGATACGGGGGTATCAGAAGACACAGAAGGAGCAGAGGTAAGGCAAGTGTTTGAGAGAGGTGCAACTCTGAAGAGAATCAACAAACGGGGTGTGATGTTCCTGGCTTGTACGTACTTGGTTTGTGAGCATTGCATTTCAGTGGGCTAAACTCTAATTAGCTTTTGCCACCACGGGGTATGTGTGTGGTGGAGGTGGTATTCCTTCAACCATGGAGGGACCAGCACAGCCTCTGGATTCTAACAACAGTACTATATGTCATAGAAATAACCAGGGCACTTCCCCCCAGCCACAGCTAGGGAGACTGGTTGTACTTTGTCTAGTTTCTGAATGGTCAATGGCTAGACTTGGTAGCTACTCATCACTGGAAAGGCTTTGATTGAGGTAGAGACCACAGACTCATGGATAGGCCTGGTGGGAGGCAGGTAGAAAGCACTTACGGAATTCTGTGGAACACTGACAGATACAGAAAGCAAGAACAACATAGGTTTAAAAACGAACAAACAAACAAACAAACAAACAAAAAACCATCTGCATTTCAGACCGTTTAAAAGGCCTTAACACTCAGAAGCACACGTTTGAGACAGGAGGATCCTGAGTTTGAGATTATATTGGTTTACATAGAGGGAGCCTTTCTCAAAAGTCAAAACAAAATACAAGTAGCCCCCTCCACCTCTGGGATGGGGTGGAGCTCCTCTGGTTACCCTTGACAGTACAGGGTAGTAGTGTGATCAGCCACCTGATAGGAACAGGCAAAGACTCACCTGCCTGTGAGCTGTGGGCTTTCCCCAAAGCTGCTCTAAAGATAGAAGATAATTAAAAAAAAGTTTAAGTTAGGAGACAAGAGATTTGAAGTGGAGAGAAGAGAATCCAGGGAGGAAGTTTTGGTGCACACACGCTCTGATAACTTTGCTAGCATCACAGCGTGGCACGACTTTTGCCATCTTTGAATTCTACTAGGGCATGGCTGCATGGGACGAGAGTCCAAACCTCACTCTCTAGGTGAGGGCTGGCTGAGTCTTTTGCACTTGCATATCCAAGACAAATCAGGTTTTCTTCAATTGCCCTATCACAGCCTACTGGAGCCTCTGAGACAGATGGATTGCCCTATCTCTAAGCTGTGGCAGGTAGGTCTGGTGAAGTCACAGGATACAGTGCAGCCACTAATGCCACCCTGTCTCACCCCCTAGCCTTAGAGCTTCTGCTTGTTTCCAGTGGCTGTCAGGTCATTGATGATGGGGATGATGACAATATGCTAATTGGACAGTACCATGCTGTACAATTTGGACACAGCTACTCCAGGGTCCTGGGGGTGGGGAGTGTTATCATGCAAAGGTTTTTTGCCACTCTTGGGACACAGTAGAAGCTTTGGTAAACATAAAGTGTTTGGGTTTGTTTTGTTTTGTTGTTTTTTAAATTAAAATTAATGGAAAGTGACTTCAGTCATAGAAGACTCAGATAGCCTGATTTATAGTTTCAATTACAAAAATAAAATCCAGATTCCGGTGTTTCTCTGCAGCCTATTTTGTCTTACTGTGCATTGTTTTGCTTTTCCCAGTTCTTTAACCTGCTGTGGCAGTCTACACAGCCCTGGACTGGCAAAATTCCTCGGAAAGCAAGAGCCGGGTTAGAGCAGTAGGAACCACCAGGGGGCGCACACCACCCAACCACAAGCAGAGTGGCCCCGGACGCTCCCGGGTTGTGCTTTTTGCATTTTGTTAAAGCTTTATTTGTCATTCCAAAACCTGGCAAGTATTGCAAGCCATTGAGTATAGAACTGTCTTCCTCAACATGCAGCATTTCCCCACCCACTCTCTATTTAATATTTCCCTTGATAAAATGCTTGTCACCTGGCATAATCCTGAGTTTGCTTTGCTCAACATAACCAAACAATTCAAACTGAACACATTTGGCCTTTGTTTTCAAATTCAGAGTCCTGATTAGTTGTTATCGAAAGGTTTGGTCGGTCAAGTGATAAATGTCACATATAATGAAACACTTTTGCAAACTCTCCAGCAGTTCACTATTAAAGGAGAGATATATGTAAAAAGCAAATTGAACTCATTAGCAACATATAATTCAGCTATTATCACTTGAAATGAGACGACATAGACAGCACTTCTGCTTTGAAAGTTATTTGGGAATTGACCTCCATAATGAATTTCACATAATCCTTGTAGCATTTTATCTATTAGTAGTTGGGCAATAAACTATGAACAGGAACCAGTGCCAGACAGTTGGCTACAAACCCTGACAAGTCCAAACCCCAAGGCTGCATTGAAGATGATGTGCTTGTCCAATGCTCCACATTTTTCCTTTCCCTCGACTATTGATCCCACAACACACAAGCAGTTCTGTTGGCTTTTAAGTAGGCCTAATATATAGGAATCCAAAGTTGTAATTCCGGTAAATTAAGGACTCGAGGGGCGAGTACAGTGATGATATACTGTGGACTTTGGGAGTGGGAATGTCGCTCAATGGTAAAGTGTGTGTGTGTATGAGGACTGGGTTGATTCTTAGGCAATGCCCACCCCAAAGAAAGAAAAACAAAAGAGGAAAGCAAGTCATTCTCCTAACTTAAGACACCACCGAACTTATTACAGAGCAGGGCCTGCTGCTACTTGCCCAGCTCCCTGAGGAAGCCTTGCGAGGCAGAGTCTGCCTGCAATGCTGACCACCTCACCTGGTTCACCCTCTAAAGATTAGAGGGCATCAGATTGAAGTTGGCTGAGGGGACAGAGACAAGGTAAGAACAAGACTCTCAAAGGCTAGATAGATGCCATCACATCTATGCCAGGAGAGCTGGGTTGGCGTAGGTCAGGCGAGGCAGAAATTGTTCATTCTTGTAAAAGATCAGCCCCAAGGCAGCCAAGGGAAGCTGCAAATCAGTTTCTAGGAAGGAGCTCGCTCAGGATGGCGGTTGCAATCTCTTCAGAAAAAAATGCTAGCACGTTTTCATTTATTTCAGCAAATCATCCATCAGGGAGCACGGCGGGTGCCAGTCAGTGTTGGAAGAAGGGCGCCCTCATCATGCTCGGAGCAGATTCTCCAGGGCCCTCTGAGTGCGGGTGTGTTGGAGCTAGTCTTATTCCTTCTATTTAATATCAAGAAGCAGGCCTTACACAACCTCTTGTGTTCTAGGTTTCCTGTCTTCATTATGTTTGCAGTTCAGCTGGCAGGGACCAGGAGAACCCGAATGAATAGAATTCCACTGGTCTGAGTGAGAGCACGTTTATAACGCAGAAAGGGAAGGGAGGTGGGTTGTGGTTTTAAACATTTTGGTGGGCTGCATTTTCCCCCCTAAATACTAATCATTACAGGATGCCTGCTTTCTTTTTATTGCAAATTCAATTCGCCAAGTTCCAATGTAAAAATCCAATCTCAGTGATTCATCCCCCCAAAGATACACGAGCCCAAGTTAACAGTACTTCCTGAGATTCAATTGACGCCATTCTAGGGTATGCCACAATCTCTTATTATCCTTATGGTGGCTCTGTGCTGGAGGGGGAGACATAGACCGTCTTCCTTGACTTTCATCTGTTGTTTCTTTTAATTAATGTGGCCTTGAGAAAGACCTAAGCTTCAGCCTCATTTTTGTCAGCCTAAGGAAAGGGAATCGAACAGGTTACACACAGATTTCCCCCAGCTTTCCCATATGTGGGCCTCCTTTTGGGGAGCATCAAGATGATGTCAAAGCCCTTTAGTGACTCTCATAAGCTCAGGCATTTAAGCAGAGCTGTACCCCACACTCCTGCGCATCCTATTTCAGCCTTTCCACTAAGCTGCATGGCTAATTACTGAGAAGGTGAACATTTCATCCCAGATCGGTAAAAACACCTCTGGGCAACATTGACCCTGCCCCGTGGTCAGTGTTTGAAGATCAAAGTGCCGGGTGTTAAGGAGTGTGCATACCTTCCTGTTTTCCTGTCTTCCTGTGAAAAGCTGACCAGAGAAGTCTCTCTCTCTTCACTATAGGAGTTCCTTTAGAAACAGAAAGGGAACTGGCCTTGAGATTTTTCTCCAATTCAGTGTTCCTAGACGGCCTTGTCCTTTGAGAGATACTGTGAACGCACCGATGGAACTCTTGCTATGTTGGACTTGAATTGGCTTCTTCCCTGGTTCTCTCCTGGGACGCTTCCATAAGAACTCTGGGGATGTCATGAGCGTCTCCTGATTTGTAATTGGAGCTAGCATAATGAAGAACCAGATTGTACAGCTGTTGACTACAGAGGGCAGCAACACCTGCTTTTAACATCTGTAACCATCCCAGATTAAGAGGGCCGGTCCGGGATTTAAATTGCAGTCCACTTCTAATGTGGTGTAATTAGATGTTAATGTGTCCACACCTTGCCAATTGGGTGGAGAGAATTATACTTGGATACATTATGTGCTTCTCATCCAAATGATCGCGCTAATCTGGTTTGCTCACTGTGCATGGTTATGTAGCACAGGGCAAAAGATCTGGGGCCCCAGCAGGTCAGTGACTATTACCTCACTACCCTGTACACATTTGTAGACCATAAACACGGTTCATTAGTTTTTCAAAGACAAGAAAGTTTTCTTGGAGCAGACATCGCTAAAGCAATAAAAATGATGTCATCGTTCTTGAAGAGCATGCAGCATTTACAGTCAAATGAAATCTTTCACGCACATGGGCACATCTGACAGATGCTGGGAGAGAGCTGAAGTTGAAAGGGGTTCTTTACCCACTTAAAGCCTCTTGTCAACACTTCCTTTAACTGTGACAAATTCTGTCCTCTCACCTGAGAAGGTGACATTTCCTGGTAAATAAGCCTGGGAAGTGTCCTGGAACAGCAGCGCTCTATGAGACATTTCCCATAATGACGAAAAGGTTGTGGACCAGAAGCTGAAAGCAAGTCATTCCGAGCTCTGTCATCCATCAGGAGATCTAGGCTTCTGTTTCAGAAGTCCACTGAGGACTCGGGGTCTGCTCAGAGGAACCCCTCAGGAGGAGTTGAATAGTGTTCTGTCCCAGCCACTGGAGTCCCTTTGGAATTCAGAAGGTCTGTGAATAAACACAGGTGTCAACAGAGGCTAGTTAAGCATCTCTGAACAGCCTTCTGGATGGTGACCTAGTCACTCCCAGTGGCAGCCACTTCCAGGCACGCAGGCACCCCAAAAGTCAAAACAAATGTAAGTGAGACACAGACAAGCTTCTTTGTAGTACTATCCCAGGCCTTTTATAGTCCTCCATTGAAGCCAACTCAATTGGCTTTCCCCTTTGAAGATCTTCTTGGCTTTCTTTCTTTTTTTTTTTTTTTCAATAAGACACTGAAAAGGTATCCATAGTAAAAGGTAAGGGTCAAAATTTACAATTTAACCCAGACAATTAAATGAAACTCTCAATAAAGGCATCTTGTAAAACTGGAAAAAAGAGAGACACTTTTCAAAATTCTCTATCATCGCCAGGTACATGTCTAGATTTAAGTCACTACAACTATTTGTTCTCACAAACTAGAGCTCTGGTGGTGCTGAGAGAGGCTAGCTCTGGGTGTACATACCAGTAAGATGGGGTGGGGGGCAGGAGGAGGAGGAAGAAGAGGAGGAGGAACAGGAGATGGTGGAGGTGTGGGACAAAAGGCCAGAGGAGGCAGGGCTGGGGTGGGGTGGGCGTAGGAGGATACACTGATTTTTTTGGTATCTATTGGGCATTTGGGGACAAATGAAAATAAATATATATTTTTTCCCACTTGGTCCAAAATCCCATCTATAAGCATGTAAGCTGAATGGAATCCCTAGGTGGGCAGTTGAAGTCCAGAACATGTGAATAAAAGCACACATGTCACCACCACCGTCACCAACAAAACACACGAGGCTGGTGAAGAGGAGGGAATGTGCCCTTACTCAGCCTGATGGTCTGAAAAGAGTTGAGACGGGGATGAGCACCTCACTGGAGAACCAATTTACACTACGCTGTGAGCTTTCAACAGCATGTCTTCATTAATAATGGATTGAAAGCACATGGCAGCTTGTGCTAACAGATCACAAGCATCACTCTGTGATGAAGAAGGTGAGTCTCACGCTGCAGCCACCGCCCCACCCCACCCCCAACAGATTCTGGTATTTGCATGCTGAGTGACACAGCCAGGTTTGAAAGGTGAGAAACATTCTTCCTGCTCCACCTTCAGACGGGCTCCCAGAAATGCAGTGCAGGTGTGTGTGTGTGTGTGTGTGTGTGGATGCATCCTCTCTTTCACCTTGCCAAATTTGCTGCTGTGCAGACTGGAGCAGCAAGCTGTCAGATCGACCCAAAGATAGCAAATTTGGTCCAGGGCGTTTGGAATTTCTTTTGAATAAATAGCTCACCCTAGCCGAACAACCTAACACATTAAAAAAAAAAAAAGGGGGATCTCTAGGGAAAGATATTTCCTAGATCTGATTGGAAGCCGAAGAGGTTACAGGGTGCCCTGGAGCCTGGTGATGACAGAGGTAAGACAGCTGTAGACGCAGTGACGTACCTGCATCAGAGGTGGGACCAGGTCTCCATCCACCCCTACCCTTCTGGCAGTTCCCTGTCCTGTCCTTTCTAGACCTTTGAAGACTTAGAAGAGCTTATATTTGGAGAAGTAATTTTTTATCCCTTCTGACCCTTGGGGGCCAGAGGGTCACAATAATAGTGGTTCTCACCCAGCTGTCTGTATTTTTATAGGAAAGGCAACTAGTGGGCCCTGCAGAGAGCTGCTGTGTTAATGATGATGGAGTATGTATACGTGTGTGTATACACATTGCTGGAAACTGAACCAAGGCTTTGCACATACTAGGCTGCGTTTTAAAGTTTTTGTGATTTTGATATATGCTTCTGGTCGAACACTTGTTATCAACTATTAATAATAAAATAAAGTCTGGCAAAAAAAGTCTACATAAAGTCTTCATGTAGAACATTTGAAAGGAAAGAGTTAGAGGTAATTAGAAAATCCTTAAGAGGACCTCAGCAGTGTAATGGGAAGGCCACCAGAAATAGACTCAGACACACACTCAGACACAGTCTATGGCCAACTGAAAGTCTTTATTCCAGCCAGTTGGGACTATACTCAGGAATTCAGGACCCAAGTAGAGCCAATGTGTAGAGTAATGGGTCTCTAAAGGCAAAAACCACATCCTGGTATCTCACTCAGTAGCCGCAGTGGGAGCTTTTGCACAAGCAAACAGTTTAACAGAAGCCAAGATAAGCAGCTGGCTGGAGGGGGAGGTTTGCACAAGCAGGCAGTTTAACAGAACTTAAGGTAAAGTTAGCTGTGGCATCTTGACCTCAGGTTTCTAGAATAGCATTGGGAAATTTTCTGCAGGATTCTCCATCAAGGAGATCAAATTCTAGTTAAACCTGAAATGGTCTCAAGAAGAATACAAGATGGGGGAATTTCTGCACTGTCTTGACTTGTCACAGTTGGAATTGGGTCTACTCATGGTCATGCTTACCTTAGCTAGGAGAAAGGTTAGATATGTAGCTGTGTGGAGACAGAAAGTCAGAGACCATTCCTAAGATGAAGTAAAAGAGAAAGTTATCATCAGAAAGCATGTGTGTTTCCTTATTTCACCAGTCATAGAGAGATTAAAACTTATTCCTATATACCCTCAGATAAAAAAGTTTCCTATCCCTCGCTACTCTGAGGCATTCCTTTTATTATCCTGAGCTGATCATGGGAGCTGGTCTCCCAGGGTCTGCGTTTGGGGGGCAGACTGGGGTTTCAATATCTTCAAGTGTATGTCTCTGATGATCTGACTTCCATTAGCCCCTCCTTCTACCCCCTCCCAATGGAATATAAACTGGAGACTGGGCCTTCAACATATGGGTCTTTGGGAGGCATTCAAGAGCCAAGCTATTAAAAATGCTCTAAAACATAGCTGATTATTGGGAGGTACTTTTGGATAATCACACATAGAGAAAACAATGTCTTATAGAGTATCTCTTTTTTTTTTTTTTTTTTTTTTTGGTTTTTCGAGACAGGGTTTCTCTGTGTAGCTTTGCGCCTTTCCTGGAACTCACTTGGTAGCCCAGGCTGGCCTCGAACTCACAGAGATCCGCCTGGCTCTGCCTCCCGAGTGCTGGGATTAAAGGCGTGCGCCACCACCGCCCGGCCGAGTATCTCTTAATGCAGAGGTTTTTCTCTTTAAAATTTGTGTAGTATCATATTTGTCAATGTTTATTACTTTCACTTTTAGTGGTCTCACATAAATAAATGTATACATGTATGCATATCTATGTATTCATGTGTGTATTTTAGATATACGTATGTATATATTCTTTGTAGTGATGAGAATTGAACCCAGAACCCTTACAGCGTGTAAACTTTCAATAAGCTACATCTTATATCTCCAACCTGCAAAGTGAGTACATCAGAGATTATCTTGTACCTGCAGGTAAAGCATATTATTTTAAATATGATATTATTTTACATACAAGAAATCCAGTAATTATTTTCCTTCATTGATTCCCTTTCTTTAGAAGAGGCAGCTGGCTGCTCCTGGTTCTCATCTCCTCCCCTGGCTACCATGGCTGTCTACTAGACTCCCCTGGTGTGGAATTTGGTTGTGTGCCTATGATCTTGCCCCTGGAGGAGGAATTATATGCACACTTACAAACCTGTAACTTTTTAAATCAGCTTTCACATGTTCTTTCTGAGACAGTACCCCTTTTCTTTGTGCAGGCAAAACTCTAGATCAGTGGTTCTCAACTGCGGGTCTCCACCCCTTTGGGGGTCAACGTATCTATCCTGCATATCAGATATCTACATTATGATTCATAATGGTAGCAAAATTGCAGTTATGAAGTAGCAACAAAAATAATTTTGTGTTTGGGGGTCACCACAACATGAGGAACTGTATTAAAGGATCACAGCATCAAGAAAGTTGAGAACCACTGCTCTAAGGGATATGTCCAAGCAGTGACTTGGAACTTGAGTTCTTGAAGGTGTAGGTGACTGAACGGGCCTCATGAGACTTGCACATGAACCAAAGGTGATCCTTTTTATTTTAAGCTACTCAACAATCAGGTATACGTTTAACGTGTTACATAAACATTTTCAAACCTTTAACACTCTTCCGTTCCTAAAGCTACGAGTCAAACATGAGGCATGCCTATTGCTTGGTGTATGTTGTGTTTTGTTTTCTCATTCTCAACATCCTGTATCGTTCTTTTTATTGTGACTTTGACAAAATATCCTAACCGAAGCAGCTCAAGGATTGGCTCGTAGTTCAGTAATATGGTCCATCATGGCAGGGGAGGTGGCAGGCCCTTGAGGAAGCTGGCTGGTGGCTCAAGCTGCAGTCAGAAGACAGAATGCAACAAACGCTGGTGTTCGGCTAGATTTCATTTTTAGACGTAGTTTAAGACCCCAGCCCATGGAATGGTGCTGACTGTGGGCAGTGATGGTGGTCTTCCCACCCTGTTAACCTAATCGGTAGGATTCCTCTCACAAGTACCTAGACCATCTTTCATAGTCAGAGGCTTGTCTCATAGGTGATTCTAGATCCTGTTACCTTCACAACCAGAACCCTCACAATATGATCTGTCCCTTAGTCACATCTCTAGACCCCAATGGACCTTTGTAACCAAGGCTTTGAAAAAGACATGGTGCATAATGTCCTATCTCCAGTTGTGTGTGTGTGTGTGTAAAGCACCTATAAAACAAATATGTTGACAAGACATTTAAGGTCACACAGCTACCTCGGAAAACATCGGTGCCTTGATATGTTGAGCTATTAAAAACTGCATTCACTTGCTTGGCAGGACTGTGGGGATTGGGGACACAGGGCATTGTGGCTGTCAGAGGACACCTTCCCAGAGCTGGTTCTCTCCTTTCACCATGTGGGTCCCAAGGAAGCATTCAGGTTGTCGGGCTCGGCAGACGGAGCCTTTACCCTCTGAGCCACGTCACCAGGCCCCTTTGATTGTTATTGCTTTTTAAAGACGTCCTCAATCCAAATCTCGTGTTCTTGTCCCGAAAGGAATGGAGAATATCAGGCTTAGCATGAGTCATTCAATTTGTCTTCTAATCTGCTCATGAGATGCGACGCTTTGCTTGGAGTGCCCCCCCACCCCCACCCCGGCCCGGTTATTAATTAGCATCAGGCAGCCGGTACCATCTGAAAATTGCCCTACTTATGTCTTCACAGCAGACACATCATCTTGGTTTTGTCAAATGGATTACAATTTCAGGGAGAAGAAAACAAGCCCCTTCAATTAGGTTTGCCATTTGTCTGACACTTTCAATATCCTTGAAAGAGCTGCCTTGCTGTAAAAAACCATTTACGTCAAATTAATGTGGGGAGGGCAGGTAGGAAATGAAAACAAAACACAATGGAAAAAGAGAAAAAAAAAAGAAAGAAAGAAAAAACTTCTCGCCTATCCCCCCTCCCCCACCTGGAGTATCAATAGAGAAATACAGGTTTGTCAACATTTAAATTAAATCAGAATCTGCGCTTGCTGCTTCTGAAATAATCTAAAACAAAACAGTGACTCTGCCTCTGTCCACAGCCACTGACGAGCACTTTGCTTCACAGGCATCTTTCCAAAAAAAAAAAAAAAAAGCCACTTGGTTTCCACGGTACCCACCAGGATTCCTGTGAATCCAGGTGGTCCCTGTCTTGGTCGGGAAACCGGATTTCTACCAGTGTGTAGCAATCAAACATCATCAGCAAGAGGAAACAAGCCAGAGGAGGCCAGCCTAGACAGCTTTGCCATCTTTCTTGTTATTTTGGTATTCTTTCTTGATTGACGATAAATAAAGTTATAGAAATAAAAATCGACACAAGTGCTGGACTGAAGGTTGGTGACAGAGACCAAAACTTCAACTCAAAATTGACGAAAGAATGCATTCAGGAGCTGGGCAGTGGTGGTCCCAGCACTCAGGAGGCAGAAGCAAGTGGATCTCTGAAATCAAGGCCAAAAAATAAAAATAAAATAAAATAAAAACATTCAAGACATGTAACTAGGAAAATAAAAGCCAAGGCAGAAAAACAGTTTTGCTTCAAAATAAAAGTCTACTCAGCAAAGAAGCCACCAATCACCACGTGGAGACAGAGCCCAGAATGAGACAGAACGTTGGCATCACTAATCACCAGGGAAATGGGGATCAAAATCAGTGAGATATCCTCATGGGTGGGTAGGAACTGGACAGATCCCGGACAGGCAGACAGACGGGGACTATGCACAGATAATAAAGATGGCAAACTTCCAGCTTTTCTCTTACCCTTCTAATCTGAGACAAAGGCCTGATAGGCTTTTCCTCCTGCCAGCAAGGCCCCACTTCCTGTTGACCTATTCAAACTCATCTGGTTGGTCCTGGATATATGTATCAGGTACAGAGCTGTAGGTAGGCCTAGCAGCTCCTCTTTCTTTGTCTAAGTTGGTCAACCCAAAAAATAAGGGAAGGGGACCCATCCCAGCCACCAAAACCACTTAAAAAGCAGACAAAAACCCAGCCCTTTCAGGGAAAAAATACATTTGGATTCCTGAGTCTGTTCTGTGCTAAGTGGGGAGTCTTTCTGTGCTCCTCTGTCTCTGTCTGTCCCTGCTTCGGGGTGCTTCTTTCCTTATAATGAAGGTTAGCTGCTGCTGCCTGATATGCCTGAGATTCTTTTTCTGTCTTTTGATTTTTTAATTAGTGGAGAAAGTGAACACAATCGAGATCCCCAGACAGTAACTCTCTCGCTCCAGATAGAACGGTTGGTACCTAAAGGCAAAGGAAACAGGTGAAGACAAGAAAGTACTGTGGAATATTATTTCAAGGTGTTTTACTTTTGTTTATGTTGTATTTGTTTAACTCTGTGAAGCTGTGTTACTATGCCTGTCTAAAACACCTGATGGTCTAATAAAGAACAGAACAGCAAGGCAGGAGAAAGGATAGGCAGGGCTGGCAGGCAGAGAGGATAAATAGGAGAAATCTGGGAGGAGGAAGGAGAAGAAAGGAGCCAGAAAAGGAGGAGGACATCAGGGGCCAGCCACCCAGCCACCCAGCTACACAGCCAGCCACGGAGTAAGAGTGAAAGTAAGATTATAGAAGTAAGAAAAGGAAAAAGCCCAGAGGCAAAAGGTAGATCGGATAATTTAAGAAAAGCTGGCAAGAAACGAGCCAAGCTAAGGCCAGACATTAATAATTAAGAATAAGTCTGTGTGTGATTTATTTGGGAGCTGGGTGGTGGGCCTCCCGAAAGAGTTAAAATAACCAACAACAAGGATGTGCCAAAATGCACATTAGCACCAGTTGGTAGGAAAGAGTATTGGGATTCCTCAAAAAATTAGAAAGGATCAAGTGACTAATCCATTGGCACTTATTAGTGATACATTTTATTTGTTTTAGACATAGGATACTTCTTGAATTTACTTGTAAATGTTTTAGTTAAAACTTTAAAATCACAAGATCTGGGTATTCTAATTGGGTGTTGTTTTACATTTTTTAAGTGCTTCATGAAGGTTATCTTTGCAGTCCCTCTCTTGATTATGGGATGGTGGCTTTGGGACTTTGCATCATTTTTCTGTATGTCCTCTGTGTAAGAGTTTTTGGGTTTTTTTTTTTGTTTTTGTTTTCCTATGGGTATTACAATGCTAACCTTTGAGGATTTCTCAGATTTGGAGACCTAGTTAAGAGACATTCAAACGCACCTGAAGAAGCAAGCATGGAGAATTAGTTCACAAAGACAGCAAAGGCTGGATGCGGCTGTGCAGTTCCAGAAGCTTTCTGGTTGGGTAAAGCTGATACATACCAAAATGATCTGGGACAAGTTTACAATAGCCTGGGCCAATCAATGTTAAAGAGCATCCACAAGGTAAAACCAGAGGCCTCTAGAAGCCATAAGGGGCTAATTGAGAATCCCAGTCCTACAAACTGGTTATCTCCTTAGACATTGTTGGCCACAGTGGCCCTAGAGGACCCCAAACCAATAAAAGTTATTTTCGCTGTTGTTGGTTGCATTCCGTAAGTGAATGGTAAGACCCTATCGCTAAAGAGGTAGCATTTGTTGGCTGCCTGACTTAGAGAAGCAAAGCTAGGGCTGGGCCTGAGGCATCCCCTCCCTGGGAGCTAGCCAGAAGCTGCTACTAAGGATGCTGTGGAGAATTAAGCCCCAATGTCCTACTCAGCTGTGGATCCTGCAGGCATGGTGATAGAAGTGTCAGAAAAGACAGGACAGCTGGGGGCTCAAAGGGGTTTGGATGGAACCAACTTTCTGATTGGATTTCAGGCTTACTCCACAAGGGGAAATTCACGTCTAGAACTGGAAACTCAGAGAAAAACCTGTGACCAGAGAAGTCCCAGACTCCAGTGGAGCAGCAACTACTATTGACTAGTTAGGTGATGGACCAGCCAAAGTGCTTCCCTCGCTTGTGTTTATAGTCATGGGTTTTACTGAAGTCTGTTGTCCTTTCCCTTTCTGGTGTTTTACAGTAGGAAACATAATCACAAGACTCACCCACTGCCACATTCTGAAGACGAGAGAATGAATAGAAGAGAATGAGGATGCTGGCCCTTGATGGGGCAGGAGAAATAGTCAGACATCTGTATCACCCCCTCCATGGCTCAGGGACCTTTCAGAAAAGATGGAGATGGGACAAATGTAAGGGATGGAGGAAAGGATGGGGAGTGTCGTGAGTGACTATCCTCTGAGCCAAGCCACTTCCATATGGGGCTTTCAGCTGGGCCCTCTTGTAAAAGATCATCCCAGCTGGGCCTGGCATGGTAAAGAGTATCCCAAAAGTAAAAGCAGATGCTTAAGTAGAGGGGCAGAGGAGGGCATGAGATTCTCACTTGAGTATCCAGATGCTTCCTACCACTTGGCAACAGTGGTGGTTTGAATAGAAATGATCCCCACAGACTCATGTGTATGAATGCTTGCCTCATAGAGGGAGGCGCTATTAGGGGGTATGGCCTTGTTGGAGGAAGGGTGTCACTGTGGAGGCAAGCTTGGAGGTCTTACATGCTCAAGCTACACCCAGTGTGGCACACAGTCTTCTTCTGCTGCCTGCGGATCAAGATGTAGAACTCCCAGTTCCTTCTCCAGCACCATGTCTGCCTGCATCATGAGAATGGACTAAACCTCTGAAACTGTAAGCCACCCAATTAAATGTTTTCCTTATAAGTGTTGCTGTGGTCATGGTGTCTTTTCACAGCCATAGAAACCCTAACTAGGATAGCAACTCTACACATGGCCTGGGGGAGAGGCTAGAGTGCGTGCGCTTGCATGCGCGCGCGCATACACACACACACACACACACACACACACACACACACACACACACACACTCACTCACTCACTCAGAGACGACTAGAGAGGGGTTCCCTCTATGCAGCTATGGGAAGCCCTCATCTGGGTTGGGTAAGGCTTTCCCGGGGCAACTGGTTGAGGGAAGAGTGCTCATCCCTCATCTATGCTCTATAAGGAAGCCCAATGAACTCATTGGTTCCCCAGGGTGAACCCTAAATTTGCCATTGGGACCTTAGGAGAAGGGGCAGGTGTTGCTTACTATCTCCCCATGGGAAGGAATTTTAGCAACAGTGCTGTTTATCACGCTCACTGGAGTGACACATTTGTGTTCTAGGATACAGAGTGCATCTGTGCTTTCAAATCACTGTTTATGTCGAAAAGCACTAAAGATGATTTTTAACTTGCAGTTTATGCTGAGCACTAAATGTCTAAAATTACGTGAAAAGCTCCAGAAATGGTGCTGTGAAATACACCGAAGAGAAATCTTTGAAACCTCGGACTATATGTTAGAACACAGAACTCAGGCAAGTCAAGACAATGAAGTCCTGATTTTCTAATCCTCACTGTTAGCTGCTGATGCTGAAAGGGTCCTGTGGAAGGTGACAAGTCTGAAGCTTCAGCATGCTTAGATCGTGTAGTCAAAACAGCCTAAAAGGCCACCAAAAGGTTGTGTGGGAGCAGGAAGACACAGGAATATACATAGATGATTTTGACATTGGCATGGCTTGTATCATGGAGAAAAAGGCAAAGCGTGGGGGCTGGATCGACTGTGTGTCACCAGCGTGAAAAGAAAATAACAGTTTCTCAATATTTATTATGTGTTTTTAAAACTCAATTCAGGAGCAAGAAAAGGAAAAAGGAAAACCGCTAAATTTGAGAACCGGATATACAGGTGGGTGTTATGTATTCCACAGTTAAAACTGTTTTTGTCAAAAAAAAAAAAAAAACAAAAAAAAACTGTTTTTGTCAAGGAAAAAGCCAGATGTAACTTACTAATCTTCTAAATAACCTCAATAAAACCACCAGAGGCGTCTTCTGAGATACACACGTGTATCTCATTTCAAGGCACCATTTCCAGCGCAGCTGGCGTGTGGTCTATTATGAGTAGCACAGTCATCGCCACAATCAGAGTCTAAAGCGTTTCTAACAGGGCAATCATGCCCATCTTCCGTCCTTCATCACCCGCCCATTTTAGCAACAAGTGGACTTCCTGTGACTTATGTTTCTCTCTTCAGGGCCTTCGCAGAAGGGAATCACACATGTGGTCTAATTAGTACTGAACACAATGTGTTCAAGGTTTGTTCCCACAGGCATGTGCATTAGCACTTCAATCACTCATTATTTCTGCAAAACTGTCCCCTATAAGGATAGGCCTTCTTTCCTTTGTCCAGTCATCGGTCAATGGGCATTTAAGTAGCTTCTGTCGGATGGGAACTCGGTGTTTAACAACACTTGGTGTGAGGGACAAATGAAGTCCCGAGTGAATGTGTATTGTTGACATGTGCAAGGCCATGCCAAATCCCCAGTGCCCCAGACCCATGGGAATGGCAAGGCCTGCCCCAGATAGGAATGACAAGTCCTTCAGCTGGTCTAAGTGTGGATGTAGACACTGTGTGCCAAAAGTAGCAACCATAGCTTCCTCCTCCAGCATGGCTGCAGCTTGAGACTGCTCCCCTATGGTGATCCCCTACCTTCTAGATTAGCTAGCTTCATCCTTATTCAGCTGCATATAAGCACCCACCTCATTTAGCTGTTCATAGTAAATGTACTGAGTTCCTGGGCTGCTGTTGTGGCTCTATCAGAGGCAACAGCCCGCCCGGTTCCAGCTTTTCCATACCTGTGTCCATCAGGCTTCATCCCTCATCACCCTAGTCAGCTCAAATCTAAAGCCATGGAGGTGAGCATGATTTATCTTTTTGCTTTTCTCCACTCTAGTCAGTGTGGAGTGGGGGCTCTTGTGGGTTTTATTTGCATTTCCTTGAAGACTTTGTGGCGTTTATCATCTTTTCATGAGCTTATTGAGCACTTGCCCATATCCTCTAGGCTGCTGTATATCGAAATCCTTAGCCCATTTTTAATTAGTTTACTTTGGTTGAGCTTTAAAATTCTTTTAAATTCTGGATTCAGATACCTTATTGAGTATTAGTGACACACATCCCATTTCTCATTCCTTGTGGTTATTTTCTGCTTTTGTTTTCTTTTTCTCTCCACACATCAAACTCATGATCCCCCTGCCTCAGCCTCCTGAGTGCTATGACTCCAGGTGTGCATCCAAATGCCAGAATCTCCCCTGGCTCATCAATGGCATTTTTTTTTTACATATAAATGTTCTGCTGATCTTTTTTTTTTGGTCACTTGTGCTTTGGAGTTATATTTAAAACTCCATGTCTACCTAAAGTCACACATTCTTCTCTGCATTTTTTTCTAGGACTTTTATAGTTTTAGCACTTGTATTTAGGTCCATGATTCATCCTGAGTTAATATTTTAGCACAGTGTAAGACAGAAGTCTGACTTTGTTCCTTTGCATATAGACACACAGCTGTCTCTGGCCATATGAAAAGAATATTCCATATCCCCTAAATTGTCATGGAAACTTTGTCAAAATCAAGTGACCACAAATAAAAGGTTCATTTTTTACTATTTGTTTGCTTGTTTTCTGCTTAGTTTCTAGCTCCTTTGGGTAAGCAAGCCAGGGCCTTGAGCATAATAGGCAAGGGTGTTATCATAGGGGTACATCCTCAATCCCCAGAGTTATTTTCTTCTTTATTCTCTGTCCTAGCCCACTGATTTGCAATGTCATAGTAAGATTCAAAGTGGGAGGAAGGAAATCCTGTCACTTTTCTCTTCTTCACATTGCTTTGACTGTTCTGGACACACTAAATTTCCATTTCAGCCTTTAATTCTTGTTTAAAAATAAATGAGATGGGATGGTGCTAGAATCTGGATGACATTGAATTTGTTGATCAATGTGTTAGTCTGGGTTCCCCTGGATACAGAATACAGAATCAATGTACTACACACTTATGACAAGGAACTGGCTCTCATAGTTCTAGAGGATGACAGGCCCCACCTCTGCAGACCCGGCAACCTAGAGACCAGGAAAGTGAATCCATCTGTTCTGGTCTGAGTTCAAAATCTTGAAAGTCAGTAAAGCTGATGGAGAAAGTTCAAGTTTGAGTCTTAGTCCAAAGGCAGGAGGAAACTGCTGTTTAGAGAGCCAGGTAGAGAAAGCCCTTTCTTCCTCTGTCTAATTTCATTTCTCTTGTTGTGATAAAACACCCCGACAAAAGATATGTCTCTCTGTTGTGACCCTGCAGTCACAAAGGATCTACCTTTCCCTTTCTGCTTTCCCATGCATGCTGCCTTGGAATCTAAGACAACCTGACTATAGGCATGTACTGTGAACTGTTCACCAACTACATGGCATGAGACTTCCCCCTCACTCTGAAGTCTGTAAGAGGGACTCTCTGTTTGTCTGTGGGCCTGAACCCTCTTCAGAACCCACTGCCATCTACGCTGTTATCTATTTGTGGTATTAGTAACTCTCATCCCTCTTAGTAACTCTTGAGCCCCTAACCTGAGACTTTACAGCATGTTCGTTCAATTCTCTTGAGCAATGTTTACTACTTTCTAAGATTTGTCCCTTTCTCCATAAATTATCTAATTTAGTGGAAGATAAGTATTCATAGTGTCAACACAAAAACACAGCTCCCACCTAAAAGTGGGTAAAAGCTGGTTAATTCTTGAGCCAAATAGAAATGACCAGGCCAAGGAAGACAGTATTAGTTCACCCAAATTTCATATCCATGTGGTTAGCTGTCTCATGGAGTTTTCATAGGAGCAGAAGAAAGCCCAGGTCAAGGCACTTTTCAAATACATTGGCAGAAACACCAGGTCGGTGGACTACAAAAACAACAAAACATAACAACAACAACAACAACAAAAACCCAGGGAAATCTCTGTGCCACCTGCGATTCTCAGCTCTCTGGTTGATAGAATCTAATGGTCTCACTTACGTGGTTTTGTCTGGTAGTCACAAGGATGTTAGGTAAGACACAGAGTTTGGACAGAGATGGCTATTATGGGAGCTAAAAATAGCCCCAAGTAAACTGTGAGTAGACTCTGGAACTATACAGTTCCAACATCTCTACAATTACTGAAGTTCTAATTAGTTAACTCATCTTTGCATAAGGGTCTGTGTGAGGTGCAGTGGGCGGCTCACAGCTGCCTGTAACTCAAGCTTCTGGTGGTCTGATGCAATACCTGCACACACACACACACCATACACAGAAAGAGACAGACAGACAGACACACACACACACACCATACACAGAAAGAGACAGACAGACAGACAGACACACACCCACACACACACACCATACACAGAAAGAGACAGACAGACAGACACACACACACCATACACAGTAAGAGACAGACAGACACACACACACACACCATACACAGAAAGAGACAGACAGACACACACACACATACACACACCATACACAGAAAGAGACAGACAGACAGACAGACACACACACACACACACACACACACACACACACACACACACCATATACAGAAAGAGACACACACACACACACACACACACACACCATACACAGAAAGAGACAGACAGACACACATACACACACACACCCCTAGATATATAAAAATAAACCTTTAATTCCATGTGGTCAGCAGGAATGTTTCTCTTTTGTCCTTAGCTGCAGAAGTCTGTTCTTTTCTTGGTGAGGCTAACTAAACTTTGCCAACTGTCCTGGTCTTGACAAATGCAAATTTATGGCTTCATATCTTCCATTACACTCTCGGTGTCATTTCCACAAGACTCTCATTTCTTCCTTTCTGCTTGCTTTCAGCTTATTTTGCTCTTCATTTTATGTTTTTGTGGTGGGAAATTCCATGTTTGACTTGAACCCCTCTTTTAAACACAGGCTTACACAGTTATAAATCCCTCTGTAAACACTGCTTTCATTACCTCTGGTGAATTATGATGTCTTTTCTATTTCTCTCCAAGTATTTTATACTTTTTTCCTATTGTTCTTTCTTTTAATCACTTAGTGATTTCTGAGTGTGGCTTCATCTCGAATATTGTAATTTTCCAAATGTTCCTTGTGTTGATTTAACATTTTGATCCCAGTGCTGCTGGAAAACACATTTTATAGGATCTGTCCTTTTAAATCCATTTAGCACTATGCCACGGCCTCTCATGTAGGATAACCTAGGTGTTCCCTGTGCCCTGAGGAGGGCACACTGAATCCTGCTGTTACGGAGGATGGTGTCTGTGGTTACAGAGCTGTGGTATTCTGTTTCCTTCCTAGTTTTTCAAGTGGCTGCTCAACTCTGGGTGTTATTCTCAGTCGCCTGTTTTTTAGTTCTGTAGTCTCCTGCACATATTTTATTTTTTTTTTTATTTTTATTTTTTTTTGGTTTTTCGAGACAGGGTTTCTCTGTGTAGCTTTGCGCCTTTCCTGGAACTCGCTTTGGAGACCAGGCTGGCCTCGAACTCACAGAGATCCGCCTGGCTCTGCCTCCCGAGTGCTGGGATTAAAGGCGTGCGCCACCACCGCCCGGCTCCTGCACATATTTTAATGCCCAGTGTTTACCATATGCATTTAATACTATCATGACTTCTTCATGAAATGACCCTCCTCTAAATAGAAAATACCCCTTTGTTCCTAATAATTTTTTTCTTTAAAGTCTACTTTGTCCTATATCAGTGCTGCTACTCAGGTTCATTTTATTTTTAATCAACATCCATCTTCTGTAGATTTTCCATAATTAAAAAAAAATCCGTTTTGTCAATCACAGACTTTTGATTGATGTACACATTTTCACTTAGTTTAATTATTGGACAAGCAGGAGTTTTATGTCTTCTCTCTGCTCTAGGTTTCCTGTGTGCCACATCTTTGTGCTCCTAACTCTTACCTCTTGATTCCTCTTTGTTGAATTAGCATTGTCTGGTGAACCTTTTAAACTCCTTTGTTTTCTGTATTTTCCAAGTGATTGCTTATGGGTTTGGCACGCTCCTTCAGACAATCCAGCTAGGATGGAGCCTGGCTCGACCGTCATAGCACCCAAAGCTCGGATCCAGTGCACCTCATCTCTCTTCCCTTTCCGGTGAACAATGGTCATTACACTGGTCCTCTTTCAACCATGACCTATGGGATTGGTGATTATCTTCTGCATTTTCTTTGGAAAGCAAGACAAACAGCGATGCAAGCTTAAGTGTGTTTATTCTGTCTTAACAATTCCTACGCCACTCATTTTACTGGTGCTTTTGGCATCTGTTTGAATTAACACCAACACCTTACGGCCTTTCTTTTAGCATAAATTACTCTCTTCACTGTGTCTTGTAGTGAAAGCCTGCTAACTATGAATTCTTAATTTCTATGTTTCTCAAAATTGCTTAACCATTGCCTCGGTTTCAGAGGGACCCGGATTGGACGTGGAAGGCTTGCTGCCAATCTTCCCTTAGCACTCGAAGCTCCGCTCTGCTCTCCTCCGGTCTTCTCCATTTCTGTGACATCACTAGTCAGGCCCAAGACTCCGCTGGACGTTCTCTTCCTCTTCCTACTTTCAAGATCTTTCTCTTCGGCTTCCATCCTAGGAACAGTAAGTACGGCGGGCTCTGGTTTTATTCCTTGCAGTTTGTCGAGCTGTTTTTAAAATGTTGGTTATTATTTTTAAATCAAATTTGAGAAAGGTTTGGCCTTGACTTCCTAACTGTTACCCTCTCTTTCCTATTGTGTTTCTGGGACTTTTGGGTGTATGTTGTCCCTGAAACTTTTGGTTTTGTTCTTCGTCCTTCCATTGCGTGTGTGTCCTCACTAGATGACACCTGTTGACCTATATTTAACTTGATTAATTCTTTCCGTGGCCTGTTCAAAGCCGTCCCTGAGCCTCTCTGCCACCCACTTCATTACAGATGGCGTGCTGTTCTATTCTAGATTTTTTTTTTTGCACCTTCCTGTGGTGCTTGAGTTCTGGAAAGACTGTGCTTGTGGTTGCTGATCTAGAAGTCTTTGGCATCCAGGCGTTATTGCTCTGTTTCCCTCCCCACTTCCCAACGTGTGCCACCCATTCTCGATTTCTTAGCATGTTCGTGACTGAAAAATGTGGAGTTTAGAGACACTGTGGCTCTGCTTGTGTTCGGGTGTTCTTCTCTCCCTCCAGGTTTCTGGGGGGTCACTGGCTGTCATTGCTACTGTTTTCTGTATTGTTAGTTGACTCTCCTGGAAGAATTCTGCAGATGCCGTGTCTCTGCAAGGCACGGCTCTGACGTTTATCTCCTTATGTTCATAGTTTTATTCTTAGGGCAGGCTTCTTTAGCGCTCACACCTGGGGGCCATTTGTGGTCACCTGGTGCTTGCTTGGATTTTCTGAAATGCCTTGGTTTTGTAGTTTTCCTCTTTGAGAAGGCAAGGCTTCCAGCTTCAGACTTTTTACAAGATACTCCTAGCTTTTACTTCCTGCTTGTACATGGCCTGAAAATCAGCCAGAAGCCAGGGATTTATTTTTTGGGGTGTGTGTGTGTGTGTGTGTGTGTGTGTGTGTGTGTGTGTGTGTGTGTACTTATTGTCTGGGATTTCACTTTTCAGCTTAGAGTCCCAGGAATATCTGGGAGCTATGTCTAGTCGCCTAAATTTAGATTTCCTTTTTCAATTCTCAACCCGACTCTTGCTAGTCTCTACTGAAAACTACCTTTCATTTGGGCGGCTGGAGCATCACTAGGAGTTGTAGCAATGCCTGTGGGTGGCTTCCTCCACTTCTTCCTTCTATTGATCAGAGCCGGAACTCGGAGTCAAGTCACATAGCTACCTCATGTTTTTAGAATAGAGATCTTCCAGCAGCTGCAAATGTAAACAGCATGTTGACAGTGCCCTTGAGATGGTTCTCTCCAGGAGGAGCAGTCTTCTGACTGCAGCATTGCTGGTTGATATGTGCTGTACCACCATGCTGGGAAACTGTGTGTGTGTGTGTGTGTGTGTGTGTGTGTGTGTGTGTGCGCCTGCCTGCGAGTGTGTGTATGTAAATATATGTGTGTATGTGCATGTGTGTACATGTGTGTCTGTGAGTGTATATATGTGTATGTGTGTGTGTGTCTGCCTATGAGTGTGTGTATATGTGTGTGTGTATATATATATATATATACATATATATGTGTGTGTGTATGTTTGTGTGTATCTGTGTGTGTGTGCATGTGTGTGTGTCTGTGAGTGTATATATGTGTATGTGTGTGTGTACATATGTGTGCATGTGTATGTTTAGGCCCATTAAAACATCACAAACCCCATACCCCATAATGAAGCCTTAGCACTTTCTCTTTAATAGATGGCTGCTCTGTGATAGGTCAACTGACAGGCGTTTGGATTGGATGGCTTTAGTTTCCTGGACTTTATTATTATTATTATTATTATTATTATTATTATTATTATTTTAAGGGAGACTTATTTTAAGGGAGACAAGGTTCACCAAGGAAATATACTTCTCTATACTATTTGTCCACTTGCATTAACATCTCAATGAAGCTATGACATGTTTTTAGTGGCTAGCGGATTGACGGAGTGTGTCATATACACTCACAGTGGCTAGGCTAGAACGTCAGAGCATGACAGCTCATGCACAGCTACCAGGTCGGGGTGAGGGTCTACAGCCTATGACCTCTATGCCTGGCATGTTCCCTCTTGCACAGGCTCTCTTGGTGGAACACACAGGCAGGCTGAGGGGAGGTAAAGGATGCGGTGGTCCACAAACATCTGGTGATGGATTGAGTCATCTATCCTCATCTGTCACCTAGAAGCTTCCACTTAACTACTGCTATGTAACAAACTATGCCCAAACACACTGACACAAGACAACACCATTTCGTTAATGTCAGGATTTGGAGGGTGAGAAATTTAAGCAGGGTTCTGCAGGGATCTATTTCTGTATCACACAGAGTGACTCACTCAGTGTTGTTTCCCTGGTAGCTTGTCTGGCATCCTCCTGGAGTGGCCCACAATGGCATCATCACATTGCTGTTGTCTCTGTGGGGTGGCTGGAATTGTTTCTCCACATGGTCTCTGGCACAGGGCTCAGACAGCAAAGCTATTGCTAATACTTTGAGAAGTCCAGCCCAGAATTGATAGCCTCAGTTTCCCTGGCAATGTCTCTCACAGCACCCCCAGCCCAGTCCAGAGTAGAGACAAAGGTAAAATAGCCCTGCCTCCTAAAGAGAAGGGCAAAGCATTTGATGACGTTTTCTTTTTCAGTCACACGGACCCTTCCTGGTTTGAGAAATTAAATGCAAAGATTTTAGTAAGTCCTCTGGGCTTACGATGGGGCTGTGAATCACTGCATCATGAGGGGCCTCTGCAACATCCAGAGGAACACAAAGGTTTAGATTCTCCAAGCAAACATCTTTCTGATTCACTAGCACGGAGGATGGCACCACCTCCTGAGAGTTCCACACCAACAACAGCAGGAAGGGGCCTGTGCCTCTCAGAGACAGAAGGGGGAAACAGCAGGCCAGCATGTGATGATGTTCCCAGAGACAATGCTTTGCCAACTTCCCTTGGAGAACCAGGTACAACAAATAATACTGCTGGCATTACTACCTTTGCTTTCCTGCATGCCCACAAGCAATAAACCGAAGAAGCCCTCAGGAGGAGAGTCACGCCCCTTCCTTCTACATTGCTGCATTTTCTCAACAGCCCACCCTTTTGCCCATGCATCTGTTTGGTTCTGCCCGGAAGACATTCATCTCAAATTCTCTTTATTGAAAACTCCTGATTCTCTTTTCATGTCTGGTCCTGGAAACTTGTTCTTGAAAATGTTCTGAGTCCTCCACGTTGAAAAAGTCTCCTACACCTTTGAAATGATCAACTCCAAAGAAGTACACAACTCTGAGACTTTGAAATGAAAAAAAGTGGGAGTGATTGGAGACATCAACCTCTGGCCTACACACACACGCACACACACACACACACACACACACACACACACACACACACACACACACACCCCTAGACAACAAGAGAGCAGATAACCCATCCATAAACACATCTGGTGTGTTTATATAGGGAGCTCTCAGACTCAGGGTTCCTCATCCCTTGTCCTTCTCCTCCTCCACCAAACAGAGAGATACATACAACCTATGGAAATCGCCTTATAGGGTGAAGCTCAAACTACAAAAGAACCCACTCCACTGCTTGTCATCTCTTCCTGAAATCTCATTTTCTGCTTCAGAACGAAAAGAAGTCTGTGCAGGGTTAACAAAAGGGCAGCTGGCCTTAGAAGATAATGTCTGTACCTGGGGCTCATTCACATCTCAAAAAGCATCATTTTACAAGCTAATTTCTGTCTCCAGGTCTATCTACCCACCCCCCAGGAAAGATATATACATGTACCCACTTCTGTCTCCCCTGTGAAGAAAGGTATTTAAGCTTCGACACTCTAGCCTTCCTTTCTTTTCATATGTGGATATAAATCGCATCTCCCTGTTAATGCACCGGGTGTTCTGTTTCTATCTCCTATTTAGTCTGTTGTTTTCAAAGGTAGCGGGATCATTTCTGCAGCCACATTTCTGCTGTACAGCAGCTCTGTCTTCACAGTTCTAGTATACTTCTTCTGTAAGCTCATTCTCCTGTTGTCTGTGAATTTCATTCTTCAAACTTGTGAGACAAGAACTGGGAGGCTCCTGCCTCCCTGGTGGCTTTAGAGGCTGTGGGTTTTTCCACGACTCTCATCCATCTGAAGTTAGGCAGCCTCTGCCTGTCGACCCATTTTTCCTGTGTCACAAAATGACTTTGAGTTAATTGTCTTTGTCTGCTTGACTATCTGGTAGGTGGTTTTGCAAGGCTGGGAGTTAAATCCAGAGCCTTAGACATGCTAAGCAAGCAATGTACGATCCAGCTAGATCCCTAGTCAAAACTGATTGTTTTAATAAAAGAAAACACAGGGAGAGTTAAAAGATAAAGCAGAGGCTCCCTTTTGTTAGGATATAAAGGTCTTTTCTGTATTAGAAGAGACTATGAATTACAAAAGGTGACGGACTTTTGGTACATGATATCAATCCCCATAACAACCTGACCCTTAATCTCTTCCCCTCTTGACACCCTTTGACTGATAACCTTGAATTCCTTTTGCTTTGGCTTCAGCTGATGAGATCTAAACCTGAATTCCAAGCCACATCTTCAAAACTTCGTTTTCTGTGCCCATTTCCTACTATTATAAACAAGGATTGTGTCCGGGGGTCACCCACTGGGATTTCCAGGGTCTTGTGTCCTGAAACAAGGAATTGGACCAGAAAGATATGGATAATGAGAGGAATAATGGAAGTAGGTCAGTGAGCTGGAGTGGCTGGAAGCTCCATGGCACTGTGTTGGGCTGAGTGGGCATCTGTACAGTACAGAGACTTTCTACCAGTGTTCTGTTAATGCCAGCATTGGTGGGAGGCCTCACAGACTTTCACAGGTTCCATTATGTGTTAATCTTAATGTGTCCCCCCATCCTTGCCACATTGGATATACATGAGGTATACACACATATATGTGTGTGTGTGTACATATATGCATATGTGCATATTCATTTTAATCTGTCTTTTGTTACAGAAGGTCCTCGTTAAGAACTCAGGGTAGATAATAAATTATTTTTGCCTCCTACATCGATAGATAGTAAATGCTCAAAAACCATTTCCTAAGTTACAAGCCAGATTATACTAACAGCAGAGCTTGCAATGAGGGCCTCTCTGCATCTACCAATCCTCTTAAATTTCACAAATTTTAGCATAATAATTCATATACAAAGCACAGTTCTTAGCCCTTCTCTTATTGCAGTGGTTCTCAGTCTTTCTAATGCTGAAGCCCTTTAGTACAGTTCCTTGTGGTGTGGGGACCCCCAACCATAAAATTATAATCGCTGCTACTTCATAGCTGTAATTTTGCTACTGCTATGAATCATAACGTAAATGTCTGTGTTTTCCAATGGTCTTAGGGTCATTCGACCCCCAAAGGGTTCTTGACATGCAGGTTGACAACCACTGTGTTATTGGCATTGAATATGACCACTAGAAAACCAATACACCAGAGATGGGATCTGGTTGGAAGGAAGTGAGATGTTTCTTCTGGTACCATGACCCTGGGGATTTAGGGCTATTGTACTCTAAGCTCCATTATGAGGTACATGAAAGGATTTTTGTAGGGAGGGAGAAAAGGATCAGGAGTCAGGAGGATGTGCCACTTGCTTTTCTTCTCTGGGGCTATTTATACATGTCACAATGATCTGCGTGTTGCGTGTTAGCCAGTGTGCAGGATTACAGAACAAGGACCACAGCAAAGCTCCGCTAACCTACGGTCTATCTGACTGGTCCCTTAGAGATGCCTTCTGGAGGCATTTTTATCTAAAATGGAGAGGGGGTGGGTGAAGGAGCCAAGTACTGCTTTGATGTGCAGTCTCACAAAGCTAATAAGGGTGAGGGTTTCTTGAGGATGTAGGAAATGTAACCCGAAGGAGAGCTTCTGAAATTCGACAAACGTCTTCAACCAAAGAGGATGGTCCACTCATGCTGGATGTCCTGTTTAGGACTCCATGCTATACTGGGTTATCCAATCGGAAGCCCTACTTTAGTTAGCTGCTACCACCAGCTGCAGAGTACTCAGTATTGATTAATAAGTATATTTGCCTCTCACTGAGGCATAATAAAGCTTATTGGCACTAGAATGGGTCCTGAGGTGGGAGGTTTCTCTTGGAAGAAAATGTCCATTTGTTTCTAACTTTGCTGGAGAGTATCAGCTTCAAGCAACAGGTGCGACTGTTAATCTTGGATGCTGGTAAAAACAAACTTCTGTGTGTGTCTGGGATGGTGTTTCCATGAAAGATTGGCGTGTGGGTCAGTGAACTGACTGGAGAAGACCTGCTTTGAACATGGGCGACAATATTCAGTAAGCTGCAGGTCCAGTTGAATGAAAGTGTGTGTGTATGTGTGTGTGTGCGTGTGTGTGTGTGTAGGGGGGTGAGGCAGGGGTCCTGTTCACATGTGCTGCAGGTTGGATCCAGGGCCTTGCACATGCTAGGCCAGTGCTCTACCACTGTGCCACATTTACAGCACTGCTTTGTTATTTTTAACAGATCTCTCAGTTCTCATTTTGTCGCCCAGGCTGGCCTTGAACTCATGATCCTCTTACACTAGGATTATAGGCATGTGCTACTACGTCTCTTCCTGAATTCTCTAGAGCAGGTACACCGTTTGTTACCATGGTTCCTCACAGTGTGCTCTAGATTCTGCAGCCTTTGAATACAGATTTTCACCCCATCTTTCCAGGCACCTTCAAACCTTCTGTCCTGAACTACATCACTGCCCGCCCGCCTCTTGTTTAAAGCTGCCAGGTTTAGGGGCTAGGAAGCTCTAAGTTTCTCTGGCTCCTTAGCTTGCAGGTAGCATTGTGGGAATATCCAGCCTCTGGCCATGTGAACCATCAAATAAACCACCTTGTATTATCACTTTTGCTGTTCCCTCTGGATAACTCCAACTAGTACAGCAGTTGGCAATCTGTATGAGTAATATTTACATTTACAGACCTTAGGTGGTGGCCCTGGGAGAAAGGTAAGATTATTGCTGACATTTCATGGTTGGACAAAGAGTGGCATAGAGGAGCTTGACCTTGGTTCAAAGTAAATGAGAAGCAGGGGTTTGAATCTTGTGAATTTTGGATCGTGGAGAATTTGGCAAGTGTCTTACGGTTTCTATTGCTATGATAACCAGAAGCAATGTGGGGAGGAAAGGGCTTATTTCAGCTTGCAGTTCCACATCACAGTCCATCACTGAGGGAAGTCAGGACAGGAACTCAAATAGGGCAAGATGTCAAGGCAGGAGCTGAAGTAGAGACCGTGGAGAAACACTGTTTACTGGCTTGCTCAGTGCACCTCCTTTCCACGGCACTGTCCACAGTGAACTGGACTCCCCCACATCAATCATCAATCAATCACCAAAGGCTAATCTGGTGGGGACATTTGGCCTTACAGCTGTGCTGCTTGAAAGAGAATGTCAGCTCAATCCTTCAGTTAGTGGTGGGCACGGAGAGGGGAGTGGTGGGTATGGAGAGGGGGGAGTGGTGGGTATGGAGAGGGGGGAGTGGTGGGCATGGAGAGGGGGGAGTGGTGGGCATGGAGAGGGGGGAGTGGTGGGCATGGAGAGGGGGGAGTGGTGGGCATGGAGAGGAGGGAGTGGTGGGCATGGGGAAGAACATGGTGGGCACGGAAAGGGGAGTGATGGCCATGGAGAGGGGAGTGATGGCCATGGAGAGGGGAGTGGTGGGCACGGAGAGGGGAGTGGTGAGCACAGAGAGGGGAGTGGTGGGCATGGAGGGGGGAGTGGTGGGTATGGAGAAGAACATGGTGGGCACGGAGAGAGGAGTGTTAAGAGTCGCCAGGAAAACCAAGCCCAAGGCTGAGTTGGAATGAGGACTTCACTAGCATCGGTTGATGGTGGTAAGGGTTTGGCACATACTTACGTGTGTTCTTTGACTTACATTCAGCAGCAGACTTCAGAAAATGAACAGTCTCACCGTATTTCCTCCTGCCCACACTCAGAACACCTGGCAGAGGCAAATCCAGCTATTCAGTTATCAGTGTGTGTCCTTCAAAAGTTTCCTCTTTGCAAAAATCGCCAGGTAAGCGCAACGACAGTGCAAACATGCACGTACCCAACTATGTGATAACGACAGTTGCCGTCATAACGTTCCTGGCCTGAGTTCCCCAACGAAGAGCTTTGAGGGTTTATGGTAGTCATGCTTCTGTAAAAATAGGCCAGGCTTCTTATAATTTTACATATTTCCCTGGTGAGAGTTTTTTTCTAAATAGAATCCTCATGTCCTGGGGCAGTGGAGTGGTCCAGGCATTAACTGGGATGCTGCACATACAAGTCAACCTTCAATAGCGTTCAGTGAGTTGTTGTACTTTAGGAAGTGGCATTAAAAAAGGAGGGGGGGGAGGTTAGTGAGCAGGGTCCTTGTGACTCTGCCTCATAGCTCTGTGCCTGAGCATATGCCGAAAACTTGAGGAATATGTCATTTGAGTGACAATAACCGGAGAGACCATCTGGAACATCCTCGAGCCTGGCATTCCCTGCTCATCCTTTCTTAGTGCCCAGTGGAAGCTTGTGTTTTTCATGATGTCACCCACAGTGAGTCTCAGACCAGGCGAATCATCCATCATGCTCTACTGGCATCTGGTAACGATGGCCTGTCAAGAGGGAGAATTTCCCCGGGTGCCATATCAAATCAATCTCTGAAATGTTTCATTGATCATGTTCAGCACCAGGTGGGAATTACAAGCTGTTTCGCCCCAAGGAAGTCTTGCCTGTGGCCACAGGACCTGAAGGCCTCTAATTTATTTCTTCTAAGGAGGCTCTGGTGTCTCGTAAAGGCAGCATCCAAGTGCTGCAGAGGCCACAAGTTTGATCTCGACTGTGCAATGTCTGAAATCACTGGGCAGAAGAACTTCTAGATATTAAAAGAAAAAATGGGGATATGGGCCCAGAAGTACCTATGAAATGATGATGGCCTGCCACACTTCTGGTAGGATTCTAATGACTGGACAAACTCTGCCGAGTTTCTCAGAATCCTGCAGAGTCCTTTAGCTGGCTTGACACTTGTATGAACTCTGTTGTGTTAAAATATCAGTGTCACGGGCGTGAGGGAGCCATGCCACGACCATGGGTGCAAGCCCAAAGCATCTCATCACAGATGGGCGCTCTCGCTGGGAACCGAGGGGCTGTTTCCCAAGCCGCTCGATCTTCACGATAGCCTGCTCCGGAGCTTTGTACAAAGTGGCATGGTAGGCAAAGACTCATATGAGTCATTTTATGCACAGTGGATTGTTTTCTTGTTACTGTTGAAGTTTGATGCAGACTTTCTCTCTTTAAAACACAAGAGAAGTTACTTTTATTTTAAAATGTATGTGTTCGTTATAGAAATGTAATAGTTGAAAAAAGAAAAAGTAATGCTAAAGCATTCTCAGAAGTGACAATTTTTGCCAGGTGGTGGTGGCACACGCCTTTAATCCCAGCACTCAGGAGGCAGGAGGCAGGAGTTTGCGGCCAGCCTGGGCTACAGAGTGAGAGCCAGGAAAGCCTCTAAAATGACACAGAGAAACCCTGTCTCGAAAAACAAAAACAAACCAACCAAACAAACAAAAGACTATTATCAGTATTTGGGCAATATGTTTCCAACCATCTTTGGGAAGTGGGGGAAGAGGAGGCAATGAGGGAGGGAAGGGGAGGAAGGGACAGGGACAGAGGGAGGAAGAGGAGAGGTCACAGCTCTGACACTGGCTCCCTGTCATCCTTGGTTACATCTTCAGCTGCGAGTTTGGTTCACCACTCCACAAGCGTGAGCTCATTGATTCAGCTGCATTTTTAACTCTTGCCTCTCCTCACACACCTGCCCCCTGGGGTGCACTGCCTGCTTACTTGCTCTAACTGCCTGTCCTCACAGATGCCCACTGTCCCAGCGCCTACATCCCACATTCCAGTAAGACCTCCAGTCAGTCTTTACAACAATGGAATGTTCTACCATTTACCACTAACCCAATGAAGGTGTTAAGCTTACACCTTTATTTCTTGTGCTTTTACTCGTATGAGTGAATAATTCTTTCTTTTTTTCCAGTGTGTGGAAAAATCTCTCTCTCTCTCTCTCTCTCTCTCTCTCTCTCTCTCTCTCTCTCTCTCTCTCTCTCTCACACACACACACACACACACACACACACACACACACACACACACACACACACACACACAATCTTCTAGGGAGAGAAAATCACCTTCAGAGTTTATGTATCTCAGAGACGAAAACTTAGAGGAGGTTTAAATTACCCTGTGTTCCGTGACACCTCAGGGAGGAATGTTTCCTCGGGTGTCAGTCATGCCCAGGAGGTCCTGGTGAAGCAGAGCACTTCACAGGGCACCAGGGAAGCAGGGGTGGGGAATACAAGGAGGAAGCAGTCACCAAAGCCACATCTACCAGAGACATACTTCCTCCAGCTTCCCACCTCTGACCTTTCGTCACCTCCCTGTAATACCACCCTATCACGAAAACAAGATCGATTTACTGAGTACATCGGAGACCTCTGACCCAATGGCTTCTAGAGACTCCATCCTGGAAATGCAGGAGGCAGCTCCACTAATCCCCATGGCATTTCTTAATCCAGTCAAACTGACAACCACGGGGATATGGACGAGACTCAAGACGTTGAAGTTCAGCCTCCCGTGCTGTAACATGAATTCAGTAGGCTGGACAAGGCTAGTGAAATGATCCTCTCAGAAGCAGGGACGAAGTGAGACTTGGTCAGTCTAGTGCTGTTTGAAGAAAGAGTGACCCACTGCTTGCTTTGTTTTAATTGAAGAGCTATTTGTCAAAATGAAAAATTATTTCCACAGACAAATTGGCTTCCAGGAATTTCCTAAAGTAAACAGTGACATTGTTCATCAGTCCCCTGCTTTGTCTTCCTGGGAGAAAGAACACTTAAACGGAGAAGGTCTCCATTTCCAGTCTTGATAATTCGGCCATGGAGACACATGTCCGTTCTTCCTTGCCACTTTTTCTCTTTTCCTTCCTTTCCCTCTGTCCCTGCTGAGAAGGCTTCCGTCACATCCCCTCCCTCTCTCCTCAGTCATGTGCTGTATCCGGGCCCCAGAATGGAGGTTCTCCCATTGTGCCTCATCCACTGCCTCCTGGGTTGCCTTTGCAATCACTCTGCGTCTGCTGACACCGGTCTGAGAAAAACGTGGAATCCCATTCCTTTCTCCTCCCCACGCAGCTCTGGGCTTCCTTCTCTTTCACTTCTCATCCTCTCCCCAGGATTCAAACGTCTGCAAGTGTTTATTCCGTGTTGATGGTTGACTGTTAGGTCAGCTGGTACATAATCCTAAAATAAAACTAAATAAATACAGTGTCTTCTGGAATTTTATAGGAAGTATATTACTTTGCTCTAGCCTTCAGCATTTGCCTGGAAAATGACCTCTTCAAGCTTATAACTCTACAATGATGGGCTTCAGGGCAGTCTCTCTCCAGTCAATAATCTGGGCCACCAGCTGACCTCCCAGATGACTGTCCAATGATTAAAAATATTCCCCAGTTAATCGTATCTCAATTTAAAAAAAAAATAAGAACAGCCTCATTTTATTAGTAATAAACCCTGCTGCACTTCTGTGACAGCCTTCTCCCTGTAGGCACAGTTAAAAATTATCGGAGAAAAACATTGGCTCTCTGTTTACTCCCGTTCAGGGCACAAACTCCAAATGTCACACTTTATTAATTTTATTTTTTGTTATGGCATTTTTTTGTGTTATTGCAATAGTTAATTTCAGTTGCCAACTAATTGAGTTGAGAAAAAACAAGAGCTTCCAGAGTCAGACTCTGAGCACATCTGTGAGGGAGTGTCCAGAAAGGTCCAACTAAGGAGGGAGGGAGGGCCATGCTGGATGCCATGGACTGGGACTGAGAAAAATGAGAACGGGAAAATTCCAGACACCACGTTTTCCCACAGTGATGGACTGGGTCCCTCCTTAAACTAAGTTGAGGAAAGTAACCAATACGTACACATAGACACTCACATACAAAGACACAGGCATATACATACACAGACACTATACAAACACACAGACACATGCTCAGACACAGACATACACACACACACATACACAGACAAACATACACATACACAGAGATACTACACAAACACACAGACACATCCACACACAAATAGACACACACACACACAAATACATACACAGACACACACACATGCATATAGACACAAGCACACACAAACATACACACAAATTTATACTTTGCTCATGTACTATGCTGCCTGTCTCCTATGCCCCTCATTAATCCTCCTCCTCACCCAAACAGTCCCTTCCTGCCCCGCCCACCCCCATGGTTTTGCAAATGTGTCTGTATTGATGTAACTTAGGGCCCTTCATTTTTATTTCTGTGGTAACTGCAGACTGATTTCCACAGTGGCAACATCAGTTTAGTTTTTTTTGTGTGTTTTCCTTTTTTTTTTAACCTAGTGATTTCCCCCCTTTTTAGTAAAAATAGACTTCTTTCTCATATAATATATTCTAATTACAGTTTCCCATCCCCTTATTTCTCCTTGTTTCTCTCCCACCTTCCCCTCCCATCCAAATCCACTCCCTTTCTATCTCATTAGAAAAAAAAAAACAGGCTTCTAAGGAATAATAATAAAATATAAAACATACACACATGGAATAGGACAAAACAGAAGGAAAAGAGACCAAGAAAAGGCAAAAGCAACAGATATGGACATGGAGACCCACTGGTTCACACACTCAGGAATCCTATAAAAACACTAAACTGGAAGTTATAATATATATGCAAAGGACCTGTAGGGCGTGAGAGGAGGGAGGGAAAGAGAATGAGGGTGGGGAGGGAAGGAGGGAGGGAGGGAGGGAGAGAATAAAGTAAAATAAGATAAAATAAAAAATTTAAAAAGATAATATTTAAGACAAAACCAAACCAAACAAACAAAAATCTCTGATATGACATCTCAAGACAAGGAAGCTCCAAAGATATCATTGAGTGCATTTTCTGTTGGCCATCTACCGCTAGGCGTGGGCCTACCCTTAAGTGTGGTTTGTTTCCCCAGTGAGACTGCATTGGAGAAAATGAAATTTTCATTTGCTAAACAACTGGAGATAGCTTCTGAGTTAGGGATGGGGACATGTGTCCACTTCTCCTTTCAGCTCTAGAACCCCATCTGGTGCAGAACCATGCAGGCCCTGTGCATGCTGACACAGTCTGAATTGTGAGTTCATGTGTGTCAATCCTGTTGATTTAGAGGGCCTTGATTCCTTGGTGTCTTCCATTCTCTTTGGCTCTTGCATTCTTTCTTCCACCAGATGCTTTGAGTCCTGAGGGTAGGGATTGGAAACATCCCATTTAGGACTGAATGTTTAAAAGTCTCTCACTCTGCATATTCCATTTTAAGTCAGTATCTCATAACACAAGATCTCTGAGTTAATGGGATCTAAGGGAAAGACCACAAAGAATACAGTATAAATTCATTATCCCAGTGCTGGCAGGGATTTTGGCCTCACAGATGACATCTACAAATTATAGAGCTCACTATGAGGTTTGTATGTGGAAATAAAGGATGTATGGCTTAAGTAATTTTAAGAAGGATATTGGGAATAGCATCATTACCTTCTAATGTTCAAAGGACGTTTTTTTTTCTTTTTTTTTTATGCAGGCACTTGGAGCTACGAATTTTCCTCACAGGACTGCTTTCATTGTATCCCCATTGTTCTGTTGCATTGATTTTTATTTTCATTCAGTTCTGGGAAATTTTTAAATTTCTTTTTCGATTTCATCTCTAACCCATTCATCATTCAATAACGAGTTGTTAGAGCTCCATGAGTTTGTATAATTAGTAGAGATTTGATGACTGTAGATTTTAAGTTTTATTGTACCATGATCATATACCACACACAGAGTAATTTCAATTTTTCTGAATTGGTTAAGGTTTGTTTTGTGTCCCAGGATGTAGTTCATGTTAGATAACCTTCCTTGGGCTGCTGAGTAGAATGTGCATACTTTTGTGTTTGGTTGGAATATTCTGCAGATTTCGTTAGGTTCATTTGATGTATGATGTCATTTACTTCTGTTTCTCTGTTTATTTTTTTGTCCAGATGATGTGTTATTGGAGAAAAGTAGTTACTGAAATCATCTACTACTAATGGGCTGATGTTAATCGGTATCTCTCATTACAGTAGTATGCTTTTTATGAAACTGGGTTGTAGCTGGAGAATTTCTCTCCAGCTCCTGCCAAGTCCCGCCAGTCCCGGAGCCCACTTATAAAATAAACACACAGACTCTTATATTATTTAAACTGCTTGGCCATTGGCTCAGGCCTATCATTGTCTAGCTCTTACTCTTATATTTAGCCCATTTCTATTAATCTATACTTTGTCACGTGGCTCGTGGCTTATTGGTACCTTACATCTTCCTTGTCCTGGCGGCAGCTGTAGGCAGTGTGTCCCTCCGCTTTCCTGTCCCCTCAATTCTCTTCTCTGTTAGTCCCGCCTATGCTTCCTGTCTGGCTACTGGCCAATCAGTGTTTATTTATACAGAGCGATATCCACAGCACTGGGTACACCAGAGTTTGTTTCATATATTCATAGGATTGCAGTGTCTTTCTGATTAATTGTTCTCTTGATTAGAATGAAGTGTCCTTCTTTAATTATTCCGGTAAGTATTAGCTTGAAGTCTTTGGTCAGGTATTAAGACAGTTAATACTGCTTCCTTCCGGGTCCCAGGTGTATGGAATCCTGCTTCCTATCCTTGCACATTAAAACGTTGCTTATCTTTAAAGCTGAGTTTCTTGCAGACAACAAAACAGACAACAGAAAAGTAAAGTTTGTTTCTTAATCCATTCATCTATCTTGTGTCTTTTGATTGGCAAATTGAGGTCACTAATATTTAACTATTGAAAAGTGTATGTTGGTTACAGTCTTGTCTCCTTTTCTGTTCTCTTCAGTTTTTTCTTCATTGAGTTCAGTTGTCAAATCCTTGATTACCTTCACTGTTTCATTCAGCCTTCTGTTTTCTTTGGCATCACTCAGACATTTGTTGTTTTGAAGTTCATTCTCTTAATTAATTGAGCTGCTTGTGTCTTCTTTAAAGTCCTTGAATTTTTAAATGAATTAATGATTGTTCTTTCAAATTCTCTCTGGTAGGGTTCCCGTAGACAATTCTTAACTGTATGACCTTGCTATAGGACGGGTGAACATTGAGAGGATGTTATGTTCTCATCTTTTATGTTGTTTGTACTTTTGTGAGGAGACCTTGGCATGTGTAGTGGTTTGAATGAAAATGGCTCCCATAGGCCTGCAGGGAGTGGCACTGTTAGGAGGTGTGGCCTTGTTGGAGGAAGTGAGTCACTGGGGGTGGGCTTTGAGGTTTCAGATGCTCAAAGCCAGGCCCAGTGCCTCCCTCTCTGCCTGCTGCCTGCGGATCCAGATGTAGAACTCTCAGCTACTTCTCCAGTACCATGTCTGCCTGCATGCCGACTTGACGATAATGAATTAAACTTCTGAACTGTAAGCTGGCCCCATTTCAATATTTTCCTTCCGAAGAGTTGCTGAAGTCATGGTGTCTCATCACAGCAATAAAGACCTAATTAAGACAGCATGCAAGCTTCTCTCATTGGTTGTTTGATGTAAACACAGCAGGCAGGGTTGGGGCACAAGATACACACCTTGGTCCAAGCCTGGAGGTTGAGGATGACACAGGCTGGGCATTTTAGACAGGGCTGAGGCATTGGATATGGGACCCGTACTCTGTCTGAGGATTGGGATTAGTGTAGGGGAGCTGGGACTCCAGTCTTCCTTGGAATCTGAGGGTGATTGACAAAATTTGCCTTTGTTTATTTGTTTTGTTTTGTTTTGTTTTTCTAAATTCAGATTGATAGGAGTGAACTATTTACAAAAACTTAGTTCCTTGGATTTGGGAATTTGTTCCAGGTACCATTACCACCTACTTTCCATAAGTAGGGACATCACAATAGCATTCTCCTCTTGACTTGTCTTTTCTGTCTTCTGGAATTAGTTTAATAATGGGTGTGTATGGAGGGCAGTGTTCTTCCTCGGTGTTCATCACTCTAGAGTTGTGTGGGATGAAATGACTAGCCTATCTGATGGTCCAATTAGCTGGAAATGTGAGATGTCAATGGGAATGGGCCTGATCCCAAGTGATCTTCTTCCACTACTTCATCCATTCTGCGACCTTGTTCACAGGAAGGGTCTTTTGTTTTCCTGGTCTGTCTTAAGGAAAAACTTAATGATCCCAGGAGGGAGTGTATATGCCTCCTTAGGATCCCAGTTCTTATGATTATTGCTTTTACAACTAAGAATGGAATTCTGACTAGGTGGACACAGGTCCTTGTCTCCTTCCTTAATCTAGTGGAGCAGTTCAGGGACTGGGCAGGGCATCATCCCTAGAAAGTGGGTTCACCTTAAGGGAATATGCTTTTCATTTCCAGAATTCCCACTGCCTAGTGCGCTCCCTAAGAGTCACCTGGAGATTCCCCTGCATCCTCAGGAAGATGTGACTACTGCTTTCTCTTTTCTCCTGTATTTTACTTCAGATGCTGGCCAGGGTCTATGTATTCTTCTAAACTTCACAACTAATGCTTTGAGACTCTGTGCTCTCCTTCTAATGTCCTCTCCCTCCAGCATGGCTGCCTGCGGGATGACTTTTGTTCCTTCTTCATGGCCCTCCTTCCTTCCAAGCACCCATGAGGTTTACAGCTTGCCTGCCCTGAGGTTTTCCTTTTAAACGTTAATGAACTGTCTTCCAGCTTCTGCTGGAGTCTGTTCTTTGTCCTTGAGCTTCTGTTTGTGTCCATCCTTAAATTCTTGTATTAATGAGGCTAAGAACCCCGAGAGAGACTCTAATTTCCCAGGTATCACATCATGGTTCTGCTAGAACTCCCCCAAGATTTCCAACAACACTTCCTTCCTGCTTTTGAATTCTTTCATTGGCAGAGAGGATGAACTCACTTCTGCAAAGCTAGGCAGCATCAGCTGGTTTTGAGTCACTGGCTGTTGGATCTGTGCTTGAGAATTTGGTTTGCGTTTAAAAAGAGAGACAAACATTTTTCTTAAATGTAAACTACATACTCAGAAACTATACTACTAAAACCTTTCTAGAACCAAGTCCTTATTATTGACAGCCACAAAAACTTGCCCTTTGCTTTCAAATGCTAAGAATCAGGTCCTGAAGCAGAAAGAAACAGAATGATTTTTTTCTTTTTTCCTTTTCTTTTCTTTTCTTCTCTCTCTCTCTCTCTCTCTCTCTCTCTCTCTCTCTCTCTCTCTCTCTTTCTCTCTCTCTTTTTGAGACAGAGTTTCTCTGTGTAGCTTTGGAGCCTGTCCTGGAACTCACTCTGTAGCCCAGGCTGGCCTCAAAGTCACAGAGATCTGCCTGGCTCTGCCTCCCGAGTGCTCGGACTAAAGGCTTGTGCCACCACTGCCTGGCCAGAATGATTTCTTAAAGCTCATAAGGAGCAGGAATTCGGACTGTGTTTGTAGAGACTTGCTAGTCATTCCCACTGTGAAAACCTGCTTTGCCAATGCCTCCTTTCATGGACCTCCGTTCCTCACACACTTTTCTTTGGGAAATTTAAAGTGCCCCAAATTGTTTCCATTAGGACATGATATTTCCACTTGCTGTGGCACCTCTGTCCTGTCATGTAGTCTAAGTCCCTACCTCCTCAATGGAAGAAAACCATTTAAGAAAACATCAGTGTTGTAACTGTCATGTGAAGGGACCCTGAGACCTCTTAAGAAACAAAGAAAAATGCATCTAAGACCCCTCTGTAGAAGCTGCCATCCCCAGAAAGAGACTAGGAGTGGGGGCGAGGAATGTAGAGTCCAAAAAGTCCTTGTGCACAAAGATAAGCCTAGAAAGTTAAATACAGAGGCATCCTTCAAAGGAAGGAAACATTTAACCTCTCCTCCTCCTGGAATGCTGGGAATGGATGTAGTTTATAGCCTGGTGATCCTTTGCTGTCTGATGAACCAGGCTCTGCCCACATCTCCCAAAATTTATGTTTTACTTATCCTAGATCTATTCCCCCTAAAGCCTTGAGCATTACTTCTAGGCCATAAAACTCATCTTTGTGAGAGGTGTCATTCATACTTTATAACAGCCTAAGTGACTTCTATGTTATCTTAGGGCCAGGCATTATGTTTATTTACCCCAGTCATTCTCCCTAGACCCTTATTTTGAGTATTGTTTCTGGGTCAACAAGAACCCATGTTATGGGTGAAGCTATATGTACTTTGTAAAGAGTTTCAGCGTAAACATGTCTTAAGCTTTGTTGTACTCACAGGGCTGAGTGAAGTGTTACCTGAAAACTTTTTTTCCAAAATGATGCTGTGCTTAAATATGGTAAAAATAAATGAGCTGATGTCAGACTCTTGGAGTCCTGGCCCAGCACCGGTACCTAAAATCCAGGCAGAGCCGAATTTCATTCTTGTTTCTTCACAGATCATTTCTTTGCTGGCTCTAAAGCCTGCAGGGATCCTCCGCAGAGGAATCTTAAAGGTGAAACTCTGCTCTGTTGCGATGAGTTCAGGATCTCTTTGGTTTTGGCATTGAGGGTTAGTCTTACTGTTGGATACTTGACCTTTGGATTTTCTAAGACCAGAGAGCCATTGGCAAGAGCTGCAGTCTTTGAGGCAAGTGAGAACACTTGCTTTGGCAGTATTCCAGCAAGTAAAGTGACCATCTCTGTCCTATTTCCTTGCCTGTGTGGACAGAACAAGGTCTACTTTCCTGACTGGGTCAGAAAGGGACTTGCAGGAAGTGACTATTTGCTTCCAAAAGTAGTTGGAGGAGGCAATGGTTACTCTTCTCTTGCTGTGGTAAGATACCATGACCAAAAACAACTTAAGGAAGAGAGAGTTTATTTTAGCTTGTAATTTCAGAGGGATGGCGTCCACACAGCAGAAAAGACATGGCATATAGGTAGGAGCAGGAAACTTGCTGATCACATTTTCATCCACCCATAGAAAGGAGAGAGGAAGCAGGATGTGCAGTAAGACTGCGAACCCTCAATGCCTTCCCCCAGTGATATACTTCCTCCAGCAAGGCTGCACCTCCCAAAGCTTCGATCAACACCATCAACTGCAGATCAAATGCTCAAATCGATGAGCCTATGGGAGATGCTTCTTGTTCAAACTACCTCAAAGAGGGTGGTCAAACAGATCTTGGAGCCAGAGTTAAGGCTATGGCTGGATGGCAGATATGGACTGGATACGTGGAGGCTGATGGAACCCTTGTCTCGGTGTAGCATGGCTGCTTGGCTGTGAGTAACTCTTTGGGTTATAATGATATTTTTTAGAGTCTATGGTTGTAGAGTTGGTACTCTCTTTGACCTGACAGTTAACTAGGTAACTGTGTTTTACTGTCAATAGATAGGACACTTTCCTTGTTTGACATGTTATATCAACTTCTACTTTGATGAGACGGTGTTGCAAGCATGTGCTCCATGATTTCAGCTTTCTAAAATGGAATGAGGTTGTATTCTCATCTCTGGACAGAAAGCAACACTGGTTCGACATTCCAATATTCTGTCCCTTTCCTGTGCTGTGGGGGATGTGCTCCCAAAGCAGCTGTCTTCTTTGATTTGTGGTAAAGCATTTACTTTTCTGAAAAATCTTATTCCACCCACCCACTGCTGCTACCTCTTTTATTTATAAAATTCCTCCAATATTACTATTTTGTCTCAAATACGAGAGAGCAACAATATCGACATCACACGTCTTGATGGAAAGGTCAAGAACATGGAAGACGAGTCTATTGTTTCCTAGAGATCTTGAATCGGCGTTAGCAATTTCTTTCACCTGAACTTATTGTTCAGGTGAGGAAAAAACCAAAAATCAAAAAAGAGCCAAGCTTCTTTATGTCTCGTTGGGTGCATTTTATGTTATTTAAAATAACTCTTAACTAACTTCATATACGGTTGTTATTATGTGGTCATCTGGAGCTAGAATTAAGAGTGCATGCCTGGTAGCTACCAGTCTCTGCCCAGGTTCCCTTTCACCATTGGACACATCCTGAGAAGCAGGTGGGCAACAAAGAAAAACTGCAGGGAATTTCCCTCCCAGAACAAGTCCAGTAAGAAAAGCCATGGCCCCAAGCTGACCTAGGATCAGCCCTCGATAATCATATCATTATCATACCATCATATCTATTGTTAGTGTCTTGCTTCCCTCTTTTTACTAAGACTCTGGAGCTTGAAAAGCATAATTTAACTGGAAAAAACGAGGGAGTAGCATCTGAAAGGATTGTCTTGCCAGTGATATCACCCAAACCCAGAAGAAGAAACCACCAAAAAGTCTTGAAAAGCCAACACAGCAGCAACACAGAACCCAACTAACCCACCTCCAGGTTGGGCCTCTCTGTACCCTTTGGAGTGCACTTTCCCTTTTCTGAGTAAACCTCTTAACACCGTCTCTGTCTTGGCTGGTTTTCCTTAAAGAAGAAGGCAACCAAGGAAAAGCCGTTGCCCAGCACTCAAAGTACTAATCTAACACTTCATTATGTAAACATTATATCAAAGAACATAGCACACAATGAAACTGGCAAGCACTCTCTTTCACGCCCCTGATCTCCCAATGTCCCTCACAGCATGTGTAGTCGGACTTTGTTTGGACTGCCAGCTCCCAAATAGTGACAAGGAGACTTCTTATTAAGTATAAAAGCTTGGCCTTATTTTTGGCTTGTTCCCAACTAGCTCTTAAAACCTAAATTAACCCATTTATATTAATCTATGTTCTGCCACGTGGTCTCTTAGCTCTCCTCAGTACCATATATCTGACTTCCTCCGAGTCTTGATGGCAAATCCCTTGGGCCAGATTCCTTCCCAGAGTTCCTATCTCTTCCTGGAAGGCATTCCTAGCCTCTCCTGCCTAGCTACTTGCCATTCATCTCTTTATGAAGCCAATCAGAAGGTGTCTTAGGCAGGCAAGGAAGGACAGAGACACATCTTTACACATGGTGATCAAATATCCCACAACAAACTGGGTCCTTTGGTCATTGTTGCTTGGTTGTCATGCCCCGATCTCCCAAATTTCCCCACAACTTGGGCCCATCAGTCATTGCTACTTGATTACGGATCGTGTATACTCAATGCAGACGATGTAACTTACATGCTTTCTATGTTGCTCCATGGTTTTTTATGTGATTATATGGAATGTTGTGTTTCATGGGCCTTGACTCTCTCTTTATCTTTTGTTTCCTGAACTTCTCATTCAGAGCTTAGGCTTTGCCCGCAACCAAGGTGTTAAACCTGAGCACAGATTTCCACATGCTGGCACTCTGTGCCAGGAAATCAACACCTAACAAACACATTTGTTGATGCTCTGTAGAGGCCAGTCTGCACCTCTACACTCAAGCTCTTCAAGTCAAAGGATCTGAGGGTCTTTCCCCCACCCCAGACTCTTTTTGCTTGCTTCCCATTACAAGAATTTTGCTTCACAGAGGTGACTCAGGTCACCCCAAAGCGACTTCCATCCATTTCTTCCCATCAGTTCTGTATAGAAATTTCTCGGTATTCTCACATCTCAATGGGCTTTCCTTTTAGTTACTAATAAGCACTAAGGACAGGCCTCCCCCCCTCTCCCCACACCCTGCACATTTTAATCTGACCAAATGCTTTACTGATGGTGTAAAGGTGAGGAGTTCATTTCTGTCTCATTGGATTTTACCCCTCGACTCTTAGGTGCGCCGCATCAAGTATCATGAATTAGTCATGACAGGAAGGAGCGCGGCAGCTGCCTCCATCAACCAGACAGAGTATTCACTCCATTAGCACCTCAGGACTGCTGACAGAGAACTTGTCCTACTTCCGTACTCGTTGATGGAAAAAAAAAAAACATCTTGAAACAGGAAGTGCCCACAGTGAAGCAGGTCCCCAATTTATCCTTAAATGGCAGGGTGACATATGGTACCCTCTCAGACTCTGAACCACCCCCTCATGCAGCGTAACCATGGCAACCAAGGAGTGTATTGTGACCTTTGCGATGCTTTCTTCCAGGTGGGAATTTTGCCTTAGGTGCCTTGAAGATGACCTTAAAAAACCAGTCACCCTACCCCAGCGCCTGCACCCCCCCCCCCCCAATACAACTCTAAGGACTTTGCGAACTAGGACTACTAAATGGCAAAATCCCCGCAAGCCCTACCCCAGCAAAAGGTCATTTCACCCCCAATGTGTGGCACTCCTCCATCTGCAAAGGTGTAGATTCACATTGCAGAAGCATCTTGATTTATGGAGAGACCATCCCATATTTCCCCCACACACGAAGAAAGACAAAAAAGGGTCCCTTTCTTCTACCTTAGATTAGGAGCCTTGATTAAACTCATTTGATACCATCCTGGTACTTCCTTTTCCTATTAATTTGCTCATCCCACTTCTACTGTGGCAAGCTGCAATCCACGAGGAGAGTGTTTTCTTCCACCGTGACAATTGGATCCCTTTCTTGGTGGTAACACAGGTAACATATGTTATGTGAATGCTAACAAATTTACTCTCAAAATATTTTCCCACAGAATGTGGCAGCATTTAAAAATATTTACAAATGGTATACTCCTGCATTTTAAAAATAACTGTGTTCTTAGCCAATATTTTCTCATCTCCCTTACCCCAATGGTTCATATTTCTCTTGAGCAGGCCATGCAATTAATCAGAATGTGTCTTTACAGGAAATTATACTGTCTGTAATTTATGAGAACACACATTCAAAAATAATCTTGAAACATGATATTCAATTATATAAATCAAGTTAATAAGTTCCTAAAAAAAATTCCTATTGCTTAAGGCTATGGAAACAAAGTGCATATTCCTTTCCTTATCTATCAAAAAGGGTCACAGATGACACCCCCACATCAAAAGACAAGTCAACAAAGGGACACCCAACACAGGTCTTTGATCACAGGTTTCTATAAGACAGGAGCCTTCCGATCCAAGACCCATAGACCTGGGGTGAATTGTCTGTTTTTGTGCTTGGTGTTATAGTTTAGATCTGCAATATCCCCTTACGTCCCATGTGTTAAAGATCTGGTCACCACAGCCTGTGACTCTCTCGGGAAGTAGCAGAGCTTTCTGAACCCTAACAGGACTCGCTTTGACACCAAAACTGTATTAGCACATCTTGTTGGGTCCCCAGGTTGTCACTAGAAGGCGGTCTGCAATTCCTTTCATGATCCACCCCCAAATCACAGTGAGAGCCTTACTTTTCCCTTCAGCATGCTCTGGTGATGGCAGGGATGTGAAAAGTCTGCAGTTGTTAGAAGGAAGGTGCAGCAGGGGGGAGCAGGCGACACCTCAGGTGTGATTCCGCCATCAACTTCGTTGCCTTACCACCCCCACTCTGTGCACCTTGCCCAGGGGACCTACTTCTGCGCAGGCATCATCACTCAGCACAGACGGTTTTTCCCAAGTCCTGTCTCCCTGCAACTCAGTGCCGGTGAAACAAAACCCTCTCACCCCTTCTGTCCCAAAAGCTCTGTCGCAAAAAAAACCACCAAAGGGCTCAAATTCACAGGCCTGACCCTTGTTTACCTGAGGCTGGACACAGACCCTTCAAAACACCATTCTTAGCCCACTGAGGGGTAAGCTGAGACAGGCCCTTGTGATTGAAACACAACGTAGAACTGGCTTCTCCCGGGCTGAGAAACTGGGTCACTCTGGGCTTGAGCAGCTCTGACTAGAAGACCAGCAGGCTTCAGACTGAATGTTCTCAGATCTGCTAGCCAGGCTACAGCTGTGTTCAGTAGCTTCTCACCTGCCTTATGCTCTTCTCGGAAACAGAAGTCCCAGGACCCTGGCCTTTGAGTCTGCCGTAGACCCCATGTCAATATTGGAAGTCGTGTATTATGACAGGGCTCAAAATACAGTGCCCTGAATATGGCATTTGGCATGTTGAATATTTAAGGCTGAAAGAACTTTTGAGATGGCAGGTGCAAGAATGTCCCTGGGCTCCTACTGAGCATGGAAGCAGGTCACAGGGTCCTGCTGTGGCAGTGCCCTCCTGTCCTTGAGGAAAGGAGAAGGAGTGTAGGAGGAATATGAGTGGGGGGCTTTGCTGAGCTTCCCCCAGCTCACTGCTTTTAGCTCAGCCCTCTTGTCCTCTCCCTTTCCCCCTAGGAACTTCCAGTCTATGGCAAACATGGCATAGAAACACCCAGGTTTATCCATTTACCAGACCAGCAAGACTCCATTGTCAAGTGAGACTCCCAACAAGGAGAGAGACAGGCTACAGTGACAGGCAAAATGTGCCTCATCAGTCTCATCTACAGGACCTCAGCAGAAGGGACTCTAGCCAGGAAAAAGAAAAAGTTCTGTTAATAGTAGTGAGAAAATGACCGGGTCAACTTCATATATGGGCCTGGGTGCTGGAGAGGAGGCATGGAAGGAAACGCATGGAGTCCGGTGGGAAAGCTGAGAAGAGAGCCAGGAGGTGGGGGTTTCGTCTGACCCTTCTTTGCTCTCCTCCACGTACTCTGAAGCAGTCAGTGGAGCATATACCCGCTGCCCTGGAGACTCCTCTAATACCTAGTCTGGTTCAGATGAGCCACGGGGTCTGGACTGTATGTACTCCAGCTACATTTCCAGTGGAGCAGAGGACAGCCACCGGATGGCACCAAACGCTGCTCCGACGTGATGATCTGTGTGAAAGACCAACACTGGGTAACCATAGCTGCTTAATGGCTGGTAAACACCGATCACACCAGCCTGAATGCTTGGATTCTGCTCATCATGTAATAGCCTTAAAATATACATATGCTTAATACCTTCCTAATGAGAAATTAAAACAAACACGAGTAGGGAATATATCCTCAAGGCTTGTATTTGGTAGAGATTCAGATAGGAACCCATCAGATTATGTCTGAAAAAGGCAGGGTAAATGGGTGTATGAAGGGATTCCCTGGTTGAAATTGGAGCCAATATTTGCAGAAATATTGACAGGTAGAGGCTAGAAGGAAGTGAAAACTATTTAAAAGTGAATTCCCTCTGGACATGGAGACTCATTCTTTCGCGGGAATTCCATTATTTAAGGAGAGTCATTTGGATGAGACTTTCGGTTATGTGAATGTAATGCAGAGAAGATTGCAGAGAGGTGAAGACATCGGAGGAGCAGGGCTTTGAAGCGCTGGCCCGTGTGAAGAATAACAATATGAGGTACCTTTGTCGCATGCTTAAGATGAGCTGTTTCCTTAAAGCTCTGTTCCCCAAACGGTGCACAGGAGAAAACATTTTGCATTACCACCAGCTACACAAGCAAGACTCTATTTCAGAAAACACCATTTTCCCACCGCACAGAGGTCTTTGATAATTCCTGATTCAAATTGAATTTCTTATAAAGTGTTGGTGGCTATCTACCGTATTGACTGCCTGATTTTCACTGGATTGCAATCTACATTTGTTTGTTTGTTTGTTTCTTTGAGACAGGTTTTCTCTGTGTAGCTTTGGATCCTTTTCTGGAACTCACTCTGTAGCCCAGGCTGGCCTTGAACTCACAGAGATCCACCTGCCTCTGCCTCCCGAGTGCTGGGATTAAAGGCGTGTGCCACCACTGCCTGGCTGCAGTCTATAATTTTAAAACATGTCATTTCCAAAATTGGCATTTGCAGTGGACTTTCGCATGCATAGGAGGGTGGAGACTCACTGCCACCAAACTTTAAACAATGGTGGTGGTTTGGGTCCCATCTCTAGGGTGTGTCTATGGAGCGCAGGCCCAGGGAAGAGGAAAGATCTTGCTTAGTCAGGGAAGCCAAAGCTTCAGGCTTGATATCTGGTCATCATGGGCTGCCTTTAGCAAGAACCTGGCTAATCCTGTCAGCGAGAGTCTCCTCCCTAATTTTCCATCTGCGGTCTCCTCTGCTTACTTCTGGCCTACAAATTCCCACCTTTCCCTATTCTGTTCAGAACATAGTCCTTTGCATCGTACTGCAACACCCCAGGTTTAAATTTGCTTTTAACCACTTCCCTTTTGTTTTTGTTTTTGTTTTTTGACAGTAGGAATATAAGTGCTTTTGTTCAAGTAGCTTGTGGAGATTTGGGGAGTGAGATTAGCAGGGGATAGGGCCAAATATGACCTAGAAACAGCAAATATGTCAGGGAAATCTTCACTCACTACTGTTCGTTACTGAAAATTTGGGGGAGTCTCTTTGTGGCTATAATGGGATACTGGGGAAATCAGGGTCCTATCTTGGGGTTCCTAGTCTCAATAAAAACATTTAATGGACTCAAAGGGAAGTATGAGGACCATTTATTAGAGTTTAAAGAAACATCCCAGGATAGGCAACTGCAAACCTCCACAGCTGCCTGAAGGAGGCAAGTGGAGCAGAGATCAAGAAAAGGCCATGCCCCTTGAGTTGGGCCATCATGGATTCATGGAGGCGACAAACCAGCCATATGGCAGAAAGGGGAACTTTCAAGAAAGAGTAAAGAAACCTAAAGTGTCAGAAAAATCACCCTTAGGCTCTAGCTGAATCCAAAACAAAGAAGAGAAGAAAAAGGGAAGAGACCCAACAAAGACTCAGACCGGATCTGGAGTGACTGGACTAGGCGTAAGGACTTCTGGGGTGGACAGGTACATTATCTCATTAAGGGACACCAACTCCTCCATCTCTTTGGCCGATGGTGATCCCCTCTTTCGAGGGGTAGTCCCACGTTCTGAGGGGTGGCTCCTCAGTCAGGTCATTGACCTATGTACCTAGAATGTCAGTTCTCGACTCAGGCCAGAGATTTCATTTTCTTCATCAGAAGGAAATAGTTTCCCCTTAACGGGCCTTGTTGCTATGGTGATATTCTGACCCACCAGGCAGTGGGTATCCATCTAGAGCTGCCACTGACTTCCAGGTCTGACTTCCATGCAATGTGATTATCCGGAACCAAGTTTTTCCGAAGAAAATGCTTGCTCTCAAGGTAGTGCAAGTTGAGGGGACAGAAGAGTACATTTCAAATCTACCTCCCTGTTGACAGGCATAGGAGTGTTTGTGGGAGAAAGAAGGGTGATCTGAGGGAGGGGAGTGACTGTAGGTAAGAAAAAGCCCAGTGATTGGGGGTCTGTACATTTGCGAGCCAATTTCATGGCTCCTTGCAGGACATACCCAGGAAACAGCAGCATTAGCAGCACCTGAGGCTGGAGCCTGGCCCTCTCTCTAATGGCAAGCTCACCTATCAGACACTTGTTTGAGAGGAAGTGAAGGGCCGTTGGCTCTATCTCATCTGAGCTACTCCCAAACTCCTGCACAACAGCTTGGAAAATCATCAGCACGGTTGCCTGCCCACTGCAGGTACCACACAGCACAGTTGAAGAAGAGGGCGCATTGATTAGCTACAGCCCCTGGAAGACAGGGACAAAAGCCAAGAACTAACAGGAAGAGAAGCGAGAGTTTATTCAGATTTCCCTGGGACTTGTGATAGTCCACCCAGAATGCACAGCCAGGATAATTAGAAACAACTCAGAGCCCACTGATGATGGCTGACTGGCTTCTTCTGATTAAATTGTGCCTCTGGACGCCAATGTAAGAGCCGTGGTGGGGAGGACAGAAAGTACCAAGAGGGAAACTGCGACAGGAAAGAGTGAGGAATCTGAAGGGCTTGACAGAGAACAAGGGCAGACTGCTTCCGACCCACCGAGATGGAGAGGCGGGAATGTGAGTCCCTAGAGTGAGTGAGCCTCTGTGCTCCGTGCACACAGCTTCCTCTAGAAGCACCGTTAGGCTTATTAATGGTTATGCTTTCCTCCTGATATTCTTGACCTTCCCATAAAGATTTCTCAGAACTTGCAGAATGATTATGCTTATGCACGGAGAAATGATCGCGAGAGTCCCTCGCGTGCTTGCGACAGGGCAGCAGAGCCTTGAAAAGTGCCTGGCTTTACCGATGCAAGCTGGCAGTCCCCATTGCAGACATCGCCTAACTTCCTGATTTAAGGCATCGTAATAGTGGCAGAGGCCAAAGAGAAGACCCATTCTCCTCGGCATGCAGGAAACTCTCAGACGTTGCTTTCTGTGCTGAAACCCAGAGGTCTAGAACTGTAGTTCATACAGTACATTTTAATGGCTGCATTTGCATTTACTAGCTGGTGAAAACCCCACAGCCTTTCGGTTCTCTTGTCTCAGTGCCAGATAACCAACTCTCTCCGAGTCCAGATGAACACGAAGGACCAGTTCATTTCTCAGGACTTAGAACTAGATGGCTGTGTGTACCCTGTGATGGGAGTGTGAGAGTTGAGCATCAGATGAGGACAAATATGAGCCAGGCTTCAGTCCTGCTGGCTGCCAACGACACTCACTGCGTCCATCACTGCCACCGTGAGCTCCCGTTCCGTGTTGCCGGTTAAAGGCGGCACAAACACTGTAACGGACCCTGTGTTTCGGCTGTCAGTGCTGGGTTTTGATGCTAGAACTAGATCTCGAGCAGGTGAGTTTCCAGCTTAAGTATCTGCAGTCTCAACTCCCAATGGATTACTAACTGATCACCAGTGGGGAAACGTTAAAAAATCATTCCTGCTGAAATTCTAGAATACAAACTAAGGGCGAAGAGGAGCTACAAAACTCCCCTTGAAGCTTCTTGAAGCCGGTCCTTTCTAGTAATGCGCAATATTTCTCTCCAACCACTTCCCTGAGAATGACTAAATGATAGACTTCACTTCTCAAAATAATATTAGGAATTTGAAGATACGTAGGAAAGGATTTCTAGCATAGAACCATGGAGTCAAGGAAAGAAGTGAGAAGTCCGGGGGCAACTTTTGTTTTGGGAACAATTGGGTCTCTCCTCTAGAGGGCGCCATGCACTGTGCAGGGGGCGGGGGTGGGGGGTGGGGGGGGAGAAAGAGGCTTAGGGGTGGCGCCTCAAGGGGCGTTCGCACAGGGGTGGGAGCAGAGCCAAGCTGCTGAAATAAGTGTAAGTTGAGTGTAAACCACCCTCAGAGGGACTTCTGGGGGGAGACGTCTTTATTTCAATTACTCTGTGAGAAAGGGGAAAGCTCTTTGAGAAGTTGTAAATTGAATCTGCTGTTCGGCAGATCTGAAGCCAAAAATCTTATCATTTGAGTGGGAACAAAAGACAAACAAAAACCTTCACACCTGAAAGACTCAAACCCCAACCCCTCCTCCTGCCAAATCCTTTCCATCCTGAATTTCAAGGGGACACAAACAGCTCTCTTATCACATGATGTCACAAGCTTCATTCTCTCAGAGCATTCAAGAAACTTCAAAAACAATGTAATGAAACACACAAGGAAAAGTAAACTCCTGAACAGAAGGAATCAAAGGCAAAAACAAATGCGGTGATGGATCTGATCGATCAACACGTCGTGTATTACAACGATCAGACCACCGTAAGTATAGATTATTAAAATAGGTTACACTGTGCAGAAACGAAAAGGGAGACTAATTTTCAGTGTCTGCCAAGGAGGAACAATAAGGTAACTGCGCACCAATAAAACTGCCAAGTGGAAACCCGGGAAATGAAGATCAGATTGCAGTTTTCCAAATACAGTAACTTAATAGATGGATTTAATAAATGAACTGGAAAATAAGTCAGGGGAAATTGGACAGAAAGCAGGGTAGAGATGCAAACAGAAGACAACGTGGAAAGGAAGCTGAGACACAACTAAAAGCAAAAGGGAATGTGTGTGTGTGTGCGCGCGCGTGAGTGTTGTGTGTGAGTGTATGCATGTGCATGTGTGTGTGTTTCTGTGTGGGAGTGTGTGCATGCGAGAGTGTGTGTGTGTGTGTTAGTGTATATGTATGTGTGAGTGCATGGGCATGTGTGTGCATGTGAGTGTGTATGTGTATATGTGCATGTGAGTGTGCTGTGAGTGTGTAGTGTGTATGTGTTAGTGTGTATGTGTGTTCATGTGTGTGTGCATGTGTATGCACATGATTGTGTGTGCATGTATGTGTATGTGTGCATGTGAGTGTGTATGAGTATATGTGCATGTGAATGTGTGCATGTGAGTGTGTGAGTGTGCATGTGTGTTACTGTATGTGTGTGAGTGTGTGCACATGAATGTGTGTGCATGTGTGTGTGTGCGCGCATGTGAGTGTGTATGTGCACGTGAGTGTGTGTGCATACACGTGTAACTGCATTTCTAAAGGCATAGAGCCAGTATGTGACGATGATGAAAGAGAATTCCCCATACACGGTGAAAGATAGCCAAGCATTCCAGAGAGCTGATTACCAGGGCAGGAGGATCACAGGCATGAAGCTAGCATGGGTTACATGGTGAGACCCTTTCAAAAGGGGAAAGAAAGAAAAGGGTGGAAAAAGAAAAAGGGGAAAAATGAGTATCTAGCATCTATATTTTAAATCCCGTATCTAAAGACAGTGTGGTAAAAATGTAGAACAACAAAGAAAAGGAGAATGTCTTTTTTGTGTATCTGTATGTGGTGGTTTGAGTGTAACTGGCCCCCATAATCTCATAGGGTGTGGTACTGTTAGGAGTTGTGGCCTTATTGGAGGAAGTGTGTCACTGTGGGGGCGGGCTTTGAGGTTTCCTATGCTCAGGATACTGCCCAGTGTCTCAGTTGACTTCCTGTTGCCTCTGAGTCGAGATGTAGGGCTCTCAACTCCAACACCATGTCTGCCTGCATGCCACCATGCTCCCCGCCATGTTGATAATGGACTGAACCTCTGAAACTGTAAGTGAGCCACCCCAACTAAATGTTTCCTTTATAAGAGTTGCCATGGTCGTGGTGTCTCTTCACAGCAATAGAAGCCCTCACTAAGACACTGTGCATGTGGCTTTTGTGTTTACCTGTATGGGGGCATATTTGTTTGGGTGGGTCCAAGTGTAGGCGTGCGTGTATGTGTGCGTGTGTGTCCGAGGTTGATACCTGGGGTCTTCCTTGATTGCTGTCTACCTTGAACATAGAGGAAGGGTTGCTCAACTGAACCCACATGCACAGAGGTAAAAGGCAACGTAAGGGAGAGAGAGCCATGTGGGCAGGAACCATCCACAAGCCAAGGAGAAGGGCTTAGGACAGAGTAACCCAAGTAGACCCCCGATCTTAGGCTTCTTGTATTAGATATTTTGCTATGGCAACCTTCTTAAACTTGGACCCACACTTTCCTATTTATGCATTAAATACCACAATTTTTAAGAGACAGATTTTTTTTTTCTGTCAATTACATGTAGTAGACCAAAACTGGTAAGTATGGTATGCTTATTGAAATAGCTTCTCTGTATAGAAGCATACTTATCAGGGAGTGGTAGGAGTCTTTGGTTTCATGGACAAGGGGGCGGGGTCCCTGTAATCTGTCCCTGTCCTTGCGTGTTTCTCACATAGCCTTCCTCTATGAAGACTGACTGACTGCATGTTTTCCCTTGTGTCTGTAGGTCTATCCTGCAGTGGCTGTGACATTTGGAGGACCTGAGAGTGACAGACGTGCTGGGATACATTTACTTCGAGTTCACGGGGTTCTTTTGGTTTACAGTCACTCCTGAGGATAATGAAGCTATCGTGAGCCACCTCAGCTGTAGTTCCAGTCATTGTATGAAAATGCCCAGCATGGGAGATGTGGAGACATAACAGAAGAGAAGTGTGTGCGTGTCTGAGCAATGCTTTCAAATCCTTTTGTGCTTGAAGCTCTAAGTTGAAGGTTTGCACAATTCCGAGGCAAAAGAACACTTATATCAGGTCAAGACACATTCATAAACAACACATACCTATGTAGAGACACATTTTCTTAATGAATAGAAAGTGAGGCTTAAACCTCATGAGCAGTGGTTCTCAGCCTTCCTAATGCTGGGACCCTTTAATACAGTTCCTCATGTCGTGGTGACCCCCAACCATAAGGTTATTTCATTACTACTTCATAACTGTCATTTTGCTACTGTTATGAATCATAATGTAAATATATGATATGCAGGATATTCGATATGTGACCCCTGGTATGTGAAAGGGTTGATCAACCCCCAAAGGGGTCATGACCCAAAGGTTGAGAACAGCTGCTCTAGAGTGCTTAGAAACAGCAAATATGTTTCTAAGAGTTCACACCAGAAAGCATCTTAGCAGATTTCCAATTGATAGCCACCCTATTAGGTAGATATTACCTACTCGTTGTGTGAGTTAAGAAGCAAAAGAACCAGTCACACACTGGCAATCATTTAAAAATGGAAGGATTGATGACGTTCTAAGAGAAACTGTCAGTTTCTAGATTTTTTTTTTTTTTTTTGGTTTTTCGAGACAGGGTTTCTCTGTGCAGCTTTGTGCCTTTCCTGGATCTCACTCTGTAGACCAGGCTGGCCTCAAACTCACTAAGATCTGCCTGCCTCTGCCTCCCAAATGCTGGGATTAAAGGTACCACCACCGCCCGGCAGTTTCTAGATTTTTTGAACAGAGTGAATTATCTTAAGTAATCTTGCCCATGGCATGTGCTGGTGCTAGTCCCTGCTGCTCATGTATTTGAGATATTGTGATCATTTCATACCAAAGCCCAAGGCCAGACTGGGCAACATAGCGAGTCCCATCTGTTACGTGATGAGACTTTTCCTGGGGAGACAAAAGACACGTGTCTTCTAACTCCAGCCAGGAAGCCCACAACAGACCGAGGTACAGAATCCACCAAAGTCCAACTTAGTGAACCAATGAGTTTTACTGGAGTTACTTGCAGGAATATGGCTGAGGGGTTACTTAGAGGAGCACAAATGCTCAAAGACAAGTGGGAACCTGGAGCACACTGCACAGCCTGCAGGCGGTTCAACAGGTTAGAGTGTCCATTCCAAGGAACCCAGTTGGTCTAAACCTCTTCCAGGCAGTTCAACTGGTTTCTGCTGCTTCCAGGAAGTTGGTCTGGTCTCTGAGGCTTCTATGCAATTTGGCTCATCTGAGAGTGACTCTCAACAGTTTTCATTGCTTACTCTGGCAGGGAGGGGCCTAGTGAATCTGGTCAGTTTCAGGGACTTCCTGAAGCTATTTTGAGTTGTTTACCTTCCTGCTTAAAAGAGTCTTTCTGTAGGATGGAATGCTTCAGTCCCAGAGAAAACTGTTACACAATACCCCTCAAAAAATAAATCTGTCATGTGCAAAGTCAATCAAAAATTATATTGCCAAAATTATGCCCCCCCCATAAACAGAAGGAGGAGGAGGAAGAGGAAGAAGAGGAAGGAGGAAAAGGAGAAGAAGGAGGAGAAGAAGGAGAAGAAGGAGAAGAAGAAGGAGAAGAAGAAGAAGAAGAAGGAGAAGAAGGAGAAGAAAAAGAATAAGAATAAACTTAAACCAGGTGTGGTGGTTCCTCTCTGTACTTACAGCATTCAGGAGGCTGAGGCAGGAGGATTGTCACAAGTTCATGCTAGCCTGGGGCCCCAGCAGAAACAAACAAAATTAAAGAGTCAGCATATATGTATGCCAGGTCATTAAATGTTGTGCTCTACCATCAGTGGACTTTGTAAAGTTTGTACTAATGTATGGATTTACACTTCATGATTGCTTTTCCCACCAAGAGGTATGTATCAGGTATTGCATTCACAATGCAGTCTTTTCTTTTCTTTGGTCTGTCTGAGACAGTGTCTCACTGTGTAGTCCAGGCTTTCCTCAAACCCACTGTTCCTCTTATCTCAGGCTGGAACTCATAATGCAGTCCCTAGATTATATAACTTCAGGCCCTATAACAACCTGGATCTTAATATTAGTAATAACATTTAGATATCACATACCTGTCTGCCCATTTTCCTTCACTAACAGCTCAGTCGTTCAGGTGATGTCCTATTTTGACAAAGCAATCAGATTTGTGAAATTGCTGCTATTGGCTTAGTAGCCCTCTGGTTCTCAGTGCCTCTCCCGTGGAGACTGCCATGCTTCCCAGGCTTCATCCCAAACATGCAGCCATAGCAGCCCTGAGCTCTCTCCACATGCAGCTTTGTTAAGTCTTGGGCCCCATAGTCATCAACCTGTTTTTTCTTAATAAATATTTTTATTTTTATTTTTATTTATTTGTTTTGTTTTGTTTTTCGAGACAGGGTTTCTCTGTATAGCTTTGCGCCTTTCCTGGATCTCACTCTGTAGACCAGGCTGGCCTCGAACTCACAAAGATCCACCTGCCTCTGCCTCCCGAGTGCTGGGATTAAAGGCGTGCGCCACCACCGCCCGGCAATATTTTTATTTTATAATTAATTAATTTTACATATCAGCCACGGATTCCCCTGTCCTCCCTTCTCCCACCCCCCCAATCCACCCCCCATTCCCACCTCCTCCAAGGAAAGATCTCCCCTGGGGAGTCAGTCCAGTCTGGTAGACTCAGTTGAGGCAGGTCCAGTCTCCTCCTCCCTGCACCAAGGCTGAGTAAAGTGTCTCAGCATAGGCCCTCGGTTCCAAAAAGCCAGCAGCTCATGCACCAAAGACAGGTCCCGGTTCCACTGTCTGGGGGCCTCCTAAACAGTTCAAGCTAATCAACTGTCTCACTTATCCAGAGGGCCTGATCCAGTTCCATGGGGGTTCCTCAGCTATTAGTTCACAGTTCATGTGTTTCCACTAGTTTGGCTATTTGTCCCTTTGCTTTTTCCAGTCATGGTCTCAACATCTCTCACTCATATAATCCCTCCTCTCTCTTGCCCATTGGATACCTGGAGCTCCACCTGGGGCTTGGCCGTGGATTTCTGCATCTGCTTCCATCAGACACTGGATGAGAGTTCTATCATGACAGGGTGTTTGGCCATCCAATCACCAGAGTAGGTCAACTCAGGCACTCTCTCAGCCATTGCCACTTGTCTATAGTGGAGTTATCTTTGTGGATTTCTGGGAACCTCTCTAGCACTACTCAGCAGAGAAAAACAATGACATCATGAGGTTTGCAGGCAAATAGATGGAACTAGAAAATATCATCCTGAGTGAGGTAACCGAGACTCAGAAAGACAAACATGGTATGTACTCAGTCATAAATGGATACTAGATGTAAAGCAAAGGATAATCAGACTGAAACTCACAACTCCAAGGAGGCTACCTGGTAAAGAGGACCCTAAGAAAGACACAGGGATCGCCAAGTGACAGAGAAATGGAAGAGATCTACATGAGCAAATTGGGGGTGGGGGGTAATGGAGGGCAAGGGTCAGGGGAAAGGCAACTTAGGGGAGCGGGAGGTCCCAGCTGGATCAGGAATAAAGTGGGAGAACAAGGAAAGAGATACCATGATAAATGAGTGTTAACCTCTTATTGTCCTCTTATAAAACAAGTTTCCATGTCTTGCATTTGTGTTATTTTAGTTCACTTTTGGCTTCAATGCTACGTTTTAAATACTTATCTTTTACTTTCATTTTCATCATCTTTCCAAATATTTTACCCTCCCAACAAGACAAGCTATTTGATGACGCTAATCCCCAAATTTCAGTTAAAAATGTAGAGGGTGAACTAGAAGAAGTAGTTTCAGCTCAGAACTGCCAGCCAAACACAGTTTAATCTACATTTTTTTTTTTTTTTTTTTTTTTTTTTTTTTTTTTTTTTGCATGTTGGGACTGTTTCCACAGAAGAGAAATGTTCTATTAGGTTTTCTCGCTTGACAGTAACAGGAGGGCTCACATTCATTTGCTGGAGACATTCTTCTACTGTAAACAGATGTTTAATCCAGCTGTCAAGAACCTGACATTTACATTCCTTTATTGTTTTCTAAGCACTTTGTGCCAAAGGCTGTGCTAGGCTCTGTATTGATGTGTTTTCTGTTACAAACATAAAATGTCTGAGGCAGTATCTTTATAAAGAAAGGAGGTTTGTTTAAATCACAGTCCTAGAGGCTCAAAGGCATGGGACTGACTTCTGCTCGGTTTCTAAGGGCAGACGGTTGGAGTTTGTGAAAAGGGGGAATCATCTCAATATACAGGAAGCCAAACAGTTTGGGGTTCCATAGTCCCTTCTGAAGGCACATATCCCATGACCTAAGATCTCCCTGATGGGCCCTGATTCTTAATAGTTCCACTCTCAGGGCCAAGCTTAAAAGCATGAACCTTTGAGAGACAAACCTCATCCAAAATCTAGTTAGTGCTGTGAGGGCATTGAAAAGACGTTGGCTCAGCCTTCATGCTCACAAGTGCTACACACACGCCAAGCAGTTAAACATGGTGGCATATAGTGTCCATGCTATTAGGAAGGGGGCATCACTACCAATCAGAATCTCAAGATGAATAAGGTTTGCTTAATTAATTGGAAAATATTTCAAAAATGAACTTAACCAGATAAGATAACATTAATAAAGTATTTTATATCAATGAAATATTGACAATTTAGTCAATGTCTCAGGTTTGGTAAGGTTTCTGACCTGGCTGGGATGGATTTTCTCTATGCTCCACTGTTTCTTAGCCTGCTCCTGAAACAGAATGTTATTTTAAGGTGTGTTACTTTTGCTTATGTTGCATTTGCTTAACTCTGTGAACCTGTGTTACTGTACCTGTGTAAAACACCTGATGGTCTAATAAAGAACTGGCCAATAGCAAGGCAGGAGAAAGGATAGGTGGGGCTGGCAGACAGAAAGTATAAATAGAAGGAGAAATCTGGGAAGGGGGATCTGAGATCAAGCAGCCAGAGAAGGAGGAGGACTCCAGAGACCAGCCACCCAGTTACACAACCAGCAAGCCATGGAGTAAGAGTAAGATTTATAGAGTAAGAGAACAGGAAAAGCCCAGAGGCAAAAGGTAGACGGGATAAACTAAGTTAAGGAAAGTTGGCTAGAAACTAGGCCAAGATAAGTATCAATAAGCCTTCATGTGTGATTTATTTTCTAGCTGGGTTGTGGGCCCCCCCAAAAGAGCAAAAACCTCCAACAACATGCTCCCGTTCTTTTGTAGAACTTAACTAAACTCGAACATGCATAACTCACCACAAGTCAGCCTTCTTTCAGCAGACTAGGCTGCTGCATGCTGCCTGGTTCATCTTTACCCCTGGCCCCTGTATGCAGCCTTGCAGTCAAAGAGCAAATGATGTATGCATAGATTTAAACACAAACATACATACACACACACACACACACACACACACACACACACACACACACACACACTCACACACTCACTCATTGACTCTTACAACTGACTGCAATGCACCATAAAATTAATCTAAAATTCTAAGTTCTGGATCCTGTGATGGAGAGGGTCTGCATTATAGATGCATTAACTAGTACTCTAAAGTGACATAATTTGTCACTTCTCTCTTTTGACTCTATCTGCCATTGTCCTCTCCTCATTGAGTTGTATATGGCCAGTTGTCCTTACAGCTCATTAATCCTATAGAGGAAGCTTCTTACAGGCCTGTCAGTCACTACAGGGATGGATTCTGATTGGCTTGGTTTAGACACCACTTTTGAACTAGTCATAATTTTGGGGGAATGGGTGAGATACCACCTTTGATCAAGGTTGGGCCTCGTTTTCTGTCTATGATAAGGGTTAGGATAGAAAGGATGCTCACCAGAACTAAGAAGAATTGCATGGGTCAGGGAAAAGACAGCTAGGCTGACCAAAACAAAAGATGTTTGCTTTAGAAAACTAAAGCAGACTGACTGATGTTATCCACAGAGGGAGAGTGGAGATTTGGAGAGTGGATAGCAGTCACATGGTCACCTCTTGATACTGGGAAGGGTTGTCTGAAATAACATGGTCAAGCCATTAGTGGCTATGGGCGGGGCGACTTGAGTGTTCAGCAGACAGCAAGATGGGGCAGTGTGCTAGAGTCAGGCATTGTTGTTCACAACTGTAATCCCAAGACTTGGGAGGCTAAGGCAGGAGGATTGCTGCAAGTTTGGGGGCAGCCAGGGCTACAGAGTAAGACTTCGAAAAGAAACAAAACTACCACCAGCAACACAATCACCACCACCACCACCACCAACAACAACAATAACAACAAACACCCCAAAACAAAGCCCAGGGAATTTGGGCAAGCTCAATTGGCTAAGGTTGCATGTGGTAAGAAAAAACATTCTTCACTGATTTCAAACTTTTGTCATTGACTTTGGAAAGAAGGGAAGAAACTTTGTTTACCTAAAATGTCTTATTTAATTAATGGATGGCAGATGTCTTAAAGCACACAGTTCCCTGAGCAGCAGGGAAGGAAACTGGAAGTTGGAATGATAAAGGAGACATTACTGGTACTTGTCTGATGGGGAAGCCATGATGCTGAATGAGGGCTTTTTCCTAAAAAGTCAAGGAGCCTGGAACTGAAAAATACCGTTGAATGTTAGCTGGGGAGGATCGGTGTCACTGGGGAGGAGAGAAGCTGCCCTCTGCAGGATTCCAGGAAGAGGGAGACAAGAGGACCTTAGTGTGCTTGGCCGAAGGGAAAGGTCAGAGGCGGGTGTGAAAGCATGCAGAATCATACTGAGATCAAGTTTCAGTGACAGGCAGATATGACAAGAGCAGACCTCTGGCTGGAAAGCTCAATGGCTAGGAACACTTGCTGCGGAATCATGAGGACCGGAGTTCAGATCCTAGAGCACAAGTAACAAGCCAGAGATCCAGCAAATACCCATGACTCCAGTTCTGAGGGATCTGATGCATTTTCCTGGTCTGTGTACCTCCACAGGCATGCACAATCCCCAACATATGTGCACATACACTCACATAGACACATCAACACTCAGGAACCTATAAAACAGATCTTAAAAACATTTGAAGATAGATGTCACCATGAGACTCCTTAATGAAGGAAAGATTGAGAATGAGCCCGAAGGAGGGGATGTTCGGGTCTTTGCAGGGCAGGTGGCAGAGGAGTCTTGAGCTCCTGAAGCGGCTATAGGAAGTGATCTTCTTTGCTACTGCTCACACTTTTCCTATTGGGGGAAGACATTGTCTTACAAAAGTGAAGAATTTGTAGAAGTCATGGAGAATTCAAAATTTTGATTAGAAGACTATTTCATTTTCTTGAAGTTCTGGAAGGTCCTGGTTGGACGAATGTGTTGCTTCTTAATGCTGCAGCCATGCCAGAGAGAACTACCTTCAATGCTGACTGACACCAGAGGGCCACACCAAAGGCGCTGAGCTGCTCTTGCCCCCACATCCACTCCATAATATCTTCTATGGACTATAAGTTATTGGATGGAGATGTTTGTTATCTTACTTGCATGAAGGTGCAATTTAATTATGGTTAGCTGATCAAGAAGCCAGCTTTCTTAAGCTTGAATTCTGACCCACCTCTAAATAATACTGTGCTCTCCAAGAGCTGTTTGAACTTCCTCAGCCTCAGGTGAAGACAGAGCAATGACAGACTCTCTCCATGAGAGAGAGGATTGTACTAAAGTGATGCATCACTCCACGTGAACACTCTCAGGAATGCCACATCCTCAGTCAGACACCAAACATCCCTGTATTAGGGTTTGCAAAAAGAAAATCTGGGGGAGTTACTGTTGATGGTGGGATCTCAGGCCTGTGCCCTAAGGCCAGTTTTATGGGGTGTTGGGGGTCATGTTATGAAAATTTGACCAACAGAGCATATCCCCAGTCCCATATTTAGGGATTTAAGTCAGAAATGAGTATCTTTTGAAAGTCCATCCAAATATAGCCCTATGCTTTTAAGACCAATGCAGTTCTTCATATTGCAGTCGTTTATCTGTTTAAACATAGATCTCATATGGAGTTAATTAGGGAAGCAGACATCTCCAGCACATACCGCAGAGACATGACTACAGAGTGCTCATCTTAGTTCATTAATTTGCTTATTGTTGATTAATTCAGTCGTGCATTTATTGATTCAATCAGTCCAGCATTTATAATTAAACAGTCAGGCGTCTGCCATATAAAGAGGGTTATGTAAGCAGGTTTGATATCCATAAAAGAGTACGCTTCAGAATGTTATCCAAGACTGCATTTTTATGAGATTGAAACATGATTTAGTTTTTGCCAATTTGAAGGAAATTCTGTTATGTAATACAAGGCCATTTGGAACACCACAAATAAAAAATGTTTCTCTTCCTTCCATTTGTTTTCTTTCCCTGATATTTCGAGACAAGGTCTCACTCTGTAGCTCACCTTAACCTGGGACTCACTATGTAGCCCAGGTAGACTTTAGACTCAAAGCAATCCTTCTGCCTCAGTCTTCCAAGTGATAGGGTGACAGATATGTACCACCATACCCAGATAGCAAAACTGTTTCTAATATATGCATTCATTTTTCTAGCTAAAGTAAGACTCATTGAACTTGAATGTACAACAATAAAATTTAGCTTTCTAGGGTGCAGTCTAGTAGACCTTGATAAGTTTATATATCTTCATATCTATCTCCTTGCAGTAGGGAATATAATCCCAGCTCGGATCTTAGCTATTTATTTGGCCAGTGGTTCTCAACCTTCCTAATACAGTTCCTCATGGTGTGGTGACCTCCAACTATAAAATTAATTTTGTTTCTATTTCATAACTGTAATTTTGCTCCTGTTATGAATCACAATGTAAATATCTGATATGCAGGATATCTGATATGAGACCCCTGTGAAAGCATCATTTGACGAACAGATGGAGAACCACTATATTAGGCTAATTAAAATTTCTTTTGTTGTTGAGTTTAAAACCATCAACGAATTTTCATATATAAGTTGGGCTTTAATTCTATTTTAGTTATTTACCATAAGACATGTTTTATGCCGGTAATTAGTTTGGGTTAATCATGTGACCATGGTGGCTGTCACAGATTTACCATAAACATGCAGAATACTTGTACTGTCGTAGCTAGCATTTTTTTGGTCCTCCCTGGCCCACGGTCAGGACAAATCTCTCTCACTGGCCAGTCCCACAGCTGCTCAAACCCAACCAAGTAAACACACAGAGACTTATATTACTTATAAACTGTATGACCATGGCAGGCTTCTTGTTAACCGTTCTTATATCTTAAATCAACCCATTTCTGTTAATCTATAAGTTGCCATGTGGCTCATGGCTTACTGGTATCTTAACATCTTCTCATGGCGGCGGCTGGCAGCATCTCTCTGCCTCAGCCTTCCACTTCCCAGAATTCTTTTCTCTGCTTGTCCTGCCTATACTTCCTGCCTGGCTACTGGCCAATCAGCATTTTATTTATACAGAGCGATATCCACAGCATACTGTCCTCAATATTTCCTGTGCCCATGTTTGTAGGTGATGACAGTCTGACTCCCAGCCACAGCTCAGTAGAATGCTGACCCATTTCTGTCCCCATTGTTTTGATTTTAGAATGCCACTTGCATGGAATCACAAAGGTACCTGTCTGGTTCTGGAGTTTTTACTTATCATTGGGTGTTTGAGATTCATCTACATGGAATCTATACTTATTCTTAGAAGTATATGCTTTTTAGTATTTCATTGTAGGGATATACCACAATTAATTGATCTTCCATTTGATGAAACTTTGGATGATTTTCAATTTTGACCACAAATCTGCTAGGAAAAGTTGTGTATAGGGTTTTTTCCCCCTTTCTTTCTGGGAATGCATGGTTCTTTTTCTTTTTCTTTTTTTTTTTTTTTTTGGTTTTTCGAGACAGGGTTTCCCTGTGTAGCTTTGCGCCTTTCCTGGAACTCACTCTGTAGCCCAGGCTGGTCTCGAACTCACAGAGATCCGCCTGCCTCTGCCTCCCGAGTGCAGGGATTAAAGGCGTGCGCCACCACCGCCCGGCGGTTCTGTTTCTTTGAGATAAATGTGCAGGAATGAGTTTGTGGGTCAAATGGCAACTGGAGATTTACTTTTATAAAACATTGTCAAGTTGTTTTCCAAAGTGGTTGCATCAGTTTTGTGACCCACTCCCCCAATTAGCAATATCAGAGCTTTAGTTGTTTTATGTCCTCGTAGACACTTAACATTGCCAGGGGTTTTCCTTGAGTGACACTCACAGGGGTGCCAGTTTGCAGTGTTCTGTGGCTGTAATTGCCTTTCTCTAATGACTAACAAGGCTCCTTTATAGTCATTTTTGGTGAAATGCTTGTCCAAGTTCTTTGCCCATTTTTAATTGGGTTCTTTACTCTTACAGCCAAGTTGTGAACATTCTGTATGTGTGTTTTGGATGTCAGTTCCTTGTAAGAGATCTTTCAAAGTGAAATTAATAAATGTTTCCTCTTTGCAGGACAGAACTTGAGACAAGATCTGACTGTGTAGCCCTGGCAAGCTCTGAATTCATAGTCCCCCTGCCTCAACATCCTGAGTGTGAGGGGATTGCAAAATGTGCCACAATGCTAAGCTTAAAGACACATCTGATTCTTGTGCCGTCCAGTTGGCTGGTCAGTTTTCTTGTGTACTCTGTGATTTCTATCTATCATAACACTCCAGTCCACTCAGGGCTGTGGGTTTAGCTCCAGCGAGGTCTTCACTTCAGCTCTTGTGTTTCAGTCTGTAGCCCATTTTGAGTTATTTCTTAAAGTTGTGTTGGGTAATGGTCAAAGTCATTTTGGGTTTGGATATCCAACTGTGTCAGGATGTGATTTTCAAAGGACAAATCTTTCTCTTCTGAATTGCTTTGGTATCTTTGTTAAAAAAAAAAAATCAATGGGCTGTGCCACGCGTGGGTGTGCCTCTGGATTCCTTACTCTTCCCTATTGATCTAAGTGTCTATTTCCTGGCTGAAAAACATTGTCTTGACTATAGTTATGGAATAAGTCAGCCAGTGTGAGACTTAAAACTCTGTTTCCTTTTTCCTCAGAATGACTTTAATTATTCTAGTTCTTGGAATTCCATGTCACTTTTAGGATCTGCTTAAGAAAAGAAGCCTGATGGAGTTTTGGAGTCGCGTAGAATGAGTACGTAAATTATGACGAACGTGACTCTTGCGATCTGAACGTGGCGTGGGTCCTCAATCTGAAGCTGCATTTCTTTCATCAATGCTGTGTGGTTTTTAATGAGGTTGCTAAATATTTTATTGAATTATCTTTATTTCATAATACCGTACAATGTTCAATTTTTAAATATTACTGGAAGTATGTAGAAAGGAAATTGAGTTTTGAATATTGTCTTAGTATTTTGAAAACTTGAACGAACAACTAAATTAGGTTTTCAGATTGAATTCAGGAAAAGAAAAATGAATAATAGTGACATAGTGGAACATACCTATGATCCTAGCGTTCAGGAAGTTTGGGGCAGGAAGATCGGGCCAGCCTCAGCTACATAGCAAGTTTGAGGCCAGCCTGGGCTACATGAGACATTGTCTCAATCAAAGTAAATAAGCAAACAAACAAACAAACAATTGTAATAGAATCTGATAAGGTAGGATTTCCCTTAGCAGTACTAGGTTAGTTAACATTTGAGCATCAATTGCAATATTCACTATGTATTTATAGTGGGCTCATGGAGGAACCGCATGCTCAGCTCAGTACAGGCAGACGCAGCGTTTGACAAAACTTCATGTCTCAGTTTAAGCCCCATGCAGAAACCCATCGTCACAGCAGGAGCTTAGGGGACAGTCTCAGCACTTACAAAAGATAGCTCTGAATATTCTGCAGACACAGTCCATGCTTAATGGTGAAAGACTGTGTGCTCCCCTACATCAGATACCAGGTAAGCGTGCTCTTTAATACAATGACAAATTTTTCCAGTGCCGTGAGGCAAGAGAAAGAAATGGTAGGCAAAAATAGAGGAAAAGAAGAAATTATCTTCACCACAAAAATCGTAACTGTCTCCAGAAAACCACAAAGACAGTGACTCTATAACGAAATGGTTTTAGTTCTTAGTTTATATTGGGATTAATTCTCAGAGTCTATTTAATGATCAAAGGAATTTATTTGGGGCTTAACTCACAAGACAGAACAAAGGAATTTCTCACAGGATCCTGGAAGAGTGAGGCATGGTCCAACGTGATTCTCTGGAGAGCTCTGCCCTGGTCCATACCAGCATCCAAAACCATGAGGTAGTGAAGTGAAGAGAGAGTCGTGCATGTCCATCCTAGGTCTTAAGGGTCCCTGGTGGCCACGCCCCAGGGTCATGTACCTCAAGGTCATAGGCAGGTGAACCATCTACCTGCTACCTTACTAGGGTGGTGCTTCATGGCATGACTCAAACAACCACCCACTACAAGTTTAGCATTCACAAGAGATAGTATTTTATAGCATTATAAAATAGGGGTATATTGAAGATCCCATATACTTTAAAACTTTTCAATGCCCACATTAAAAAAAAAAACAAAAAGCGTATTTTCCAAATGAATTTTAGCAGTGTATAAGGTTTAATTCTGTACTCAAGATATTAATGAAATATTTTTGAATGTATTTTGTCAGCAGAAGTCTTTGAAATTTGGTGTATTTGCACTGTTTTGAACTACAGCATATGCTAGTTTGGGCTGGTCGCATTTCAAATACACAAGAGGCCTCTGTGGCTGTTGGATGCCTTACTGTAAATACAGTGGGTCATTTTCTTCTCTTCGATACCTTTGTTTCCTCTTGGTACCTAGGTAATATGTGTCTTATAAAAGAGTTAGAAAATGCTTTCTATTTGTGTCTTCTATAAGAATTTACATAGAATTAGTACCATTTCATCCTTACATGCTTTATAAAGCTGGCCAGGTAAAGCCCTCTGAGCCTGTAGCTTTCTTTGTTAAAAGGCACATTTAACTGGAAATCTGATTAAAAAAAAAAGTACAAGATTTGTTCAATGGTCTGTTTCTTCTCCTGTGAACTTGGTAAGAATTTTAAGGGATGTGTCCGTTTTGTGTTTCAAATGTATTGGGTGTTTGTTCATAAAGTTTCTGTGGATACCCTGGAATGTCTTTTGGATTTCTGGTGATGTTCTTTCCGTGGCTACCCTGAAGTGATGCTCTGTGGCTACCCTAGATTGTGTGTTGGACCTATAATGATGCTCTATGGCTACTCTCGAGTGTCTGTTGGACTTCTGGTAACGCTCTGTAGCTACCCTGGGGTGTCTGTTGGACCTCTGGTGATACTCTGTGGCTACCCTAGATGGTGTGTTGGACCTCTAGTGATGCTGTGTGACTAACCTGGAGTGTCTGTTAAACCTCTGATGATGATGTGTGGCTACCCTGGAGTGTGTCTTGGACCTCTGATGATGCTGTGTGGCTACCCTGGAGTGTCTGCTGGACCTCTGATGATGCTGTGTGGCTACCCTGGAGTGTCTGCTGGACCTCTGATGATGCTGTGTGGCTACCCTGGAGTGTCTGTTAAACCTCTGATGATGCTGTGTGGCTACCCTGGAGTGTCTGTCGGACCTCTAGTGATGCTTCTTTCATTTATAGCACTGATGAGTTCTCCTGTCCTGATCCACATCTTAGCTCTTCCTTAGTTTTCTTTCATTGATATGCTTTGCTTTATAGAGTAATTAGAAGTTCACAGAAAAAAATGGGGGGTGGGGTGGTACAGAGATTTCACATATGGACTCCCCAGTCACACACAGCTTCTCTGGTTATCAGTGTCTTTGCACATAAGTAGGAATCTGTCAGAATGTGTAAACAGACATTGACACATCTTATTATCCAACACCTGTAGTTCACGCTGGGCTTCACTATTGGTTACATATTTTGAAAAAGTTTGCATCCATTTTTGTGGCACTGTTCAGAGTGATTTCACTACCCTGGAGGTCCTCTGTGTTCTGTTTATCCCACTCAATACCTGACCACTATTGCCTGTTCACTTTCTTCATAGTTTGACTTCATCAAATGCCAGATAGTTGAGAACAGACAGACAGATTCACTTTACACTGACTTCAAAATATGGATTTATTTTTCGCATGTCTTTTTGTGGCTTGATTGCTCATTTCTTTTTAGCAGGGAACAATATCCCACAGTCTGGTTGTATCTGTTTTCTTACCTTTCACCTCTTGAAGGCCATCTTAGCTAATTACAAGTTTTATGATCATGAATAAAGCTGTTCTAAGTATCTTTTTGCAAGGTCATGAACTTTCAACTACTTTGGGTAAATGCTAAGGAGTACGATTGGTGGTCCATATGGTAAGAGAGGAGGTTGAGTTTTGTAAGAACCTGCCAAGCTGTTTGGTTCTCAAGAGAGATGACTGAGAGTGTCTATGGCTCTACATTCCTGCCAGCAATCAACGCTGTCAGTGTTCTGGTCACTCTGGTAGGTGTGTAGAGGTGCGTTGTTGTCTGATTTTCATGTAGACTGTTAAGAAATGGACCTCTGCAGAGCACTGGGTGGGGCACTGGCATTACTCCTGCCTCTGACATTTGGTACAACCACTGTTGCCACACCTGGCCCTGATGCTTTCTTTTTGGGTTATTAGTTATGAGTTTACTGGATTTAGGCCTACTCAAATTTCCTCTCTCTTCTTAAGTAAGATTTGCAGGTAGACCTTTACAGAATTTATTTCATCTGGGTTATCCAACTTGTGGACATGATAGTCCACCAATGCTGATGTTTCTCCCTTAATTTAAAAATTCCATTTGAGTCTTTCTTTTTTCCCCCCTCACTTAGCCTGAAGAGAGGCTTATCAATTGATCTTTCCATTGTTTTTGTTCCAGTTCATAAAATTGTTTTTAATTTCATTGATTTCTACATTTTCATCACATTTTAATCTAAGTACAATTACATCATCATTTTCCCCCTTTCCTTCTTCCAAACCTTCTGATGTGTACACCTTTTTCTTTCACTTTCAGATTAATGGCCTCTTTTTTAAATTGCTTATATACATAATTATGCATATTTATATATAATTATACCATAAAATTATATATAGTATATGTTATACTATATAATTATGTATAAAGTATATATAATTATATATTTTATATACTTATATGTTTCTAAATATATAAATATAAGCTGTTCATCTATGATTTCACCACTGACCACATATTCTTAGATAACCAATCAGGGGGGCTTTTTCCGGGGGAAGCTCTCAATATTCCTTAGTTCCCTGTACTTGCTTGTCTAGGTGTCTAAGATTTGAGCCTCATGAGACTTCCCCCTTCAATGTTAGTGTGTCTGTAGGCATCCTCCTTGTTCATGTCTTGTTTGGGCAGCCGTCTTGATGGGACTGCATGGGGGTAGCTTCCCTGGTGTTTCTAGAAGATGCAATCTCACAACAGATTTTCTATTCCTCTGGCTCTGACAATCTTTTCATCTCTTTCTTGATGTTCCCCGGAACCTTCACTGCAGGAGCTGTGTTGCTGATGTATGCAATGGGGCTGAGAATGCTCACTTGTTGTCTGCATTTTGATCAGTCATGGCTTTCTGCAAAGGTGTCTCCATCTGTTGCAGAGAGAAGCTGTTTGGGTGAAGGGTGGGAGCTACACTTACCTGTGTTTGTCTTAGTTACTTCTGTTGCTGTGAAGAAACACCATGACCAAGGCAACTAATAGAAGGAAACATTTCATTGGGGGCTTGCTTACAGTTTCAGAGGGTCAGTCCCAGATTGTGGCAGGTAGCATGGTAGCAGGCAGTTATGGTATGGGGGCAGTGGTTGAGAGCTAGCATCTTGATTTGCAGGCTAGATGCAAAGAGGGAGGGAGGGAGGGAGCGAGGGAGGGAGGGAAAGAGAGAAAAAAGAGGTATAACAGGGCTGGCATGGGCTTTTGAAGCCTCAAAGCCCACCCCAATGACACACACCTCCAACAAGACCATGTCTAATCCTTCCTAAACAGTCCACCAACTGAGTACAAAACTTTCAAATATATGAACCTATGGGGCCATTCTCATTCAGACCACCACAGTGTGGTAAATATTAAGGTAAATATTTAGAATGTAGTTAGGAATTATACTGTCTAGCAAAGTGGTAATAGTAGGTTCTCCTCTAAAATCCATGACCTCAGTAGTCCAGGATAGTTGGCTAGGTTTCCAGCACCAGGCATGATTTCCCTCCTATTGAACAGGCCATAAAACCAATTATACAGCTGTTGGTTACTGCCAAAGTGTGTGTGCCACTAACGCACCTGGTTCACAGGCATCCTAGCTAGGTAGGGGTATTGGTTGCTTCCCTCCCATGTAAGCTTGCATGACACCCTCTGGAGCTATGAAAGCTAGTCCTGGGTAGGAGCTTTACAGGCTGGATCCAGCTTAGATCCTCTGGGTCTCATGTCCAAAGTGTGTGATGTCTTCAGAGTAGGGACTGACTTTCTGCCTCAGGGGGGCAACCAAGGGCAATAGCAATAGCCTATTGGACAACCCTGACCAGCAATTCAAAGAGGGGGCTTCTCCCTGCCTGATGTTAAAGTTTCTGTTGCATTATCATCCCAGGTGGGAAAATTTCACTTAAATTATACATGTATGCATGTATATACACATATATTTGCAGTATATGTAAATTTTAGGCAAGGAAATAATAATATGATTTCTTATGGGTTTTTTTCTATTTACTTACTGTTTTAAATTTTGTTGATTTATACTGCAGTTTTTTTTCTTATTTAATTTACTCTGCTAATTTAACTTGGTATTCTTGTTTTTCTTAAAATGGAGATCATTATGACTATTTCGTTCTTCCTTGCTAATATATGCATTTAAAATTCCCTATGCATGGACTTTGTTATACTCCAGACATTTTGATAAACTATTTTCAACTGCATTTGCTGAACATCCTTCATAATTTCTTTTGAGATATTTCACTTTGGCCCGTGCATTACTTCAGGCCTGTTGTTTAATCTCCTAGTATTTCAGGATTCCCAGATACCTTCCAGATACTGAATCAGAATGGGATTTGGTTGTAATCTGAGAGCAAAGGCCCCAGTTTCTAGTCTTTGGCTTTGTTGTGCATTATGGCTCCTTCTGGTCTGTCATGGGAAATGTTGTGTGTGAGAGCACAGAGCACACATTCTGCTGCCTTGGATGAAGTGGGCTATAAATGTTCATTACATCCCTCTCACTGGTGCTGTTGAGTTATAGTAGGTTTTTATTGATATTCTCTTTGCTAAATCTGTCCATTTGTGAGGAGAGTTGGGGCCTGTAATAACTGGGGCGTCTCTGCCTCCTTGTACTTCTGTATGCTTTTGTCTTGTGCATTGTGATATTATGTTGTTAGGTGTACACACATGAAGGGCTGAAGGTCTTCTTGGAGAATTAACTCATTACAGTTCATTCATTTATCCACCCCTCTGGGGTGTATGTGTGTGTGTGTGTGTGTGTGTGTGTGTGTGTGTGTGTGTGTGTGTGTGTTTGGGTGAACATGTGCCATTGAAGAGGTCAAGAGGTCAGAAGACATCCTGTGGGAGTCAGTTCTCTCCTCTACCATGTGAGTTGCAGGGGTTTGAATGCAGATCGCCAGACTTGGTGGCAAACGCTTTTACGTGCTCAGCCACCTCAATACTTCATACTTCTTTATCAATATGCGACACTCTTCCAGCCCCTTGATACTTTTCTTGGAAGCCAGCTTTGTTTGAAATTAATGCATCTACACAGCGCTTCTCCTCACTTTAGTTAATATGATGTATCTTTCTCCATTCATTTAGTTCATCTTTATGTATGTATCCTTAGGTATAGGTTTGACTTATGGCCAGTGTGTTGGTTTTGTTTTTAAAGTATGACATTTAGATTCTAGGCATCAAAGCGGCTCCTCATCCAGTTCCCCCGGACCCTGCTTTTGTTTGCTTCCTGTTTCTTTGCCCTCTTTCCTCTTTCAAATTTTGTTGCCACTCTCCCACTACCCTTTTATCATGATTCTCAAGTGTTCGTTTTATGACTCTGCTTTTTCTCCTTTGTTGCCATATTGATTACACTTGCACTGTCACTTTAAGAAAAATTACGTGCCTGGATTTTTGCCTACATGTATGTCTGTGCACAATTTCCATGCCCGGGGACCGGGGAAGCCAGAAGAGGGCATCAGATCACCCCTCAACAGAGGGGTGGGATGCTGGGAATTGAACTCAGGTCCCCTAGGACAGCAACCAGGGCTTTGAAGCCCACAGAGTCACTTATGAATGGCTGCCCTAGCACTTTCAACACACACTTCCAACTGATGTGAATCCACTGTCACATAACACTGTACTTCAGAATAAAAAGGCGCTCACATTCTCTTCTCTCCAGATTGGTTGTATCACCTTATATACAAGCAAGCGTACGCAGAGAAGTGTTCGGATTAGAAAGTATTGCTGGCATCATTAGAAAGATTAAGGACAAGAAAAGTAGACCTGTCATTTTACGCCTTTCCCTTTTGATGCATCTCTGTTTGTTATGAAGGTCAGAGATTCTGCTCTGCGTCATTTCTCCTCTTTGAAGAACTTCTTTAAACATGTCCTTATAGATGAGCTGTGGCAACAGATTCTCTCACCCTTTCCCACTTGGGAAAATTGTTCTTTCCCTGTTGAATTTTTCAGGTGCAGAGCTCGAGGTTCGTGAGGTTTTTGCTCTATTGACATTTAAAATATTGTATCCTGCTGCCGTCTTGCTTATGAGATTTCTGAGAAATTGGATGTGTTCCTGTATTTGCCTCACTGCAGGAAGCTGCTGCTTTCCTTGGATTTATATCAGAATTTTTCTTTGTTTTTGATTTTCTGTCATTTGAATGTGACATGCTTGTATGTCAGGCTTTTTAAAAAATGCTTCTTTTGGTATCTGATATGTTGTTCTCTATGCCTCTGTAATTTGTGACTGTTACCAACACAGATTTGGGGGAAATTCTCGGTCATTATTAATATTTCTTCTCAATTGCTATTTCTATATCTTTTTTTTAGCTACCTTCACTTCTTGAATATTCTGCTTCACTCCTCTCCATCTTACCTAGAAAAGGACCATTCTCTTTTTTAAAAATTATTTTTCATTTGTATGATTTGCTTTACCCTTAACTTGCCCTTCCTCTCTTCCTAGCCTGCAGTTTCCTAAGGTGGGACCTTTGAGTATATTTTGAAAGCTTTGTGTGTTCTGACAAAAAGATTTCAAGGTATACATTGTGCATAATCACTGCTGGAGTTGAAGCCCTGTTTGAATGTAGTTGACACTGGGCTTTTGTGTTTATTCTGTCCAGCGTCTCTTCATCTATAAGTTTCTCCTGACACAGATGTTTCTTTTAGAAATATACTGTTTTGTTTTCAAATACTTGTTGATTCTGAAGAGTTCTTTTTGTTATCGATTTCCAGTGGAGTTCTGCTATGTTCAGAGAGCATGCCATGCATGCTTTCTGTTTTTAACCAATTTATGAAGGCTCATTTTAAGAAATAGAAGATTATCCACCTTAGTGACCTTCCCATGTCCATGCCACACTCGTTGGGAGGGTGTGGACTGGTCTAGCGAAACCATTCCTGTGAGGTTGGTGCTCAGTGTGCACGGATTCTCTTTACACTGATTTGAAATCTTGTCTGTGTTTTACATCTGTTATTGATAGAGGAGTGGGGAGTCTTCTGGCCATAATTGTAAACTCATTCATCTTTGCTTCTCAGTTCTACTTTTGCTTCATTTATTTTGAAGCTGTTTTCAGTTCTGTAATATTGAGAATTGGCAGGTCTGTTGGTGAACTGAATCCTTTGCCAATAATACTATAAAATTCATTAATATTAATTCTTAACTTAAGCTGTTTCTTAGATGAAATCAGTTATATGATGACCTTCCCTAAAACTGATTTTTCTAGATTATTTTCATATATGCCATAGTGAATAAATTTATGATTATGAAAGCATTTCTAGAATTGCTGAAAGTTTAGTCCACTAACATATTTAAAGTATACCATTTAGAAGTTATAAATGTCAAAATTCAAATTTAGAAAGCAGACACAGGAAATACTCCAGCTATATCAATATATTCCTGTAGTCAGTCCCATTCCACCTCATACACATCTCCATTTTTCAGTGATCTGTTTGCCTATTTCTCTTCTTTATCATACAAGAACTGTGCCTCAGTCTCTGGTGTCAAGACTAACAGCAGGCTCACTAAAGGTATAAATAAAACATAATAAGGGGCTGGCGGTATGCTCAGCACAGCACAGGTTCAGCCTTGCAGGGGGTTCTGAGTTCAATGCCATGCATAAAAACAGCAAACTCGCATCCCAAATGACTGGCAGAAGGCTTTCAGTTTCAGTCCTGGGCCTTCTTAGGATCTTTGAGTTTCATATCATGATGTATCCCCATCCCAGTCTGTCTTTTTACTGATATTGAAAGTCTTCCCTCCATAGTAATCCACCTCTCAGCCATGGGCAAACAGGTGATTAGTAGTAGCCTTACATGTCAGGAATCTTCAAGTTATGAACCTGAAGTCCATTGGAGTTAGACAAATGGTTATAATTGCATCACAAAATTCATTTTATGTCAATCATGTAAGTGTTCAAAATTTACAGAATGAATGAATGATGATTGTAAATTTTATTTTACTATCCTGTGGAATGTTGGTTTTTCTTTGTAAAAACAGTATCATTTTAATGACTTTTTTTGTTTGGCTTTTGATTCACAGGAAGTAGAAAAGGCAACATTGAACCTTAAAATGCTGTTTCTCTTTGGCATTGTGCCAACTGGCTGAAAAGTAGAGACCCAGATGAAGGAGCCAAGGGTATCTGAGACACGCTACACGCTTCCATTATGGGTTAACCACTTCTAAAAAAAAATGGGCTGCAATATTTTTGAGGGAACAATCTGATTAAATAAGCCATTTTCTTTGACAGTGATTATTTTTAATCTCACTTTCCTGTCTATAAACTCCAGTTTCAACGACTCCCTCTGATTTTTTAGCAATGGGTGTTTTGATATTGCAAAAGGATATTATGCAAATATAAATCATGTTGGATTAGAATATTTCCTAAGAAGCAGAAGCAATGTTCTTGCTGGCTTGATAAGTGTAAATGACTCTAATTATCCTTTCGTATAGAGCATTCTGAGAAAAAAATATCAGGCTGCAGGGAGAACAATCACCTGGACTGTCTGTGTTGAGAAATAGGTAGTTAATTCAATTCATGGAGGACAAAGTGCCTAATTACCTCTTAGGACCAACGTTCTTGGTTTCTACTTACTTGAGATGCATTTGAGGAATCTAAATAATGAATGACAAATCCTCATCTGTGTCATCCATACAGTTCACAGACTCAACCCCCAAGTGACTCTAGCATGATTTGTGTGTGTGTGTGCAGAAGGTACATGTTCATGTGTGAGAACTGTGTGCACACATGAAGGGCAGCGAGTAACCTTGATTGTCATTCCACAGGAGCTGTGACCAGGTTTTTCAGATGGGGGTCTCATTGGGATCTGGTGCATCACAGCTTTCTAATACAGGCAGTTGGAACCAAGGCAGGTCCCCGTGCTTGCACAGCAATGACTGAAAGGCGAGCTCACCTATCTTCGTCTGCTTCTTACAGTTCTTAAATAAAAATAATGCTCCATTTCAAAACACTCTAACGGAAACCTGAAATGTATCTAGCAGGCCCTAAATTCTTCCTGAATAAATATATTTAAGGAGAATGATTAGAAACTAAGGCAAAAGAAGGCATGGAGATACACCCCCCTCGTTCTTTTTGAGATAATAATATAGTCACATCATTTATTCCTTCCTTTTCTTCCCTCTAAACCATTCAATAAACCCCTCCTTGTTCTTCAACTTCATGGCTTCTTTTTTCATTGTTAATTTTATTACATGTATATGTATAGGCATATTATATATGATATATAACACACACACACACACACACACACACACATATATATATACATACACACATATAAAATGCTCAGTTTGTGTAATGTTACTTGTATGTTTTCAGGGCTGACCATTTAGTATTGGATAACAAATAGGTGTGCCCTTCCATGGCGAAGACTATTTCTCCCCCTCAGCATTCTGTAGTTGCTTATAGATCTTTGGTAGGGTTGAGGTCTGCTTTCCCCCATCCACTTTGACATGTCCATTAGTGTTGTCTTGTGCAGCTCACGTTTAGGTAGTCATATTGATGAGACTTGATGGGTGGGGCTTCTAAGACACAGGAGACTCCCAGACATTTTGTCTCTTAGAACCATTCCAGTCCTTCTTCATGATGACAGGAGCCTTGGGGACAGGAACTGTGCTTAGATGTACCTATTGGCATTGAGGTCCATAACTCTGCATTTTCGGTGACTGTGGTTTTCTTTAATGGTCTCTGTCTGTTGCAAAGAGAAATTTGCTTGATGAGAGGTGAGTATTGTACAACTTTTAGAATGTAGTTAGGGATTATGGCTGGTTTAGTAAATTAGTGGTTGTAGATTCTCCTCCAATACCATGATTTCATAGGCACTGAGTAATCAACGAGGTTTCCAGTATCAGGTGTGATTTTCCTCTTGTCAAGTGAGTCTTCAGTCCACTTGGAGAACTTTTGGTTACTACTAGGTATGTGGTCCACTATTGTACCCTTAGAGGTGGCGCCATGCTTATCTTTGCTGTGGTTCATAGGTGTCACACGTAGGTACAACTGTTGGTTGCCTCTGTCATTTGGAAACCTTCATGACACCTTTGGGTACTGCGAAGATGGGGTGTTCGAGTTCTTGCTCAGGGGTCTTTGGCTCTGTGTCTGAAGTGCATGCTATCTTCAGCAATAGGGTCTTATCCTCCATCTCTGGGGGGGGTAACCATGGGCAATAGCAATAGGCTGTATGTTTGGGGAGTATCTCAGATGGCTCTGGCCAACAATTCAAAAGGGGTCTTCTCATGTCTGGTATTGAGGATTTTGTTGGGTTGCTCTTTTGTTCTTAGAGGGAGAATTGTCCCAGATGAGAAAAGTCCATTTGATCTATATCTGTATATTTATACACATAATTATATGTAATATAGTATTTTTAGATAGTTAATAGTATGATTGCTTATGATTTTTGCAGACATCATTATTATTTTATCCTGTTCCCTCCTCTTTCTGTATCCTCACCCCTCCTTTGAACTTTCTTTTCTCTCATTTGGGGAAGAGCCCCTGTTTTCCCATTTCCATTATCAGATTACTTGTACCCTGCTATTCACATCTCTATTGCTCCCCAACACCTGTGTCCTGGCAATGGTCTCATTTAACTATCCTGGTTTCTGCAGTTACTCCAGGATATGTCCTCATATCTGAAGATTGGGAGTTAGGAGCCTCTGATGAGACAGAACATGCAATGCTTGTCTTTCCAGATCTAGGTTAGTCCATTCAATGTGCTCTTATTACACATTTACCTGAAAAGGCAATGACTTAATTTTTCTTTGCAGATAAATAGTATTCCACAGTGTCCATGTACTATAATTTCATTATCCATTCTTCCATTGAGGGACATTTAGAATGTTTCCATTCCCTAGCTATTGTGAATAGAGAATGAACATGGCTGAGCAAGTATCTGTGGAGTAGGATGTCAGTCCTTTGAGCACATGTCAAGTAGTGTTATAGCTGGGTCATATGGTAGATTTATCTTAGGCTTTTTGAGAATTCTTCACACTGGTTTTCAGAGTGGTGGCACCAGTTTGCAATCCCGCCAACAGTGAATGAGGTTCCCTTTCCTCCAACACCACCCCCAGCATTTGCTGTCATTTGTTTTGTTGGTCTTTGCCTTTCTGGTTGGGGTAAGATGAACTTTCAAATCTTGTTTTGATTTGCATTTCCATAATTGCTGGGGACAATGAACATTTGTTGAGATAAATCTTAGCCATTTGTTTTTCTTGTTTTGAGAACTCTCTGCTCAGGTCTTATGCTATGTTTTGAATGGGTAATCTGCTTTTTATCCTCTCTTTGTTTTTTGAGTTCTTTATATATACTGGATATTAATCCTCTATCAGATATATAACTGGCAAAGATTCTCTCCTATTCCATGGCTTCCTCTTCACCTGGTTGACTGTTCCTTTAGCTGTGCAGAAGTTTTTTAGTTTCATGAAGTCCCACTTGCCAACTGTTGGCCTTAATTCTTGGTCAAATAGAGTCCTATTCAGAAAGCCCTTTCCTACACCTATATCATGTAGGATACTGCCTATGTTTTCTTCTAGCAGTTTCAGTGTTTTGGGTTTCAGGTTTAAGTGGCTGATCCATTTGGAGTTAGTTTTTGTGCAAGGTGATAGATAGAGTTCTAATTTCATTCATCTGTATAAGGACAACCATTGCTTCTTAAGTGTATAGGACATTGTTTAATTTTATGACTGCATAAATCTTAAGGTCGAGATAATCTTTTTTGTTTATGAACTGTTTTATATGATTTTTATACAGCCTTAGCATTATCCTTGATATCTCATATTACATTATTGTGCCTTATACCTAAGATAAATGTATAACAGATTCCTCACTTGTGCATACTTAATTAGCCTTTCACAAAACACTTGCAGGGAGTTCAGTATGGAACGGACTCCACGGTCATTGCCATCAGTGACCCAAATGGCTGTAGACATCCAACCACCATGAACACCGTATGCATCCTAACCTGGGCTCAGGAGCTGTCCCATCTGTTCTGTAGCTCATCTCACTAGGTAACCTCACCAATTCTTCTCTCAATGTACTGCCTTACATGCACTGTTGCTCCTTATGGGTTTATTTATAGCCACATAACATCCTTGAGTCATTTCAGTTAAGTAGTAGCTATAAAAACTAAGTTGTACTGAATTGCTTCAATAAGCCTCAGCTACCTTGTGATAAAGAGAACTTTTGTCTCCATAAGTTGGTTAAATTAATGACTTAAAATCATCAGAGTGTGTGTTACCTTGTAAGTTATAATGCTCCTTAAATTTTATCTAGAGTTATCTAAGGAAGCCCAGGGTGAGGTTACATACTTGCAGGCAATGTGACGTTTACTCTGCAAATTATTTGATTTACACCTCAAAAATAAATTTGACTTCTTTAACTCTTACTCTAAAATTGTGAGACATTTTTCGGGTGAGGGGCTGTTCAAATGCCTGTTTAAATATAGATTAAGGTAAGCAATCATGAGCTAGGTGTATAATTCAGTGTTTAATTAATATGTGCTCAGTTTCAACACAGAAAAAGGTAATAAAACAAAGTGGTGTAACCAAATGTCACAGGTACTGCGGGAGAGGTGAAAGGAAATGGATTTATTCCACTACGAAGGAGAGAGAACACAGGATCACATGGTAAAGGAAGAATGCATTGTAGAATTCCACTCTCTGGTGTGGTAGCTAGTACCATACATGGCTATGAGCCTTTGAAATATGAGTAATTTTAATGAAGACCTACCATGGCATGAAATACAATCAGATTTGAAGCTGTATGAAAGAAGAAATATAAACATATTTATAACATTTAATATCATATTATATCATTTTGGATAATTTTGTTGGATATTTTTTAATAATTGTTATGTGGTTACTATATGACATATCCCTTGAACAGATAACTTCCTATCACTATTGGATAGTGCTAGTGTAAGTCAAAAAGAAAGACATAGTTTTCAAACTGTCATGATCAAAGAAAACTTAATAGGAGAAAAGTTGAAGGATGATGTCATTGGTACCTGGGTTGCAGAGAGAAAAGCCTTATTTCTCAGGACACTTTGCTGCTTTGGAAACATATACCCAAGCAAATGGTGACACATGGTTCTCATAGTGGTCCTACTTGTTTTGTAATATTAATCTTATAATTGGTATTTAGAGCTGAGCAAACAGATTGTCAAAGACTAAAGGATAACGAGAGGGTCTTGGTGACAACAATGGCTTATTGTGTTCAACACTGCGTAGCACTCTTTACAATTTTATACAGTTCCTAGAGGTTGGTGTGAACTTGATTATCCCTTGGACTTTAGGTTTGGTCATATGATCAGCTTTGAGCAATGAAATATGGAGGCTTTAAAATAAGTTACCTATTATCCATTGCTCTTTTATTGATGTGACAGCCACATGAGATGAACAGGTAATATCTGCTCTGCTGGCTAGTCTTATGTCTACTTGACACAAGCTAGAGCCATTGGAGAAGAGAGAGCCTCAACCGAGAAAATGCCTCGGTAAGATCCAGCTGTAGGTAAGCCTGTAGAGTATTTTCTTAATTAGTGGTTTATGTGGAAGGGCACAAATTGCAGGGGGTGCAGCCACCCTTAGGCTTGGGGTCTTGTGTGCTATAAGAAAACAGGCTGAGCAATCCATGAGGAGCAAGCAAGTTAGCAACACCCCCCCATGGCTTCTGTCTCCCCATCCTGCCTCTAGGTTGCTGCCCTGTTTGAGTTCCTGTTCTGATTTCCTTTAATGATGAACAGTGATGAGGAAGCATAAGCCAAATAAATCCTTTCCTCCCCAAATTGTTTTTGGTCATTGTGTCTTATCACCACAAAAGCAACTCTGACTAATACACCTACCCTTTCAGCCTGGATTCATGGAACACTATGAGCCACAGTGGGTAGGGTTTATTTGGCTTATGCTTCCACATCACTGTTCATCTTTAAAGGAAAGCAGGACAGGAACTCAGAGGCCATGGAGGGGTGTTGCTAACTTGTTTGCTCCTCATGGATTGCTCAGCCTGTTTTCTTACAGCACCCAAGACCACAAGCCTAGGGGTGGCTGAACAGCTCCTCTGAACAGAGTCACAGCTCTCCAGCAGCCTGTGAGTAGAAAGCAAACATTTGAGAGCTGATTGTTGTGCAGCCTTGCTTCAGCACCATCCGACAGTGCATGTACACAGTGCGATTCCTTTTCCCAACAACTCTCTGAAGAAAGCAATGCTAGCCTCCTCTAGCATGAGTAACCTGAAGAAAACAAGCAGTTCTGACTCTAAGTCCAGGCTCCATGGACACCAAAAAGGAAAGCTGCTCTTGTTTAACACACACTAAGTGTGAGAGTGTCATGATCACACAGGGGCAAACCTAGGACTTGTGTGTTTGTTCTTTTATGCCAGTTGTCAGTTCCCCTCAACCAGACAGTGAAGTTCTTCAGGATGATTTCTGCCCGGTATCCTTGTATTCGTGGCAATGTTGAGCTGAGCATCTCAATGTGAAACCTAAAACACCGAAACTGTTAGAAAAAAATAGGTAGTACCCTACAAGACATAGGTGTAGGATAGGACTTTAAGAATGGGACTTCATTAGCCCAGAAATTAAGGCCAAGTAATTGACAAGTGGAAACTCATAAAACTAAATGACTTAACAGCAATGAAACAGTCAGTTGAGTGAAGAAGCCCACAGAATGGGAAAGGATTTTGCTAGCTATACATTTGACAGAGGATTAATATCCAGACTATATAAATACCTAAAAAAAAAACCCCACAAAGAATCAAGAAAACAAATGACTCATTTAAAAAGCAGGCTATGGATCTGAACAGAGAGTGTTCTCAAAAAAAGAAATAAAAATGGCCAAGAGTAACCTCCAAAAGTGCTTACTAACCATAGCAACTAGAGAAAGGCGAATTAAACTACTTTGAAATTTCATTTTATCCCAATCAAACATGGCTAAGATTGGTTAAAAAAAAAAAACAAACTCATGACAAATGCATATGGAGATGAAGAGGAGAGGAGCCCTTTTGACTCATAGGAAAGGTGTGTAGATTGTCAGGTTAATGTGGTAACATCTTATCCCGGAATATGTTGACAAGTCATATAACATGTCTGAGCTCACCATCACACAAGAGAGACTTTGTGCCTCTTCAGAAAGACCGAGCCAACATCGAACCCCCTAATTACCAGGCCTGAGCTAAGGGACCTTAGCTGATGTCCCTGTCTTGACGGCTTTACTTTCTGCCGTCCTCCGGGGGGGAGAGTCAAGGCATTGTGCACTGTAAAGAAAGAGGAGCAAGGTGAAAGTGCATGGCCACAGTTTCTCAGAAAGCACAGACTGAACCGTTCCCTAAACACGCTGAACAAAATGAAGTAGGGAGTAAGTCATGTGACAAACAGGGCCTCCTGTGGTGGCCACACAGCACTCCACTGTTAATTTTGCCTATGAAACACCAAAGCCTTTGATTCAAAGAATTGTTTGAAATATTAGATCATTTGCAGGTTTTTGAAAGTATAGAATGTTCCATTCAAACATAAAAATTGAAGAAACAGGTTATGGATTTAAGTTTGTAGTGATACTAATTTCAGGTATGCTTTACATCAGTCATATATTACTAAATTTATTGATGTATTTGATATACTAAGTACTCGGTTTTTATTATGGCTCACATTTGTTTCTGTTGATCCCTCTTTTTTCCTAACCCTCCTGTCCCTGTGGTACCCTTCCACTTCTAGTAGTCCTGTTTCTATTTCCATGTATATACTCCATTAACCTTGCCTCCTTCCTCCACTGGCCTATTTTGTCCTCTTCTGTTCCCCTTTCTAGTTTTCTAGTGTACACATGCGCACACACATCCATCAAAAACTAGCATTCATACATGAGAACATGTTGTTTTTATTTTTCTGAGTTTCTAACATAATTAAAAAATTTCCATATCCGTCCATTTTTCTTGCAAACTTTATAATTTTTTATAGTTGATTAAAATTCCATTCATCTGCCAATGACCATTTAGGTTGATCCCGTTTCCTGGATGTTGGGAATAGTGGAGCAATAAACATGGGCTAGCAAGTATTCTAGTGTAGCATATATTCAGGAGTGGTATAGCTGGGTCAAATGTTATTGGTGCTCGCTCTCTCTCTTTTTCTCCCTCCCTCTTTCCCCCTCCTATCTTTTTTTTGTTTGTTGAGACAGGGCTTCTCTATGTAGCCCTGACCATCCTGAAACTTGCTCTGTTGACCAGAGATCTACCTGCCTCTTCCTCCACAGTGCTGGGATTAAAGGCATGTGCCACAAATTAATTTTCCTAATGGCTATACTGTATTACACCCCAGCCAGCAGCAATGAAGCTGTCCCCTTTCCCTGCATCCTCACCAAACAAAAACAGTCTATTTTCTTGATGGTAGCCATCCTGCCTGGGGTGAGATGGAGTTTCAAAGTAGTTCCATCTCAGCCACAGTCACCTCCAGCTTTTTTTTTTTTTTCACCTATAGCTTTTTTAATTCCAGGGAAAGTTCAATTGCCCCTGCATCATTGAAAGAGAGTGTGATAAGGTATAGGAGCCTTGATTAGGGGGACTTCCATTGTTTCCCTTCAGCACTTTAAACGTGTCCTGCCTCCTTCACAGGAAATGTTCTTCTAGAGCGGGTGATGTTTGCATCCATGGGCTTCAGCCATCTTGTCTTGCTGAGGAAAAAGTTTTGAGGTAAAAGTGAGACAGGCAGATTAAAAAAAAGAAGAAGGTTACTGATAATAAAGTCCCTAGGCCTAACGGAACTTCCAAAGCCACTGGCTATTCATTTTGACTGGCATATGGATAGTTATTCAAAGGTTCTCTTTACAAAAATAACTTCCGGGATTCAGAGTGCTAAATCTGAGTCAGCAATAGATAAGGAAGACTGTGTGTTATCAAGGTTTATTCTGTTCTGCTTTGTAGGTTAAGCTTAATCTGTTTAAGGGCGTCCACTTGGAGTCTGCACAGCCAGGGAATACTTGTGGCTTTTTTTTTTCTTCACCAGAGCCATAGCAGGCATCGGTAATCGACCATGGCATCTGCCCATCAAATTCTTATTTAGTTGTAGAACCCTTCCCTGAACACATCTTCATTTTCCCCCAAGTGCTTATCTCTAAAGTCAAGAGAAGACATTCCCCTGCCCTAGGACTCAAGCAAGCTCCCCTACTAAGCACTGCAAGAGGGCAGTTGTGAGTCCATTGTAATCTCAGGTTCCCCTTCCTCATCACACATCTGTAGTTACCGAAGATCATGGGATGATTGAGAAGAATGGATTCCAAAGGGGGACTGTTGGCAATCAGGCTTCTCACTCGTTGTATTTTCACATCAAATCAAGTGATGTCTGCTTACCTTTGAAATGAGGGAAATAAAAAAGACAGACAGAGAGAAACAACATGTAGACGACTTTGCTCGGGTGTGGGGTTTTACACAAAAGCTTTGATTTTGTTGTTGTTGTTGTTGTTGTTAAGCTCAGAGAAGTTATCTGACAGTTCCTGTAACTTCTAACACCACACATGTCCTCGGGCATCTGTCTCCTGGCATATTCAAACGTGCCAGGGGGGATTGATAGCTCCATATTTCTAAGTCTGTTAGATTTGGAGACATGGAGCAGGGAGAAATGATTAATATTGGAGATAAAAAAAACAGTCGGTGCTCAAGTGTCCAGCATCAGAGCTTGGCCCTTTGACAGCAGGAAGAAAGGGAGGTAAGCATTGCATTGCAGGGAGTGAAGAGTTCACAGTGCCAGCATTTGCAGCTCAGTAGAAGTGAGGCCAAGATGGCGGCCTCACAAGGGCAAGCTGGGAGGCGAGGAGTTGAACAATATCTTCCTTCACTTTCTAGTCCGTATCATTTGGTTTGCATCTTGTGGAGTGTAAAAAGAGTGGCATATATCTGATTTCCCAAAGGTCCCAAATGTTCCTGGAACACACTTCCATGCAGCAGACATTTTCTCTTAGCTAAGAGGAGTCTGAGAATTAACCTAAAACATTTTAGATGTGGAGACCAGGGCTACGACATCCAACAATTGGCTTCATGTCACATGGTTGGTTGGCAGTTGGCTTGATTGCCTGTCTCCCTGGGAACTCTCTCTCTCTCTCTCTCAGCCACAGAAAGAAGAAAATGGTGTGAGTGACTATTTGCTCAGTGTCTCAGTGTCTGTGTGTTGTCCTGTGTCCCAACTATTTCCCCTGCTAACCCCTCCCCCCGGCCCCGATGGAGAACTGATTCACAGCATTCAGACACTTACTGCACCTTGGTTGTGAAGGGCAGGAAAAAAAAAACACACTGGCACCTTCAGGTTTCCCTTCATGAGAATTCTCTGAGGACTGATGCATAGTTTCCACGCTGATCCATAACATCAGAGTCACAGTCAATTCTTAAGCGTCCTACAATTAAAGTCTGAAAAACCCCTTCCTGACCTACACAGTGGGGAGATGCAGGATTATGGAAATCTAGGCCTTTCCCTCTGTGACCTTGAGTTATGATTGATTTTATAGAAGCAGAGGCTAATATATTTTAAGGAAATCACCTTTCGCCCACCTTGAAACAGAGGCATAAATTCCTCTTGTGCTCCCATTTCTTTGCAATAATGGCTTTGGAATGAGCTGTTTCTTAAGCAGCCCGGCACTGGCAAGTCTGCCGGAAGACAGCATTCTCCGTACCCAGAACAGTTAAGGCTGCAAATGAACAATTAGCTGTAGATAATTGTCAGGAATTTGTTTCCCAAGGGAACTGGCTCTAGCTGTGGGTGGCCACCTGTAACCAAAGATGTGGGAAGCAGTGATGCCTCCTACTTGGGTCCTTGATGCCCCAGGGACAGTCCCAGACAGACAGAGCCAGCACTCAAATGGGTGACTGCAGGAGGCCAAATCAGGAATGCACAGGGTTGAGCGGAGCCTGGGCTTCATTGCACTAGCGATATGTGACCACTCATTTTGAGTGTCTGTCCGCAGACACTTCAGTGTCTACAGGAGGGAAGAAATAATCATACATACTGAGTAGGGAGAGGTGACCTTGAGTCTTTGACGCCTTCACCAAGGCATGTTTTCAATTCGAGCTCTATATAGCTATTTATTTTAAACATATAATGTGGTTTGTCAAAACTGCCGTTCATTTGGGTGAGATACGCTGGGTACGGTTCAGAATTAAGGGTGCTGAGTCATCAGGCAGAGCTGCTGTGAGAAAGTCAACTCAGGACTGAGGAGCAAGCTCATATAGGCTGCCTGAACCTTACGTGGCATGGTAGCGGTCACTACCCTCCTTGCCACTACAACACGGGCAAGAGGAACCAGCCCATCACCACCATGCCCTCCTGCTCTAGAGCGGTGTGAGCACGGGGCGCTGCTCAGACAAACAAAACGAAGAATTGCTTAAAATGTCCAAGATGACCTAGACAACCAGCTCTTCTTCCTGCCTTAAATGTAGGTGTGTTGTCTGAGGAGGAAGCTAACTTTATCTATTCAGAGAGGGGGGCATTCAGATGAAGCAGGAAACAAAGCAAATTTGAGCCTCACTGTCTACTACCTCCTGCAAGTGACCTACTTTAGGACTGTCTAGAAAGGGAAAAACACTCATCCCCACTCATTTAAGACAGGGCAGTTAGCAGGGACATTTTTTTTTTTAATCAGGTGACTGAAATGTCAAAAAAGATAAAAATCAGGAACCAGACACAGAATACAGAAAGATAAGGAAAGACAGAGTGTGCTGTCTCAGGTAGTGCCCTAGCTGTTCCCTCCTGTGCCTGATGAAGTTTACCTGATGCTTCACCAACTGGAATGTCCCTGCTCCCTTCAGGAGCCTGCCACCAGAGAAGGGAATGCATAAGAGACTGGTGGTGGCAGAGGCTTGTAACGCTTTCTTCTAACTGTGACTGTGTGTGTGTGTGTGTGTGTGTGTGTGTGTGTGTGTGTTCTGTCTAGAGAATGAACTATGAGAGCTATGATTTTCATTTTGAATGACTGAGTATATTAAGCATGTACCGAGTGAATTAAAAGGACACGCAGCAAATAGCAGACATATAGTAGAACTTATCGAATCAAGTGCTCATCACATGCAGAGGAAATGACAGGGCCCTTCAGAAACAGTCAAGATGGCAGGGAGGGCTATAGAAACAGTCAAGGGGGGGTTGTGGAAACAGTCAAGATGGGGGGTCATGGAAACAGTCAACGTGGGGTCTCAGCAGAAACAGTCAAGCAATCATTTCCAACTAAGATTTTGACAGAGCAGGGCACCCTCTCTACACATGACTGCTGGCTTCTCATCCCCACAGTGATGTTCTTAGAACACGGGATAATCAACAGTAATCGCTATTAGCAATGTTTGGCTGATTTCAAGGACACGATGTTTTGACCATCCTTAGCTGTTCTCTGTTCTCCTTCTGCAGAAGCAACCAGTCTACTGAAGACAAGGAACAGTATATGATATGAGTTCCCTTTTGTTCACGTCCTTTCAGCGAGATCTTTTTTTTTTAAGTTACAAATCTGCGACTCTCTCTGTCCTCAAACCCCTTGGTTCCCCATGACTTAAATGAAACCGTTGAGTTCGTTTTCTTCTGTATTAGTCATTGCCTGCTGAGTGCATCCTCTGTCAGGATCCGAAGATCCTTGGAAACATGGGAGAGAGAATGAGGGGAAACGTATTGGTAACAGTCACAGAAGTCCTGTATGAATCAGGAGCCATGGTAAGAGCTGTATCAAACCACACCATGTGTGATGAAGATGCGTTCTCAGTGTGCGAGGGCTGAGCTGGGAATATGAGGAGGGAAGACTTCGGAGGGGAGTGAAGAGGGAAAAGAGCAAGATTGGGTAGAAAGCCAGCTTGGGATGGAGCCATTTGTACCAGCGTATGGAGGCTAGAAAGCGTGGGGCAAGGGCTGTGGGATAGGAACATAAGGAGCTGTTGAATAGTAACCCATATGGATGTCAGTCTCTGGTCCCTATGAAAAGGAACTCAATTCATCATCAAAAAGGGAAGGAGGGAGAGAAAGGAGGCAGGAACCCAGAGAGTGAGGAGGGAGGGTAGAAGAGGAGGGCAGACGAGATGGGAAATTGAGGAAGTACTCAACAGTATGCAAATGTTGACCTTTCCCATTTTACCATGGAGGCAGTTGTGATTTCTGTAAGCGAACGATGTATGCACACCAACAAAGAAAAGCGTGGCCACAGTCCCCACACCCTCACCCAAAAGGCAGTGCCATTGCTGGTGAGGGTGCTTAGGCAAGGAAGTAATCACCAAGGACAAGCACAAGCTGGAGGAAGCCTGGCACTGCCAAGAGCCTGAAACGTAACTTGACTGAAATCATCCTTCCAACTTCACATTATTGTGCTCCCTACCGAAAGCGCTTTTAGAGTTATTTCACTAACACACCCCCCACCACGAACAGTACTGTTACAACAGGCAAATGGCTGTGGACGGGAGAGGGAAAACCGGAGATCTAAGGTGCCAAACCAAACTCAGTGTGAGAGCACCGCGGATGTGAGCATCAGCTATCTAGGATGTAGCTGTGGGTAAACAATCACCGTGCTAAGGCTTTTATCATTAGCGCCTCTGTAGTGCTCCAAGCATTTGGCTCATAGCACAGAGAACGAACGGCTTTTGAGATATATCACCATGGGCGAAGGTGAGTCTTTGTAGACGCTGTCTTCCCACTACCAAGGCTCCTCTTTGTCTTCTGCAGCTCAGCCAGCGAACTGGCAAGTCTCAAGGTGTTTTCTCACACTTCCCCTTCAAAAGTTTAAACCTGCAGGCATATTGTGTATCTTGAGGAAACGGTGCCAGCGAATCACAGAGTGCTGGACTTATTTGTTCTTTGTGCAGAGCTCTCTCCTCGCTTTCAGGAATTCGTGAAGGATGGGAGGAAAATCAGAGAAGCCTGTGTTTGCCAACACCTTTTTCCCTTTTATTTGTTCTTTCGTCCCGTGGAAGCTGTATTGTATATGCTGTGTCATACACAGGAGACGGTCATGTAGAACAGTAGTTCTCAACCTGTGCATTTGCGACCCCCCTGGGGGTCAAACAACCCTTTCACAGGAGTCGCCTAAGACCATCAGAAAACACAGGTATTTACATTATGATTCATAACAGTAGAAAAATTACAGTTATGAAGTGGCAGGGAAAATAATTGTATGGCTGGGGTCACCACAACATGAGGACCTATATTAAAGGGTTGCAGCATTAGGAAGGTTGAGAACCACTGCTTTAGAACAAATGCAAGGGCTGGACGTAAGGAGAAGCGAGCCCACAGGAAGCCTTCTCTGGGGGCTTTCCCCAGAGTCTCTGGGCATTCACAGAACGATTCTGCTGATGGACCTTATTTTAGCTGCACCCTACGGCATCTTCCTGCAGAAGAAATGGGGCTTCTGTTTATGTGACAGAGGTTGATGCTCTGCACAGCAGTCAGTAGAAAACATCAGATATCAATTACGCAGCTGGAACCGCCGACTCGATCAGATTTTATGACTTGCCAGCAGGGTCTTCTTAATAAATCCACAGAGGGGAGTGCTGAGTGTTTTATGTCCAGCGTTTTTATCCTATATGCAGAAACCAGTAACCAGCCACCTCACAGCTTCTCACGTGTCTACATTCCCTCGAATTAATGGAAGACAGAGACTCAGGCTGACAGGACTCCATTAGGTCTGAAAAGAATTGTTACCTGTGTTCAGGACTTAAAGGGCATGCTGATTCCCTTTTTGTCAGGAGCCAGGTCCGTCACTCATGGATGTCGACATCTGATTTGTCTCTCCCCATCTTTGGCACAGGCAGGGACCTTCTGAGGAAATCTCCTATAAGAATTTTCTACTTGCAAATTGGGGGTCATGAAAACATTTACTTTCCAGGTTGGGGTTGTTATAAGGACTGAGTAAACGAACATATGAAAAGAGTTTAGACAGCCCTGGAGCAGAGAGAATGCTTCCGAGGCCAGCAGTGGGTTGCCAGTCCAAGTCTGTCACAGCACCTGCAGTGGGTTTCGAGTGACCTAGGCAAAAATAGTAAGCAAAGGCTGTGACAGCCCAAGTTACGTCCCTTCTTTGTTCTTTCCTTAGTGAGCCCCTGATTTCTGGGGTACTTTTGGATGAGGTGAAAACCCACCGGGATACAGCTCCTTTTATACTTGGGGGGATTGGTTTTTTTCAAGAGATGAGGTGAAGCCCACTGCACTATACTGTCGGCAGCCTTCTTGGGACTGAGGTCTACTGAGGGTGGCACAGCCGGGCTTAGAAAAGCTGAGTCACCTCACTGTAGGGACTCACGTCTTGCTTGTGAAACTCACCAAATTGTTGCTGGATTTGATTTTCTCCAAATTTTGATGTGTTGAGTCTCTACCCTTTAAAAGTTCTTTGAAGGGACCTCAGAAACCTCTCTACATTATAAGGGATCCTCCCCGCTTCATCTAATTTGTCTGGAAGCGTGTAAGCCATGACTTCTGAATCCCAAGGCACCAGCAGCTAGTAACTCATTAGGATCTTCCACGTAGATGTCTGCCAGCTGGTGGATTTGGGCTGGGATAACTGAGTCCTGGGGAAAACATGTGGTCGATCAAAGCTGTTTCTTTCAAGTTCCTGAAGCAGGTAGAGGAATGAATGTGGAGTCCTCCAACAGTGCTCCCGGCAATGAAATAGGACCAGCTCCCAGTTACTCCTTCCATGTGTGCGCCTTTTGTGTCTGCCCCTCCTAAAGGATTAAGCCTTTTCCAGGAGAATAGATTAAAAATAAACATGCTTGAGTCTCTTAAGGTTTGTGTTTGTGGAGAACAATGGGGAGTGGTAGCCTCTCCCAGTTATTGAAAGCATCTACCATCAAACTTCTCAGGGGAGCCTGGTGTGGCTTTCTGTAGTAGATACAAAGCTGCTTTCATTTCTCATTTGATAAGAAGTCTAATGAATTAACTCTTTCTTGGAGATATATTGCCTGCTCGCACAGTATGACTCATGGCCTGTAACCCTCCTGTCTCCATGTGCATTCAACTCCCATAAGCATTAAAGGCATAGCACCACATACATTTAAACTATAGAGACAAGGGGGCAAATGCTGCTGTGATTTCCCCAGCATTTCACTTGCTGGGCATTTTTTATTTATTCATGCCATCATGCAGGTTTCTAAATATAGAAGCATCTCATCTCCTCCGTGACATCTTCCCCATGGTAAACCTAATTAAACTGCCATTAAAGTCTGTGTTCACTCTATTACACCAAGGTGACTGCAGCCGAGCTTGGCAGCACCTCTTTGCTGGCTCCCTGGCATTTCGGGAGGAATCGGCAGTCTCTATAGAGAAAGGTTTGCACAATTAGTCTTTCTTTCCAACCCTGAATATTTACTAACTTGGAAAGCCAGTGGAGACAACACATGCCCACTTGCACAGAGATAATATGCTCAGGAAGCTGTCTTATATCTAGTGGAGTGTGATGCAGTCAAAGGCAGTGCTTGACTTCTGCCCTGGCTGTGGATCAAGCAGTCAGCCTGTGTCTCCAAGACACGTGTGTTTACAGACTCCTTTCCCACATCTTCCACGACTCTTCCGACGCATTCTCTGACTTCTGACAGTGGAGGGTAGGTTCTAGACACTGGCTAGTTTCCTTATCTGAATTATTTGGTTTTCAATCGAAATCTCTCTACTCAGGACTTGGTTTGAAACATAGCTCACGTTGGTCAAATATCTGTCGTACCCCCTGCATCGGCCACCTTCCTCTCTGCAAGGCTCTATGTCTAGTGGCCTCTTGCAAGTCAATTATTTCAGAACGCTCTTCAAATCTCTCGTGGTCATTAGACCTGCTATGTCCATTAAGCAGCCAATTTCTTTCCTTGCATTATTAAAATTACATTATGGGCTCCACACTGCTATGCAGCAAGTTACAGTACTAAGAGAAATAAAGTAACTTGCCCCAAGTCAGTCAATTAGCAAGACGTGAAGAAGGAGACTCAGGCATGGGTATTCTGGGCTTTCAGTGTTATAGTCAGAACACATTGGTTTACCAATGAAGAGCAAAGTCCCTGGGGGGTTACATTAAACATAATTTCCAATTTATTTATTTAGCTATCTTTTTTTTTTTTTAAAGACAGAGTCTCTCTATGTAGTCCTGGCTGTCCTGGAATTCACTATGTAGATCAGGCTGGTCTCAAACTCAGAGATCCATCTGCCTTTGCCTCTGGAGTGCAAGAATTAAAGGCATGCACCACCATGCCTAGCCATAGCTCTCAATTTATAAGACATGCAGTTCAACTCCATAAGAGAGCGCCTCAACAGTGGGCCAAAGGTTATCTGTGTACTTTGACCACAATGTTCAAAATCCCCTGAAGAGATGCATCATTTACTACAATGAGCTGGCTGAAGTATTTGACAAATATCTACATACCTAATAATGGTGAAAACACACAGATATTTCCTTCCTTGAACCCCAGATTTCTTTGCGTGGATTCTGGATACTGACCCAAATACACAGCACATAATCTCCCAATAGTTACCTTAAGATATCTCTCCTAAGTTGGTAATTTGCCAGCTAAAGCCAAACACAAATGATCAAAGAGCAATTCAATGTATCTTTAAAAAACATCAAAGTCCCCTAAGAATTATCTTTATATCTAATCACTTCCTCGGAAACCTGCATTAGCTTGTCGTCAGCCGAAGTCAGGAACCTTCCTTCTGAGCAGCAATCTGCTTGTCTGCTGTCTGTCAGCATTTGATTTCACAAGTTTCATAATTCACTTAGCAGCTGCAATTGTTGTCAAAATGTTTGGGCTTTGAATGTAAATATTTTCAGCTATTGTTTCTTTCCTAACACAACAAGAAAGCATGCTGAGAGAGCATCTAAAGCTCTTAATGCCTCTAACTTAGCTCGAGAGGAACCACCATTGGAGGGCCAGAGCCTCCCTAGACTCTTCCCCAAGCCCAGAGGACACAGAGCACCTGAAGAACCTGAGTGCCAGTTTAAAGTCACGGACCTCTAAACCTCCCTGGGATGGAAGGGCTTGGCTTAGATTAAGCTGTGTCCTGGATAAGTGACTCCCATTTCAAATGGGAACCACAAGTGCAATTCTTTAAAGGATTTGGATTTCCAAGAGCTTCAAGGTCCTTGCTGTTAGCGTCATCTTTCCTGTTTATGTAAGAAGACATGATTCATGGGAGAGACACTTCAAAACAGAAACAACCAACCAGACAGCATTCTAGCTTCTCATTTGTATTGCTGTCCCATTGTCTTCCTCCTTGCCAAGGCACTTGTCTGATAATGTGCCCTTGTTACAGGAAGCTGTATCGGTGGTCACAGGAAGCTCTGCCAGGGCCTCGGAGACACAGGCTGTCCTGCCCCAGCATTTCATTTCCACACACAACCATGTATTAGGGAATCTGTCAGATCTGTCTGAAGAGTTTGTTTTCAAAAGGAATCCAAGGTGACTGATAATGAAAGTGTACAAAACTACAATGGACATTTTGAAAATGAACACACCAGATGGAAGGGAGAAAGGCAGAACTGGCTAAGTTACCAGAGACACTGCACCTGAACATTAAATAGCACTCTAAGCTTTCTAAAGGGCTTGGAAGGAGCCACAACGTCGTCACATCCAACGTTTGTCATGGAATTGCCTCTTTAAGATGTGCTGGGGTAAAGGTGGCACAGAACTTGTGGGAGTGGCCAGCCAATGACTGGTCCTATTTGAGACCCACACCACAAGAGGGAGCCCATGCCTGACACTGCCTGGATGGCCAGGAACCAGAGGCTGGATAGCCCAGAGACCAAGGATAAAATCAAATAAGACTGAAAAATTAAGTCATGAAATGATTACTAATGATATTCTGTTATAGACTGGAGCCTAGCACAATCACCATCAGAGAGGCTCTGTCCAGCAACTAACAAGAGCGGATGCAGAGGCTCACAGCCAAACGTTAGGCAAAGCTCCGGAATCCTGCAGAAGAGGGGGAGGAAGGACTATGGGAGCCAGAGGGGTCAAGGGCACCACAAGAACACAGCCCACAAAATCAACTAACCAGTGCTCATAGGGGCTCAGAGAGATTGACGAGGCAATCATGGAGCAAGTGTGAGACTGACCTGTGTCCTCCGCATATGGGACAGTTGTGTAGTTTGGCCTTCTTGTGGGACTCCTAACAGTGGGATCAGGGGCTGTCTCTGACTCTTTTGCCTGCTTTGGGACCCTTTTCCTCCTACTAGGTTGCCTAATCCAGCCTTGATATGAGGGTATGTGCCCAGTCTTGTCGTAACTTGGTATGCCATGTTTGGTTGACACCCCTGGAAGGCCTGCTCCTTTTTGAAGGGAAACACAGAAGTGGATCTAGAGGAGAGGGGTAGTGGGGGGAGAGAGTAAACTATTCTTGGGATGTAATAGATAAGAGGAGAAAAATAAGTAAGTAAATTAAAAAAAAGATTTAGTTTTTCTTTGTTTTGTCTGATGTGTGTGTGTATGTATGTATGTATGTATATAACACATGCATGCAGTATTCATGGAGACCAAAAGAGGGTGCTGGATACCATAAACTGGAGCTACAGACTGTTGTCAGTGCAAGGATTTGAACCTGGGTCCTCTGCAAGAGCAGCAAGGGCTGTCAATCTCTGATCCATCTCTCCAGCCCATGTAATTGCTTTGCTTTGTTGCCACTGTTCTGGCTATGGAACCCAGAGCCTTGTGTATGTCCAGAAGGAGAGCTTCCTCTATGCTACCCCAGATCTCATCTTGTTTATTGAGACATGGTCTCATGATCTAGCCCAGGTGGGCCTTGAACTAAGTGTCTAACCAAGACTTTCCTCTAATTCATGACCCCCCTGCCTCCTATTCCCATGTGCCCAACTTCAGGCTTACATCACCATACCTGACTCATCATGTAATAATTTTTTAGAAGAATAGTAATATAATTTTCTCTCTTCTTAAAAATTCTTTTGGAGAGCTAGAGAGATAACGTAGCAGTTAAGAACACTTGTTGCTCTTGCAGAGAATCCAAGTTGTTTCTACCATCCATGTGGTACCTCATAAGCATCCACAACTCTACTTCCGGTGCACTCAACACCTTCTCACCTCCGTGGGCACCAGCATGCATGCAGTACAAACATGTAAGCAAAAACTCATGCACATATAATCAATGCAACTTAAAAAATTCCTTTTCTTGAGAACTCCATACGTACACATGAGTTTTGAACAAATCTAGTCCCCTAACCCTTCCTTTCAATTCTGTGATGGCTATTCTTGGTTGGCTGCTTCACTATACCTGGGATTAACTAAAACCCCCCAAAATGGCCAGGCACACCTGTGAGGGACTTTTGCTTAATTAAATAGTTTGAAGGCAAAAGACCCACTTCTAATCTGGATCTTTGTAGTGAGAAAATCCACCTCTAATTTTGGCCACACATTCTTCTGGCAGCCTACATAAAGGATATGGAAGAAGGACGGTTTCTCTCTTCTTCATTTCTTCAGGATTCTGGCATATACTGAAGGCCAGCTGAGACATCCAGCCTCAACTACTGGATTCTTGAACCTTACATTGGTAGACAGCTATCATTGGACTAACTGGACCACAGACTGTAAGCCATTCTAATAAACCCTTTGAATATATATATATATATGTGTGTGTGTGTGTGTGTATTTGTGTATTTATATATATATATATGTGGTGATATATTGTGTACCCTAATAAAATTTACCTGAAGATCAAAGAATAGAACAAGTCACTAGATTAAATATAGAGGCCAGGCAGTGGTGGCACATACTTTTAATTCTAGCATTTGGGAGGCAAAGATCTGAGTTCAAAGCCACCCTGGATTACATGAGATTGACTCAGTCTAGGAGAGAGTTAGGCAGTGGTGGCACACACCTTTAATCCCAGTACTGGGAAGCACACAAGCCTTTAATCCCAGAAGTGATGGCTGGCCACAGAAAGGTATATATGGCATGAGGAGAAAGGAACTAAAGGCTTTTCAGCAGAAAAAGCCTTTTTCAGCTAGAAACTTTTTCAGCTGGAGCCTTTCAAGTGAATACTCAGAGGATTTCAGTCGGAGGATTTGTGGAGTTAGCAAGATGAGAAGTGGTAGTGTCTTGTTCCTTTGTCTGTCTGATCTTTCAGCCTTTACTCCAGGATCTGGCCCCAGGTTTTTTTTAATTTAAAGACCATTTAACATTTGAGTTACATCTGGTGTCCAACCTGTGGGGCACAAATTCATGAAAAAGCTGCTTACCTGTGGCCTTTCAGTCCCTGGCTCAGGCCTGAGCTACATGTGGCCAGAATCTCCACCCCACCTAGGCTGAACTCCCTAACCCACTGGCTAAGTTTTTGTTGCAGCCTCTCTGCAGCAAACTCCATAGGTTTTTGGCAAAAAACAAAACAACAACAACAAAAAACAAAAACAAAAACAAACAAACAAAATAACCCACAGGAGTTAGCCACTTTCACAAACTTCCCCCATGCAGATGGCTGGATCTTTTGCTTCTTTCCTCTCCTGGTGGATCTGGCTTTCTCTGGGTCCCCTTCTCAGGCTACTGCCACACCATCATCTGAATCATCACTGTCAGCAGATTTGGAGAGTCAATTGGGATTTCTTAAAGGGAGGAATAAGTTAAAAGAAAGTTTTTTCCCACATTAAAAAATGGAAAACATTTTTACAATGGAAGGTATTCGGTCTCTGTTTGACTATACATTAAACAGTCTGAAAATGGAACATTTAAATTAGAGGATAATGTTGATGGGATAGATGTAATGTCAATTATAAATATTATTTCTTTGATCATTAAAAAAGTTGTTTAATGTGAATGCCAAGATAACAGTTTTAGAAAAACTTGTTAAAACAGATCATAGAGATATTCAGACCCAGACAGAGGAATTTAAAGAAGAACCAATCTCAGCATTATATTATAATGTTAGAGAGGAACAGCCTAGGGTTTTCAAACAGCCAACCTTAATTTATCTAGGAACCTTACAGGAACTACCCAGTGATAGATATTCTCAAGGCTGTGTAAGAACTGGCTGGACTCATGTACAAAATGTTAGATTTGAGGAGATTCAAAGAAGCAATAGTCTCATACGGGATCCACTAATCTTTTGTGAAGCAGATGTTAAACTTGTGGTCAACTTGTAATGGAATTATCCCCCAAGACTGGAAAGATTTGGTTACAGCAGTTTTAGAGGCTGGTCCCCAATTATAATGGAGGACCTGGTGAAAAGATGAGGCTAAGACCATTGAACATGAAAGTAGGGCTAGATGTATTAAAATTTCCCAAGAGCAACTTCATGGAGAATGCAATTATACTGATATGCAAAGACAGTCTTTATATGATGACCACATCCTGGCTTTATGCCGAATGGCAGCCTTGAATGCTTGGAACAGAATTGAAGAAGTGGGAAAGAAAATTGAGTCATTTACTAAAGTTATACAGGGTCCAAAAGAAACCTTAACTGATTTCTTACAAAGACTGACTTTAGCAATAAATAGAATGATACCAAATTCAGAAGCTATACAGATAATAATTGAATCTCTGGCTTTTGAAAATGCTCATACACAATGCAAAAGGATAATTAGGCAGTTAAAGGCATGATCAGCACCCTTGGAGGAATGGATCCAAGATACAATAAATATTGAATCTCATGACCATGATGACACTTGGATAGGAGAGGTGATTGCCAAAGGTTTGAAGAAAAATAGCAATGTCAAATGTTTCAATTGTGGTAAACAAGGTCATCTAAAAAGGGACTGTAACCAGGGCATTCCTAGAAACAATGTTTTCTCAAGGAATAATCCCAAATGAACACTTGTTCCTTCTGGATTATGAAGAAGGTATGGCAAAGGCAGACATTGGACTAAGGAATATAGATCAACAAGGGACAGACAAGGTAATCCCTTGCCTTCGCCACCAGGAAACTCCCCGAGGGGCCTCTCGCAGGCTCCCTTGTCAAATTCAGTTCAGTCATTTCCCATCACCATGGAGGAAACCCTTTCCCAGAGCAATTAAAGAACCTAATGCCTATTTTTAAAAAGCCATACTGCTCTGGATGATAGAACAGTTATAGAAGAGAGAACAAAAAATCAGGAGAAATTAAAAATCAAAATTGATAAAGATTAGATTGGGAACTTCCCCAAAGCTAAGGTTGGGGAAGGGTTTTGTTTTTGTCTTTCAGGAGAATTAAAGCTAAGGAAACTGAAGAACACTGGACAAATGAAACATCTAAAGAAAAAGGACAAATTATCCAGAAAATAATGTCCCACAAAAAAAAAAAAAAAAGATTTTCTGTAGTGAACCATGACCACACCTAACAGCAGCCTTTGAAGTCTCCAGAAAGATGATGGGGCCCCATGATGATGATTCCATCAGGACAATGATAACACCATTAAGCTGACAAACACCACCCAAAGATGTTTGAAGATGACATGTCTATCTAAAATATATTTCTGTTTAATTTTGAAAACATACCTAATATGACTACAAGTTCAATTGTAATATGAGATTAACTACTAATTTGCATTTCTTTATATCCTAATTAGTTGGTAATAACTTTTAAGGACTAGAAATTTGCATTCCATTGTTAAATGAACTGTATAGGTACAACACCTTGAACAAGATTAGATACATATGCACAGTATGTTCTAATAAAAATAATCTCAATGTTGTATCAATATATAAAATTTTCTCTGAATTTGTCAAATGTTTATGGACTGGACATTGTTAATGTAATTCTTGACTATAGTTATTGTACTTATTATATATAGTTTTTCTTATATTAGTTATAACCTTCTTTTATTATTTTAGACAAAAAAGCGGAAATGTGATATATTGTGTACCCTAATAAAATTTGCCTGAAGATCAGAGAATAGAACAAGCCACTAGATTAAATACAGAAACCAGGCAGTGGTGGCACACACCTTTAATCCCAGCACTGAGAAGCACATATGCCTTTAATCCCAGGAAATGATGGCTGAGCAGACAAAGGTATATAAGGCGTGAGGAGACGGGAACTAAAGACTTTTCGGCAGAAGCATCCCTTTCAGCTAGAGGGTTTTTCAGCTGGAGCCTTTTCAGCTGAGGAAGCTCATTAGCTAGAGGCCTATTGCGGAGAGGCCTTTTTAGGCTGAGGAGGTGGGGAGGTGAGACGTGGCAGTGGCTCGTTCCTTCGTCTCTCTGATCTTTCAGCATTTACCCCAATATCTTGCTCTGAGTTTTTCTTATTATAAGACCAATTACAAATTTGAGCAACATACATATATATATATATATATATATATATATATATATATATATATATATATGTGTGTGTGTGTGTGTGTGTGTGTGTGTGTGTTATGTATGTATATATATACATATATATGTATGTATTTGTTCTATAAGTCTATTCCTCTAGAGAACCCTAAATAATACAAATCCTTTCCCTATACCCCCTGCCACTTCTCCCTCCCAATTTTGTGTGCTTTGTTTCTAAACCCACTGAGTTCACGTGGCTCTTCCTGTATGAGCACAGTGTAGGACCATCTCCTGGGGTGCATTCCTGAAGGACGCTCTCTGTCACCTGCTATTAACTACTACTAACCCCTCAGCTGGCCTCTTTCTCCCTTGTTCCTTCCCTCTCTCCCACTCCACCCCCCGCCCCCTTTGTGGGCATGAGGATGGGATAATTTCCAGACTCAACAAAACTTTCTTCTTTTCTCTCCCATCCTCCATTTCGATCTCTATTCTTGTGGAGCCTTACATGATTCCACTCACAGATTTTGTAAAATTCCATGTCTCTTCTCTTTTCTCCTCCTCAAAAACCTATTGAAACCATGCCAAATGAATTTTGACAGAAAACAGCTGCCAGTGAGTCCAGAGGTGGCCCTCCAGAGGTGGCCCTCCAGAGGTGGCCCTCCCGAGGAGTGAGCCGGTCTCCAACTGCAGCTGTGGGTCTTTACTTGGAAGGCTCACTGTGCCTGTGGGCTCAGGAGGTACAGGAAAAAATCTCCCCACAACATGTGCACTCAGATTGTTGCAGACTTTGTTGAATGTGACGTTAAGGAAGCTGGAGAGCCAAGACTGAGGATTGCTTCTCAGGATCAGCTGCAGTGGGGCTTGTGAACAGAACTGAGATCATCCTCATTCACTGCCCAAAAGTCACAGGGACACAGCACTCTGGGGAATCTGGGGTCTGGTGTTTTGAGTATTGGAGTACACTGTCTGGGGATCCTTCTTGAACTGTGGCTCTCAAGCATTTAAGTTATAGGACTATACACCCTTTTAAAATTATTGAGATCCTCAAAAAGGTTTTGTGTACATGGTCTATGTCCACCAATATTTATCTTGTTAGACATGAAAACTGAGAACTCTGAAGCATGTATTTTCCTAACTCATTTTATCTGGCAATACTAAGTCCACTGTGCATTAACATAAATGTTAATGACAAATGATTAATTTCAAAGGTGAGAAGTGGCCTGGGTTTTAGGGATCTGTCAAGGTCTGTGTTGACAAAGGAGCACAGATATCTTTATTCCCTCTGCGTCCAATCTGCTAGACTAGACTGTTTTGAGTGATGAAAATTTAACCTGACACTAACATACAATAGTAAAAAGAGACATTTATAGCAATTTTGAAGGTATTTTTGGATTTTCCTTTTGCCACTATTATACTGGAAACTTCTTGTCAGAATCAGAAAAGTAAGCTTCAGGCTGCCAGTGGTGGTACACACACATCACCCTAGCATCAGGGACATTGGGGATGCCTGAGCTACATAGCGAAACCTTCTCTCAAAACAAAATAGAACACAAATCAGTTGCTGCTGGTTGGGGTTTGTCCTGTTATAGTTACAAAATGTTTGAGATAATCCAGTGTATAAAGAGAGCAGGGCCATCTTTGGTCACAGCATTGGTGGTTTCAGACTATGCTCAGGTAATCCTTTGTGTTCAGGTCTCTGGCAGGAGTGGGTGATAGGAAGAAACTCATTTTCTTCATGCCCAGAAGGAAAAAAAGAAAAGGAAAGAAAGGAGTATGATCTTATAACTCCCATTTTGGGGGCAGATCCTAGTAACTTTACTTCCTCTCACGAGGTTTTTCTCAACAACCCATAGACAGGTCCCAGGCTTTGAGGGCAGTCCCTAGGCGATATTCAGATCCCAGATCTAGCTAGACTAAGCTGCTCTCTCATGATGATTGTCCTGCTCACAGTCAGATAGTATGGAAAAGGAAGAGGGTGAGAAAGCCAGGGCAGCTGCCGTCAAGATCTCAACCCCCAGGACATCCAATGCACAGCCTCTGGGGAAAATGCACAGTGACATCACTCATCGGACAGCAATGGGTGTCGAACAGACACCAAACCTGTCCCCTTGGGTCCATTCCAAGCTGTCAGCCCTTCCAACATGGCTCTGGTTTGGCCAGGGGGAATCCCTGGGTTTTCACAGCCTAAGTCTTCCGCTCTGTAACGACCCTCCTGTTTCCTTAAAGAGAGATGCTCTCCCTAGAGGAGTGATCCTCTTTGTCAGTGGCTGCTGAAACAGAGACTTTAGCATGGAATCGAGGCTCAGGAAGAACTGTGTGAATGAAGCCTCCTGGAAGAGCTTGGAACCTTGGGGGTGTGGGTGGGATGTAGGTGGGGGTGGAGTGGTATACACACACTACCTGTCTTCAGGTATCAGGAAGACCAAGGCTGTTGCACCCCAACCTCATCCTGATTAGTGGCAAAGCAGGCCATTTCCTATCTAAGACTCAAAACCTCCTCAGTATGCATTATTCCTTTGTTTTTCAAGGGAAGTACAACTTATCTGGGCTCCTCCTGTGCCGGTGAACTACTTAAAACCCATCTCTATGGGCCTGGAACATGGATCAGAAGTCAAGGTGCCTGCTGCCAAGCCTCTCTGAGTTATATCTATGAGACCCACAAGGTGGAAGGAAAGGACTAACTTCCACAAATAGTCAGTCCTCTGACCTCTATGCATGACAAATAGATAAAACTGTAATAAACAAAAAACAATCTTTAGTACTTTCATATCCTTTGACCCATTATTCACCTAAAAGAAACCCAGGCTGAGCTATCCCAAGAGTCTGAAGGAAACAAGAACATCCTTTGTGAAGCCCTGGGGTTTCTCTCTGCAGTGAGTAGACACAGGGCAAATTTGTGTTTCTTCCAGATGGCACAGGCCCCAGGGATGCATTTTTGGTCTCTGCCTCTGTCAAGTTCAGTATTTTGCTGTTAACGGCCCCAGAAGGGGGTAGAGACTGAGGTACTAGCACAAGCCTGGTGATAAATCCCACTGATGCATCTTTTCTGGGACAAGTGTGTGGCTGACTTCTTCCAATTCCAGGCATGTCTGCTACCTCTGCTGTGCATCCCCACTGGGAGCTAGCTGAATGCACAGTTCCAAAGCACCTTAATGAGAAGAACACAAAACTGTGGGCAGCCATATTGTGAGCATCTCTGAACTGTGGAGTTTAATTGAGCTGCAGCTAATGTTTACTTTGTATAGAAAGAGTAGAGATTAATGGTTGTTTGATTGTTTTTTGATGGTTTCTTGGTATTTTCCCCCCTTTCTCTTGTGATGCTTCTGCAGTAGTTATGATTATACAAAGCCACAAGAGCAGACATACAAACATCCAAGAATCTCAGAATTGGAAATCAAAGCAGCATTGGGGTGTAGACTATTCTTACAGCACCCCAGTAATATGTGGCATAGCATTTAGAGGCCATGAAAATGCAACTACTCACTGAAGACGCCTCCCCTCATTCGGCAAACAATGGTTTTCCCAGGTAATAAATTCCCAAGTAGTGTCAACTCTACTTTTCAAAATGTTTTTTATTAGATTTTTAATTCTCTCTCTCTCTCTCTCTCTCTCTCTCTCTCTCTCTCTCTCTCTCTCTCTCTCTCTCGTGTGTGTGTGTGTGTGTGTGTGTGTGTGTGTGTGTGTGTGTGTACCTCATGCAAAGTTAGGCAAGGCATTCTAACATTGAGCTATTTATCCAGGTCTGTGCATTACTTTAAAAGACAGGAGTCCTGATATGTTGCTTAGACAGTAAAATCTCCCACTTCAGCCTCCAGAATAATGTACAGAGAGGCGCAGCCTCAACCTGGTATTCCCATGTCAAATATGCTCACCAGAAACAGACCAAAATTGAACTAGGGAAAATGAAAACTTTTTGGACTAAACCACAGGCTCAGAGATTTTTTTTGAGACAAAAATGAAAATTATCTTTTAAAATTATTATTATTATTATTATTATTATTATAATTTAAGTCAATCTCACCCAGCAAGCTTTGATCCCTACATGCTACAATACCAACTAACTTGATAAAATAATGCCCATTAATGCAATAGTGGCATGAATATTATGTAAGTAACCAACATTGTATCTGACTGTATCTAAGGCTTACCCCATGAGTGGAACCTATACCTGTCAAGAACTCATACCTGGGCCAAGAACCTGTGGTTAGACAGGTCATAGGTCCTAAGAGAGAACTTATTGCTATTCTTTTGCTAAATGGATATAGAGCAAGATGACTTCTAATAATTTGTTGCTATACCCACAGATCAATGTATCTCTCAACCTTCATCAAAGAAACTTCTTAAATAGATGATAATTGACACAGAGACCCCCAATGTGTAGAGAATTAAGAGACTGTGGAGTGCTAGGCCCTAAGTAGGACTTACATGTCACATTCCTCTCTCCAAAGCTCAATGATGTTTGAGGAAGAGGGACAAAAATGATTATAATAGCCAGAGATGGTGGATAATGTGGATAATGCCACAGAAACAGTGTTCTTTGAACAAAACAGGGCAGAGGCACATATGTACTCACAGTGGTTGTGACAGTATGCCTAGGACCTGGACAAGCTCAAGACAGACAAAACCCCCAATGAGGAGGGAGGCACACAAATCTCACCTCTCACTGAGGATCATTTGATAACTGACGGGAGAGGGAAAGTCAGTTCTCTTTAATGACCCCTGGTAGATTGGCCACACTCCGGGGATAGTAGAGGCAATCCAAACTGGACTTGATGGAAAAATGTGAAAGAAGAAGAAAACTCAAAGTTGGGTGGGTAGGAAAGTGAGTGTGGAGAAGGTGGATATGGGAATTGGGAGAGACGGCTGGATATCATCAAAATATACATATAAAATTCACAGAGAACTAAGAGAAATAAATAAAAAAGAAAAAATAACATCCTAACAAAACTGCATATGAGGTGAACCCTTCACCATTATTTTCTCTCCCCATCTGTCCACCCTCTGTTTTTCCAGAATGATGTTTTCCATGTTTTTATGTCTTTGACAGTTATCTTGAGTTTGAAACCCACAGACACTTGTCTTCATTTCCCGTTTCAAGTCTGGAATTTGGAAGCAAGTCTAGTCTGGGTCTTTAGGTTCACACTCATATGAAATTTGGGCATAAGTCTCAATGGCCACATCAATAAAAAACTCCCATACCCAAGGTTCAGGAATCATTGCAGGAAAGGGGGCAGGAAGATTGTAAGAGCCAGAGGATCAGGGAGTTTGTTGGGAGATGGTGTCTCCTAGTAATATCAAAAGCAATACTAATAAAGTCTCACCAACATGATGCCCCAAACATGAGCTGAGCAAATAGGATATCAATGAACATGTCAAGTTGAATGGGGAAAAAGCCCATGAGATCTCAGCCCTACACAAAAAAACGACAGGTATGTTAGAGTTCTCTAGAGGAACAGAACTTATAGAATGAATCATCTATCTGTCTTTCATCTCTCTCTCTCTCTCTCTCTCTCTCTCTGTATATGTATATATATATATATATATATATATATACACATATGTGTATATACACACACAACACATATATATTCTGCTGACTCCATATAATGCTACCTGTATGAATAATTTCAGGGCTAATTGGCACTGGACAGCCAATTGGTAGATTGTTCCCTGGGGAGTACACCTTTCTCTCTCCTAGCTTTCCTCAATTGCCTGTTGTGATGGCTGTTCTTGGTTGTCAACTACATCTGGAGTTAACTCAAACTGAAGTGGCTGGGTATACCTGTGAGGAATTTTTTTTTCTTAAATAATTTTTTTTTCTTAAATCATTTGAAGTGAGAAGACCCATTTTTAATTCAGATCCTTTGAGGTGGGAAGATCCACCTTTAATCTGAGCTATACTTTCTGATGGCTTATATAAAGGGCATGGAAGAAAGAATCTCTTTCTCTCTTTGCCTGCTTGCCTTCACTCTGACTGGCATTAGAGCCTACTTCTTTGGGATTCTGACCTATACTGAAGACCAGCTGAGATATCCAGCCTCAACTACTGGATTCTGGGACCCTCTGTGAGTAGACAGTCATTGTTGGACCAGCTTGATCACAGTCTATAAGCCATTCTAATAAATCTCCTTTACACATACACACACTGTATTATATGTTGTATAATATGCTATATTATATGTATATGTTATATTTAGGAATAGATATGTGTATACAAATACATATATGCATACAATAACCATTGATGAAAAGGGAGTCTATGAAGAAGAGCAGGGATGGGTACGAGAGGGCTTGGAGGGAGGAAAGGAAAGGGAGAAATGTAATTAAATGACAGTCTCAGAAACAGCAACAACAACAAAAACAACACCCTAACAATTTGGGAGTATGCACATTTTGCAGCCCTACCCTTGAGACCAATCCTTTCTGGAAACTATGTTCACAGCTTGGGGAAGGATGCTTCATCTCTTTGGTCCTCTTAGAGGACCAACTCCTATAAGAACCACCTCTGCAAGGAACTCTGGAAAAGGTGCATACAGACACAAGCAAAATACCCGTCAAGGAACGTGTCCAGCCAGCAGATCTGCACAGGGCCCGCTTGCACAATTGCCTTCAACATCTTCCCCTATAAACGTTATGAGGTTTTAGGGTTTGAATTAAGGTCATGTTAAGATATAATGAATTTGTGACTTGGGCACTGGGACCCCCGACGTTGGTATTTCTCAAGAAGGGGATTTGGAATGCTAACAAGGGTGAGGGGAAAACACAGAAATGCCTGCACCCTCCCTTGATTTCTAGAGAAGAGTTAGGGTAAATGATGTTCCCACACCTCACACATTTTTCTTTAGACAAATGATGTTGCTATGCTTTATATAACCCTAGACATACAGTCCTGTGAAGCAGGCTTCTCAGCTGAAGGAATAATAATAAAAATGACCCTTGTTGTGCAAATTTCACTCAAGTGCTCTGCTGCCTTGAGTCCCCCGGTTCCTACTACAGTCCTTCCAGCATTTATCAGGAGAGGCAACTTGGCCAGCCTCTCACAGCTAATGCCAAATGGGGGGAGATCCCCCAGCGAATGTCAGAAGTGTAAGTAACCTAGAAAATCTTATGTAGGGTATTCTCCAAGATGCCAGGGACACAAATATGGAACAAAATAAAACTAAGTAGGAAGATGATTTACATTTACTTCCTGCTATGTAGGCTCTGTAGGTCTGGAGTATGTACATCTAAGCAAGATTTTAAGCTATTACACAAATACATAAAGAAACACTGTTATCGGCTCCCTTCCCAGGGCACCCTGAGAGCGAAGGAGTGGCAAGAGGTATTGAAAACCTTTTGTAAGATGCGTCTGCAAGGGGAAACATTACCTATAAAAGCCATTTCTCTCTGTGATTTTTCACCTTAATATTTAGTAATTATAAAGGACTCCTTCCCTGTTGGAACAAGGAGGAACCGTGGGACAAACAGCCTCTTCAGCAGGGAAATGAGGAGTTATAAAGGAGCCTTGAGCCTTTGGATGTTACTGTTCCCAGTCCCTTGATTCTCTTGATGATTCAGAAGATGACATTCTCTGCTAACCATTTCTCTGCATCCCTACAAGTTGGTGCATCTGCACTAGCCCAGGGGATTTGGTTAGTTCACAAGGAAGGGAATTGAGGCATATCAAACAGTGCCTCTTTGTAGCCCCAGTGCCTTCCTTTATCCAGAGTTGATGACAAGTGAGGAATACATGGAAAATATGAACCTATTCTCTGTAAGGTCCTCAGGAATTTCAAACAAACCATCCCCTCTTCCAGAACTACATCTCCATATACTGCAGGATTTTTGAGAGCGATATTTGAACCTGAGTGCCTAACATCCCATTCCTGGGGCCAGCTGGCCAAGACTTGTTTAAAACCTGAATAGAAATTCCTTCTCTTCAGGACTCAGTGACACAAAGGGACTGTTTCTCAGTCTGCTCTCAGAAAGATGTTCCTAGAAATGTTAGACTTTGGCACTGTTTAACACGGGAAAGGCTTAACTGCAGGCTGGTCCCTTTTCTACAGGAGCCATACTTTGCTTTCTCCTTGAGCCAATTTTTCTGGTTTGTGTGCCATTGAACACATGCTTTCCCTGTTGCTTGACATCCCGATCGAGTTATGCATGGACACAGAGAGAACTCCTACCTGGTTGTAATGACCATTCAGATCTTATGTCTATCCCTACCACAGCTACAATAGCTGCTTTTTTTCTGCCTATACTTGGTCTTGTTGTAAGCCTTCAGCGGGTTATAAAACTGGCCTGTGTTGCTAATAAAGCCACTAACCTTACAGCTTAAATACTAGGAGCACTAAATAAAACCCTAAGAGAAGTTAGAACAGCTTTATTACAAAATTGGGTGACACTAGATTATCCTTTATTAAAAGAGCATCAGGAATCCCAACAAATCTCTGGCTTATATTGTTTGAATGTATCTGACTACTGTCAACAAAATAACATTCAACTAGAACAGTTATGAGACACTGCTTGACATCTTTCACAATCAGAACCGTGGCCACCCTGGTTCGGATGGATCTCCCCATCCCTTGGAATTCTAATGGTAATAGCTTGGATTCTTTGTTGATTCCTTGTTCTTCCTACCTGTGTCTAGTACTCTGTTGCCAGTCATGTTACCCCTATACATAACCACACACTTTTGAGGATATTAAAAAACAAAAGGGGGCCAGGTGGTGGTGGTGCATACCTTTAATCCGAGCACTTGGAAAGCAGAGGCAGGCAGATCTCTGTGAGTCTGAGGCCAGTCTGGTCTACAGAGTGAGTTCTAAGACAGCCTGGGCTACACAAAGAAACCCTGTCTCGAAAAACCAAGAAAAATAAATAAATATAAAGCAAAGCAAAGCAAAGAAAAAGGGGGTGTGTTTGATTTGAATTAAGGTTAAGTGAAGGCATAATGAATTTGTAACATTGGCATAGGGACATCCAATATTGTTATTTCTCATGAAGGAAATTTAGAATGCCAATAACTGTAAGAATGAACACGGGAATGCCAGTGTCTTCCTCAATTTCTGGATAACTGTTAGAGTATGATGTTTCCACACCTTAGACATTTTTTCTGAAGACAAATAACATTGTTGTGCTTTGTATAACCTTGAGCATTCTGGCCTGTGAGTCAGGCTTCTCTGCTGAACTGTAAACTCTTAACTCTGTTATCAAAGGAGGTGTAGTAATAAAAAATAAGCCTTGTTCAAATTGTACTCAACTCCTCCTCTGCCTTGGGTCCTACGGGTTTCCCCCTTCAGTTCTTCTGGCATTAATCAGGAGAGACAACTTGGCCAATTTCTTGTGAGCAATGGCCTCCAACTGTATATGTGGTGGCCCAAATTTGGTCCATTCCTCCCATCATTCTGTGCCTTCTCCAGGTGTGTGCTGCTGCCCAAGAGCAGAAATGACAGCTTTTGGATGAGGCCAGGATGCTTCCGCTTGTCACATCAGAGGACACTCAAACAGTAAGCAAACATAACAATGCATAACGGAAGGAAAACACCCTTCTCATCCTAAGGATACCCTCTTTCTTTTGTTCTAGGCAATTATTTTCTTAGAGGGGTCTGGAAGAAGTGGGGCTGAAGAAGACACGTGTGATTGAAATTAGCTGTTATCTTCAGGATGCCACTGGATTGCACATCGGATAATGAATTAAATGAAGTAGAAAGCATGGCCTGAACTGGAAATGTGCTTTCTGCCTAATGTAATTAATCTCTATTGAAACAGCTAAGCCATTTAATTTGTGTTGCATGAATAATGAAATGAAAGGGGCTTGTGTGAATGAACTTCTTAACCAGCAGAGAAGATGCAGTCGCTACATTGAACGGACGGACGGACGGGGATTTTCCCAAGAACTCCTTAGATCTCTGGCCATCACAAACCCATCTGTGGATGGTCTTGCTTCTTAGTTTTCTAGTCTCTAACTTTGGAAAGTCGCCTTCACAAGGACATCTAAGACTTTTAAAGGCTGTGTGTACAGCCTAGAAAGCTGCCAGCCACATAGACTATCCCCACAGATGCCTTCCTCTCAATATTCAGAATTGGTGGAACAGAGGAGTTTCAGATGCACATTTGTTAACTGGAACAGTATTATCTTTCAGACCACCATGATCTTTAACACTGCGATGATAAACTGGTCTCAGAAGAAGGCAGGCCAGGAAAGTTTCAGCTTCCTTATTAATCATTTGAAGCATGAAAATCCACTCCCACCTTTTAAATTCCTTTAGTACATAACAGAGCTCTATGAAAGATCTATAACAGCATGTTTTCACTGTGAAAAAAAAATAGCTTCTGATGAATACCCTAAAGCTTGTCCTCTGGGACCCTGACTCAGCAGCACTCTACAAACTCCTCTCTCCTTCACCTACTTCCGTTCTGCAGGCACAGCTCTCATGACACCCCACATCCAAATATTTGGACAGAGATAGAAGTGTAATGGGTTGGATATTTCTCAAAAGCAACTTCTGTGGGACAGCGCAGTCTAGATTCACACATAGAAAGTTCCTAAGACAGTTATCTGTTGAAGACACCGGGTTTGAGAAATGAATGTAACTTATATAGGCACGTGCCCTTTTGTATAACCTTGGCTTTGACGTCCATCTCTGGTCTCCTCTTTTCCTCCTGCCATCTCTGGAACAAATGTTCTCACCACTGAGTCAGTGAACAGGGTTACTGAAATAGAATTTCAAGATGGAAGCAAGAAAGGACGGACTCAAAAGAAAACAGGAACAAGAGAGGCTTGGCAGTTTCTATGCATAAGTCACTTATAGCTCAATCGTCCAAGTCGCCCAGTCATGGGAGCTAGATAGAAAAGGCAACTCTCACTTCTGTAATACTCTATTGGCTACAGAGGTTGTTCTTCTGCAACACAGGACATGTATGTACTCCCTGTATTACCCAATGACCTCAAAAGACTTGACAGTAGCACTCATCCTCAGTCATCCAAGTTTTTTGCTGCAAAAGTATGTTCTTAATTCAGCCACACATATATATATGCATGCATGTATGCGTACACACACACACACACACACACACACACACACACACACACACATGACCTTTCACATGCTAGGCAAATGTGCTGCCACTGAGCAACATGCCAGTTTGTATGTTTGTTTCTTTGTTTATTTATGCAAGGAATTTACCATAGACTTATTTTTGAAAGTTCATATGTTTAGAAACTTGGACCCTGAGGTTGTGGCAGGGGCCCTGCAGGTCTGTACAATCCACACTTCCTCTCCTGGCACTTATATGTAGCTTCTCAATGAGTTATGAACCTACTTATTTCAATCCAAGTTGCTTAGAAAACATTTCAAATTCAGGGTAAGCAATAGAGTTTTATATGGAATAATTTCATAGCTGTTACAGACAATGTAAAAGTATTATATCTATCTTAAATGGTTTGGTTGGCATTATAAAGCATCCATTATCCAGAAGCATCAACTATTTTAAAAAGTTCCTTGGAAAAACTTGAAGTCTTCATTTGAAAATGTCTGTGTGATCACTCTGGTAATCACAGTCCAATAGTATTGACCACTAGCTGTTATCATGTCAAGTTCAAGAGGAGAAAATATAGCCTAGATATGGAAGGCTACAGAGCCCTCACATGCAGTTCCCAGCAATTCTGGTGAACTCCGAGCTGTTAAACAGAGTACAGCAATATCTGTTTCTACAGCCCATTGACATACATGTCTCAGTGAAATGGGTATAGGCACAGACTTTTAGGTTGACATTTAACAGATAACTCCTCAAACTTCAGCCGCGTAGGAGGTGAGAGCAATTTTTCAGGTTAATTATAAAACCAAGAAAGAATTTCAGTAATGTTGCTAGTACAAGTTTCACCATCTCATAGGGGTTAAATGGTAGCCTTACTGCCATGTGATTTAAAAAAATCTCCAAATATTTTGGTATATGTTAAGTTCAAGATAGAACATTGTTTGAAATGTACTTCAGGGAATTCTCATCTTGTGAATTCCTTGTTAGCTTTTATTTCAAAAATAACAATCATTTTGAAGTGGAACGATGACCTTTAAAGGACCAATGGATGGTCTCTAGTGAGGTGTAGCTCACCTATGCCAGGAGTGGCTGCCTGTAGTCCTCATGAAAGAGAAGGAAGAGATGTATTCCGGCCTCCCACTCTGTCTTTGGATCTGGCCTAGAGCCAGACGCAATAACCATGAATTTCTGCTCAGATACAAGTGCAGTGTTTACAAGGTCAGACGCACAGCACAGCACTTTGACATTATGTAACACAACTTTTGTTGTGTTAATGGCCTCATTCATATGCTGATAACATTTCTGTTGCAAGTGTCAGAGGGATGCCTTTAAATTAATATAAAGGGCATCTGTAAATTTTAATTTACTACAGCCTGATCAGCCCAATGCATACGCTGTTCTCAACATAAATTTCACCATGGCTGTTGGATTACACTGGTTGAGTAGATAATTAGGAAGCAGCCAGTGCCATTACTCTGACATGGAATACATATGCATTCTGTTTTTAGCCATACTTATTCTGACAGTTCAAAGAGTAAATTTATATACAGTTTTCCTCACGGTATGCACAGCGATGTTCTGCAGCAGGAACAAAGGACACAGGAGACTTTTCTATTTTCACCCCTTCAGCTTACCAATGAGAAAGTTGCTATGAAAAAGAGATGGGATTTCATCCAAGGTCATGCAGATCCTGAGGAGGAAGATGGTGATGGACCCACAGCTTCCCATGCCTTATTCATATCCACACAGGAAGAATGGGGCGTCATTCTACATGAGAGATCTCTGTGGCTTAACTTTCTTATCCACTCACACTTTCTTTTGATGAAAGAATAATACTGTCAACTTTTCTGTACAATCTGGTCATTATGAAAGGGCTTTTGAACAGCAATTTCTTTTTATGCCTTGTAGGCTATATCCATACCTCACAGGGAGTTCATCGCAATGAGTTAATTATTTCAAGCACAGTGCTACTTTATCCTATCTGAAAAGCACCCTCACTAGACCTGTCCCTTCCATTCCATTGCATAGCTCTCTCTTAGACAAGGCAACACGATACTGGTGGGCAAGCTGGGGTGAATGATAAAGTCGTCAAGACTGACTGATACACTCCCTGTGAACTCGTCAAAATGACTGCCATTCCCCATAAAACTACTCTGTGACTTTCGTTGACTTTTCCATTAGGCCCCTTCAACAAAACTTTTCTTAAACAACAAGCTATCGGTGACACCATGATGGTTAAGTCCTTGGTTTTTAAGAGATGAGGAGGAGGAAGAATTGGAACTTTGAGCACCATCTTGAGCCCTGAGTCAGAACCACTGTGCTCAGTGACTTCACTCCGGGTGATGCTTAGGCGCATCAAAATGTGTGACCCAGGCTCCTATAAAGATGGACGCCTGCCTGCTCTGTGGACCAGCCTCCTGCCTCGTGCCTCCTTTCACCGTTTGTCATTCTGTAAGTGAACAGCACAGTTTATGCACTGCGCCGCTGGTTTATAAGCAAGGTGACACTAATTTCTCACTTTTCTCTTGGTCCTGCTGTGACTAGCACTTACTGAATAGATTAGCTGTTCACTCTGTTAAGTGACAGCATAGAGAGATGGGAAGTCCCACACATCCTTCCTGGATACACATTTTTTTTCTCAAAAAAAAAAAAAGCAGACAAAAACGCATTTTTATTTTGTTTTAGAGCCTGCTTTCTCAAGTTGCCAGACCTGACTGCAAGTTGCTGAGAACCGGAAAGAGACGATGATATTCCCGTCTTTCCCATGCCATACCCCCTTCTCTTCCTGTCTAGTCTAGGCTTCAAATCTGTGTTCCTGTCTTCCTTGTCTTCAACATAGGTTTCAACCTTGGCTGAGCGTGTTCAAGGTTTAACAAATGGTGTGTGGCCCTGGTCTAAGTCCATTAGTGAGGTGCTGTCTACATAAAAAAAATCCAGGAATGAGTGGGACTCAGAACTAATGGAACACAAAGCAGGGACTGACAGGGCCCTCAGAATGGAAGACTTCTACATAGGAAGGAGAAAGCAGGTGATCCTGGTGGCCATCTTATGGCTTGGACAACAACCAGCCTCACCACAGGGCTGATGCTGTGGAAGGCAGAGTAGAGATGGAAGAGAAACTGAGTCCCAGATGGCCTCAATGGATGATAAAGAATTCCCGAGGACTTCTTTGGTTTCTGAGGTTGTTACGTGGTATTGATGACTTGAGTCACTTTCATCTGTGTTCTCTGTCACATGTGACCAGAGTATCCTGAGCATTTAGGCAACACCATGCTTATCTCCTCTACCACCATGGCTTCAAGGCCTATAATGATATGTCATACATATAGACAATCAATAGATATTTTTGAGTGAATAAATCACCTTGAGCTGTGTCCTCTCATTTTCCCAACTGACTAAATTGAACATACTCAGAAATTAACACACTATAGAGTACAACATATGGTGTCCTGAAACCAGATATACATTCACACGCTGAGTCCACATGAAGAGAATGCTGTGCCTTGGGGATACAGTAGCTTTTAATAGGGAAGATGAAAGGGATACAGATTCTGGCTCCGTGAAATAATCCAGGCACAGTTTTGGGTGCATTCACATAAATGTTACCCTCCAGTGAGCCAAAACCATCTCCCAGTAACTGCGGCACAAGGCACTATTTGCTGTGTGGGGGTCAGTGACGCTCAGTTTCAGATTTTTGCTTGTTTCCCCTAAGCCACATTGGGGTCAGTATTGGGGAACTTCACATGCTCATCCAGTCTTCCTAAAGGCCTGGAGTGAGAAGGCAACATCAAGTCTGAAGCTCCTAGTACTCTTCTACAGCAGGAGCTCAGCCATATGTCATCCCAAGGCCATGGGGTGGGAAAAAACAATAGGAACATTTGCCTCAGAGAAACAGTAATGTTTAATGTTCATGGTGCTTTTTCCTTCTTTTAAAGTTTAACTGATCCCAGCACTCGGGAGGCAGAGCCAGGCGGATCTCTGTGAGTTCGAGGCCAGCCTGGGCTACCAAGTGAGTCCCAGGAAAGGCGCAAAGCTGCACAGAGAAACCCTGTCTCGAAAAACCAAAAAAAAAAAAAAAACAAATAAAGTTTAACTGGAGCTAGTTTGCTGAATCTGTGAGTGCCGTGTGACCATGCAGGCAGCTGACTCTCTGCAAGAGTGTGTGCAGCCAACTCTTGAGGGTTGCTTCACTTGACAAGGGGCCTGCCTTAATGGGAAACACTGTCACATCTATTCATATTCCTTCTGAACTCACTGACGCAGATTAAGTTCAGCAACTCCCCTGCCCTTATGCTGTCCATCCCAGATTTCCCTCCCGCAGCACCTGTAAGGTGTAGAGAGCGTGTCCTGGTGAGTTTCCCTCAACACTGGGCGAGCTGCTCAACACCAGGATGTGGAGCGCCAGGCTCATCTGTAGCTGCATAGCCAGCTGCTCTGCCATTACAGGTGGTGAATGCAAAGACCTCATCCATCTCAACTTCGCACTCTGCCCTACAACGGAACGTGATGCCGGTGCAGTGCTGCTAGTATGGGCAATGTCTCTCATGTCCTGGAAGCAGAGCCACTGTTCAGAAGTAGGTTCGTGTCACCATATGAATCTCTGTCTGTCCTTGCCCTGTAGTAATTATGCACATGATTAGACATTTCCATCCCAGTGGGTGCTAACCAGGGTTTGATCATTTCCTTTGCATCGACAGCCAACTTAGAACTGGACATTAACTCTATCTGATGGCAAGGGCAGAGGATAAGGATGGGCAAGGGAAGGAAGGAATCAATGGAGTAAGGGAAGGAGAGAGGGAGGGAAGGAGTGAGGGAAGAGGGAAGGGGAAGGAGGGAGGGAGAAAAGGAAGACAGGAAGAGAGTCGACTCATGCCCCTTTGGCCCATTACATTCCCCTTCAACTGTAATTTCTCAGTGTCTTTTAGCCCAGGTTTACTAACGGGCCACCTTTCTGGGCTTAGACCAGTGCATAGATGATTATCCCTGCAACTAAGATCAAACTAGTGTGTGTTGCAGGACTCTGGTGCTAGGGGGAGTCTTAGAGCTCCTGAACACCTTCTGATTCATGGCCTCCCTCCTGCCCTCATCAAGTTGACCCTGTTTCCATGCCTAGATCTCCACTTTGGATCCGTCTTCCCTGCCTTCAGGTGCTTCACCGACTGGAATCCCACTGAGGGTTCCAGTGCAGTGACTCCCAAGGCACCCCCCATCTTGTCTGTGTGGATGCCCCAGGAGTTATGCATGCACAGATGATGGTTTTGATAGGATCTGCTGCTAATCTTTATGTAGAGATGATGTCTCTGTCCCAGGCTCGTGTTGTGGATAGTTTTATGTCAACTTGGCACAAGCGAGAGTCATCTGAAAGGAGGGAACCTCACTTAGGAAAATGCCTCCATAAGATCAGGCTGTAGGCAAGCCCATAGGGCATTTTCTTAATTAGTAATTGATGAGAGAGGGTCCAGCTCACTGTGTGCAGTACCATCCCTGGGCTGGTGGTCCTGGGTTCTATAAGGAAGCAGGCTGAACAAGCCATGAGGAGCAAGCCAGTAAGCAGCACCCCTCCATGGCCTCTGCAGCAGCTCCTGCCTCTAGGTTCCTGCCCTGTTTGATTTCCTGCCTTGGCTTCCTTCAGTGATGGGCTATGAAGTGGAAGTATAAGCTAAATAAATCCTTTCCTCCCCAACTTGCTTTTGGTCATGGTGTTTTGTCGAAGTAATGGAAGCCCTGACTAAGACAGGTTCTGGTCTCACAGATACTTGTGTCTGCCCTGTCTTCATCCAGACATGTCCCAGCTGTTCGTTGTCCCTTCTAGAAAGAGCCTATCCATGCTGGGATGAACCTAAACCAGGAGTAAGTCTCATAGCCCACCAGGGCCTGCATTAAACTCTAGCTGGATCTGTTACCTGTATGATCCCATTCCCCAGGCCCTGAATCTCCCTGGCTGGATATCTGGAGCCTGGAGGTTGCAGCTGCCTCTTGCAGGCTGATTTTCCAGAGTTCCTCAGTGTACATCCCTGTTTAATCTTCAATGGTTAGCTACTGTCCTCAGAGGGAAAAGGAATCAAAAAGATGAAATCAGAGAAAATTTCTAAATCAATCAAAAGTAGATGCTCTTAGCAAGTAAAACAGGTAAGCCCTGTCCAATTAAAAAAAATTCAAATCTACAAATATAGAACAATTAAAACAGATTTACATAGATAACATTTACATACATATATATATAGTTGCATACAGTTTTACATTTATACATATTTTCATAATTTCTGTACTAATAGTTCCTAGTGAAATTTGATTATATTTAAGGTTTGGGACAGGGAAGGGCTCAGTTTTCTTTAAGGGGCTGGCCACTGGGAGTTTGATTATATCCTAGTGAGTATACAAGCAACACAAATATTGGACTTGGTATTTTTCTTTTCTTATCTTTTTTTGATGGGGGGAGGTCACAAGGGTGCGGAGTGGACCTGGGGAAAGACTAGATAGTATATGTGATTGGGGTGCATTATGTGAAACTCACAAATAATAAAAACATTATGTTGGAAAAAATTGAACATTCATACATGCACACATAGGCAGCACTAATAGGACCTAAAAGAATTATTTTTAAAAAGATCAACAATTAATAAATGGAACCTCAGGAAACTGAAAAGCTTCTGTAAAGCAAAGAACACTGTCAATTAGATGACACAGCAACTTACAGAATACAAAAAGTTTTTTTTTTTATCAACTCCACATCTGACAGGGGGCTAATATCCAAAATATATAAAGAACTCAAGCAACATCAACAAACCAAGTAATCCAGTTAAAAATGAGGTATAGATCTAAATAGCGAATTCTCAACAGAGGAATCTCAAATGCCTGAGAAACACTTGAAGAAATGTTCAACATCCTTAGCCATCAGGGAAATGAAAATCAAAACTACTTTGAGATTCTATCTTCTACCCATCAGAACTTAAGATCAAAAGCATAAGTGACACCTCATTTTGGAGAGGATATGGAGTAAGGGGAATACTTTTCCATTGCTGGTAGTAGTGCAAACTTGTACAGCCACTGTGAAAATCAATATGGTGGAATCTCAGAAAATTGGGAATCAATCTACCTCAAGACCCAGATATACCACTCTTGGGCATATATCCATCTTACCATAAGGACACTTGCACAAACTATGTTCATAGCAGCCTTCTTCATAATAGCTAGAACACACAACCTAGATGTCCCTCAACTGAATAATGGATAAAAAAATGTGGTACATTTACACAATGGAGTACTATTCAGCTGTTAAAACAATGACATCATGAAATTTGCAGGCAAATGGAAGGAGCTAGAAAAGATCATCTTGAGTAAGGTAGCCCAGACCCAGAAAGACAAACATGGTACGAACTCATTTATAAGTAGACATTAGCTGTTAAGTAAAGGATAACCATGCTACCATCCACAGACCCAGATAGGCTAAGTAACAAGGAGGGCTCAAAGGATATCCCTGGGAATGGGAAATAGAATAGATTTTGTGGGTGGACTGAGGGCAGTTGGGGATGGGAACATGAGCGATCAGGTTGAGGGGATGGAGGGGAGAGAGTACTGGGAGAGATAACTGTAATTGAGGGGCATTTGGGGGGCAATGTAGAAACCTAATGTAGTGGAACCTCCCTGGAACCTATGAGAGTGACCCTAGCGAAGACTCCTGGTAATGGGGGATATGGAGCCTGAACCAGCCATCTTCTGTAACCAGGCAAGGCCTCCAGCAATGGGTCTAGGACATCAACCCAGCCACACAACCTTCAATCTACAATCTGTCCTGCCTCCAAGACATGCTGGAGCAATGGTGGCACTGAACTTGTGGGAGTGGCCCACCAATGGCTGGTCCAACTTTAGTCCCATGCCACAAGAAGGAGCCCATGCTTGACATTGCCTAGATGGCCAGGAGCCAGAGGTTGGACAGCCCAGAGACCTAGGATAGAATAAAACATGACTGGGAAAGAGTTCAATGAAATGATTACTAATGATATTCTGCTAAACTCATAGATTGGTGCCTATCTCAACTGTCATCAGAGAAGCATCATCCAGTAACTGATGGGAACAGATGCGGAGACCCAGAGCCAAACACTTGGCAAAGCTAAGGGAACTCCACAAAGAAAAGGGTGAGGAAGGAGTGTAGGAGCCATAGGGGTCAAATACACCATGAGAACACAGCCCACAGAATCAACTAAGCAGGGGTCCTGAGGGCTCACAGAGACTGAAGTGAAAATCATGGATCCTGCATGGGTCTGAGCTAGGTCCTCTGCATATACAATATGATTGTGTAGCTGGGTGTTCTTGTGGGACTCCTAGCAGTAGAAGTGGGGGTATCTCTGACTCTTTTGCCTGCCCTTGGGACCCTTTTCCTCCTACTGGGTTGCCTCAACCAGCCTTGAAATGAGGGTTTGTGTTCAGACTTATTATAACTTGTTATGACTTGTTTGGTTGATATCCCTGGGAGGCCTGCTCTTTTTTTTTTGAAGGGAAATGAAGGAGGAGTGGGTCTGGGGGAGAGAGGAGGCTGGGGAGCGGGTACCAGGAGGAGCGGAACTGCAGTATGGATGCAGTGTATAAGAGAAGAATGAAATAAAGACATGGATTTGGAAATGAGATGGGAGATATGTTAGTGGATGGGGATAACTGGAGGGAGAGAGGGAGGTATAAATATGACCAAGACATATCATATATACATATGAAATTTTAATGCTTGATGCATGGGAAGAAAATCAGAGTAGAGCAAAATTATAAAAGAAATTTTAACAGCCTAGGAAAGGTGGGTTGTGCCATAGTTTCACCCAGCTGTTGTGATGATACGCCCCAACCAAAAACACCTTAGGGAAAAAGAGCTTTATTTCAGCTCATAATTCCAGCTTGGCCTATCATTGTGGGGAAGTCAAGGCAGGAAATTCAAACAGCTAGTCCCATTGCACCCACAGTCAAGAGCAGAGAAAAATGAACACATGCTCACCTGCTCACTTGATTGCATGCAGCTTGATTTCTCCATTCTCATGCCCGCCCTGCCTAGGGAATGGTGCCACCCACTGTGAACTGGGTCTTCCCACATCAATATACTTAAGACAAGGGGCCAGCCTAATGTAGACAGTCCCTCACTGAGACTCTGTGCTTGATTATGATTCTAGGTTGGGCCAGGGTGATAATTAAAACCAGTCATCACAGACTGAGATGTAGCTCAGAGCCTGGAGCATTCTGGGTCCTAACATGGGCCCTGCAGAAGCAGACATACAAAAAAAAAAGCCAACAAACAACTGTGATGAAGAAATCACTTCTAGTGAAGATGGTGGTGGGCGCTTGAGAAGTCATTTCAGATGTTTAATAGTAGACAGTGGCTGTACCCCTTAAATGGCTCCAAAGGACTCAAAAGGAATGAAAGGTGCTGATCAAGTTAATCAGCAGGATGGAGCTGTTTTGGGGGACAGCTTACTCCGTCAAGTTAGACTTATCCTAGAGCACCCAGGCAATGAGACACCAGAAGCTCTGTGGGTGTGTGTTATTGGTAGATAAACAAAACATTCGTTGAGGGAGTTTCAGTTTCATTCCAGATTCTTTCAAAATCGGTAAACTAGAAGCAAAGAACTGTATGATTAATGTGATAAGAAACCGCTCATTAAACACTAGCAAGCACCTTAACCAACACTAAATCTCCAGATTCCTAATCAGGCATAGAGGAAAAACTCCTTTCACAGCTTTGCAGGACTGTAGTCACTAAAATCACAACCAGATGATGACTATATTGAAGGGGGAAGAAAAGTTGTTTTCTGTGCAAACCTTCCTGAAGAGCCTAGGACCAGGTTTGTGTGTAGTTGGGGTAACGACAATGCTGTGGAGAAGCTTGAGGAGGGCCATGTGCTGCAGCAATGCTATCAAAAGCCCCCCCCCCCCCCCCGCAAGCATTCAGAGGAGCGGAAGCTTGTGCAAGTGTAAGGATGAAGCACTCCCAAGGGCTCCGAGGTAGATTCTGCCACCCGTTTGGCTCATTTCCAGGTCTTAATTCTCCTTGACATGGATGTGTCATTTTAATTTCAATTTTGGTAACGTACCATACACTCAAGTTAGAGGCCTTCATTTTATAATCTAAAAAGGAACACTTTTTACACACTTCTGAAAATGGGGGTAAAAACCTAAGTCAGTTAGAAGACGGAGCAGAGGAGCGGCACTTGGAATGGAACACTAATGTGTGTTAGGCATGTTAGCTCAAAGCCCTCTTGTGAGCTCTTTTCTTTAATGGCTCAGGCAGCCAAGCGTCCCTTCCAAAGCCTATTGTAGAGAAATGAGGGCTCTGCACGTCCCAAGCCATTGAGTTTTGCAGGAGGGGGAGACTCCCTGCTCTGGTCTCCAAGAGCACTGCCCCAGGAGCAGCTAAAAACCTGTACTGTCCTGAGCAATCTGGTAGAAAAGTCAGGCAGTCATGTGAGAGTGTTACAGGGCTTGAGAGTTGGTGGGGGATGAAGATGTGTGTTGCTGTCACAGACTTGCTTCCAGTGTTCGGTTCCAGGGTTTTTCTAGCATGCTCTGAAGAATTTTAGAATACTTGAGATCCATCCACAAACACACAAGAGGGCAAAACTTCTTTCACAATAGAACCAAGATCATATTTGCTTTCCCTGTGTTCACAGTGCTGGTACCTGTTGTAAATCAAGGCTGTGACCCCAAGCCACGCCACGAGTGTCTGCTCTCCTGCGGCAAAGCCATCGCTGTGTCTGCACTTAAGTTTTGGATGAAAGAGGAAAAGTTATTAATTTTATGAATGTCTACATTAAGCATGTTTCTTTTTACTATTCCGTGCGAGAAAATAGAAAGCACACAAGAGGCCCTTCAGCTGCACACCAGGAGGGTGGCTGTCTCAGTCTCTGGAAAGTGCCTGGTGTGCTGAGAGGCATTAGTCTGCATTCATGGTTACATTAGAACCCATTAGTCTCCTTCCAGTGGATCTTTCCCTGTTGTCCTGCTTTTTGTAACAGCAGTCGTCTGGAAATGCTGATCGTTTGAAAGATACTGGTTCCCAGAGTATGCAGGTCTTCCTGGACAGTCCACAGCTCTCTGCAAAGACATCTGTGTGCAGCCTGGTTTCCCTATGGACCATAAGTGATGGATGCTGGAGCAGGCATCAGGATCCAGAGCTCTTCTAATGAGAAACAAACAAAGCAAACTTGTATCTTGGGGTCCTCACTAAAGTTTGAGGTGTTGCTATGGCTACCATCTGGTCAAACCATTGTCCTAACCAGAAGGTTTTGTTGGCTTCCAGGGCATGATGGCCACTTCTCTTTTGGTCTTGGCTAGCACCATGCTTCCCAATTTCACTGTAGAGGCAGATGGCCTGGGGCGATGGCTGAAGCGAAGATACTGATGCAGGATGTGTGTGTGTGTGTGTGTGTGTGTGTGTGTGTGTGTGTGTGTGTGTGTGTATGTTTTGCATGTGCGTGCATGTATGTACATGTGTGTGTTGTGAATATATATGCATGTGCATGTGTAGTGCATGTGCACACATATATGTACTCCTTATTGTCTAGCAGGCCCCCTGAAGCTGTCACTCCAGCCGTGATGCACTCCACCTTAAGAAGCAGTTCCTCAGCTCATTTACCAATTACCACATGACTCAGTCTTGTGCCATTTCATTACGTCATTTCTGTTATTACTATTGATGCCAACGTCATTGCTGTCAGGGCTTATTATTGTTTAGCTTCATTTTATGTGTATGCATGTATGTATGTGCACTATATATACATATATACATATATATGTATATATATATACATGCATACATGTTTGTGCACCATGAGTATGCCTATGCCTGCAGAGGTCAGAAAAGGGTGTTTGATCCCTGAAGCTAGAGTTTGGATAGTTGGGGACTACCATGTGGGTGCTGGGAACCAAATTTGGGTCATCTTCAATATCATCAAGTGTTCTTACCTGCTGAGCCAACTTCACGGCCCCTTGTAATCATGACTATAGACCATGCATATGTCATTATGGTAGTCCAGACACCAGGCTAAGAATAAATTTTATGGGTAGCATTTCCTTCAGTGCCTCCAGCACTCACCTGGGGAGGTCCCATGGGGTGGTTCCATGAGGGAGGTCCCGCAAGGTAAGAAAGTACAACTGAGACTGAAGACAAGTAATTAGTTGTCTAATCCTAGAAGTCCAAAGCTATACCCATGTGGACTTACTTTAATTCTTTTTGTTTTGAGTTTGGTCAGGTCATTCTGACAGTACTGTCCATGGCATCATACATTCTAGCCAAGCCACTTTATAACCAAGTTATATGCCAAGTCATAATTCTTGTTTATTTTCTTCTTTTGACAGACTCTTGCTTTGTAGTTCAAGCTGGCTTCAAATTCATAATCCTCCCTCACAGTCTCCCAAATGCCAGAATTACAGACATTCTACCAGCCCATTAGTTATAATTTTTGTCCATTTGTATTTGCCCCATCTTGCTATTTAGATGATGTATTCCTTATCATTTAAAGGCCATAGTGCCTACTTTACTAGCTTTGTGGGCAGAATCTAGGCATTGTCTTTTTTATACTTCCCTCAGTAATCTAATCAGAGATTGCAATGGTTATATATCACCACATTTATAATATATATTTTATAAATATAAATATACATATATAATTTATGAGTAAAGAATCAACATGAATGTTCATTCACACAGCACTGGGATTCCATGGCTGTGCTGTTCACAAAGGGTTTTTAAAAATTTTTTTTTTTATGTCAAATGGTGAACTTGATCTGGGATGATGAGTTTTTATACCCTTTCTTCAGCTTCATAAGTCAAAATATAATGTTCATTCTTTCTTTTAAGTGTGTTTCAGAGGCCCCAAGATTGTTATATATTATGCTTTTCTTAATCAGTATACATGTAAAAATCAGGAACTTACACAGAAGACCAGACCAGTAGTTCTGAATGTAAAGCCTCAGGACCAGCAGGACAGTGCTGGGAAGATGAGCAGATTGCAACTGTCTTGGAGGGAACAGACAATGTTCTAGAGAAAACAGTCTCTCATTATCTACCGGGCTACTGAAACAAAGAACCCCAGAGAATTGGTTTCTTCATAAATCTCACATTGGGAGAAAGAATAGGCTGAACTCTGGTCCAGCCAGTGGAACTTGTCACCCAGGAAAAAAATGACACATGGTCATCACAACTTATTAGACCAACTTTCAGGAGAGACTGGAACAAAAACAGAGATAGGTCCATGATAGGTGAGGTCATACCCTTACAAGGACTACTCACTTATACATACCTCTTGACCTCTATTGAAACCTAAACTTCCTGTCAATATCCTATGGATGTGGGAGGACAGGGTCATTGGATGTCTTTGTTCCTCTTCCCAGTGTGGACACACTGGCAAGTCCCTTCCTCAGCTTTTCACTACTCCTTATCCATTTAGTTGGCACAGTGAGGGTGGGTAAGTGGCTGAGCCCAGATCATCAGCACTGCCGGGGCTCAGACACTCATCCTAACAACTCCAATAACAGTAACCTGGGATTATGAACCTTCTCTTGCCTAAATTTCATTTTCTGTGGTGTTTTGTTATAGCAACAGAAAAGAAAGCAAGATAAGGGTCATTTACAGGAGTGTTGGCACCTTACTGTGGTTATACCACTGAGGAAAATGTCTCTCCCTTCCCCACCAACCATTAACTACGGATAAATACTCAAGTAGAGGTGGGAACTCATGAATGCCTCTGTAGTAGAATATTATTTTAAGGTGTGTTATTTTTGTTTATGTTGCATTTGTTTAGCTCTGTGAACTGTGTTACTGTGCCTTTCTCAAACATCTGATGGTCTAATAAAGAGCTGAATGGCCAATAGTGAGGCAAGAAAAAGGATAGGTGGGGCTGGTAGGCAGAGAGGATAAATAGAAGGAGAAATCTGGGCAGGAAGAAGAAAAGAGATGGAGAAGTGAAGAAGAGTAGCCAGAGAAGGAGGAGGAGGACTCCAGAGGCCAGCCACCCAGCTACACAGCAAGCCACAGAGTAAGAGAAAGAATTACAGAATTAAGAGAACAAGAAAAGCCTAGAGGCAAAAAGGTAGATGGGCTAACTTAAGTAAATCTGGCTAGAAATAAGCCAAGCTAAGGCCGGGCATTCATAATTAAGAATAAGCCTCCGTGTATGATTCATTTGGAAGCTGGGTGGCTGGCCCCCCAAAAGAGTAAAAAACCAAGAACAACATGTTTTTTTCCCCCATAACAGAATGTTGGGAAGCCAGATCTCATGTAGGCAACTACAGCTTCCATGAGTTCAAGAGTGCAGTGGACATGTCATCCCTCACAGTCCACATTTCACATCACTAACCACTTTCAGTGGGCTCATACATTATTTCTGCTCCATTTTATGTGCTGTTTCTTGAGATGTGTGTGTGTGTGTGTGTGTGTGTGTGTGTGTGTGTGTGTGTGTGTGTGTGTGTGTGTGTTGGGGGGCTGATATAGATCAGTTGTTTTCAACCTTCGTAATGCTGCAACCTTTAATACAGTCCCTTGTGCCACAGTGACCCCCAACCATAAAATTATTTCATTGCTACTTTATACCTGTAATTTTGCTATTGTTATGAACTGTAATGGTATGCAGGATAGCTGAAATGTGACACCTCAGAAGGGGTCGCAACCCACAGGTTGAGAACTACTGATATAGACGTTATTAGCCCTCATAGTGCCAGAAGGTGCTCAGCCTTAATATAAACATCAGAACATCTTTTCTTAGAGGAGTTTCTTAGTGGCCAGGTTGAGGTTTCTGCTGAGAGTGTGAGCTAGTCTGCACTTCTGTTGCATATTTTTCCTTGAGATAGGTAACAGGGAAAGCAGAGAGAATTGGTCCAAGAGGATGTGTGAGAGAAAAAGCTAAATGAAACTAGGAAATGACAGTGGGAAACACAAGAAGAACAAAAGGAGCCCTTCAAAGTTGAGTGCCCTTGAAAGTTACCTCCTCCTATTTTTTTTTTTTTTTTTGGCAGCTGAGGGTCAGCTCTGCCTTTTCTCTTGGAGCTTTATCAGGAAGGCCAAGTTCAGTGTCAAGGGAGAAGACAATAGCCCCAATCAACATTTGTATAGACTTCTAAACATTTACTGGGTTTCTGTGCTCACATTAAATCCTTTTATTCTCTCTATAGCCCAGTGAGGCAGATATTATCACCTCACCATGATAATGATACCAAGGCTCAAAGCATCTTGTCACTTGTTCAAGGTCGTTAGTCTCTGAAGCAGATTGACCAACAAACCCATGGTCTCCGATCCTCCTACTCTTTCTGTAGGTTAATGGTGTGAGACTCTACACATGAGACCAAAGCGCCTGGGAATGAGAATGCTGTGATTTATCTCTGAATGCCCATGTAAGCAGTTAGCCAATGTTTATTTAACACTTAGCATAATTATTCTTCACGATGTTCACTACAGTTCCTTGAATTTCTAGAGGCTGCTTTCCATACTCTGCTCATCCCTGCCATGAGTGCAGCTCTTATATGTTCATGTTTACTAAATAAGTAGCATTCTTATGGAGAACCAGTAAAAAACCCTATTGCCTGTTGGTTTTAGACCTATTTCCAACAGGTACATTTGTGTGTATCAGCTCTGCACTGGGGTAGAGGGAGATTAGATTGAAAAGTAGATGCTACACTTATGTCCACTCTTACCCTAACATTTGATCAATAGTTTTTTCCCTTCCCATCTTACTATTGTTTTTAGCATAAAAGGAAGAAGATGGTCGAGATAATCCCTGATAATCCAGCTCACATGAATTTCTGTGCCATCCTCTTGCTTTTATACCCATGCTAGATGGAGAAAAGGAGGGTTTTCCCCTTATCACCCTAAGTCCCCCTGTCTTTGAAGCAGGGAATTTGCACATAAGTTTATGAATGACAAAAATGTGTCAACATAAACCAAAGTCCCCTGTTCCTCATTTCCAACTCAGTTGCCATCCTAACGGCACCTCTCTGGAGATTTAGGAGTCATGACTTTCTATAGCAAGATGGCTCTTGTCTTTTATCCCCAATGTAGGTGACGGCTTCTTTTCATCCCATTGGTGGGAGTGTGACTTCACAATCTGACAAGTATTGTGAACTATTTGTTTACACTGTGTGAAGATGTGTCACTGTGATTGGTTTAATATGCTTGTTAAAAATGAATAAGTAATAGTTGAGTGGCCAATAGCAGGGCAGGAGAGAATAAGCAGGACTTCCGGGCAGAGAGCGGAACTTGGGAAACATCTAGGCATGAGAGAGACGGCAGCGGGACACAGAGGGACCTGGACATACAGAGGGGAAGAAAGGTAAAAATCCATGTGGCAGGATGTAGATTAATAGACACAGGTTAATTTGAGTCATAAGAGCTAGTTGGGCCGGGCGATGGTGGTTCATGCCTTTAATCCCAGCACTCGGGAGGCAGAGGCAGGTGGATCTCTGTGAGTTCGAGGCCATCCTGGGCTACAGAGTGAGTTCCAGGAAAGGCGCAAAGCTACACAGAGTAACCCTGTCTCAAAAAAGAAGAAGAGCTAGTTGGGAACAAGCCTAAGCTAAAGGCCAAGCTTTCATAAGTACTAAGTCTCCGGGTCATTATTTGGGGCTGGTGGCCAAAACGAAAGCCCGACTACAGACATGGTTGTCTACTTAGTTCAAAGGGTAAGGTTCTGGAAGTGTAATTCTTTGCTGGACTGGCTGCCTTTGATAACAGACAACAATGCTCCCTACACAGCACTGTATTAAGAATCTCCCTGCAGAGTCACACAAGGGTCAGGAAATGCCTCCACGTGTGTGGAATTTGGCAAAATCCCAGTGTATCTAATGCTACAAATTGGGCCACACTTCTTGTCCCTTTCCCACGTCTCATTGATAAAAATGGATAACATTTAGCATGGGTTTACCATGTGCCCAGCATTTGGCATATATTATCGGTAATCCTTTTTAAATCCAGGCAAGATCTAGTGATTCCCATATTACTAACAACAGAATTTGATTTAGAAGGAGTGTCTAGCTGGTTCCAGAGCTGAAACTGTCTTCAGGACGGCTTAATTCCAAACCATATGCTTTTCCTAAGATAGCATTCTGCTTCAGTGTCCTGCCTGCTTTCTGTCTGTAATTAACATTTCTGAGGCCAAGGCAGCTCATCTCCAAGATAAATCAGCAACCAGCAAATGCCTCTTCCCTGGAACCCAAATCATCTCTGCTCTGGTCATTACCCAAAGCTCTTTACCCCTCCCTCCTGGGAGGATGCTGAGCTAATCCTGGACAGGCTGCTTAGGAGCTTTCAGAATGATCCTCACAGGCTGGTGTCGTCATTGGCCTATTCCTAATGTGTTTTTCATAATGGATGGTATCCAGAAATCGCAGGAATTACTTAGGCAGCTTCTGTTCATTTCTGTCATTTCATCTCATGGGTGTACACACATGAGCAAATACATTCACACCCACACGCATGCCTACATGCACACATACAAGCACATGTACACACATATGCACACTTATAAACACACACATGCTTAATTCCACATAATTCCTGATTTTAAATAGCAATATACTCTAAAAGAGGACTAGCCTGACATCTTGCTTCTCTTTTGGGAAGTTAAACCAAGGCTGTATGAGTTTTCCTGCTTAGATAACAGAGGATGACTGGAAGGTAGGTCTCCTGACTCACCATTAAGACCTCTTTCAAGGCACCATGGAATCTAGAAGGTACCTGAGCAGCAGGTGAATAACTTCAGCTTTTCCCTACTCCAGTTGAATCAACAGCCAACACAGATGTAAGATTTTACCACCGCAGGGCAGCTTCCGGCTAATGATGAAGGTTAATCTAAAGCCCACTCTCCTTTCGCACACTGACCAGTACTGCTTGCTGTCAGCCAGATTGGTTAGAAATCCAAACAGCACAAGGCAACCATCCTGCTGGCTCGAGACAGGCATCCTGCTGGCAAGCTAAACACTGAGAAGCAGTCACATTTTATCTTGTCTGAAAACAAACATTCAGAAGCCGTAAAGTCAAAAACTTATGCACCCACAGAGCAAAGAGTGTGGGGCTTCAGCTGAGACGGTGTCCCTCTTCTGCCATTAAGAATTTAAAAGTTAACAGAAAATTGGGGCTGAAGGAATGGACACAGTTGGATTGAGCTTGAAGGGCAAGCATTCTCTTCCCTGATGAGAAGAGATGAGGGCCACTGTGAGGGTCAGCTTTAATTATCAACCTAACACAACCTAGAGTCACAATCTAGAGATGAGAGCGTTGATGAAGAATTGCCTGCGTTGGGCATGTCTGGGACAGGGGCATTGTCTTGGCTGCCTTAATGGATGTGGGAAGACCCATTCTAACTGTGACCAGCACCCTCCGGTAGTGGTGCAGAGAAAAGGGCATGGACGAAGGCAAAGCTTTTGGCTATCATTTTTCCTTTGCACATTTGACCTCCACACTCACGGGCAAGTTCATCCACCCTGCTTCTGCCTCTGCGGAGTCTGTCTCCGATACTAGAACCAGCTTTTCCGGGTTTCCAGCATGGACTGAGGATCCTGATGATTCTGTCATTGATGTTGAAATCAGCTTCTTCAAGCTTCCCACGGGGACTGAAGACGAGCCGCTCTCCTGCAATCTTCCAGGCTCCCTGAGTCAAATTGGGATTGGTGAGGCATGTGGCCTCATGGACTGAACAACCACACGCTCTTGGCTTCTCTGATATGAGATAACCATTGTAGACCACTCCAATCACTCCAAGCCAGTCTAAGAAATCCTCTTTTAATATATAAACATTCAATTGTTGGTGCTCCCTGGGAGAACCCCAACTAATACAGAAATTGGGACTCTAGCTGTGATAAACCCAATGGTAGCTTTTAAGCCTACTGGGTTTTTTTTTGTTGTTGTTGTTGGAATGTGGAAACAATTGGCTTGTTGGGTTGGAAAAACCAGTAGATGCTGGAAGCGGATCTCGATGGGATAGTTAGGTGGAGCTTAGAGGATAAGAATGCTTAGAGAAAGTGGACAGTTGAGGCTTGGCTTGTAGAGTTTTAGATAGGAACAGCAATTGTATCACAGCTGTATTGATATATTACAGCTGTTCACGTGAAGCCTTTACCAAGATTCTCTGTGTGCTGATCAAGCTGGGGCTGAAGAAGTGGTTGTGATTAGCGCTACTCAAGTGAAACCTGCACTTCCTTGGGACAATAGGAATGTGCTACTCCAGTGTCAGCACGCAGGGGCGAATACAAGGATGGTTCAGGGGGCTGGTCTACATCTTCAGCTGGCAGCAGAATATGGCAATGTAAGCATCATCCATGCAGTACTGCTTGTAAGACATTAAAGATGCAAGATTGAGGGGGTTATGGAGAGCAACCAAGGCCTGGGACTCTGTCACGTAGTTGGGATTCTAATAAAGAAGGCCTGAGAGGATGCTGGTAAAGGGGAAATCTCAACCACAGTGGAGACTCCAGGATATCAGAGGTGTCAGGACCATAAAATTTCTGTCAAGGAGAGCTGTGGGTGTAGAGTGGGGCTAGCCTAAGGCCAAGAGAAGAGCTGTGTGGGCTGTAGGTGGCAGAGCTGGAGGGCATGCCCTTTGATGCCAAGATTACATTATGGGCCCAGATGTTGGACATAGGAGCAACACAATTCAGCATCTGCACTAATGGCTTTGGTTTTGTTTTGATCAACTTGGGCCTTGTAAAGCACGATTCTTCTCTAGAATAAGAATATTACTTTGTGCCATCATAAGTTGGAAGCATATGAATTGTTTTCATTTCACAGCTCACAGTTAGCAGACTTTGGACTTACAAAATGTTGGGATTTTCAGAGAATGTTATCAGTTAGCATCCGAGGCCTAGGCAGAGATTTCTCCACTTTGCTGTAATCTGATTTACCTATCAATGAATTCAACAAAAGGGTTTGATTCATGACGTCCTTTGTTCTGTTATTATACAAACTTCATGCAACTGGAACTATGTTGAAGCATGGAATTTGGGGCAATCTAAATCTGGGTTCCTGAACCATGACTGTAACAAAACTTCTTTTTCATAGCTGAAAAATGGTCCATTGTGCACGTGCATTTTTCTCATCTCCTCCTCTATTGTTGGATGCAGAGGCTGGCTGGCTGCACGATTCAGCTATTGTGAGTGGTACCGCATTAAACATTGATGTGCAAGCAGCTCTGCACTTTGCTGACTTGGGAGTCCTTTGGGAAAATGCCTGGGAGAGACGCAGATGAGTCACATGGAAGATCTACTTTGGGTTTTTGAGATGCATCCATACTGACTACCCAGTGTCTCAAGTAGCTTGCTTCCCACCCTGGCCCGTGCAACTTTTCTTTCTGAACAATTGAATCAAGCTTCCTGGGGCTTAGCTCCTGTTTCACTTCATCCTTCTATCTTACCCATGTCAGATAATCCTTCCCATTGGACCAGTTCAGTCTCATACTCCTAAGCTGCTGTCTTGTTGGGGAAAAGCACAAGCATTTGGTTTTATCAGTTGGGTCCATTCCAAATCGATGATTTTTCACAGTTTTCTTCATCATTTCTATCTGGCTTCTTACTACAGTCTCTATAATAGAATGCTCAAGTATGTATATAATTATAAATTATAAATTAGATAGTACTGTCTCCAAACCCAGAAGGAATTTTATGATTCAAAGTCAACAACTGAATTGCACTCTTGGTATTACTAGGCACAATCAGAAGTGACAATAATAAAGCAAGACAATATTTATGGTCTGATATTCTAGTGGGGAGAATGGAAACAAGCATGTAAGAGAAACTGTGAAGGTTCTCCTGTCTTAGAGAGATTCTAAGCAAGACTCCATGATATTGGGTACAGTATGACTGCTAGGGAGCTCTGAGCTAAGCACAGGTTCTGGAATCCTGGAGAAGGGGACGGCTTTGCAGTGCGTTAAGTATTGCCCAGTTATTTCTCAAAGGAGGGGGGAAGGGAAGGGAAGGGAAGGGGAGTGGAGGAAGAAGGAAGGGAAGGGAAGGGAAGGGGAGGGGAGGGGAGAGGAGAGGAGGGGAGGAAGAAGGAAGGGAAGGGAAGGGAAGAGAAGGGAAGGGGAGGGAGAAGGAAGGGATGGGAAGGGGAGGGAGAAGGAAGGGAAGGAGAGGGAAGAGGAAGGGAAGAGAAGGGGAGGGAGGAAGAAGGGAAGGGAAGGGGAGGGGAGAGGAGGGGAGGGGAGAGGAGGGGAGGGGAGAGGAGGGGAGGGGAGGGGAGGAAAGGGAAAGGAAGCTCATAGAGATCTGCCTGCTTCTGCCTCCCAAACTGGGATTAAGAGTGTGTCCCACCATGCCCAGCTGAAGATGACTATCTCAGTTACCTTTCTATTGCTTTGATAAGATATCATGACCAAGGCAACATATAGAAGAAAGAGTTTATTCTGCACTTACACTTTCAAATGGTTAGAATCCATGACCATCATAGTGTGGAGTGTAGCAGGAAGCAGATAGGCATGGCACTGGAGCAGTAGCTGAGAGCTCACATCTTGACCCACAGCACAAAGCAAAGAGAGCTAACTGGGAATGGATGGGCTTTTGGAAATCTCAAAGACCACCCCCAGTGACATCTCTTCTAACAAGGCCACACCTCCTAATCCTTCCCAAACAGTTTCACCAAATAAGGACCAAGTACTCAAATCTATGGGCCTCATTCAAACCACCACAATGACTCTTTAATACACCTTTAATTTTGGTCAGCCTTTTCCTCTATGACCTTCCATCACTATAAGGCTCACCCCCTGTATTCCCCAATCTACTTTCATATTATATGTGCTCTACTACCCCATAGTAGACATTGCATTTAAACCAATCAATATAGACCTTTTAAGTGGTGAGTTAAGGCCATTGGCACACAAGCTTATTTTCAAGGAGGGCTTACTTACTATTATTTATTATTTGGTTTTTCATTCTTCTGCCTGGTTTACTCTTAGTTCTTCTTCTGGTGATCTTGGGCAAATTTGCTGATTTGCTGTGTTGAACATAATCAATTCCTTCCAAATTCTCCTTTATTCATCAGTTCCTGTCATAAAATTTTATCTTTCCTGTGTCCTTGTGAGTGAAACTGTCTTCCTTTGTCCTCTGTGTATAGTGTTCCCATCAGAATTTTCCAGAATGCTCTCTGTGCTTGTCATGAGATATTTCTTCATCAATTTTAGTAGATAGTTTTGTTGGGAAAAGCAATCTTGGTTGACAATAATTTACATTTAGGGCTTGAAAAATACACCATGTTTTAACCTGAGGGTACACTCGGTACTCTAATGTAGCTATCTCTCTATTTGAATCAGCATTTTCCCATACAACTTTGAGTATTGTTTCTTTGCTTTTTTGTTCTTTTGTTTTTTATTTGGGGGGAGGGTATTTCTTTTGTTTTGTTGTTTGACATCTTGACTGTGATGTATTGTGGAGAGGCTCTTCTCCAGCCATGTTTATTTGGAATTCTAAATGCTTCCTTTTATTTGAATGTCTGTTTCCCTCCCTAGGTTTGGAAAGTTCTCAGTTATAATTTCATTGAATGGATTCTTTAAGATGTTCTATGTTATCTCATCTCCCCCAGTTCCATGGAATTTTAGCTCCGTTATCTTTAAAATGCTCACTGGTCTGTCTTTCCTTTTCACGTGTCTCTGTAGGTTGCTGTATGAACCTCGTCTACCTTCCTGAGATGGTTAGCTCTTACAGTTGTCTTGCCTGCTGCTGATGCTTTCTGCTGTCCCCCTCCCCCTGCCCAATTGATTAATTCTTTCATTTCCAGAATTTCTGTTTTTTTTTTCAGTTTCTTAATTACCTTGGTAAAATTTTCCTCCAAGTTATTGATTCTTTGTCTCTTTGAGCTTTTTGTTTAATCATTGGTCCTTTGAAAAAGTAAAACTCTCAGGGCGTTTTCTGGCATCCTAGCTCATTCAGTTTTGTTCGGCAGTACTGAGAAGATGTCAGGTTGAGGGAAGGTGAAGTGTTGTCTGGTATTTCCTCAGTGTCCTTGTGTGCTGTGCACCTGTTGGAGTATGTATGTGTCCTCCAGGTCTGTTTCCCCCTCCATCCACGGTGTCTGCCCGTTGTTTGTTTGTTTGTAGGAGTCCCCATAGTTGGTTGTCTTTACTTGGCTAGGACACAGCAGTGACAGCTGTAATGATTTGCCAGAAGTCCCCACATCAGCTGTACATTGTGTCTGACGAAAGACAGACCCAAGAGCCTTGACTAGCAGACATGCCTTAACACACATAGTGTTCTTCAGCTGTAACCCCTAAAAGGTTTGCAGATAGAGGTACTAGGGTCCTGGCTGGGGAACTATGTTTACCCTTTGTTTGGGGAGCTAGTGGTTGGTATCAATATTTAAGGAGAGCTGTTATGGTGGCAAGAGAAAACAGAGTAAAAAAATCAAAGGGAATTTTTATGGATTAGACGGATGAAAGGCAGTATTGAAAATATTGAGTATTATGCTTGAGAAGATACAGACAGACATAAGGGCCTCATCTAACAGGACATGCTTTAATATAGTCAACTGAATATTTAAAGTAAAAAGTACAGATCCTAATGAAACACAACTTTCTTAAATTTTAAAAGACACATATTAGAAATAAATTGAAAATAAAAATTCAAGATTAAGAAAGCATTTAAACAGCAATGAGCAATAAAATAAAAAGGCGTTGTCTTCTCAGTCAATGTGTTTTCTTTTGGTTTGAGGGCTCTGCTCCTCTGGTTTACATCAGGACACAGTACCAAGCTGTCACAGTCTTCTTACAATCTGACATGCGCTCCCTGCCACAGCTGTGGTTGGAGGGACTCTCAGCTTACCATGCTTCTGCTGCTAGCTCCACAGTCTCTGCCTGCATCTCAAGTCATCACAACCCGTGTGCATTCTCTCTGGGGTTCCAGCAGACCTCTTCACCGCAGGGCATAGGTGCAGGGAGTGGGATGCTGCGTGGTCCCAAATCTGGCATCCCTATCCTTTCTCTAGATGATTTAAGGTAGGTTGGATTCAGCTTCAGTCAAGCTTTGAGTTCTTCCTCCAGTCTGGTCTGTCGGTGCCATGGTTAGGTCATTCACTCGTCCCAGCAATGGAGTGAGAGGGGCATGGTGGGCTGAGGAAATATCCAGACTTCAGATTTAGGTACCCTCTTCTAGCTCTTGCCTAAGTTTTCTTGTGACCCAATTTCCCTTTCAGCATCTGAGTTTAGCCTTCAGTGTGGGTTTGGGGCAGCAAGAACTACCTGTCTGCAACTCCCATCAGGATAGATGCTCCACAAGTTTGTGTGGGAGTGTGTGTGTGTGTGTGTGTGTGTGTGTGTGTGTGTGTGTGTGTAACAGAAAAGCCATTGTACACACTGTTTCTCCCAGCTCTTGGGTTCAATTCAGCAGCACAAAAAGAAATGGTTGAGGGTTCATATATAGTAGAAGTGAAGCCAGGAAAATTAACGTGTTATAACTTTACGATGCTCTATGAAATGTTCATGGTAAGAATAAGGAGAGTATCTAAAGGATATACACAAGAGAAAACAAGGAAGGACTTAAAACATTTTAGTCCCCAAACTTAAGTAAATGCAGTGAAACAGGGACCGAGAAACAAGGATGCCTCCACACAGTAGAAAACAGTAAACACCACACTCTCTTCTTAACAGGAGTTATTTCAAATGTAAAAAAAAGGAAACAAAGCTACCCAACCCGGATGTTATCTACAACATCTCAGCTTTCTCTACAGAGACACGAGACATAAAAAGTGGAAGATGGAGCCGGGCAGTGGTGGCGCACGCCTTTAATCCCAGCACTCGGGAGGCAGAGGCAGGTGGATCTCTGTGAGTTCGAGGCCAGCCTGGGCTACCAAGTGAGTTCCAGGAAAGGCGCAAAGCTACACAGAGAAACCCTGTCTTGAAAAAAAGAAAAAAAAAAGTGGAAGATGGAAAGGGGTTTGTGCAAGCAGTAACCAGAAGAACATTCTTGGGCTGCACTAAAACACTGTTTCCAGGAAACAGAGAAGGCTGCTGCATATTCACAAAAGGCTCAGGGAAGTAAGGACACACAGCATTAGAGTTATTTACACCTCTAATACTTGACCGTCAAAATGGAGAGAGCAAAAAACAGAACGGAAAAGGTAGAAGGACAACTCTAGAACATAGTCGAAAGTTCTAGAACCCAAGGGTGCACTAACACCCTTGAACATCAGAAAACCTACTAAATAATAGGCATGCTACAGTGTTCTTCTCCACAGCCCACTGCATAGTGTTCACTGGTGCCCCTGGGGCAGTGTCAGAGAACACTTGGCCCCATCTGAAGGCAGTTTCTTCATGCACAAGCCTCAAACCTCCAGACATGTTTGCATTTCTCCCAGGAGGCCCCTTTCCTCAAAAGACTTCTCATAACACAAACCTAAACATCTTCCCAAGCTAGCTTGGGATGAGAGGTGCTGGGGTGGTTGTGTAGAGGACTGTGGAGGCCTCAATGGTGTGTTCCAACCACCCTTCACCACTGACTGAAGTCCCAGTAAATACAGAGCCTTTAATATGGAGTGATTTAATATTAAATTATTACTAAATACAGAATGTGGCTGGGGGACCATAGTTCCTTGACTATTTCCTGGTATATATTTATTTTTAAATTACCTGACATTTCTAAAGCAATTATAATTGTTTTGCTCTGATTTTATGAGACAGGGTCTCTGTGTAGCCCTGGCTGTTCTGGAACTTGCTACCTAGACCAGGCTGGCCTCAAACTCACAAAGATGTGCCTGCCTCTGTGACCCAAGTGTTGGACCAACTTCAAACCTGTTCCAATCATGAACATGACAGAAGTCCCTCGTCCTCCCTACATGCACAGTACTTTTTAAATTTGTATTACTGATCGCTGATCATTCTTTACCCTTCATTACAAATTTTGGTTTATCATTTTCACTTCTTAGCAATTATTTTACCTATTTTTATATGTTTAAATTAGCCTTTAAAATGAAGCAGTTTCCCACTAAAAATGTCTTGAACAAAGGGTGATAAAACAATATATAACATTAACTGGACGATTGACATGTTTTGTGTGTTTTGAGATTCACTTCATGTATGTAGTTTTACACACACACACACACACACACACACACACACACACACACACACACACACACCCCACTCCAGATAAGCACTATTGATGTTCCCATTCTACAGATGAGGCAAAGATCTAAAGACACGGCCAAGTTCACATGACTGTAGTAATTTGAAATGGAATCCAAGTGCGGCATGTAACTTGAACTCCCAAGCTGCTATCCATACGTACAAATGCCCCTATAACAGGCAATAACGTGTGTCAGAGGTTCTGGGCCTTGCAAGCAGGACTTACTTTCTTTTATGACTTGGGCTTCTACAACAGATGACACCCTGGCTGGCACTCACGACAGGAATTAATTTCTCATAGCTCTGGAAGCCTCAGCTCAAAGTTGTGATGAAAGAGGTTCCATCCTCCAGGCCTCTAACGTTGGTGACCACCATCTCACCCTGTGCTCCCATGGCCTCCACCTTGTGTGTGTGTGGCTGAGCAGTAAGAGGCGAAGGAAACTCTGATCTCACGCTTACAAGGGCACTAATCTAGCATACTGGTACCCCACCACGTTATCTCACCCAACTACAATTAGCTTCCTAAAGCCTGCCTCTGACGCTCTCACACTGATGGCTAGAATTTCAAACTCTGAATTTTGAGAGGATGCAATCACTCCATCCATAACACTTAGAGTAAATGTAAAGATTTATTGTATTCTTCAATATATATATATATATATATATAATATATACATACATACATATATATATATATATATATATATATATATATATATATATGGGTGTGTGTGTGTGTGTCTGTGTGAATATATGCTGTGTGTGTGTGGTTGTGTGCAAAGATTAGAAGAGGGTATTGGATCCCCTGAGGCTGGAATTACAGGTGTCTTCGAGCCACCCAGTGTAGATTCTGGGAACCAAACTCTGATCCCCTGGAAGAGCCGTAATGGTCTGCCCTCAACCTCTGAGCCATCTCTCCAGCTCCAATGTCCAATACATTTTAAAACTTATTCTTTAACCTAGTTCTGCTGCATAAACAGAGAATAATCAAGAAATCACTTTAAATCGTTATCTCCTGAACTACAAAGAAGGCCATTATAGACTGGTTTGAAGATGGTCTTGCTCCATGTGCTGTTAACTTATTTGCTTACGTTTCTGTAATGAAAACCCTCCCACTTCACACAGGAGCTAGTTAATTTTTTCTGTGTGCCTTTATGTCCCCAATTTTAAACAGTTCTTTTCCTCTTAGTTTATCTAGTTCTACTCTCCTTAAAGATACAACCCCAGCTTTCTCCATCCATGAAGACCATTGCCAGAGTATGGATCTTGAGTGTGTCCCAAAGGCCACTGTCTGAATCCCCCCTGGAACAATGGGGAGGTATGGCTTAGTGGGAGGTTTTAGGTTATTGGGTACACCACAGTGGATTGGGAGACTCTAGTCTCCTGCTCATTTTTTTCTTTTCATTTCCAGCTTGTTGGTGAATCATCTTTCACCCTGTGCTCCTGTTCCATTGTCCTGCCCCACCTCAGGACTAAGTTGACAGAGCCCATCGGTCAAGAACTGAAATCACCAAGGTTGTGAGCCAAAATGAGCATTTCCTCTTCATAAGTTAAATAAGTAAAACTGATCAACACAAGCATGTCCAGATCTCAAGCCCCATAAAGGATATAGCATGTTCTACTTGATCTTATTCTTTACTTGTTTACTGGGTATTGTAGCTGGAGTTTTCTCCAGTCCTGCTCAGACCCAAATAAACACACAGATGCTTATGTGGCTCAGGCTTCTTGCTATCTGGTTTTTGTAGCATGAATCTTAAAGAGTCTTATTAATAAAGTCAAACCCAGGGCCAGGTATTGGGGTGAATGCTGCAAAATCAGAGAAGCAGAAAAAGCCACAGCTATCTCACCTTGTCAGTTCCTCAGCTGATCCTGTTTCCTCAGACTGGAAGCCTCTGAGTCCTCATCCAGAATGAATTTCAGCTGAACTGTTGCTAAAAGCTTACAAGCTAAACCAGGATCTAGTTCCTTGTCCTCACGCCTTAAATACCTTTCTGCCTCCTGCCATTACTTCCTGGGATTAAAGGCGTGAGTCGCTATGCTTGGCTGTTTCCAGTGTGGCCTCGAACTCACAGAGATCCAGGCGGATTTCTGCCTCTGAAATACTAGGATTAAAGGCGTGTGCTACCACTGCCTAACCTCTATTTTTAATATTGTGGCTGTTAGCCGGGCGGTGGTGGCGCACGCCTTTAATCCCAGCACTCGGGAGGCAGAGCCAGGAGGATCTCTGTGAGTTCAAGGCCAGACTGGGCTACCAAGTGAGTTCCAGGAAAGGTGCAAAGCTACACAGAGAAACCCTGTCTCGAAAAACCAAAAAAAAAAAAAAATATTGTGGCTGTTCTGTTCTCTGCCCCAGATAAATTTATTAGAATGCACAATATTTGGGGGAACACAATACCACCACAGTTTCTTATATCTTAAATTAACCCATTTCTATTAATCTATACCTTGTCACGTGGCTCATGGCTTACCGGTATCTTTACATGTTGTTTTTCATGGCAGTGACTGGCAGCATCTCCCTGCCTCTGCCTTCAACTTCCCAGAATTCTCCTCTCTCCTTGTCCCACCTATACTTTCTGCCTGGCTACTGGCCAATCAGCACTTTATTTATCAATAAATCATCCATGGCACTTGTTTTTCACTGGCCTTTAAAATACTATCTATTTGCTTATGTTTCTATAACGAAAATCCTCCCACTTCATAGAGGCTCTAGTTAAGTTTTTTTTTTCCTCTGAAGAGGTAGCTCAGTGATAGAGACTTGCCTAACATATTCAAGCTCTTGGGTTCTAGACCCTGTATCAGAAAACAAAAACAAAAACCCAAACTGAACAAAACAAAAAACAATAGATAATGGAATTACCCCTGGAATGGAGAAACTATACTTTCTTTTATTTCAAACGTTGTCCAGCAGGCATCACAGAAACAAACACACTCTCTGTGTGGGACAATCCCTGATGGAATTCTATGGGAAATACAAAGAGCCTGCAGGATGACTTGGAGCTTTGGCTTTCTGTGTGCAAGAACAAGACACAAGGTGGATTGCATTGATGTATGGCCTACATGGCAGACCTCAGTGCACATTTTCTATTGATACAGCTGGATGATAGGAGGCTGAATGAGATTAGTACTATTAAAAATCAACATTTCTTGAGAGAAAATTGGCTCCTCAAAAAGACAAAAAAAAAAAAAGCAGGAAAAAAAATGGAAGTGGTGTGTCAATAACATGACAGCATAACAATGCAGATGTGTCTATCATGAGAAGTGTCTAGAAAAGCCAGGGACAAGTTGGGACAGTGCAAATCCCATCTAGGTCTCTGTGGAGAAGGACACTCGGGCTGGATGGTCTACGCAAGCTGGCTTTTGTGTTCTTTCCTCTTAGCCCCATCTTAGTGGGTACCAGTCCAGGACCTTCCAGGAGCCCGTCATTCTCTCCTCTTGCCACTTGGGATGCTAACCTCACTGTCTGCTTCATCAAGGAAATGCAAATGAAGAGAAAGGCCCTTGCTAGCTCACCTGGCTCTTCCTCCCACCTCCTGAGGACTTCATGATAGCTGGGCACAGGCAGATGGTTGCAGAGTTCTTCTATCTTGACAGGAAGCAATCCCCAGCCCCACTTCCCCAACTCCTCTCTGACATTCCGTGCCAAACTGCATCGAACATTCCATTCTGTTTGTTCTGTCTTCCTCCTCTTATTATATGAGATGCCCATCTGGCTCACGGCATCAGTACTTTCCTGAAACTATCAATGGGCCTAAAGTTCATTTAAATGCATCTTTGGTTCCCAAGTCCTGTGGATGCTCCTGGCTATGAAGTCAAACGCTCCTGGGGACCAGGTCTAGTTTCTCTACATGACAGCCCTTCACGTTCTCCAGCTGCTTAATTTAAATCTCACTTTCCTCCAAGGCACAGTGACTCTAAGAAACCTTCCTCAGAGGACTGCCATGATGATTAGGTAAGGAAACGAGTCTAGTGCCTCTGCTCAACTCCTTTCTAGAGTGCTGCCATTTACCCAAGGCTCCTGACCGTGGGTTACCCAGCAGCCTTTGCTCCTGTGTAGAACTTCCTTCTTCCTAACTAGTCTGCTTGCCCTGCTTGCTTCCTATGTAGCTGATTATCTCTGTAGTGTTACAGAGCTCCATCCCCAAGCAGTGTGAACAAAGTGAGAAATGTAGAATTGAATCAGAATGAACGAGCTGAGGAAGAAAGACCTAGATGTTTTCTCTTACAATCTTTTCTCCTCAAATGTCACTGCCAGTTAAGAAACATTTCTGTGTGTGTGTGTGTGTGTGTGTGTGTGTGTGTGTGTGTGTGTGTGTGTGTGTGTGTGTGTGTGTGTGTGATCTGTAGGGGTAGATATTCCTACAAGTTGTATGATACCAAAAAAAAATCCCTCCTTTTAGCCCTTTTAAACCAATCCTCTGGGGTTGAAACGTGACACATTTTGTTTTGGTTTTGCAAGTCATGGAAAATTCCTGCCATAACAACCTATCCTTCTCAGGCATCACGCAGATGGGATTCTGATATTCTGGTCCTAGCCTGGGTGCGGTGTGCGGGTGATGTATGAGCAGCCAGAGCAAAACTGGGCCTTGCCTCTGCATCATCCTCAGCTCTACTCAACAAAAACCATGGAATGTTTGTGTTGCCCACCCATGGCCCACATCTCAGGTAAGGGTGTGGGCATTTTCTAAACCCCTACCCAAACACACAGGCTGCTTCCGGTGGATGGAGCAGGGCGGACAGAAGCATGCCGAACGGAAGCATGCCGAATGCCATCAGGGCACTGACACATCTGCTCTGCTACTTTAACGCGAGCTCCACATTTCAGTGCTTCTCTGATTTTCTTCTCTTCTCTTTTCCCTGTAGTCTCTGACAAGGATGTGAACAGCAAACTCTTAGGCAATCTGCACAGTTTGTGTCAGAGCCATACCTCACCTGGCCTCACAGCTTGCTTCAGAGGTATTTTGCCTACATCAGGATTTCCCAAACTATGGTGCATTTCAAGCAGTTTGTGCAATACATCCTTAAGCAGCTGAGCATATCAGAGCACTAGGAAAAGAATTCTGGACAGAAATCATGAGGCATGTGTTCTACTATCTGCTCTGACATGATCCATGCCATCAGAGCTTCACACACGCTGGTGGCTGTGAAGCCCTCCAGTTAACCAGCAATCAGGTGGGAAGTATTAATAGCATGACTCATATTGTTCTGTAAACGCCTTCAAATGAGCTGACATATACCTAGTGAGTCTGAGTCTGGAAACAGCAAAGAGGCAGCTTGTGTAAAGGTCAACATACAATTATAGGACAAATCAGCACGTAGTTTGTTTGGAAAACATACTCTGTTATTATTTAACGTATACAAGAACTTTGGCTGTATGCCTGAGCATCACTGCATGCAGTACCCACACATCCCAGAAGAGGGTGAGGGTTCTCCTGGAATTGGAGTTATAGCCCATTGTGAAGAGATGACTGGGTACTGGGCACTGAACCCAGGTCCTCTTGAAGAACAGCCAGTGCTCTTAACCGCTCAGCCATCTCTCCAGCCTTTGAAAAATGCATTCTTAACTCCCAAACCATATATATATATATATATATATATATATATATGTGTGTGTGTGTGTGTGTGTGTGTGTGTGTGTGTGTGTGTGTGTGTGTGTGTGTATGTATATATAAGAAGAAACAGAGGTCTAGGAGGCAGATTTGTTTTTCTGGATGAGTGGTTGTCCAGAGTCATTCAGGGCAAAAGCAAAAGCCTCAGAGCACATGTAATTACGCCTGAGCCAAACATTATTTATGATTACAAAATTCTATGGGGCCAGTGAGATAGTTCAGCATGTAAAGGTGCTTGCTGCCAAGGCAACAACCTTAGGATGCTCATGGGAGAAGGAGGGAACCGACTCACCAAAGTCAGGCTCTGACCTCCACGTGCACACCGACATGTGCATGTGTGATGAATAAATACAACACATGTTTAAAATTCTTCTGGGGTGAGATAAAAGTTGTGTGTCAGCTATAACATCATAAATCATAGTAACTCACATTAAACTCATTGCTGTCCAGTTCTGAACATGGCGCCACAACAAGTTCAGTCAGTATTTTAAAACATATTTTTAATGCATATGGGTGATGTGCCTGCATGTAAGTCTGTGTACCACGCGTGTGCCCATTGCCTATGGAGACCAGAAGAGGGCATCAGGTTCCCCAGAACTGAAGTTACAGATGGTTGTGAGCCACCATGCAGATGGTGGGAATTGAACCCAGCTCTTCTGGAAGAGCAGTGAGTGCTTTTAACCACCTAGGCATCTCTCTAGCCCCTCAGTCAGTCCACATATCTGCAAAATAACCACTTCCTACCCCTCCCCAGGAACTAACCCTCCAGCATGGAATATCAGTACAGCATGGGAGCACATAAATATTTTGCAAATGTAAGAGGAGAAAGAGGGTGAGGAGTTCAATGAAATGTTGTCTTGTGCATATCACGTAGCTGAATGAATTTATGAGTTCACAGCCAATCAATCAGTCACTTCAATCCAGCCAGAGTTCTGGCATAGATGGGCTAGATGATCTCAAGACTCCACCCCTTTACTGACTTGCTATTGGAGGATGATAGCTGCTGGGGGAGGGGGGGTTTACCTTTAAGGGTGGGACCACTGGTTATTTTCCTTCACTCCAGTGGGTGGCCCCACACCTGTATGTGTGTGTGAGTGTGTGTGTGTGTGTGTGTGTGTGTGTGTGTGTGTGTGTGTGTGTGTGTGTATGTGGGCTATCAAAAGACAATAATGATGAAAAAGTTGGGAAGAGAATGTACTGAGGAGATGTGGGGGAAGTTGGAAGGGGAAACGGGTAGTGGGTGTGATCATATTTCATTGGACACATGTCCTAAGTTCTCAATAAGAAAGAAAAAGCTATTTTCTAAGAAAAGTGCTGTGCGCCAGTGTACACACACACACACACACACACACACACACACACACACACACATACACACACACACACACACCCCAAAACACATTTTGTGACTATAGAAAGAATGATGGATTGTCCAATGTAAGTTAGGAAAAAGATTACAGTTCTGTTTCTCCTGCTAGAATCAGAGTGAAATACTAATAACCTCTCAGTGTTGGTCTGGAGATAAAGTGAATCTAGACAGAGCTCAGACATGCTATCATTAATTACTGAACCCTAAAATATGTGCACACATACTAAGTGAAAAATTAAAATTAAATAATACATTTCACATATTAATTAACTAGAAAATAGGTGTGATATAGGAAAAATCATGTTTCCTGGAGTGAAACAGCTTACACATATGGACAGAATGGAGTAGGAGAACTTTCAGTACAGGGTGGAGTACAGGTCTGGATGGAGCTTAGGATGAGTGGGAAGTGGGTGGGCAGATGGAGGGTGTGGCAATACTCTGTGCCATTAGTGATCAAAGCTTCATCAGTTTACTACACACTTGAATATTTAGGAATTCAACCCAAATTTAAAGACGTTACAGAAATCCACATATAGGATATTCAATGAAACAGTTATACACAAGTTACATTTTGAAAACGCTCTGTCTTCCTGTTGGGTACCCAACCACGTGGGCACACGTGTTACTTCATTTTATTGCTTCTGTGACTGAGATACCTGATAGGACCAACTCAAGGAAGGAAAGGGACATTTGGACTCTTTCCTTTTTTTTTTCAGAGGGGTCAGTCTATGGCCATTTGGTCCCATGAGCTAGGGCAGGACATTGTGGAGGCAGAAACATGTGGGAGAGGAGAGCGGTTCACTTTGTGGCCAACTGGGAAGCAGAAAAGCCAAGAAAAGGACCTCCAAGTACCAGTTCCCAGTGACCTACTTCCTCCAGCTACATCTCATCCCAAAGTTAACAAAATCCCCTACAATAGGACCACCTGCTGGGGGCCAAGCATTCAGGCACAGCTGCCTGCGTGGGCCAGCACTGTTTTTAGAGTGTGTAGTGTGTAATACATTCAAAATCACACCTTCCTCAACAATTTCGGTGTGAACAGTGAAAATATAATTCCCTAAAAACTAAAAAATGTATTTTTAATGAATCAAGGTTACATCCTTAAATATGCCTTAATATTCTCAAATATAATCAAGCTTACTGAAATATTAGTTAAGATGAACTCTAATTGATTAATAACCACATGGTAGGTTTGGAGCCAACTGCCAAGCTAAGAGATCTTCTCTGAAGATAAACAGAAGAAAAGGACACATGAGATTGAGAAGGGCTTCTGGAAAGATGATTATGATACCCCCCAAGGATTCTGATGAAGACTAAAAGGGCCTGGAGTGCTAGTGCTAGTATGAAACAGAATGAATACCATGGATATATATATATATATATATATATATATATATATATATATATATACCTGTCACTGGCTGACTACACTATGTTGTGACGCTCCAGAACAAATTAGAAACACATGATTACCCTCCTTGTCTAATCCATAGCCCATGATTAAATGGATGACAGTGGAATGAAAAAGAATTATGCAAACCCTGCCCCCCCCACAGCCCTCAGCCCCTACCTACCCCTGGTACCTACTGGCACAGATTGGGCAATGGGTTCACTGGAATAACAACTATCCTGTTGCATCATGTAACCTGGAAACACCTGCAGTTTCCTAAGAAGATGACAATGGTGCTGAGCTTTGGACAAAACACGGCATGAGGCTGCCAACCTTGAGCTCTGGTGATGATGGAGCCTTTGTGAGTTATCCACATGTTCCCCAGATCTTCCAGGGTTCAAGGGATGCAACCATTTGACGAAGCCTTACCAGCTCCATGTTAGGGCCATCCATGTGCACAAAGAGACATTGTCTTGCTGTATACATGTGCTAACTCCCTTCCAAACCCTTCACTCTGCTGGTGCAAGGTCCGAAGAGAAATCAGTCATGTGTGGTGTTAGTTAGTTCTGAGAGTTAGAGGCACTCCGAATACTTTGCAAAAGGATGTGACGGTCTTGAAAGCCACAACAAATCTGCCCATTTCCTTGTCTCCCCTGTGTTTGCCAGGGCAGAAGTACTGCATCTGCAGAGTCAGTGTTTCATGGAGCAGTTCTGAGCATTACAGATAACCTTCCAAGCTGAGAAGAAATATTCTCACCATCTCTGCGTTTATTGCACGCTTTCCAAGTCATGGCCAATTTCTGCTTTGCAGTGAAAAATCCAAGCAGACCCTCACCAACTGTCTAATATCCCAGTTCTGTATCTACACTGGGCAGTTGGGGAGTCATCAGGACTGCAACACATATAGCCTTCTAAGGAAAGCGGCCATTATATAGGCAATTAAAGGCAAGTGAGAGGCTCACATCAGGGCACCTTGAGGACATATTGCAGGATGCTGTGAAAATCTCAGGGTACAAAGAGGACCTTGCTGTCCATATGAATCGTAAGCTGAGAGATGAGAAATGCTTAGCTGAGGGAAGGGAGATGGGCAGGAATAATAGTGTGCAGCAGCACGGAGAATGGTAGGGAACAGAGAGAATGGAAGATGCTATAAAATTCCAGAGTTCCCGGAGCATTGTCTCTTTGGTTATAAATAAACCTCCTGGATGCTTGCTGCGCTCCTCAGGATACTAGCCTATACCAGTACCATCAAAGGAGTTGTTTGCCCTCTGGCTGCTGCTTGGTTTGGTAAATAGGGAAGGAGGTTTGTCATATTATCAGAAAGAAGGTAGGACATGAGAAACTGTTGGTCTCTTTTCCCTTTCTTATTCTGTGTATATCTCGGGATTCTTGTCAAAAGTCATTGATTATTCAAAGTGGTCTTCTCTACCTTTTCTTCGCTTTCTTGGTTCTTATTAGTTCGTGGTGTTTTCATCTTGTGGAGCCTAAGGTCCTACTTTTCTGTACCAGCTCTTCGAGATACTGACACAGACACATCATTATGTACAGGATGCTCAGCATCCCAGTGGCTGCATTTGACTGTGTAGTCTGCTCCTTGTTAGGATGCAGACCCATAATGGCTATAGAACTAGACTCTAGTAAGAATAGCCATGTGATGATTTAGAACTAAGCAAGCTTAGAATTTCAGCCAAGAGTGATCATGTGACACACTCCAGGCCAAGAACATGCGTCCAAATGCTGAAAGAGGCAATAAAAGATTCCTAGATGTGTTCTTCAATGGGAATGGGGGCTGAGGAGATGGCTCAGTGGTTAAGATCATATGCTGCTCTTCTAGAAGATCTAGGTTTAAATCCCAGCACCCACAAGGTGACTCACAATTGTCTGTAACTTCAGACCTAGGTGATCTGATCACATCTGACTTCCTCAGAAGTATATGCACACAGTGCACAGATATACAGGAAGGCAAAAGACTCACACACAGATACTAAAATCAAGTGAATCTCTTTTAAAGGCAACAAGTTAGGCATGGTGGTGCATACCTATAATTCTAGTGACTTGGGAGACTGAAGCGGAAGGGAGAGTAAATTCCAACCCAAACTGTCTTAAAGGAATGTGGGGGTAGGAGAAGAGTCTGTGTAACCTCTATGGTTTCTTTTGTCTGCTGATCTGGAGAAAGGGTTTCCTAGGGTCCAGGCTGGCCTCAAAGTCATTATGCAGCCTAGCATGATCATGAGCTCTTGGGGGTCCTCCTGCCTCATTTCTTGGGTTCAGAATGACACATGTATGCTACCACACCTGGTGCCTTCAGGTTAGCCTTTTAACTTCTCCTTCTAGAACAATAAAGAATCATTTTCCTTCTAGGACATCATCGTCTACACTTGGCACAGGGGAATGAAAGCCATAACCATACATAGGGGAACAGCAAACAGGAATCTGACAGCCTTAAGGCATAGAAGTGTCATGTGATAGCCCTGGGTCTCCACTTTCCAGATCACTTGTTACATAGAGTAGACACATTTGAGTGAGCCACTGTAGATGGTACTCATCACATTCAGTCTATACCATCTTAATGCAAAGGAGCTGTGAGTTCAAGGCCAGCCTGGGCTAGTTAGTTTGAGCCCCACCCCACCCCCAGCTTAGGCTACAGAAACCTTTTCTGAAAAGGTCATTCAGTGATTAAAAAAAAAATGTCTCTGTGGCTCAATAGCTTGGAGGGGTAGGTACTGCTAGAAGGTGGTACAGATTTTTGAATCAGCATCCAATATGTGGCACATTTTCCCCATAGCCACCATTCATAGGTCCAGGAATCAAGGAGTAAAAATGGAAATGATTCCACTCACTAACACACCTGGTTATAAACTAGGAAGGTTTTGTCTCTGATGGCCTAGTTTATGTCCCAGACTAAGAGCACTACTGTCAGGAAACACAGCTAACATGCCACTGGATTGGGGTTCAGACTTCCCCTTGGCCACTTTGGGCTTCTGATGCCTTCAAGTCAACAGGCTAACAGAAATAAAGGTTGTTCAAAGTGGTGACTGATTTTAACTATCAAGTGGAAGCGGGGATGCTTCTCCGCAGAGGTAGCATGGGAGAGTATGCCTGGAGTATGGGGTAGCCTCTAGAGCAGTGGTTTTCAGCCTTCCTAATGCTGGGAACCTTTAATATAGTTTGTGTTGCGGTGACCCCCAACCATAAAACTATTTTTGTTGCTACTTCCTAACTGCAATTTTGCTACCGTTATGAATTACAGTGTAAATATCTGTGTTTTCCGGATGGTCTTAGGCAACCCCTGTGTAAGGGTCATTCTATTCCCCAAGGGGTCGTGACCCACAGATTGAGAACCACTGATATAGAGCATGCCTTGGTGTTACCATGTCCTTAGATAAAGTGGAAACTGCAACAATACAGTCCAGGCAGGATGGCAAAGTGCATAGACTCTTCAGGGATAAAGCTGTGTGTCACTCACCAGGGTTAAAACTGAGACCTGCTGCATTTTGGTCCCACTTTGGTCCAGTATTTCTTCATTGGACACTTTCCTCTGGTCCTGTTCACTTTATACTGGCCATGCCGTAACCCATCTGATTTCCTGGTAACAACAGCTCCAGTTCAGATCTGTGTTTGCTAGCGTCTGATGACCCATCTCTCTGGTTTCACACTTCCAGATTCCTGAATCTTCTTCCATCCAGAAATCAGACCATTTTTCTCCAAAACCAGAACACTTTCTGGTAAAGCTGCCTTATACAGAGCCTTCTGAAACAACTCTGGATGCTTAGGGAGAAAGAGGCCCAGCAGGTTCACGCAGCAGGATGCTCTTCAGAACTGGGACCAGAGGTGATGACGCCATCTGTCTACTACTTTCCACAGCCCCGAGATTAATCCCTTCTCTTAGAGTTCGGTCTTCTCATCAACAGCTCTGATAATTGGCTATCTTTATGCCAGAGTTGTTAAATATAAAAATAAATACAGAGTCAAATAAAAATGTCTTTCGGCTCCAAAGAAACAACCCACAGCCTGCATAATAATCTAGTGATTACTGTTGGAATTTCAGAGAGACAGAGCTAGCACTCTGGCCGGGAGCCAGGACACCTGGATGATTATGATCCTGGAGGAGCCGGTTAACCTCCTGGTACCTCAGGGTTCCCCGCTATAGTGTGAAATGATTAACTCTGTCTGCCTCACAGGGTCTTGTGGGCGTGCCTATCTCAGATAAGCCTGGCTCATGGGCACTTTCTTATTCTCCCCCGAGTTAAGATTTTAACTACTGTCATCATCTGGAAGGTGGGGGCCACAAATAAATTAGTTCAGAAACTGCTTTCTTATAGAACAATAAAGGATTCTGGGTATGCCCTGCAATGCAGCTGATTTTATTCCCCCTGTGGAGCCAGGGGGAAAAGGCACCTGGCAGTTCTTTCCTTTTGTCTGAATCTGGCTTTCTCTCTCTTTCATTTGGCACTTTCTCTGCCCAACTAAAGTCACAGGTAATTAACCTCCATCTACTAAGTCGCTTGAGGTTCCCTGCACTGTTCTCTTAAGAATTAATTTCAGAAATGAATGTCCAGCTAGCTTTTCCGAAAATAAGTAGTGAGCTCTTGCAAGCTCATGAGCATAAGCATGAATCTCTGTGTCTCTGTCCTTCTGTCTCTGTGCCTCTGTCTGTATGTCTGTCTGTCTCTCTCACACACACATAGATACACACACACACACACACACACACACGCACACACATAGATACACAGACACACACAGACACAGACACACACACATACATTGTGCATGTCATCGCAGCACTACAGTTTGTTAAGATGCAGTATAGAGTCACGTCACATCTGAGAGTGTAATGTCGGAACCTTTTCTTGCAAGGTTGAATCCCATCTCTGCATTTCTCACTGCATGAGAGCAGCCACGCTCCTCAAACGCCTGCCTGCGTTTTCTCTTGTAAAAGTGGAGATGGTAAGGGACAGAGAAGCAGTGGCCTGAATCCTGGGGAAAGGTGGCTGGAGGTCTGACTTAACAGAAAGCAAGTAGCTTCTATGGGCCAGCACCTGACAGCAGAGCCCCTTGCTGCTGTCTGGGAGAGGGATGGCATCTTGGTTTCATGAGCAGAAAAACAGAGTCAGACCAGCTAACAGTTTGCCCAAGCTTACATTCCCAGGGTCAGCAAAGCAGGTTCCCAGTCAAAGCTGCCTGACTTTGATATGTCTGCTTTTGCTGTTGTTGCTGTTTTTAAGGTGAAGTCTCTGTGTGGCAAAGGCTGGTTTTGAACTCCCAACTTCCTGTTTCAGTCTCTCCTGTGCGGGGACTAGGGGAGATCTTATTGTCACATTTACAGTGTCCTTTATGTGTCAATAGGAGGCACAGAGTGATATTACAGATAGACATAAATGCAATGTAGAAAGGCTAATTATTAAGCGCATGTACGTATGCGTGTGTGAATGGCACATGTGTGTGGAGGTTAGAAGACAACCCGCAGGAGTCAGGTTTCTCCTACCATGTGGATCTCAGGCTTAGCGCCAAGCATCTTTACTGAAATGAGCCATCTTGCCTGCCCAAGAAAATTCTTTTGGAATTTACAAATAGCCCCTTATCTTCCACCAACCCAAACATGCCAGTAGACTTATCTGAAGCCTATGGCACAGGCTAACTCACTTTGCTGTAACCACCTACCTGGTGCTACCACCGATGTGCTTAAAGGTACCTTGATGTAGGACTTCCTTTGTTCTGTTACTATGAAAACTTCATGAAACTGTTAGCACCTTAGGAGCATCCTGCATCCTTGTTCTTGGGTCATGGTCACTCAGACATGGTTCCATAATCAATGGCCTCTTATCCCCTTTTAATCGAAAGTCGTGTTCTTGCATGTCCCCCCATCAATGTAAGAATGAATAAAGAAATTGCTGTAGATAAGCACAGTGAATAATACTCAGCCTCAAAAAAGTATGTTCTGTCATTTATAAAAACGTGGGCTAATGGGATAATAGCTAAGTGAGATAAGCCATGCACAAACATAAATACTGCATGTTCCCCCCTTTAATATGAATTTAAATACCTCTGAACTTGTTAATGGAAAAAAAACCCAGCAAAACAAAACAGGAAGGTCTTTAGTGGTGGCTGGGCTAGTAGTCAAAGGTTACAAAAAGCTTCAGTTAGGGTAGTTCAACTTAATTTTTTCTTTAAGATCATTTACATATCAAAGTCTGTATTCTTGACTTAGTTATTTTATTGTTGGGGAATTTTGTCCATGCACACACTATGTTTTGGTCAAGCTCACCCCCATTCCCTCTGCTCCAGTTCCCTCCCCATTATTCCATCAATCTCTCCCAAACTCATGAGATCTTTTTTTTTTTCCTGTCCAGTTTAACTCATTGCTGTCAGGATGCGTCAGGGTGTAGGACCAGATCTCAGGGGCAGCATTCTTGAAGGAAACTACCCTAGCAGCAGCCATCAGTTTCCAATAGCTCCTTAGCTAGGTAGCGGTGGGATTTTGTGGCCACCACCCTGAATTTTGTCTGGTTTGATCTTGAACAAGTCTTGTGCATGCTATCCCCACCACCGTAACATATGTGTAACCTCCCTGTTGTGACTTTAAAATACTACTTAACTGTAGCCATCCACTGCCTCTGGCTCTTACCACCTCTCCTTCGTGATGATTCCTGAATGTTGGGAGTGGGATATACGTCCCATTTAGTGCTGAGCACTCCACAATATCTTTCTTTTTGCAAGGGGACCAGTTGTGTTTCTATGTTAATTGCCATGTTAATTGACTGCCACAATGTTGCTTCTCTGATGAGGTTAGGACGATCACTAATCTGTGGATATACTGATAAATCATTAGGGGTCCAGTTAATATTGTGGACATAGTTTTTAAACTACTTGTCAACTATGCCAAAGGAACCAAGATAATATTAACTAATGATGTGAGACATATATTCCAGTTGTGAGTCTAACCCCATGGTAGCTTATTTTTCATTCACATTTCATTCACATGTTCTGTGGCCATCATCTCTCCAGCTGTTCAGTCCCAGTACCTTTCTTCTTCCAGTACAGCTACTTTTTGCATGTGATTTCCAATGAGAAGTGTGTGGAGGAAAGAGCAGGGAGAGGGTCTTATAAGAGGCGTCAGTAAGTGATACATCATACCACTTCTAATCACAGGCAGTTCTTCAACCTCACATCAGGAGACCACACAAGGCAAGGCAGGAAGCTAGAGTGTAACCTAGCTATGTCACTAAAGGAAGAGAAAGCAGGTGTGATAGCCTCCGCCACAGGGGAGTGGCTGCCAGTGTTCCTATCCTGGAGGCAGTAATACTTTAAGCACCTAGACCCAGTGCCCGTGTCACGAGGAAGCATTGAAAGGATGTGAAAAGATATTCAACCATTCTTGTACATGGAGTGATGGTGACGTCTCTGAAGGAGCGATTTTCTCGAGAACATGTTTAGCTTCTGCATTAACGTGTTACCAAGATCATTTCTTTTCGCCAGTTTATAACTCTAAAAAAGTTACTACGTGGACATTCCTTAAAATCCTATAATCCATCATCGACAACAGTATTAAGCGTTAACTCCCACTCTTAAATTGAATTTTAGTGCTCTCCATTAACAGCTCACTAGAGAGAAAGGACAAATAATTTCATGGCTCAAGAGCAGCAGACAGATGAGTTCAGCAAAAAGAGGGTCAAGCAGCAGGAGGGGGCAGTGGAGAGGATGTGGAGTCTTCAAAATAGGGACAATTGCTCCCATTCTCCCCTGTGTCCAACTCAGTATCATCAAGGGCTGTTAGCATTGCTTTTCAGACGAGCCTCCTGTTGTCCTGCAGGAAGAGTCCACCTACTCCAAGTTTCTGGATGCCTCACATTTGTTTTACAACAGAGGTGACCAGACCTTTTGGGAGTCTGAAAGCTCAAATCATTTGCTTCAAGATGTGAACAGATTTCTCATTCTCATTTAAGAGGATGATGTTCCGCAATACTTAATCTAACTTTTTTCCTTTCATTCAGGGTTTTCTTTCTGTTTAGACTCTTCAAAGAAGAAGAATAGGCCATTAGTCTCAGTCTATTGGAAGGATGTGTAAATGCATCCTTGGTTGGGCTTCCTCCCACGGTGTCTCTTTTTGAGGCAGGGAACAGCCCCCAGGACATTGTCCACCACCAGCACAGCTTCCTCTCTATTAGCCAGAGAGCAAAGGAGGGCAGGATGATTGTCTTATGCAACCCCTATCTAGAGACCTCTGAGTTAAGAAGATGGGATCCCTTGGGAGAGTTGTTTAGGGACAACTGCAGGGACATTCTCTCCACACTTTCATTTTTTGACTTCCAAACCCAAGACACAAGAAGAGCTAATAACAACCTTTATCAGCATTCCCAGTTCTAATAATAAGAAACTTGTACTCCTGCTATTCTGGGATTGCCATCAGAGAGAAGAAGAACTTTAATTGATCTCAGAACTTCTTGTGCCCTTCACCAAAATACCAGACCACCTCCCTTCAGAGCACGTGAAATATCCAGATTGCTGAAGCACATCGCTTTACTGCTATCCACCCTGGAAAGATCCAACGCTCGGTTAACATTACTCAGAGAAGGAAAGAAGGAACCCAGGCAGAAATCTATCAGGTGCACCTACTAGGTGTATTTCTCCCAGAGCAGAGACAAAACCATCTAGCCAGAGACCAAATACATAAACACGCAGGATCTGGGAGTGGGGATGTCCCTGCATTAGTATAACAGCTGAAGTAATTTTTTTCAGAGATCATCCCTGTCCTCATTCTTATTGACACAGGTTCTCTTCCATCTAAAGCCCATCAGAGCTTGTCACATCGCTGACCTAGGTCTTTGCTAATTGCATCTACCTTCTCATTGAAAGATTTGTCTTTATTGGTCACCTTCTTTCATGTCTTTCCTAAAAGCTTTTCCCACACTGCACCATCAGAAGACTCAGCAGCATTCCTGATTCTTGTGCTTTTAATATCTTTCTCATTAAGATAGATGACTTAGATGGCTATTCTCCTGCTCCCCTAGATGTGGGTCATTTGTTATTTCTATTATTGAGTTGCAAGAGCCATATTTATGTGTGTGTATGCATGTATGTATATGTACACACCCATATATGAATATGCATATATGTATAAAATAGATATTTTATATTTTACAGATTCCTTAAATTTCTACTTTCTCAGTAAGTTCATTACACACACACACACACACACACACACACACACACACACACACACACACTGCTCATTTTTATGAGTTGATTTTTGTTCCTTGAAAGTTTACTGAAAGTGTTTATCAGATGCAAAAAGTTTTTGATGGACTTCATGGGATAAATAGAATCTAGAATCATGCCATCAAAAAAACAGGGAGAATTTACCTTCTTCCTTTCCAATTAATATTCTTTTTGTATCTTTTTTCTTTTTTCTTTATCTAGTCAAGACATCAAGCACTACATTGGGTAAGAGTTGAGATCATGGTCACCCTTGTCTCATTCCAGAACTTAGAAGAATGCTCTCAGTATCTTCACATTTGGTACAATGCTGGCCATCAGTTTATCATATATTAGTAAAGGTGCAGGCTTGCACAATCGATGTGAAAACCTGTAACCTTTTTATATGTTTATATTCCAGCAATGAACTATCTGAAAGGGAAATAAATCAATGCCATTTATAATAGTAACAAAAAAGATGCAAGAAACAGACTTAACTACTATAGTCAAAGACTTCAGGAAAGAAAACTAAAACACTGTCAGATTCAGTCTCCTTTGAATTGAAATGTTCCTTCCAGGAGAAGAAAAGGCTCACGGGACTCAGAGCATAAACAATATGTCACCTATCTGGAAAAACAGAAACTTGTTTTTTGTTTCTCAAGAGTCCCTTGTTGGTTATATAAAAAAGCAAATGTCTGCTGGGGGACGAGACTGACACGGCTAGCTATGAGAAGGGATTCTCAGAGCTGCAGAGGGCTCAGGCTTGTGCTGGAGTGGCCTATGGTGATACAGTTACTTTTGAATTATCCTGTTCCCATAGGTAACCTCTCATCCACACTCCTGCTAGAAACTCTGAAACTTCGTTGGCTCACTGAGTTGCATTTGGCTCAGTCTTTTTTTTTTTTATTCGGTTGTGGGGTCCCTTCTGTGACTGAGTAGTTGTGTGTGTTGTGTCTCTTCAGGAGAAGTCTCTCAGACAACAAACAAATGCGTGTGTGTGTGTGTGTGTGTGTGTGTGTGTGTGTGTGTGTGTGTGGTGAGGGAAAGGGTTTATTTATTTTGAATCACAAGGGACTTGGAAAACCCAAAACAATCCAGAGACAAAAGAACAAAGCTGCAGCCATCACAGACTCTCTGACTTACAAAATCTATTATGAAGGCAGTGATACAGCAGTATGTGGCTAGCATAAATCCATCAATGTATGTACAAACAATTGATTTTCTAGAAAGCTATCAAAAATTTATATTGCAGAAAGGGTAATCTCTTCAATAAATGATGCCATAAACTGCATATCATTTACAGAAGGAGAAACTAGACCCTAGACAGAATGGAGACACAGCATACAGAATAGAAGAAACATTTGCAAAATATACACCTGACAAAGAGTTGGTAACTGAAATAAGGTGAACAGCTCAACAAATTTAAAGTCTAATTAAAAGTTCACTAAAGGCATGGACAGACATTTCTTCTTTATGTGATTTATTTATTGTGAATGCAAATGAGTGCATGTGTGGGCAAATGTGCACCAATGCATGCGTGGACATCAGTGGACAACATGTAGGGTAGGTTCTCTCCTTCCATCAGGAAAGCACGTTTACCTGCTGAGCTATATCCACTGGCTTGCCATCTCTTAAAAGAAGGCATGCTGTTGGCCAACAAGTATGTGAAAAAAATTAACACCACTAATTATTAGGAAATGCAAATTAAAACTATAGTGAAATATTATTTCACCCCAGTTAGGATGATAGTTATCAAAAAGACAAAAAAAAATTCTGGTGAAAATGTAGGGAAAGGGGGACCTTTACACACTGTTGGGGAAGTGTAATTAGCACAGCCATTATCAAGGACCATGTAGAGGTTCCTTAGTATAGCTGAAGTTTTCCTGTGTCCCACCTGGCCCGTGGTCGAGTTTTCTCCAGTCCCACCCAGCCCGTGGTCAGGAAAAATCTCTCTCACCCACCAGCCCTGCAGCTACTTGGACCCAAGTAAACATACAGAGACTTATATTACTTATAAACTATATGGCCTTGGCAGGCTTCTTGCTATCTAGTTCTTAAATGAACCCATTTCTATTAACCTATAAGTTGCCATGTGGCTTGTGGCTTACTGGTACTTTTACATCTTGCTTCTTCTGTGTCTGGCTCATGACTCCTGACTCAGCCTTCCTGTTCCTAGAATTCTCCTCTCTCTCTGTCCCGCCTATACCTCAGAGAGTGAAAACGGAGCTACTGTATTATCCAGCATCCAGTTACTGATTATACATTCCAAAGAAATATAGTCATTACACCAAAAGGATACTAGGATTTGGGTAGCAGGTAGCAAAATACAATTGGACAGGGCCTTAGCTGTAATGATCAAGGCACAGGAGTGGGTAACTGTTACTTGCAACAGCTTATTTATTTCAAGGTAACTTCAGGGGGAATAGTTTGAAGTTCTCTGTAAGGGGCTATAAATGCCAATTACTTCCATTTAATCATTATATATTCATAATGCATTGGATCCTAATACAGTACCATGGAAAGTGCAAATATAATGTCAATTAAAAAGGAATGGCCCTTTCATGCATACTGCAAGAGGAATGAATTTCTAAGATGTAATGTTCAGTAAAGGAAGTCAGATGCAAAAATCACCAACTCTATAGTTGCGGTTATATCAAATATCCCCATTAGGCAAATCCACAGACACATGGCACAGAGTGATAGTTGTTAGGTCCTGGGAAGAGGGAGACTCAGAGACAGGCTGGTTGAGTGTGAGGCTTTATTTAGAGCTGTTGGAAGACTCTACACCTAGAAAGAGTCCCACAGCATTGCAAACACACTGTGTTCATGTTGAAGGAAAAGCTTTGAAATTGTAACTTTTCTGTTGTGCGAATCCTAGCTCAATTTAGAAGTCATCTGAATGTGTTTGCAGTCTCATGTGAGTTTCCGTTCTGCTTGCAGCTTCCTCCCTCTGTCCTGACTCCCCTGCCACCCCCTACCAGCCCACCCCAAATGGAGAACACATCAGGTATTGGAGAGTCCTCTCCTGATTCTCATTTGTGCAACATCTGCCCAGCCAACAGACAAGGGCATGCTCAGAGCAGGCCAGTTCTGCAGTTCCACGGAAAGCCAATGGAGTCCATTCTGGTAAGCAGCCAAGAAAAACCAGTGTAGGCAGAAGAATGTTTCTAAATAGAAACACCACATACTTGCAAGTGGGCATGAAGCAGAATATGGCAGAGCCCCAGGAAGACAGCAGACGGGTGGTTTAGACACAGCTGCTGTCACTGGGCGGAGGAGACATGCCAGCCATCATAGAGATGAGGCAATCAATGGGCATTTGTCAGGGAACGTGTTTCAAGGGCGTGGGGAAGTTAACCTGTCACCTCTCAGTCTAAGCTCTATAAATAGATGATAGTGTAAGTTTAGGAGCCGGGGCATGGGAACCTCAAGCTGATAAAGCACATCGCCTTGGGATAGGGGATTTAGACTGTGGCATTCAGAGGATGGAGTTGACATGCCACTCAAATAATGCTGATAACATGTCAGAGTCTGAGAGAATAAAGTTTCCATGATGAGAAATGACTGCATTTCCCCCTGAACCCAGTCTCTTTCCTTTAATCCTTCTTGCCAGGCCCCATGCATCCTGCCCCCCTCCAGGGCAGCACATATGGTGAAGGAGGGTTGCACCTGCCCTCTCCCCACTGGCCTTTGCTGGAATGCATCTCACCTTCTCTGGTCTTTGGAACCTTTTCAAGACTGTTTGGACCTCCACAGACCGTGATTCATTTGAAATCATGTCAGCCTGAGCAGTGTGGTATTACCTGTGAGTGAACACATATTCCAGGGCTTTCTGTTCGGTTGCGCTGGAAGACATCCCTGGTCTGTCTGGCTTCAGAGGCAGCTACACTTTCAGTTTCAGCTGAACAAACACATGTTGTTTACTTTATGCCAGGCACCGGGCTAGATGTTCGAAAAATACACAGTCACATTAATACATGAATAATACAAGTGATTCAGCTGTCTTTATCGCCCACAACATCAGAGGCTTTAGAAATTAGTGTGATGAATATTAAATATGCATTCTCATTAGATGAAATGACTGGTATTAAAATGTGAGGCATGAATATACTACCACAGAGGGGGAAAAAAAAATCTCATTTCTGGTTGAATGTCTGATCATTTTGAACCTTCTCTCCAGAGATACCTCTTGAGGTCTGATCTCGGGATGGTCAGCGGCTGTCCACATCCTGTCCAGCAGAGGCCGAAATTTCTACTGTGGAATGATGACTTTACCGGTAAAAGCCTCTTCATAGAACATTGTCTACTAGTCTCGGGCTGATTCTGTACAGGACTAAGAGAAGGTCTTTAAGTAAGGCAGAAGGCTGGAACCTGTCACCTCACAGCGGAGGATATATGGATGGCTCTATGCCAATTTGTCAACTAATGTTTGTTTAATAATGCCTGAATATGGAGAACTACACACGTGACTTCTCTTCATTATAACCTTGTAGCAAAACTGTAGCACTGTTGCTGATTCTTGCCATCATTTTTTCTGGCTACTCTTTTCTATCAAGGAAACACCCAGCAAGGGCAGTCCTCCCAGCATTTGTGACTACTTTTCTCTATAACTGAGATCGCTTGGATCTCAGCATCGTTTGCATGCATGCTCATCGTTCCCCATAGGACCTTCCATGTAGAGCATTTCTTTTCTCATGGTGACTTGATTCTTTGTGTCTTTCTTGAGATGGACTGACTGCCATCATGTCTTCTCTAGCAGTAGCTATAGTCTGATGGCCTGGGCAATGTCTATGACCATCTCACCTGTGTTAGTCAGACTCTAAGTACCATGCTTCCTATCTCTTGGTAGTAGTAATCACAGGCTGTGTAGCCCCATTCCCTATTGTACCAGGGTTGTTTTGTGAGTATAATGAAACACAGAAAAGTAATGGCATGTCTTTGCCAATAGTAAATAATAAAAGAAAGTCACAGCTGTCTTGGTTGCCTTCAGTCTTACTTCTATGGCTAGATGATGTAGTCATCAAGAGGAAGATAAATTGGCTGTATTCAAGTTTAGGATGCCCTTGACTCCTAGAAGATGGAAATATATTCCTGTGTGTGGTGGTACATTTGTAGTCCTAGCATTCTGGAGGTTGAGACAATAGCATTAATAATTCAAGACTGGATTCTGCCAGGACCCTTCCTGCCTGCCCACAACCTACAGGCTATTCTCAGGCTACACCCATTCCCTCTGCAAGCTGGATCCTGCTACCCCTTGACAGAGTCTAGCTGAGTAAGACTATCTGATGATCCTCTCCTCTATGTACCCTCCCTAAGCCTGGGTCCCATCTCCAGTGTCCCAGCCTAGTTTTACCATCCCTATCTATATTATCCCCAACCTCTGCCAGTACCTGCCCTGCTTTCTCACAACCTGTAGGTATGTGTAGCCTCTCTGCTCAACCAGATCCTGCTTCCAAACCACAACTACCCCCAAACTCCAGACCTAGACCAACACTTACATAATGCAGGCCAGCCAAGGCCTCTGTGTCCATCAAGCTGCACTCCACTTAAGCTCCAACTTTTAGGCTCAACTAGACCCACATATCCCATTCTGCCCCAACCTTCTCTGTATATCAGACATAGAACTAACCAAAGAACTCCACATACCCAGATCTTATTGCAAAAATCCAAGCATTATGAAAGATCAAGGCGGTACCTTCCCTCTCCCGCACCCCGCCTGCCTCCAATTCATCAGTCCCATAGAAATGTTTCACCAGCAAGCACTACCTAGAAGCAGCCAAGGACATAGAATTTAAAATAACAATAAAAATTTTATTAAAAAATTCAAGGAGTTTAAAGAAGACACAAACAGTTCAATGAACTTCAAGGAAATAAATGCCCGAGTCATGCCCAAGAAAACACAAACATAAGACTGATGGAAATGGTGAAGACATAGCAGGATCTGGAAACAGAATTCAATAAAGAGACAGAAACATTAAAGAAGACCCAAACTGAAATGAAAATGGAATTGAAAAAAAATCCAATAACCCAGCTAGAAAACTCAAGGGAAATCCTTCCAAGTAGAATGAATACAAGAAGACAGAATACCAGGAACAGAAGACAGAGACTCCAACAAAATAAGCAAGAAATGTGAAAAAATTAAAAATACAAGAAAAGAACATATAGGAAATACAGGACTACATGAAAAGACCACACTTTTGGTGGTCTATATAAGAATAGATAAGGGCAAAGAATTTTGTATTTAAAAAACAGAATTCCTGATCAATGGCACAGATCAGATCTTCATCAAGATCATAGAAATATTTCCAAAACTATGAAAAGATACCTGTGTAGATACAAGCACACAGGAAGGCAAACAGATAAGACCAGAAAGAAAATCCCCATAGCATATTATAGATAAAACACTAAGCATACAGAACAAGGAAAGTGTATCAAAAGCTGCAAGGGAAAAACACAGTTCACATATAAAAGAAAACCCACTATAACAGAAGCTAGTTGCCCAACAGACATTGTGAAAGCCTGACAATTTTGGAACAATGCATTCCAAGCCCTAAGGACCAGGAAAGCCAACCTTAACTAATGTACCCAGCAAAACGGTGGTCTGCCATATATTATGGAGGAAGAATAACTTTCCATGATCTAAACAGCCTAAAAAAATTTATATCCAGCAGATCATTTCTAAAGAAAACACAGGAAGCAATATTTTGGGCTAAAGAGATGAGTTAGCATAGTCACTCTTTCCAAGAGACCACAGAAAAAACTATAAAGCCATAGTTATTGAAATATCAAGTACCACTGAGAACACAAACATTAACAAAACTCAGCAACATAATGTCTGCAATCAACACATACCTTTTGATAATTACTTTAAATATTAATGGTCTCAATTCTCTTTTGATTCGCAGAAAAAACAAACTCCGTCTGCTCTCTCCAAGAAACACAACTTTAAAGACTGGCACCACGTTAGAGAGAAAGGGCTCCCGTCAAATGGAACCAGGATGCTATCCTGGCATCTTGCAAAATAGGCTTCAAACTAAAACTAATCAGAAGAGACAAAGAGGGACACTCCATCCTAATCCTCAAAAGAAGAACAATTAATCAAGAAGATGTTCCAATCCTAAATGTATATGCACCGAACTCTGGTGCCCTGAATTCCATAGAAAGTGTACTACTGGAATTAAAGACAGACTGATATAAACTCATTAACAGTAGGTGAATTCAATACATTACATATTCAATAGACAGATCATCTGGACAAAAACTAAGCACAGAGAAATGTCAGAATTGAATGAAATTATACCTCAAATGAACTTAGCCGACATCTATAGACTATTCCACCCAAACACCAGAGTATACACATTCTACTCAGGAGCTGCTCATGGGAGCTTTTCTAAACTAGACCATATCCGAAGATACAAAACAAATTCTAACAAATTCAGGAAGACTGACATAATTCCATGTATCCATTTTGACCATGATGCAATAAAATTGACAGCCAGTTTCTAGGAAGTGTACATACTCATGGCAATTAAAAAACTCATTACTGTATGATGAGGAATGGATGAAAAAACAGGAAATAAATAATAAATATCCCATAACTAAATTAAAAAGAGAGAATAACATAACAAAGCTTCTGGGACTCATTAAAAGCAGTCATAGGAGGGAAATTTATAACACTAAATGTCTTCATTGAAAAAAGTCAGAGCACAAATCAATGATTTAATAACACAATTTAAAAATTTAGAAAGCCAAGAACAAACGAAATCCAAACCCAATAGATAGCAAGGCGAAATAAAAGCTAGAGATGAAATTAATGAAATAGAATCAAAGAAAACAATACAAAGAATCAACAAGTCTAAAGAGCTGTTTCTTTTGAGAAGATAAACAGGGTCATCAGACTCTTGGCCCAGGCAAGTAAAACAAAGAGAGGGCCCAGGTTAAGAGATTCAAAGATGATCAGGGAAGCATTAGAACAAACAAGAAAAATTTCAGAATATTATAAAGGAGTACAAAACAAAACTGTATTCCATTAAGTTGGAAAGCATAAAAGAAACGGACCAAGTTCTTGATTCAATCGAACCACCAAAATTAAACAAAGAAGAGATCAACAACTTAAACAGACCTGTAACAAATGAGGAGATTGAAAGAGTAATAAAAAGCTTCCCAGATTAAAAAGAGGAAGTCTAGGCCTAGATGACTTCACCGCAGAATTCTACAAGACCCAAGTATCCACAGCCAAACTTTTTTTAATGTTTCAAATATATATATATTTGTTTCAATGTTTATAATGTTTCAAATATATATATGCATATATATATATATATATATACATATATATATATCAAATTCATTCTATGAAGTCAGTGTCATGCTAATACCTAAACCAGGTAAAGAGAAAACAAAACAATAAAATATAAACTTACAAGCCAATGTGCCTGATGAACATAGATTTTAAAATGTTCAGTAACATACCCGCAAACAGCATGTAGACATACATCAAAAACATCATCCAACCACAATCAAGTTGCCTTTATTATGGAACGGCAGGGATGGTTCAACATACACAAGTCAATAAATGTAATAAACCATATAAATAGACTTAAAGATGAAAATCACATGATCATCTCAATAGATGTTGTGAACAGGAGAAATGGTACTCCCCAAGGAGGAGACCCCCATTTGATTGTCTAATAACAAATTTTCATCCCTGAGATCATACACATATAGATTATATAGACTGAGGATGCTGTATTTATGTATTTAAGAATACACATTTCAACAATTAAGGAAAAAGCAGCCATGAGAGCTGCATAGACAGGGTCGAAAGAATGGGAAAGAGAAAAATAATGTAATGACATTATAATTTTTAAATAAAAACTATTTACAAAAATCCAAGTCCACCTGTGTGTGCTACGTTATTTCAGAAAACAAAAGTAATTATTTTTTTAAAGAAAAGTACCTTCTGGTCCATGAGAACCAGATACTGAGAAGGTCCTTTGAGGAGCCAACATTGACACAGGCTGATCTAGATAGAGTTCAGGGAGCTGTCCACCATTTTTGGGTCTTCATGAAGAAGAGAGATGGTTGCCACCGCTTTGAACAACTGTCATTCAGCAAGTACAGGAACCCAGGAAGCCCATAAGTAGAATGTTGGCTGGAAGACACAGAAAGAGCTCAGATGTGTGAGGTCAGTGTTGTGACATTAAGGTCATAGGATGGTGTACCTTTCCTCAGATTTGATGGGGTGCAGCCTGGCTGGGATGGTGTCCAGGTGCAGCTCTGGCCAATTGCTGGGTGATGTTGTGAAAGTCATACACTCTTGAGCTTGGCTTTATTACCTGGAACATTACCGTAATAATCCATGCTCCATGTGTTTTTTGTTTTTTGTTTTTAGAGAATGAGTTAAAATATGTAGCCATGTTCAGTAAACTATGGGATGCTGTAGAACTATGAAGGATTTTTAATATGCACCCATAGCGGTTCAAAAACCCCAAATGTAAATTCACAAATTAGAAAACCATTATGTGCTAAAAATATTGTTCCAAATCTAATTAAATTAAAACAATGGTTCATTTGTCAGTTTGGATGCTAAGTATCCAAATAGCTACGCTGCAGAATGTAACTAATGAACAGGAATGGGCCACAATAATGGCTGGTTATGCAGAAAATGCAGCTACCTATATATTAGTGAAGTCTTAATAATAATCTTATTCAGAATTTGTTCTTTGAGAGACTGGAAATTGGTGCTTTAATAGAACCTAACTTGCTTAAGTCCCTTGTAAGTGGCATTAAAATGTATATGAGCTTTTTATTTCCATTATACATTGCTATTTTCACTGTTTTTAGTGTACTTTTCTCACTTGATTACCCTGAAATATGAGTCTAACTTGACATCATTATCCATGGTGCATGCGTGAGTGGAAAAAGTGAGCTAAGTGGCACATGGTGGGCGTGTTTTCTCAAGTTGCAGAACTATCATTTGCTAATGGTACAGCAGGGGCACGGATTTTGGATTTCTCCAGTTCCCACTTCCATCACACCCCCTGCCCCTGGGTGCTATGGAGTATGTGGAAGGACAGCCTTGACTGTTGCCCATCCTGCCCGACCCTGGCAGCCCAGCCATGCAGCCATCCTCTCTTTTAGCAGTCTACCCCAGGCACCACCTCATTTTGCTCCAGGGAGAAGATTCCCTCCATCATCTGTGCCTTGTTACAGCTGGGATGCCCTTACAAATTGTTTTATATCTCCCCACTGACAAGAGAGAAGCTTCTAGCATCTGGTGTGGTGTATCCTGTATCTAAGAGTCTTGTGTGGGAAGGCAGTTTAGCCCCAGATCCTGGAATGAGCATGGTCCCTGCTTGTCGTAGAGATAGTAGCAAGAACCCCAGTGACTTGACACACCAGAACTGGGCAGCAAAAGTCACTGTCGTCATGACCTTTATTTCCTAAAGGAACACATAATCAGAAGAGAGGGGAACTGCCTTCTGAGCCTTTTCTTGATTTAATGTGGATTTTAGGTTTGGGTGTATTGTTGAAGATATGTTTTCTCAAACCCTTCCCTACTTCCCCCTTCCATGTCAGAAACAAAGATGCAGAGGTGAGGAATGGCAAATCCGAAGGTCAGACCTTCCTTGAGACCTGTTCAGGCCAGTGATGCCTCTCAAATCTGGGGTGTGTGTATGAACCCACACTGAACTCCCTCCAGTCGCTGAGGAGGGTTCTATGCTCCCATCAGGAGTGCAATCCGGGAAGGGAATGGCTAGGACCCTCCTCTCTCCCACTTCTTTCGGCTGCTGCTTAAAATAGAAAATAAATATATCTTCAGTGAGTCTATGTACTCCTCACAACAGAGCTCAGCCCCGGGGGTGGCACTGCAGATCCACACAGAGCCTATCTGCTGAGAGGGGAAGGTGCTGCTGAAGCATTTGTTTCTGGCAGGCAATTTTAAATTTGACAGGGAAAGTGAGCCAGGGGAATCCGTGAATACATTCACATGAGGGGTCTTAAAGTAAAACAGTAGCAAAGACTTGAGGATCAAGCTTTCCAAAGAGTGATCTGTGGGACAATGAGGGGTTTGGGAGATGTGGTGTGAACATGTGTGGGCAAGCACACCACACACACACCTCTGTGAATAGACTAATAGCCTCAGACTTCAAAATGGAACTCTGAATGTAGAAAATGAGAAAAATCTTTTTTTCATTGGTGATGGATCATCCATACAGTGTGGAGGTGCCTCCAAGTACCACCTGAGACAGCAATCCCACCCCTTGGCTATACCAGCATTCCTATCACAGCACTGTTTACAACAGACAGACTATAGACCCAGCCTATGAGTTCATTAGAGTATGATACATAAAGAAGACTCAGTATGTATGCAACAATATTCCATCCCCAAATACAATGAAATCTTGCCCTTTTTGAGGGTGCAGACATGCCTTGGGGGGTATTATGATGAGTGAGACACAGTCACCACATGGGTTGGTTGGTTTTTGTTAACTTGACACAAACCAAGAGTCATCTGAGAAGAGGGTATCTTAATTGGGAAAACGACTCCATTAAGATTGGCCTGTAGGCAAACCTGTGGGAGGCTCAACTCACTTGGGGTCAAGGCCAGACTTGCATAGGTAATCCTGGGGTGTATAAGAAAGCAGGCTGAGCAGGTCATGAGGACCATGCCACTAAGCAGCACTCCTCCATGGCCTCTGCTTCACTCAAGGGCAGCCTTGAGTCCCTGCCCTGACTGCCCTCAGTGAAAGAGTGTGACCTAAGAGTTGTAAGTTAAACCATTTCTTCCCCAAGTTGCTTTTGGACATGGGGTTTTTAATCACAGCATTAGAAACCTACCTAAAACACCTCATGCTCTCACTCAGGTACAGAAGCTGAAAAAATTTGATCTTAGGTATAGATAGTATAATAGTCTTTCCTAGAGAATGGCATGGCTGGAGGGGGGTGGGCTGGAGAAAGGCTGGCTAATGGGCACAGAAATCACAGCTAGATGAGAGAAATGAGCCAGCATCTGTTGCACATTATGGGCTAAAGGACTGATAATGACATAATCATTAGACATTTTAACATAAGTGGTCCTTCACAGGTTCCGTACTTGAACTATTTGTTTTAACAAATGCTATTGACCAAATATTTATATAATCGGGTTCAGGCTATTCTTGCTTCCCCATGACTCATGGGTTCCACTTCAACTCAGGCTGGTTGCAGTTGGATTCCTGAATCGGGTATCAGGCTATAGCTGAACGTAATTATGGGTGTTATGTTAGTCATGCATATCTTAGTTCATTTCCAGTGCCATTAACAGCATGCCGCAGACTTGGTAACTTAGGAAGAATAAAAGTTTACTTGGTGCACAGCCCTGGAATCCAGCCAGTCTAAGAGCAAGCTTTCTCTTGGAGACTGGCTTTACATCACATCATGTCCACGCATGAATAGAAGGCCAGAGCAGAGAGTCAAGAGACTGCACTACTTTGTAAGAACCTGTTCTTGGTGACAGTGGCCTTGGTTCAGTCATGTGGGCTCTCTGTGTACACCTTCCATCAGGACTCATTTCTTACTATCGCTATGGTGGTAGTTAACTACTGTTGAAAGGGTAAAGCCTTTGAAACAAACAGTGCAGATGGGCTTTCTAGCTCCTCCACGACCTTTGTGATGTTAGGTTTGATGCCCAGGACGGCTCTCAATAACTGGCTCCTTGACACAGGAAAACACTTTCTTCAGTGGTCTTGACCTTTTCTTCAAGGGGTCAAGACCATCCTATAGATGCTTCTTTGTGATTCCAAGATGAAGCTGCCATCCAGGCCATGTGCCTTGCTCTGTACAAACCCATGACAGATTTTGACTCATCTGTCTCAAGGTGACCCCACTGCAGACTGCAATGGAGCCCATACTTACATCTACATACAAAATCATAGGATTGTCTCCTGAGGGAAATGAAGTCTAGCTTCCTCACAGATTAACCTAACAGTGACCTGAGAGATGATCCATTCTCCACCATCCAACTTCAGACCTCACTAAAGATGTTGTATGTGTTCCCCCATCCCAGAATATTCAACTTGCTCCTCAGTTCAAATTAGCAGACACATCTTCTAGCAGTTACTATCCTCAAAGAAGACTGACTCCATGACACTCTGGCGAGGACTTGGTAAAGCAACAGGCACAGCTGTGCTATACTCTGAGGTCAAGCCAGACATTCTGGGTGTTACCTTTCCTCAGGCTGAAGGTATCAGTTGAGTTTGTAAAACAGAACAGGTACACTTGTATGAGCCTGGGTGAGTCAGCTTTTAGTTACTATAAAGAATGATCAAGATAGCCAACTTATAAAGAAAAAAAAACGCTTGCTGCCAAGGTTTGGGCCTGTGGAGAGGTGGTTGATTAGGGGAGGTGCACACACTGGAGCAAAACCTCTCATCTCACGGCCAGAAAGAAAAACCACGAGGAGAGAATGAAGGTTCACTATTCCCCTCAAGATCACACCTTCAGTGGTCCAAAGACTTTCCGCCGGTCACTAACTCCTAATAGGTCCATCACCTCCCAATCCTCCCAGCGTCGGAACTAAGACTTGAACATGTGGTCCATCACCTCCCAATCCTCCCAGCGTAGGAACTAAGACTTGAACATGTGGCGTTTGGGGAGACATGTAAGATCTAAACCATAGCAAAGTTCAAGTCTGCAAGTAGCCAGGTTTATAAGGGATGATCAGCAACTGTTTCCACCCTGACTCTTCAAAACGTCCTCATAATCTTACAGTGACAAGGGAAAGAGAAATGTGAGTGGGTTGGAAGCAGTTAGAGGTGGGATGCAAATGTGTTGTTTATGCCGCTGTCTAGCCCTGCTATTACAACTCAGTGAAATCCACAGCTATATTCCCTTTTCTGTGTTATTTTCTATATAGGGTTGTGAATCTAAATCTGCACACATGCATGCGTGTGCGCGCGCATGTGCGCGCACACACACACACACACACACACACACACACACACTTACCAAGAAGATGGCTGTGGCTCTGATTACAAATGTACTGTGAGCTCCCCTTCCCCCATAACACACACACACACTGTACAGATGACTATGTATTTTAAACCCCTCCAGCAAACTATTTTTGGCTTTAAAAAGTTGGTGTTCCAAAATTAAGGCTTGGGCTGAGTCACAAGTCCTCGGCCCAGAAAAGAGGCAGTTGAGAAGTTGCAGAATGAGGAGGGAGAAGCTGAACCCAGTGGGGTGTTTGACCCAGGCATGGCAGCTGAGTGCCACAGGCTGGATGCAGCCTTGGACACAGCTCTGTTGAAACACAGCCATACTCATCATTTATCTACCCTCTAAGGTGACTGTGTGTGGCAAGCATGGCCGCAGTGCAGACTGGATTTGACCTAAAATTCTGAAGTTTAACGGTGTAATCCAGTCCTTAAGAGTTTGCTTATCTCTCTTTGCCTTTTCCTCCTGATATGGGAATACATTTTTTTAATGCACTGACTCGTTTTAGCATTCTATGATGCAGTTTATAGTTCGTTTGTGTTTTTATGTCCAATTGTCCGACGAGGAAAACAGCTTCAGATGGACTATACGACTGAGCCTTTCCATCACCTAGATCAGTCCAGGATAAGCTGGAAAGGAGTTTCCCCAGTGTTTGTCCCATTAGTGCCAGTTTGTGGGCTAGCCTCTGCTATTCTAGGACTACCCCAAGCCCAACCCCCACCTGAGGAAATGTCAGGAAGGTCTCTTGCTTCTGGAGCATCTAAGCTCCTCTCTTGTAATATGAACGAGATGCTTTTCATTTAAAAGAAAACAGAATCCAAATCATTAACAGCTTGAACTTTCTACAAAGTGTCTCGGTGACTACTGCTTTCTAATACTGCCATATTTCTTTATATGAAAAGTCTTCTGTGGCCCCAGAAAGCCCCGTAATGTACTCACTTAAAGGCGGGTAAGCGTGCAGGGGTCATATGGAGACAGCAGACTCTAGCAGAGGGAAGGCTATCTTATTCTCTGTGGCCCCCAGCTTTGTGTCTTTGCAGTTTGATGGGTCCCCTCACATTGCAGCTGTGTACTGCTAGGTCCTAACTCTTGCTGGAAAAATGCAAATTTGCCCAGAGTCTGGTGAGGGGGCTCGTGTCTATAAAATAAGGACAAAGAGAAGGCACTTATTTGGTTAGGGAAGACTTTTCTTTTTCGCCCTGTTGTTAATGGAATGCGCTATTTTTAACTTCCCATCAGCCCGCAAGCGCATGTGCGGTAACCGGCCCAAACACATTTGAATGATGTCTCGGCATCTCTCTGTGACATGGTGCAGAACGGCAGCTCTGCACTTTGCATTTTTATTGTGATGAAGATATTTTATGACAGCATTTGAATCGTAACGAAAATGCCTGAAAACAAGTCATTTCTAGACAACCCACACAAAAGGAAGGTGACCCGGAACAACCTCTTTTCTGGTCACTTGGGCTGTACTATGTCTGGTCTCCATGGCAGTGAGGCTCATGGCTGTCACATGTGAAGCCTGGAGGCGGCCACTCAAATCAGACCCACCAGTTACAGCAGGAATAACTATCAGGTGAAGCTTGCAACTCTAAGGTCTGACCCAGTTCCCTATGATCTTTTGTCTCACATGTGCATACTTCAAGTTCCAGCCAATAGAAACATAGTTACAAAGATAACTGGAGGACCTGAAACTCTGAGAGCGGATTGTGGAGCAATACAGAGACAGCAAGAGTAGGAAAATGGTCCACAGCTCTAGAGAGGCTAGATGGTGCTACCAATGGAAGCTAGGTTCATGCCGAGACTTCCCATAGACATTGCATCAGAAGCGAGGTTGCTTGGAGGAGCCAATGCTAAGACACTCCCATAGACCTCCCAAGCAGAAGGGCCCCTACTCCCTCCTTCTCCTGTTCATTCTCTCATCAATGATGCCTACTAGCTGGACTCAGCAAACTATCAAGAAATTAGAAGACTCGGTTTTTATGGGCCATCTTGGAACACAGACAGAGTAAAGAGGGTACATCTGAACTTAAGAGACAACAGGCAAAACCCAACCCAAACCAAAATAAAAACTAAACAGTGAATAAAAAACAAATAAAGCTAACTTTGAGTAACAGTCCCTTCTCTCAAACTAATGCTAAATCAGGTATCTATTGTCCCGGGTTTAGTGTACTGCCACCACCACTGCCCTGGTATTCCCCACTTAGAGAAGCTCTCTGCTCCTTCTGGCTTTGGAAAATGTTCCTCTGGCTTGTGCTGACCTCAGCCCCACAAGAGGGCACCTCTGAGAAGCACAGAAGCAGGGGTGTCAGAAGGAACAGAAAGGATTTGCTGAGTGGTTAGTTGCATGCGTGGGGGACACATGAGGATTCTAGTGCATCTTTCTTGGGTCCAGTGAGGTGACATGGCCTCCAAAGGCTTAACATGCCATCTGTTTCACATGCACGGAGGATTCTTCACTGGTCTCTGGCACACACACCTTTATCTAGTTTAGAAGTATCAGGAGAAGCTGCCATCCCACCCCAACCCACCCCCCTTTCCCAATCCATGTCCATGTCTCCTGTACCAAGTGTTTCTCTGTTAGTTTGTTACATAAACAAGTTAACCTTCCTCTAACCTGATACTAATTATTTCATCATTGGCTACTTTTGTGGCTTCAGACAATATTTTTCCTATGTCCCCAACTCTGTATCTATTTTCTAAAAGGCATAAGCTTAACACCTTCTGTGCAAGGTTGCAATGAAAAGGGGGCAGTTCCAGAAAGAGCTTGATATAGCCAATGCTTAGGGGACCCCAATGACCACCATCAGTTACCATCATAAGTGTCTTTCAAAGGAGGCATCAGAAACCATCTTTCCACCTCCCTACCCACTTCAGTCTTCCTATAACAGTATTACCAGCTTGTCTGGAAGATTTTTATGGCCACTTACTTCTAGACAAAGGACAGCAGGTGCCACTTGTCATAAAGCCTCTGGTCCTCATTGTCCTTCAACTTTATCCTCGGTCATTCCGAAATCTTTTATTTCATTTGGGTGTGAGTAGACTGTGTAACCTCTACTTTTCCATCTGGATGCATCAAACGTCTTTGACTCTCTTTTCCCCATCACTTTTGGTATCTTACGTTTCCCCTATTCCCCAAGACCCATGTTCAGGTTTGTATTTTGAGTTCCTTAACTCAACTGTGAAAAACTGGGTTGATTAACTCCCAGATGTGCTATCCTCCTGTAAATTCAGATTTCTAAAGTTTCTAGAAAGAACCACACCTACATTCTTCAGGATTTTGAAGCAAAGAAAGAACTATTATTTATATTTAAAAAAATCTCAAGTGTGGCCAATTTTCTAATAGCTTTCCCATGCAGTCAGCTGAGCTACACACTAGTTGGCTTCTAGACAAGTGTCTTTGTTTTTATAGCATATTATTTACCAACCAAGACACATGGATAAGCCCCAAGTGAAGGTTCAAGACAATATATTTGGGTTATTAGAGTGTGAGTTCTACATCAACAAAAAATTGCATCTATTCGTACAACTTCATAGTGTATTGATGATCCAAAGGGCTTGGGCTTCTTCTCTGACACACTTATAAAGAAGATGCAAACCCCAATTTTTAGGGTTGAACTGGGTCATGAAGAAAGGAGAGAAAGGAGCCTCCTACCTTTAGCTGCTTAGGCCAGCAGTGGATAGGAAGGAAGCGGTCATCTGGCCTGATTCCTATGGTAGCCCCCGTTCCTCTGAGTTGCATGGCATACAACTTTTTCTCCATAGCTCAATGTCTTGGTTTTTTTCATCTGCAAAAAGGGGAGAATTACAGCACTTTATAAGATGAAGGTGTGGTTTAGATTAACACACAGGAAACGTTTGGTCTGCCCCGAGTGGCCCACAAACAAGTAAAACATCACACAAACATTCCCAGGAATCTGTTGGTGAAATAAGAAACCTTGGGTTTGGTAATCACCCGAGGCTACCCTCAGTGCAGGTGGCATGGACATGGGGCATGTGCCAGTCCCCTCATCCTCCTCTGGACAGTGGGCTAGAGGACAATGTCCCTCTATTCCTACCTGTCTTAGCTAGGTTTTCTATTGCTGCAATGAAACCCTATAACCAAAAGCAAGTTGGGGAGGAAAGGACTCATTTGGCTTACACTTCCATATCACTGTTATCACTGAAGGAAGTCAGGACAGGAGCTCAAGCAGGGCAGGAACCTGGAGGCAGGAGCTGATGCAGAGGCCATGGAAGGGTACTGCTTATGGCTTGCTCTTCATAACTTGCTCAGCCTGCTTTCTTGCATGATCCAAGACTACCAGCCCAGGGATGACCCCACCCACAATGAGCTGGGCCCTCCCACATCAGTCACTAAGAAAAGTCCTACAGCTGGACCGTATGATGGCAGTTTTTTCAATTGAGGCTCCATCCTTTCAGATAACTCTAGCTTGTATCAAGTTGACATAAAACTAGCCAAGACAGTTGATCCTTTGTTAACTTGACACACAATCATCTATTGCTAACCCACAATTTCCTTTTTTGTTCATCACCAACATTACACATTAATAAAGTCATCACAATATAAAACATTTTTAACAAATCTAAACCCTCCTACAGCCTTACAAATTCAAACATTTTAAAAATTATCTCTTTAAAAATATCCAGCTGGCCACTTGTGGTGGTGCATACATTTTTAATCCCAGTACCAGGGAGGCAGAGGCAGGCTGATCTCTGTAAGTTCAAGGCCAGCCTGGTCTACAGAGAGTTTTAGGACAGCCAGGGAAACTCTGTCTTGAAAAATCCAAATCCAAAAATATAAAATTCCAAAATGTCTTTTTTAAAAATAATTTAGTCTCTCAACTATGAACTCCTGGAAAATCCAAATTTAAATACTTTCTTACTTCAAGAGGGAAGAACCAAGGCACAGTCACAATCTGAACAAAGCAAAACCAAACTCCAACAGTGTAAATAACTCAATGTCTAATGCCTGGGATTCACTTACTGTCTTCTGGACTCCTCCAAAGTGCCTAGGTCACTTCTCTAACTCCGCCCTCTGCAGCTCACACAGCTCATCTTCTAGGCTCTGGCTGCCTCCACTCCACTGCTGCTGCTATTCTTGGTGGTCATCCCATGGTACTGCCATCTCCCAAATTCTGGGGTCTTCTGCTGCAATTGGGTTGCACCAATAATCTACCTTATGCTTTCTTCATGGTGCCTAGAAAATCTCTGCATGACCCCTTCAGTCCTGGGTCTTCATCTGCCAGTGAGGTTGCACCTCACCAATGACCTCTCCTGGCCTCTTACAGTGCTAAGCCTCAGCTGCTCTCCATGACCCCTTCATGCCTTCAATACAGTACTACCAGGGTGACTCTTACACTTGCAAGTTCAGCTGCCAGCAATGATGCACAACCTCATCACAGCTTCTGTATGTTGACCTTGAGTATACACTTCCCAGAAGATTTTTACACCAATGATGCTGGTCTCTTCTTAATCACTACTAATTTCTCAGCTCCAGCCAACCAGCTTTGACTATCCTGGCAAAGGAAAGGTTTTGATTTAGTAGTTCTGGTATCTCGTGAATCACAGCTGATCCTTTAGCCCCAGCTAACCAGAACCACAGAATCTTAATTCAAAATAACAAATGGCCCGACAGAGTCTTTAAATTTTCCTCTGAAACTTCAAAAGCCAGGCCTCCATCTTCTGCATTGTTCTCAACATTTTTTATCTTCCAAGCTCCTACAGAACAGCTCACTGAGATCTCAACATTCAATGGCTTTTCTAGCCCCAAAGTCCTTCCACAATCTTCCCTAAAACAACATGGTCAGGTCTGTCATAGCAATACCCCGCTATTCTGGTACCAGTTTGTCTTAGTTAAGCTTTCTACTGCTGCAATAAAACACCATGACCAAAAGCAAGTTGGCAGGGCGGGGGACATTATTTGGCTTACACTTCCATATTGTAGTCCATCACTGAAGGAAGTCAGGACTGGAACTCAAACAGGGCAGGAACCTGGAGGCAGGAACTGATGCAGAGGCCATGGAGGAGTGCTACTTAGTGGCTTGTTCTTTATGGCTTGCACAGTTTGTCTTCTTATAGAACCCAGAACCACCAGCCCAGAGATAGCACCACCCATAATGGGCTGGGCCCTCCTCTATCAATCACTAATTAAGAAAATGCCATACAGCTGGATCTTATGAAAGCTTTTTTTTTCTCAACTGAGATTCCCTAATTTCAAATGACTTTAGCTTGTATCAAGTTGACTAAAACTAGCCAGGACACTACAATAGGCACATAAGAAGACAAACTCTTTCTCATATAGTGATTTGGAGTGAACCAAAGAAGACAAGTTCTCAAGTCCCAAATCAGGAACCAGAGAAACAAACTCTGTCTCTTTGGGAGGCATGGCAAAGTCAAAGGAGTGTGAATTATGAGGACCTACAGCCTTGAAAAATACCACCATAACATCACATGGTCAGATTGCGAAAGAACCAAACACTTGGGCAAGGGGACAGATGTGATGGCTAATGCCCACACCCAGCTGAGGGCCTCTACAGCATGAGCTCACACTGAAGACAATCAACTTCTCATTTAACAACATTTAACAAACCTACAGCTATGTCCTCTCCTCTCTAGGACAGTTGCAGGGTGACCGGGACTCGAGGGAACAGCTAACAGCTTTGCCAGCAACAGAGTGAGCAGTAGACTTATTTTAATTGAGCCCTCTTATCAAAAGCTTTAGTGACAAAATGCATCCAGCACTCGAGGCTCAAAGGGAGAGTTACTCAGGGGCCTGGGAAACATGGGGCAATAAGAACAGTAGGAGAAGAGCCAGCTGACTGTGCTATGTGTGGGCTGAATAAAAAACTCCCTGAAGTTGTCCACAGCCCAGTCTCTGAATCAGTCACTTTATGTGACAAGAGGACTTGGAAGTTGTGATTAAGGATCTTGATTTAGAAGATCAAATGGGCTCCTTAGAAACACAAGGATGTTCCAAGGGAGAGGGTGTAATGTTAGCTCTAGACAGAAGCCGATGAAGTGTGGAGGGAGAGGCATACATACAGGATTTGGAAGACGTCATACCGCTGACTTTGAAGATCTTAATTGGGGCGACAAGCCGAGAAATGCAGGCAGCCTCTAGAAACTAGAGGAAGTCAGGATATAGGTTGTCTTACACACCCCCAATTAGTCTTTTGAGGACTTCTGACCTTCAGAAATGTGACAGAATATGATTGTGACATGGCTTGAACCACTAAGTTGTTGGCAACTTGTCACAGCAGCAATAAGAAAGCAAGACAGTGTCAACCAGTTCCAGGACCATTAGCACCTTTATGGGGCTAAAAGGAGACCACAGACTACAGTTCCTATACACGCAAAGCTGGAGAAGCCAGAAACAGTCTCTCTGCTTCGCCATATGCTCTTGATAAGACAATGGTGATGTGTGGGTGGAGGGGCTTCAGACAAGTATCCATGCCCCTGGGACTCTTTGCAAGGGCATACACAAGCTCCTGCCAATCCTGCCTATGATGTCTGTTTCCTATGTCTCTTGAATTCCAGGTCTTCCTCACAGGCATAGAAGCCCATGAGGAAATGACTTTGTGCCCAAGTGATGTCCACTTGACTTGTTTCCTACTTTCTTAGAAACATGAAATTTTAGTATATTCACCAGGAGCTTAGGGACTGCTAGGAGGTGGAAGCTTGTTGGGTGCTCCTTGGTCTACCAAAGGATGGGTGGCAGAAGCCAGTAACCATTCCTGACATGGAGCCATTGGTCTCCAAACAAAAGACACAGTGGCTCAAAACAATAACAATAACAAACAACAACAAAGCAACACAAAATAGTATCTCTCTCTTAAGAGAAAGAAACAAAATGACCAACACTGGCTAATAAGGAATATGCAGATATGGCGGAGGGAGGGGGAGCTAGCCTTCCTCTTTCCTCCTCTTCCACCATCTTGCCTCAAGCTGAATGCTGGAGGTTGACTTTTATTCCAAGCTCACTGGTACAGCTCCAGTCATTGTCCATATTTTTTAGCAGGACAGAAAACAACAGGCAATTCGAAGGAGGAATACCCACCCCCAACACACACATCTTGTGCACACTTTAAGGGTCCTCTCTGGAGGACCTGGCCTCTGCTCAATTGTGGTCTGCTTTCTCAAATAAATGGCCACTTCCCTGTCTCATTTGAAGTAATACACTTGGATGGAGCAGAACATCGCTGCTCACTAACAATACTTTGGGGGGGCGGGTATTAAAAATAACCCTTTCTCAGTTTGTTAAAGAAGGACATTTGTTCTGTTAGAAAGAGAAGAGAATAGACTAAGCCTAAGTTAGCTTGCCCCTTCACTACCAAGTATCCACAGAGATGTCTTCCCCACCTCCCTCAAGAGCCATTCTGTGATCTCGTCTTATTACTGTGCCCAGCTCAGAGTTCAGGGTATCTGAATAGCATGGATTCTTCCCCATCATATCTGAGCATGCCCTCTGGGGGTCCAGGGACAGCTCAACAGCAAGTGTCCAAACAGAGTCCCAGGATGGAGAAGCAATCTTAGTACCATAAAAACAAAAGCCATTAAAAGTCTTCTATTTGGAAATTCAGAACTCAGGAGAGGTGGACCACAGAAATGAGTGAATCCCTTTGGGCAAAACTATCAAAAAACAAACAAACAAACAAACAAACCAAAAAACCCAATCCCTACCTTATTAGTGCAGGCTTTCAGCAGAGTACCTGCTGCTCCTGACTGCCTGGTTCTGCCTGAGATGGACTCACATCTCTGTTCCTCATCACAGCAGGTCCTGGGCTATGAAGCTCTCATACTATCATGTTTATCACTCTCTACTTCAACTACAGTAAGTATGGAGAGGTTCTGCTTGGGGGTGGGCTCGCACACCTTCCCTACCCCACTTGCTGTTGATATTGTCTTGTTTTGGGGGGCGGTAGGGCTTGGTATTTTTTTTTAAAGATTTATTTATTTATTATGTATACAGCATGTTTGACAGCAGTCCAGAAGAGGGCACCAGATCTCATTACAGATGGTTGTGAGCCACCATGTGGTTGCTGGGAATTGAACTCAGGACCTCTGGAAGAGCAGTCAGTGCTTTTAACCTCTGAGCCATCTCTCCAGCCCAGGGCTTGGTATTTTTAAGTGGAAAGTCTCAGGTTGCCGACGGTCACGTTCAAGTTTGCTGTTACTATGTCGGATGTTCCTGGTCTTCTTGTTTCTAGTCAGTCATATCGAAAGAGCTCACTGACAAAGGCACGAATGAGCTCTTAAGCAATCGGAGTTTCATCTTCTACCTACTGGCCTCTGCTCAATTGTGGTCTGCTTTCTCAAATTAATGGCCACTTCCCTGTCTCATCTGAAGTAATACACTTGGATGGAGCAGAACGTCTTTAATCTCACATTTTTGACCAAGTCCCCACTTTCCTTTAAGAGATCAGCCTTATCTCCTTGAAAAACAGCAGTTTTTTTGAGCACTGTTCACAATGGCTTCTTCATGCAGTGCAAATATTTTTGACCTCCACTGAGGGAGGCCGAATGATGAAACTATTCCATCGGGGTGGCCAACTGTGGGCACCTCTCCCTTGAGAACCGGGTATTTCTCTCCAACAGTGAGAAACAGCATGGCTAGTTCTGCTAAAAGAATCAGTCTTCTTGGAAACTCCTCAGAGAAGAGCAGCAGAAAGAGGCCAGCACGTGCTCTAATACTACCTTGTCCTGATTCTTCAATGGTAGTCAACATACTGACTGATCTCAAAGTTACGGACTGATACGGGGCTTCCCTCCTGTACTTTCAAGGACAGTAAAGTCCTCAGACCCTCAGGGATCTCTGGTACCTGTGTCCCACTGCCTTCATTCAGTATCTGGGGCTCTGTTATCTCTGGCACCTACTTTTAGGAGCTGAATTCTGTGTTAGTCAAGCTTTCTAACTGTACGCACTAGCAAACGGAAACACCATGTTCCTCAGGAGGGAAACGGGTGATTCAGGATTGGCATGGGGGGATTTTGTTCCTTCTCTTCTGTTTCATCACCTGTAAGGCAGTCTCCTTGTCCAGAATGTTTACTGGCTCTCCAGCCATCATGTTCACATCCCAAGAGGAGAAAGAAAGTGGGGGTGGGGGGTGGTAAACATGAAGTAAAGCCCGCTAGCTGAGTCAGCTTGATTTGCACTTCTTTCTTTGGCCTTCCTTCTCCTAGTGACTGAAATCAGTTTGGCCACATCTAAATGCAAAGAAGTCTGAGACTGTCTTTTAGATAAGCTCAGGGCCACACAAAATAAGATTGGGTTTCTGCTAATCAAGAGAAAGAGGAAAAGTAATACAGGGCAGGCAACTCTCCAGCTTTTCTGATAGTGTAGAAATTCTGTCTTCTCTCCATTTTGGTCCCAAGCTTGTGCACCCAAGAACAAGACCAGTGCCCCAGTTGCACTGGAACTAATCCCAGTGGACTTGATTAAATTCTCCAAGCGAGGTGGAGGGGAGAAATATCATGAGTCACTGACACCTTGGTGCCAACACATCTTGTCACTTCCTGACGATGGGTTAGGAGATGGAGGTAAAGGAGAGTTCACACCAGGGCGTCAGATGGGGCAAAAAAAAAAAACAATGCCACAGACGATTCCATTAGTTCGTCTGGTTCTCCTACATGGGTCATTGCAGGTGATCAGCTTCTGCTTGACACAGTTGCAAACACTGTCAAGGTCACAGCAGGAAAGGCTGTTTCGTGGCTTGTCTATCACCACAGAGAAGCTTTCCTGGTTCCTTCGGCTCCGGCTTACTTCCATGAACACAGAACTGGGATGGCCTGGGACTGTGTTGGGCAATGCCATCATTGGCCAACGCTTGCATCTGTGGGTAGAGGCAGCTTTGCACAAGAAGCAGGAGGCCCTGCTGTCCTCATGATGAAATGGTTGTCCTGCTTCTAGACTTAATCTTCCTCATAAAGCTGTGACCTCTCGGCGTCAATAGGCCAGGCCAGGAATACTTCCATAACAACACCGTTGTCCCCAGCCTGCATGATGCGTCTGGCGTATGAGCCCCCATGAGTGAGTCCTCTAAAGTTGTGTGCACCCTGCACACTCTGGGTAGCTCTGAGTGCAGCTGTACAATCTGAGCTCATTTAAAATGGACAATTTATGGTCATATTTTAAGTCGATTGCAAGGTTCTTAAATGTGACCTTTGTAGGCAATGTCTTGAGGCATTGTCAAATGGTTAGACGTCTGTAGTCTAGTGCCGTGTCCAGGGCAGGGACATTCATGACCCCAACTTCTGGGAGTTAATGGCTAAATGTGCTCTCCAGAGGTTCCCTCTAGAAGTTGCCCTCCTACAAAGAATGGCACATTCTGTGTGGACACAGGCCTGCTCAGAGTAATGTCTTTCTGGGAGAGTATTTGATGGTTAATGCATCCCCTAGCCTTTAAGAACCACACAGTTCTGGAGTAGTTTAGAGGGCACTCTTAGATCTCCTTTGAAATTCCATCCCAGGCCAGTATTTCCCCTAGCTGTATAGTCTTCCTTCTTTCTTTTTCAGATATTGTCTGGGAAGGCAGTTGTCCAGTGACTCCAGTATACAAACCCCAGGAAGAGCAAACTGCCTACAAGATCGAGTTGCCCTTCTTGGGCCATGGTCCATGTGGCTCAGTGCCATCTCTTTAAAGATAGTGCCTGGGTCGGCGCAGCGGAAGGAGCTGGCCATCAGGTGTGCTGACACAGATGTAGGCGTAAGATGACTTCCGAGTATCACTGCTCTTCACAGCAATCCAGGAAGGTACGGCAAGAATTTATTTACGCTTGTGTGTCTGCTGTGGTCTTACTGTTTGCAACCCATTAGGAAGATGGTTTTTACAGGCTCATTTAACAAGTTTCTGTAAATGAAGCCTCTTTCAAACTAGGGTATCGTTTTCCTCTATTAGGTTGAAATTAATGCCTTGTACCCCAATTAAATTATAGGTCACACACACACACACACACACACACACACACACACTTATCTAAAGGGCACCTCTTTGTACACACACACACAGTTATCCATGGGGTAAAAGAGGGTGAGAGAGATTTCCCTGAAATAGTTGGAAAGAAGAAAAATAAAATGTGGTCCCTAGTGTTCAGCTAGTAGTGTTTGGCGATGAGAGGAGTAATGTGCAAACAGTTTGGACCGTCTTCCGATTCTGCACAAGGTGACCTGGGTCTCAGACAGACGGGGCCGGAATGCTTACTGTTTAGAAGCAGCCTGTCCTGGAAGCATAAACAAAGGAGCCGAGTCACAAAAGATCGGCTCAATAGGACAAAACCTGGCTGGCATTGTCTTTTTTTAGCACTGCCCAAGCCCAAGCCTGGAGACACTGAATCTGCAAGACAGCCTTAATTTAATTACCGGGAAGGTGTCCGTCCCAAGGGCGGGGGAATGATTCATCATACCACACCAGGGTGGGGAATGATTCATCACATCACACCAGGACCAGGATGAATCCTCCCGATTCCCCACTTCCCTTCGATCTGATCCATACTGTACTTACTACCTAGCTTAGAGCTGTCATTGTGACCTCTCCGAGAAGAAACTGTTCTCAGCCGGAGACAAGGGAGGTCTTTTCATTGGCTAGAAAGACTTTCCCTTGCGTTCTAATGGTGCTCCTCTCCCGATGAGCTATGATTTTCATTTGGTTTGTGTGAGTCAATGTTCCTGACTCACTTTTGTTCCCAGGACAATGACAGAGTTTGAGAGTCCTGGGGGCAATGGATTCACGCTAAAGACCTGCTGGTGAAATCCAGTGGTAAAGAGCCACCCAGCCTCACCTGATAAAGGATAAAGTCTTCAGCTTTCATGGGAAACATGGTTTATGAAGAAATTTCCAATGTGTCTGTCTGCCTAGTGTTTGACTAGCCAAGAATTGAAGTGTTGAGCACCATTGGCACACCTGGAGAATTCTATACCAGCTTATCTTTGAGGCCCCCTCCTACAATCAAGATTCAAAAGCACCTCTCAGGCTGCAAAGACGTGCTGTACACCGGTTCTTTTCATAGTCGTGCCTTAGAATCTGGTTAGAGATTAAACAATTTTTCTCTCTATTTGAAACAAACAAACAAACAAACAAAAACCAAAACAATGTTTTGGGAGAAGTTCTGAAACGGTGTCCCCATCTGGGAAAAGTAAATATGTTCCTCCATCCCCAGATGCCTAGATAAGGTTGTCACCCATCCCTTTGTGTTAGGAAACCTTGCATAGGCCACAGCACGGGTGCCTTGTCTGCTTCCGACTCTAGCTGGTGTGTCCTCCCCCACGCTGTTCCTCAGGCCCAAAGAGCAAGTGACTCAGAGCACTACAACTGAGCTTTGCTCTGTTTTCTACTTCCTCAGGCCCTTATCCCAATTCTTATACTCAAATCATCTGCTCAGATTCAGTGTCGGCCCAGGCTCGCCCTACTCATGGTTCTCAGGGAGAACCCATAGGCATCCTATCCCGTAACTCTCAAGTACTAAGATGTCACTGCTTGTCTGTCCACAGCTCTGCTTCATCCCTTTCTCCACTAGCACTGAGGAAGAGGGTCCAAGACATTCCCCAAACCCACACTTCCTGGAATTACGTCCCCACCTAGGAAAAGCAAATGGGCTCCCCTGTCAGAGCGCACTCCTGTCTGTAGGAAGGCAGAACTGACCACCAGATCCATCGTCACAGTTCTTGCTGAGTTCCGAGAATGTTTCCTCCTCTTGTCCCTTCTACTTAGGTATAGTAATGTCTATACAGTGTCATCGAGGTCATTCTGGGGCCCCCTATAAGTCCATTAACTATGCTGTACCAGTGCAGGCTCCCTTCATTAAACCTATCTGATTAAACCCATGGAGACTCTGATGCTATAGCAAAGATGTGGTGTTCTAAGCATACCCCATCTCTGCAGCTGGATAGAGCTGTTCAGTGCTACTGACTGAGCTTGCTGCAAAGGAGAAAACCTGTGAAAGTGAGGAGCTGCCAAACCAGGCTCACCAGGAGACTAAATGGGTGTAAACTCATAACACAACCCTCCCCTGGGGCAGGAGGGTATCTCATAGATGTAGCCATGTCTTTCTCAGCATGGGGAAGCCTGACCTGGTGAGGAAATGGTCTCAGGACTGCAGATGTGTTATGAATCTCATTCCAGGGAGGTTGTGTGGTCTGTGGTTGGAGTCCTAACAGAAGAGCGCCAGGTGTCGAGGAGGAAGAGCCAAGTGAATAGCGGACAAGGAGATCCATCAATGTTTACACTGAAGGAGCACACAGGAAGGAGAGCAACATGCTGCTTAGCAGTGTGAGTGAACGATGCCATGACAGCACTCAGTGTGTGCGAGGACTGTTGGGGTGGAAGCAAGGAGTACCTGCTTGCCTTTTGCTGTGTTCCAGAGAATGTATGGGCTTTGTCCTGTAAGAACTGAGCATCTTGGTGTGAGGAAGGTGCTACCATCAAGAGCTGCCTTTCTATGAGTCACCTTGGGAGTCAATACACTCCTGGAAATTCCTTAGGAGAATGGCAGTACTTCTTTCTAAATCCACCAGAGATTGTTTCCAAATATTGAAGTCAGATGGTCTCTTCACCTCTCAGGAGCTGAAGGAATTAGCAAGCTAGGCACTTTACCAACTGCGCCACATCCCCAGCACTAGCCCGATTTTTGAAAGGACCTTCAACAACAAAGCACATTTCTCTCCAGACTCTAGGCTGACACAATGGTACACTCACCAGGGAAGGAGCTGATTGAGCAGTCGGATGCCTCCCATCTCAGCAGGTCTCATCTCAGGGCAGATGGCAAGCAACACAGAGGAGCCAGAAGCACCGCTCCTCGTGCTGACAGTCTCACGAGTTTGCCGATGCTCACTCCACAGATGGACTGCAAAGGTCACACCTGGCCTAATGGTGACATCTGGGAACAGAAGACCTGCTGAAGAAAGAGTTGGTAAGCAGGCCAGGTGCCATGCTCTGAAGTGTCCTGTTAACCATTCTGGGACGTTTAGAGATTGCCCTTTAAACACTGGAAACCTGGGGAAGGAACTCCCTCTAATACGATGGAACCTAGAGGACCAATCGAGAGGGGGCACAGTCAGGAAAAGCTGTCAGAAAATACAAACAAGTAGTCATTGAAGGACCATCTAGTCAGCCAAACACCGGAGTTGAGAAGAAATCCCCATTTCCAGAAACATCGGGGCAAGCATCCAGAAGAGCAGGCTAACTGGTGGGCACCAAAGGTACAAAAAAAGAAGAATTAAGATGACCTCTAGTTCTTTTAAAAAATCCTTTTAGAATGTTCATGCATAAATATAACATGTATGATCATGCCCAGCCCTCCCTGCCTTCCTCCAACTCCTGGCAGGTCCTCACCTCTCATCCCCCTCCCAACTTCATGTCCTTTTCTTTTTGTCATCTCTAACTCACTGACTCCAATGAGTGCTGCTGATATGCTAATGGGTATAGGGCTGCCTGCTGTGACATGGGAAACCTACCATGGGCCAGAGCCCTGAAGAAAACTGACCCTCTCTCCTCTAGCAACTGTTGACAGCCTGTATTTACGAGTGGGGCTTGCTGACCTTCCGCTCATCCATGCGGGAATGTTGACTGTTTGATCTGGTTTGGGTCTTGTGCAAGAGCCATAGTTATTATGAATTCATGGGTGCAATGGCTCTGTCATGTCCAGAAGATACTAATTATCAGCAGTCCTCTTGGTCTTCTGGCTCTTAAAAATCTTTCTGGTCCTTCTTCCTTGATGTCCTCTGAGTCTTGAAGGTGTGAAGATATAGATGTCTCATTTGGGAATGAACATTCCATAGTCATGTATTCTCTGTCCTTGACTAATTGTGGTTCTCAGTATCAACCCCTGTCCACAGTAGGAAGAGGTTGCTCTGATAACCATTGGGAACTGCAGTAATCTATGGGTATAAAAATTATGTATTTAAAAGGCAATTGGACACTAAACAAATCTAGCAAAATTGTAATAGTAGGTTTCTCCTAGGGTCTATGACCTCTTGAGCCATGAGCCATGGGCTCTTGGCTGGGTGTGAGGCATGAGTTCCTGCCCATTGAGCAAGCCTTAAATCCAATCACATAGCTAGCTGTTGGTGACTCTCAAGACATTCAGTCACTATTGTACAAATGGGCATATCTTGCTAGGTCTGTTACATTGTATCTGGCAGAGTTTACAGTTGGGTAAGACTGTTGGTAACTTCTCCAATGACAGCCCACATAGCACCTCTGGTACTATGAAAGCTAGCCATGAGGGAGTGGGTCTCTTGAGAATTGAGGATCAAAACAGATGTTAGGCTTGAATCAAAATTACTAGAAAGAAGATGCTCATCTAGTCAGAACAATTTTTAGCAGCATCTTTCTTGCTTCCTTTCTATTTATTTTTTCTTCTGTTACGTTTTTATTTATTAACCCTTTGACAGATTATAATGACAATGATATTGGCAAGGAGAGGGTAACCATGAGGAAATATACATGAATATGGGGCTGGATGGACAGGACTAAGGGGAGGAAATGATTCTCAGAATCAGTAAAGCAAGTCCTATAGAGTAGAACCTCATTGATCTTTCTTCAGATGAGGTACCCAGTCAATGCAAGGTGAACTCGGAAGGTGTGGTGATATATTGTATACCCTAATAAGCTTGCCTTGAGGACCAGTTAAGCCACCACCTATTACCTCACCAATTCCACAAATCCTCTGATTGAAATCCTCTGAGTCTTCACCCGAAAGGATCTCAGCTGAACTGCCTTAGTTCCTGTTTCCTCACACCTTATATACCTCTCTCTACCCTGCCATCACTTCCTGGGATTAAAGGCATGTGTACTTCCCAGTACTGGGATTAAAGATGTGTGCCACCACTGCCTGTCTCTGTTTCCAGTGTGGCCTTGAACTCACAGAGATCCAGATGGATCTCTGCCTCCCCAGTGATAGGATTAAGGGTGTGTGCCACCACTGCCTGACCTCTATGTCTAATCTAGTGGCTGGTTCTGTCCTCTGATCTTCAGACAAGCTTTATTGGGGTACACAATATATCACCACAGGAAGGGGCAGGGGATGAACACCCAGAGTCTCACCCTCCTACCCCATCTGACCTCACAGTATGAGTGTGCTGTTGTCCTGTGAACTGAGAGCAAAGTGTCTGAGAGCTTCTTGGTGTCATCTTTACAGGCAAAGCTGCTGGCTGAGGCAGGTGGGAGAGGCTAGGGAGGAGATCTCAGACCAGGAAAAGGGGGAGATCTAAGATCTCCATCCCAGATGCCTTGACATGGATGAAGAGTTAAGGAGAAAGGATGGGCCCAATGGGAATGATACCATGGTTAGTTTATCGAGCATGAAACACAAAACTTAAGATTCTAGGTTGACCTCGAACTCACAGAGATCCGCCTGGCTCTGCCTCCTGTCTCGAAAAAGCAAAAAAAAAAAAAAAAAAAAAAGATTCTAGGTTGAAGTCTTAGGAAGCAAAGCATCATCAAATGAAAAGCCAGTGAATGGAAGTCCCTATCCTAGGTGTCATGGGGTTACCTAGTTTAGTTCTTTCTATAATATCTGGAAGAAATACTGTGCCTTTGTTTGCAGATATGGGGAGTAGAGTCAAGAGAGCTGACATGTCACATGTGTTCAAGACTAGATGGGACTCCAGCACTGCTGGCAGAGAGGGCATGTTGCTTCCTTTCCGAAAGTTAATTAAAGTTGTGCCCAGAACAAGAGAGGAGGATGGAGACCAGAGTGTCCCACGTCAGTGCCTCCAATTATCCACACAATTTATAAACAATTTCACACACTTCACCTTCATGTCCAGATCAATGTCTATTTTCCATGACTTTCCCTGCAGTGGTTCATTTACCCATCAGTTCCCTACAGGCTGCAAAGGCATATGTGATAATGATATCTGGGGTTTTCTGAAGCCAGAGGTTCCAGTTAGACAGAAGAGAAGGACAGACTGCTGTGTGCATGGAGGAAGGATGTTCTTCAGCCAGTTGACATTCTGCACAGCTGTCCTCTACGGGGGAGATCACAATCACACAAACCTGTGTGTTCTTAAAACAAAGAGCTGCTTTTGCTGGATAAACATTCACAGCATATGCACGGCTTGCCCTTGGCCTGAGGAGGGATGTCAGACTGAGATCTACCCACTGAGATTCTCTGCTAGCCATAGGCCTTCTTATATGTTATCGCTTGCTTCTGTTTTAGAAGTTGTATTGTTTGTTTTTCATATGTGACTGATAGGAGGGGTTTATTTTGTGTTACAGTTTGAGGGGTTCCAGTCATGCAGTAGGGAAGGCATGGCCATGGGAGTGGGAACAGCTGGTCATGGTCAGGAAAGAAGGAGAATGTTGGAACTCATCTCACTTGCCTGTTCTTTTCAGCCCAGGACCCCAGGACCATCAATTGAGAAAGCCCATCCATGGGATTCAGAGTCAGTATTCTCTCTTTGGTTAAATCTTTCTGGAAACATCCTCTGCACACCCAGAGGTGTGAGCTCATGGTGTTTCTGAGTCCAGTTAAGTTGACAATTAAGAGTCACCCTCCTAGATATCAAAATAAACCCCTTTCTCCTTTCCTCCCTCTACTTCTTTCTATATTTTTATGTTAAACTATCTGAACCGGTGTAATAAACTACATTTAAGCACCTTGCCCAAACATACTGAATTCTCCAGACTTCTGAGTGTCTGAACATTCTCCTTTGAGAATTCAAGCCCTCCTTACCAAGCAGGAAGTCTTGGGCTACACATTCAGAGCATGAGAGCAGCTGAAGTTGGTAAGGTGCAAGCCAGAACTATAGAGGCCCACAGGCCAGACCTAGGCATTGGGCCAGCATTCTGTGATCCATAGATTAGCCTCCCCAGAATAACGTCAGAGAGGATTTTCTGTCCAAGTATAACATTTTTGGATCACTAGGTACCTAAACATCCTGGTGGCTGGTATCATAGTCACAGGATGGAGGCGAGAGTTTGAGCACTCTTGGGGAGTTGAGAACTGGAAATCTGCCAACTTGAAGCAAGTAGATCCCAGACCTCAACCATGGAGACAGATGATGAATGAGCTTCACAGCCAGGATTAACTAGAGATTATCAGTTTCTATTTATGGTGCATGCCCTTTGTTTAATTTGTGGTTTGTTCTACTTATAACACTGCTTCATATTACATCATGCTGTTCCTGAAGTGACAGGGATAGGAGAGAGGGACATGCCTTGGGAATGGTCCAGGAAACTCCCCTGAGAAATCATGTCCCTATGCTGATGGTTCAGATGCCTTGTGCTTCTGGCAAATTTAAGCGGGAGGATGAGAGAGAAGTTTCTCTTTCCTGGGTTATGAGTCCCTTGTCATTATGTAAGATATACCACATCCTGCCCCTCATATATAGGCTACCTCAGAGATATAATTGAGTCACGCAGTGTTTTGGTTTCTCAATGCATGTAAAAGTTATTTCTAGGCTGTATATTGTATCTTAAGTGAGAAATTGCATTCTGTCTAAAAAAGCCAAGGCACATATCTTAATTAAAAATGCTTTATTTCTAAAATGTTAATGGTTCTCTGTGCCTTCAGCAAGTCGTTCACTTTTTGTTAGTGGAAGGGTTTGCCTTGACATCCACAGCTGGTGAATGACCAAGGTTGTACTTGCTGAAGGTTTGCCAGGCAGTAGAACTTCCTCAATAAAAAGGAACAATGAAGCTTGTGCCGCTGATTGACTTTTTCTTCCTCAGAAGATTTCTCTTTAGCGTAAAGCTGCTTGACAACCACAGAACATTGCCAATTGCATTCACACTGCTCAAAGGAAACAAACCCATGGAATATCCTCTGCATCGTGTCAGCATGTGTCACAGTGTATTCTCCAGAAGCAGAGAAGCACTTTGCTCACCCAAGGCAAGCTGGCTGGCGTGTGGGTGGCCCACGGAGTTCAAAACAACCACAGGGTAACCAAGTGTACTAATTCAGATCACCATAGCAAATGGAAGTGGCACGAGAGACTATGAGAACTGCTGAATTCAACAGGCAGGAAGTGAGCACACACCGTTGGGAAAAAATGGGTAATTGAAGACTTGTAGACCGGGAGTGCTGCAAACATCCACTCTATGAACACCACATTTACAAAGCATGAGGAGGTAAACACACTGAAAAGCACACCCTGTAACCCCCATTCCTGTTCAGTGGGTGTGGGGAAAACACTTTCTAGACAGACCAGCAGAGTTAGGTTCATCATTGTCTCCCATCTGCAACCAAGTGCTCACTGTAGACAGTGTTTGAGATCCAAGGAAAACTGCAGTAAAACTCCCGCCAGAAACTACGGGGCAATGTCACCCCTTACTGGAAAGGACAAGGGGGCATGTTTAGGCAGCAATAACCAAAAGCCATGCAACGTGCTTTTGAAACTTAATGTTTTCCTACTATAGCAGCTGAGTTGCAAAGTTCTGGAAAGCTGTCTGACTGGGTACCCCAAGATCTTCCTCACAATTTTTGTGACATGTGACAAGCCTTGCTTCATTTATCACAAAATTCCTTGACCCCAGAAGCTGAGGTTCCTACTGGGCTGAGAAACATTCCGTCCTGGTCTCTGTCTAATGTGTCTGCTGTGAATCTGGACTGAATGCAAACCAATGAAAACTGAATGTGAACTAGAATCATGCTTTTGGTAGAGAAGCCTTGGGCAACGAGGCACACCATTGGGGTCCTCAGCCTCCCTCAACTCAGGAAGCTCTGAGAAACCCTTTGGTACTTATTTTTCTTAGATCTTGCCTCCTCCAGCACCCTTACAGAGCCCAGCTTCACACAGATGCCCTTCCCATCCAGCGGTACCAGAAGCCTCAAGCCCATTGCTGGCCTTGTCTGTGAGGCCTCAACCTCATCTCTCAGTCATCTCCTGAGGTTTCCCTATGGCTGTCTCTTGCCTTTCCTGGGTTTGGCTAGCTTTGCTTACACCGCTCTTCTCAGGTTCCCTGGTGGACTTCAGGTTGTCTTCTTGTCTTTTGAACCTTGAACTTCAGAATAGCGGCTCTGTAACAAATGCGGACAAACTTAGTGTCTTGTCAAATGTGACTTTAGTTCCAGGCATGATGGCACATGATCGTAATCCAGTGCTCAGCAGAATGGGAGAGGCTTTACGGGCAGCATTATAGTGAAACCTTGTCTCCAAACAAAGCAAAGATATGAATAAAACCTCCCAGATTTATTGCCAGACAGTTCAATAGAAGTCCAGCATTAGCCACAGTGCTCTAGGGCAGTGGTTCTCGACCTGTGGGTTGTGACCCCCTTTGAGAGGGCAAATCATTTTTCATAGGGATTGTCTGAGACCATCAGAAAGCATGGATATTTACATCACAATTCACAACAGTTGCAATATTACAGTTACAAGGTATCAACAAAAATAATTTTATGGTGGGGGGCTCACCACAACATGAGGAACTGTGTCAAAGGGCTGCAGTGTAAGGAAGGTTGAGAACCACTGCTCTAGGGTCAGTACACCAGCACATTGCTGACTTCTTTTGGAAGGAACCTGTTTCCTTCGCCTCTTCTTGCTTCTAGAAAGCACACATTCTCGGTTCGTGTTCTGCTCCTCCATCTTCAGCCAGTGAGGGTGTGTGGACCCCTTCTCATGGGATGTGGCTTATTCCTGGCTTCATCCCCACTCTCTGATTCTACGCTTTATCCTCCCTCTGCTTTTTAAGAGATGTTGGCTTTCATTGTGACTACCTAAACAATCCAGGACAATTTCTGTATCTCAAAGTTCATAATGAGATTTTCAAAGTGATTTCTGCCACAGAGTGTAACATAGTCGCAGGTGCTGGCTGTGTGGAAGACAACATCTGTGAAATGCTGTTCTTGTGTCTTGCTGGTCCCGATTCCCCTAGAATTCTCGAGGCCTAACTTTAATTTGATAAACATATGCTCCTTGATTCATGATTAGATTATGTCCTGGTAAACATACGGTAAGTTGAAAATTCTGTGAGTCAGAAGTGTGTTTACTGCATCGAGCCTGCCGATCAGTACGGGTTAGCAACAATCACACCAACACAACAAACACACAGCCAGTGGGTGTCTGTCCTCACGATGCCGGAGTGACCCAGACATGCCATTCCCTGCCAGGCCCGGTTTTGCTGTACAACACTGTGAGGGAAAAGATGAAAATTCAAACTCTGAAATATAGTTTCTATTGAATGCATATCCCTTTTATATCAAAAGACTAGAAAGTCATAAACTTGAAGCTTTAGAAGTCAGGGACCCTATGTTTGTTATAGGGATGAATTTATTTACCTTGCTCTTCCTTCCTAATACATACACACCTTTTACTTTTGCCTTTAATACCAAGATGTAGGAAAGACAATGATGCTGGAGTCCCACGTACTGTGGCAGACCCAGGGCAGGGAGAATTTCCATCAGGCATCAAGGGAACTTTCCATGCCTTTGAATCACAACACATATAGATGCATTTATTCAGCCTGAATCTGGCGTATTCTCCTGTAAAGATTTTGGGTCCAGAGTGTCATTAATCCGGGGTGGGGTAGTGTTTGTTTGTTTTGTTTTTCATTAACCAAGGTGATACTATTCACTTCATCAATAATCTGCTATCTAAGATATTACAGCCGAGGATATTTCCATCTAGCATTAATTCACTGGGAAGAATAAACCTCTCTCCACATTGCTCTGCCTCAAGTTAGTGTACTTCCCTGGGAGTGAAGTAGATGCTATTGTTCTGCCCACTTTGGGGATTCTCTCTCTCTCTCTCTCTCTCTCTCTCTCTCTCTCTCTCTCTCTCACACACACACACACACACACACACACACACACATACCCTCCACACATTTACACACAGGATTGGTCTGGGCACATCTGTGAACATGGTATATCACGCTCATCACAGAAGAGCAAAGAGTGGAAGCCACTTAGACTGGGTGGATTTAGGGTCGGCTGCTTATTTTTCTGTTTCACGTATCTTAGTGTGAGAAGATTCAGCCCAGGAAATGAAAAGTGTTGAACCTTTTTGAGGAAGGTTTACAGCATGGCAAGGCTATCGACTGCTGCATGATGAGAAAATGAAGAAGGATGTGGCACATTTCATGATATTGATCCGACCTATTAGCAACAGTGGCAGGTCACTCCATCCTCCAAATCAGAACCACGCATGCTCCAACTACCTTGGGCGGGAAGAAGGCAGAGTTGAGTGAAAGAATTCCCTTTGCAGAAGAGCTCTGTGTGTGTGTGGGGGGGGGGTGGGCGTAGAGACAGAAAGACCGACAAAGACAGAGGCGGGGGAGGGACAAAAGGGGAAGAGGACCAACAAGAACATGAAAAAAGAGCTAGAGAGCTGGGAACATTAAGAATGGAGCAGACAACAACATTTATCTGCTATAAGCCAGGGAACCAGGCAGTTCAGTTATGACCTGCCAAGATGGTGAGGTCATAAATTTTTGAGAACTTGAATTGAAGAATAAGTAGTTGTCTAAACAAATAGCATGGAGAGACAGAATGATCTTTCAGGAGTATGGGCACCGCCGTTCACAGCTAGACGCCGTGGCTTTTGGAAGGCCCTGTTCTTTTTTTTCCATCACTTGTCACACATGACAATCCATCATCACAGATGGATTATGGGAAGAGGATGGGGCTCAATCTTTGCAAGACAGACTCATTTGAAAGGAACAGCACTCCTTGCATGGGGAATTAGTTGCAGTAAAGGAACAGTGTTACCAGAACTGAGCCTTAGTTCAAGAAAAGTGTCCATGGTGAAGAGAGAGTTTTAAGACAAGAAGAGCTAAGAAGCCAGAGAGAGTGAGGGACATGAAAGATGACATGGGGAAGCCAGAGGATGGTCAGGGTGGACAGGGAGACAGAGCATGGAACTTTGTCACAAACACTAGGGACTTGTGACCAGCTTCTGTCTCATGAAGCTGTGGCCTATAACAGTTCCTTAATCTTCCTGAAATCCGCCATGCAACTTCTCTCACTGGGAACTTGGCGATAAGGCTGTGGCTTTTGTGATGTTCAAGTCGACGAGGTCCATGAACTCCTGTGCCTGGTGCAGGGCAGATGCCAAGGATGTACAGTCACTGCCTTTAGGCAGATCCCAGATGCAGGAAACCCCAGGCACGACACAGCTGCGAAGACTGTCTAACATTGTTGGAAGGTGTTACATATTTTCATCGTCTCTCACTCATTCTTTAAATGGCCCCTCAAGGATGGTAGTTTACAGCTCCGTCCCACAGAAGAAGCATGAACACTCCACAAGACACCACTCTAGGAATTACCCCTCTTTCTCCTGAATCACTTCTTTCCTGCTGCCTTTTACTCAATCTTAGAAGGAGCATGCTCCTAGCTTCCTGTCTCAAAGAACAGCTCTCCCACCTCTACCCCACCACCACATTCTGCCCCATTGTTTGCTCTCTTGGAGCAAATCTAAAAAGATTTGTGTCTGGCTCTCTGAGGTCTTTCCCCCAGCCTTCCTGTTCTCCCATGGAGCTGTTCCACTGGGTGCTTGTTCCCACTACTCCATTCACACAGCTCTTGTTGGGATACCAGACACCAAGCTGCTTGTAGTGGTTTGAAAAAAAAAATGGCCTCCAAAGGGAATGGCACTCTTAGGAGGTGTGGCTTTGTTGGAGTGGGTGTGGCCTTGTTGGAGGAAGTGTGTCATTCTGGGGGTGGGCTTTGAGGTCTCATATATGCTCAAACCATACCAAGTGTCCCAGACCACTTTCTGTTGCCTCCAAGATACAGGACTCTCAGCTGTTTCTAGCATGTCTGCCTGCATGCCACCATGTCCTACCATGATGATAATGGACTGAACCTCTGAACTGGAAGTGAACTACCACAATGAAATGTTTTTCTTTATAAGAGTTGGTTGGCCATGTTCCTGGTGTCTCTTCACAGCAATGGAAACCTTAACTAAGACACTGCCCATTGTAACCATTGGTATGCATCTGACTGGCCAGAATGGCAATGTTCAACACAGGATAATCTTGGTGTGAATGCTCTTCCCTCAGCTTCCAGGGTCCCAACCTTCTTACTGATCATCTGTCTTGTAAATCTCCCTTTCTGACAGACACTTCCAGTCTGGCTCACAAACTCTAAATAAAGGAGCACTCCTAGGCTTAACTCTGTCCTTTTCCCATGCTGTTTCCTCACTCCTTCAATGACTGCAGGAAACCTCAGGCTTTGCACATAATCCATCTGCTGCATACCCTCTGCTCCTTTCTCACTCAGCCCTGTACTGCTCTAGAATCCAGGAGGTGACCACTGCAGACTGGGTTACAACAGCCCCCTTTTCTGGCCTGTTTCAGTCTGACTGCCACGTGGGAGGGAGCTGCAGAAATGGAATTTTCCTTGGCTGTATCTCTCACTGGCTCCAGGCATACAGTTCCCTCTCCGTTTCTCCTTCGAGCCTGAAAGTGGTAATGACTTTCCATATTTGCAGGTCCCTTGATGCCCACCATCTCTTGTAAACTCTTTGCATCCTGCCAACGTCTCTGTAAATAGCCCCTTTATTAAATTCTTTCCAGTTAAAGCCTTTGGAATGTGTCAGTGTTTCCTGCAGGGCCTTAACACAATACACTGATGACTCTGGGCCTCTGTCTCTTGCTCAGACAGCTAAACTCTCGACGTAGATTCACATGGGTTCCAAACAGATGTTTGGTAGATATTTCAAAGTCCCGTGCTCCGATAGGAGCATCTACTGCAAGTGACACCTGCTAAGTTCATTCTCTTCCCAGTCTTAGTGATGACAACACCCTCCTTTTTATGCTCATCTCTATGGTCTGAGACTCCTGTCTCTCTTCTTCGTTCGGCATCCTACATCTGTAAGAATTGGGTCTGGGGTCTCAGAAAAACACCCCACACAATATGAAGCATTTTAGCAAGACACAAACTTTACTTCTCTAGAAGGGTGAAGAGTTGTGCTGAATCAAACTAGGACACCCAGAGGGGATTGAGGGGCCCCCACTGGGTGTGCATTTTGAATGCACAGTGGCCTGTGCCTAACTCTGCTAGGAGCAGCCTCACATTGTTATGTGATTGACTAATAAGGAACAGCACAGTTTCCAGGATGAAATGAAACTTGAGGGAATGAAATACTAAGATAACTTTCATCATATGGTCAACAAAAACAGCTCAGAGTGGAAGGCCTCTACTCACCCAGAGAAGTGTCTCTGCTGTCAGTAAATAGCTTCATTTTTTGTTCCTTCGGGATTTTATGAAGTCCACAAGGATACTTTGAAAGAGTCTCAGCTTTGGACGCCTCCCATCTGGAGTCTGTTTTCTCTTCAGCCCTTTATAAAAATTCTTTTGGCAAGCTACATAACCTTTACCTACCTGGTTAGCAAAGATAAAAACACCAATACAATGATAACTTTTGTATTGCATCATATGTTGACTGAGGTCCCCAGTGAGTCCCTTTCCCTTCATTATAACATGTGCACTGGATAGAGTCCAATATCCCGAGATTTTGTATTCTCTTGATCAAGAAGACAGATGACTTGCCAAAGGGGCCCTTTCATACTCTGGTCCTAGCTGACTTTGGAGGGCAAGGGCCAAACACTGGCTGTCCTCTTTGAATGCTTATCTTCATTGGGACAGGATTCCAAGCTGTGTTGAACACCCGGAAGGATGGCTTTCCCGGTCTTGTAATTTTCAATTTCTATGTAACTTTTAAAGCTGGGACAGAAGTACTGTTTTAAGTAAATTTGATTTTGTTATTGCTCAGTTGCCTCTGGTATTAAAACCTAACAAACTGATAAAAACTTGCATAATTCCCTTAGTTAGACATACATTCTTCATGATTTAAGGCAGCTTTTATAAATGTAACAAGGGATCAGTATAATCTTAGGAATTTCAGTCACCTTTGATCATCCAGCAAACATCATCTATAAGTCTCATTCTTCACAAACAACCTTTTCAGACCTTCTCTGACTTGGCTTTAAGCTTCCATGATTGTATCCTCACATTTTATCTTTTACTCTTAGGAGAAAATCATATTCAAAATCTGTATTTAAAATATTCTTCTCTCTTTTTTACCAAAACTATAAATACATACTTAGTCCTTCCCAACGATTCTCTCGCATGGCTACTTACAGTTTCTTTCATGTTTTATTCTCTAAACAAGAGTTGACTCCAAATCACATACATGGTACATATTAAGATTTCCTGCATATATATTTTCATTAGCCAAGCCTTTTTTCCCCTTTATTTTTCCTAGCAAGTCTTGAGGAAACCACTTTACTTTTACACACACACACACACACACACACACACACACACACACACACACACACAGAGCAAGAGAGAGAGAGAGAGAGAGAGAGAGAGAGAGAGAGAGAGAGAGAGAGAGAGAGAGAGAGCGCTATGGTCTCAGAGAGCTCAAGAATTAGAAAACTTGACAATTTTAGCAAGAGCCTTCACACATTATCCGTAATTTCAAATAGGGCAACACTCTTAGCAAACAAGAAAATGTAGTCAAGAAACTACACATAGGGCACCTCTACTTTACAAGTTAACCCTGTAACTGAAGTTTTAGATGACAAAAGACATTTATTCTACTTGTTCTGGCTAGAACAGAAAAGAATGTACAGCCCCAGTCAGCCAGAAATGTAATTTTCTTTGCCCTTCCAACCCACCCTCAATCTTCTCTATCTCTTCCCTATGCCTGACCATCTCTTAGTTACAAAGTGTAATTTTAGCATCCTTTGTCCGGAGGGCTCTACTGCATCTAATCCCAAGCACTTTCTCATGTGGTCCTTTGGCTTTCTCGGAATTTCACAGGCCCTGCTTCTTTCCCTGGTGTACACTGAAGGTTTATTTAGGTCCTGGTCCTGAAGTACTGATTCCCTAATCTTTCTTATGATCAAGTTCCTAAGATCCTGCATGTGGCCTCAGCGGACCTCATTGGTACTTTTCTATCCTGGTTGTAATCCCGGGGAGTTTTTCATCTGCTATCATTACACCCAGTGTAGATGGATGTTATCTTTTGTAAACAGCATGGCAGCCTTTCTGACCACACCCCCTCTCTTCACCAAAGAAGAAAATACTAATATTGATGTCACTATTAATATTGCATATGGATCCAAGGAATTGATCCAATTGGTCAGTCATCTCATATAGGTCTCCTGTCAGAGATCTCAGTTCCCTTTAGTTTGGGGAGTATCTGCCCCAAACATCAATATTCACCCTGGTAGACTATCAGGAGAATATCAAACGAAGAATCTTCATCTCTCCCTTTCTCAGTTCTCAATCCCTCACCCCCAAGGAAGGTTTTTTCCTATTCTCCCTGGACCTCGTGTTTTCCATTTTGGAGCATCTCAGGATGACACCTCAGCCATATTCTCATACCCTGGAGTTCTCCAGTGACCAAGGCAGTACTTTGCAGTTCAATTTTCTTCCCTGGTTTTGCATACAGAGTTACTTGATTGCTTCAGTACCTGCTTGGGGCCCTCATCATCACATTGCTGAAATACTTTAACTCTGGGTTTCTGTTAGTTCTGGCATCAAGGGATGTCTCCACATTCAAAGTCACCCACAAAAAAGCAGCAGGGTGCATGCCCCCATTAGAGGATTGATCCTCAAAACTGTCACACAGGCAGCGTGCCCCATATTGGGTTCCAAGCTATTAAAAAAAAAAATAGGTCTGGACTCTCAAGAAAATGACCACATGACCTAAAGTATTTCAGCAAGCCAAGAAGCAGAAGGGTAGGTAGCTGAGACAAATCAAATAAAAAGCATACACAGTGGGGGGCAGGCTGGGTTTTTACTTCTGATGCAAAGGGGTCCTGTGCATCACTCTGATGGTCAGAGCCCAGCCTCCTGTTCTTTCTTACATAATTGCTAAGAGACAACAGCACAGTTTCTAGAAAGAAAAGAAACTTGAGCATATATTTCGGTTTCAAGAAGTGCTAGCCTTGAAAAAATTTGACTTTCCACCAAGCGGCCTTGCCACCACTTTCTTTGAATGGGATTTGTCATATTTGACCCTTTGACAGAAAACAAAGAACATATCTCCCACACATCCAGCCCACCAGAAGGACTTGTTGGTTCTGATCTTAAAAGTAACTCAGAGTTCAAGCAATTCTTCAATACCTTCATGAACCCCAGCCAACCCCAGGCTAAGCCTCATGCTTAGTCCCTGGTCACTTTGGGTCTCCTTATTTCTCTTTCTGTCTTTCTGCGGTCTAGCCTCAGATGTCACTCAGATACATACCTTTAAAAAGGAAGTAAAGGGGCACACCTGTAAACCCAGGACCTGGTAGATCCAGGATTGGAAGTTGGAGACCAACTTCAGCTACACAATGAGACCCTGTTTTTGTTTTTTGTTTTTTGTTTTTTTTAAAAAAAAGAAAAGAAAGAAAGAGAAAATTCAGATGGTGGCTACTTTGCTCAAGACTTGGGTGGCAGTAGCTACCCACTTCCTAGGAAGTGAGAACCAGAATCTTTACAGTGGCCTACAAAGTCCTTAGTGAACTAGATGTTCACTTCTCTGATGTCACTCCAACCATGCTGGTCACTTCAAAGGTGTCATGCTGGTTACTTCTAAAGTGTCTGACAAGCTCTGCCTTGAGCTTGTTGTCCGGCCTCTCCCTGGAATTGTTTTCTCTCATATGAGTTTGACTAACCACTTCCTTCAAGGGTCTTCCTTCCCTAGAAATCAAATGCCACGTTCTCCATTAGTCTGAGGCTGTCTTGATGACCCCATGTAAAACTGATGCACAGCTGTCTTACCATTTTCCAGTGTCCTTCCAGTGTCCCCATTTCCTTATAGGAGTTATCATCTGTTGTCAATATTATGTCTGTTTCATTGGTTTTCTATAATTCTTTTTTGAAAATTTAAATTTGTAACAATATTTTACAGTTTATTTGTGGGTGAATTTATTAGGCTCATTCTTACTGCCTATAAACAACACAGATGATAGAATGTTACACTGTTTTATAGTATCACTTATATAAGAAGAGGGATTTTAGCTCATCTCTTCACTGGAACAGTGAATATATTCACTGCTTGCAATATAGAAGATGGTCTAGGTTTTTTTTCTTTTGTTAATGAAATTTAACCCAATTAAGAAAGTTTATAAAGCTTGCTCAAGGCAGGTCTGACCTTGGGTTTCTGCCCTGAACTAGTTTCCTTCAACAGTGAAACACAGTGTTTGGAGGTCAGAGCATTGCACACTAGCTTCATGACCTTAGCAAATCGCTTAACCTCTCTTAGACTCACTTGGCTCCTTTACAAAATGAAACAACAATGTCAAGTCTCAGGGTCATTGTGAGAAATAAGTTAGGAATACACATTGCCACAAACATACCCACTACATTTAGCATGGCGCCTGGACCATAGGGGTGCTGCTAAACTGAAAACGGGGAGCTGGTTTCATTGTGAATTTGGAGGTTCAATACCATACATACTGCAAGGCCTCCAAAGAAGAGGTGATGCTGTTTAGACTTCAAATTACACCATTCCTCTCAATACTGGGTCCTTTGAAGATACAAGCTCTGGAGCCAGCAGTTAGCCACCAAACGGGCTGAAGACATGGGGACACCCTATTCCTGGGATTATCCATGTATATCAACTTCCAAGCAATGGGAACGGGAAGCAGTCATTTAAAAGTCAGAGAAAACTATCTCTGTATCCTGAGTCAATTCCTACCAGGATCAGACGTCTTTAAGTAAGTCATTCCTAGCAGAGGAGTTAGAGCAGGTTTTGAAACGTTGCTCTACAGTGCAGGCATTTGTCCATATTGAATCCTGAACACCTCAGTGTTGACTGGTCCTACATCCTGGACTGCTAGCCTTCCTTATGTGAGAGTCTGCTGTCACTGTAGGACAGGACTTGATCAAGTGATACTGCCATCCTGACCTTTGCAAGTATCTCTTACTGAGAACTCTACCCGAGAGACCTTCCTTCCAAGTACTCACTGCTGACTTTTCCAAATAAAAAGTTTCCTCTAGTACTGCTCCCATCTTCCCCTGACACCCAGTCCATGGGCGTCCTTAATAACAGAACCATCATGAGTTGCTGGCTGTGAATTTTCCCACTGTGACTGATTTATAGAGGCTGGTCCCAAAGACAATGGCCCTGCCCAGAACAGATTCAAGGATGGGTTGGGTAAGCACATATCATGCTAATAAAAATAAGACATTAAACTACCACAGATGTAAACTGGAATTATAATGCCCATCAATTCAGGTTTCCATGAGGACTTATTATATAATGGTTGAAATAATAATGGGCCCTGCCTTACAGAGTGGCCTCCAAGGTAAACGTGTATAAAACACCAAAAATGAAATTCTTGCATGTTCCAAATATAAATCTCCTTACCTCCATGACATTCCTCTGACACTAGCCTGTAATATTCTGCCTCTGAGTTATACACACATGCTTCTCAAGTCTTAAAGCTTTCTTTATCATATCCAGTTTGTTTAGAACACCAGAAGTGGATTATTCAGCCAGGCTCTTTAATAATTATTAATAAAATTAAGTATTGAAATGTGAGGCCATTTAAATATGCTGCCAAATGAAGGGCCTCATCTAAAGGTTCCCCAGCATTTGAAGAGGCACTCATTGTGGTACTGACAGTCTACCTGCCACACCCCCAAGGCCACCAGTCTTGGCTTTCATGCACCGTGGTGTCTCGCTGTCAATGTTTTCCAAATGGAGCGCCATTTTCATGAGCATGTAAATGCTCTTTGGCTATAGGGAGGGGTTAAAAGCAAATTGCACCAACTCCAATCTGAAGGAAAAAACAGGATTCGAACTATATTAAGTAGACTCAAGTGACTCTCATACACACTTCTAATTTAAAGGAGTCTGAAACAGATGGGGTGAGGCAGAGAGGGGAGGGAGGGAGGGAGGGAGGGAGGGAGGGAGGGAGGGAGGGAGGGAGAGAGAGAGAGAGAGAGAGAGAGAGAGAGAGAGAGAGAGAGAGAGAGAGAGAGAGATCCTACTACTTTTCTCTGTGGGACAAAGGTTTAGGTTTATTTCATTCCCTCCAGGGGGTTAGCCTCCCCTCTCTCATCCCCCTGCAGTTGTGAAAGACCTCAATCTGGGTTGTGGTTTCTGACCAGGGCAGTAAGGGTTCTCCTCAAGGGGCTCACAGCCTCTCATCCATCTGTCCTGGTAATTAATTCTAATACAGCTCCATTTAATACAAGGAGAGCCGCTGTAGGGCATGGTTTTACAAGATATTGCAAAGCCTAATTGAAACGCTTTACCTTATTTTAAAAACACGCTTTTTCTCACAGCATTTAGAAATATTTAATAGCAACGAAAGTGCAGCTTGGCAGCTCTGCTTCTGGCTGTGGAATACTTCCAGGACGTGGCTCTGTCTGCTGAGGCACCTGGGCCGACCGAACACGCCAAGCTGAGTGCTGGTCCTAAGGCCCCAGATCTACATCAAAGTAGAACTGCAAGAAATATTGCAGGACTTGAAGACACCACCAAAGTAGGGCAGAGGACACAGAAATCAAACTAGAACTGAGCTGGAAGGGTCTTCCTGGCTTGTCTAGGTTTCATGGTATCAGAAGGGCTTGTGCATGCTGTTGGGGTAATTAGACCAATGGTCATCTTACCCAGCTGTAGCCCCTGACTGGTACAATACTAATCTGTCAAGCAAGATGTGTCCATTGATGCGATACTGGTATGACTACTCTAGGGTAACTAGCTGCTTTTTTACTGGATTTGAAGCCTGATTCATGGGAGGAAGTCGGCGCCTAGTACTATAAATCTCTTCAAAAGCCTATTGCTAGCTACGAAGGTCACAGGCCCTGCTAAGTGGAAATATAGTCCAATCGACTTCTAAATATTTGTTTGTAGCCATAGACTAGTACAGCTCCAAATCTTAGTCAGAGTACCTCGTTGGGCGGTGAGTGATGTTTATGTTTAGCACAGATGCTCATAACTGGTCAAAGTGCTGGGGGAAAGTGACTTTTTACTGCCCAGCCATTAGCAGGAAATCTATATTACCCCCTGCGAGGCGCAGAAAAGAAAAATAGAGTTGAAGGAATGTAAGAGCCAGAGAATGGTAAAGTGTGCTACGGAGCGGTAACTTTTGAAGACAGCATAGTTGATGTACTCAAGAACTCACGGCAGCTGTGACCACGTGCACACGATGTGCACAGCAATCCGAAGAAGTCACAGAAGTAGGAGCTACTTGGGGAGAAAAGAGGAGTAGGAGGGATAAAAGGATGAAGGAGTGTAAGGGTGATCACAATACATTGTACACAAGCTTGAAACTGTCAAACATTTAAAAATTAATAGAGCTTTAATAGAGCTTTTCAAAAGTTGCCCGTGCTTGTACATTGCTTGGAGTGCAGCAGGCACTGCTCAGGGCATCTCTGTGGAGGACGCGGGGTCCCCTTTACAGGTTCTAACCTAAAACACGGAGAGGTTTAGCAAGCTTTCCAGAGGCAAGGCAGTAGTTAGATTAACCCTGGACAATTTACCTTTACTCTTCTGGCGGCTCTCCTGGAGTGTCGTGCTTCATGCACTCACTTCCCAAATGGAGAAAATGAGGACCAGGAAGAGAGGTGTGGAGATTGCCATGCCGGCTGTACAGTACAGCTGAGCCGTGGAACAATGCAGGCGTGAGGTCTGCTCATACTCCACCAGTCCAGAGCTAGATAGAAATGCTTGCTCTTCCCCAGAGTCTCACGTGTCTACCAGCTCTGACTCTGCACTGTCTTCCTTATTTGTTAAGTGCCTCTGTTACGGAGTTGAACAAGGAGAAGATTTTTATTTATTTATTTTCTGAATTCCCCATGGGTATTGATTTTGTTTGATTATTGTCTAGCATTGGGACAGCTTTTCATTTTCAGGTTTAGAAAATTTGTCCAAGAGAAGCTTTTTAATGAATGTGAGAAGTGTGTTCTAAGTAAGGAAATACAAAACCTTGGGGAGACAAGACTTCTACATGCTCAGCCGTCCTTCTCCACATCTCCGGTTGCATGGTCTAACCTCTCATAAGTGGGTGAGCTCAAACAGAGCAGTACAAAGGCTAGCTTCCTGGGTCAGAGCAGACTCCACGGGAGGATTTCTCCTAGCACCACGGGGCCAGCATGTTACAGACTCTGAGAGCCAGAAGGAGCCAGGTTTTTGGGATCCATATTTCCAGAATCCAACCAATCCAGATATTTCTTGTCCTATACTTGTATGTACACTCACTTCCCACTTAATAGCATTACATCCCTACACTTTTTGCTGGATTTGTCTTTAATATACTTTGCACTGTGCTAATCACCCCCCTAGAAGTTATCTAATTTAATTTATTAAATCTAACTACAAAGTAACCAACTACAAGTTCAACATGTCTTCATTCCTACAGAAGCCATCTGGCCTAGTAACTATGCCTGGTTACTAATGTCATAAAAAGATTCCAAACATTTTAAAAACTCATGAAGCATTTATTATTTCAGTTAAATCCCATTGCTCTGAACTCCAAAAGTCTTTTCCAGGCTCTGCAGTATAAGTGAACGTTGTTGTTGGGGAATGTTGCTTTAAAAATAATGAGCTGTCAAGCAGGGCTTAGAAATCATTTAGTTATGTAGAATTTTTCACTGCAACAGCTATCCACATTAAAGAAATGCATTTAGTGAGTTCTGAGCCTCACATTTCAGCTCTCTGCAGAGACGAATCCCTTTGTCCCTGCTACTCTGCATTGCTCTTTGGGTGACCTCATCTAACAGTGACCTTGCTGTGTACCGAGATGCTATCTAACTTCCATATAGCAACAGTTTCTAAAGTTATTTTCTATTATGTTTTCATTCTTTGAGAAGCCCATACAGGTATACAATGAAACATCATCATATCTACCCCCACATTTCCCTCTGGATTCCCTTTGTAACCTCTTCAACACCTCAGAAGACAGCATGTCACAGCACTTGTCCCCATGCTCCAGACTTTATACTCTTTCCACTTGTTCTGCAGTGTTCCCCGAGGCCTGTTATGAGGGTGCCCATTTAGGGTTGACTATTCCTGGTCTATTAGTCTCAGAACTTGGACCACTTGTGCGTTTCTGTTTTGATTGCTGCCCTTTACAAAAAGAAGCTTCCCTGACCAAGGTTGGGTTGAGAGATGCCAGGTCGGTGGGTATGAACATAATATTTAGAAGATAATTTTACAACATGGCCATTCAGATTCTATCCTGGAGTCACTTTAGCCATGAAATTCTTTTGGCCAGGATTACAACATGAGGCACAAAAATCATTTCTGTGGCACAGGCTTCAAATCAAATAAAAAAGTGGTTAGTTACTCCATAACAGTTGTGCCACTATTATACCCGTGGGCACACGTTATCTGGCAAGTCGGTATTGTAGTATACAGGGCAGTGGTGAGACCATTAATGTCTTTTCTAACAACCAAAACAATACCTATAATCCAAACCCATTTTAGATTCAAGCCCACAACTTTATATGATGTGTCTCATTCCTATCCAAACTGACCTCCTGCTCCAAACCATTAATCGCCCCAGCTCTCCTGTTCCCGGTGACTCTACCTAATCATGCAATCCTGTGCACCTGTACATAGTGATGATGAACATTGCACCCTCCTCTCTTGTAAGACAGATTGCTAAATGGTCTTATTAATAAAAAACCCAGAGCCAGATATTGGGGTGAAAACTGAGAGATTAGAGGAATAGGACAAGCCACAGCCAACCTCACCTCAACAAGTCCTCAGCCTCCCGAGAGAGCTACTTCCTGTATACCCATGCCTATATTCTTTCTGTGCCCTGCCATCTCACTTCCTCTCCACCCAGCTACATCACTTTCCTCTTTCTGCTCAGCTCTATCACTTCCTGTTTGTTTGTACAGACCTCCAGACCTCTATGGTTAACTAGTGCTGGGAATAAAAGGCGTGTGCCACCATGCCTGGCTCTGTTCCCAGTGTGGCCTTGAACTCACAGAGATCTGGATGAATCTTTGCCTCCTAAATGTTAGGATTAAAGGCATGTGTTACCACTTCCTGACCTCTATATTTAATATAGTGGCTGGCTTTTTCCTCTGATCCTCAGATACTCTTTATTGGGGCACACAAGTAAAATATCACCACACTCTATCCGGCTGCACACATGTTACATCCATCTCCCCACATTTCTGTAAGACCTGAACCTGGCTGCTATAGTTTGTCCACCTCTACCCTCCTCCACCCAAGGACAACATCCCTCTCTGTTCCTCAGCTTCAGGAACACTTCACCGTAACTCACAGTTAGCCCATTCCCTAGGCACAGCTCATTCAGGATGAACCTGTGACCTGGCCCAAGGGCTCTGTTGGAATCCTCCCATGAAGGGGTTAGTGGGGAGTTTGTTCTTCTCGGAAAGAGTCCAGAAATATTCCCCTGGCTGCATGGTTTCATGCAGGGTCTGAGGTCTGGAATTGTGATCGTCTTGTTGCCACCTTGAGCAGACAGCCAGCACAAAAGCCAGCAAAGAAAATCAAGCGATGTTCAGAGGTTACTTTCAGTTACTATGCAGAGTATCCTCTTTCTGAGCCTAATATACTGTAAGGGAAAAATTGTTTATTGTTGGAGCTGATTTGTTTGTCTTCTATGATTTTCTGCTAGAAGTCCCCTAAGAGAAGGCTCCATGCTGACTTGTTGGGATCTAATGTCTGGGTGCCCGTCACTGTCTCCCTGACACAGCCTTAGTCCTGGATTATTTCTCACTTAGATTAATGGAACAATCCTCCTCACTGGTGTTGCTGCCTCTAACCTCAATCTGCAGCTATCTATCTCCTGCAGCTTGTAGCCAACACGGGGAAAAAATAGAAATCTGCTTTTCCTAGATTCCTGTTCAACAACTCTTGAGTTTCCTTTTTTCTTTTCTTTCTTTTCTCTTGCCACTTGGAGTTGATACTTACTAGGTAAACAATGGAAAGAAGTAAGACAGAGAATGGAGAAGGGACCAGACTTGCCCCAGGTCTGTAGAGGCTGAGGCAGGAGCCCAGGGGAGCAGAAGATAGAGCAGTGTCTTGGACCTGTTTCAGTGTCTCCATTAGATTGTGTGTATGGAGACCACATGTTGTCCAGTGTTCCGATGACAACTTGGTAACTTCTGCACAGCTGGAAGAGCTGGCAGCTGCTTTGCCAACATCGAAGGAATTGGCAAAACTTAGATCCTTGACTCCATCCTTCCTTAACCAAGTCAAAGACTTGAACCACACAAGCCAAATCACCTCAGATGAACAGAAGACCAGCTATGAGATAAGAATACATTGGTTGGCCATGGGATAAAATGTGAATTGCCTACAGTCCTTGGCATATTACTCAATGCTGTTGATGACTGTATCCTAGATTTTCTTCTTCATAATAATGCACATACAAATTTTGTCTCCCTAGCAGTTTGGCACCACCTCCCTCATCATTTCTCAGGTTCCCCACCTCCCTAGGATTGCTACAGTTCCCACAGGTATATCCCTGCTGCGATAGAACTCTGCTGCCTTGTCTTCCAAGCCTCAGGGTATTGTTTCCAAAGTTGGTCTCTGAGTCCAACTTGGAGAATTCATGGATTTCATTGGGAACTTCTGAAATGGAAACAAGAGAGTTAGACAATCTTATTTGTGTGTCCAAGGTACAAGATCACTGAAGGTAGCTACATTCCCTGGCACAAAACCCAGGAAAACGGGATATAAGGGGGTGGGGAGGAGGAAGATGAGGAGGCAGAAAGCAAGAGGAAGAGGGAGTAGAGATGCCTGTCAGTTTTTTTTTAAATTATACTTGCTTCTAAGAGCTGGATGTATTATTGTGCCTAGATTCTCACTGAGATAACTCAGTTCCTTATAGCAATTTGTCTTTATCTCTTCCTACCCCTCCTTAGCTTGACAGTTGTGATGCTTATATCAAAAATACCACAAAGTAATATGACCGTTCCCTTCCCTGTAATTTATCTCTCTTGGCTCTGTGGCTCTCAGAACCTGGGTCCATAGACCTTCAAACTGATACTCCCTCTCACATCTCCATGCTTTTCTCATGATTTCTGTCTGACTATCTCTGGAAAACTAATGTTCATCATGTGTCATTTCATGTCTGAAATCACGTTTCATGCCTCTATCTCAAGGTAATAATCCATCCACACTCCTGCAGTGCCCTGCCCACGGCTTCCCCAGCACCTGTAAAATCCTGCATTGTACACACCAAGGCTATGGACCAGTTTGGGCACTGACGTCCTTTGGGGTCACAAGAATTCATCTCTGTTTCTTCTGCTCCTAGAAAGTCATTTATTTGATTAATGTTTCTTGAATGGCCAGTGTAATGAATGAGTCAACAAACTGATCAGGTAAATGTATTATAGAAAATTTGCTGCATTTTGTAACCTAGCAAACTAGCAATAAATAAGTTTATAAAAGATGAGATGATGAGATACGTGGAAAACTCGCACATGCGTGTTCTCTGAGTGCCATGAGGATTAGTATGCTGCTTTTTGTGATCAATATGCTAATGGATAGCAAATAAGATGAGAATGTTCACATTTTTAGCCCAAAATTAATTCCTCCCACCATGAACAAATTAGATTTAGAAAAGCCTAAATATGCATTCCACAACAATTAAGACAGCCACAGAACTGGCAGAGAAACTACTGGATTATAGCATACCACAGTGATAAAACTGTAATTTAAACAAGAAAAGAAAAAGAAAAACATATTAGTTTAAATATAAAACTACAAAGGCTCTTCCTTTAGGACTAGCTTTAAAAGGGCCAGAAATATGCTATGCAAGTTTCCAAAGGAAGGAAGATATCAATAGTTCTATGAGCTGTGACACTTTGGAGCCATGAGAATGATGAACAAAGCAAGAGAGATGCAAAGGTGCAATAATGGTATGCATATCTTGGCAGTCACCAACAGTTGTCAGATTGTACTTAGGACCCTTCAACAGGAGACAAATCCTGCCTGGTTCTGGAAACCTAGCCAACTACCTAGGGCTAGGAAAGTCATGGATCTTGTAGCAGAAACTGCTACTGCCACTTTACTAGACCGTCATAATCCTAACTGCATTCTAAAACTCATCCTTACACCCTTATACGTAAGTGCATTTCTCATCCCTCATCAAAGAAGCTTCCCTTAGCAGCAGATGGAGACCATTACAAAAACTACAACCGGCCAAAATGCAAAGATCAACTATTTGTGGTATGCCCAGCTCCTACACCTAAGGCTCAGGGAACATCATGGAACAGGTGGCAGAGGATTTTAAGAGCCAGAGGATCAGGAAGTTGGGTGTGAGGTTGTGTCTCAGTGAAATAACAGAGAGGCTACATCTGTGATATCTCAATGGCTGCCTAAATAAGACCTGACCAATGACAATACCAACAGACATACTAACGTGGGGAGGGGGAATCACAATACACCTTGCCCCTAGACTAAGAACTACAGGCCACTGATGACTGCTGAGAGAGGGAGAATTGGTCTTTTCCAGGGATGAGCCCCCTAATTGCTTATCCAGTACCAAGTAGTGAGTCCTGAAGTAATGTACATATAAGCAACACTCCATAGATTCCTCAGGTTGTGCTTATACATTCATGTGTTTATATGTATGGATGTAATAACAACAATAATGAAGTCCATCAATTTAAGAGGGATTGGGGGAGTGGTTGGAGGGAGAACAGGGAAGGGCATTAATGATAAAATATATTTTAATTGCAATTTGGATGTTCTTAAAAAGTAGATAGTGATACAATCATACAATAAATAACATATATTATATATTGCAGCATATGTGCAAATGGCATATTCTTTCAATGTTCAAGCAGAATTTTGACCCCCTATGGACAAACATTGAATAGTTGTATTGAATGGTTGGCTTGTCAGCATTATTTTATCAAATCTGACCTTAATTAAAAAGATGTTATAACAACACTTATTAAAGGACATATCAAGTATTATTTTCCATATTACAGCATATACCTGCCTAAAATATTCCTGAAGCATAAAATTCAGTGCATGCAATTGAAAACCCTTCTACCCACATGGTCTCAGTCGACAAATTTGCATAATGATTTATGGACATTTGCCCTAACAATTGCGTAGGGAGACCAAGCAGCTGTTCACTTGCCCAGATTTGCCTGTGCTAACAAGAGACAGACAGCTGCGGTTAATGAAAAACAATTGCTAATAGATAGCTCAGTGGGTCTTGAAGTGCATTCTGGTATTGCCAATCCAGAGAGATGGTAATATAGGCCCAGAATCATGGTACCTACTCTTCCCCTTCTTCTCTTCAGACTTCACCTGGAAGGCAGCTAGGAGCAGAATGCAATGGATGGGGCTCATCCAGTGATGACTCATGGTAACAAACATATGCAGGGGGTAGAATTTGTAGGCAGCTAGAAAGAATATGAAGATTACAGAGCTGTGATAGATCTATCCATGTTTCTGCCAAGCTCCACTGCTTAAGACATTCAGTTCCTTACTACAGGATTTCTAGGAAGTTTGAACTGCACAACAACAAAAGGCGAACAGTAGGCAGGACCCTGGTTTCTGTTATTCTTATTGAATGGATTCCTTTCCCTGAGCATCATTTTCTCAACCAATGTGAAGGATTTGAAAGCAGATCTCGAGGTCCCTCCAGCTCTGTGATTCCCTAAGCACTAGAGTGGCATCATCACAGACAGGCTGCCTTTAAGCCCGATTGCATGTGGACAGTTGTGACTGAGGGAGCCCTCAGTCACTTCTTCTGAGCATGTCTTCTGAGTTAGTGTGGAAATGACGATGGTGCTCAAATTACAAATTGGGTAATTAGTGAACTGTGTAGTGGAATATTTTTAATATATTGCAAGTTTCAGTTCATATACCACAACTTAATTGAATTTGCCCTAAAGCCCTTCAATTAAAAAATGTGCAGAAACTAGCATTTTCAAGACAAATGTGGGCCTTGACCAAACTCCAAGAAAACAAAATGGTAAGTTTTTGAAAGGTTAATAACATTTTCTTAATCGAAGCAATAATGGAGATGAAGAGGCAATTATCCTTCTTATCATGTGGGAGAGTTGATATTCCCCTCCCAGGCCAAGCTGGTGCTCTCAGGAGTTCAGCTGACACAGAAGCAGTCTTTGCAACCCCTGGTAAGTAGCAGCACCCCTTCAGAGTGTGTGCTCAGTCTAATATCTCCATGGCTAAGACAGTACACGCTCCAGGGCTTTGTACACAGTCCTTCCCAGCCTTGTTTCCTGCTTTACTGGATTCTTTATCCTTTTTTTATGTTCTGGTATTCCCTGTTCTCATACATTGTGCCCTGGGCTCATGTGCTCAGTCGCTCCTACTCTTTGACTTCAAAAACTCCTGAGCTGGACAGACACCGATGACACCAGCATCTGGGAGACTGAGGCAAGAGAAGAGCAGATTCAAGCATATTGGGGTCTGTAGAGTGAGACTCCATTGCCAAAATACCTGAGGCAGGGTGATTGCTGCAAGTTTAGGGCCAGCCATAGTATATACTAAGCCAGTTAGAGACACATAGCAAGAACTTGCTTTTGTTTCAAACACAAAAGCATAAAAATTCCTTCTGGTTCTCTGAAAGCCAGAATGTAACTGGTAAATCTAGATAAAATGCCTGTCTCTATTATTTATTCCTTGTGTAACTTAGACCCAGTCTTTCTTGCGAGAGACTCCCTTTTTAATGGAAAAAAAGAAAACAAAACAAAGCAAAATAAAAAAGAAGTGAGGTGTTTAAAGCTGGCTCTTCAAAGAGTTTGCACTTGTAAAACAATAAATGGTACTCTAGAGAAAGTAACAGCATGCACACAGGATTGTGTTGACAACACACACACACACACACACACACACACACACACACACACACACACACACACACACACACGGAAGACAGAGATAAAGGAAAGTCAGCAGACTGTACCCCCATCAATCCTGTCTGTGATACCATATTGCCGTTCATCACAGCACCACATCTCCACAAGGCAGTGGAGCAGGACTACACAGATTCTTCTATTATTTGTCTGTGAAACAAAATTTTTCTTTCAATAAAAAGTTGGCTTAAAAATGTTGCCTATAGTACTTACTGTATGAGAAAAGGGTTCATGTGCCTGAAGCATGCGTAATGAATGCGGTAGGCACAATTCCTAGCGGGGTTTGTCGTGGGCTTCAGCTGAAGTCCAAGCAGGGTGGCAGGTACTCTGGTATGTAGTGTTTTTTTTTTTTTACTCTTTGGGGGCCCACTACCCAGCTCCCAAATAAATGCATGGAGACTTATTCTTACTTATGAATGCCCAGCCCTAGCTTGGCTTGTTTCTAGCCAGCTTTTCTAACTTAAATTATCCCATTTCTCTTTAACTATGTTTTACCTCTGGGCTTTTTACCTTTCTTTATTCTATATATATCTTTCTTTCCTTCTTACTCCATGGCTGGCAGTGTGGCTGCCTGGCTTGCCCCTGGTGTCCCCCTCTCCTTCTCCTTTTCTTGCTCCTCCTTTCCTCTCAAGCCTGGATCTCTCCTCCTCTCTCTTCTCTCTTCTATTTATTCTCTCTGCTTGGTAGTCCCACCTATTTCTCTCTCCTGCCTAGCTATTGGTCGTTCGGCTCTTTTTTAGACCAATCAGGTGTTTTAGGCAGGCAAAGTAACACAGCTTCACAGAATTAAACAAACTCAACATAAAAGAATGCAACACATCTTTGTATCATTAAACAAATATTCTACAGCATAAACGAATGTAACACATCTTAAACTAATATTCCACAATGCTGGTATGTAGAAGGGTGGAAAAAAATGGGAAAGTGGTAACTCCCAGCTGGGGTATAGAATCAGGGATGGAAAAGGAAGGAGAGCAGAGGTAGGAAAGGCAAGCAGAGGTAGGTGATAGCGGTCCATTCATGATGTGCTCGAATCATGAACTTTGAAATATTACCTTTAAAGAAATGTAAAGACACCGAAGGATTCCAGTCTAAGGGGCCCTTGATTCCTTTGCATAGTGTTACAACATTGATGGAGAGTCATGTCCTAAGTAACCTGGTCTCAACATGGTCCAAACTCTATCTCCTCTCTGTCTCTGTCTCTCTGTCTCTGTCTCTGTCTCTCTCTCTCTCTCATAAGCTTAAGAGGTTATACCCATAGAAACTCAAAATTATTTCTAAATGCTTAAGGCATCATTTTTCAAAGGCAGAAAACAGAATGAGAAAACATGAAGGAATCCAACCCCTGAGGTCACGTGAAGGGAGGTGACTGGCCCTGGAGAGAGAGTGGATGAGTGGCTTTAGGGTGACTCTGCAACAGTCAGCTAATGCTGCCCAGATGGCGGCCACACACCTACATGCTCAGTGCCCATAGAGTAAACAGTCACTCTGCTCTGTTTTTGTCTGCATGTTGAGGAAAATGCTAGGCGTCCTTATGAGACTTCCATAAACAGAAACAGGAACAGTGTATTGAGAAACGCTGGCGGGGCATCAGGACTGGGTAGATATCAGTATTCATTATGAGTGACAGCTGACTAGGTCATCTATGCACAAGGTCCCATACAGCACCAATTGCCTGAGCATCTTGGGCTTTTCCCCAGACTACACAAATCTGCCATGCATTCTTTAAAAAGCTGGAACCCTAATAATCTATTTGCTTAAAGTACTCTTGAAAGTCAGCTCTGCTTCATGAAGGAAACCATAGTTGCAACATTTGACATGGCTTTTCTCTTTGCAACACTGGAGGGTAAACCCAGGGCCTTGTGCACACTAAGCCAAGTGCTCTACCGTCAAGCTTCATCCCAGCCCTAGATAGCTGGGGGTTCCTGATGTTGCTTTGTTTTCTTCATACCGGGCCTGACTCTGCAGCTCAGTCTGCCCTTGAACTTTCTTTCTATTACTATTCTCTGGCCGCATACTCCCAAGTGCCAAGTGCCAGTTTCACAAGTAAGTTCCCCTGCAGCCAGTTCAGTTCCACTTTCAATGTTGCTTCCTGATGCATCTTCCCTACAGATGTGGGTCTCTGCATGCTTTACAGTACTTACCTCTTTGACCCTGGCTTCCTATTTACGTTTTAATAAGCACAGAGTGAGTGTTTACCAGACACAATTTGGGGTTATTTGCTAATCTAAACAAAACCATGTTTGGGAGCACAGCTCTGTGGCTGTCATCAGATGACCCCACAGGTGCTCCATGGGATGGCTCATGCTGCAGCCCTTCTGTTAGGATTCTGGGATCCCCAACACACTCTCGTTGGGAGACAGAGTAAACAAAGTTACCATTTGATTCAAGAGACTTTAACTGGAAACAAAAAGAAGATGGGTTTCAGGAGGGGTGCAGGGGTGCAGCAGGGGTTAGGGAAGGCTTGTTTTAACATATCTTTGTGGGTGAAAATGTCGCTGCCAGCCCTGATGACCTAAGTTCAATTCCTCAATCCCTGGAATCTTCTTGGTGAAGGAGAGAACACACACACACACACACACACACACACACACACACACACACACACACACACAATGTAATACATGTTTTTTAAAGGAATCGGGGAGAAGAACTCCAAGCTTTTCATTTGAGAAGTACTGTAAAGGATTAAACCCATAGCCTTGTGCACACGAGAAAGCATTCTACCACTTAGCTTAGTGGCTTTTTATCTCTTCCTTTAGCTCCTTGGATGCAGGACATTAAGTGGTAAAACACCACAGCTTTGGAGAACAGAATCTGGGCTCTAATCTTGGCCTTGGCTCTTACCAGCTGAACTTTGCCAGAGTTCTTCATTCAAGTTGGGGTTCGTAGAGCCAGAGTAAATAGTGAAAGATTGTAGAGTCCCACTGGTGGGACCCAACACCAGTGACACTCAGGACAGGAGAGAGAAAATGAGGCAGGCCAAGTGAGCAGACAGAAGGCCATGCTGTACTTCTGGAATGGCGCCTCCTTGTGGCATGTTGATTTCTCAATCTCACTGTGTATCTTTTTAAGAGATTATATAAAAATATTCCCTGAGGGTAGCAAGGAAGAGTGTACCTGCATGTTTTTACTTCTGATTGATCTGTGACTCCATTATTTTTGCTTCTCATTGATCTGCATCCCCCATTATGGAAGTTAACTCCCGAAACTTTTAGGTAGCTGATGCATAGGTCACTACTAGGTTTGACAGGGGACAGAGACTGAGTTGTCCAACTGACTCTGAAAGGTTGGGGTGATGAACAGCAAAAGGGATAGAGGAGCTCCTGAGGGGGCCCCTTGGTATCGGTGACTCCATTTCACAGTTTTGAAAGTGATATAGGCCATTCTTAGGCTAACTCTGTCCAAACAGCGCTTGGACACAAAGAGGTGCTCAGTGCTGCAGATGGGCATCAGTACTGCTTGACCCCTCTGCACTCAGGTCCTCATCTTTTATAAGGAATAGCAATCACTCATGGGGCTGTAGAGGGGTCTCAACAGGTAAGAGCACTTGCTCTGCAATCATGAAGACTAGAGTGTGGATCCCACACCCACAGAGCAAGCCAGATGTCCTGCAAATGCCCGTGGCTTCTGCTCCTGGGGATGGAATACCCTCTTCCACACATGAGAGACATACACACACACACACACACACACACACACACACACACACACACACACACACACACACACTTTTTTAAACAGCTCACTTACCTCACAGGTATTAAGACTGAAGAAGTTAGTGAACACATGCCTGCCATCTATCTGATAGGATGCCTGTGGAAGGGGCAGAGACAAAGGCAGTCCCACTGAGTAGGCTTTGAATTCATCTCTGCCTTGCTTCTGGGAGTGCTCTGGAGCCCACAAATTCTTACCATGGGAACCACATGAGAAGATAAACTATAGGCTTATCTTGATTTCCCCCAACTCAGCCACTAATGCTGAGAAAAGCATCCCCTAGACCTTGAATTTCAAAGGCAGATTTTAGGTATAGCAAGGGCTGCTTTCATACTCTGTGGCTTGAGGGATCCTATGCGGCCTCCAGGGAACGGGTAGAAAAATTATAAAATGATAAAAACTGAGTGGTCAGTAGAGTCATCGTAGGGACAGATCACCAAAGAATTGCTGGCCCTGATCCCACCGGCAAGGACCACAATTAGGGTTGAAAACAGCCTTTAAAATCATGATGTCTTCCATAATGACTCATTAAAAAGACATTGGAAAATTAAATGACCATGCGCCTGAGTTTTCATGGGGTACCAGACAACCAGGACCACATCCTCATTTTCTGCTTCTGACACTGTTGGAGTCCTTACCACTTGACATTGCCTTGTCCAGCTTGTCTTGCTCACTGCTACTGCTCTTTAAAAAATTATTTTATATATTGTTATTGTGTATGTGTGCCTGTGTATATGTGTTATGTGTGCCTGTATACATATTTGTGAGTTATGTGCTGCCCATGTGTGGGCCTGTATATGTGCCTGTGTATGTCTCTGTGTTATGTGTTTGTGTGTATTGTATGTAGTTGTGTGTGTGTATGTTATGTGTGCCTGTGTGTGTGTCTGTATGTGTGACTGTATGTGTTATGTGTTCTTTTGTGTGTATTAGGTGTACCTGTGTGTGTGTGTATTCAGGCACACACATACCAAAACAAGAGTGGGCAGGTCAGAGGACATCTTTCTGTTTGTCTCCTTTTACCTTGAGCTCTGGGGATTGAACTTGGGTCACCAGGCTTGCTCAGAAAGCATCTTTACCCGCAGAGCCATCTCACAGCCCTGCCACTGTTCTTATAGACAACATTTTAATTTCCAGCTCCGAGCCTGCCACTGTCTGGCTGGATGCTCATTTATCACAGCAGCACAGGCTCTCAGACTTTAAAGGTGCTTTAGAGATAATCAGATCCCAATTGCTGCAGCTCTGCTGCCATGCTCCTTACCAGCTCACTGACGACTTGTTCGCGGTGGCTTTTAAAGTGGAATAGGTTTTTGCTTTTATTGATGTTAGCATACCTTTTTAAGAGACACACATAGAAAAATACACAGAGAACAAGAAGAAAATGATGGATTGCCCCATGATGTGGAGAGACTCTCTCCTAGTAGAAATGCTGATATGTGTGCAGAAGAAAGCCCAACTAAATGCCACTCAAATTCCCAAAGCCAGCCTTACCTTTAGCTTTACCCTTTAATATCTAGAAATGCAAAGGGAACATTTCTCAGACTCCCTTGCACCTCAGGTTTTCCAGGAGAGCCATGTACCCCAAATCTAAAGCACAGAGTGAGGGGTCTGGGAGGTGCTATGCCTGAAGTTTCTCAGGCAACACAGCTGTTGGATGAGGAGAGGCAGGAACTGGCAGGCACAAGGCAGTGTGATCCAGAGGTGGGGAAATGGGCTTGGGCCAGCAGGAGCAGGAGCTCACTGTGCTCCCATTCTGGCAATCCTTCAGAAGCTCACAGGGAGTCATCTCTGGGCTCAGTTCACAGCCTGCCTCTCAGTACTCCCATGGTTTGTGAAATCCCTCCATCTCTGGGTTACACCCCTTTGTGCCTGATTTAGCTCTAATGGAATCTGGTGCATACTGCCAATCTTGGGCAAGCAATACCCTCTAGCACAACATTCAGGCTTTGTCCAGCTAGGCTGCTTTTCACACAAATACTGGAAGCCTCAATTTAAATCATTGTATTTTGAGGTAATTATTTGTTTCACATTCATGTGTGGCAGATCATGCATACAAAGTTCATGAGTCCTACAGCGGGCTTCCCCATGGAAATGCCATTGGAAACTATAGTTCAAGGTTCCAACAAGGATTTTGACATTGCCATAATCTACTCATGTTATTCTATTTCCTGCTCGGCTTCCATGTATGTTTATGAGTATAAATCTGCAATTCCATCATGTATATGGGTTCCTATAGACACCACCAGAGTCGGGAAGCAGACGGATCCCGTCCCACAAAACTCAATGGTTAAGGGAGTTTGCTGCTCTTGCAGAGTTGGGCTCCCAGCACCTACACCAGGCAGCCCACAGTTGTCTGTACCTGCAGTTCCAGGGCATGTGACACCCTCCTCCAGACTCTTGTATAGACACAGGTATACATGAATAAAGCTTTAGAAGGAATCCCTTTCTCATGCTTCAGCTCCTCACTGCCCTCCCTCCAATCTCTAGCCTGTCCTCCAGTTCCACATTATCCATTCCTGAATGTCATGCTAACAAACTGCCCTGTTCTGAATATTTGTGTACCCCCAAATCCATAGGTTAAACCTAATCACCAACACAACACCATACAGCAGGTAGTATTGTTACACCACTGAGAGCCTTGCGAAAGGAGGCCTCAGGGGGCTTGGCAACCATTTCCCAATGAGGCTGCAACAAGAAGCTGCCATTTACCAAACACAGAAAAGGCCTTACTATAGGCTAAGTCCACTAGTCCTTGTTTAGACTTCTCCTCTGAAGATGCTGGATTACAGTCCCACACCACCATGCCTGTTTCGCCAACTGTCTTCTGAGACTCACTTTTTCACTCAGCGTGATTCAATGCAAATTCACACCATGGCACATGCCAGTGGTTTATTCCTTTCCACTGCTGAGTATTATTTCAAGATATGGATGTCCACAGTCTGTTTAATCATCCACTCTTTGAAAACACAGTGTGTATAGTGATGCTGAGTAGAGGTGTCATGCACACTCCTAGCGAGTCTTTTCTGTATGTGCAGCCATGACTGTGTCCTGCTGGTTTGTATTATAATTGTGTATTTAGTTTTATAATGCATTTTCATATCATTGCGCTGCATGACTGTTGCTGGATCCTAATGGCTCCCTCGGGGAGGAGGTAAGAAGGCATGGTGTCAACGACACAGACACTGGGAGTCAGGTGAAGGCAAACAGCAGACTTGTTTATTCAATAATGGGGAAGGCCTTACATGCCCTCTTCCCAGCACCCAAGCTGTGTCCCAATCTGGTGGCACTGCATGATCATCCCTCATTGGCTGGGCACAATCAGGACCTCTGACAGTGCCTGTTGCCAGGCCCTCAGGCAGACTCCAGGTTAGCTCATTTCTCGGCCTCATAGTCCTTATCTTTCCACACATGACTACACCATTTTAGGACTCCTCTCAGTATATGAGAGACCCAGTGTCTCTGCATTGTTGTGTCTTTGATCCTATTACTGTTTTATATCTTCATCTAGCCTCATAAAGCACAGTGATATCTCTCATTCCAGGGAGACACACATAGTACCACATTTTAGTGCCAACATTTATGTAGAATTGTTACATTGCTACATTTGGCTTTATGTTCTTCTAGTTTGTCCTCGACAGGAAGCTCAAGTTCGGCATTATTTTCACAAATTTTGTTGGATTTAATATTTACCGAATCACGGTTTATTTTTTATCATGATTGCTTTTATGTAATGCGGGTGTGAAGACCAAAAAATAATTAATCTTGCACAGTGATTTCACCAGAACCAGAGGGCAAACTGGAAAAAGCCAGTCTTTAAGGTCCCTTCCAACTCTTTGATTTGTCCTTTGCCTTTTGCCTGCTTCACAGCTTAAACAGAAAGAGTGGGTGACTTGAAATTCCTCTTCCCTAAGTGGAAATTATCAAGAATTTTCCATATCCCTCTGGGTCTGCCCACTGCCTGTGGCCTGGGCCTTTTCTAGAGATTTCTGAGGAGGGAAATGGAGCAATCTACTCAAGGCTTAGGAATGTAATTTCAAATGAAGTCATATTCATGGGGATGCCTTCACATTGCAGACCTTAAAGTCAACAAAGAGAGAATGGCAGACTGTGGGCATGGATTTGAATCTTAATGGTCAGAGATGGCACTTATTGAGATTCCTGGGAAGCTACCAGGAATATGTGTGTGTGCAGGATGGATTTGCTGCTCCTCAACCCAGGCTCCCACTTGTCTACCAGGCCTGGGCAGGAAAGCAGGTGCAGGGGCCACATATGAAACTCAGAAATTGTGAGGGTTCTTCTTGATTCTTAATCTCAGCAGATGGGAGAAGTACCTAGGAAATTGGTTAAGCACACTTCTGATGTGTCTGTGGGTGTTTGTAGAGAGGGTTAAACAAGAGAGGAAGACTAAGCCTGAATGTGAGTGGCACTGTCCATAGACTGGGAACCCACACGGAATGAAGGAGAAGGAGACTTCCTGGGAGTGCAAGTGTCCTCTATCTTCTTCCTCCCACCATGGGGGATTGAAATGTTCATAGCTAAAGTCAACGTAATCTCTCTTCACACTTTGCCTTGGGTTTTCTTAACACAGTAATAGAGTGCTATTGGCCAACATGCTCTCTTCTATCTCCCCATGCTCTCTGTGTTCCTCTAGCAGCCAGGGGGCAGAGACTCTTTAGTTACAAGCAACCTCTGCCTCATGCTGCTACAGTGATTAATGAATGGCCACGGTGGTGGTGGCTGTGAATTGCTCTGTTGGTGTGAGATGTTCCAGCGCAACTTTCCCTACAACTGTTGTCACCGTCTTTAATGAGAATATAAGCTTCTGCTGAATGGGAGTCTCTAATTAGAAGCTCATGATAGAAAAAAAAAATAAAACCAAGCCTTAGCTGACTCATCATTCTTATACCAATAAAGCCAAGAGAAACCTAGAGTTGCACCCTCTAATCCATTCATCTCCTAGACAAGCCAACTGAGGTTCCAGATGGCCAGTTTGTTAGCAGAGTGCCAGGGCTACAGCTCAACCTCAGACCCTGAATCCATCTGAGCCTATGGCAGCTGATAACACCAAGATAGCCATGTTGAAAGAGTTCATTGTGTTTAGTTGTGGTGTGGTGAGGATGTCGCAGGCTCTGTGGGGAGGGTCTATCATCAGGTACCTTAGTCTTCTGCAGCATCAAACGCCAGGTACTGGCAAATGATCACACCACAATGCTACTGAGATAGTCTTTCACAAAATTATAAGCCAAGGTGGAGAAGACCATTGCTTCTAGCATGTGGGACACATGGTAAGCATTCACAGCAGAGGAGACTTTGTAGATATTAACACACAGGCTAATGTGTTGGTGACTCCAGCAGAGAGGAACCTTTGGTTCTGACAGTTCATTTCTAGGGCCGAGCACAAGTGTTGGTGTATGGCAAACTCTCACTAAAAACAATAGTATATCTAATCTGGAATGGCATTTTTCTAAGAGAGTTATGTTTGGTACTTGCAAAGAGAGGCTAACAAATCATGAGAGTTTTAAAGATATCAAAATGTCCACAAAAAAGTCATCGAGAATCAAAGAAATACCATATTAGTGAAGCGGGCTGAGTGATGGTCCTCCAGGGTCAGAATCCTGCGGCCACTGCTTACTTTATGAACAGTCTCACCCAGATTGCTATACTTCTGTTGCTCTTGTATGTTTGGAGTTTTCTTTTTCACTCATTGAGAATCTCATACATACATGAATGAAATATAATCATATCTACCCCATACCTAACACCCACCCCCATCTGTGCTCCCCATAGTCCTGCAATGTGTTTACCTCCTAACTTCATTTCTCCTCCTCCTCCTCCTTTCTCCCCACTAAGACCAACTAAGACCATATGTGAATGGATACAGGGCCACCATTTTTAAAATTTTACTGTCTTGAAAATAGAAAAAAACAAATCCTATCTCCAAATGTATTTCTGGGGCTTGGGAGATGAGATGGCTGGGGGTTAAAGTGCTTCCTGCTCTTGCTGAGGACCCGAGTTCCTTTCTTACCTATATCTGGCCACTTACAACTGCCTGTAACTCCCGCTCCAGGGCATATAATGCCCTCTTTCAGCCTCCCCAGACAACCTTACCCTTGTGCACATATCACATATCCCTCTGCATACATAAATAAAAATAAATATTTTTAAATATTTTTCTCTGAATACTTAAAATACATCATTTGTGTTAAAGGACTTCGTAAAGTCCAAGTTTTAATAGAAAAATCCTAGTTGATTAGGTTTCCCCAGATTGACTCATCATGCAATAATGCCCACAGCTCGCTAGGAAAGAGGCTAGCATAACACTGTGAGCTTTGGAGACTACAGGTTGTATATTGTGCCTTGAAGGATGGAAACAATTTAGGTGGATAGAGCTCTTGGCACAGGCTGTTAGTGGTCAGTAAGCCCAGGTGTGGGCTCAGAGCAGACTGCTGGAGGCTATTATTAGCCCTAGCTCCAGGCTAAGGTTCAGAAGGGAGAGTTAGCTGCCTGAGGAGTCCACTGGCAAAGGACCCTGGCATTGCTTGGCATACATTTGGGAAGGGAAGTGCTTGTCTTGTAACTTTGAATGACTCTAAACCCTCAGGAGGAGACAAAAACCCGAAGCAGAGTTTGTCTTTTGCCATCGCAGCCTTGGGGATAGAGCATGCCAAGCAAGCACTCTACCACTGAGGCATGACAGGTCCTCCCAGCTGAGGTTTGAAAGATGCTCTAGTGGCACATCTAATCTGACAAGAGTTTCTGCCTCAATTATGTCGGCAATCCCAGCCAGCCAATGCTCTGAGCAAAATGTTCCCAAATTTACGATAATTCCGCAAACCTTGATGATTCCTGTTTTCATTTTTTGTTTGCTTTTACTTTTGTCCTGTGGGGAGGTCCACAGGCATGTCAAAGTACACAGACGGAGGTTGAGAAACAGCTTGTGGGTATTTGTTCTCTCTCTCCACCACATAGATTCTGGGTACCAAACTCTCAAGTTGTCAAGCTTGGCAGCAAGCACCTTTTCCTGATGAGCCTTTCCCCTGGCCCCGCTTTTCTGTTTTTATGAGATATGTTTCAAGTAGTTCAAGCTGACTTTGGGCTCACCATGTAGCTGAGAATGACCTTGTACCCACGATTCTTCTGCTTCCACCTCCCAAAAGCTGAGCTGACAAGTATATGCCACGGCATCCAGCTTCATATAGGTTTGAACCCATTAATATCCCAAGAAGTCTTTTGCTCTTCAACTGGAGAACAAGAAACAACTGAAAATTAGAAAAGGTTTTAATTTAATTTTCCCTGCATGCTGATTTGGATTTTGCAAATAGAGAAAAAAAAAACCTTAGTAAGTAGAAGTTTCCTTTAAAAAGTTTAATACTGAATTTTGTTCAAGATGCTTATTGGCCACAATCGCATTGTTCCCTCCGTGGCTAAACATACACTGAACACATATTTAAGAAATATGACATTGGCAGTACAGTCTCTCTGGGGTCCCCCTGTCTTTCCCTGGCTCTGATGAGAATGGAGCTTCATCCCTCTAATGTGACTTTTGGGGAAGCCCCTTGCATATGCTACACAGGAAGGCTGAATAAACAGCTGGAAATGGGATTTCTCCAGAGTCTCCTTTCCTTCTAGAAGTTGTCCCCCAGGCACCAGCTGGCTCTTGCAACCAACCACACAACCAAACAAAATAACAAAAATAACCAGTTGGACCTGCCATCTAAAGAATAAGCATTGAGTGCTGAACACAAGGGATAGCATCCCTCTGTCCACCTGCTACTTGAGAGGAGGGATGCAACAACAGCTATCTCTGCCCTGGGCTCCCAACAAAAGAATCAGGGGTCTCTCTCTCTATTCTAACAAGTCGTCCATTCCCAAGGGACCATCTAGAGCAGATTTGGCCCTTCAATTAGCCACTAGATGTCTATGAAGCTGTCTGTTCTTCCTTCCTCCACTGATGGTTTTGTCCTTGATTGTCTCCATTTCCTGGGCTGTAAAACTAGTACACACTGATGGCATCCCCAGTCTGGTGTTTGGAATGCACCTGACACTTTGCTCACCTCCCTATGTGTGGGAAACCAGCTGGGAGATCGGCTCTCACATTTTACCCCAGGGTATTCTTGAGGAGTGAGGGATAAGAGATTTATATAGAAGGATAGAGGGGGAGAGAAACAGAAACACAGGATAGGCTTGAGAGGTCCTGGATACTTATCCACTGTCCTCTCCTGTCTCTTCTAAAGGGCTGTTTATAGGAATGCCAAAGGGTGGAGCAAAAGACTTGCCCCTAGCTCAGCCAAGTGTAGACCCTTCCAATCACCTAGAAGCCATGTACATGGTCAAGCAATCCTCTGATGCAGTTCTGCTGGGTAAAGCAAGCTCAGATCTCACTAGGAACCTTTGTGAGCCTCCACACCTATGCCTCTCAAGTGCCTTCCTATCACATGCATGTTGCAATGCTGTAGGGGGAATAGTCCCTTCCTTTGTAGGACAGGTACATTCACTACGTTTATAGGGCTATTATAACACATCACTCCAAGTTGAATGGCTTAAACAATAGAAATTTATTCTCTTATCGTTTGGAGACAAGAAAGCTCAAATCAAGAACCAGAGTCTCTCTGGATACCCTAAGGGGACGTCTTTTCCCATTTATAGCTGTAGTTGGACCCAGGTGTGTATTGACTTTTACCTAATACCTCTAGTTTCTGGGTTACTTTTTTTAAACCTTCTTTTTATTTATTCTTTGTATCTTTCACATCATGCCTCCTGATCCCATCCATCCCCCCAATAAAACAAAATAAAATTTAAGAAAAAAAGTAAGAATGGGAAAATCATGGAAACTGCAATGTGACATAGTGAGTCATGCAGTAAACCCCTTTACCCATACATTTTTACATGTATGGGTTCATCACAAAAAAAAATCATTGGTCTGATTCAAGGCCCCTGGTCTCTGCTATACTTTCAATGCTTGGTCCTCACTGGGACTCTTCTTGGACACCCCATTGCTGCCCTGTGTCATGGAGATTCTGTAGCCCTGTGTCTGAAGGATTGAACCCCATCACCCCCAGCCTCCAAGCCACCCTCATGCTACAGAGATCACAGATGGGGTGGATTGCTGTAGAATAATCCTCTTATATTCTGTAAAGATTTGTCACTTGAATTGGTTTAATAAAACGCTGATTGGCCAGTATCCAGGCAGGAAGTATAGGTGGGGCAACCAAGCTAAGGATGATGGGAAGGAGAAGGGTGGAGTCGGGATTCTCCTGCCAGATGCAGAGGACGCAAAATGAGAATGCCATACTGAGAAAAGGTACCAAGCCATGTGACTAAACATAGATAAGAATTATGGGTTAATTTAAGTGTGAGAGCTAGTTAGTAATAAGCCTGAGCTACTGGCTGAGCATTTATAATTAATATAAGCCTCTGCGTGGTAATTTGGAAAGTGGCTGTCAGCTATTTGGGAACAGGCAAACAGGAGAGAAATGTCTGATTACATTGGCTGTTGGAGTGGATCAACACATAACCCTGGTTTGTGGCCTGGGTAGTTACAGGGTTAGTCAGCCTGCCAGCTCTCCCCTGTCTTCACCACAAGGCCAGTTCTCTGGCTTTCATGTCCCCAGAGTCAATTCTCCCACACCACACCTTCAGGATCAGCTTTACTGTGTTGCACCTCTGGATTACTTTAAATAGTAATCCAGTAATAGTAATTACTTTCCTCCAAATACACCCACCTTTGGGTCAAAGCCCATCCAGATAATCCAGGATGAGCTCATTATAAGAGTCTTAGCTCAATTATATCCACAAAGTTATTTTATCCAAATTAGTTCATACAGATTCCAGAAACTTAATCCTAAACTTATCTCTTCTTTTTTGGGGGGCAGGGGGATGTCACAATTCAAGTCTCCTTTTAATTTTTTCTTTTTCTTAAAATTTAATGTGTTGGGGTGTTTTGCCAGCACAAATGTATATGCACCCTATGCATGCCTGATACCCATGGAGACCAGAAGAGGGCATCAGATCCTCTGGAACTAGAGGTACAAATGAGTGTGTATTGCCTTATGGGTTCTGGGTTCTGGAAAACCCAGGTCCCTGGAAGAGCAGCCAGTGCTCAAAACCACCATGCCATCTCTCTAACCCTGTCTTCTTTTCTTAACTAGTGGCAACATTCTTACTACAACTTGTACTTAATCAGATCTGCGGCTTCTCACAACTTTCCCTTCAGAAAATCCAGTGAAAGGTCATATAGTGTTGAATCACATGGTGACACAAAGACCATGAGTGTGCCTAATCAAAATGTATTTTCATTAGAAACTTAACCCTTTCTCATAAAGAATCTCAGACACTTTGTGAGATGTTGTTTATCTGACATGTAGCATGACTGACAGCCTGGGAATGTCCCTTGTCCTGAGCCTGTGAGAGACAGATGTCCTGCTCCTTGAGGATGCCCTGGTATCTCCCTAAGCTTGTCTCACCAGGCTGAGAGGACCATACCATGAACCACCTGGATTTTGATCTTGGTTACCCTGAAGCCAATTCAAAGATCATGTCATCTATCTATCTATCTATCTATCTATCTATCTATCTATCTATCTATCTATCTACCTATCTATTTATCTATCTATCATCTATCAATCTGTCAATTATCTATTTATCTATCTATTATCTATCTATCTAATCTATCATCTATCAATCTATCAATTATCTATCTATTTATCTATCTATCATCTGTCTATCTTATCTATCTATCTATCTATCTATCTATCTATCTATCTATCTATCTGAAGTATAAGCTCCTTGGATCATACTTTAAATTTTATCTACACTCATTTCAAAAATTGTCAAAATCTCCTGTGTTCCTTAATCCTACAGCCTACTGTTTAACTCCCTCTAAAATGGGCCTCATGCAATCTTCTGCAATACATCTTCTGAGACAAGTAGATTAACCTATAGACTCACCCCTATTCTCAGCACCCCTAGGATATACAACGATCCCCAAATACACTCCTCATCAGAAATCCCACACTTTAAAAATGCATCCTGACCACTCCCATCAGTGGGAACACTTTGAGCCTGAGGGATCTGAATATGCAACCTCTCCATAATGAATTCACCTGTTGAGTATGGACTATAGTCACTGCTCAGTTTTGGGTTGCTGCCATAAAATGTCTGACATAATCAATTTCTGATCATGAAATTTTTATTTGGCCTCATTGTTTGCAGAGTTTCAGTTCATGGTCAAGTGGCTCAGTTGCTTTGATGCCTGTGGTTAGATGATGGTGTATCACTGTACATGGCAGAAAGGGGTGCTGATCTCCAGGCAGCCCTTAGGCGAAGAGAGGAAGCTCACTCTTTCATGTAAACCAACATGTGAATCTGTAGGTAGATAAATTTACAGATGAGGTCAGATCCACTCACCTCCCAAAGACCTGGGGACACTGTTGAACTGGGGGCCAAGCCTTCAACACATTTCTTTGGGGGACATCTTGGTTACACACAACACAGGGGTTACAAATATTGATGAATGGGCTAAGACACAAGATCTAGACTGTCCACATGTGGATTTGGCATGAGAACTACCATGATGTATTCGCCTTACATTTCAGATCTTTCAGCAGAAAGGGCTGTCAATCATATCTGCCTTGCACATTTACAAAATCTTTGACAGGAGAGCTCTATCTCACATGCTTTTTGCTTTCCTACAAAGAGCAGTACTTAAATCTTTTCAGAAGAGTGTCACAGCAGGAAATCCCACAGGGGCTTTTCTCAAGGATGGATATATGTGTGTGAGAACAAGAGGGGGAGACTCAAAGCCAGTGACTGGTCCCTGCTCAGGCCCTTGTCCTGTCACTTGGCTTGAATATCCTGGCTTCACATTGATCTTCTCCTCCCAGTCTAGGCTAAGCAAGGCCTTCCACATTCCCGGCATTACCCCAAGTGTCTGAGTCACCTACAGATCTGTTCTAATTTGCAGATAATTCAGTTATTTTCAAAGTGTCTTGCTTGGCTTCCCAGTTTTGTAGATGATGTTTTTCTCTCTCCTTTTGCTTTCACTACCGTTCAAGGTCTAAGTAATATTTTTCTCATATTGTATAAAAAACTGATATGAACGTTGTGATTTACCATATATGCATGCCTAGGGCTATACAACACTTCACATACACACACACATACACACATATGTATATATATATACATATATATGAAACATTGAATAATTTCACCATCCTTGTAAAAATATAAAAATTTATTATAAGTACAAAACATCTATTCATTAAATCCATTGTTTTAAGATTCCAGTAATAAAAATAATTTTGATAATATTTTATTATTGACTGATAATTCTCCTAACCCTAACCCTAACCCTTAAAAACATCCTGCACATGAAATTCTGTGTCCGCTGTTTGAATGCCCTGTGAGAGGTCTTGAGGCTTGGGGACCCAATCATCTGCTGCTCCCCGCATTCATTGCCACAGTGACGTCACTGACCTCTGAGATCTGTCCCACGTCCCTTCTTCATTCTTTATGTGGTTTCTTTTTCCTGGAAGATGAAGACTGTGTTTTGGAGGGAGTCACAGGGCAATAGAACTCTGTACCTGGGAAAAGGCTTGATAAGGATGCAAGGTAGTTACTGTGCATTTTACCATTTTACTTCATCCCCCACCTCCCCGGGGCCATCAGATGCAAGGAAGAAAAAACAAAACAACAATAATAACAAAAACAAACAAACAAACAAGAACCCCAAACACAAAACCCAAACCAAAACTAGTTCACTGATAATTTTGGGCAGAGAAGCAGTCCACCCAATTTTTAAATTCCTTAGCCTTATTATCTAGCTGGTTCCTCCATTAATGGGTTACACGAATCATTAACAGATGCTTAGTTCATGTTTGTGTAACAGACACGGCTTTTATTTAGCTTTGGGGAAATTCTATCTGATACCATCGGAGGCTCTGCTGGAGTTTCCAGGTGGCTTGCCTTCCATAACCAGTTGCTCTCCCGGGCTCCATAGGCCATCTTCCTTCCCACAGCACTGTGTTCTCAGAGGTAATCAAGATGTCCGTCCCTCCCCTTCCTGTCTTTCTGACCACCACCAGTTCTGCCCTTCATTTTATCTCTGCTTCCTCTTCTAGCTGAGTACATCCGATGATGTGTTCACATCCATACAGTGTTGCTATTATTGCCTGCTGGTGGCGGCAGCCACTGGTGAGTCCGTGACTGACAGGTGGTGACTTCAGGGAGTCTTAAGAGATTTCCTCACCCAGAGATGGAATGAAACCATGTCTGTAGGAGACAGAACAGAACCATCTGTCTTAGTTTTTTTTTTTTTCTGTTTGTTTTGTGGGTTTCTTCTTCAAGGTCTGTTTTCTATATTACTCTGCCCTAGAGCTAACATTATGAAGCCTAAGATGCGGAGTCTCTGTGCTTCTGACTGAGAGAAGACCCAGCTTCTGGATGGATGATTGACATACCCGCCTGTATCCATATGCACATACTAATCTATAGACTATGTCAATACATGGTATAGTCTGCCAAAACGAGTAAGCTCTGTTCTAATTGGCTAATGGGCATTTATGTAAATCTATTTAAATATCATATTCTCACAACTTTCCTAAAACAAAGACCCCCAACTCTAATATTTTTACATATGCTAGTCTTAAACCCAACAAGGGCAACAACAAAAACCTGTCGAAGCTGCCCAGGCAGAAGCTAAGAGGAAGAGATGAAAGGACAATGTCTAATGACGAGCTGCCCATCCATTTGCCTTCTGACGCCGAGGGTAACAAAAATGAGCAACTTGTTACACTTCGTTTCTTAAAGATAAATAAAGACCTGTGTAGCTAGAGTTTTTCTGGTCCTGCCTGGCCCACGGTCAGGACAAATCTCTCTCACCCACCAATCCCGCAGTGGCTCAGACCCAACACATAAAGTAAACACACAGAGACTTATATTGCTTACAAACTGTATGGCCGTGGCAGGCTTCTTGTTATCTAGTTCTTCTATCTTAAATTAACCCATTTCTATTAATCTATAAGTTGCCACATGGCTTGTGGCTTACCGGTATCTGAACATCTGCTTCTCATCATGGTGGCTGGCAGCGTCTCTCTCTCTCAGCCTTCCACTTCCCAGAATTCTCCTCTCTCCTTGTCCCGCCTATACTTCCTTCCTGGCTACTGGCCAATCAATGTTTTATTTATTAACCAATCAGAGCAACACATTTAACATACAAAACATCCCACAGCAGACCTGGGCTTCAAATTTTTTATTTCTTAATTAAGAGATGGATTGGCCTAACCTTCCTAAATTTTTCTTTTTTAGCATATTTACTCGAGGGACTTAAGTCACTCACAGATGTTTTACATTGTGAAAAACAGAACACTGTGGCAGTGGTTTGTACCAAAGGTAATTGTGTTCTGCAGTGTGCCAGTTTAAGCACAATCAAAAAATCAATTAGTTAATATTAAGTTCTTAGTACACTATTAACGGATTTGCTTAATGTGTAATATCTGACTACCTGGATACTTGGTAATTTCTTTGTGTGACAGATTGCTACCAAATATTATTTTTTATGTGTCAGAGGGTGGTTATACTTCTCAATGTTAACAAGTGTCCATTTTGCCACTTTAAAAAGGCAGAAGGTATATAAAAGAAATTGACCTGCAGAGTCCAACCTATAAATGCAAACGAGCTCTTCAAGCCCATTAACAAGCTGACAACAGAGTAGTCACTTACCTCCTAGATCAGTGGTTCTCAACCTTCCTATTGCTATGACCCTTTAAAACAGTTCCTCATGTTGTGGTGACCCCCTCAAGCATAAAATTGTTTCCGTTACTACTTCATAACTGTAATCTTGCTGTTATAAATTGTAAATATCTGATTTGCAGGATGTATTTTCATTGTTGTAAATTGACCTGAGGGGGTCTTGACCCACATATTGAGAACCTTTGTCCCTATAATTTTTTTTTTCCGTGCTTGGGTAGAACGTTGGAGTTAACATGGGATGCTACTCAGAGCGGTGAAGGTGCCAAGATGCTATTTAAGATAAAAGTTAATGTAGTACTTTGGTTGGGCAAAAGAACAGTTTTTATAGTTCTAGAATGTAAACATGAATAAGGAATAAGAAAGCACAAGTTGCTTCGGGAGAGAACTCCATCTGGATTCTAGAATGGTTGAAAATGCAATAATACAACGTGAGGATTCTGCTAAAGGTGACACTGTTTAGATGACTTTATTCGAGAGCTTTTTAAAGGACAATGATTCATTTTGTACCAGATATTACTGTCCTGGATAGTTTTATCTCAACTTGACACAGGCTAAAGTCATTAGAAAGGAGGGAACCCCAACTGAAAAAAATGCCTCCATAAGATTGGGCCCTAGTGCATTTTCTTAATTAGTGATAGAGGAGAGCCCAATCATTGTGTGTGGGGCCAAACCTGGCCTGGTGGTCCTGGGTTCTATAAGAAAGCAGGCTGATCAAGCCATGGCCCTCCAAGGCCTCTGTACCAGCTCCTGTCTCCAGGTCCCTGCTCTGCTTGTGTTCCTGTCTTGATCTTTCATTGACAAACAGACATGTGGAAGTGTAAGCCAAATAAACCCTCTCATTCCCAACTTGATTTTGGTCATGGTCTTTCATCACAGCAATAGAAACCCTGACTAAGACACTTTCATTGATTCAAAACTAGAACTCAATTCCCTTTTGCTAAAATGATAACTTTTTCTTGGAATATTGATCTGGTCTTCTCTCCCAGGATATCTTATTAAAAAAAAACGCTGGGCTAGAGACAGACTATCCCAAGATTCATACCTGCAGACCAGAGGTCACAACTATTTGTGTAGATATGGCTTCATCAGAAGACAGGCATGCATATTAACTTACATGCTGTCTGTAGAGTTGCCACAAAGACCTCATGATCCTTAAATTTTAAGATGTTTATTATGTATCCCTTTACAAAAAAGTTTACTGCCCCTTGCTGTAGGGAAGGAGTGAAGTCCTGAGTGAATGAATGTGTATTGTTTGACCTGGGTATGGCCATGCCAAGAACTCCAATGCCTTAGATCCAAGGGAAAAGGCAAGGCTTCTTCCTGGTCCTTGGGTAGATGTTTACAGCATGTGCAGGAAATGTCCACCATAGCTTTCTCCCCCTGGATGTTTAGGTCCCTTCTGGAAACTGCTCCTACTAACACTACATAAACCTGCCTCCCTTTTCAGCTGTATACGATAATCCCAACTCCTTGCTCATCTGCATATAATAACGCTGCATCCTTGTTCACCTGTCTAAAATAAGCATGCTGAGCATCCAGGGTGTTGAAACGTCTCCATTAGAGAGCCCCGCCCACCTAATCCCAGCTTGTCTGTGTGTCATTTCTTCATTCCCTCACTGCCCCAGTTAGGCTGATCCTTGGAGCCATGCAGAGTGTGGCAAGTGATGCGTGAACACAGATATTAGAACCATGGGCCTAAAACACCTGACTATGGGAAACTTGAATCGGTCAAAAGAGGGAATGCTCCCGAGAGAAACATGAAAATGAAGGCAAAAGAAAAAGATAAAAATGAAGGCAAAGGAGGGGTGTGGAACTTTAAGCATCAGGTCTAACGCATGACATGTAGAGACGAGGGTTATCTGTGGGGCTTTGGAGAGAATTTTGATAAACCAAGGAAGTGGGGTGGAGGCATTGCAGGTTCATCAGTTTTGGGGCTGTGTTTGGGAGGTAGGCCCTTGGTTTCTAGTGAAAGGGAATGAGGAATCTGGCTACTTGGAAAATGGATAGATAGACGATAGATAGATAGACAGACAGACGATAGATAGATAGACAGACAATAGATAGATAGATAGATAGATAGATAGATAGATAGATAGATAGATAGATAGATAGATAGACAATAGATAGATAGACGATAGATAGACAGACAGACGATAGATAGACAGACAATAGATAGATAGATAGACAAACAGATAGATGGATAATAGATAGACAAACAAAGAAATGGAGAAAAATTGAGGGTTAGATACACAGCCAAGAGACCAGAGCATGCTCCCACATTTGCTTTTGGTTTAACAGCTTTTTGTTACATCTGACAAGAAGAATTGGTGGCCCGGTGATAGGTGCTCAGTTGTCGAGCTCTGGCTGGCCAGGGGAGTTGCCTGACTACTCACTTGTGTGGGCCACAGAAGTTGGTGAGCTGGTCCTTTCCAGCGGCTGCCCTGGGAGCCCATGCCAAACAATACACTCACTCAGGACTTCACTCGCACCCTGGGTCTCCCCTTTCTTATTTCTTACATGTTTAGGGCTGACCTTCATACTTATTCCGGGGGCGGTTCACTGCAGTGCTCAAACCATACTGAATGATGATAAGAAGGGAGATGGTCACGGCAGCCTTTTGACCAAGAGAAACACAAGCAACGTTTTTAGCAAGTTAAGGGGTTGGAGCTCATCAAGGATCAATTTTGCAATATTAGCCAGAGAAGCCAATCTGATATGAAGTCTTCTGCATTTCTAGGTTGTGCTGACTTAACTGGGCCACATCTGTGCTATCATTACTGTGGGTCCAAGCTCCCAGGAGGTAGGTCCCAGTTAACTCCCAATTATATCTGCTCTCATTTTAAGGGGCTACTGTCAGGCACATGTGTTGGCAATCCATGTGACATTCAAAATCCTGTCTAAATTGGAGGGCTGGAACCCACCTCAAATATTTGTACAGAGCCCACTGGGACTCCAGGTACTTAGAAAAATGTCCTTCCCCCCAGAATGGAGGAAGTCACTGGTGTAAACAGGTATAGGAAGATGTGACCAAGCCACTGGGTAAAAGTACAAAGGCTTCTCCTTTGACCAGTTTTACCTGCTTACATACAATTACCAGGCACATCGGAAATACAACTGCTGGGTTATTTGGGTCATGTTGTTCAAAAACAGGGTAACATTTAAAGCAGCCAAGATTTGTCCCTTTGGCTGCCTGCCTCCTCGGCATGCCGCACTGGCTGCAGTATCACTTGATCCTGACTCTTCCATGTCTATGAGTCTGTCCATCCATCATCATCCCTAGTCAGGGTTCTTAGTCCCAAGCCATTCAAGGGCATGGCACCTCGCCTTGAAGGTTCTGACCTTTACAGACGGAGAGGAAGGCTGTCTGCAGGTTCCAGGAGTCTTGACAGAGAAGACAGTAGTTCATTCGCCCACATGTCCAGACCTTGTGGCACAAATAGTAGGCATAAATATCTTGAGTTTGTTTTTCAAGCCCTAGCTTACATGAAAAAATAAAACAAAATAAAGCCCCTTTCTGAAAAGGTAGAAAACATTGGGTTTCCCCAAGGAAAAGTTAATTTTCTGGATTTTGGAGATCGAGGTATAGGAGGCAATGTGCTTGCTTTGTAAGCATAAGGACCTGTGTTTGATACTAAGAACCCACAGAAAAAGCTGGATGTAGGGTGCCCACTCAGAGTCCCAGAGACAGGTGGATCTCTGAGGCTCATCAGACAGCCAGTGAGATCCAAGCTAGTGAGAGACTCTGTCTTAAAAGTCAAGGTGGATGGCTACTGAGAAAAAACACTTGAGGTTGACTTTTGCCCCCACATGCATGCGCACATATAAACATGTATACAAAAATATATGGACGGACACACACACACTTACACACACACACACACACACACACACACACACACACACATGCACACACAGTTTGCTTAGAGCCACAGTGCCCTCTCATTTTGCTAACAATATCAACGGTGACTTTTTAACGTTAACGGTTTTTGTGCAACTATGTAAATGAACCAAGTCCATTCCCTCATGAAACCAGCTTTTTTTGTGATCCAAACTAATTTTTGGAGCGTTTCATAATCAAAGCAGAAATTCTTTAAAATTTTGTAAGTTGACGGAGTGTTGTCAGAACACAGCAAGTGACCTTTATCAACAGGGACCTTCTTTCATCAAGCCTTGTGCCAGCAGCTGCTGGCTTTCATCAAGGCCTCTGTGAGCTGCTTCAGAGGCAAGATCGGTGGCTTCAATAGAGACCAAACCTACAATGGTTATGACGTGACCCCTGGGAAAAAAAACAAAACAACAACAAAACAAAAAACCCTTTCCAACCACTGCTCTTTAGGTGTTTTTTCATTGACTTGCTAGTGAGCAGGATGATTCTCAATTCTGTATGGGTAAATACATCTTGTAGAAAGATTTCTGTCCGACAGGAATGCAGAGACTTTTCTTTTCTTTTCTTTTTGTAGACATTCGAGGACTTCTGTAGGAGAGTGGGGAAACGCCCGAGCACTGTGTTTACTGTGCTGTGGGATGCCTACCAAGTTCGCAAGGGAAACGAACCTTCTCAGGTAGGCATTTTTCCCTTTGTTCACTACATACATCACTTTATCCAGCTTCATTGTTGATTTCTCATTGATTAATTACTTCAATAAATCTGCTGCGTATTCACTTAAAAATTAAAAGATGATTAATATGCAGTTCAATTTTTACCTTCAGAGGTAGCATTGATCAAATGTTTGTGATACAGTTATGATTTTGATGTCATCAATCAGAAAAATGTAAGTTGAAACTCTTTGATGAGGTAGATAAATGCACAGCCACCATTATTGACAAACAGTAAAGATTGGTAATATCTAGTTTCAAAGAAAAACTATGGGGAAAATACACTCCTTTTATAGATATGTATCTCAGTGGAGCCAGCCTAAAGAAGAGTCTTTATTCGTTCAGTAAATTTGAAATGACTGGTAAGCTAGGGCAGACAGGCTCTTCCAGAACCCAGGTATGAAGCCTACACACATGCGTGAGGACACCCATCCCAGAATGTTTATAGCAGAAATGTTTGTAGCATCAAGCAAACAAACCTGGAGATAAACAATACTGCCCACATCAGATATGTAAAGCAATTGTTCCACAGCCACAAGACCCAAATGGAAGAATCTGAGAACGGACAATCAGGTTTAAAATTCAAGTCAAGAAGAACACAAACACTGTGACTTCATGTAAACAAAGTCAAGTCAAACAGACTACAATACATTAGGTTTTGAGTACATGATAATACTACAAATTAAAAACATGTAACTCGCGGGGCGGTGGTGGTACACGCCTTTAATCCCAGCACTCAGGAGGCAGAGCCAGGCGGATCTCTGTGAGTTCAAGGCCAGCCTGGTCTGAAGAGTGAGCTCCAGGACAGGTGCCAAAACTACACTGAGAAACCCTGTCTCAAAAAAACGGACAGACCAAACAAACAAACAAACAAACAAACATGTAACTCTAAGACAAAAGTCAAGCTCATAGCTACCTCTAGGTAGGGTACAAGGAAAGATTCAGAATCTAGGAAAATTCTAGAGAGAAATGTAAAAGGAACAGTCAGGTCTTTTTTCCCCTAAGTTGTGTTGACAAATAATAAGCTTGACTTAACACTGTTGCTTAAACCTTATAAACACTGTTTTGAAAACACTCAACATTCAGTAAAACAAACAAAAACCTCAAACAACACCACCACCAACAATAAAACAAATCTTGCAATAGAGCCTGGCTGTGAACTAAAGGATGGACTATAAAAATTAAAACATGCAAGGCAAGAAGAATTCTGTATGTCAGCCAAGATGCTACAGGTTACAAATGAACTATATGTAAAATAGGCTTAGTACAAGAGAAGGTCAAGGCTAGGGTCTCTGCCTCAGCTCAGCAAGGGGAGGTGGGGAAGACTGGTCACATCAGAATCCTGGACCCTGCTTCCCCGCTTACAGGATCTCTTTCCCTTAGGATGGTAAGTCCAACATGTAGGTTCTTTTGCTACATTGTCTAGGCTGGCGCCTTGGTGCAGTGAGGAAGCCGCTGTTCACCAGGAGGTCCTGGTGTGAGTTTTTATTGGTCCCCCATTGGTTCACTTTGAAACATGTGAATGCTCTGGGCCAACCATTGCTCAGGAGTACAGTGTTCTGATTGGCCAGAACAAATCACACGTGCCCTCTGGGCTCTAGTGGGAACTGGATCCACTCAACCTGCATAACCAAGGGTGAAAAGAGACACCGATACCGGATGTTCTTTTCCAAAAGAATCAAATGAAGTTCTGGTGGCAAAATTTAAAAAACCAAAGCACCACAGAGTCTGGGTTATTCTTAGTGAGCCTGATGAGCACAAGCCAAAGACCAGTGGCCCAGTCACTGAGTGTTTGTGTTTATCTGCGTTCCCTAGGAGTCTGGGCCAGAATCCTAGGCTTCTGAGCTTTTAACTCACTAGGGGAGCCCTAATAACCGAGGGACAAAGAAAACTAAGAGGGCAGTGGGGGAGGGGTAGAGCATCCAAAGTACAGGGATGAGGCAGCGGCCATTAAAAATGTGGCACATTTCTCTGCCAAACAGGAACATCTTCCAAGTTCTATAAACTACCTGTTTTCTGATCAAGGTGCTGACTAAAGAAGTCATGAAATGGGAGAAAATGTGGACGTCCCAAGCAGGCGGAGTTGCGGCATAACTGTTGGAAGGAACTTCTTGGGGGCTGTGCTTTCTGGAGGAAGAAGGCTACTTGGAGCAGGGTCCCTGCCCAGTGTGGATTTCCTTCTTTTTTGCCTCAGGGGCTTCAGATGCAGTTATTGCCCATAGAAAGTTGGCTGGAGGCAGCAACCACCAAGGGCCGGGTAGGAGGAGTCTTCTTCAGGCTGAGGCTCTGAGGTGTCACGTGACTCGCCGACTGGCTTGTCTTATTTCTGGGGCAGGGTCTCAGGACCAGTCAGCATCAAGTCTGCCTGCTTTTGTGACTCCTCCCACTTGGTACCCGGACCAGCCGCTGAGCAAAAACAAGGACTAGGAAAACTCCAGGCTGCTTGATGAAGAGATGAAAGGGTTAAAGATAAAGAGATGAAAGGGGTAAGGAAGGGTGTTAGTTAGAATGGTGCTCCCAGCCCAGGGACTGCTCTGTGACTGTGTGAAGTTATGGCTCCCCGAAGGTTAAGTTTTTTTTGAGAGGCTTTCTGCACCACTCTAATGTAGAATTGGTTTCTGGGAGGTCAGCAGGGCTGTGATAAAAGCCCATTTGAAAAAAAAAAAATCAATCCGAAACATTAAAGTGGAAATAATTCCACGCTCAGCTACAGAAAGTACGAAATGCATTTCATTGATGAAAAGCTTTTAAATATAATAGAGACTCCCATTTCCTAATCTATAAAATGAGAGGTCTGGGTCAGGCGACCTTGAAGGTCATTTGTCTCCCTTTGTTTTGATTTCAGGCGTCTTAAAACTCCCTTGCTGCAGATTTTTAAGAGGCTCAGGGTTTTGGGTTTGTTTACATCTCTCTCTGTTGTTTTATATATTTTTTTTTCTGTCTGTTCGCTCCCCATTTCTGTCTGCATTTAGAACTTGGATATGTGTGGGTCTCCATGTGTATGGTGAGCTGTGGCAACCCCCCTTGCTAAGCATAGGTAACCAAGATCCCTTCCATTTTTAATACTCTGTGATTTTCATAATGCCTGCACTTGTTTTTGCCATCTGAAAAATAGAAGCAATAATTCTTGTGTCTCTCCTTCTCCAGCTGCTGAGTCTTGGGTATTTGGAATATCAGATGTAAATAATAGCCGTGGAAGCTCCCCGCTGCCTTGTGTTCTCAGAGCTCTGCTCTAGACTGTGACAACCCCGGAATACTTAAGTGTCCCACTTTTCACCGCCACCCGCCCTCCTTGTCTCCAAGCACACAGCCCAGCTCCGACGCCCTTCCCCAAGGTAAAGCACAGAATTAATTTCTCATGTGTCTTTCTCACACTCAGCTCCTACATCAGGGCATGAAGACTTCTAGAATACCTGAGACTGTGGTTCTTCAAGTTCATTCAGTCCCAGTAAGAGGCCCAGCAGATACATTACCAGCCCGTTAACAGGTGGCCTGTTCCTTCTAGAGCAGATCATCATGACACGAGACTGGCTCGCTCTTTCTCTCCTCTGCCATCAATTCAAGGCACTTCTTCATTGGAGTACATTGTGTATTACCCTGACATAAGCCCCCATCCTTCCTTTTCCCCCCCTCCCTCCCTCCTTCTCTCCCTCCCTCCTTTTCTTCCTTCCTTCCTTCCTCCCTTCCATCCTTCCATCCTTCCTTTCTTTTTCCTTTTTCTGATTCCTTTCCTTTCTCTTCTTTTATCAAATGCTTCTTCACCCCAAGAAAAGTTGACAGACTACTCCTTATTCTCCAGCACAGACTCTTCCGTTTTAAACAAAGAGAGCGCTTTCTTGCACTCTTTATTTTAAGCTTGTCACAGTGGTCAGGACAAAGTGAGGTAAATCTGTGGCTTAACCAGCTGTAAATCCTGGCTGTGCCTTGCAGCCAGGGCCTTTGTTAAAGGGATAGGTAGCACCTCCACATTAACACTTCTGTTCTAGCCACACAGGCAATAATCCATTCCTGCCTGGAGTGTTCACGGGCTGTGTGAGGAGCCCAGCAGGGTCCTGGTAGGTCATGATAAATCTGGGGTGGGAGCAAATGAACTCAATTCTTGCACAAGTTCAGGTGAGTAGATACTGGCGATGAAGGACAATGGACAGTGAGCAAGGTTTCCCTCTATGACTGCCTCTTCTGTGTGTACTTTCCCTGTGTTTACAAATTGTCATTTAATTTTAAAAACAAATGATCAGACCATAATTGCTAAGCCATTAAGCAGATGAGTCAGACAAGGTCACTGGCTATCCTTCATGGTAGACCTAGGATTTCTACCAAAGTTTCTGATGGCAGAGTTTTTCATCAAACTGCTGGTCAGCTCTGTCCTGCCAGCCCACTCCCAAATAACCACACAGAGACATTATTAATTATAAATGCTCAGTTGATAGCTCAGGCTTGTTACTAACTGGTTCTTACAACTTAAATTAACCCATATTTCTTATCTAAGTTTTACCACGTGGCTCATGGCTTGTTACCTAATTTTCTGCCCATCCTGCTTCCTCTGCATCTAGCAACTCCTCAGGCTCTGCCCTTCTTCTTCCCAGCATCCTCCTAATCTGGCTCTCCTGCACAATCTCTTCCTAGCCAGCTATAGGCCAGTCAGCTCTCTATTAACCAATGAGAATAAAACATATTTACAGTGTACAAAAATTGTTCCACGACAGGTTTCTGTGCTTGCAAATCTGGGTTCTTATCAGGTGTTTGTGTATTTTTTCTTATCTACTTAAAATGGCAACCCTCTAAGACCAATATTGGTAACTTCAACTTGCAGTTTTGCTCTGGAAAGTTCATCACCTTGTGCAAGCCGAGCTCATGCTGCACGTGGCAAGGGCACTGAAACCCCAAGTTGCTTCAGTCAGCTTTTGTGACTTCCTCTCCAAACAGCCAAATTGCCCCCTCCCCAGCAAGGAAGCAAGAAGCTGGCTGTCAAACTGTCTTCTGCCCTCAATAGGCAAACTCTCTGGCATGCTTTTTCGTTTTTGTAAGTGTGCACTTGAGCCCCAAGGAACATCTACACAGGCTGGTGTGTTGCTCTCCAAGGCAGGTGCCATGTACTCAGCATCCCTCTGTCCTTCCATCTGGGCCTACTGCTCAGTTGGGGAAGTTGCATTATCAGTCACCCATATGGTGTGAGCTGCAGCTCACTTGTCTGTATGGGGTGCGTTGAAAGCTTCTAATGAAGGTGGCAGCTTTGCCACCCCATTTGGAAGCTGAAGCATGGCACTAGGAGTCCTGCAGTCCCAGATAATGCCATGCACAAGATGTGGTTGTCATGGGATTCCCTTTGGGACATGGAATCTGCTAGTCAAATCCCTTGTCATTCCCGCCACCCTTCCAGAACAACTTAGTAAATAGCACCCTTGCTTGCTACAAAGTAGGAAAACATCTGCATGGTGGAACTTGCCAGCAAAAACCAGTGCAGCCAAACCCAACTCAAACTTCTCTGTAACAGAGTAGCTTCCTTCCTTTGGTTCTAGAACATTGACCTCCTGCTACAGTAGTATTTAAACTTCATAAATAAACCTTTCCTTTTCTCTTTCTGCTAATCCCCCTCCCAGGCTTTGAGAACTTGAACTTTCCCTTGGGTTTATTTAATTATTCTTAGCACAAGGAGATGGGAAAACCTTAAATGAATCACTGGGGACAGAGGGATGCTGGGAAGGGGTGAGCAGCTTCACCCTGCTGGACATGGCAGCCATTCTCAGGACCTAGCACAGAAGCTGGATGTTAAGCCAAGGATCAAGAAACCACCTAGAAAAGGTGCTCAGATACCTCAGGGCAGTGCAGAAGAAAGGGATTCTGGGGGAACTCTAGCATACCACAAGCATTCCTGAGATGGTGAAAACTTCCAGCTGTCCCCATCAGCCTCACATGGCCTGAAACGATGTATGGCCCTTGTCCAGAGGGAAGACACCTCTGCCATGCAAGTGCATTCAGTTCCAGCTCTGCAGACAGGGTCATGCAAAACTGACTGGGATCATGGATGAAAAAGCCAGTCCTGTGGGGGCAGAGAGGGCTGAGGGACAGGGACAGCTCCTGAACTTTAGGGAACCTTTGCCACTAACAAGGAAAGGAATACATTCCAGGCTATAGTGTGTTCAGAATTCTGGATAATGCTTGCATTTATGGAAAGTCTCTTGTGCCCTAGGGTTGTAGCTATTTCTCTAATTCAAACAGACTTGACTGGTAGTGGAAAGAGAGGATAGGGGATGAGAACATGAAAGTTACTTTTTGAGATACTCCTCAGGGTCTCATGAAATACCTGAAGTGACCCTCCTATGATGGAGCTGTCACATTTTCATCTTTGAAGAAAGCATCAGGAACCAGGCACTGTACTAGTGTCAAATATAAAAATAAATAAAACGATTTCCACCAGCTAGATGATATCTACTAGAGAGTGCAGACATATAAACTAACCCTGTCAACACAATATATTAAAGTCTATGCAAGAGACAGGAAGAAGATACAATGAGGTGACAAGTCCATGGACTCTTGAGAACAGTGTGTTGTGGAATAGTACTTTAACTTGTAAAGAAGTGTTACATTTGTTTATGCTGCATTTGTTTATGTAAAGATGTGTTACATTTGTTTATGCTGCATTTGTTTAACTATATAAAGGGGTGTTGCCTTGCCTGCCTAGGGCACCTGACTGGTCTAATAAAAAGCTGAATGGCCAATAGGTAGGCAGTAGAGGGAAAGGTGGGGTAGGCAGGCAGAGAGAATAAGTAGGAAGAGGAATCTAGGCTTGAGAGGGGAGAGAAGAGAACAAGGGAGAAAGAAAGGGAGATGCCAGGGGCCAGCCAGCCAGGCAGCTGCCAGCCAACCAGACACGGAAGAAGTGGGAAAAGTAGGACATACAGAATGAAAGAAAGGTAACAAGTCCCAAGGTAAAAGCATAGATGAAGAGAAACAGGTTAAATTAAGTTATACGAGCTAGTGGGACAAGCTTAAGATAAGGCTGAGCATTCATAATTGACAATAAGTCTCAGCGTCATGATTTGGAGGCTGCTAGTCCAAGAAAGCCTGCTACCACAGTGGCAGTAACCAGCTGAAGGGAGACATGGGTCGGGGAAACTACAGGCATGGATGAAAGAAAAACATATGTCATGTGCAGAGAACCAGGAGTGGGAGGGGCTGTGGCCAGAATGAGCAATGACGGTACTGCCTAGCTCTCATGCTTTTGAGCTCATGTATCCCAGGACTTGTCACTCCATGCAAGACATATCCCAAATTAGGAAGTGATATGCTCAGTTGTGTTCCTGGTAAGTTATTCATGTGGCTGTATTGGTGATGTGGCAGAAGACAGAGCTGATGGCCGAGGACTGAGGAACTTGCCATCATATTATCAAGACTTTTCCTACCACAGTTGCAGAATAACTATTTTATAATTTTGGTTACTTCTCATTAATAAGCAAAATCGTTGTTAATGTCATTGCCTTGACCTCATTTGCCCCAATCCCTATTATTTAGAACCTATCATATGGGAGTCAGAGGATGGAGCCCAGTGGTAGAGTGCCTGCTTAGCATGACCAAGGCCCCGAGACAGTCACGAGAACATGAACCCCTTCAAGGTTATCATTTTCTACTGAAATGCAGCAATGTTTTTGCAGGGTTGCATGCTCTGCTTTCCTTGTTTTTTTGTAGCCACGGGCTCAGTTGTCTATGCATTCATCTTGAAGTGGTGGCTTTGTGGCTAGCTTACCGAAGGGAAAACATGAGATTATCTTAAAAGCATGTATAGTCCAAGTAGGACTGTTTTTATTTTTGAAAACACTAAGTCAGTTGAAAGTGGCAGATAAAACTGAGAAAAAAAATGAAGAGGAGAGGCTTTAAAGAGATGTGTGTTTTCACAGAATAAATATGAGTAAGGGCACTGTGTTTGGGTATGACGTAAGTCTTCCACTAGAGTGGCCCTCCCCTTTAACAGCCAAGAACATCACATCACACAAAACACAAACATCAGCTACCTGAGGGCACTGAACACTGAGCAAAAGCAGCTCTCTCTTTCCATGATAAAGAACAAAGAAAAGAACATAAAATAGCCCCAGCCCCAAATGCCAAGAGGGAACCCTGAAAATGAGAATGCTAAGGGGAGAACCTCTAATCCTGATTCCAAACCTGTTCTGTACTCTGGAGAGTCCCTGACAGACACACGTGCGAGACTAATTGGAGCATCCCCACAAAAGGCCAAAAATTGGATTCCTGTGGCATGCACACCTGCCCGTGGGAATGAGAGAGTGGAAGTCTGAATCTAATTACGTTAGCATTTTGATGAAACAAAGCACAAATAATCTCCATGAAAAAAGAAAACAGCCCGGAGTTACCACCTCTTAATAGTCATGTTTAATATACTTCACAATTACCTCACCTAAACAAACCAAGAAAGTGAGCCCACTCTCAGGGACAAGATAATTTTGAGATAAATCCAGGCATTGGAAATAGCAGATACAAGAGCAGCAAGTTGGCACAGTGGTTAAGACAGTGTGCTGCTCTTGCAGGGGATCTGAGTTTGGTTCCCAACATGAAGCAGCTCACAACCTCCTCTAGCAGCTCCAGGGCATACGATGCCCTCTTTGGTTCTCCACGGGCACCTGCACGCACGTGAACATGCCTATACACAGGCACGCATAAGTACATACAATTAAAAAAAAAGCTCTTTAAGAAAGTCATTGTTGAACATGTGTCCAATGAGGTAGAGAAAAATTCTTTTATAATATATTAAAACAAGGAGCCATAGTGGAGATATAGAAAATATGAAAGAGAACCAAATGAGAATTCTATAGTTGTAAGTCATAACATTATTCTATTTTATAACCATTGAAATCTTATAAACACATATCTCTAATTATTGGCAAAGATTAGTATAAGCAGTACTTTATTATGCTATGAATGATGTTATCGAACACATGATCCTGTGGTTCAATGGTTTCCTGAGACATGAAACATACAATCACATGACCTACCCGTTCTACTCTTGGGATTTCCCCCAAGATAAATGAAAATGTATGTTCCCTCAAATACTTCAGTGTTTTTTTCTCCCTACAACATTAAGGTAGAAGCCACCTAAATGTTCATTGGCAGTGAATAAATGGACAGAAGGTAATTTATTCATACATGGGAAGGCTCCTATGTGCAGAGTGTGATGAATGTCAAAAGCACTGAGCTAATAAAAGAAGACAGGCATAGAAAGAAAATGCGAAGTTGTAAACACTATTTGTTCCCATAAAATTTTAGGAAATGCAAAACTGATTTTTGCTGACCTCCATTTGGTGCAGGGACTGGGTGTTGCTGGGAGTCAGAGTGAGTTGGGCTGCAAGAAGGCCTGAAAACATTTTTATTTTTTTGCGAGTTATATAAATGTCCTTCAGCTTGATATGGCAGTGACCTTACTGTATGTGCATTTGTCAAAATGCATCCAACTGCACTTTGAGCGAAGCGGTTGGCTTTGCGTAAAATACCTAGTAAAATGGAGTCTTAAAAATACATGCTATATTGGGAATTGGAGCAAAGCAGGGAAAAGAGGCTAATCAAATAACTGAGGAGCTGAGTGGAGTGCAGGAAGAGAGGAAACACAGTCACCTTGAGAAATAAGTGGATTCAATATTTAATCTGAGTCCATTGGGTTCCATGTTCTTCAGAAGCCCAGGAAAAACAGACCTGCCTGTTGACAGTTTTCCATGTAATTGATGGATAAAAATCTTCTGTGCATGTGGCTTGATATTGAATGAAATAAGAAAAGCACGTATAGGTCAAATTCTATGATTTTAGCAAAAGTAAGCTTAGATCAAAGGAATACTAGCTGTACATAATATCTCCCAAATGTGAAAGAGGCACGATGAAGCTGATGTCTCTCTGTAGCTGGGACTGGAGGTTTGAGGCAACAGTACTCAGATCCGAAATGGTCATGTATATGTGACTAGTTATGTGGGTTGTAGCTGTAAAAGCTATGAGCATGAATTTTTTTGGAATGTGAACATGGATGAATATTCAATCGGGCAATGTGTCAAAATCTCAGGAGGGCTCTTCAAAACTTCTGCCCTGGCTCACTGACCCTTACCTCTACTGTGGCCAAGGTGAGTACCAAGACAAGGGTTTCTGAGGAACTTTGTGCTTCAGAGGAGTGCTGAGATGCTCTTTTTTCCCCTTTGTCCTGTGCTAGTTAACACCTTAGCCACACAGGCCCTAGTCTCTTCTCCAACTACAAGTGGCTCTGGTGGGTTGGCTTGAGTCTTGTCACTCTCTAATAGGATACTTGTCTGACACAAAATCTGCTGGGTAGAGCAAAGCTTCTTGTGTATAAGCCAGATAGGATTCTCTAGGAAGTATCACTATTCCCCGTAAAGCTAAGCTGAATCTTGCTCTAGAACTGCCCATTCCTTATTTCTGGGTGAAGGAGAAGGTCCTGTTTCCAGACATGCCTCCAGATGCACAGATGCCAGTCTACTAGAAATTCCCTGAGCACTCAGTTCCCCTCTGCCCACAGAAGGACCACCTTAGCCCTTGGAGCGGTTGGACGGCTGGAGCCAAAGAACTGAAAGAACAGCCATGAAATGGCATAAAACAACCATCTGTGTGTGTATTATCGAGACCCGAACTGTTTCTTGAATGTGATAAAATTGAAAAAGAATGTTCACTCATCTTGGTAAATATGATATTTTGGAAAATATGCCATTTTTACATTTCTGGTTTTTTTCTTCTTTTTTTTTTCATTCTGAAACTCATTTCACCTGATCAATGGGAACTAAACTGGAGTCAGACAAGAGAAAGAGGTTTTGCCGGGTGGTGGCAGCAGCGCATGCCTTTGATCCCAGCACTAGGGAGGCAGAGGCAGGAGGATCTCTGTGAGTTTGAGGCCAGCATGGTTTACAGAGAAAGTTCTAGGGCAGGCTCCAAAGCTACACAGAGAAACTCTATCTTGAAAAACAAAGCGAGAGAGAGAGAGAGAGAGAGAGAGAGAGAGAGAGAGAGAGAGAGAGAGAGAGAGAGAGAGGTTTCAGTATGCATCACAGAGTAGGGTGGCAACGAGGCAGGGATTATTCGGAAGCCTGGAAGGAAGGGCACCAATAATTGCAGCATAAACAAGAGATGCTTCAGATTATGTGCGTGTACATTTAACCTAGTTTAAACATTACATGGTATTTACACATACCAAATGTACACAGGCAGAAGCATCATCAGATGGTGCCCTGTTAGTATCATATACTGTGACTCTACTCACATCAATTAAATATTGAAACTATTATTAAAATTTCAAGATAAATTAAATGGAATATCTCATTCCTTAGTTAACATTGCTTCGGCATTGTCTTCTTACATGTCATATATCGTTCTAATGGTTTTCATACATAAGGTAGAGTAATCCTCACAGTATCATGAGTTACTTATTGTTTATCTTTGTAGAGATAGAAGAAGAAGAAAGAGGAGGAGGAAGGAGAAGAGAAGAAAGTGGGGAGAATTGAGGCAGAGAGAGGTGTTAACAACCTCCCAAGGACAGCAGATATTTTTGCAGATGGAGCTGAGATTTCAGCCTGGCAGTGTGGCTCCAGACATCACCCTAGACTAAACTCCTGTGTTTTATTGACTTTGTGGCTGTTACAATGGCGAGTTAAAAGTGTGAATCAGCTGTGGTCTCATAAGACAGGTATTCTGCCAGCAGGAAACAACAAGGAAACGCCAAGGCCTTTCTCACCCTTTATCACTGTCCTAGGACTCTGGGGGATTTAAGGCTTCACGGTACAAGTCATTAAAAAGTATTAAAGATGAACCTTGGATCAGACTTTAAGGAGGCAGCTGGCCTGTGTTGCTCCAGTGAGAGCCTGGCCTGCTGTGTCCCCACATAATTTTCTCTGTATATATTTCTTTTGGATCAGTGGGGTGTGAAAATAGGAAAGTGAAAGTCAAGTCACAGGCAAGAAGGCCCAAATTGTAGTTCTTTTTCTGGAAACAAATGACATTGAAATTTCCATTTCTCCTCATGGGCCTAAATTGGCTCATCTAGAACATGAAATTTGTCCCATTAGTTTGAGCAGAAGTTATTGCTGGAGTGTCTTTTACACAAGAAGCATAATAAAGAACGGTGTTGGGTGAAGAAGTCCGAGCCCCGTGGAACTCACTGCCCTGTCTCTACAGTGTGATGGATGGAATGACTATGGTGATTCACAGCTGCGCAGTGAATGCCTTGGGTGGAGCCACTCAGGAACCCAGAATGAAAAACCCGACAGTCCTTATTACACTAAAATTGATTTTGAAAGTCTTCAACAAAGGCTAAGGATTTGCACTGCTTAGTCTAAAAAATACACCCTCATGATGTGGTGCACCTGCTAGATACCAGCTCCAACTCTCCAGCTACACTGAATGCTGCTCTTTGTTCGTTTCCCTTTGGCTAGTTCATCAGTCAGGGCTCTCTAGAGGAACAGAACCCATGAAAGGGATGTATCTTAGCAGAGAAGTTAGATAGGCTTCCAGGTGATGGTCTGTGTATTCCAAAAATAGCCTTCTCCATGAGGAAGAGACTGAGAACTCAGCAGCCTTCTCAATCGGGAGCTGAAGGCTTGGAGGACTCCTGGGAGCCAGTGACCTCCAGTCACCCTGGAAGGCACAAAACAATTTGTGTTCCCATGTTAGCAGAGGATGAAAGAAGGAGCGGGAGAGGAGGAGTGGGGAAGAGGAGGGTGAGGAAGAGGAGGGGTGAGGAAGAGGAGGAGTGGGGAAGAGGAGGGTGAGGAAGAGAAGGGTGAGGAAGAAGAGGGGTGAGGAAGAGGAGGGTGAGGAAGAGGAGGGTGAGGAAGAGGGGGGTGAGGAAGAGGTGGAGTGAGGAAGAGGAGGGTGAGGAAGAGGTGGAGTGGGGAAGAGGAGTGGTCAGGAAGAGGAGGAGTGAGGAAGAGGAGGAGTGAGGAAGAGGAGGGTGAGGAAGAGGAGGGTGAGGAAGAAGAGGGGTGAGGAAGAGGAGGGTGAGGAAGAGGGGGGTGAGGAAGAGGAGGGTGAGGAAGAGGAGGGTGAGGAAGAGGAGGGTGAGGAAGAGGGGGGTGAGGAAGAGGAGGGTGAGGAAGAGGAGGGTGAGGAAGAGGAGGGTGAGGAAGAAGAGAAGTGGGGAAGAGTGGGGAAGAGGAGGGGTGAGGAAGAGGAGGGTGAGGAGGAGGAGGAGGAGGAGCCCTTTTGTTTGGGCTGCTGCCAGAAGGTATCTCCCACATTGAGTGTAGGTCTTCCTACTTTGATTCATTAAGGAAATTCCTCACAGGCATGCTCAGACACTTGTTTCATAGATGATTCTAGATCCTGTCAAGTGAATCAGTAGTAACCATCACATCAACTAATGCACAGAGACTAAGTTTGCTTCAGGTGGCAATATGCCAGGCGGGTTCTTAGTCAATCCCCGAGACACCACTTTCCTGAGAGTTATTGGTCTAGGAATGGGGTATGGGTTTCATTCAGCCCAGTAAGACGGTTCTGGAAAATTCTAGAAAAGAATTCCTCCCTAATGGAATTAAAAAGTCACAAGAATAACCCTTTCTTTTCTTTCGCTCACTCCTTCCTCTGTTTTATTGTCTGGCCATTCTTCTGACCCCTGCCCCAGGCACAGTCCCATGAAGAGTGCATGTTTGGTGCTAAAGTAACCATCTGGCATCATTGAGAGAGGACAGGGAAGTTCTAGATACGTCTATAAGCTCAAGGCTATAGCTGCTGAAATAGTCCAGAAACTTCTGTAGTCATTGGTAGAAGATAAAACCATATGGTTGAAGCTACTCTTAGCCAAGTTATTTTTACTTGAGCTAAATGCATTTGTAGCTCATCCAAAATATTTTTGCAGTACTACACTTTACATATATGAGCAAGAAAAGATCACATCTAGTGAACTCTGGAACTATTGCTCAGAGAGGCCCATCTCTGAGGTTCTCTAGACTACAGTTAAGAAGGTTTTGTTTGTTTTTTGTTGTTCTTTTTTGAGACACACTGTCGAAGAAGAAGAAGAAGGAGGAGGAGGAGGAGGAGGAGGAGGAGGAGGAGGAGGAGGAGGAGGAGGAGAAGAAGAAGAAGAAGAAGAAGAAGAAGAAGAAGAAGAAGAAGAAGAAGAAGAAGAAGAAAAAGAAGAAGAAGAAGAAGTTTGAACTTGAAGGGAAACAGTCAGCCCAAGAGGACCCCCTTATCCCATCTAGGAATTGAGGCATTTGGCCCCATTTTCCAGCATGGACATACCCTAGCAGCATAGTTATTTCATGCCTTGTAAAACATTTCCTCTTTATTTACATGAATAATTGCCAGGCTCAGACAAAGACAAAGGTGGCAGAACACAACATAGTTCCATGTCCCCCTCCCCCCGAGTGGGGTGTGTGTGTGTGTGTGTGTGTGTGTGTGTGTGTGTGTGTATAACTGTGTATCCTGGGTTAGCAGTACTTTCTGTGTAGATCAGTCTGCCTTTGAACTAGTGACAATCCCCCTGCCTCAGTCTTTCATATGCTGGAAATAATGCTGAAAGACAATATATCCAATTGATGACCATTTTCAGGAAACTTGATCAAAAGAGATATGATAAACTCCACCACTGTGCTCTCACTATGGAATGTTATCACATGGCCTTGGAGTGGAGGAGAACAGGGCATGGATAGTCAGCAGGTCCCCATGGATAACGGATTTGAACTATACTTTAACGGTGTCAGGGAACTGTTACAGGAATAAAATTTCTCTGAAGTTAAAAACTGCAGAGGACCGTGGAGACATTAGAAATTGTCCATGGTGTACCATCATCCCAGCTGAGTAGCTACTTGCTCAGGAGCAATTTTTTTTTTTTTTTCGGATTAGAAATTGCTGAGGAAGCATGTGCTAAATTATTGACCACCTGGCAGGGAAAGGACCTGAGGAGCCCCAGTTTCTGATGAGGTTAGAAGTATTTTTACATATGACATTGAAGAGAGGGAGGGTATCATGAGGCAGAATAAATCTGGGGAGGGTTAAGCAAGTACTGGCGGGAATCTTCCAAACCCCAGCTCTGCTAACCGAATTCCGAGAGGCCCAAGAGATTCAGCCAATTATTCCAATTGTTTCAGAAGGAGAGAATAGTGTGGTATTGCTCACACTCGGGCAAGCACACAGCAAGGGAGCCTGGGTTGGGGGAGAGAGGAGACAGAAGAGAGTTAAAGGAACTGGAAGGAACAAATGGATGTTTCTCCTTTAACAGCAGCAAACTTTTAGGCACAAAGACTAAGGAGGAAACATCCAAACATATTCCTGGGATGTTTGGGAGTCAGGAAGACTCCTACCTCAACTCCTTGCAGAAAAAACTCAGAAATACAAATGGGGAAGCCCTTGGTTCTAGGCTACGTGTCTGCCCCAGGTAAGCTCCACCAGGAGGGATTTCATGTTCACATACGAACAGAGGAAGAAGTATGCCAAGTAGTGATGTACAGGTGTCCATCATCTGTGACTGGCGTTTGTTCCCCATTTAGAGACCATATCAATGAGACCTCTCCTCTATATACTGAACTAAAAAAGAATCTTATGTGCCACCTTCCTCTACACACAGCCTTTTTTGTTGTTTTTGCTGCTGATGCTGTTATGGATTTGGCAATGCTGGGGATAGAACTGAGAGCCTCATGAATGACAGGCAAGTGCTCCACCCTGGGCTATTACTACATTCCAATCCCCTCCATTCATTTTCATATAAATATTCTACTTAAAAAAAATCCCTGCATATTTAACTTACTTTGCTTCTTCAAGGACCTTCAGGAATATTCTAGATCATATATTCCCAGTGAGATACTACCACTCCTAAGGAGGTGAAAATTGATTCTTGAGTATATAAGAAAACCTTGATATTACAGTGTTTTGTGCCCTTGCAATGAGCCAGCATACATAAATAGATGTACTGAGGCTATGCTATGAAAATTTCACAGGATAGGGTAAGGGGGATTTTAGGAAAACGTTTTTAAACTTCCTATAGACTCACAATTTCCTAAATATGGAGGAACTGTTAAAGGTAAAGCATCCTACCAGAACACCTGATTCCAGAGGCCATGTCCAGGACAGCTTGTGAGCTGCAGGGTTTAGCCTCGTAGTTCATATGCCACCTCTGTCGGGTGTGAGTCAAAGGACTCTGTACAGATAAACTAAGCTGAATAAACATGTGCTGCCCCAAATGCAGGGCATTTAGTTACTCAGTGAGAGGCCACTGGGTCTCTGTTGAAAACTAGTTGGCAGACAGTTCTCTGTAGGCTTCTTGTATCTCTGAGCCTTTCATGATGAAGCACTGACAAGATTGTTTGCTGATAATCTCAGCAGACTCTTTGTAGAGTGACAGCCATTTTAGATAAAAACAGTGTCTGTCTTGGAGGAAGGGCGGATTCTTGTTTCTTGACCAGGGTAGTGAAGATAATGTCTTTTCCAGGGCAAAAGTGGGTCATGTTGGCTAGAAGCTTCTTTGTAAGATTGGGGCTTCCCTATCCTTGATATTCCTTGGCTAGCATAAATTGACTCAATGCATACCACGTGGCCACGCCCATCGTCCCATCTCCCCGTATTTCACGAGTCACAGAGAAGGACCCCGCATGAAGCTGGTGCTCACGTTTCCTACCGTGCCACAGTATCTTGTCTCCCACTAATACCTGTGAGATGCAGGAAACAAACTTGTTGCCACAGTCTCCCATTCTTTGTGGTATGGAACAAAAAGGAAAACAATGTGTCCCCCCCCTTTTTTTTTTTTTGCAAGAAGGAGGCAGTAAATTAATGAAGACAGCGGAGGAAACTTTCTTTGGTACACATTTCCCCCTCATATCAGAGACGAGTAAGCCATGCCCCACAGGTCTGCATTTAAAATGAGGACGTGGAGAAGTGACAGCTTTGTCTCAGCCAAACTTGCCATGTGGCGGGACCGTGGCTGACACAGAAGTCCTTTCCAGTCAGTTTTACAGAACCGTTGGGGAGAGAAGTGGAACACAGGTAACTGTAGAGGGGGCAGAGTGGGAAGGTCAGCTCCAGCTCTGTGTGGTGTCACAGCTTCATGTGAGTGAAGTGGGACCTTTGAGTTCAGTAACAAGTTAAATTTAGACCGAGAGAAATAGAACACTAAACAAAAGCAAATTCCTTCTGTCTTTTAGGTGTCCCATTTAGAAGAATGAGTACGTGTGCCTTCGATCTGGGAGTGTGGCTTCAGTAGGAGATGAAGGTGTAATGTACATTATGTTGGTCGATTGCTATGTGCTCTTAGAAGCTAGCTCTCGAAGCAGGGGTTTGAGCTGCTCCCTGTCCCCCATTTCAGCCCCGAGTTATGTTTGTCTCAACATGTCTTCCAAGACCCCTTGTCCGAGGATAAGCTGGCCCCACTAACTCAAGGAGAAAAGAGAACAGCAAGCCTGCCCAAGAGCAAATGCACTGTCCTTGAAAACAGGTAGAAGGGGGACCATTTCCAACAGAGACCACTACTGTTTATTCTGTGATCTAAAAGTGCCAGCATTGGGAACGGGAACCACAGGTTCAGCCATGGGAAGCTCAGCCACAGACAGGAATCTTAATTGAGAACTCCAGCTGGGGCTCCAGCTTCCCTGGTCCATTTCTGCTGGATGTTTGTAAGCCCCCAAGGACGAGGACGCTGTTTTTGCATGCTCTCCCAGCCAGGCTACTCCATTCAGCTCAGCTGGATGTTGTGAACTCCTGATTCTCTCTCTCTGTCTCTCTCTCTCTCTGTCTCTCTCTCTGTGTCTCTCTGTGTCTCTCTGTCTCTCTCTCTCTCTGTCTGTCTCTCTCTCCTGCTTCTGTCTACCCATCTGCTACTTGCTTTTCTTCTTATACTTTTGTTCACTACAGACTTAACTCACTTTTCAAAACCCAAAGCATGGCTATTATAGACCATTCTCCAGGCTATACAAAACAGGGGACATGAAAGGAAAGAAAGGAGAGAGGAGATCAATGTAGAAGGGACCCGTGGACCCTTGGGCACCCATCCAAAGTTTATGCTGATGGACTTACTAGGTAAGAATCAAGTGATGGAATCAAATGGTAATCCATGATGGGCTTTGAGTGTATTCATTGTACATTACATATTATTTCTTTAGTAGGAACTATATGTAACATTAATATTCTAATGTTAACTAATGATTATGAGGAGGCAGTACATCCTAGGCACAAATATAGTACATATAGTGTCCCAACTATACAACTATACAGTAACCTACCCTTCTCAATAACTCGTTGAGGTATGGCCTCTGTCCTTGCCATTTTGGTGTTGAAGAAAATAGTCAGAAAGACAAAATCAGTAGCATGCTCACAGACAGAGTTAAGTATATAGGTCCCGAGCTCACAATCCTGGCTATTGCGACTCCATAGTTTCTCTCCAACATTCTTATCTATCGCTCTCGACATTCCCGGGACTCCTATCCTCAATCTAAAGTTGATGTCAGAATGCGAACATTCATTCGGATAGTGTTGACCGAATCTCAAGTGTTCTGGTGCTATTGAGCCACACTTCTCTGGTAGTTCAGCCCTGTGACACTTTTGACAGAAAACTAATTTTGATTCAAAATGGAATCAAAGTTGCTTGTAAAATGGTGTCTCTCAGGGCAGGGCATAGTATGAATAATCACTGTTCAACACAACATGGAATAACTTAGAGAAGGGACTGGCCTGATTTCCACATTATAGTTATCCCCTCTGAGATGATTTTAAGGCCTGTACACCACAGGATCCACCTATAGTACATACCATTTAAAAGAAAAACAAATACAAGATTGTTGTTAATTCTTTGAGATTTTCACACAAACATAGAATGGATTTTGAGTCTATCTACCTCACTTTTCCCCCAATTCCTCCTTGAATTGCCATTCTTAAGCCTGTTTATACTGAAGACTTGCTTTTTATTTATTGACTTATTTGTTGCTTTCCTTTAATTAATCTGTCTGCTGAATTTTTTGTTGTCTTGATATGTGAGGTTGGTCACTTGATTTAGAACCCAAGAAAGCTGATTGACTGCAAGACATCCTTGTACTGTCCTTTCACTCTCTTGAAAATCCCAAGTACTCTGAATTGAAAAGTTGGCAAAGCAAAGGCAGGTGGTGGCTGGATTCAGGGAGTCACGTTGGGCCTGCCATTTTGAGTCCATGACCTTGCTTTCCTCAGCTCATCAAGGTAGCAGGAGAACAATAGCTTCTCGATGTGGTTCTGTGGGGGTTAGATGGTGTAGAGAATCTGATGGCTTTAGCAGACTGCCTGGTAAGTGTTCAGAAAGTGGCTTGAGTTGTCGTTATTGTTCCCATAAACAGAGGTCCCTTACTGAGTCCCAGAAAGACTTATGGGACCCAGAGAGCCCATAACATCCTAAGACTGTCTACATAAAGCCATTTACACAGATCCCTGGGCGCTGTTCTCAGCAAGCACCCATAGATCCGCGGGATTCCTAATGCAGATGCTCACCAAATTATGTTCATAATTCCTGGTTTATAATAAAAGCTTCAAAGAGTCAGAAGAAGAGAGGAGAGACCTTATCTCCAAACTGCATTTGTGGTGTGTCTCTGTGTGTGTATGAGTATGTATTTGTGCGTATATATGAGTATGTATGTGAGTGTGTGTATGTGTGTGTGTGTGTGTATGTATGTGTCTATGTGAGTGTGTGTAAACGTGTGGATGTGAGTGTGTGTGAGTGTTTATGTGAGTGTGTTCATGTCTCTGTGTGTGTGTGTGTGTATTTAGGCATGGTTGTGTTTCAAGTCTTCCACATAGATTTTTTTTTCTTGAACAGATTTTGCATGAGGAAGTGAGAAAGGACAGAATCCTGACTCCACAGAGCCACACTCCACCATACCTTCTCCGCCTTGATAAACCATGAGCCCAGATAACCCTTTCTCCACGGAGTAGATTCTTGTCAAGTATTTGGTCCCAATGATGTGAAGGAAGCTGGTGCCAAGAAGTGGGACATTGCTCCATTAAACCCAATCGAGTGGTTTCTGGTCTTCAGAACTGGTTTGTGGAAGGAACGTGGAAGAGTTTGTAGCTATAAAAGCCAAAGATGACACAGATCACCACAAGGAGAGCATAATGGACCATTCTGGTAGGAGTTCAGGGACCAGAATAATGATAAAATGTGAACTTTGAAGGCTGTGATGGTGAGATTTCAACAGATACTCTATCAGAAACTGTTATCTGGAAGCAGCTGGAGACAGAGCAATTGCATAAATGTGGCCAGAGTCACCTACAGCTTAAGAGAAAGCTGATCCCAGAAACACTCAAAGGCATCCAGGCAAAGCACATAGCATTTCAGGCTGCTGTTCGCAACATCCAAATACTATATGCAGTTCAGTGTGGGGATTTTGAAGGGAAAGGTAGGGAGAGATGATGGGCACAGTGTGCACCCAGAAGTACTACTTCCTCTTCTCTCCATTACTCCTTTTGTTCTCCACCATTGGCTTTGAATATGAGTTACTGCCATGAAAGCCAAACATTTAGGCAAATCCAATTCAGAAGGTGAGTGGGAGCAGAAGGCTCGCTACATGCCTGCAGTGGACTCTGCCCAGCAGCTGTTCCCAGTTCCTCAGCCACTGGGAAGTGATTGAATCACAGGGTCTCCTAGCAGCAGAGCTATGTCTAACAAGGGGAATAAGCGAAACTTCATAAATGAGGATTTGGCTCTATGTGTCACCTGGAGCGGCAGAGTGAATGGTCTCTATAATCCATCAGCCACTGAGTGCAAGGAGATGTATGTGACAACTGACGTTCAATCCATCACATGCCTGCTATTCTAGCTGCAAAACAGTGGAGAAACAATCTATATCAAATAACACTGGCCTGTGATTTTGACCTTACTGGCCAATGACCATGCAGAATAGCAGTCAGACAGTTACCTTTAATAAAACAGCCTGACATCTAATCTAAGGATGACTACTCATGCCCTTCACAGAAGGCCACTCCCAGGCTGGAAGACACATCTGAAACTATCCAAAGGCCAGCATGCTGAGCTTCTATGCATTCTCATTGCTTGGATTACCTGAAGTAAGATAGATAAATGTGTATAATCACAGTAGCTACTTCTCCTTCCTTTCAATTCTTGACAGGCTTGCAGCAAAATGGAAAAAAAATCTAATTACCCTTCAACATTATGCAGAATTGCATATAGAGCCCTCATCCAATCGCACTACCTCATTACCAAACGTGATCTCTGGAAGCTGAGAATGTACTCACCTGTGTGGGTTTGTTTTAATTTTTCAAGACAGAGTTTCTCTGTGTAGCCCTGGCTGTCCTGGAACTCTCTCTGTAGATCAGGCTGACCTTGAACTCAAAGATCTGCCTGACTCTGCCTCCCGATTTGCTGTGATTCAAGGTGGGCACCACCTCTACCCTCCATGCCACTGTGGTTCTGTTTTTAAAATTTTCTATATGTCCAAAATTTCTTAATAATAGTTACATACTGTTTTATAGTTTTAAAGATATATTTTATTTTTAAGTTTTTAGATTTAGTTATTTCATGAGGGTTTTGCGTACATGTAATGTATGTGTGCCACATGCATGCCAGGTGCCCATAAGGCCAGAAGAGGGTATCAGATCCCCTGGAACTGGAGCTGTGAGCCACCAGGTGGGGGCTGGGAATAGAACCCAAGTCTTCTGTAAGAGCAACAAATGTCCCTAACCACTGATCCATCTCTCCAGCCCTTTGCATATCATTTAAATAAAACTATTTGTTTTAAAGGAGTAGGGTGGGAAGTGAAGAGAACAAGGAGCGTCATCCTAGTGAAGAGAAAAGGTAGTAAGATGTAAGTAGCTGTTGGAAAGAAGCTTAACAATCCAAAACCAATGGTCCCAGTCTGAGGTCACCTTGCCAGCCACTCCTGTTCTCTCAGTCCTGTACCTCCTTGCGTCTCCGTCAGGGCAGGATTAGCTGCATTCCTTCATCTGTGATGACAACGACAGACAGAAAGCATGGAGTATAGGACATCAAACAGAGAGTGAACCCTGGAAGATCCTGCCTATCCCTGTGGCCTGTCATGACACACATAGATAGATCCCAGGCATTCCTGATATAGGGACAGATGGACACTTCTTGAAGGATGAGCCCGCACCACAGGAAGTACTTGCCTGTGGCACAGCACTAATGTCTCCACCACTTTCCCATGGCACAGAGGATACCCAAGCTGCATGGGTTTTACCTGTTTCAGCAAGCAATGGTTTCTTGATTAAATTTTAACCAGGTCATCCAACAGACTCTTCTGCCTGCAGAGCATTTTCCAGGCACAAATTCTCCTGCTATCATCCACAGTGTTTGGTGCATGAAGGAAGAGAGTGCCCTTTATATCTGCTGACTATAGGTGAAACATGATGCCTTATGCATTGATTACAAGGCCCTTCAGTTATCCACCTTCATTTAAGAATACCAGCTTTTGCCAGGCAGTGGTGGCACAAGCCTTTCATCCTAGCACTCAGGAGGCAGAGGCAGGCAGATCTCCATGGGTTGGAGGCCAGCCTGGACTACATAGCAAGTTCCAGCATAGCCAACCAGGGCCACAAAAAGAAACCTTGTCTTGAAAAGCCAAAAGAAAAAAAAGCTAGCTTTTGTGTGACACCATGTGAATAGTATTCAAGTTTACCAAATTACCAAAAGCCTCCTGATTCAATGCATGTTTTCTTTAACCTGTCTTTGACTCCTGACCCTCTATCTATTTGTTAGTGATTTGGACAGTTTCTACTCAGTTGTCTCTACCATACATTCCCCAATCTCTTCCCGGTTCAGAGAGCAATCTCTCCCCCATTTGGGTCTTTCCCAGCCATCATTAATGTATCAGGCTATCATATTTCCATCTAGTTGATTGTTCAATTTCCTTATCACAGTTCTAACCTTATCATATGTGCACACACATACACACACACACAGCTCATTCACCACTGTGCACCCAGCAGCTATAAACAGAGTAGCTGTTCTCTAGATGTTTGATAAATGAGGGTGCAGACAAGCTTATCTCCTCCTCACTGATGCTCTCAGCCCATCTCTATTCCTTTGTATCAGTTGCTGCTGTGCAGAAATACTGTCTGCAGGAACCCCCAAAGGCTGTGGTAGCTGGGATTCGGGTAGGCAATTTTCACTCTCCTTCCTGTCCTCCACTACACTATTCCCAGATTTGCTTTTAGTCCTATAGGAGTTGGATTGCAGGAGCCCCTCTGTCCACCCTACTTCCTGGGGACTCTGTCTCATGATGCAGAGCCTGGTCCCCTGAGCACTTTCCTGTGGCCCCCTAAGCCTTTCACTCTAGCTCACTGCCATTCCTTTCTGCTACCCACTGACCCATAGAAACACTCTCTACAATGGACCCCACAGCCACAACACTTGCCTGGGATTCAGAGAGGGAAACAACAACCAAAGAACAGAACACCCACCCAACAAAGACAAGCCAGATATCAACACCAAGGAACACTTCAGATATCTAAAGATGCCTAGATACCAATGCAAAAACACAAATATGAAAAGCCAAAAAAGTCTCCATAAGAAGCAGTAATTTTACAGTAGACACTGAGAAATGCAATATCACTGAAGCACATGATAAGGACTTCAAAATAACAATTATGAATATATTCTAGGGCCTTAAAAGGATATGAATAAATCCCATAATTAAGTCCATGAAAAAACAAATGATGGTTGATGAAATAATATAAACAATTCAAGACATGGAAGTAGAATTTAATAAAGAACCATTACTGTGGGATGTCTCTCTGTAGGCTGTGAACATATGTTGCTCTCAAATTGGTTGGTTGATAAATAAAGCTATTTGTCCAATGGCGAGGCAGAATGAGGTTAGGTGGTACAAACTGAAGATGGAGAGGAAGAAGGGTGGAGTCAGGAAGAAGCTGTGAGCCACCAGCAGGAGAAGCAAGATGTGAGAGAACAGGCAACACCATGAAGCCACGTGGCAAAACATAGATTAATAGAAATGGGTTGAATTAAGTTATAAGAGCTAGTTAATAATGAGCCTGAGCCATAGGCCATACAGTTGGTAATTAATATAAACCTCTGAGTGATTATTTATAAGCAGCTGTGAGAGCTCGGGTGGGAGAAACTCATCCAGACCGTGGAGCTAGGTGGGGCTGAGAAACTTGCCCCTACAAACCATAGTATCTAAAGAAAATCCAAGCTGAAATAAACTACAAACAAAAAATTATGGTGTCAAACAAAAACCTCAAAGTTAAAACTCACCAACAGATGACAAGATATGAAAATGAGAGTCTCAGGTTTTAAAGACAAGGTACAAGAAATGGATACCTCAGTAAAAGAAAATATTAAATCTAAAAAATTCCAAACACAAAACATCCAGAAAATCTGGAACTCTACGTAAAGACCAAATCTATAAATAATAGGAATAAAAGGAGCAGAAGAAATTCAGGTCAAAGGCACAAAAATAATTTTAACACAGTCACAGAAGAAAATTTCCCTATCCTAAAGAAGGAGGTGCTTGTCAAAGTACAAGAAGCATACAGAACACCAAATAGCAAAAATATAATTCCACATAATATACAATGATCAAAACATTAAATATAGAAACAAAGAAAGGGTATTGATAACTGCAAGGGAAAAGATCAAATAAAATATAAAAGCAGGCCCATTAGAATAATACCTGACTTCTCAATGGAGACTCTAAAACCCAGAAGGGGCTGGATGGATGTTCTACAGACTCAGAGACCACATATGGCAACCAGCAAAAGTATCAATCACAATTGATGGAGAAAGGAAAACATTCCATGATAAAAACCAAATTAAAGTGCTTCCTATCTACCTATATCACTCTACAGAAGGAACAAGGATGAAAATTTCAATCTGAAGATGTTAACCACATTTAAAAAGACACAAGGAATAAATAATTAATCCCAGAACAATAAATCAAAAGGAAGAAAAATCAACACCATAACAACAATATAACAGGAATCAATAAAGGCTACTCACTGTTAGCTCTCAATATTAATGGTCTCAATTCCCAAATTAAGAGACATAGAATAAAAAACTGGATTAGAAAACAGAATATATTGTTCTACTGCATCCAAGAAACACATCTCACCATCAAGTACAGACATCACATCAAGGTAAAAGAATGAAAAAAGGTATTCAAGCAAATGGACCCAAGTTGTTAATAGGTGTGGTCATTTTTAATATCTGACAAGATAAACTTTAAACCAAAAATAATCAGAGGAGATAAGGAAGGACATTACATACTCTTTAAAGGAAAAAAATCTATGAAGACAATATTGAAATTTTACATATTTATGCACCAAACTTGACGGTATAAAGAAACACTATTACAACCAAAACTCATATAGTGACACTCACACAGTGATAGTTGGGGACTTCAATACCCCACTATTGCCAATAGACAGATCATTCAGACAAGATCTAAAAAGAGAAATGCTGGAGTTAAATAATATCATAAATCAATAGACTTAGCAGAATATTTCACCCAAACAGAAAAGAATATAGTTTCTTCTCAGCAGCTCTTGGAACTTTCTCCAAAACTGACTACATACTTGGACACAAAGCATGTCTCAACAGATATAAGAAAATTGAAACAACACCCTGCATCCTATCTGACTACCATGGGTTAAAGCTGAATATCAGCAGCAACAGAAACAATAGAAAGCTTACAAACTCATAGAAACTGAACAACTCACTATTGAATGAAAGAGTCAGTCAAGACAGAAGTTAAGTAAATTTAAAACTTTTTAGAATTGAATGAAAATGAAAACACACATATTCAAACACATGGGACACAGTGAAGTTGGTTCTAAGAGGGAAATTCATAGCACTAAGTACCTACATTAAAAAAAAATGGAGAGATTTCATGTTAGTAATTTAGCAACATACTTTTAAGCTCTAAAACAAAATATAAGAAATTATGTCCCCTCAAAGATTAGATAGCAAAAAATAACCAACTCAGGGCTAAACTCAATGAAATAGAAACAAACAAATATGGAGAATCAGTAACAAAGAGTTAGTTCTTTGTGAAAACAGGATTAACAAGTCCTTAGCCAATGAACTAAAAGACAAAAGGAAAAATATACAAATTAATAAAGTTAGAGATGAAAAGGGGGCATTGCAGCATACATGGGGAAAGTAAGAAAAGAGTAAGGACCTACTTTAAAAATTTGTACTTCACCAAACTGGAAAACATATAAGAAATGGGTGAATTTATACATACATACATATATATATATATATATATATATATATATATATATGAACACTAAAGTGAAATCTAGATCAAATAATAAGCAATTTGAACAGACCCATACCCTAGTGAAATAGAAACAGCAATTAAGTTTCCCAAGCAAAAACAAACAAGCAAACAAAAAACAAAAAACAAAAAACCAGGACCACAGGAACACAGTGTAGACTTCTACCAGACCTTCAAAGAAGAATTAATACTAATACTCCTCAAGTTATTCTGAAAATAGAAAATAAAGCAACAGTTCCTAACTCTTTTTAATAGGCCAGTACTACCTGATACCAAAACCACACAACGATTAAACAAAAAGATAAAATTATAGACAAATTTCCTTTGTGAACATAAGTCCAAAACTTTCAATAAAATGCTCGTAAACCAAACCAAGAATACATCAAAAAGATTATCCACCATGATCAAGTTAGCTTTGTCCCAAAGATGCAAGAATGGTTCAATATGCATAAATCAATAAACATAATCCACCACAGAAACAGACTGAAAGACAAAAATCACTTGATCATCTCATTGGATGCAGAAAAGGCTGTTGACAAAATCCAAAATCCCTTCAGGATAAAAGTCCTGGAGAGACTAGGGATACAGGGGATATACTTCAACAAAATAAAGGCAATCTATTGGAAGCCCATAGACAACATCATCCTAAATCAGTGGTTCTCAGCCTTCCTAATGCTTTGACCCTTTAATACAGTTCCTCATGTTGTGGCAACCCCCACCCATAAAATTATTTTTGTTGCTACTTCATAACTGTAATTTTTCAACTGTTATGAGCTGTAATGTAAATATCTGTGTTTTCTGATAGTCTTAGACAACCTTTATAAAATGAGTCATTTGACCCCCAAAGGGTCATGACCCACAGGCTGAGAACCACTGACCTAAATGGACTTCCACCAAAATCAGGAACAAGATAAGGATGTCCACTCTCTCCATACTTAAGTCTTAGCTAGATCAGTAAGACAACTGAAGGGGATCAAGGGGCTATGGAAAAGGAAGAGTCAAAGCATCTTTATTTGCAGATAATAAGATTTTATAGATAAAGGATCCTAAAAATCCCATGAAAAAACCCCTACAGCTGATAAACACTTTCAGCAATGTGGCAGGACACAACACCTCTAACACTAAATGCCATTTGAAAAAACATGGAAACTTACTACTACTATAGAAGCTTCCTAACATATGTACATATATGAAAGGGTTCTACACACAACCATCAAACAGGAGGGGAAGAGGGCCACAACTAGACATCTTACGCCAAGTAGTAAAGCCTCCAGTGTCTGTAATGGGTTATATCTTGTTGAATCTTAGCCAAAGAGGCCCCATCAAAATACCCAATCATCACAAGGTTGTTGCCAAGGTTGTTGGTTATTCTCCACTTTCAATAGTAACACCCTACTGCAGAAGACAATACTTACTTATGTCATCAAAAATGGAGAAGTTTTCCTACTAGCAAAGGAAAAATCAGTTTTCTCCAATAGAGTCTCACTGGGTATGTAAACTACATGCCCAGGAGTAGTTGACCAACCCAAAATGAGCTCAGTAGTATTTCTGTACACATTTTTTTTTGTCTACTTTTGTTTGGTTTGGACATTTTTTGTCTTACTGGCCTTTTTCTTGTTTATTTTGATTTCCATATTTTGTGGTTTTGTTGGGGGGTTGATTGCTTTTATTTTTTTTTTAAAAAGAAAAAGAGAGAACATAAAGTGGGTGGGTAGAGAGGTAGGAAGTGTCTGGGAGAAATTGGAGAAAGGTAAATAGGTTGTATGAAAACTTTTTTTATTTAAAAAACAAATGTCTGGGGACTATATAAATGATTTCTCCTGCCAGGATTTCTGATGCTAAGCTCAGGGACCTGTTATAATTGCAGATGTCTGTTACAGGTTATGAGCAGATTTTTTACTGTACCTCTTTCAGGCCTCTGCTCTCTGTAGCTGGTACGGCACCTTGTAAGGACTCTCCACCATGTACTCCTGCTATCATGCCTCCCCACATGACAGACTAAGACCCTCTGAAACTATGTGCCAACATGAATCTGTCCTCCCTTATTTCTATCAGGCACTAACTCATAGACTTGTGAGAGTAAAGAACACAACAGTCCAGCTTAGTCATGGATGAGATCTATCTTTTACTGTGGTTGACTGTTATTTTGTATATTTCTCTATTTTACTCAATTGGAACAAATATTTTTAAGTGTTAGTAAATAAATAAGTGTAAGGACAGGCATTCCATCAACAAGCATGTTGTAGTTCTTATTTTCTACAGGAACAAAACACCATGACCAAGGCAACTTACAGAAAGAAGGGCTTATTTGGGGCTTATGGTTGGAGAATGATGAGTCCCATCACCATAGTAACAAGGAAGCATGATAGCAGAAATGCTTGAGAGTGTGTGTCTCAAACAGCAAACAGTAATAGAGCAATCCAGGAATGGAGTATAGTTCTTGAAACCTCAAAGCCTACTCCCTAGTAACACATATTCTCCAGCAAGGCTACACCCCCTAAGTCTTCTCAGACAGCATCATCAGATGGGGACCAAGTATTAAAATGTCTGAGAATGTGGAGGTCATCTCATTCAAATCACCCCCTTGCACTCCCCGGGTCTCATAGTCTTGTGGTAACAGCATAATGCAAAATGCATTTAGTCCAATTTCTCATGTTCCCATAGTATTGTAGTCTCAACACCATTTAAATTCTGAAGTTCAAAGTTTATCTATCCTGAGACTCAAGGGAATCTCTTCACTGTAATCCCCTGTAAAAATCAAAGTGAAAACTGCGTACTTCCAACATTTAATGGCACAGAATATACATCACCAATTTTAAGATAAAGGAATTGGGACACAGTGGGGAAAGAGTGGACAGAAGCCAAACCAAAACCCAGCAAGGCAATTATCAAATTGTTTAGCTTTATGTCCAGTGCTAAATGGCTTCTGCCCTCCTGCTAAAGGCATACTACACCACACTCAACCCCCTTTTAACTTTTTAATTGACAGAATAATTGCACATGTGCTATGTAATGCATATAAACAATGTATGACAATCAAATCAGAACAACCGGCCCTTCAATATCCTCCATCACAGATCATTCCTTTGCATTAAGAGCCTTCAAACTGGTCTCCTCCAGCTCTTTATGAAGTATATACTAAACTGTTGTAAACTGCTGCCACCCTCCTGTGCTATGTAATAGTGTACTTGTGGTTTTGTTTAGATTCTGAAGTGGGGAGGGGGACGGGGGTTACAAGGAAGATACTTTAAAGATGTGAAGACGTTTTGTAAATAGCTGGTTTTGGGAAATACAGGAAATGCAACCATTCACTGTCCTGGTGCTTGTTATTCATCCAAGATGAACCAACAACACTCCAGTGATATTACAATGACACCCAAGGCCTTTGAATATGACTTTGAATTAAGCTTTGAAATTTTTCCTAGCAACACATTTAATTAACTGGGATACTTGGTTTATATTAAATCCATATCAACTAATATTAAAAACATATATTGAGGCTTAACAGCTTCAGGGGGCTCAGGAGCTGATTGTGGCGTTATTCATTGTAATGTACAGGTTCACTGAATCTCTCCAAATTGAGCATTAGGGACTGACTGCATACGACTATGGATTTGGAAATCAAAGTAGGAGAAATTAAGTTCTTGTGTAACCACATTTATATTCAGAGCACTGTTTAGAATTAGTTGTGGGAAGCCCAGGGTATCACTGTATTGATTATAGCGTGTTCCTGTCTACCTCATATGTTGGGAAGTCATTTCTTAAGCCAGTGCAGGATGACCACAGGGATAATGTGGCTATCCAGTTTGTAAGAGGAACTATAGCTTCATTACTGAAGCTCAGTGTAGTATCAAGGATTGTCAGAAAGATGCAGAATCTGAACTTGGAGGAAGCAAGGGCAGGGCAGGACCTGGGAAGGATTTCATCAGTACTGAGATGGGCTGGGCATCACACAGGGGGCTCGGGGAGGTCATAGGACAGGAAGGATACAAGTAGAGCTCGAGAAAAAGCCAAAGACATCCCCTCAATGTTTCATCCCACAAATGTATTAGACAGCAATATAAGTAATCTCTTCTATAGGATTCAAATTTCACAATGCAAACCCACTAACAGAATACTTGACTATTTTGGTTAGTTGTTGTTTATCTTGCTTTCTCTCATCACATTCATATGTTGTCATCATCCATCATTTAATTTCTTCAGTAATAGTTTTAACATGCCCCAAATATGAAAAGATAGGATTTAAGAAGGAGCAGAAGCTGTTAAGAAGCAAATTTTAGATCCCAAATTCCTCCTGGAGCCCCACACTTCTTGTCAGGAAGTCTTTGACTCTATTCCTGGGACAATGCATGGACTAGTCACATAAATCACCATGAACCCTACCCCCTCGCTTACACACACAATGGATGCCACCATTTTGCTTTGGGGCTCAAGCTGGTTATAAAGGGCCTGCATTACCTACCAGAACCTCAAAATGTCAAAACCACATGATGTAGCAAAGCACTGACTCTCACCCACCAGCTCTCTTCTTTGACTGACTGGATGCCCTTCAGAAGGCTGCCCTACATATGGATGACTCTTAATATTCTCAGCACCAATTCTGGATCCTGAATGCTAATGGCCTGAAAGACCCAAAGTTTCTCAGCACCAATTCTGGATCCTGAATGCTAATGGCCTGAAAGACCCAAAGTCCAAAGTCCTGAATATCACTGTCACTATAATGACAATCCCAAAGTTGAAATTCTGAAAGCTAAAGTTTCTTAAGCTACAAGCAAATCAACTGGAAAAAAAGAAAGAAAGAAGCCATATGAGAAAGGCATCATGTACCTGAAGATTCAAAGCTACCATCCCCAAACAAATGGAAACATTTACATTCAACCTTTGTCTTTCTGGGTCCAGGTTACTTCACTCAAAATGATTGTTTCTAGCTCCATCCACTTACCCGTGAATTTCATAATTCTTTTTTTTCTTAACAGCTGAATATAATTTCATTGTGTATATGTACCACATTTTCATTAGCCATTCATAAGTTAATGGACATCTTGGCTGCTTCTATTTCCTGGCTATTGTGAATAGGGCAGCAATGAATATGAATGATGGGGTATATCTATAGAGGGCTATAGAGTCCGTTGGGTATATGCCTGAGAGTGTTATAGCAAGATCATGTGGTGGGTCTATTTATAGCTTTGTGATGAAACTCCACACTGATTTCCATATTGGCTGTTCTGGTTGTACTTCTACCTGCAGTGAATTAGTGTTCCCCACTCCCTAAATCCACACCAGCATTTATTATCATTTGTTTTTGGTTTGTCCTTCTGCTCTATCTTAGTCATTCTGACTGGAATAAGATGAAATCTCAACATAGTTTTAATTTCTCTCATAGTAAAAGATATAGACCATTTTTAACACTTCTCAGCCATTTGTGCTTCATCTTTTGAGAGCTTTCTGTTGTGCTCACATGTTATGCCCAATGTTTCCTATTGTGCCCTATGTGTTAGTTGGGTTGTCTGTTTTCTTGATGTTTAGTTTTTGAGTTTTTTATTTAGTCTAGAAACTAACCCTCATAGATAAAGATTTTTCCCCATTCTATACCCTGCCTCTTCAGTTGAATTATGGCATACTTGGCTGTATAGAAGCTTTTTAGTTTTATGAGGTCACATTTATTATATTGTTGGTCATAATGCAATTATGACTGCACTATCGGGATTCTGTTCAGAAAATCCTTTCCTTTACCAACAAGCTCAAGGATGTTCCTGACTTCCTTTTTATAGGATTCAGGTTATCGAGTCTTAGGCTGAGGTCCTAAATCCATTTGGAATTTGGTTTTGTGCAAGGTGAGAGATAAAATTCTGGTTTCATTCCTCTACACATAATTATTCAGTTTGACCAGTACCATTTGTTGAAGATCTTGTCTTATCTCTCAAATGTATTTCTGGCCACTTTGTAAAATATCAGATCACTACAGTAGTGTAGAAATATATGTGGTTCTTCAATTCTATTCCACTGATTAACAAGTCTGTTTTGATGCCAGTGTCCTGATGCTTTTATTACCATGAGTGCAGTACCACATGAAATCTGGGATGGTGATACCGCCAGCTTGTTATTTGTTTTATTTTAATTGTTCAAGATTGCTTTGGCTATCCTGGATCGTTTTATTACCACATGAAATTTAAGATTATTTTTGCAACTTCTGTGAAGAATTGCATTGGAATTTTGATGAGGATTGCAGTGAATATGCTAATTGCCTTTGGCAATGTAGCCAGTTTCACAATATTAATCCTACCACTCCACAAGCATAAAAAGTCTTTCTACCTTCTGGTTTCTTTTTTAATTCCTTTTTCCATTTTCTGAAACTTTGAATTGTACAAAGCTTTCACTTCCTTGGCTAGATTTATTCCAGATATTTTTGAGGCTATTGTCAATGGTAGTGTTTCTCGATCTCTTTTTCAATATGTTTGTCGTTTGTATACAGGAAGGTTACTGGTTTTTGTGTATTAATTTCATACCCTGATACTTCTCAGAAAGTGTTTATCAGATGTAGGAGATTTCTGGTGGGGCCTTTGGGGCCTCTTGCGTACAGAATCGTACCATCTACAAATGAGGATACTCTGACTTCTTCCTTTCCTGTTTGTAGCCCTTTACCTCCTGTATTTGTCTTATTGCTTTAGCTAAGACTTTGATTGCTGTATCGAACATGAGGAGGGAGAGCAGGAATTCTTGTCTTGTTACCGATTTTAGTAGAAATGCTTTGATTTTTTTTCCCTCCGTTTAGAAAGATGTTGGCTATGGGTTTCCTGTATATTGCTTTTATTATGTTGTGGGAATACCCTTAGAAGTTAGGGAGTTAGTAAAGGGCGATGTGGGGATTTCAAGAGAGGGGAGATAGAATGCTGTGATATAAAGGGTTAAAAGGAAATAATGGAACAGGAAAGTGGGGGAGAGGAGGGCAGGGGAAAGGAGGGCAATAGAGGGAGGGTTAACTATTACAAAAGACATTTCAAAGCAGTCCCATGGAAGCCTAGGCTAAAAAAACAAAACAACAACAACAAAAAAAAAACAAAAAAAAAAAACCTGGTGCCAAGAATTTATTTGGCGTTTTTGGCCTGTGAGGTTCCATAGATCTCCAAATGTTGCAGGCTATTAACAGTGCTCTTGGTCACACTCCATAACTTGATGGTAAGACCCTATTGCCAAAGACAACACACAGTTGAGTCTTCGAATATGGAGAAATCAAGCTGGCTCTCGCCTAAAAGCTTCATCACTCCTGACTAGCTTTCATTGTGCTGGAAGGCGCCATGCACACTACCAGAGGAGTGCAGTAGTCACCCAGCATTTGCATCTGTGAATGCTGTGAGCTACAATGACACCCAACATGGCTGACACGCCCATTAGTGCATTCATGGCATGAACATCCTGGGAGTAACCAACCACTCTCTGATTGGATTTAAGAGCCACAGGTTGAAACCCTGACACCAATATTGGAATTGAGAACCTTTGGCTAGACAGGTCATCACCACCAGTGGAGAGCACACTGCAGTCACTTTGCTAAATGAATACAGTATTACATTGATTCCAAATGACTTATTGTTATACCTACAGATTAATGTATCTCTCAACCTTTATCAGAGAAGTTTCTATTTACAATAGGTGGAAATTGAACACAGAGTCCCACGAATGATCAGCATGAACGAAATAGTGGAATGCAGAGAGCTCAGCCCTAAATGGAACACCTATATAATAACGCTCCTCCTCCCAAGACTTGAGGATCCTGTGAAGGAGGGAGTAAAACATATTAAGAGCCAGAGGTGGTGGGTGACTATGAAGAAGCAGTGTTTTAGGGTACAAACAAGCCAGTCACACATATGAACTCAGTGGTCATGAGAGCATGTACCAGGCCCCGACAAGCTCATTGTGGAGATGGGAAGTAGCCTTGAAGGCCTACCACTAGCTAAGAAACTATCAGCGGTAAATGTCTGTTAGAAGAGAGAAGGTCGGTTTTCTTTAAGAGTGTAATTCCTGGTAGGTTCACCAGGCCCCAGCAGAAGGCCATGGATATATGGGCAGCACAAACCATACTTGATAGATTTAAGAGAAAAGGAGGACTCAATTTGAGTGGGTAGCCGAGGGAGTGGGGCTGGGAGGACTTGGAGGAGATGGTAAACGTGACCAAGGCACATGGCACAAAATTTTCAACGAATTAATAAAAATGGAGAAAATAAAAAAAAAATGAAGTACCCTTAGGAAGAGGCGGCACAGCAGGCTGAATTCTGGGTAAGGAGTGATGTGGTGTTGGTGGCATGCAAGAGTGTTGCATCAGGCTAGACAGAACACACACCTAGCAATTCACTAAAGCACTATTTGAGGTGTTATGAAGGAGTTTGTGGAGGGAGGAACAGTTAGGGGAAAATCCTCCATCAGGGTAGGTGGTACCATTCACCCCACAGACACTTGGAAAGAATAAATACAGACAGTGACTTGGTCTCTCTGAGAGCTGGCACGATTTGCTTCTGCTTCTGGGGATATCAGGATGTCAAGCCCACTGGCTATGGACTCTAGGATTTATGCCAGCACACCTACTCATTTATTCTAACACATCGTTTTTTGCAAATTAGATTTCATGAAAGTGTATTATCCTAACATTAAGTGCATGGGGTGCATAGAAGCATTATACAAGTACATCCTAGTGCTGAAACATCCTAAACTGATGAATAGATGTCTCTCTTATGTGTCTGCATTCATGAAAAGTGGGATGACTCAAGCTCTGGGCTCTGTGAGTGCCTGCCTATGTGTTAGGGTTTGACCAGTCTCGTCTGAAGACTTAGATTGCTATTGTGGTCATGTTCACGGCCACGATTATAAAGCTATGTGTACACAATTAACCATGGTGATATGCATTTGTACTTTTTACCCATTTCTTTATAAATATGGCTTACTTGCTCATAACTGTTCTGCTCATGTGACTGCAGAGCTTAATGTTTATGCTTGCAAAAAATATGTCTTCTTATTTACCTCTGGATCTGGTAAAGTAATCTACAAAGTATTGAAGTTTTATATATTTCTTACATAAATATCCCTTCAATAATATAAATAAAAATCTTTACAGAGTATTTATTTTTCCCGGAATCATATTTTCAGTACTTTTGACTTGGGGATTTATATTTTTCAAGGTTTTATCATTAGAACTATGCTGTTCAATCTGTGCCTTCCAGGATTACGGCCTACACTCGGCTCTGACAAGCTACAATCATTTTCTTTAAAAAAAAAAAAAAAATAGGACAGCGCCTGTGGGGTTTTCTTCTGATTACAAGGGACAACATATTTTTTGTCAATAAACCTACTTTTCTTTCTGTGAGTGATTTTGCTACTTTGCTACTCATAAATCAGCATTTCGACTTGGCAGAGCGTGGGTGGGATCAATACAGCAATGTGTAGCTCTGGCTGTTCCACCAATGCAGGAGGAGGCTTGCATGGGCTCATGGGCCACACCCCCTTTCTTTCCTTTACAATATAAAATAGAATTAGTCAATACTTTAGATTTGGCACAGCTTTCCAGTGCAAGAGAGAGCAATGGCAGAAAAACAGGGCAGGGCAGAAGCAACCAAATAATGAAGAAAAACGCAAGGCATCTGATGATGTATTATTCAAAAAAAAAAGGTTGTCATTTTCACACCTCAACGAACAACATAATGTTCTCTGTGTAGGTATACATGTTTTGCAGAGGAACAGAACCAATACAAGAGAGAAAGTGGGGGCGAGGGCAGATGGGATATTTTTTTTCTTATTGTGGAAATCAACTCCAGAGATCGTGGAATCTGAAAGTCCTACAGTGTGTGGCTGGCATTTGTCAAAGCAGAACACCTAATGTAAGCCTCAGAGCTCAAAGGCCTGAGAACATGGAACTCCATCTGAGGGCAAAATAGCCATATCCCAGCTCCAGGAGACAGTGAATTTGCCTGGTTCTGCCTTTTTGTTCCCTCCGAGTCTTCTGCAGGTTGACTCCCACCCACACTGGTGAAGGTGGACCTTAACTCAGTCTTCTTACCCAAATGCTGTCAGGTTTCAGAAACATCTTTGCACACGAGTGCGTATATAAGGTCCACATTCGGAACTAGTGTTTTTATCAGCAAGCTAGACATCCCTTAATGCAATAAAGAGTATAACGCCACAGTGGGATTCTGAGAGTTCTGAGACAGTCCATATAAAGATCTGGCAATTTTATGGCCTCTCTTGCTTATTTCTTTGGCCCGATACTTTGGTGCATGTGGCATTGGATAAAATTAAAATCATCTATGCTATGAAGTGGACTGACATGCTATGAAGTTGTACCTGACAGCTGTGATCCCAGCACGCAAGTCTGAGACACCTAATCTTTGTCCTAGAGACCCTTTGTTTCTTGTCATGTTAGGCCTGAGGCTTGGACTGCTAGCCACACCTGGTAAAAGTGCCGGAGGTAAAATTGCTGGCAGCAAGCCAGATGAAGGCAGCATTTGGCACAACTCTAACAATACCATGGCACTGTCTCTGGTCTTTCTCTGCCCGTAGTTCTTTCTGCTCCCCAAAATATCTTAGCTATACACACCTTCAACACTCCAAACCTCTAGCAACATAGGAAGCTCTGGGCAGCATGACCTGAGTGCATCCCAAAATGATTTAACATTGGAGACATAGTCACTTCAGCATTGGCGGTGGGCAACAATCCCATGGCTATTGAAGTCCCCCGAAGCTGTGCCTGCCATCCCCTCTCTGGACGTGTGAAGTTAAGAGCACCACAAAGAAAGCTAATATGGGTGTGACAAGCCAAAATATCTCTCCATTCCCTCCTCTCTACTCTGTTCATTTCACAGGCACATATATTGAAATATATACATATAAGAAGATGTGTTTACAAACACAGATGAAAAGCTACCAGCTAAAGGGTACATATGGCCACTTTAATACCTGCTCATTCACTCAGATAAGTGAGTTAAAAGTTGAATTCCTTTGTCTGTGTAAAAGACCTTGACTTTGAATTGGCTAAGACAGTACCCTGTACCTGGCACATTTCCTGCCTCTGGGTACTTTTCAGTGTTGGACTACCTGTACCCCAGGCCGTGGAGGTTTGTGGAACAAATGAGTACTCAGACAGCAAGTGAACAGGAGTTCTGTATCTCGTTGGGAAGTGATGTAGCAATTAGTGCAAACGTGTCCCCCTGGCTCTCCGGAAGCCACGTGGCTTCTCCCAGGCACAGTAACCTTCCTGTCCCCCATGCTTTGATGATCCCATCTCCCCTCCCCTGCTTCCGCAAGTCCTTCATGGATGCCTGGGTTCACAGTAGCAGTGCCCCCTGCTCTCAACGGGAACTGCCCTGGTAACGTGGAGGCTGTGCGGGTGCCCCGAGGCTGACAAGCCTGTAAAGCGGAGCTGCCTTGAAGTAAGGAGTACTGCCGTGGTACCATCTGCATCAGCACCGTCCCTTTGCTCTGCTCCGATGCCTCCTCCCACTCCTGCTTCCCTCAAGGTTATGTTCCTGCTGCTGAGCTTTTCAGTACTGCCTGACCGGTTACCCCGCCAACCAGCTACCTCACACTTCTACCGGGGGGCACCTTGCTTACCTCTCAAATTTCCTATGTACAAAATGTAGTGCCTGTCTTTTACCTTAAACCTATTCTCTCCTGACCGTGGTTGCTTAGTCCAGAAAATGAAAACGCTGTTTTATGTTTTCTCAGATCAAACTTTCTGGGGCCATCTCTGCTCTTTCTTCTCACAGTCCACTGCTAGTTCGGCAACAAATACTGTTTGCTCAACCTTAAAAATGAAGGATTAGACTACTTCTCACGGCCTGCACTACAACCACCTAGCCCAAGCCACCACCATTTTCTGACTGTATTAATTTTTTTTCATCCTTTTAACAAACATTTCTTGAGCACCTACTGTGTGCCAGGCACTGTGGCTGGTGCACAAGGTGAGGGTGATACATTTCTGGCTAATGAACAGCCCCAATCCTGAAGGAGTTCCCAGTCTTCAGTGGGGGAAACAAACATACACACAATGAAAGAACTGCAATGTGCCGAGCTACAGCGAGAGGTATATACAGAGTATAACGGGAGCCAGGAGGAGGGGTCGCTTATCACTTGAATCCTGACTCCCCTAGATCACCATAAAAGCAGGCATGCTCTTGCTGCCCTACTCTGGTTAAAGTAAACTTGTCTCCTCATGTTCCTCTAGCCTCTCCTGTAACTCTACCAACATGGGTTAGTTAACCAGGTAGCTAGTTTAACACATTGAGTAGGAAAGAAACTGGACAAGGAGGTTTAAGGTCAGAGAAGTTTCAAGGAAATAACAAATCTTAGGTGATAATATGGGGGTGTTTTTCATGAGGACACTGAGCGGGGGTGGGGGGCAGGTCTTGGGTGAGGGAAGGATTTGGAGTAGGTACCTGTGCAAAGGGAGGTCAGGGATCACCTATGTCCCTGGGTTCCCATCTCCAACCTGATCAATAAATGCTTTAGAGTGTTGCCAGTTCTGTGGGTGACACAGTGATGCTCAGCCCCTCAGGAGCTAACACACAGAGGAGATGAAATGGGTTCAGGTTACTGAAGGTCAGAGTAACAATTTGTAATGACAATGGAAATACCATAGGCTATTCAGAATCAGCTGCCCATAAAGTTGCATTTACAAGTTTGAAATAAAGAATGCAACCTAAGAACAGGTAGTCTCTACTAATTAAGTCTTACAGGACAACATCATTTTTAGTTGTTAGTAAAGATGGGAAGAGTATTTAGGTTGATCTGAACACAAGGAAAGAAAAACACACATGGGAATTTCAAATTCAAAGACCAGCAAATCCTTCCGAGTAGTACTTTGGAGTGGTATGGGGAACAGTGTAGGGAACCGTCTGAGCCTGTGGGAATGTTCAGTGGGACCCAGTAGTGAAGGACCACTGATTTGGAAGCTTTACCTCCAGATGAAGTTGTTGGAAAATTTAAAGTGTTCCCCCATTCCTGTAGGACCTTGGGCTGCCTGGTGATTCAGAAACTAAAGGGTTAACACTGTGTCTCTAGAAAAGCTTGGAGTTTCATCTCACTACCTGTAGGCCAGAATTCACCAAAGGCCTTTTAGCAGAGGAAGGACAGAATTGGTGCCCTGAAGATGGGCGATGCTAAGAGGCCACACTGGACCGAGTGTTGATGTATGGGAGCAGCATGAGCTAAATGGTGGCTCATTTAAAAATCTACATTTAATCAAAGGGTTAGCACATATGCTTGTGGAAATAGCCTACAAGTGACTAGTGGCAGGAGTCAAGGACTTAGGGGAGAAGCAGGCCCTAGACTGAATATTTACCAGCATATTAAGGTGGATCCCTTTATAGTCTACCTACCCAGGAGGATATAGAGCAGTGCTTCTCAATCTGTGGATCACAACCTCTTTGGGGGGTGTCAAATGGCCTTTTCACAGGGGTTACTGAAGACCTTTAGAAAACACAGATCTTTATATTACGACTCATAATAGCAGCAAAAAATGCAGTTATGAAGTAGCAATGAAAACAATTTCATGGTTGGGGGATCAACACAACATGAACGTATTGAAGGGTCACAGCATTAGGAAGGTTGGCAACCACTGATAATAGAGGCTTAAGTGATGGAAAAAGCATCCAGGCGTTCCAATCCCCAGGACATATTCATGTAATTTGATTTAGAAAGGGAGCCTTTTGTGATAAAATCAAGATAAGAAGAATCTTAAGATGAGGTAAGCTTAGATTGTCAAGGTAAAGCTTCAAACTAATGACACATTTGTTTATGTATCATTCATTCATTCATTCATCCATCTATTCATTCATTCATTTTTTAAAGAGAGATTTTTGTTGAGTGTCTATCAGTAGAACCAAAGCCAGAGATAAATCAACTTGAAGACAAAAGATTTGGTTCAGGTTAACATTTTAGAGGGGTCACTCTTTGATTGGTTGACCTTTGTGGTCTGGGCCTGTGGCTTCACATCATGAAGATAATACATGATGGAGGAGCTAAGCCCCTTACCTCATAAGATGAGAAGAGACCGGGGTCCCACTAGGCCCTTCAAGGCCCAAAGATCTGAAACCTTCACTATGTTCCACCTCTTAAAGGGTTCCTCTACCTCCTGAGAGGCAAGCCTTTACTACATAGGTTGTTGGGGGACATTCTTGTTCCCCGAGGACATACATGGAAGGAGTGATGTGAAGAGAGGCAGGGACTATATCTGTGCAGCCACATGGAAGTCAGTAGCCAGCAGGAAAGGATGCTGCTTAGTATCTGTAGAGGAAGTACTGTCCAGATAGTTCCTTGATTCCAGATGCTGGCCTCTCTACAGCTGTCAGACAGTGTAATTCTCCTTCAAATCACCAGGCTTCTTTACATTTGTTTATGAAAGCCCTAGAAAATTAGGCATGACCTAGGAACTCTGAGTGTCATACCTCTGAGTGTCCACCCTCAGAGGGTGTCTCCTCCCATCCACCTCCCAGGTATGCTTCCTGCAATGTCACACCTTGTCCACCCTCCTAATGTCTCTCACCCACTTCCCGAGTGTGCTTCCTGTGTTCCTTATTAGGAAGCTGACACAGTTTTATTTTAAGGGAGCCAGACAAGCAACTTAAGCCAGAGGAAGATACTTTCTATCCCCTTATATAAATAGCATGAGTATGATGCACTGGCCAGTGTCAAGCCCTCGGAGAGAGCCACAGGTCAAAACTGGTTGCCAGAGAATGGTGAGACCATCATTAGGACTCAGAGGTCCTACTGGAGGGCCAGAGACAGCAAAGGGAAGGAAATGAGCCCTGGACATTTGAACTAGTGTGGGAGGCAGTAATGGCTACTACATGGACACTCATATTGTTCCATGGCTCTGGGAAGAGTTTCTCTTAATCTCATGTGAGCCAGGGGATTATGGGAACTACATTTATGCAGCATTCAACACATATGAAGTCCTTTATGTTATTTTTACAGTCTCAGAACTGCCCAGGAAAGATGATAGAAATACCTTTGCTCTCATTTTGATTTTATACCTGGGAAAATATAAATATAGGGAATCTGAGGTTAGCCTAAGCTTTCAGACTCTTTAAGAGGATTTTAGAGTTAATTCTGGTGTTTAGATTATTCCCACATTAAATGTTTAAAAATGTCTTTATTTTATGTGTATGGGTGTTTGGTTGACATGGATATCTGTGCAGCACATGCGTGCCTGGTACCCAGGGAGGCCAAGAAGAGTATCAGATACCCTGGGACTGGAGTTATGGATAGTTGTGAGCTGCCATGTGGGTGCTGGGAATTGAACCCAGGTCCTCTGGAAGAGCAACCTGTGTTCTTAACTGCTCAGCCATCTCTCCATTCCCTACCTCCTTTTAAAAGCTGTCTCAAATTTGTTTATTCAGACTTACCCAAAGCTTTATTGTTGAACAGGAAGAAATCACCAATTACTTGAGATACTGGGCCCACTTATGACTTTGTTACTGCTATTATCCTGGGCCAATTAAAAACAATGTAAAATGAAATGTCCTAACTACATTGATATTTGCCATTCCAAAAGAAATCCTTCTTGGAAAAGACAATATTGATTTTCCACAGTGTTTGAAATAGGGCCCAATCTGAAACCTCCTGTGAATCTGATTTTAAAACACTGCTGGTCAAACTTCTGGAGGTGAAATGCATTTAGAGATGAAGCGTTAAAAAAATGGCCCAAAGCATTCCAGATCTAGAAGAGTATGAACTTGTTCTGAGCGTCTCCTCTGTTGTTTGCTTCTGAAGGGAGGGAGAGAGGGGTGGGAAGCTAAGCTATTGAAATTCTCCCATGTCGAGGTGTTAGGGCTGAGAGCTTTGGTCTCCCCATGTTGTGGTCTCAGTGCTGAGCCTTGGTCTTCCCCATATTATGAAGTCAGTGCTGAGCCTTGGTCCCCCATGTTGTGGTCTCAGTACTAAGCCTTGGTCTCTCATGTTGTGGTCTTAGTACTGAGCCTTGGTCTCTCATGTTGTGGTCTCAGTGCTGAGCCTTGGTCTCTCATGTTGTGGTCTTAGTACTGAGCCTTGGTCTCTCATGTTGTGGTCTTAGTACTGAGCCTTGTTCTCCCCATGTTGTGGCCTCAGTGCTGGGCCTTGGTCTTCCATATCACAGTCTCAGTGTTGAGCCTTGGTCTACCATGTTGTGGTCTTAGAACTGAGCCTTGGTCTACCATGCTGTGGTCTTAGTCCTGAGCCTTGGTCCTCCATATTACCATCTCAGTGTTGAGCTTTGGTCTTCATGTCGTTGTTTCACTGAATCTTCAATATGATATACAAAGTTGGGTCATTTGTTGTTGTTTTTTTAAGATGAAAAACAAACACTAAAAGGCAGAAAATCTTATACAACATCACCCAGCCTTTAAATGAACAAGATATTTTGAAGCAAACTACAATCATGTGTAGTTTCCCATGTAGTTTCCCTTCACTTGGGGGCAGCAATGACACCCTAAGAAGAAGGAAAATTTCTCCTGAAGAAGCCACGTGAGTCTTCAATGTAGGAGACGTCTTTTACAATGGAAGCATTGGTCTTTTATGGAACATCAGCATCTAGGCTCCAGCAACGACCCTGGGCAGTAAGGATGCTCCAGCATCCTCAGCACCATTGTGTTGTGCTCTTAATTAACCGTCGATAAAGTCAAAAGTGAAGATTCCATTCTAAAACTGACACCCATTTGGTTGCTTCTTCCTCCAGATATTTTGGCCATTTTCACCTCTGTAAGTTTGATAATGTCTTCTCAGACCTCTTTCTAGCAAAACAAACTTTAAAAATACCCCTTTCCTGAAGCTTGGACACGTGACTGAATTTTTCCTATAAATTAGCTCATTCAACACTTGTAACTACATAGACATAGACCAGAATTTTCATCTTCAGATTAACAGAGATCCTGAGAATTTTAGAAGTTTTTATAGAGCCACACAAAGTGAGTAAGGACCAGAGCAGCTGTTCTCAACTTGTGGGTTGCGACCCCTTTGAGAGTCGAATGACCTTTTCATGAGGGTTGTATATCAAATATCCTGCATAACAGATATTTACATTATGATTCATAACAGCAGCAAAATTACAGTTATGAAGTAGCAAGGAAAATAATTTTATAGTTGGAGGTCACTACAACCTGAGGAAATGTATTAAAAGGTCACAGCATTAGGAAGGTTGAGAACCACTGGACTAGAAACAAGAGGAGCTCATGTTCCCAGTCTTCACTCTGGTCCACTCTTCTAACTTCTGTCAAGTACCTTAGGCTGTTCCACACTTTAGGGGTTATTGCTCCGTGGCCATGCCATTCTCTGAAGTGCCAAATCATGTTCCCCAGGAGGAAAATGAAATAGAGCCAACCTGTCACAGTGAGAGGTCCATGCTGTGCTTCATCCCCATGTTCACCATGTTCTTGCCTGAGCCTTCCATTGCTCAGACCAAATTAGAGAACTCTGTTTTCCCTATAACAGTTCATCATGAAATCAGAGGCTTATGTCTGAGTTTGCATCTGAAGAGACACAGAACATGGTCTCATACTCTTGACCTGCATATCTGTGCATATTTACGACTTTGTATGTCGTTATATATTAAGTCTATTTTATCAGGAAGGAACCAGAATCCTAAGCTACAGATTTGGTGTCCCATTTCTGCATTAGAAAAAAAAGCAGCTTCCTTGTTAAATGGCAAATCCTTCATCTCAAAGGTTGAATAGTGCAGTACTTAAAAAAGACTTCCAACTGGTTACATTTGAGGGGCTGGGAGAAGGCTGGACCAGAATATCTTCAGGCCAAGAGCCAGGGAGTACTTTTGTTTGATACTGATTTGGAAACATTTTCTCGCCTGCTCTATTCTTGCCTTTTGAAATTAGGTCCTATAGACACATAAGCATAGCTCTGCAAGGCGGACATTGCGGGCTCCCATCCCTCATTATCACTGTTGGACTGAAAGTTCTGATGCTCCATATGACGGTTAGCACACATGGCCAAAGGCTGCTTCTGACACCGTTTTCTATCACCAACTCTTGGCTGAAAAAGTATCAAAAGAGAGATATAGATAGATAGATAGATAGATAGATAGATAGATAGATAGATAGATAGACAGAGACAGAGAAATAGAGCTCAGAACCTCTACAGGCAACAGTGCTGAGTCCCTGACCATACTCCGCATGCTGCCCCCTCTCAGCCTCTCTTGTGTGGTCCTCCCCATCTCTGGATGCTCCTCCAGTTGTGGTTGGAGCTACTTTTCCTCTCTCTCCTCGAGGTTTCACGATGTCAGCTAATCTCAACCTTCAATCTTTTAACCTCTGCTCTTTGAAATGTCTTCTCATAACCAGTGAGATACAGAGATTGCTCTGCTCTGTCCTAGATATAGCTGCTTTCCTCGGGGTCCCTTTTCCCAAATGGTAGTGAGAACTGGGCTATTCTTTGTGGTGTGAGGGCTGGCTGTCAAAGCTTGTTGCTGACTCACGTGTATCATGTAACTTCAGGAATGACTGCACTTAGGTATTTACCTATAGAGGTGTCTCAGAAATCCAGAGGCTGAACCCTGACTATGTGTGTCAGCTTTAACATCTACTTTTAAACTGTCTCCCTCACATTTGAAGTATTCTCTATGTTTTCGCCATTAACCATTAAGGGGGCAACTGTAGGCATACATCTCGCAGGAATTTCATTAAACCAGTGATTACCTCAAGAGATGGCCAACAAAAACTGATGACATCTAGTCCAGAAATAGCAGCTAGGCATCTCTGTAGGAGGATCAAGATCTTGTTACTACTCTAAAGGCTGGTAATCTCACATCCATCCCAAACAGTTACAGCATTTGAGTTAGTTGGACCCAATGGTCTAATCAGCAGGTACTCTTATATTAGGAAGAAGCCGTAGAATGATAAATGAAGATAGAACATCTGGTTGAAGCACAATAAACCCAAAGCTAAGCTGGAGTTCTGAGGTAAAAGGCTGGAATAAGGTGGCAATGGGTCCAGTAAAGGGAATCTGCTCTTGGCAATGATTTCTAGACCCCCGTGCAGATCTGGAACAGTAGCATGCCATTAAACACAGTCCCAGGAAAGATGACTGGTGCCCTGAGATGACTCATGAGGTCCCAGGACTAGTATGGCCTCCATATGGAAAGGAAACAGCTCCCAAAGTACTTTAGGGTGGGTTTCTTAGCATACAAAAGCTAGAAATGGCTGAGCCACAAGAAGCCGTTGTATGGCTTTGGCTGTCCAAGGAAGGGGCAGAGGACCACATGAATAATGACTGCCTAACTTCAACCTGTGTGAACTAAAAAGTTTTCTCACCAAACTTCTCTTGGTCCTAAATTGCTAAGGTTATTTCTTAGACATCTGCTCTCAAAGCTTCTGTTAGAGTTAGCTTTCCCATGGTATACCTGGAAATATCTGAGCCATCACCACATCTTAACAGCATGCCTTCACTTCATTAGCAACTTTTCCATAACCTTCAGAAGTTGACCTCTTTTTGTTTCAACTAACCCACCATCCATTACATCTGCTTAATAGTTTCCTCTCTCACTTTCCATCCATCTATCCCACACCAGATAACCATACAATCTAAAATATCTTTTCCCCCATTCAACAAATGTTTATTATCTTAACTGCCTGTAGCACTTTGTCCAGAGGTAGGCCTATAGAAATCTTAATGAGCTTACAGTGTTTGGGGGTTACAAAGACATTAATTAATAACTCATACAATTGAATGCCAAATCACACCTGTGATAAAGAACTGTGCAGTAGATAGATGGCTAGTGGCCTGCCATGTGTTGACTGTGGGCCTCCAGGTGGCTAGTGGCCTGCCGTGTGTTGACTGTGGGCCTCCAGGTGGCTAGTGGCCTGCCATGTGTTGACTGTGGGCTTCCAGGTGGCTAGAGGCCTGCCATGTGTTGACTGTGGGCCTCCAGGTGGCTAGAGGCCTGCCATGTGTTGACTGTGGGCCTCCAGGTGGCTAGTGGCCTGCCATGTGTTGACTGTGGGCCTCCAGGTGTGCTGCCAAACTGCTACTGACTTCATTCCCTTTTAACACTCCTCAAGTCATGATTTGTGTGACAAGCCTTTACACCTGGCACTGGTTGCATCTAAAGGTTCCTGCCCCTTTGTTCTTCCCTCAGCTCCCATGTGGTTCTACTAGCCATGGGGGCTTGCTGACCCATTGTACGGGATCCTGGTTCTTCATCTTGTAGAACCCATGGGGCACTGGGTGGGATGTTATTATATGATCCTCATAACATCCCACCAAGAGCTTCTCCAAGTGCCCTTCCCCCTAGCCAGATCTCACTTACTGAAATTCTGCTCACCTCTTCTCTCAACTCTCCTGACTCTAAGCCCTCAAGGAATTTTCCTAGCATTTACTGCCTAATCTATTATTTTGGTGCTTTTTATATCCACTTCTCTAGTTAGTTAATTTTTCATGTTTTCCCTACTACATACTGGCCGCTAAGTATCACTGGGGATTGTACTCTGTGTTCATTGATTTCTACCAGAGCACCTAGCTCCTTGACAGGGGTGCAATAAATATTTTCTTAATAAGTAATTCTTCTCCTTCGTGAAGGAGATGTTCTCCTTTATGTCTGCAAACTCCGGGATGCTGTCTTATTTAATGCATTAACAATGGTGATGAATTCTGCTTTTCAAATGAACAGGGCAACACCTTTAGTTTATTCCCTCTGAGAGGAATGGGTTTGCATAATCCATTTACACTGTATCCTAACCCCTAATAAAGTAGATTTTTCAAGGTTACATCCCAAGGTCATAACATAACTTGCAAAGGAGGTTTGTATTTAACTTCTTCAGCACTAACTAAACACAATGGACTTTGAATTTATAACATTAGCTTCTTTAAGAGAACCCTTTAGCCATCTGTCTTAGGGTTTCTGTTCCTGTAATGAAATACTATGACCAAAATGCAAGTTGGGGAGGAAAGGGTTTATTTGGCTTACTCTTCCATATGACTGTTCATCACCAAAGGAAGTCAGGACAGGAACTCAAACAGGGCAGGAACCTAGAGGCAGAAGCTGGTACAGAGGCCATGAAGGGGTGCTGCTTACTGGCTTGCTCCCCGGCCTGCTTAGCCTGCTTTCTTAGAGCACCCAGGACCACCAGCTCAGAGATGGAACCACCCACCATGGGCTGGGCCCTCCCCTATTCCTCACTAATTGAGAAAATGCCTTACAGCTGGATCTCATGGAGGCATTTCCTCAGCTGAGGCTCCTTCCTCTCTAATGAGTCTAGCTTGGGTCAAGTTGACACAAAACCAGCCAGTACACCATCAGATACACATCTTGATCTACTTCAGTTTGGTTCAGTTATTTTCAGTAAGGGAATCCAATTTAAGATCTTCCCACGGTTACTCAAAATGGGAGGCACCGTGTCTCTTCTACACACTGCTATGTGTACATATTGCATGGCACTCACCAATTTAAGGTTTCTATACATCATCTGAATGTTTAAGGAACAAGGCTAAGGCTGGGCCATGAACTCTCTGAGATAATAAAGTCTAACAAAGAAGGCAATGATACTTCTTTATGCTTAGTTCTGAGCAAATTAAGCAGTGAGACAAAGTCAAACACGACCTTCTTATTCATGAAGTTCATAAGGAAAGAAATGGTTTACACATGTAGATACATAGTCTTCCTAATCCTGAAGGCTGAATGAATTAGACTTAAACTGCTACTCAAGGCCATGCTGTGCCAGTGAAGGCCTCAGCACTCTGAACCTGCAGAAACCCTTCTGAAAGTGAATCCAGAATATGATAGGAGATGATGTACTTAAATAAGTCCTTTCATTTCAAATGTACCCAGTCGAGTCTCCCCACTTCCCTCATGGCAGAAGACATAAAGGAGTAAAAAGTAGGCAGGGGTTTCATGCATCCTTCATCAGCTCCTGCCTCCAGGTTCCTTCCCTGTTTGAGTTGTTCTGAATTCCTTCAATGATGGACTGCAATGTGTAAGTGTAAGCCAAATCAACCCTTTCCTCCCCAAGTTGCTTTTGGTCATGGTGTATCACCACAGCCATAGTAACCCTAATCAGGGGATACCTATATAGTTTAACCAATTCAATTCACCCAAGGGATTTTTTTTTTGAAAACTGGTTGCTGGAATATGACAATAACTAAGACAGCCACATGAAGATGTTTCCTGAAATTTAGTGTGTTGAGTTGAGTTGGGGTTGAGACTAGAGTCAAGATCTTGCTGGATATAAAGCCCATTTTTCCCCATCATGCCAGACTCTAGGTTATAAAGTATAGCACCCCAGTTTAATCATTCAAGTTCTGCCCTTCTGTCAACCCAGAGAATGACCCAGAGCAGTCACATTCACTGACAACACCAGGCCAACTCCCTAGCCATAGGTTCTTGTTGGTTCCCTGTGGCTTCATCAGAATCGACTTTAAGAACTGGCTTGCAGACTCCTAAGTATCCTGTGCACATAGACTTGGTTTAAAGTGCTGTGCACAGTGTTGTGTTGCTCTGGGATGTGAGGAGTGAAAATGAACAGTCACATGTCATGAGTAGGAGCTGTGAATCGCAGAGGGCTGAACAGATCCAGTAATCTTCACTGCCTGCTCTCAGTCTTGGAGGGTAGATTTATTCCACCCCGACATTGCAGCCTGCAGGGTAATACCATCCACTCCCATTCGTTGTCAGTTCATTCTGGATTTCCGCATCCTGCCATGCTCTTTACTTTTATCCCTTCCCCCCTGCAATCAAGGCAGGGGAAAGGGAGTTTTAGTACACACATGATGCACAGAAGTCATGATGCCCCGTCATGAGCAGTGGCCAAGAGTCAGTATAAACAAATGATTTCCATGTGTCCACAGAGAGTAGGGGATGTGGGCAGAGGGAAGTCAGCAGGAGAAATAATTCAGGCAGACATGTCACCCAGGTAATGAATCCATTCTCCTCAGGAGGATAAATCAAATGGAAGCTCGCTCCTGACATGGGTTGGTCAGGTAATCTCACGCCCGCCCATCTCTTGGTGTGTTGATGCATTTCCTTGGATTAATTCTGTTTCCAGGTGGGCCTTAAATAATATGTTTCTGGTCTTAAAAGCTCAGGAAAGAAATGATTTATTTTAAAAAAGAAAGCAAATCACAAACAGTAATAAATGCAAGGTGCCAGAAAATTCCACAACAAAACACCTGCTAAATAGCATGGGGGAAATGCCATCCAGGAGACTGGAGACTCCCCTTGAGAAGGGTGAGGCACTGGATATGATCAAGGGACAGGCTGATGGGCAGGGACACCTCAGAGGGGGGCTCAATTTCAAAAATAAAGCTATGATGGAAAAACTTGATATAGTAAAAGCCTTAAGTATCTGAGCTTGTCTATCCTGCCCCAAAAGAAGGGTGGAGGCTGTGAGTCTAAACTAAACAGATTTAAAAATTATATTTTGATTATGGTACACTGGTTAGGATATAGTCCTTGCACACCTGTGTTTGAGGCCCGAGATCCCTCCTCATTGTACAAGTAGAAAATCATAAGAAGTTCTTAAGAGAGAAATCAACTTCTGTGAAGAGATATGGATTTCCCGGTATGGAAAAAGCTATTTTACTACAAATGAAGGATCGGATAGAAACAAACAGCTTTAAGGCTGAAAATTCCCCAGTACGGGTTGTAAGCAAGACAGTCACAGGGGACAGTCGGCTGGGCTTTGTGTGTGTGTGTGTGTGTGTGTTTTTTTCAGCATTTTTAGATTTCTTAATTTGTTTAGTGTGATCAAATTTTGTGCGGTTGCTGGGCCCACCAGTGTTTCCAACCCCAGAGTCAGGCAGGTAAATGGGCTGGAAAGGCCTCTGAGAGGAAGAGGGAAGAAAAGGCTTTTAGCAGCCCTTCTAGCTGCAGGGCTCTGGCCAGATACTGAGGCTCATTTCCCTCAACAACAAGGGAGAGTGTTAAATTAATTCACTTTCAAGCAACTGCATACGGAGGGCCAAGGGAGGGAGGGAGGGAGAGAGAGGGAGGGAGGGAGGGAGAGAGAGAGAGAGAGAGAGAGAGAGAGAGAGAGAGAGAGAGAGAGAGAGGCCTCCCCAGCTTGAGGAAAATTTCATCACTGGCATTTAGCATTACTGGCGCATAGGTAATAAAAAGCAAACTGGAGGCTCTTTTATTGATTTTTCTGTTCTTTGCAGATACCTGCTTATGCCACACCAAACTGGGAGGCTCTGGGGACCCCTTCCACTGTCTCCTCCTGCTCAGAATTCTTTCCCAGTTCCTGAAATCTGTAATTCGGCTCTCCCCACTGACACCCAAAGGCATTTCCGTCCGCTCCTCTTATATTCCTCTTAGACCGGAGGAGTCGTAACTCGGGACTTCAACCTGTTACCAGTGAAGAGATGATGTTGTGGTAGAGCCAGGAGCAGCCATCAGTCCTGCCAAGCCAGGGTGTTAGTGAAGTCTGTGAAATACACCATGACTTTCGTACCGCGAGGAAGGGTTTGACAGCTCTAACTGCCAACCACCCAGAGCAAGTGACAGCTGCTCCGTTAGGCCTCTTGTCCAGGCATGTAGGTTCCTATGGGTCCCCTGTGGCTTACTCGGAATCTGCCCTGAAGTGTTCATTTGCAGCCCACTAAGAGCCCTGTGAACTTACATAAATACAGATGAAGACAAGTCACGTTGGCTGAAGATGCTCTTTGTCTCACTGTGTTGAATTCCCTGACTGGTCACATGTTCTTATAGAGCACTAATGTTCCTTCTTTTATCCCAAAGCATGACCTTCGCAATCCCACTAAAAAAGAAGTCCTGAGTGCTGGTGCAGGCCACCACCCTTCAGCTCCTGAAAGTGACAACTGAGGCAGGAAGTCCCAGAAGTGGGCAGTCTCACTCCAGTGCCCCCTCCGCATGCACGCACGCATGCACGCATGCACGCACGCACGCACGCACGCACGCATTGCCTTTCTCTGCCTGCCTGCTTCAGAATCTGGAACTATTGCTTAGTGTGAAGAAAACAAAAGGAAGAAAACGGACTGATAAAGAATTGCAGATCCACTGTCGTTATTCCAGCGTTGAGCTGGCTGGACATTTCTGCTCTGTTACAGGACCACAGACCTTAGGACAACCGATGCCATGATGGAAATACTATTCGGGTCTTGGAACCTAGCATGTGGACAGCGACACCTGCCAAAATGAGAATGAAGACCTTATCTATTAAAGTCCGTAGTTCTGGGAAACTCCCTACATGTACTATCATTGCTTTTTGCCTTCTGTATGCTCCTGGCTAACTGGTCTTGATAACTGGGGTGTGTTAATACAGGGTATGGCTTTTGTGCCTATATGTTCACCCCAGGAAGCCCCAAACATCCAATGCAACCATCGCCAGTTGGCTAATAAAGCCTTCCTATTGGCTTGAGCCTCTGTGTCTGAGTGGTTTTCTCTGGTGGATACCCACAACAGCGCCGTTTCAGCACGTGTGGTTTGAAAGTTTCATCTGCTTTCCAGGTGAAGTCCTAACTCATCTACTTTGTTGATTTACAATTTCTTATGCCACGGTTCGGGGTTTGAGGACTCAGCTCTGGAGGTACCTTCCCCTTAATCACTCACCATCTCTAAGTCCTATCAGATTTTCACATCCCTATATGCTGCATAGCAGCTTTCTCAAAGATTAAAGTATTCCGGTCCTGCAGGGAAGCTCCTTAAGACGGGAAGTAAGCAACTCAAAATAGGTTCAGGAAGTCCCGGGAACTGATTAGATTCACTAGGCCCCTCCCTCACAGAGTAAACAGTAAAAACTGCTGCGAGTCATTCTCAGATGCGTCAAGCTGTGAAGAAACAGAAGACAGCTGCCACTGAAGATTTAGCTAAGTAGTTCCCACCTTGGGATGGATTTCCCTAGCGGAGTGTATGGCCAAAGGTTCATAGTTCACACTCTGCCGATGCTCCACCCCAGCTGTGATACATTTCAGTTGAGGGACGGGAAGGAGGCTGGTGTGTCATCTGGTGTACTGATACATGATAAATTCTGATAGGTTTTATATAGTTTCCTCTCTTTGCTCTCCTGTCCACAGACAACCATGGACCTAGCCCCCTAACCTCCTAACCCAGTTCCTTATTTTATAGATTTCCTAGACTTAGAGAGCATACATGATAACATTGCACATTAATTTGGAGACCTTAGAACCAGGAAAGAAGATCTTAACATTTTTATGAGTTGTCCATGCTTTGGGTGATGAAGGCAGGTCTAGCTGTGAGGGCAGCAGGATTAGTGGGTGGTGCTGGGAGTCTGGAGGCTTCATCCCGGAAGCAAGGCTCTTAGCCATAGCTGGTCCTGATGAGGCTCACTGCTGCAGGCAGCTCTACTAGACCAATGCAGCATGTAGGGCATATGATGTTTCTGTCTCTTGCCCCACCAGGATGAATCCCTAGTCACAGCCACCGACACAGAGGCGTTCCTATCTCCAAATCAAACATAGAGGGGTTTGTAACTCCAAATGGACTAAGCAGGGAAGGGATGGCCCCTCTAGAATTATCTGATGGGGACAGAACAAGCCCCCTGAGCACTTGAGTTCTGGTGGCATGAGCAAATCTGTCAGACACACTGCCAGATCTTGCAGAAAGGCCATCAGAGTATGAGTGGGAGCTCCCAGGGGTGGGACAAGAGCTGATCTGAAACATGTCAATGATTGAGTCCTTTTGTCAAGGGCCGCTGGATGAGAAAATGGAAAGAAATTGCAGAAGGGTCAGGTGCAGGCACAAAGTGCTTGGGAATACTTCCATTATTTTTCACTCAGCCTTTCAATTCAGAAGCTATGCCTTTGTGTTTTAAAGGAAGATAATTTTTTTTTCCAAATGAAGTCTTCATTGTGATGGTGTGAATTATTCAAAGGAGGTTGATTTCATGCTAATGTTTTTAGGTGCCATCAGCCAATCAGCAAACCCACAGCCGTAGGAAGGGGGGCACTGGAGTCAGGAAAGGCAGATGTATGTGACATGTCACTGTGAGGTTCCTAGCAGTAACTAACAGGCCCATGGGAACTTTCTGAATACCCAAAGTGAGGTAGAAAGCCAGAGGGAGGAAGGAGATGAACTGAGTATGCAAAGTGGAAGGGGTGAGGCAAGATTTCAATCTGGTGCTCTGATTTGAATGTGGGTAGAACCCCTGGAGCCCTCAAAGGCCCAACCTCCAAGGAGTTCATAGGATTCTGGTGTAGTTCTGTTGCCCAGCTTGTATGTAGGCTGTTGGCACCACCACATGCACCAGCTGCTCTTACCAGAAGCCCAAAGCATGGAGCTCTGTAATCTCCAGAACTGAGCCAAAATCAACCTTTTTACTGTATAACATATGTGCCTAGAATATTTTATTATAGTAACAGGAAGCTGCACCTAGTTTGCATCACTTGCCTAAGAGTCCTTCAATCTAAGTGACAGTGTCTTAACATCCTGTTCTGGTCTTAGTTAGAGACAGGATTGGTCACTAATCTATAGACTGTGGGCAAATCTGTCCCCACTGGTATTTTTTTTTCTACAGCCTCCAAGCTACACAAGATTATCACATGTTTAAAAGGCTCAAATGTATCAACAGAAGAATAATGTTCAAGATATTTGAACATTGTATAAAGCTCAAATTTCAGCCTTTATAAATAAAACTTTATCGAGTACAGTGTGTGTTTATGTGTTGAATATCACTCCTTCTGTGACTCATAGAAGTTAATAGATGTAAAGTGATTGCCTGACTCATGAGCCTCATAGGTTGACCATCCTCCAGCCTTTCACAGAGAAGAGTTTTCTGGGCCTGAGAGAAAGAGGAAATGGGAAAGGTCATCATGATGGAGAATTTCTTCCCAATCCTTTGATGTTGGTGGGATACCACAGGCTTCCCTGGAAGAACCTGCATGTTCAAACTCACTTATTTTCTTTTTTACACCCAATATGAACCTTTCAGCCATGTTACAGTTTGAATGTGAAATGTCTCTTATGGGGCTCATGTGTTTGAACATGTGTTTCAGGTTGGGGGTGCTGTTTTTGAGGGTGTGTTGTGCAAACCCTTGGACAGGGCCTAGGAGCCAGTCCCAGGTCACTAGGGGTGGGCCTTGGAGATAAAACCTGTTTCCACTTCCTACCAGAGCCCTTTGCCTCCTGGTCATGGGATGTGAGGAAGCCCCTGCTGACTCCTCTGACCCTGCTTCATCACCCTGTGTCCCTACTGTGATGGACTGCATCCCCTGAACCACAGGCCAGATAAGTCCTTCCTCCTCAAATTGTTTCTGTTGGTTGTTATAGTGCTGAAGAGTGTCCCAGAGTGCCCTCCCACATGAAGGGCTGCACACACACACACACACACACACACACACACACACACACACACACACACACAAACATACATGTTGTGGAATATTATTTTAACTGGACAAAGTTGTGTTACATTTGTTTCTGCTACATTTGTTTAATTATGTAAAGATGTGTTGCTGTTTCCCCCTTGCCTACCTAAGGCACCTGATTGGTCTAATAAAAAGCTGAACGGCCAATAGCTAGACAGTAGAGGGATAGGCCGGGCTGGTGAGCAGAGAGTAAGTAGGCGGAGAAATCTAGGCTCAAGAAGACAAAGGAGGAGAGAAGGAGGGAAAAAGAAAGGGACATGCCTGGGGCCAAAAGCCAGGCAGCCACCAGACAGACATGGGGACAGCAGGAATGTAAGATATAGAGAAAGAAAGAAAGGTAAATAGCCCTGAGGCAAAATGTAGATAAAGAGAAACAGGTTCATTTAAGTTATAAGAGCTAGCCAGAAATGAGCCTAAGCTAAGGCCAAGCATTCACAACTAAGCATAAGTCTCCATGTCTTGATTTGGGAGCTGGGTGGTGGCCCAAAAGAATAAACTTGGTGCACATACATACATGAATACTCCTACACACACCACATACACCATACACATATACACACTACATGTGTAAACACCCATATACAATACAAACACACACATGCAAACACCCATGCACAACACATATACACATATTCAAATGCACATACACATACTCACACACACACACACACATCATACACACCATACACATACCATATATACCATACATGCATATACACATGCATATATATACCACACATACACATACTACACATACACCACACACACATATACACATACACATACACACACACCAAACATACATGCATATACACATATACACACTACAAACACACCATACACCACATACAACATAGACATACTACACATGCATACACTCCACACACATATACACACCAAACACATACACACATAAACACAATTACACATATTCACACATACATTACACACATATACACACATACATACCTCACACACATATACACCACACATACACACAACATATATACCACATACACATATAAACATACCACATGTCCAAACACACATCAGACACATATACACTTACCACACATATATACAGCACATACATATATACACCCTATATACACAAAGAACACACACATACACATATATACATTATACATACTCATATATATCACAGATACACATAGCACACATATACATATATGCACATTCACACATATACCAAATGTATATACATACCACACAAGTATATACATACCACACAAGTATATACATACCCACATACACCCACCACACACATACACATGTTATACACACACATATACATTACACATACCACATACCCATCAAAGATACACATACATACAACACACACACACACACACACACATATATATATATATATATATCACTCACATACACATATCACACATAAGCATATCACATACCACACATACACATACTTATTAGATACACACACACACTGTCTTAGGGTTTTTATTGCTGTGAAGAGACACCAAGACCACGGCAACTTTTATAAAGGAAAATGTTTAATTGAGGTGGTGGCATATTTATAGTTCCAGAGGTTCAGTCCATTATCATCATGGCAGGAAGCATGGTGGTGTGTTGGCAGACATGGTGCTGGAGTTGAGAGTCCTACATCTTGCAGGCAACAGGAAGTGAACTGAGACACTGGGCAGTATCCTGAGCATAGGAAACTTCAAAGCCCACCCCACAGTGACATGCTTCCTCCAACAAAGCCACACCTCCTAATAGTGCCACTACCAATGAGGTTATGGGGGCAATAACACTCAAACTAACACACACACACACACACACACACACACACACACACATACACATATTATATAGTACTTGTACCACATATATACATGTATACATGTACATGTACTACATGCCCATACACTATGCATATACTTACACACCCATACTATTCATGCACATACAGCCACCAGTGTGCTGCTTCTTGAGTTTCCAATTAGTTTTTATTCCAGACAAAGGGTCTGTTTTGTGGGAGCAAGACAGGCTGGAGTCAAGGAGGGTGAGAAGCAGGAACATGAACCAGAGAGGAGAATGACCGTGAAGCCAAGCACGTAGAGGTACCTTCAGGTGAAGAGAATGCCCATCCCAGTACTGGTGTCCCTCTTCCCTGACCTTCCATAGGAGCAAACTTTGAAACACTAGGTGTGTGTTAACTCAGAGTTCTGCTGAAGATGGGGCAGCCAGTGAATGTCCTCATCCTGGAGACACACATGACACTGTGTATGTCATAGATATTGGGCAAGCATAGATGGGGCAGCTGGTGCATGGCCTTATTCTGAGAGACACAGACGAAACTTTCACATGAAGCAACCTGGACCTACAGCCAGGAGGGAGACTCCCCCCAGTCCTGATCACTGCGTGCCTGCTTAAGGGGCAAGGGTCCTTTGTGAGCCAGCAGCTAACCTTGGTTCCTCCAATGGCCGCCCTGGTCCTCACGTCTCAGCCCTCCATCCATGCAGACAATCTGACTTTGCTTCCATTTCTGGGACCAGGTCTGAGCAGGACTTTTCTGGGGACTGAACTTCCTGCAATGGCCAATATGGGGAGCAGATCAATGGGACTGTTTTATAACTTGCAATATTAAGAATGTAATAAAAAAAAAAGCATGGGGGGGAGAGTGGGAAGGAAGAAGTGTGATAGAGACACAGCAGAGGCTGCATTTCTTTTTCATTTTCCAGCTCTTACAAGGAAAAATAATCACTGAACATTTTAATTTTACAGAAATTAACTCTTTTTTTTTTATAGGTCACCTTAGAGGATGAACAGATGAATCTCACTCTACAACAGTGCCGACTGGTAGAGACTTAGAAATGACTTCGATGTTCCCTGTGTTCAGGGAGCACTCAGAAGGTGGTTGATGCTAATGAAGGTGCAGAAAGATTCAGATTGATTTAATTCTAATTGGCTTATGTGGCCACTGGCTGTGGCAGTTGGACAGTTCAGACCTATTGGATAAACAGTTGACAAACAGTCACAAGATCCTGCAACATATGTAAAGCAAAGCAAGCTAAAAAACAATTTTTTTTCAAGTTCTCCGCATCCCTCTTGATGTGATCTAACAGGCAATTTCAAACTGCTAATAACAAGGAAGTCATAAGATTCCGCTCTTTTTGAGGACAAATGATAGACCTTGGTAGCTCTTGTCTCTTGTAAGAATTGGTAACAATAAAAAGAAATGGGCAGTAGAGCCAAGAATTTGTTTTGAAACGTAGGACAGCAAACACCCATTTTTCATCCGCTAGTGCAAGAAACAAAAATATATTTGGGAAGCTATTTCTTAAATCCTCAATAATACTCAAAAATGGGAATGCTACATCAAAAGGAGAGTCAAGAAGATTAGGTATTGCGACAATTTGAGATGGGAAAATGGGCAGCTGAGAAACAGAAAGGGGTATGAAAGGTGGGAGATGGGAGAAGCAAAGATGAGAGACCATTGGAATGCAACCATGGACGGCAATCTGCCTCACAAACTCCTCAAACAGAATTAATACTAAACAGTAAAAAGAGCCAGCTGGAGGAGCCAGCTGGAGGGCATTCGCAAAGCTCTCCTCGATTGGGCATCAAAAGGCAATGAACAGCATACAGCTAAAGCTAAGAAGAATATGATAGAGATAATAATGCAATATAATGATCAATAATTAGAGAAAACATTCCTAAGTATAAAGCTAGACCCAACGCGAAAATTGAAAAAGACCATGGCAAGATCACCAAATGAGGGACAGGAGGAGCAGCAAGATATATTTTAAGGGACATTTTGCATTTCAAGCATTAGGCCAAGTTTCTGAATGTTATCATATAAACCCAAAGGAAAAGTAGGTGATCTGTAACCTCCTAAGAAATGTGAGCACTTCCAACACCATGCTGGATAGCCAGTGTATATCAGAACATGGCAGCCATGGGCTTTATCATTCCCAGTCTTTTCTTGGGCACAGAGAACAGAAGCAGCTTTAAAATGATAATGCTGTGGAAGTGATAATTTAATTATTGTAGCTAAGACACTCATTTTTGAAAGAGCTGTTAGCTGTGTTTTTTTTTCTTTTTCTTGCTATCAATAAGATCTGTTTTATACTGGTTAAAATATGGACAGGATTGCCTCTCCAGCATTTCTTTCACAGATCACTCCCAGTAATTACATTTTGAGCCCTCCATAAAACTACATTTTTAACAATATTCAGAAATTGGTCCAAAATAGCCTATCATCTTTCACATTTATATCTTTTATGACTGCTGGAACTGTTAAACTTTTATGCATCATGATAAAGCTGGATCTGGAAACTCCTAAGGTCAAATGTTTCATTTTAATCTTGCAGAGAGTCCATTCTGGGTTTTGCACTTCATAAGAACCTAATCATAATTCCAATGTCCCCCAAACCCTCCATTTTCCATGTAACAATGTATAGCAATAGATTGAATTTCTATGTTTTTAGACATCTTGTTTCTGGAGATTTTTCTGAATTTGTGTATTGCCACTCCTGGTGGTGATGTTAACCTCTAAGCTATGGTTCAGTTTCCCCATGATCTGCCTCACTCTGCTTCACTCCATCTACAGGGATGGTCTATTGTTCTACATGACTGTTGTTTTAACTTCAACACAGTGGCTGCCTCTTAACAGTTACAGGCCTGGCCACTCAGGCCACAACCTGACAGGAATTCTGTTTCCTGCAGGCACTGGCTGCCCCCCCCCCCCCCCCCCGTGTTGCTGCTAAAATTAGCTTTAACTAAATTTCTGTTGTTCTGTTTATAAATGAGACTCGAGATTCAAAGGCTGGGGTGAAAACCTGTGAGTTCAGAGAGGCGGAGTAGCAACTAGCTGACCTTCTCTCCTTGCAGGGTCTTCCCGTGCATCTCTCTAACTCTTCCAGACACCCTCTGATGCTCTATGATTACTTTCTGTCAACTAGTTGCTAACCCAGCCTCCTGACCCAAGGTTAATTTTATTTAATTAATGCAAATTCAAATTTGGGATTCACAGTGTGATCGAATATCCCCCAACACAAGACTATTTAGAAAAACATGGAGTAGGAAAGATCTCCTTTGGTTGGGGCTGTGCCCAGTCACTTGAAGCTTGCTGCTGAGTGGAGGCAGCAGAGAAGAACACTAATAAAGACAGGTGGGGGAACCTATTCTTCTGTCTCTCAGCTCCTGAGGAGTTACTCCAGAATAACTGTTCCTCAGTCACCTGTGACACTCAGTGTCTAGACGGACTCTTTTGGCAGATCTGGACAGTTGCATTCACATGGCTGTATTTAGTCAGAGTGTCTGGAAGGCTGGACTTGCTGGTCTCTCATCCATCTAGGCCAGTATACATTCTCTGTGGTCTTTTCATCAGAGTGGCCAGACTTTTTATTTATAGTCTAGGACTCTGAACATTAAAAAAAAAGAATTGGCAATTGATGCCAATTTGTAAGACCCAGAACTGCCATTAAAACATATTCTGGTGGTTGAAGCCTACCCCAGTTCAAAAGGAGAGGACACAGACCCCACACACTTGGAAGAATACGAACCATCTATGGCTACAGAAGAGCATCTCCATCAGGTCAACTCCAGTGTAACACAGCACATTCAGGGTAAGAGAATTCTTTATTCCTTAGTTTTCACTTTTTTGTTCTTTTATGTTGTAAGAAGAAAAGATGTAGGCAAGCACTGGGCAATGTCTTTGCCCAAGGGCATTTTCAGGAGCAGTTTCTAATGGCTCTGCTCTGTCTTATTACTTGTATTTCTGCCTTGACGTTTGACCTGGGTGTGCAAGGATGAGCCAGGCACACGTCTCAGTCTCCATGGTAAAGGTTACTATAACAAAATATCATGGCGCTGGTACAGAAACAAACATGCATGTCAAGGCATTAAAATATGACCCAGATATAAATCTGCAGAGCTAGAACCACCTGATTTTTGGTCAATAATACCAAAAATATGTAGTGGAGGATAGATAAGCAAGTAGTGTTGCAAACTAGACCCAGACATGGAAGAATGGACTAGAAGAATTATATTGCTCACTCAGCCCCCCAATCAACCCCAAATGGATCAAAGATCTCAATGTAAAACTCAGAATGCTGAAAGAGTTAGAGGGGAAAGGCGTGGCCTATGTTTCAAGTTATGGGAATTAGATAAGGGCATTTGGGAAAGGTCTTATGTTACTCAGGAAATAAGACCAACAATTGACATATGGGAGCTTATGAATTTATTTTTCTGTACAGCGAAGAATTGGTTGAAGTTGATTAAGTGAAGCAGCAGCTTACACAACGAGAGAAAGTCTATACAGTTGATAGAGGACTAATATCTAGAATATACAGAGACCTCAGAAAACTTAACATAGAGAAAACAACCCAATCAAAAATGAACTATGGGACTGAACAAATGGAACTCAGAAGAAGCAATACAGAAAGCCAATAAACACTTTTAAAAGTCTTTAACGTCATTAGCTACCAAGGAAATCCAAATTAAAATTACTTTGAAACTCTATCTCACCCTGTCACATGCCTATCATGAAGAAAACAAATGACAACAAATGGGGGGGCACACTCACTGTTGGTGTGAGTGTAAATTAGTGCAGCCCCTGCACAAACCAGTGTGAAGGTTTTAAAAAAACTAAAAATGCACTATCACTCCTAGGCATACACCCAGAAGACTACATCATAGGACACATATACCTGCACATCCATGTCCATTGCTGCTCTGTTTACAATACAGAGAGTAGACTCACATAGACTACGTGATGGGCAGATAATGAAAATGTAGTCCACATACACAATGGACTTTTATTCAGTTGTTAAAAAAAAAAAAGGAACTTGGAAGGAAAATGGATGGAATTGGAGAACATTATGCTGAGTGAGGTGACCCAGGCCCAGAAAGACAAACTCTGTTTTTTCTCATATGTGGATCCTAACTTCAAAGTGTTTGCAGAGGCCAAAAAGTAAGAAAAGACTCAAGAAAAGGGGGGATAGGAGACCTCAAGGACTCAGGGGGAGGAGAATACGCCACATGTGATATGAAAGTAGATGTGGGGGAACGCTAGGCCTGATGAGATTTTAGTGGGAAAGGGGTAGGTACTGGAGGAAGGGTTAGGGTATAGGGCAGAGTTAACCAAAACTAAGAGTGTGTGAGGAAGGCACACAAAAACTGCTGACTTACATGATAACTTGCAAATACTATAAAAATCAGTTTCCACAGAGGCGTTCTGCATGGTTGGATAAGGCTCCTCCCAGAAGCCATGGGTTTTGCAATGAAAATCTCAGTGCCAGCTGTGGACTGACTCCCCATGAATTGTCTAGGAAGCCCCAGGCAGGGGCTTGCACATCAGCACAGACTATCACCTTTGTTCTTGGAATGTCTGCTAGGAGTAGATGGTAAAACCCTACTGTTGAAGACACTTCTGATACAGAAAACAGAAACTAATCTAGAACTGAGTCCTGAGCCCTAGACAGGACGTCTGTGTATCACACACACACACACACACACACACACACACACACACACACACACACACACACTCAGAAGGATGAAATGTCTTCTGAACAAGGCGTGACTGCTGCAATTGTGATCACAGCAGCTGCGGCTAGCTGTACAAGACTCCACACATGGTGGAGGCAAGGGACAACGCACACGCATGCAGAATGGAGACCAGCTGGGATAAAGAAAAAGGTCAGCAGGAAGAGCAGGGATGAAAGAGGGCAATGAGGTAAATGTGGCCACAGTACATTGCATAGATGTACGATACTGTCAAAAACAGAAAGGAAAAATGAGAAGGAAAAAAATGTACTTACTTGTTTCATTGCCTTGAAGAAGAACAAGTAAAATTCCACCTGTGAGCCCCCTCCCCCCACTACATAGAGTCTGCTCACAATGTGAAAAGAATCAGCCATTATAAATACATCATAGCGGTGACATGAGTCTGAAATACTTTTGGAATGAATAAATAACAAGGACTTAACACAGAGAGATCTTACAGAATCCCCACAACTGTATTTTTAAATGGGCATTATTATTCCAAACTTCCAGGTGAAGAGAGCAGGCAACCATGAACAATGCAGAGGTGACTCTTTGGAAGTGTGGACGACAGCTGAGAAAAGGCATTGAGAAAGCTGCTGTCAACTTCTGAATTCTGTCCAGAAGAAAGCCAGTGGTAGGAGTGAAGCCTGGAGCTGCAGGGGTGAAGCTCAGAGTTGTAGGGGTGAAGCCCAGAGTTTCAAGGGTGAAGCCCAGAGCTGCCTTCTTTCAGAGGACCACTGGGGAGGATTCCCTCCCTTGTTCCGGATTCTGTGGCGAAGAGAGGGACAGATGATGTTGGCAATGCTCCGGAGGCCTGGGCTCTAGCTGGAGGGCAGACAGTAGGAAGGGATGGTTCAGCACTCCCCAGCTCTGTGTGCTTGGCGATGGGAAAGCTGAAAGGAAAGGGAACCAACCTCCTGTGTTGTTACTGGTCCAGGACAGAGCTCAACACTCTACTTTGGAAGAACAGTTAAGGGAGTTTAAGAAGATGGCTGAAAGCACTCTGGACACACCCTACCGGCATTTCATAGTACCCTAGCTACAAACAGGGCACTGGAGTCAGCGTTGCATACTATGGACAGTTGAGAAATAGTGGAGGACCAAAGCTCTCCTGGAGAGGCATCAGCTGCACTGTGATTCCTGCCTCAAAGGATTGAGTAAGGCTCCATACCAAAACAGAAGCATCACTTATGGCTGCCACCAAATGATGGGGTTAGCCTACTCGTAATTCTTGTTTGCTCAATGGGCAATGTGATCATGTTGGGTCTGAGAAAGATGTTGGGATTGGGAAAAAAGTAAAACTAAGCCATAGGAAGTTCAAAGTAGGTATTTTTACAGAATAAGTATTGTAGGTGCTTCTGGAAATGAGCTGCTGGAGCATTGCCGTGATTTGGTAGGACTGAGCAAATGATGAGACCTGCAGAACTGTAGCAAAAGTTGGGAAAGGATATGAAGAAGCGATGGGCCAGATGGAGCAGGTTGTCTTCATGCAGCTCAAGAGGACTAGATGTCCTTGGCTGGCTCAAGCTGGCTAGTGTGCATCAGAAAGAGTACCGACAGTGCTTACCTCGGGGCAAGGCATAAAGTCAGTATGAAGTGCACGGTCCACTTGTCAAACGTTAGACCCTTCAATGTAGTTACAGGTGCACTAACTTCTCCAGTCTATGAGCACATGCCTGGTACATGTGCAGGTGAGCAAAGGGAAGTATCTACTGATAGGACGTATGAGACAGGTGACCCCGGTGTCTTCATTAGAGATGTATACAAAGTCATCATTGGAAGGGGACTACAAACAACCCTTTTAGAGCCTAGTTGAATAACTGGCATTGTCACGTTTGTGCCAGTTGTTCATGTATACATGCCTGGTTTTGCATGTGTAGGGGAATAGCGCGTGTGCATGTGCCCTGTGGAGGCTCAAGGTTAATGTTGGGATTCACCCTCAGTGGTACTTCCGTCTTGTTCACTGAGGCAGGGGCTCTCAACCGTACCCCGGAGCTCACCAATACAGCTAGTATTGCTAACCAACTTGATCTAGGAGTCCTCTGTTGCCACCTTCTGAAAGCTGAAGTTACAAGCGGGCTGCCACATCCCCCCAGCCTTTGCATCAGTTTCTGGGAATCTGAACTATCGCCCTTGGCTTGGGTACCAAGGGGCATCACTGCAGATTCGTCTCCTGGTTCCCATGGTTCTTATGGCTTCTTTGGGGGCTAAGTCTGAACCCCCAAAGACACAAAAAGCATTCTCAGTGTCTAGTGAGAGCAGGAGGTGGGTGGGGGTGGGGGACTGCAAATTGAATCTTTCAGAAGCACCACCCGTAGGAAGTAGCCTCACAGCCCAGATTCTGGGCTATTTAGCTAAAAGTTCAGGCCAGTTGCTTTGTCCTTCTTGGCCTTTGTGTGGCCCACCTGTAGAATGAAGGAAGTTCAGTCCTGAGGTCTGTCCTCAGAGAAGGATGTTGAAGCATGTTAGACTAGACCGAGGTCTGCAAATCTTTTCTTCTCTCTCTGTTCACTTGAATTTATCAAATTGCGGGCACATGCTACTGATGATTTTTCTTACGCTCACCTGCATTGTCTGTCTTATGGCTTTATTTCCAGAACAATTACAGCAATAACCAATGCTTTCAGTCACTCATAGAAGCCATTTTGGTTTGCTTTTACAGGAGGACTGAGGAGTTCTAACTGATTTTCTTTGGTCAAAGTTCCCATATTTACCTGACTTTCCTCATGGACAGACTGCACGCATGACATATAGCTTTCTAAAAATGTGTGACATGCTCTTTGTTGCACCCCACAGAGTGACTTGATTTCATCTCTTTCCTCATATTTTTGGGGGGTGGGATTCAGAAGGAAAAGAAAATATATTGTGGAACTGGTTAAAACCTTGAGATACTGACTCATGTTGATGGCTTGAACTGGCCTGGGATATTTCACCAACTACCAGAAGAAATTGACATGACAAGTTGTTTTCAGTGAAAAGCAGGCCCTTAATCAAACAGACAGCACTTCATCTGTGTGCTTAAGACCTTCATACTGCAGTACAATTCCATTTGTCCCTGGGCGCAGTAAGCAGCTACATTTTTTTTATTTACACAAATTCAATTACCAATTATGTGATTATCAAATGCATTTCTAATGAGTGCTTTAAGTTTGTGACAAGCACAGATTTCTTCTCACACTGAGATCCATTCTAGAGTGTGTTTCTTAGCTTCCAGAAAGACCCGTGGCAGTGGCTTGTGTCCACCAGACTGGCTTTGCCTTTAGGTGTTGGGGGATGACAGCATAACCCAAGCTCATGCTGACTGGCACCATTACCCACCCATCCTCTCAACTGCTGCCCAGTTCCTCAGTTCTCTACAGTAGTTCTTTGAAGGGTCTTTGTCTGTCAACAATTGGCTCCACTGAGGAAAACAGTGCAGTCTTCCTGGAGCTGTGACTTTCTCAACCCTAAAAACATCCTCAGTTAAAACTGCCCTCCACGGGAAGTTCCTGAAACTCATTACAAAGATGACCCTCTACTCCTTTCGTATTGTGATGGCAGCCGATGAACCCTGCTCCAGTACAGTAGTGCATGACCTGAGCATCATGTCTTGCTGGATGCCTCTCCCTGACTTCTCAGGGCTGTGACTGAGCTGCTCCTCTGCTATCAGACAGGACAGAAACCTACTGTGAGACAAACCCATGGGTGGAGTTTAAGTTCCAGGGCCAAATTCTGAATCATATGGAAAAACTTGAAGCAGAGTCAGGACAGCCCCCAAGTCTGTGCCAGGACTTGGACTTGGGGGTGTTCAGGAGAGCTGGCTCCAGTCTTTGGGCATCTTTTCTGAAGGTACTTGTCTGTTTGGCTGTGCCTTGTGGCGCCTGGATACATTGGGGCTCTTGGCCTTGCTCAGCACCTGCCAGTCTGGGGCCAGTAATTTGCAGCTACCCAGCCCCTGGTGCCGGTTCCAGATTCCTAGATGGATGCCTTCCTCTGGTGGAAATGAAAAGGAGGCAGGAGCGAGCGCTCCCTATTGAAGGTGGCTCCTTTGGTTTCACTCTCTGGATTCCACTTTTCTTACAGACATCTTCCTGTCAACTTCAGACATGCCCCTTCATCTTTTTAATACTACTACATTAAGGTCCTGCTCACAGGGTAGACCCCCTGTGTCACTCACTCATGTTTGCAGAATCATCTGGAAACTGATCAACAGCCCTTCAAGCCATCCATGTTGTGCTGAGCCCTTTCCATTGGGCCAGGATCCTTAGCCTTGGCCTAGATTGAGCCACTTGCATATCCTTTTTTTGACATGTGATATTTGGGCCCCTGGGTATCTCATCTGGAGGGTCTTTAAGCTGGGACAGGCATCAGCATCCCAAGGCTTCAAGGCAATGAATGTCCACTAAAGGTCAGCAAAGACCAACGGCCAGTTGGTTCCCTCTACCTTTTCTGCCCTACAAGGTCCTGTTCTGATAGGGTATGTACGCATGAGGTAGGATGTGGAGAAGTTGGTCCCTTGAGAGGGGAGGCCCATTGTGTTGGCCTTTCTGATATATTAGAATAGGCAGAAGGATGGGTTGGAAGGAACGGACCAGAGTAGGGATTTTAGGGAGTGCTCATGCCATCGTATACAGTATAGACAGGAAAGTGCCTCTCTAGATGCCGCAGGATGGGTGGCTGATCTGCAGCTGGAACTCTGTCATGCCTGAGTCTTTCCCATGCCTCAAAGGACTTGGAAGCATCATGCAAACTGCAGTCTGTCTCCAGACTAGGAGTCCTGACCAAGCCATCCTCAGTTTCACTTCTACAGACCATCATCAAGCTGCTAAATAAACACCTGAAGACTCACGTTTCATTCTTTCTCCGAGAGCCCAATTTGTCCAGATCATCCTTTGCCAGGTCTGCTCTGCAGTCTCCCAATCAATGGCACATGATACCCAGCCCAAGTGTTTCCAGAATCCAGTGCCCCTTGGCCACATAAAGGTCTTTTAAACATAAAACTCAGTGCCTGCTCACAGGACTTCAGTGTTGCCAAATATTCGGTTTATACTCTCATTATTTACACCCCTCATCTTAACAACCATTATTACAAGGGAGTTTATTCCTACAGCGATCATGCATCAGAGTAGGCTGCCCTTACCTTACCCCACTGTTCTTTTCAGTGATGTGCCTTGAGGGCATTGTTCCCTTTGTGAAATCCAACACCAAGTGGGCACTTGGGCCTGGCTCCTCTCAGAGGCAAATTTGATGTGGATGGATTCTTGGAGGAGTGCAACCACGCAGATGCTGTGCCCAAGGACATCAAAGGCTGCCTTTCCCTTGCCCTCTTCTCAACTGTAGCTTCTAATATGAGACCTGCCAGCATCTACTCTTTCTTATAAAAACATTTCCTAGCATTCCTAAGCCCAGGCTGAAGAAAGCTCATTTCTCCTCCTAGGGCTGACATGTGCTGTTCCTTTATGACTTTGGGGCCCATGGGGCTTACCAGAGTGTTTGGTTAGGGTGTTAGGGCTGCACACTCAGAGGCAGGAGATAATGAAATCATTCTTGTCAGTGACTGATGACAGATACATGCCCATGCTGCAGCTGACACCTAGGCTGCAGGATGTGGTCTGTTAAAAAGCTTCGAGAAAAAAATCTTTTCTCTGTTGCCCTTGGGCTACACACTGGATTCACCCTGCATTCTGGACTCTCTCTTTGTTAAAAACTGTTTTAACATATTTGGTTACAACATTAAGTTGTCTCTGTCACTGCCAACTTAAGCTAGGGCCACCTTCAACAATTCTGGAGCCACAAAATGAAAGGACAGATGAAGTCAGAGACCACAGAGAGTGCACATGAGTGGCGATGGCATTTGAGCACCACCCTTTCGCTGCTGAGAGTGTGGAATGCAAGGCATCTTGGGAGTCTTTGGAGTTTGCGACTGCTCGCCATTCTGGGCAGTCATGGCAAACACTTAATGGGTGCAGATGACACTGGCGTTCCCCTCACGAGCTCCAGCTGGACTCCTGGATTTGCTTAATTCACATCTCTGAATACAGAATGACTGCTTCATTACGGTGTTGTAATAAAAGCGCAGTCACTTTCGTATTCTACTGGCTTCGCATTTGTATAATGGCTCTCTCTATTCCCTCCCTACCATTTTACCCACCAAAGTCAAACCTGGAAGAAATAGCCCATTTTCTAGAAGTCCGTTTTTATCTACTGCCAGAGCATTGCAAAAACTTTAGCCTCCTAACTTCCGGTTCTCTTTTTGTGTCCACACCTTGATTGCCCCATGCACAGCAGGATTTTAAAGTGTGTTCGTGATTATGACTGGGGATGATTAACCTCTCCAGATCCTGAGCCAGGGAAACTGACTTTCTGTGGTTCTGAGAATCAACCCCATGGTCTCAGACTTGCTAAGGAGGCGCTCTGCTTTGGAACTGACTTTTAAAACCATGAGCAAGTGTCACACATCCACACATGCCCCCTTTGTTCCTGCCACTCGCTGGAACTCAAGGTCCCACCCGTACATGCCAAGAACACTCTCAGCTGGAAGAACAGTGTAAGCAAAGGACAGCTGGCCCAGAAGAGCTACCCAGGGGAACAGAGACCACGCCTTTCAGAGAGGCATCAATGGGATACAGCCTCAGGACTGAGCTCATGGGCCCGGCTTCAGGAAGAAGAACCAAGAATTGGGGTCCTGGCCTAAGCAGGAGCTGTACTGAAGGCCCCTGAGAGCTGACCATGTACATCATGTGTCACTGTGGGTGGTGTGGAACAGCAGGCTCTGGGTAGGAGGGCAGAAATCTACCCCCATTCCTGACCAAGGCCAAGCTAGTTTCTAATTGGCTCATAGATCTCTGAAATGTATTGTGCCCTCAAGGAGACTGAAGAGGAGGAGCCAGGTTCCAACTCTACAGGAATTCACTTGCCTCCCAACTGTAATGAGGACCTAGTCATGTCCCGACCCCATGCCCTCCTTTCTGACATCCATGATGTAGAGAACTCTATGAATAAGTCTCTGCAGGCAGAGATTTCCAACCAGGAACAGTAGAGCAAACCTAAGGTGCTCTGACTTATTTGGAGAGCCAGGTTTTCAGATTTTCACACATATTTGTGTCGTCAGCCAACTTTATAGAGTGGGGCTCCTGGGCAGCAAGCAGATTTATGGAGTGGGTTAGTCTCAACTCACAAAGTTTGTGACTCAGCAATATCTGCCTGACATTTATTACACTCAAGCAGACTGGCAGCCATAAATTCAGCTGCACTTTTGCTGGTAAATGCCTCCTGTCCTGAAACAAAGGGATAAAGGAGAAGAGTCCACAGCTGTGCTACTTGTCTTCTAGCTCACCAAAAATGTAATAAAAAATAACAAAAGGTCGTGTTATAGTAGGATCATCTTAATAAGCAAATATGTGTGCATACTCCATAAGACAGAAGAGACACATGCTGTGGAGGTACAGAGTGGCTACATGTCCATTCTGGGCTGGTGCAACAAAGTCTCCTGAGTAGCTGCTCTGAGATCAGAATGGTTGGCCTTCAGCTACCTGTGTGATGCTCCTGTACTAGTTATGAGCCCAGCTGGCAGGCAGAGCTGTAGGCACAGATGCCTGTGGCTTGTGGGATGAAGGGGAGCTGACAGGGGAGCAACAGCCTGGGGGGGGTGGTTGTAGTGGTGTACAGAGGACAGGAGACAGATAACGGTGCCTCTGGAATTCACAGTGACAGCTTCTGGGACACATTGGTTTCTGCTCTTGGGGAAGCTCTTCTCTATTGGAATTGTTCTAGCAGCAACCCTCTCCAACATATGCTTTAATTCCATCATGTTTTAAAAATGAGCATGTTCAGAATGAGAGGGATGGACAAGACAGTTTTGAAGATCAGTTTCAGCTCTCCATCACACTGAATAACTCTTAGTTGGATGGTCACAAAGAGAGAAGAAAGACAGTTCGTAGAACTTTTCAAGTCTTTCAGGAGAAAACTCAAGCTAAGAGTGTAGCTGGGTTGTAGAGTCTTGTTCAGCTGCCCAAGGACCCACCCAGGCTACCTCTCCAGCACACTATCATCATCATCACCACCACCACCACCACCACCACCACCACCACCATCATCACCATAGAAATCTCTTCCCTTTAGGATGAAGGACTCACTATTTAAATAGCATGTTTAGCACTGAGGAAACTGAGGCGGGAAGAGCCTGAGTTTATGACCAACCTCAGCTACAAACCCCAGATGAACATTAAGTAATGACAAGGAAGACTCTCTCTGAGCCTCTCTCTAAATACTGAGCCACTATAGTGCAGAAAAAAAATACATAATGTATCCCAAAATCAAAATAAAGCATTGGCATAATGATGCACTAACCCCCCCCCCCCACATGCTTATCTAACTATCATTTCCCGATAGCATACCTTTGCTTGTGTTTAATAACTAGTTGTTAAATTAGTAAATCTGTCTATCCTAGTTAGGTTTCTGTTGCTGTGATTAAGCATTCTAACCAAAAGCAACTTGTGGGGGAAAGAGTTTATTTGGCTAACACCTCACAGTCCATCACGGAGGGAAGTCAAGGCAAGAACACAGAGGCAAGAACTGAAGCAGAGACAACAGAGTAATGCTGCTTTCTGTCTCGCTTGCTCTGCCTTGCACTGCTACCTTCCTTATACAGTGCAGGCCTACCTGCCTAGGGGTAGCACCAGGCACAGTGGGCTAGGCCTCCTTCCAATTAGCAATCAAGAAAATGGCACACAGACATGCCCACAGGCCAGTCTGCTAGAGGCCATTCTTCAGTTGAGGTCCCTTCTTCCCAGGTGTGTCAAGCTGACAGCAGAGATTTGATGTCACCCAGAGTTGGACAAACAGTGTGCGCGCGCGCGCACACACACACACACACACTCACTCCTCTCACACCTCTTACTACTTATTTTAATTTGGATCATCATTGACCAAAGAGTACATGGTTTCTTAAAATTTTTAAATTTCTTTCCCTTCCAGGGGTTCCCTTTTTCCTTCTCAGATGTTTGGCTAAAGAAGATAACTTCAAAGGGAAATCATTAGTACTTTTTAAATGCTAGCAATAACTGAGATATCAGCACTTATCCAAAAGAGGAGGGGTCTCTTTTGTGCACTAGAGCAGTGGAGAGGAGCCTTGATAAACACACCTGACTATGAAGTCGGGGAGGGGAAGGACACGGGGCAGGGCTGTTTGGGGGCCAGTGAGTGTGGTGAGGAGCAAAAAACAAAGATGAAATCTCAATATTTGGCTCTTTCTCTCCTAGTACTGTCAAGCGCCAATGTCTGGTTGAACCCTGAGTCCCAGGAGACCCCTGTCATCAGAGGACTCCAAGAGATTTCACAGAGGACACTTGGCTAGCTTTCAGGGTTAAACTCTCTAAACTCAAGAGCAATGAGAGAAGATGTATAAAGAAAGTGGGCATAGGCATATGATTGGCCTCCAATTAAATGGTTATGAAATGATAAATGAAGAATAAATATTTAAAACATTACTTCCAGGGAGCAAATGGGAACTTCATGGTTTACCGACATGCCTCCCAAGTGACATGGACTCTCAACATGCTGCTTTTAACTCCTTGTTATCAGTCACATTTTGAAAACCAGCATTCTCTAGATAAGAGTAGTAAAAAGAAAAAAAAAGGTAGACGAGGCACCCCAAACTTCTGACAATGTGATGCTGAAGGCCTGTGGCCACAAATCCACAGCAGGAAATGAGGAGGGAACCGGCAGCATTCACATATAGAATCAAGACATACGAGGGCCCCGATGTACTGAGAGCTGCAGGTTGGGAATCGAGGGCATGGTATCCTTCTTCCCACACTGTGCTCTCTCCCAGAACCCGATGAGTTCTGTCTAGGTGATGAGTGGAAGTTATCTTTCCTGCACTCCAGCCATCCTCCATTACATTATTCTCAACCCAGCCAAAGAGATTATATTATTGATAAAAATAGGGGACTACTCCTGTGTCCTTGCCTACACACACATGGTGTTAGTAACATTAGGGAAGCTGATCATACCTCTGATTATTAGCTTCTCAGAGACTTCTACAGGAAGAGTGGACCAAGGCAGAGAGAATAACAACTCTTGAAATGCCAGTGGCAGAGTCACCAGTACTAACTTGACAGCCACAATTAACAATGAAGTCAGTTTCAATCAACAAGAAGACAGTTTTGAGACGGTTGAGCATCCATGCATCCACATGCAGAACCCTAATGATCTCAAAGCAGAGCCTTCCTTAGCCGCTGTGAGGAAGGCTTGCATTGCTGGTGGTCTTCCTGCTGGATATTCTACTATTTGAAGAGCAGCAACCCCCATGGGGAGCTTGTCGAGAATTCTCAAAGGAGAATTATAAGGGAATCCATTATCGTGTGCAGCGATCTTCATTTTCTTTAAGTAAAAACGGTGCTGTGTTTGCATTACCTCAGTCTCAGAAGCTGAGTCACCCTTCACCCTCCCTGACTCTGGTGACCACGAGGGAGCTTGAGCTTGGACTTGGGACAACCCCAGCTGACTCCAAGTGACAGCAGGTTGCAGATCACTTACTAATGGCGGTCGGAAGGGCGGAAAGGGAGAAGTGAAATTAGATTTTTTTTTTCCCTTACTCATATAATTTGAAGATTACAGAGTATGGGTTTTAAAGGTCAGAGTGAATTACTAATTAAGTTGAAGCATTTGAAATTAGCATGTACAACCTCTACTCATAACAGCGATTAAGGAATAATTAATCATGTGGAGGAAAATGGCTGCCAAGTAGAGACAGCAGTAAAATTACTTTTTATCTAGTTACTACAGATTTTCCAGATGCCATCACCGGGAAACTGGATAGTCTTAGCTCCATGTCTTTCTCTTTAGGCTGCTGAGGTGGTGGTTGTTGTTGTTGTTAACTACGGGATATGAAGATAGCCCAGTCTGTAAAATGCTAACCCAAGTACTTCCTGTACAAGCAATGGAGACCCATGTTCAGTCCCTACCTAGAACCCAGATAAAGTCTGGGTGTGGTGGCACATCCTTGAAATCCCAGCACTGTAGAGGTAGAAACATGGGTTCACTGGCCAATCAGAGCCAGGCTGTGAGAGATACTGTCTCAAAAACGAAGTGGATGGTTCCCGAGGAGGAACAATGTCCAAGGTTGTCCTCTGGTCTCCAAGCACAGGAACATGCATCCCCTCCCACACACACTGCTTTTATACACACACACACACACACACACACACACACACACACACACACACACACACACACGCACTTAAAGCAAATAGCATTTAACAGGTTTTCGGGACAGGACAGTCAATGATGTTCACCAGTGCTGTCAACCTCATGTGTGCTAAGGAGCATACAGAGCAGCTGGGACTGCTTTACCTGTTATTCCAGATGTAAAGGAACCTACAATGGTATCAAAGACGCAATGTCAAAACCACTTTCATTTTACTATAAATGCAGACTTTTCAACTACCATAATATTATCTCAGATACTCTGAAGACCAGTGTTGACTCCTCCTTTTAAGAATTTAAAAGTCAGAGCTGGAGAGATGGCTCAGAGGTTAAGAGCACTGGCTGCTCTTCTAGAGGACCAGGTTCAGTTCCCAGCACCCACATGGTAGTTCACAACTGTCTGTAATTCCAGTTCCAGGGGATCTGACCCTCATACAGACATACATGTAGGCAAAGCCCCAAAGTACACTAAATAAATCTAAAAAAAAAAACTTAAAAGCCTTTTGGGAAGCTGAGGCAGGAGACTGACAATTCTAGGCAGGCCTGAGATACACAGAGAGACCTTGTCCCAAAAAAATGAAATAGATACATAAAGGAACAAATAAAATTAAAACTTAAAATAAATACTAAAGTTGTGATTTTGTCTGTTGGTTATTTGGTGGTATTTGGTGGTACAACCAATTCAGCTTTGGATTGTGCCCTCAGTCTATTCTGGCACTCTCAGGATGCCAACTTCCCGCATGCTGAGATGGCAAGTGTGGTCACCACATCTGGCCTTTACACATCAAATTTAAATATCACACCATTGATTTGACTCATAAATCTTCAGCAAGGAAAAATATTAAGGCAGCATTTACATACAGATTCATTAGTTTAAGCAGTTGTTATTTATTAATTAGCTAATCCACACAACAAACCTATGAGGTAGTTTAACATGCCTTGAATATGAACAAATTCAAAACCAGAAAAGGGGAGGGGGAATCCATCCCTACATTAATATGTTGAACAGACAGACCCTTCTTAGTTTTATTCTTACAAAAGAAAAATAATTCATTGGACAAGCTGATCAAGTGAACGACAGATATTTAGTGGGGAGTGTAGTTATGACCTGGTAGTCTCTTATTGGGGTTTGGTGTTCTGTATTCCCACTGCCTTGTCAAAAAATGTCTCACTCAGCCTTGACAGAAGGGGGAAGGGTTCTGCAGAAGTGTCGGTGTTGCTCATGTGTCCCATCACTCTTGCCTTTGATACGGTTGGCCTAATAAACTTACACCAACAATCCTCACAGTTCCAATTTATGTTTCTATGTCATCGAAGAGGCCAAGAGAGTTCAGATCCTATCGGTCTTGCAGTCCAGCTGCAGTGGGTGAGTTTTATGGCTACTCTATCAGCAGAAGGAATCACGGCAGCATTTGCTGCTTAGTGGATTGCTTTATGAGCATATTTATTAGTTCACTGGGCTGTGGAGACTGTATGTAAGGAGAACTCATTAATTTGGGTCTCACTGCCACGGCATTTGTGACCACTGGCCCATGTGCTAGCCTCAAGCTTATTTCTGCACTAAAAGGGAAGAACATTTTGTAAAGCAAATTTGCATTGTGTTGCCAGGACTAAGGAGTGATTGAGTTCCCTGAAAAATCAGGGCTAAGCATGGGGTTTGGTGGGAGAGCATGTGGGTAATGCATGTCAAATTCCCAAGATGCTGTCATGGGATAAAAACAGAAGCTAGAGAAAGACGTTTGACTATATCAACCATCAGTGACTATTCTATTGAACACAGACATCTTGATTTAATACAAGGTCAGTAGGTATGTGTGTTCCTTGTAGTTGTTCCAGAGTGCTCAGAGTGATGGCAGAATGTGTCTCTTTCCTTTCCAGCAGAATTAACTGGCCATTTGAAAACATTTGCCTTAAATCCAACTCCCATCTACCCATAACAAAATTGGAAAGTAACATAAGACTCAATGAAACATACAGTCACACCAAAGGAACAGTGAACAGCACAGTTTTCCAAGTAGAGAGGTGTTTCTATTCTACAGTCCCCAGGACATGGTGGCATTTCTGAGCCTTCCTGCATCAAGTAGTCTGGCCAAGTAGTCTTCATGGTGTGCTGGAATGAAACTCTCCTCCTCTGTATGGGCATGAGTAAAAGTGAGAACGATCAAACCAAGAACATTTCTGGTAGGGTGTTTGTGTCAGCTTGCCAAAGAGGAATGGTATTTAGATGAGGCACTCTGAAATAATCAGATTATTGTAGCTGGAGGTTTATCTATAAAGGACTTGGCAAAGCTTCACTGTAACACAAAGGGAATCTATGTTCCTAGGTTTTTCTATCTTAGGTCATTTAAAAAAATAAACGCAACACTTCAGGGAAAGAGCTCAGGCACTAAACATAAACAGAAAAAAAAGATTTAAAAGTGAAAAAAAAACCTCAGACTGTGCTTATTTTACAGCAGAATTGACAAATAAAGCTTTATTCCACACATTCGAAGAAGAGCCATCATTGGAGGATTGTAGCTCTGCTGTGTTCTTCCTTCCAAGATAGCAAAATAAACTTGCTGTCACCACACCCGTCTTCCTCCCACCTGCAGCATGACTGTACATGGTGTGTGACCTTCCTCTTCGTGGTCTGGTCCCTCTGGACTGTGACCTCCTCCTCACACAACAAAACAGGCACCTTAAGAACAACACTGTGCATTTCCGTGTCGTTTCATTTATTGCTCACTGGCTGTAACCACTTCAGATCTCCGTGGAAAGCAATGATGTCCGGGAAAGTCTGACTTCATCAGAGCGGTGGTCACAAGGTGTCAAGGGCTGCTCCAGCCAGCTGAGAGCCCAGGAACAGAAGTTCTGCATCTGCCTTGTAGTGTCTACAAGACACCACTTCCCATCACGATGCAGAGCAATTAACCCTGGAGAAGGAATTTTACAGCTGTACTCAGACTCGATCCCTTCAAAGATTATTAGTTCTCTGGTCCATCCTCTACCCAGAGCCAATCTTTTTCAAAGTCACTGAATCCCAGCTCAGCAACATGATGGAAGAGAAACAGAAGAATGAAGCTTCTTCAGGATTGAGTCACTTCTTCCCCCAAAATCATCAGTACCCCAAATTAAAGCCCACAATTCAGGCCAACTTCCTAAGACCTACTTCCATCTCACTCTGGGGTTGAAAATTCTCCTTCAGATGCCTTTAGTAAAGCATTATACCAAGGTCAACTGCTGTGATGACATTTTGACGTAGTAGGATCATCATGCAATCAAACTAATTCTTTTTCTAAGCTATGATCTGGCAGCTTGCAAGGAGAACATGGCTTAATCTTGGGAAGCTTTCCATCAAGGTGATCCAAAGAGAATGTCCTTCCTCTCTGTTTCCATCTAATTTCATGATCCTGGCATTTAGAGGCAAGGCTGTCTCATCGATGTGAAGCAGGAAGGACCAGTGTTCTATCCATTATATAACTCCCACAAACCACAATTTGTTCTGTTCCTGTGGATGTTGTCACCAACTATGTTCCCCATGATGACAAAAGTATATTCATTAATGGATCTAGGAGACTTACATGATAATCATGAAGGGTCTCACAGAATCACTGTAACTCTAAGGAAATCTAGAATAAATTGGAAATTAAATTTTCCACTCTTTGTAAGTTTGAATAATGCTCCAACTAGCTGCTGTGTGATTGCAGTTTAGAACTTGTGCTAAACGTGTTACCAGGAAAGTATTCTTTAAAACTCATCCAAGTATAATTTGCCACTAAATGAAACGAAGAAAAAGAAATCTTATCTACTTCCAAAAAAATCAAGACTGGTCATGTGTTAATCTGTGAATCCTTGTAAGAAGTGTTCATTGCTCAAGAAAGGATCCTCTTGCGGTTGGTGAGCAGATCTCTGCCACAGAGACATGCTGCAATCTCTTCTTAGCTCTTGACTGATGCTTTCACTACTTATTCTTCAGGCTGTAAGACAGAAAGGAGGACAGTAGTACTTTCTTCCATAATTATACACATTGACATTCACCTCTTTCTCCTTCCCTTCCACCCCAACCCCATCAAACTTAAACTAGGCTGAATTTAGATGGTGAATCATTTCTCTCTCTCTCTCTCTCTCTCTCTCTCTCTCTCTCTCTCTCTCTCTCTCTCTCTCTCTCTCTCTCTCTCTGTGTGTGTATTATGAGTGTGTGTGTACACATATGTGGAGGTGTGGTCACTTGTGAGCATCTGTATGGCAGTCAGGATCAACTTCAAGCTTCTACCCTTATTTCTTTCCACCTTATATTTTTGAAACTGGGTATCTCACTCAACCAGGAACTCACCATTTTGGCTAGATTGACTGGCTGGCAGGCCCGAGGATTCTCCTGTCTCCACCCTCCCAGTGTTGAGATGATAGGCATACACAGCCATGCCTGACATTTATGTGGGTGCTGGGGATTAGAACACAGGTCCTTGGGCTTGTACACCAAACACTTTACCCTCTTAACCATCTCACCAGGCCTTCTATGGTGATTCTTTTAGGAATTATATAATGGCTGAATTATCAATGCCATCTCCATATTGTGAAAAATCTGCACTTCTACACTCAATCCAGATACTTGCTCCTTTCCAAATGATCTTAACAGAAAAGCAAGAGATGTCTGAAGGTGGTTGGCTCCTCCCATAACCTATGTGCCACCGTTGCACTGGTGTATCTTGCAGACAGGTTGCTGCTGTAGGTCAAAGGGTTTGTAGCTGGGAGATATTGATTACCCTTCTCCTGTGATAGCTTGCATAGGCCCTTCCAGCACCAGGAACACTAGTTAGTAGGGGTAAAGCTCCTAGTTAGGCACTAGCATGATTCTACCATGCATGGTTCCATAATGAAGTGTTGTCTTCAGCAATAGGTCTTTACTATCAGGTTGTGGAGAGCAACCAATAGCCTTGACAGCAGTTTGTAATGTTTAGGGAGTACCAGGGGACTCCTTTGGCCAAATACTCAGCAAGATGTGATTCATATTGGAGTTGTAACTTGGTGGTGAAATGTGTCTGATTGGGGCACTGGCTCACCTTCTGGGTTTAAGTCTCACTACATAAGATGTAACCCATGACCTGACACTGCTAAAATGGCCCCAAACTGGAGACTCAATAGGTCATGGGCTTACAGGAAAACCCAATATTAGTATTCTGTCAAAGGAACGTAGCAATAAAATGAATCCTAATGACATACTGCTATCCACACAGGTCAGTATCTTGTTCAACCTACATCAGAGAAGCTTCTGGCAGTGGGTGAGGATAAACAAAGATACCCACAAATGAATGATGTGCAGAGTGAGAGATTTTGAAGCACTTGGTTCTAAATGGGATGTCTTTATCAAACCTCTCCCTTCAAGGCTCAGGGATCGAAGTGGAAGAGACGGCAGAAAGATTTTAAGAGCCAGAGGCGGCAGATGACTCCGAGGAAACAGTATCTTCCAGACACTCAGAGAGACTGTGGCCGCATAGGCAAGGTCTACACAGGTTCAAGACAGGGCAGGGGGTATCCCAGCACTGAAAAGTGGAAATAGACAGAGGATCTCACCTCTGTGTAAGAAGTTATGTGCAGGTGACAGCAGCCATTGCACTCTGGTCTTCGCTGACCTTGAGCTCTTACAATCTCTGGGCCCTATCTTCCATGATGGTCTTTGAGCCTTGGGGATGAAGTGTGATACAAATGTCCTATTGGGGCCTGAGCACGCCACAGTCATTTACTCTTTGCACTTTGCCCAGTTGTGAGCTTCTGCATCAACCAACATCAACTGCACCAAGAAATGTCTCTGATAGGATATAAGAACTGCACTAAACTACAGATAGAGATCCATGGATTTGGAGGGCAGTTTGATACAATGTCCATTTAGCAAAATAACACTAGTGGGTTTTACCCCTAGGGCCTGTGAGCTCTTCAGCCATGGATTCTTGACCAAATATGCAGTAGCAGGCATGAGTTTCCTCCTGTGGAATGCGCCTTAAATCCTATTAGAAAGCAGTTGGTTACCCTCTAACATCTGTGCCACTACTGCACCTAGGGGCATATCTTGTTATACTGGTTATTATTGCAGTAAACAGGGTTTATAGATAAGTAATACTGTTTAGGACACCCCCACAGCAGCTTGGATAGCATCTTCCAGTACAGAGAACCAGAAGTCTTGATGGCAATCTAATGAATACATTTTTAACATTTACAAAATGAAATACAATCACTCAGATCTGAAACCTCATTTTCCAAAAAAAATGTTGTCATAGAATATTCTTAGGATCTAAGTAAGGATTTGAGTGCAGTTAGTATGATGCAAACCACACAGAAAAGGAGACTCTGCACTTTTTTTTCTTTTTAATGGCTTTGAAATTTTGCCTTGACATGACCTTGGAAACCACAGCCATTTTTAAAAATAGTTCTTCTACAAAGAAAAACCCTATTTAAAAAAAACCTTGCATTTGGTTTCTGCCAATAGTTCATGACCTAAGGAAATTCTACTGTCCCTGTCAACTTCATGAATTAATGTGCTATAAAGGCCAAAAGTTCATACTGAGCAAATAAGTATAATTCCATTTCCATAAACTGTGGCAATGAACAGTTTTCAAATGAAAATGAGCCTGGATCACACATTCGTGGGTACCAGTGAGGAGTCCAAGCACATCTGCAGCAAGTAGTCATCAATCCTGATTGCATCGTTCTTGGAATTCAGCTAGGGGGATTTTGTTTTAACTTATAGTGAAAGTGGCATATTAAGGATTTAATCTCATAATGAGGAAAAATATCACTCAGTTCCCTTTATAGTCAGCATAGTTATTCAGATCCTTTCTGAATGCAGAGAAGTAATGACAAATTAAAGAGTCTTTCAATTCCATATAACTTTGATAATTATTCTCCTGTAGCTGTTATCCTTGCTGGAATGGCTCCTTCATAGTTTACGTAGCATCCCATCAGAGACGAAGAACGTGGAAATTTTTACTGCTATTAATAAATATGGAGCTATTCAATCCAAGCAGAAAATTTCTTTTCATCTGAGAGATAAGCTGCATAATTCATATATTTTCAGAAAGTTCTTAAAATAGAGAACTGAAGAAAAGCGGAGGAAGGAGAATTCATGACATGGTCTCTATTTAGGTGGAAGGTTGGTATTCCAGTTCCAGTTTGCTGTCTGTCGCTGTGATAAACACCATGATGAAAAGCAAGCTGGGGAAGAAAGGGTTTATTTTATCGTATAGGTTATAATCCGTCATCAAGGGAGGTTACAGCAGGAATCTGGAGCAATGTAACAACCATGGAGGAATGGCAGCTGACTGGCTTGCTCCCAGGCTCATATTAAGCTATCTTTCTTAGGCAACCTAGGCCTGCCTGTTTAGCTATGGTACTGCCCGCACTATCTGGCCCTCCTCCATCAACTACTAATCAAGAAAACCCACTACAGACATGACCACAGGCCAGTCTGACAGAGGCAGTTCTTCAACTGTGTGTCAGGTTAGCAACCATGATTGATCATCACAGATAGTCTCATAGTCTATCTTCAATTGGATCAAATCAAAGAGAGAATTTCAGGCGCATTGGGCACATGTCAGTCACACAGCTCACTTTACTGTCAACATGCACAATAAACAGGATAAGCCTAGGGGCCCTTTTTTTTTTTTTTTTACACATTTCCAACATTTCTGAGAACACTAGATGTTAGCCTTACTTGGGATCTTGGAACACCATTATAAAGAATGGGAATCATTTATAAAAGTTGCAGGCATCTTCCAAAAGAAGTTTCCATGTCAGAGAACCATGGGGTTACATATAACTCCTGTGAACTGTAGCTCCTATGGGATGTAATGGTCTTAGGACAAGCCAGATGAGAACCATGCTTCAGGATCAGGCAAACACAAGCACTTCAGATCTTTCCAGCCCTTTCACTTTGCTGCATTTTAGCTCCAAAAGATTCAAAAGAGTGGGTTTTGCTCCCACCTGGATACCAGACAGACACTCTGTGTAGCATCATAAGAACCACTGAAAAATGATGGCACCTTTGAAAATGACCAGAAATGTACACAGGTTGTCTTCCTGTTATTAAATAAGCATGCGTGTTTGAAAGGGGTTATTGAAGGGAAATGTAATGACCCGTTTGTCCCACATGAAATTTACACCATTCCATAAATAAGCTAAAAACCAAAGCAGAATAATACTGTCTGGTTTCATAAAGCTGCATTTCTGACAGTCAGACCACAACTAAACAGTGACAAAAATATCGCCACAGGCCACGGTTCCTATGAAATGACACGGCCAGAAGTATCGGATGAAGAGGAGCTGTGGTCTTAATTTTTTTTTTATACACAGTCATGATTTTAACTGATTTGATTATCCAAGCTGTCCAGGAGGCTGAGGCAAGAGAATCACAAATTTAAGGTCTGGGACAGTGTGAGTTCAAGGCCAGTCAGAGCAACTTAGTAATGAGCTCTCTCTCAAAAAAAAAAAAAAAAAGTAAGAAAACAAACAGGGTTAGGTATGGAACTCAACACTACAGTACCTACCTAACGTGTAACATGTGCTATGCCTAAGCTTCACTCCCAGCACCAAAAACTATTCATTCTATATTCCCCAAAGCATATGGTAGCCAAAGGCTTAGCACCTTTGCTCAATTTTCTCAGCTAGTACAATGAAATCCAAGTTCAAGTGTATCCCTCAAGGGAACACCTGCCATTTCTATTCCTCCCTTCCTTCACTCCCTCATTTAAAGTCAGGATTCAGGGCTTTCTCCCTGTGGTTCCTTTTTCCCATCATGTTGCAAGCAATCAACTACCAATATGCTGTCCTCCTACTTCACTTCACGTCTACTATTGTCTCAGCATCATGGAACCGCATCCTACTCCAGAAGTATATTCCCATAGAGCAGAAGGACACCGTAACCTACAGTAGCTTTCTGACGCTGGGCCACCTTTTGGCCAATGGTGCCCTCGGGATAACTCCTCCCCATCATGATTCTGGAGGTCGCTTGAGGTTCCTGCCCTGACCTCGTCATGTTTTCTGCAATGTCCATTTGCACAGATTGTTCATTCTGCTTGGAAATTGGCCCAGCCTTTTTACTTGCCCAGATCTCTAAGGATCCTTAAAGAAAGCATACATTCCCCCAGATAATCCTTGCCTGAATTCACCCTGACACAACCAAATGTAACTGGCTATTTTCAACAGCCACTTGGGAATAGAGAAGAAAGCCTTAAGAAAATGGCCAAGCTTCAGGAAGTGATAGGCAATTTCTATGCTTATGAAAGGGGGTCAGATGGCAGGGGGTCAGGTCAGACACACTGTTTCTGAGAAGAGTAGCTGTCTGGAGAATGAAGGGCACAGGAAACAGTGGGGAGGGGAGAAAGAGAATGTGGAGAGATGGGGGCAGGAAGATGATTGTACACTGTTGTTACACCACCACCTCTGAATAACATTCAAATCTTAAATGTGATTGTCTAAATGAATGAAATATTTGCAGTGTTCCATTTTAGTGGAATTCTGTGTCGTCTGGTGAGTAGAGGGAGGGAAGGCAGGAAGTTTTCAGATGTACGAGGAGGGATGAGAAAGATGCAGAAAACCGCAGACAGTGTGAGTTACCAGTGCAGCCAGGCCTTTGGATGCTGCAGGGCAGGACTGTGCTGACTCAAAATGCCCAAAGGGGTTCAGTTGACATCAGATAAGCACAGAATGAATGTATTCAAATCTATCCTGGAAAACAAATCCCATACATGTATAGCCCATGGGACAGAGAAGTAATTTGAGAAAATTCAGCTATCATGAACAGAAATCATGAAGAGTCCAAAGTACAGGCTATTTACAAAGAATTCAGATATGCCGCTTCCTAATACACACAGACTTGCAAAATTGACCAAAAAAAAGTATTTGTAATTAACTTACCAAAGACCCTAAAAAAAGCCTCCTCTGCTTATATAAAATTTGCATTGTTTATATGCAAATGAATGCTCCTGGTGCATTTTAGAACAGTTTATTCCCTTAAGAAGGCAAATATTCTCTTTATAATCTTGTTTACACTATTCATTTGCTTTGCAAAACATTTTTTTTTCCACAAAAATCTCAAAATAATGAAATGTTAGAGCCACAGGGACCCCTGGGATTATCAAAGGAAACCCGACATCACTGCTTCACAAATGCAAAAGCCTGACAGAGCCCCTAACACACAGGTACATCCATGCTTGTCATTCCTGAGATCTATGCCCTCACATCCAAGCTCCTGGATGACACTCCTTCTTTGGGGTTTTAGCCCCACAGGCAAATGTAAACAGAGCAAGAAACTCACAAAGCCCTAAGATTTGAAGCACCATTGGGCCCCACCAGCTGGGCAGCAGAGTGGATAGGGACCTGTACACCTTTCCACTCCTGTACAGAGCAAGAATTTGCTAAGTTACCTCTCACTTAAAAGCCTGGGCAATCTTGTTCTGTCCTCCAACCTCCATGATGCTCCTCTTGCCTCACCATTCCTCCAGACTCGGACCCGGGTCCTAGCTGCGCTCCTTGATTATCCCACTGACCACCTGATTTCATTTTGTAACCATTTGTTGGCCATCAAAGCCCCACGCAATGTCTGGGGCTGTAGCTTTCTAACTCCATGTTGTCTATGCTGTTTTAAGACCTGGCACAGGAACAGTGTAGTGCATAACCTTTCCTCACCAACCACGCAAGAGAAACCAGAAAAAGGGATCAGCTGCCACATCTGGAAGAAACAACTCCAGCTGTGCACAGGGCTCACCCACTCTCTGTTCTGAACAAGTCCATTTCCAGCCCATATTTTCAGGGAGACTCAGAGCTGCATTCTCCTATTCCTCATCCATTTATTATCCTTGTGTGTTCCACTTGTTATCCTTGTATTTTCATAGAACTTGTGATTGATAGTTAGGAAATGTCACAGTTACATATTGTCAGTTAATATCACACCAGGGGCTGGAGAAGTGGTTCTGGGGCTATGAGTGAGTACTAGTCTTCCAGAGGACCTGAGATCAGTTCCCAGAACCTATGTCAGGTGTTTCACAGCCACTGGGATAACTCCGGCTCTGGGGGATCTGCTACCCTCTTCTGACCACCATGGTCTCCGTCTTTCTCACCAAACCAACAAACAAACACCCAGCCTCACAACAGTAGTTAGCAGGGATGTTTATGGACAACACTGTTAACTTTTTTAGCCCCATTAATCTCTAAAACAAAGACATCGATAGCATCTTTCTCATGGGAGCTCCATGAAGAGGAAAGGAGACAATGCATGTGCCCAGGACTGGCTGAAAATGCAAAGATGTTTGTGTTCCTACCTTATCTCTAGTCACCAGAAAAGTGGCTGGGGTAGGTGTGGTAGGCCGCAGAATCTACAGTCTGCAGAGTTCATTATGTGCATGTGTGAAGACATCATAACAAAGCTATTATCTTATTTATTTACTATGTGCTAATTTTAAAAGATTCTTACGGAAGAGTTTGGCCTTTTCAACACTTAGAGGAATCTTTCCTATTGGCCATGGAGTATGATAGTTTGCTGTAGGAAAGTGATGCCCCTGCTGAGTTCTGAGGCAGTTCCAGAACAGAAGTTAGTCACACTTAAAAATATCATCTACAGGATGAGAGGGCAGAGGCAAAAGCATGCTTGCCCAGCCTCAGGGAGCATAGAGTGTTGGAGCCCAGAGTGCAGTCACAGCCACTGATTCAGCCAAGTTCACCTACGCAATGGTCACAACTGCTGGCCCCAGGGCTCCACCTAGCTTCCTGAGCCAGTGCCTCAATGTCCTAGGAGGACAGTGTGTCCCCATTTCACAAGGATGGGGTGCAGGAGCTCCAGGAATGCTACCTCCCCCAGATCTTGTCTTCAATGCCTTCTCATTTGACTGGTTCCTATTTGTATCCAAGGATAACTAACCAAAAGTCTAGCTCTTTCTCGGATCCTGAGACTCCTTCAAGTGAATTGTTGAATTTGAGATAACCTGGGGAACACAGAGATGCATTGCTAGTGGGAAGTACAGGTGGGCAGAGGAGCCCCGGGCTTACAGCTGACGTCTGAAGTGCAGGTCTGCTGAACACTGTGTCCTTTGGTTGTAAAGTGTGCACTAACCCTCAACAGTGTCAGAATTAACTGGCACAAGCTTAGGTCAGTCATGGAATTACTTTTAAAAAAGTTCAGAGTTCATAGTCATATAGAGTAAATATTGAGAAGGTTCAAGGTGCTAGGTCAGGATTTTTCTGTAAGGTATCATGACAGAAACACTACAGTAGTTGTCAGAAAGAAGACTTCACTTTCAAATGTCTGAACTGAAATCTTAGCACATGCTACCTCTGTGGCCATGCCTCAGTTTCCTGGTACATAAAATGGGTATACTATAGTGATGCATAGACCTCATTCGGATTCAGTGAAGACTGAGTTACTAAATGAAAGTATTATGGAGATAGTACATGAGAAATAGCAAATGGTCTCTTGCAATCACTAATCTTTTTATTCTTCTTCTATGTGGGGCTCAGTCAACTGCTAAGTCTGATGTGACTGGCAGGCACAGAGGTGGGGTCTTGAAGCAGATCTAACTTCTGGAGACCAAAGGCAGTTGTGTTCCACCTGCCCTACGGGGCATGACGAAAGTGGCATAAAGGTGACAGATGGGTAGGATGCTGATATTTGATGGGTCCATAGTAGCACTCAAGTTGAAGAAGGCTGCACTCCCTACCATGGTAGCCACAGTTATGTGTGGCTATTGAAGTATAATAAAATAATTGAAGTTAAATACTATCAAAAGTCAGTTGATCCTTCACATTAGCTGCATTTCGAGTGTCCACAGCGACGTGTGGTTCTGGTACCACACTATGAGTGGACACAGAACCTTTACATCACCACAGAACTTCGTAAGTATAGTGCTAGTCTGGAACAACCAAATGTTTCTTTAACTGGATATGCTTGGCAACATAACCCACGGGGCTGGGGTCAGAGAACAGAACAGCCACTGGATATAGAGGCCAGAAAATGGTGGCACACACACACATACCTTTAATCCTAACATTCCGAAGGCAGAGAGATCTGTTTGGATCTTTGTGAGTTCAATGTCACACTAGAAATAGCCAGGCATGGTGACACACACCTTTAATCCCAGGAAGTGATGGCAGAAAGCAGAAAGGTATATAGGGCATGAATACCAGGAACTAGAGTCTTGTTAAGCTTTTAGGCTTTGGAACAGTTGTTCAGCTGAGATCCATTTGGATGAGGACTCAGAGGCTTCCAGTTTGAGGAAATGAGATCAGCTGAGGAATTGGCCAGGTGAGGTTAGCTGTGGCTGGTTCTGTTTCTCTGATCTTTCAGCATTCACCCCAATATCTGGCTCCTTGGTTTGTTTTTATTAATAAGACTATTTAAGATTCGTGGTACAGCAGGCAATTTTTGTATAGGTGAACCACTGTTCTGTTCAACTGACCTCCATCTCTCTCTCTCTCTCTCTCTCTCTCTCTCTCTCTCTCTCTCTCTCTCTCTCTCTCTCAAGCCTTTTAGTCTTCAGTAGCTGGAGAGAAGCTGGCACACCATCTGAAATAATGTGCCCCCATGTTCAGCTCACAGTAAAACTTCCCGTAGAGCATGGCTTCTGAAAACCTAGGGCACTAACCACACCCACTGCTCCCTGATGTGTTCAGGGCAGCAATGGTCAGCAACAGGCTGAGGAAGGCTATGCCCAGCACTGGCCTGGGGCACAATGGGTTGAAGGTGTAGAGGCCCAGCCACAGGAGCCCAGGACAGAGCTGGTAGGAGTGAGTTTGGGTAGGATGGGAGGGAAGGTCTGAAGGAGGAACAGTGATGAAGGCTTTAGGAAAAAAAACCATGGGTGAGCTGTATCTCAGAGAACAGCAGAACATGAGCCATCTTGCTGGCAGGGACATGGTGCCAAGCTGAGATGCAGAGTAAGGTACCACAGAGATGAAAGGGAAGGTGAGAATCTATACCCATGTAGTGGACCCTGGAATGGACTCTGGCACCCCAGCTGCCTGGCTAGTGCTAGCCACAGCAGCAGCATGCTAATGTAGATTTTTTTTTTAGGACAGATTTTTAGCAATAATTAGATCAAATCCCTCAAATCTGATATAAGTTCACTTACTGTGATTCAGAGAGGAGAATGCTGACTCTGCAAGAATCTCCCACAAAATGGCTGCCCCACAGTGTTGTGGCATCCCCTCCTGCCTCAGATTCATCATCTGCTCATGGACTAAGAAGATGAACCCATGCTCCAGCTGCCCTTTCTCTGCATATGCTGATGTCCTGTGGCTTGCCCAAGGGCAGCACCGTAGAGACACACCCAACCCTGTCTGCCATTTGGTTCCAAGTTCAGCCATTTTCTGAGGTGTATCTCCTCAGAATTGACTAAACCCCCAAATGGCAAATCCACAGATGGAATTCCTACACCAACTTCCTCTCCTGTGTCAGGGTTCACATGACAACCAGCACCCGCTACAACACAGAAACCTCCAGCCAACATGCATATCCATCTATCTACCACCCATAGCTGCCAGCATGTTCAGTAAAAAGAGTCAAACTCTCTCTTATAAATGTATGGAGAAGCTAGAGGAGGACAGAGTAAGATCACGAAGGGGATGTGAAAGCCTGTGGTCTACGGTGGCATTCTCTAGGTCATCCAGATCTGGACCAAAACAAAAGAAAGCACATGCTACAAAGGAGGGGAGAGGTCTATAGTGTCTCTAGTAGGCAAACTTAACTTTTCAGAGCTGTCCTCCCAAGAGTCTCAGGAGGACACCAGAGACATGGCTGTGGGATGTCATGTGACACCTTCTATGCCAGGAACCAACAGCAAATTATTTCACCTGAGTCTCAGTTCTACAATCTCGAAAATGGGTGTAAGTAAGACACATGTGGAGGACATTAGTGAGGAATAAGCAGATTGATGAGAGCCCTTTATGAGTGGTTAACTCACGGTGAATGCAGCTACTGATGAAGAAATCATCACACTCTTAACTTTATGTTATCAGATGAGCTTACAGTTCACTAAAGAAGATCTTCCTCATTTTAATTAAGATCGCACAACGGGACCCACACATTAAGTAAAGTACCATCAGCGATTTTTTTTTTTTCCTTACATGATCATTCTGTCTCAACGGGACTTTCAAACATCTAAGGAGTCCTGCCTCGGACGTTCAAGGTACAGAAAGCAAGATTTTCATCCACACGGCCGTGCCGGGGCCTTTTGAGGGGGTAGCCTGGGATTACAAAGGGCAGTGGAGCCAGAGGTGGGATGGGAAACAAGGTAAAGCAAGGACGGCCGTAAAGGAAGGCGCTCAAACACGTCTGCCACCTCATGACTGTTTCCTGACCAGCAATAACAGATGTGGAGACGCAGGGCAAGCCATTCCCAGGCCAAGTCTGGAATGTCCCATCGGACTTCCACGTTCATAGCAAACTACGAGACGGACAAACTGAGCCACAGAAGGGAACCACGATGGATTGAGCCTGGAACCTCCCAGCAGATGTTGGGAGCCTTGTTCTTGGGCTTGTGATAACTTGGAGACGTGGAACCTATAGGAGGTGGCTGGCCGACGGCAGTGGGTCCTGAGGTCTGGGCTGTTGAAGGTTAGCCCCTGGCATCGGTTCTGGGTACTCACCGCTGTTTGGTCTGCCACGCTGTCAACAGTGACCCCATCACATGGATGCCGTCGTGGAGAGAACTGCCCTGCCCTGCTTTCCCTCCAATCATGGAATGAATACCCTGAAATCTTGAGGCAGAAAAAAAAAATCTTCCCTCCTCTTAGCTGTTTCTCTTGGGTATTTAGTCACAGTGACGCCAAAGAAACCTACATAGAAGTTAAGTGTTGACTATTTTGAAAATGTTTGGCTCATATGGATAGGACAGAAAAACGAAATGGCCACATCAAAATTTGAATTCTGCTGCTACAAACCAAGGGCCTTCCAGAAGCTAAGAAAGTCCCGGAATGCAGGACATTGCCTGCTCACACCTGGTGGCTTCCCTGCCTTCTGAGTGCTTAAATAGTATGTTTCTGTGGCGAACGCCCCTGGCTTGGTCACAGTCATTAAGGTCAAGAGAAAGAGGACCTAGCATGGCAGATGAGGCCAGAAACACTGCTCTTGGGCTCTGCAGTCCCCTGAGACGCTGCCATCTCCTCATTAAGCCCGGCAGAAGCAGTCAACGTGTCTGTTCGTCTTCAAACTCCATCTCTACAGCCTGCTCTAGCCACAGAACGGCGGCGTGCTGACTGACCCCAGAGCATTCCATTTCACATGACAGCCTCCTCCCCACACCTCCCGTAGGCCAGAGGGCCAAGACCCTGGAAGAAAAACTTGCAGCAAAGTAAAACTCCTAGGTATGGGAAAAAGAAAAGTCAAGACAAGGAGGACCCATGCAGATCTCATCCTCACCACGGACACATCCCAGGGAAAGAAAGGAAAGGAAAAGAAAAACGGGGGGGCATTTGGTGGAAACTCATTAACAGTGCCAGCTCACCTTTTTAAAGGTGCCTGAGAGTCAATCAATCATTTCACAAGGAAAAATAAAGCTCTTGAGGTTCCCCCTCGTGTAAATTTGGCTTCTATAGAAACATTCACCAGAGTTTAGCTCTAAGTGTAAGCAATTGGATTCTTGGGGTTAGGATCGATTGATTCTCACACCCTATAACTATTTGCTTTTAGTTAATAGACAAAAAGAAATTGATTATGGAAAACTCAGGGCTGAAAAAAAAAAAAAAAACAAGATATCCTGATTAAAATTCATGCTGACTGCTCTCATCCGGCACTGGTGGGGAAGAAAGAAAAAAAAATTTTTTTTTGGTTGACTTTGTTAATGCTGAAGAAGAAAGCCTGAAGACATGAATTGCGTTCCTGTGGTCCTCAGAGGAAACCCTCAGTTCCTGAGACAGCATAATTATCTGCTTCTAGCCCATGACCTTTCTTGGCTGGTGACTGGTGTGTGGGAAGGAGAGGAGATCAGAGAGGCCCTGTGAGGGCTGCAGTTGTCAGGCGATGGTCTCCATCTCACCAGTTGCTACAGGAACTGGGTTATGTGCAGCACACGGGAGCGGCTTGGACCCTAGCTCCCTGCCCACTCCACAGATCCTGGGATCGTAGACACATCCTGCCTGCAGTGGCTGGTCCCGCAGAGGATACTGTCTTACATCATTCCCAAAGCACAAGACAGGCTACTGGGGAGAAAAAAACGCAGCCGCAATGGCGATGAGGAGGGGGTGACATTTCTTGAGGTGCATCCTTGGCACTGTTTTGATGAACTCTCATTTCTAGATGGCGAAGCTGCTTCTGTTAATAAACAGCAAGCGCCGATTAGACAGCTGTGTGTGTGACATCTAAATGGAACACTTGGCTGGCTCATGCGTGTCCCTGCTTCCCCATCTGTGTGTGCCATCCAGCCCGGGTGATCTCATAAACCACAGAGGATGCACACCCCCTTCACTTGCTCCTCTGTTGATGTTTCCTCCCTGTTTTTTTTTTTTTTTCTTTCCTTCTCCTACTCTCTCACAGCCTGGCTCCCTGACCTAAAATTCAGAGATCCATCAAACAGCAGCTCCCTGCTGGTGCCGTGAAAGCTCTTTACTGACGATGGGAAGTAAAGGGAATCATAGACTGTCGGGAAAGACATGGACCTGGGGGGCCGGGCAGGCAGACTAGAACTGGAACATAGGCCTTACCATTCCCAGTCCTGTGACGGGGGCAAGCCATTTTTGCTTTCTCGGCCCTGTCCTCTCATCTGACAACACTCAAATATGGCAATCCCGATATTTGTCCTTTATATAAACTTAGAGCCACACACTGTTTTAATGTGATGGAGGTGTAGCAGGAAACCAAAGTGGCAGAAGCCAGTAGCTTGTAGTTGGGATGGAGAATATGGATGAGTGGAAGAAGTAAATTTGTTATCACTCCGGAGACACGAATAAAAACAATGAAGGGCAGAGGACCAAGGACAGGGACATGGGAAGGAGGGGCCCAGCCACGTGCAGCCACTTGCCGTGTGGTTGTCGTGGTTGCCGGGAAAGCATCGAAGCTGGACCAGCAAGAGATAAAGGCAAGGGACAAGACCTTGCTAATGAGCTCTTCAGAGGAAACAAAGAAGTCTCTGCAGCTGGAGCTGAGAGAAAGAGGCGAGAACCTGGCAGCGGGACAAAGACATGCCTAAAGGAAGGACTGTTAGGTGCGTGTAGCCCCGGAGGCTGTCCTACATGTTCAGTTTTTATGAGAATGGAATAGAAAACGGTCCCAGTGTTTGGAACCAAGTGGTAGCCCGGTCATGAAGGATGCAGTGAATTAAAAGAAGGAAATGAAAAGGATGGGAGGGGTGAGGAGGAGGAATGATAGACAGCACCAAGAGTGTGTCTTCCTGGGAAAGGGATTTTACAATATGGTGTTTCAAACCTTTGCACAGTCTGCTCTTCCTTCTCATGAGACTTTGTGATTGACTTGTAAAATTCTGATGGGAAATTTTTGTCTTGTCGGAATGTTTAAACCATCAGAAATGAAGTTTATAACCAACGCATGTTGCTGTGCTACATGTTTTTGTGGGTGAGTTCTGCATGGATGGTTCAAGGACTTCAGATGATGCTATAATTCTTTGTATAGGTGCCAGCATAAGGGTGCTTTTAACTGCCATGTGTTCTACATGTGTATTCCACATAGACTTAGAGAGTATAAAAGAGAATTCTCCCAGAAGAAAACAGAAAGACCAAGGCAGGGATGAGGTTGGCTGGGCCCTTGACCACTTGACAACAAACTTGTTTATAGCTATCCTGTGATTGTATGGTTTTTTTCTTTTTTTTTTTTTCATTTATGGCTTTTCCCAAGTAGACAAATGTCAGGAGATACACAGATGGCACATGAACATTGCTCTATAAGGTTGTTGACTGACTTCTGGGGTAATTAGGAGGATTCAAGAGGAAGAAAGATAAGCTTGTAACTCCAGCATTGAGTTGTCTGTTGAGAGCTATATAGAACTGTGCCAGAGAGACCATAAATACCATACTATTCACCTGAATTTTCCCCTAAATCTATGTTTCTTTATGTCATACTTCCCTTTGAGAATGGCTCCTTTCTAGGACCTGAGCCAGGATTCTGGGAATTAGAGACTGTCCAGGACACTGGGGATCATGTGACACCATTCTTGCATTTCAAGCCCTCTCCCAGCTTCTGCACATTTGTTGTTGATGCTATCCTCCAGAAGGGCACTTACCCGCAGTCTAACTTCCTTCATTGTGTCAACCACTGATTGGTTGGGAGGAGATCAGCTCTCACCAGGTCTCTTCCCTGCTTGGAGCTTTTCGATTTTCTCTCTGGCTTTCAGGGTTTAGATTTACATGCTCCTTCAATTGGCTACGGAACATCCCATTCTTCTAGCCGAATGGTCCAGCCACATAGCGCTCTCAGCTCTCCTCCAGTGGAAAGGGATCGAGGATATCCTTTGTTAGTTCTCCCACCTAGCCTGGAAGAGTGTGGCTTCTTGAGTCAGTGGTGGCCCTGAGAGTGCAGGCCTGCCACTACCTGAGAACAGTAAAGGAAGCATCCCAGTGCTGACCCTGCCTGCTTTTCCCAACTTGTTTCCAGACCATAACCTAGTCCAACAGGGATGACAGGCGGGCCCTTTCCTGGAAGCTGTGGCTCTTTCCCAAGCAGTCCTCCTTTCTAATATAGCACAAAGGTCTAGTCATACCTGCTCTCTCCCTCTTCCTCACTCTGTATTAGCCTTGAGGTCTGACAGTTCTCCCTGTTCCCACTAGGTCTCTCATTTGTTTCCACATGTACTTCCTCTAATAAAACCCTCACACAGCTAATCTTCTTCGGGAATTTGCTTCTCAAAGGACCCAGTCACAGACCAGTACAATGACCTGCATGTGTTTATTACAGTAATGGTGTCTGCTACTTCTCTGGGTCCACAGCAGTGGTTCACTACCAAGTACGGAAATGCTTACTACATAGTTAATGCTCGATAAATACATGTTGAGATCAACAAACAAATGGTTCTTGATTGACTGAATGAATACACACATGAATGATTTATACAAGCTGGAGGGCAGAGAAAGAAATCAAAGCCTATCACAAACATGGCATGGGAAGGGTAAAAAAAAAAAGGGAAACACTAGCCAGCAAGACTAAGAAAGATTCCAAGTGGGGTCTGTTGAGATTTGCATTGAAAGTGTAATTATAAACACGTATTCAAAGTTTGGTAGTTTTGTTGTCTATTGCACTAATTGTATGATTATGGGCTTTTATGCACTAGAAGAAAGATGTGGTAAGGAATTTACAACCATACCTGAATGTGGGACAGATTTGAATTTGTAGAAGAGACTCAAAAAACAGAAACCAAAACAAGAACCACGCACCACCCACTCCCACTTTAAATGTCATTATAGTACAAACCAGGCTGTCAAGAGGAAGGGGTGTCCCAAAGAATGGGGTGATCTTACAGCCCACCCTGCATGGGCCATATTAGGTGCATGCTACATTTTAAGAAACACAATGTAACCCACGGTGCAATCTGCAGTTACAATTTTCCTACTTTCAAAGCAGGGGCTGTGATGTAATATTTACAATCTGGGAGTCAAAGCTGATGTCTTCTCTTAGCTGTGTGACTTTGGACAATGACCAGAGCTTTCCAGAACATTCATTTCCTACCCAAGAAGGAGAATATTAACTTCCTCATTGTGTGTGTATGTGTGGGCGGGGGACTGAGGAGCATATACACAGATATTAAACAAATGGTGTCTGGCACTTGATCAAGGTTCAGTCAACACTGCCTGAGTTGGTAGCCAGAGACAAAATGGTACTGGGTCATTTCCGATGTCTGGGATGAACTGACTGTCTGCAGAGGTCCTCACAATAACCCTCTTACTGCTGCTGACTTCATTTACTCTTTGTTGACATTCTCAACTCTGCTACAGCAGGGTCTGAGAAACTTCCCCAAGGTGCTGCCCACTCTCTGGTAATCCTGCCACTAATCAATCTGCTGTGGCTGCCTTACAGGAAATAGCCTGGCACTTCCTGGACCCCAGCAAATTAGATGAGGCTTCTTTTGCTAGTTGTGCCTACAACACTGGCAGCCTCACTCTCTCGATGTCCAAGAGAAAACTGCAGGTGATTCCTCTCTGACTTGTAGAGAAGTGCGGTGACTTTAAATACATGGCCTTCCATTTGTTCACACGCCTCTCTTCAAGAGGAGGGTCTATACTGCTTCCCATCTGCAAGACTTAAAGTCACTCTGACCAATAGAGAGCTGAAGTGGTGGTGTGTGATGGGGGAGATCTGGCCACAAAAGGAGCTATATCTGTCTTTTGTTCTTGTTCTTGGGCTTCATGTTCTGTAAGAAGTGGGCTGCTGTCATGGCAGAATGTTAATATAGCCCTAGATCACATCATGATACTCATCCTGATTCAGTAACAAGTGTCTACTGCTTTGAGTTGCTCACATTTGGGATAATTTGTTACATGGCCCTAGATAGCTAATTAAGACCATGCTTTAATATTCCAATGTTTTGGAGTTTTTAAGACATCTTGTGCTTTAAGGTGGCCTCTGGCATTCTTGAGCTGACAGCTTTAGGACTTGAAAGTGATTTGGAAATGAAAATAAAGTCGTGTCTGACTCTCCTTGGACACAGCAGTATTTGTACTGGCCACAGATGTTTCTAGCACCAAAATAATGGTGAGTGCATTCATATGGGATTCCATACCTAGGTCACCTTATCCTCATGAGTTCCACTGGAGAAGTAGAAAGGTCACTGCTGTCCTCGTCACAGCCCATAATAAGTGACTCACCTAATGTTTCATAGACAATGAGAGATGCGGCTGTCGGGGCAATTAACAGCTTCTGAACGTCACGATCTACATGATAACCTCTATGTTGTTGTCTGTACATGAATCCCTTCTGTGATGGCTAAAAGTATCAACTGGACAGCATCTAGGATCACCTAGGAGACATGTCTCAGGGCACGCCTGGGAGGACTTATCTAGATTAGATTAACTGAAGTGAACAGATCTGCCCTGACTATGGTTGGCACTGTTCCACAGGCTGGCATCCGGGATTAAATAGAAAGGAGCTAGCAAGCTGAGCGCTGGGCTTCATCGATACCTTTCTTGCATCATGACCAGGTGTCTCAGGTGCCTGCTGCCATCACTTGTCCACTAGCATGACTTGTGACCTCAAACTGTGAGCCAGGTACTTTACCATAGCAACCAGAAATGTAACTAACACAGAAAAGTGATACCAAGGGTGGGGTCATTGCCGTCATAAACCTGATCATGTGCTTGGTAAGCTCTGGGAACTGATGTGGCAGACATAAAGCAGAGCTTAATGTTCCATTCTGGGAGGATCTTGGGAGACTAGACTGTCAAGAGAAACATGGAAGGCAGGTCTTCCATGGAATGCAGGCCTTGATCCTATGGGCATAAGAGGAGGAAGGTTGTGGCATAAAACTGATGCGTTTTGCACGTGAAGTTGAGAAGGGGTGAAGAGATCATGGGAGCTGTGAACTTGACCGGCTCTACAATCACCAAGGAGAGAAGCTTCAGGGGATGCCTCTGAGGGATTAACTAGGTTACTTGAGGTGGAAAGATCCACCTTAACGATGGGTTGAGCCATTCCACATGGGCTAGGAGCCCAGATGGAACTCAAAAGGACGAGACGACAACTGGCATTCATCACTCTCTGTTTCCTGACAGCAGAAACAATGTGGCCAGCGGCTGCAAGCTCTGGCTTCTCCGCCATGGTGGACAGCACTCTTGAACTGTGAGCCAAAGTCATCCCTCCTCCCTTAAGTGGCTCTTATCAGGTGCTTTGTTATAGCGAACACTGTTAACTAATACAGAAAGCAACACAGGCTATCACTTTCACTACAATACATGCAAAAGGCAGGGGCGGAAAAGGCTTCACCTCTGCTTTCGACCAAAGCATCACCTTCAAGGTCACCACTGACATCTGCCTCTGCTTTTGGTAACAAGCAACCTATCAGTGTCTCCAAAATTCTACCAGGGCTCCTCTTTTGAGAACCAAGTGGACTGAAGAAGGCAACCTTCTGTACTGAGCCTCAGCCAGTGCTGGGACAGATAAACACTGTCTTCAGGGGCTTTCCTGAAATGTTGAGAATCATTAACACCATCACATCAGACACTCAGGCACAGCTGTTACTGTCTTCATGCCTCCCTTTGTCTGTTTGCTCGGGTTGTGCATCCTGTTTGTTTTCCTTTGGCCTCTTCTCAGATGGTTCTTAATCCAATCAGATCTCCTCTTCCATCTTCAGGATCCACAGTGGCGACAGCACCAAGAAGCAGTTAGGAGCTTTCTGTGATGAGCACTGTCCTTAGATCAAAAGGACAGTTCTGTGTCCTCAAATTGACAGGACCCTTCTCATCACACCATGTCACAGGTACTGACATCTGTTGGTTTTAAACGCGGCGCTTTCACTCTGTGAGGAAAGGTCACGAGGCAGGACAAAACCCAGTGTCAGAGCTTTATTGGGAGGAGGGGGAGGACAGAAGAGAGCGTGACCAGGCCTGTTGGAGAGACATGTGCGGAGAAGGGAGATAGGAGGGAGGAGGAGAGAGCAGAAGAGAGGGGAGGAGTCTGTGACCGGCTTTTTAAGGATTTCCCTGCACATGCGCATGTGGGCTTATGGAGCTACGCCACGCATGTGGCGAGTGTGTGACCACGCTGCGCACGGATGATGTAAGACATAAAGCCCCTTGCTTGGCTACTGAACTGCGCATGTGCAGTCATGCAGCTGGAGGAGTGGCACAATCCTAACAACATCCCCGTTTCACAGATGAAGATACTGATGAATAGAGGCTAATTTGTTTTCCCATGCCATATAGCTAAGGGGCTGATGCTGTGAAGTGGCACAACATCAACATCCATGTCTGCCATCAAAAGCTACACTGCATCTTCTGCAGCTCCTCCTTCCTTCACTGATGACATAAACCTGTGTGTGCATCCTCTGCCTCCCTCATCTCAGTGGGAAACACTCCTTGTGGGCTCTGGTCCTCTGGCCTTGCCTCTCCTCACCATGTCCCATTCATTTTTCCCCAGTCTGTCCCCACACGCCTGCTCTTCTGACTGTTCCACAAACTGCATTTGCTGAACCGTGGAGCGCACATCCATATTCTGAAGGTGCCACTGAGACCTCATCTCATCGGGTTTCTCTTGTGTCCTCGACACAGCCTATGATCCCCTCCTTCTTTTCAGTCTGTCCAGGATTCTGACAACACAGATGCAGGACTCCCACCCTCTTAACGTTCCTGTTCCGTCTCCTTCATTCCACACCTGAATTTTGTGATTTTTTTTTCTAGGATGTCATCCTTAATTGCTTCTCTTCCCACAGTGTATCTCTGTGACTCACCATCACCCATGCTAGCATTAATTACTGCTGCATATGCACTCTCAAAACCCACATTCCTACTTTCATCTGTATCCCTCTCCAATTCCTGTGCTTTCGTTGAAAAAAAAAAACCTCTTCCTTTATGATATACAGACTTCTCAAACTTTATCTTTCTTCTTTCATCAAGTAGTATCACTATCCTGGAGCTATACAGTTGTCCTGCAACGTGATTATGATTCACTCTTTCCTTTCTTCTATCCACAGTATTGTCAACGTCTTTAGATAATGCCTTTCCCTTCCTGCACCCAGGTCTACAACCCACCCAACTTGGAAGCAGGACATCCCTGCCTGGACTTGGCAGTACTCTGCTAATTATTTCTGTTTCTTGTCCTATAGAGAGGTGTATGTATTTGGGGGGCTGCAGGTTATGGAACCTGGATCCTTGAGCATGCTAGGCAAGTGCACTACAATTTAGCTACATCTATAGCCCAGACTTTTCCTTTTCTAAAAACCAACTTTCAGCCTCCTTCACTGGGATGACTTCCATGTTACCTCCTCACCTCTGGAGACATGGATGACACAGAGTGCTCACTACACTAACTCCCACCTCTTGCTCATAACTCAAGTCTATCGCTCTCTTCTGCCTGCAACCCATGCTGAGATTTTCTAGATTGCTTTAAATACTTGTAGCTACCTAAATGTGTCATTCAGAACATCCAGAGTTACTTTCAATAAATAGGAATCAGCTTTAACTGATGGTATAGATCCTCAAAAACTCAAACACCACCTCTTAGGTAAAGCTTCCTACAGAGCAGACTGGCACCCCATGCTGTGTCCTGAAGCTTCTCCAATATGACATTGCCCACGTGGTTTTTGCATTGTCCATTTCTGACTGCAGGTAATACTGGTGCACAGTATATGTCTTGGATGCCAGCCCCTTCTAAGTACTAGAGTGAGAACAGAGAATAAGACCCATGGAATCTTGGCACCTATGGAAATTTTGCTCTATTTCCTAAAGGAGATATGATAGAGACAGAAAACAGACAGACAGGCAGGGACATATCTTAGGTTGCAAGGATTGCTATGAGCTACCAGGAAAATATTGGTGTTACTTCCAAGTAGGGTGAGAAGGCTTCAGAAGATTTATGTGGGGCAGCCTATGACCTGGGTCATGTTTAAATGCTTGCTCCAGTTGCTAGATAGGAAACAGCACATAAACAAGGAGATGGGGCATGAAAACCAGCCAGAGAGGTGTTAGGAGAACAGAAGGGAAAAAACTACAGGCTGAGACAGAGGAGCCTGGAGTGGAGATAGAGAAGATGGGCCAGAGCTGAAGTTTGTGGAGGTATCACAAGAATTGTTCACAAGAGGATGTGTAAATGCAAGAAAGGAAGCAATGTTAACAACCAGACTTCTGTGTTGAGCTGCTGGATGGATGGTAGTGCTGTCTAGAGACAGGAGTTGGAGGAAGAGGTATACAGTCTGGCTAGGGGAAAATCAATATTCTCTTTTAACCATGTGTGAGGCTTGTGGAATAACAACACTGAGTATCTGGACTTCAGGTCAGGATTTGAGATAAAGATTTGCAGGTGTATGTATACATATGTACACACACACACACACACACACACAGAGAGAGAGAGAGAGAGAGAGAGAGAGAGAGAGAGAGAGAGAGAGAGAGAGAGAGAGAGAGAGAGAGATCTGGATTAAATGTTTTTTAAAGAATATAATAACAACAAAAGAACAGGCAACCAAGAAAGGGGCTCTATGATTCCTTTATGTCCACTGAAGCAACCCTCTTTCTGCAGACAATCATGGCAGAAGGGTTACTGAGCCTGGGCACACTTGAAGTCAGCTGTTACTTTAGCACATTCTTATTCTTGGAAGTCTGTCATGTTCTCTAGCTAACACCAGTCCTCATGCAGCCAAAGCAGAGGACTCCTAGCCACTGGCACCAAGCTAGCCCTTCCCCTTTCAGTCTCCAGTCCCACACATTCACCAAGTGTCTAAGCAATTTTCTTTATCTTTTTTTTAATGTTCTTTCATAATCCTGTCAAATTTTAAATATACATATTGAGAGTAAAATAGACAATTTCACACAGGACAAATGGGGTATTTTGTCATAACTCCTTATCCTGAACAGTTTATATAAATACTCCTACTTCCAGTCATAGGCTAGCTTCCAGGAAAGCCCTGCCATGCTTCCCTGCGTCTCAGCAACAGCAGAGAAGAGTTTCTTTCTTTACTCATCAGAACTGGTTTTCTTTTGCTGGAGAAAACACATCATTTTATTTATGAAAATATAATCTTGATCTCTTCAGGTCATATTTTAATTCCTTAGCATCCTGGGTACAATTCACTCTCGGTGCATATCAATTAGCTTCACATGCAATGCTCAGATGTGCTTGCTGAAGGCATATGGCTCAGTTCAGCTCATCTTTTCCCCCATCACCTCTGTGCATATTAAAGTAAGTAGCTGGGACTGCAGGTATGCTCACACTTCACTGTTTCAGAAGAGGGGCAAGAAGATCTGTGCTTCTATCTTTGCTGGGGCGTGTAACCATTCTGTCTTATCTTGTTACCTAGCACTATTGTTATATTCATACAGTGAGACTCGGCCATGTTTCTGTAATTCTCTTCCTTTAAATTTGTGAACCTGTCTGTCCTCAGGCCAGCACTTGTGGCTCAAACACACAAACACCACATGCCCCTGAGGCCACATCGCTGAGGCTGAAGCTGCTAAGAGCTGATGTCAGGTTCAGCTTCTACTCAGGGGCTCTGGTTTATCCTTACTCCTCCTGACTCTAAATTTCAATTGCCTTGGATGAAAGACATCCTCAACCAGCAACTATAATTGCTTAAGGTCTAATCCCTAGTGTATATAAGAGAGAGAGAGAGAGAGAGAGAGAGAGAGAGAGAGAGAGAGAGAGAGAGAGATGGACTGACTAACAGGCACCTCCTACTTGGCTTTTCTTCTGATTGGATGCTCACAGATAAAATATTCCCTTCTCTCTGTCTCTGTCTCCCTTCCTTCCTCCCTTCTCCTGTCCCCTCCCCTTCCTCTCTGTCATCCCTCTCTCTCCTTTCCTTCTCTACTGTAGAATACACACCGACTCTTTTTCCAACAGAGCACTCCATCATGCCATCTTTAAGCTCTGGTCAGTATCTGCATAGCAGGTTTCTTTTCTAACTACTATAGAATGTCTAAACTTGACATATGGTATAACTGACTCCCATGCTGGCCAGTCTCCATCAGTATTCCTCCTACATCTCAGACTAGGCAGGCAGGCCCTGTGAGTCTCCTCTTGGTCACCTTACCAGTCATGATTCTCAGTGGTTCCTCAAAATGGAGAGATTGGCATGGGCCAGGGAAGAAATGCACTGGGTAGCACTACACTATGTTCACCTCCAGAAGAAAGAGTTCTACTTCTATGAAACCCACACACCACTGTTTTATAGAGTGTGCTCCCACACAGACTCTGCCTGTGCATGACATCCTGTACATCAGCTCTGCCTCCTCACTGGCCTTATCACTATCTGTGGGGCACAAACGGTATCACCGCTAAGCATCACTTCGCCTCCTTCTCCATCTAAGCTGTTGTGATCATCACAACATGACCCATATAGTCTCAAATGTCACACTGCTTCCCTGGCCAAAATGGATGGTCTCCCTTAATGGACAGTGTTCTTCCCACTTGACTCTTTGGGGTTTTTATTTCTCTCTTGTGCACCTTCCAGAAATGGTCTTTAGTCTTTGATTTCTGAAGCCTTAATATGTTTTCTTACTTAGAAGAGAACCTCAAAATAGTCACTGCACTCACTCCTTTCTTTGTCACCCTGTGTGTGTAGGTCCAGGTGCTGGTGAACAAGCATGTGTATCCCTCAGGTCTTTACTTTATACTCTCCCTATGTCATTTCATCTGCTCCCTTGGCATCCACCTCAGCAGCTTCTAGGACATGGTGACTTCCAAATCTGCATTGCTGCCACCCATTTCCTCTGAAGTCCAAACCAAGAACCCAAACTTCCCCAACATCTCCTCTGCATATTCCTAGACTTCTTAAGTGCACTCTTCCCGAACCCAATTCCTACTTGGTTCCTTGTTGTAGAATATTATTTCAATGTGTGTTACTTTTGTTTATGTTGCAATTGTTTCACTCTGTGAAGCTGTGTTATTGTGCCTGTCTAAAACACCTGATTGGTCTAATAAAGAACTGAATGGCCAATAGCAAGGCAGGAGAAAGGATAGGTATGGTTGGCAGGCAGAGAGAATATATAGAAGGAGAAATCTGGAAAGAGAGGGAGATCTAGTAATGAGAGAAGGAGGACATCAGGGGCCAGTCACCCAGCTACACAACCAGCAATGGAGTAAGAAAGAAAGGTATACAAAAGTAGACAAAGGTAAAAGCCCAGGGCATAAAGACAGATGAGGCTAATTTAAAGTTAAGAAAAGCTGGTTAGCAACAAGCCAAGCTAAGGCCGAGCATTTATAATTAAGAATAAGCCTCTGTGTGTGATTTATTTGGGAGCTGGGTGGTGGGCCCCCCAAAAAAGAGTAAAAAAAAATCCAACAACAGTTTCTAGCTTAGGTTAATCTTATCTCAGCATCTTTCTCACTATCCCCACCTGTACTTCCTCCCTTCTCATAATACCTCAGTTCTTATATAAATTACTTTTGTATATCAGCAACTAAAGGCTCTTCAGCTGTTATATCTATTAATTTGTTCTCCTCAGTTAGCTATAAGGTTTCTTTTATTGAAGACAAGAATCACTCTTTAATGGTGCTATATTCTTGCAAAAATATATATATATATATATATATATATATATATATATATATATATATATATATATATATATGGACCTAGAATAAATGAGCACACTTGAGTTAATTCATTATCAAGCATTGAGTCTCTAGCAGAGGAGTAACACACTGGGAAACCTTATACATGCTGTCCAAATCCAGAGACAATGGGACAACTTACCTTTGAGTACTATCAGTAAGACAATGCATAGGTGTAGAGTCCAGTCCCAACTGATACATCTACAATACTACTCCTGCTGCTGAGGGAGCATTGCATAAGGAGGGGGAAGGATTCTACACTTGATCTTAGCCAAAAGGCCGAGAAGCGATTAGAGGGGGAAGGATTCTAAGAGCCAGAGGATCAGGGAGTTTGCTGTGACTTTGACTTCTAGCAATTTCAGAAACTACACCCATAAATTCTCACATGACTGCATATATGTGCATGTGTGTATACATATATATGTATATATGTATGCAACAACAATAAAAAGGAAGCCATGAATTTGACAGAAAGCAAGGAGGGGTATACAAGAAGGTTTGGAGGAAAGAAATGGAGGGAGGGGTGATATAACTACATTGTAATCTCAAAAAGAAAGAAATAGTAGAAAAATAGAATAACATAAAATAAAAAGGAAATAGTCTAAATTGGACTTTTGAATCTGAGTCGGAACTATGGCTCAGGATCCTATTCCTCATGCATGATTCTGCATGAGGTGACTTATTTCTGTCTCCTCTAATTCTCTTTTTAGAGCAGTCCATTTGAGGACAGAGAGTAAGGACATGATTTATTATACTATGTTGGCTCTTTCTTTATAGGAGCTGTTCCATGACACTGAGAAGTAGTCTAGAATCCAGGGCATTGGAGTGTAAAGGAGTCTGGGAAGTAGGAGAAGATTTCTTGCTCTGGCTTCAATATTCAAGTGCCCTAACGGGTAGCCATCTACCTTCAACTATGTGGCCCATGCACAGGTCCTTTCCACTTGTTTTTCTCAGGTATACTAAAACTCAGAAGCCACACCCCAACCATCTACAGTTCTCAGACAGATATGATAACAAAACTAGTTCATCTTAGGTTTATGTTGCTGTGTTAAAAAAAAAAAAAGAAGAAAGAAAATGATCAAAAGTAACTTGGGAGAAAAGGGTGTATTTTAGCTTACAGTTCCACATCTTAGTCCTAATGGACTTAGTCCACTAACCTGAAGGAAGTCAGTGCAGAAATGGCAGGAACCTGGAGGCAGGAGCTGATGCAGAGGCCATGGAGGAAGACTGCTTACTAATTTGCTACACATGGCTTGCTCAGTCCACTTTTTTATACAACTCAGGATGACAGCCAAGATATGGCACTATGGTGGTTTGAAAGAAAATGTCCCCCAAAGGGAGTGGCACTATAAGAGATATGGCCTTGTTGAAGTAGGTGTTGACTTGTTGGAGGAAGTGTATTACTGTGCATTGGGCTTTGAGGTCGCATATATGTTTAAGCCATGTCCAGTGTGACACACCACTTCCTGTTACCTGTGAGTCAAGATATAGGAATCTCAGCTACTTCTCCAGCACCACATCTGCCTGCTTGGGACCACATCCCACAATGATGATAATGAATAAACCTCAGAAAATATAAGCTACCCCAATCAAATGTTTTTTCCTTTATAAGAGTTGCCATGGTCATGGTGTCTCTTCCCAGAAATAGAAACCTTAGCTAAAGCAGAAGTTGGTACCAGGAACTGGGGTATTGTTGTGATAGGCCTGACCATACTTTTGCTTGAAGGAATATGGGCCCTTGGGACTTCAGATTAGAAAAAGCAGTGGAACACTTTAAGTGCTGCTTAATGGGCCATCCTAAAAGGAATATGGAGCACAGTGGTGCTGAGTGTGATTTGAGTTGTGGGTGCCTGGCTCAAGAGAATATTAATATGTTGCCTAAAGATCATTCTTCTGATATTTTGGTGAAGAATGTGGCTGCCTTTTGCCCTTATCTGAAGAGTCTGCCTGAGGCTAAAGTGAAGAGTTTTGGGTTAATTCCACTGGCAGAGGAAATCTCAAAACAGCCTACTTTAGACTCTGCTGTATGGTTATCAACAATAACTCTAATGAAGATATATAATGAAAAGGAGCAAACTGCATAAGGAGACAAACAGATTAAGGAAGTGGTGACTTCAGGACAAGATACCATCCAGCTAAGTTTCCAACTTGTGAAAAGAAATTAAAGAAAAGCTTAGAGCCAGGTGTGGTAGTATGTATCTTTAATCCTAGCACTCCAGAGGTAGAGGCGGGTGGATCTCTGAGTTTGAGGTCAGTCTGGTCTATAGAGAAAGTTCTAGAACAGCCAAGTTTAGGCAAGAAGGAAAGCATGGAAAACAGAAAGCTGGTGAAGATATAACTGAACAAGAAGGCCATGTTCCAAATCTAGCAAGCAGCAGAACTTGGCAGATTTGGCCATGTAGTTCTAGAGTTAAGGATAGGAGAAAGGGGCTATGGAATTTGCCTCTGCTACTAAGGAAAGTCACTGAGGCCAGAAATGTGGCAGGGGTGTCCCTGCATGGAGGTCTAGAGAGTCCATTGCATGAAGCTGTGAAGTGGAAGCCTGGATTGCCTTGGAGACCCCAAGATGTGAGGAAATGCTAGAGCCACGGGATACCTGCCTAGGAAAGCTGATAATAGGAAGTGAAACCAGCCCAAGAGAAAGAAGTGTGCTTCAGTTAACAAAGCTAAAAGGAGTTGGAGATCTGAAGAGCACTTTAACATCCAGCATAGGGATGTAGAGTTTTGAGTTTGCTCAGATGGTTATTAGTCTTGCTTTGGTCCAGTATTTCTTCACTATGCTCCCTTCCCTGTGTTTCAGAATGGTAATGTATATCCTGTGCCATTATATTTTGGAAGTATGTAATCTGCTTTATTACTTTAATTTTATAGGGGATTACAGTTAAGAGATTGCATGAATCTCAGAAGGGACTTGGAATTTTAGATAAGTAAGTTTGAGACTGTTAAAGACTATGGGGACTTTTGAAGTTAGACTGAATGCATTTTTTGCATTATGATATGGTTACAAGCCTATGGGGGCCAGGGAGTAGAATGTGGTAGTTTGAAAGAAAATGTCTTCCAAAGGGAGTGGAACAGTTAGGAGATGTGGCCTTGTTAAAGTAGGAGTGGCCTCACTGGAGGAAGTGTGTCACTGTTGGGGGTGGGGTTTGAGATCTCATATATATACAAGCCATACCCAGTGTGACAGACCACTTCCTTTTGCCTGTGAGTCAAGATATAGGACTCTCAGCTCCTTCTCTAGCACCATGTCTGCCTGCACATTGCCATGTTCTGTCATGATGGTAATGGACTAAACTTCATAAAATTTAGGCCAGCCCAGTTAAATGTTTTTGCTTTATAAGAGTTGCTATAGTCATGATGTCTCTTCACAGCAATGGAAACCTAATGAAGACAGGTACAACATAACCCACAGCGAGCTGGACCCTCTTACAAGTCCATCATTCGGCAAGAAAATGCCCCATAGACCTTACATTTTCTCAGTTGACATTCTTCTTCCCTGATGATTCTAGCCTGTATCAAAGCAAGAGGCCACAGAGAGCACACAGAAGCACTGGACTTCTCCCAGCCCCAGTCTCTAGGAGGCCTGAGTTTCAGTTGTTTCTGTTTCGGTCTCAGTTTCTGTTTCGGTCTCAGTTTCTGTTTCAGTTGCTGGTAAAGCAGGCGAGGGAGATACTACATATCAGGCTTGACTCAGCACTTGCAGCCCCAGTCAATCAGAAATGCATTAGTGTGGCTTCTGCGTGCTTGGCCAGTCATGTTTAGGATGATGTCATCCCCTTCTGGCTGTCTACAAAAAGAACTTGTGAGCTTTTCTGGTCATCGCCATTTTGTTGTGTGGCTGACCCCTGCATGCAGGAATTCTTCTCTTGAGAAATAAATGCTCTTGCCTTTGTTTATGTGAGTGGTGGTCTTTGGCAGGGTGATTTGGAAACCCAACAAAAGTCGTCAAAAAAAAACAACACTATCACACACCACTTCTCTTTTCCTTCTCTGAAACTGCCACATGGGTGGGCCATGAGTTCAGTTAATCTACTAACTTCTTGAAATTTTTATGAACATCAAACTTGAAAAAGTCTAACACACACAACTATGATGATAAGAGGGTCTAGAAATACATGTGCATAGAAGATAACATCTGAGCTGCGTGCTCCTCACTGCTCTGCAGACTCAGAGTTTACTGAAGCAGGTGCTGTAGCTTATAACTTGCCTAGCCTGAACATGGGAAAGTCAAGCCAGTCCCAGCCATCTCAGCCTCCTCTTTCCTACATCTCTACAAAATTCAATGATAGTTTTTAAATTTGTCTTGGCCCCTCCCATCTTCACCACTTACGGCCTTCTGGTATTTGGCATTTGCACACCTCACAGTGCAATTATCCCTGGCTGAGATTTCTATGGCAAAGCAGACAAAAGCACATTTTTCCCTCTGTGGATATAATTTTGACAATTACCCAGCAGGTATATATAGGGACGAGGCTATCACTTTGAAAGAAGAAAGCAATCCTCTGAAATTGCATCAAAGCCAAACTGGGAGCTACAGTGCGTAAAATCCACCAGTAATAATGTCAAAATCACAATACCATTCTGGACTGCTATCCATGATATTCATTGACTTTAGTAATCAAATAGACTGTTGACCTCCACCTTAATTAAACAGTTAAAGAAAAGAAGACTGTTGATTATAGAACATCTATGATGGGCACAGGATGCGATATTTTAATGAAAAGATCAAGAATAATTGTACTTCAAGGTTAGAAAAAAAACACCCACTCCAGGAGCAAAGGCTCCAATTCAGAATCATAAAATAGCTCTTGTTAGAATGTCTGATGCCCAGTCTTATGCTTTCATCTGTATACCTCCTTACATGATCATTTACTGGCTCCTTAAGTGACATGAGATAAAGTGTTATTAGCATAAAGAAGAACGAATAATTAAAGTGATTTTCAACAGAAATTCGACAGATAAATGTCTCTAATCATCATTCTTTGATCACAAATGTCACCTATCCTTAATGGAATCGCTCAGGCAGGTTTCTTACCAATGAAGTATCCTATCAGGTGTTACAATTTAAGTCCTCATGCATAATCAATGAGAGGTTTTCAAAGACTATCCAGAAAATAGGAATTTACGAGTGAAAGAGGTAATGTCTTTCGGAGAAGGCTTTGAAGTCAGACATCAGTGATTTCCTAGGAACAACCACAGCACTGTCTTGGTGCCAACAGCTAATACCCCTTTCTACCCAGAGCCTGCTTCCCAACCCCTTCTCATCTTTGACAGGTTCCAAGAGCTCCATCATCTAGTATCTATCTCTGTATGGATAATGTCATATTTTCGTACACAGTAGGTACATAACGACTCTTAGTCAGTTCAGGGACTTTTCCATGGCAATGACTCAGACAGTTCAGCAACCAATTGCTATCCCAGCAAGGCCACCAGCACACTCAGCTGCGGTTCTAAGGTTCCCAAGCACTGGAAGGTTTCCTTTTGGCTTTGTAACACTTGAGTGTTTGGAAATTTAAACAGTGGCCCCAATGCAGAGCCCTAGAGCAGGGAACATGGCTTACTGACCTGTTATTCTTTGAGGTGATTTAGAATGCAGTGTGTAGTAGGTCATTTAATGCACAGAGTACACCCAACCAATGAATGTTTTGGGGTTCTTTACATAGATGCTGTCTCACTGACAATCGCAAGATCGCTCACCCACAGGAACAAGCCTCTTAATTCACTGTGGAAATAGTACTTTGTGCCCATAAGGATGACCAGTTAGCTCCTCATTACTGGATTAAATATTGGCTATGGTATCTGCTTTCCCCACATGTGCGTATGAGGGAAAGTGGAAACAAAACTTGAGAAACTTGTGTTGATGTTTTTCTATGGCTGGTGGATGACTTTACCTACTTCCTGTTGCCTTAGAGGGGACTCTAGTCACTGAGCTGGCTTTCTTCCTTAGACCACACTCTCTCTCAGCTCCCTTCCAGAGAAGCTCATCTCTACTCCCTGGATTCCTATATGGCATGGGATACTAGTTCCAAGATTAAGAAATAGAAAGTTGTGTGATTGCTTTTGAAATCTGTTGTAGAAGCTTCTGGAAAATCTCAAACTCCCCTACCCATCTTCCTGGAATAGAAGCTATGCTGACCAAAAACTAGATTTTAAATGAGAACCATCTCTACAGAGGCTTAAAGTGTCCGTTCTGACATAGAGACACAAAGACAACTGGGTCCTAATTTAGTAAGGCGTCTGATTATAAAAATCTGAGCCCTCCACTGGGCTTATCTCTTTTAACTATGGCAAGAAATTTCGAAAATTGGATCTATTATTTGAACTTTATCCATTATCAAGGAAATTAAATCCGAGTTTTTAAAGTTATCTATTTAAGGCATTCCTAAGATCTTCCTGTTAGGACAGAAATAAGTACAATGGTGACAGTTTTAGAAATAAAAGAGTAAAGTCACATGCCATCGCGCTGGGCAGCTTTTGAAGAAAGGGCTCTTACACGAGGAGGGCGAAAGACAGGAGCTCTCAAAGAATACAATAGCACCAGAGGCTGTGGAGACAACGCTGAACTAATTGTGTCCTGGGGCTTGAAAAAGGACCAGCATTTCTGCAAGCTAACATTATAGATTCTGATTTTGATTTGACTACTCAGCATGAAGTGGACTGAGATTTTTCTGTAACTCAGAAAGCTGTAGAAAAAAAAATCCACGTTTTCTCCTTCCTATTAAAGACAACTGAGGGTCAGATAGGTATACAGCGACACTTAATAAATTGATACTGACCGAAGGTCTGATTCTAACTCCATCTGACTTTCCTGATCATAACATAGAATGGACTAGATTAGCTGCAAGAAGAAGAAACCCTTCACAATGCCTATTACTAAGCTAAATGAATGGCCGCAGCTAATATCGGACACAGCTCCCTCATTCAGGAAATCTGGTTTGGTTTTGTTGTTTTAACAACAAACAAACATAAAAAAAACCAAACCTCTTCCAATTCTGGACAAGACACATTTCCAAACATAACCAGTCAGTAATGGGAATTTTGCCTTAAAAATCCCCAAATAGAGTGAAGATATATTTTAATGGTGAAATAAAGATTGAAAATGGGAGGAATGAGCTATATAGAATTAGAAAGGTAAAGGAACACCACCAAGGGTCTCTCAGACTAATGAAAGAATGCTATTCAGCAAAGAACATGTTCAACTCTATTTTCTTTAGTTTCAAGGCTATAATCCACAGAGTCTGCAGGATAATGTGTAAACTGAGGATGACTGACTAGATGAAACTGAAAAAATATTCAAGAATGTATCTTTAATTTTATTTCTTATCTTTGTGTACGTGTATGTCCATGCCACAGCACCTGGGTAGAAGTCAGAGACAACTTTGTGAATTTGGTTCTTTTCTATCACCTTTGGATGGAGTCTAGGGATCACACCCAGGTCAGGCTTGTGTTGCCAGCCCTTACACACTGAACCATCTCACAGGCCTGTGAGACCGATCATCAAATTGTTAGTGAGGTAGAAAGTGAACCAAGGAAGAATTCAGGTAGCGAAGACCACAGTGAGAGCATTACAACCCCCCCCCCCCCCGTGGCATTTTGGAGGATCACCTTCAGGTCATCACGTATTGTAGGCAAGCACTCTGGCATGGGGCCTCACCACTGGCCACAGGAAACATTCTTTATGAATGGTGCAGTATAAAATTCCAAATTGGAAACTGTTGTATAAAATGAAGTCCGAGACCACAAGAAGTTCAGAATGGGCCACTTTGGTGGTGGGCTCAGGTCAGTCCTGCTGTCCTACTGCCTAGTAAAGTCAGTTGATATATTTCACTGTGAGTGGGCTGGATCTACTTTATGAGGACCCAGAGCCCTCCCCTTGAGGACAACCCATATGTGGAAGGACTGGAGACTGTAGGAGCCACAAATCTGTATACCTCAGACCAACTGAGGACTCATCCACCCATTCCTCAAGGCTCATTTGAATAAAGTTTAGATTACAGTATTAATAATTAATTCTTTCTTGAGGGAAAAATATTCCATGACAATTACCGTCATAATATTTATTATTGTTGGTTGTGATCTTAATCCTTACCATAGTCAAGATGAGTGTGTGTGTGTGTGTGTGTGTGTGTGTGTGTGTGTGTTTTAAAGCAGGGATAGGCCTTAGGCACTACTCAAATTCACTATGTAGCTGAGGCTAATGACTTTGAGCTCCCGATCTTCCCTCCAGCCTCATCCTTCAGGTTAGTATTGATAAACATTGCTTTCCACAGATGTGCAAACTAAACCCGAGGGAGGTGCTCAGGCACACACGCAGACACACACAGTTGGTGGATGGCAGAGTCAGGGCCGCCGGAACTGCTCTCACTCCCACACTTCTGCATGGTGTCATTCCATTACAACCTCAGCTAATAGTTCCAACCCAGGCAGCCATTCTTGCACTGTGCATGCCTTGTGCTTGTGTGATCTTATGCTCACTTCTATTATGACTTGGGTTCTTGTTGACCTCCTTAGCTTGATGATAGACAAGGTAGGTATGAGGCACAGACATCTTCATGGCCTTGTGGTCTCCTCGGCACCAATTCTACTCTCTAATCTACTTGGTCTGTGCTCAGTAGGCTTTGGTTATTGTGGTGATATTTTATCTGTGTCCCCCAACAAAGCTTATCTGGAGATCAGAGGAAAAAGCCAGTCACTATATTAAACACAGAAGTCAGGCAATGGTAGCACACACCTTTAATCCTAGCATTTAGGAGACAGAGATTCATCTGGATCTCTGTGAGTTCAAGGCCACACTGGGAACAGAGCCAGGCATGGTGGCACATGCTTTTAATTCCCAGCACTAGTTAACCATAGAGGTCTGGAGGTCTGTGCAGACAGACAGGAAGTGATAGAGCTGGGCAGAAAGAGGAAGTGATGTAGCTGGGTGGAGAAGGAAGTGAGATGTCAGGGACAGGAAGGATATAAGGCATGGGTATACAGGAAGTATCTCTCTTTTAGCTGAGGATTTCCTAGTAGTAAGAAGGTGGCTGGCTTCTTTTTGGTTCTCTGATCTCTCAGATTTCACCCCAATATCTGGCTCTGTTTTTTTAATTAATTAGACCATTTAGCAATTTGTCTTACAGATTATGGGACAGAATTGATACCATCACCCTATCCACACCATGAAAATGTCAGTCCAAAGGGACAAAATGCTGTCTCTTCCCTATCCCAAAGGCAGAAAAAAATGGGATTCATCCCTTCAACTGGGGACATAGCTCTACCCTGATCATCTCTTCTCTTTATCCCCAGTGGAATCTGACTGGTAGAATAGTATCTTTTATTGACTTACTTAACTTTACAGATGGTAATGTTTCATGATAAACGATAAAAGAATGGACAAAACCTAGCCAAACTCAATTCCCTAAAAAAGTTTTGTAAATGCCAATTGCAGCTAATCATCTACAAGCACACACATTCTATTTCTTTTCAAAATTGCTATTTATCTTAATCACACAGACTTTTAGAGTGTAGGAGATATTTTGATACCTGTGTACTGGTCACACTGGGGTAGTTAAATTTTCAATGTCTTTAAACACTAAAAATTGATTAATATAATAATCATATATATTTATAGAAAATAGATCAGAGTGGGATATAATATTTTTTAGAATGCATAGAATACATGAGAATCTAGTAGCTTAATGTTTAAGCAAGCAGTTAGAGTCTCCTTAAGAGCACTCCTGAGTTGATCTTACTCAACCTATTTTCCTGAGTAGCCAGAAGAGTCTGGTTGCAATATCATGATGTAGAATGGAGATATAATGAGCTCCATCCTTTATTTTCAACCTGACCACGAACTCTACCCCTCTGTCCTCAGTTAAAACCAACAGGAAGTCCCCACCTCATATTCTGATAGTCAACTGGATTCAGGGAGGGGTTTGATCAGCTCCTGGACTATCCAGCAGTACAGAAATAAACACTAAAAAGAAATATTTTTATAGCCATTTTCCTGCTAGATTAAAAAAATAAAAGTTAAATAACGAAACCTTCAAGTCATACAAGTGAAGAGTATTGGAGCTGATGGGAAGTTTGGCGTGTATGCTACAGCACAGCACGTTTTCAGGAGAGAAAGGGATGCTCAACAGTGGCATGCTTTGTTCAAAACCACCCAGGCAAAGAAGGAGCTACCAATACATGCAGCAGTGTGAATGACTGTCAAAAGCATTAGGTTGGGCAAAATAAGCCAGGCAGAAAAGAACACACACTGTACCATTCCATTAAATTCCAGAACAACAAACTAAGCAATGATGGTTGGGCTATGGTTGAAGATATTGGTGGGGAAAAAGCCACTGGTGATTCTGAATGTGTTTTGGCCCTTGACTGAGCTGATGGTCCCAGCATATCCAGGCATATCAAACCCATCAAACTGTGCACATAAAATCTATTTTTTTATTTCTGTTAATTTGTGTCTTCATCGGCTTGCTTAATAATAATATTTAAATTTGTTCAAGAACACATAATAAGTGAGAAGAAAATCTGGCACTAGGTCTCAGGCCAATCAAGAAAAGTCTATCTGGCTCTGAAAACAAGCCTGGTTCTTTTTACTTGTGTTGGGAATCCACTTCTCTGAACCAAGTCTTAGAGTGAGTGGCCCTTCACCCTGGTAACTGACACTGAATGCCTATATGAGGCCGTATCTCAAAGAACCTAAGATTTGGTGGGTCCCAGAAGTTAATCTAAAACATTACATCATCACTCAGAGCCACCTGAAGGCAGCCATGATTCATCCTGATGTCAAGGAAGACAAAATGATGAGTATAAGTCCCACAAGGAAGGAAGGAGGAAAGAGATGAATGGGCTGAAGACCACCAGGTGTCATTTGTAATTCTAGAAGCTACTCACAAAGATGAACATACACCCCATATGGTTTTCTTCAAGCCTACAGAAGACCTCAGCACACAGTAGTTATAATATAGACTTAGTATATATAGTAAATATACAACGAAAATATATATTAAAATCATGCAAATGTAACAGGAAATTGGCTGCCAAAGTTTACCCTGTATCAGAGAACTTCTTGAATAAAGCAAGGTACTAAAGTCCTCATCTCCTTCAACAGTGGAATCCTTGGTTAAGAATGGTAAACTACACTGAAAAGTCCATAGTGAGTATTTATATTTCAGTTTTCAAAGAAGGATATGTTGGTTGCTTGCGGTTTTTCCAAAGGGAACCAATTCTTAGGTTTCTAAGCTGCTTTCGTTTTCATTAAGTATAAAAAATTCTTTATGGTTGGCATTACCTTCAAAAATATTTTTACTTACTGTCATGTGCTTCTTAAACAACTCACTGCTACTCTTAATTCTAACGTGCTTAAAGAAAATATATTCCATGCTTGAAAATTAGTCTGAACAAGCATTTAAGCACTTGAGAAATAGATAGATATAACAGAAATGAGTAGCATAAACCTTTGTCCTGAGAATTCATACTAGTTATGGGAAACTAGAGAAAGAACAATGGATATCACCACTGAAGACATCTTCAAAGAACAAATGAATTCAGAAACTACGCATTTTGGGTTGGGGTGATACCTGCACCTCATTTTTAATCAACTGAAGTATCAAAGTAATGACAACTTTTATGTCCTTTACTTCTAGGTAATATAATGTTCTGAGGCCTAGAGTGTTCCCTGAGCTCAAATTTAAGTACATTAAGGGGGAATTATTCATTAGTGTATGGTATATACTTAAAGCTTCTAAATTTCATTTTACTCATTTGCACTAATTGACAGACTAGATCCCCTGGAAGCAATGAAGAATCGACTAACAGGCAATTGCTTTATATGTCAGTGTGGGCATTTGCATTTCTGATTCTTTAGTCTCATTAGGTGGCTAATATTTCTCTGGCTGTTTAACAATGGAGAGAGAATTGACTGATTTTGAGCTATTTATGGTATTTTCCAAAAATGGAAAAGACTCCATCTATGTTATTAATACTAGCAAATGTTGACAGTAGTTTCACTAGGAAAGACACTCATTGAAATGATGGACAGACAGCTTGACTTCTGCTACTCATCTCTGCTGAGCAATTATTTTTAAGGCCCTGAATATGTTATCTAACTTCTCTGAGATTCAGCTTCCTAACCTATGAAATAGAGATGCTGCCACCTGGTTGGCGACAGGATACTTGGATACTGTGCATTTCCTGTGCGATGCCTTTAAAACATTGACATTTGTCATTCCACTCTACACTCAAGCTCCACTCAGCTATCAATCATGGCATCATCACATCATCACAGTCCTTGACAGCAGAAGCAAAGTGGGTGTTTGACTAGTAAAAGGCAACCTGAGGATTATGTGTAGAATGAGGGTAGAGGATTTTGTGTACTGCATTAGTTTGAAGGTCATCATTAAATACTATCACAAGCTGAGTGGTTTAAAGCAACAAAAATGGACTCTCACTGCGGTGCTTTGGATAAAAATGCCCCCCCATAGGCTAATATATTTGAATACTTGGTCCCCAGCTGGTGGAACTCTTTGGGAAAGAATTAGGGGGTGTAGCCTTGTTGGAGGATGTGTGTCACTGGCAATGGGATTTGAGGTTTTACAAGCCTACACCATGCCCAGTTAACCTTTTCTCTCTTTATCCTACTTGTGGATCAGAAGTGAGCTCTCAGCTACTGCTCTAGTGCTATGCCTGCCTGCCTGCCTGCCGCTCTGTTCCCCAACATGATGATCATGGAACCACCCTCTAAAAGCCCCAATAAACTCTTCCTTCTATAAGTTGTCTTGGTCATGGTGTCTTTTCACAGGAATATAAATAAATGTAGCTAAGACACTCACCACGAGAACAACACAGATGTTGAGTGGATATCTGGCTGGAATCACAGTGTCAGGAGGTAACCCTGCCTGCCAAGGTTAACTCTTGCAAATCAAACCAGGAAATAAGCAGGCTTCATTACTTTTATATTAGACAAATTATACCTCAAAACTGGGTTGTATCATACTGTTTAAAGAAATAATTCATCAAGAGAATATTATAATTTTGAATGTATAGGCATCAAATGCAGTTACTCAATGTAAAGTCACAGATGAACTCTAATCTGATAATAATGGGTGATTTTAACACCTTGCTCTCACCAATAAAAAGATCATATTAACAAAAAAAGAGAAGCATACGAGCTAAATTACTTCATAAATCAAAATGACTTAATAGGCATCTACACAATATTCCATCCAAATGCCACAGAATATACATTCTGCTCAACAGACCATGGAACTCCTCTAAAAGAAATCGTATATCAAGCACACAAAGCAAGTCTTGATGAATACAGGAAAATTCAAATAATTGCTTATATTCTACCTGGTCATAATGGAATAAAACTAGAAGTCAACAGCAAGAAATCACAGAAATTTCTCAAAATCATGAAGATTAAACAATGCATTACCAAGTAATGGATATACCATTGAAGAACTGAATAAAAATAATTCTGGAACTAATTATAAATGAAGACACACAACACAAATCTCACATCTAAGGCTCAGAGAGCATTTCAGAAGAGGGGTGGGTAGAAATATTGTAAGAGCCATAAGGTCAGGGAGTTTGCTGTGAGATTGTGTCTCCTAGGAATGTCAGAAGCTACACCCATAAAGTCTTACCAGCATGACTGCCTAACATGAGCTGATCAAGGATAACACCAATAGACATGCCAGTGTGGACAGAAAAAAGCCCACAAGACCCAAGCCCACACAAAGAAACTCAGGCAACTAAATAATGCTAAGAACAGGATAAGTGCTCTTCTCCAGGGAAGATCACACCAACTGGTTATCCAATACCAAATAGTCAGCACTGAAAACATACATGCAAGTAATATCATATGGACTGAGCTGGTTATGCTTATGTACTTAGGAACATATATGTTTGCATATACATCTGTATATATGTGACAACAATTAATGGAAACAGAGGCCATAAATTTGAAAGAGAATAAGAAGGGGTGTATGGGAAGGTTTGGAGGAAGGCAAAGGAAGGGGAGATTTATGGAATTATACTATAATCTCAAAAAATATGCAAGGGATAACCTTTAAAAATGAAGACACAATGTACCAAAACTTATGGGACATAATAAAAGAAACCCCAAATTCATAGCTGCAAGTGCCTACATTAAATACCAAAAAACTCTCAAATAAATAACTAAATGATGTACCCTAGTGCCTTGGAAAAATAAGAACAAACCAAACCTCAAAGCAGTAAACCTAAGAAAGCGCTCATGATTAGGAAGAAATTAATGAAACTGAAACAAAAATTACAAAAATCAGTGAAATGAAAAGCTGGTTCTTTGAAAAGATAATCAGGATTGGTATTTTCAGCAAAATAAACCAAAAGAAAGAGAAAAAACACAGGTTAATAATTGTAGAGATGGAAAGTGAGTATTTACAACAGATATAAATGAAATTAGGAAAAGCATAAGGATATATGTTTAAAAATATGTATTCTGTTAAATTGGAAAATGTGAAAGTGATTAGTGATATCCTAGACCCATATGACTTACCGAAGATAAACCAAGATGAGATAATATAGACTGAAAGCAATGAGGTTAACACAGTAATTAAAATTGCATAACCATAAAAAAAAATGTTTTGTCCTGGAAGGATTCACTTAGCCAGGTCTTAAAGAAGAACTAACTTGAATCCTTCTCAAACTATTGTATAAAACAGAAAAAAAGTTCATTTGAAAGCCATTGTTACTCTGATACTCAAACCAGACAGACACAACAAAAAAACAGAAAATTATAGACAAATCTCCATGATAAACTTCTGTCTTAGTTAGGGTTTCTATCACTGTGAAGAGACACCTTGACTACAGCAACTCTTATAAAGGAAAATATTTAATTGGGGTGGCTTACAGCTTCAGAGGTTCAATCTATTATCATGGTGTGACATGGTGGAGTGCAGGCAGACACGGTGCTGGAGAAGGAGCTGAGAGTCCTATATCTTGACTCACAGGCAACAGGAAAGTGGTCTCAGACCCTGGGCAATATCGTGAGCATATATGCAACTTCAAAGCATGCCTCCACAGTGGCATACTTCCTCCAACAGGACCACACCTACTCCAACAAGGTCACACCTTCTCCTAGTACCACTTCCTTTTAGGGGGCATTTTCTTTCTAACCACAACATCTCTGCAAGAAATCCCACTGCAACAAGTCTGAAAAGAATTAAAGAATATAGAAAAGTTCATTCATCATGATCATGCTGGCTTCATTGCAGAGATGCAGGAATGACTCAACGTAAGTGAACCAATAACTAATATATTTCATCAATCAACTCAAGAACAGAAATCACTTAATCATGACAACATAACACAGAAAAAGCCTTTGGCAAAAGTCCAATGACTCTTCATGATTAAAACTCTGAAGAGACTAGGGATGAAGAAAACATATCTCAACACAGTAGACTATAAATGACAAATCAAAGCAACATAATGGTAAATGAAAAAAAAATCAAAGCATTTTCATTAAGTACAGGAAGAAGACAAGGGAATCTGCTCCCTCGACTCCTGTTCAGTTTATAATGCTTGAAATCGTAGCTAAAGCAATAGGACAAGAGAAGGTAATAAAACAGATTCAAACAAGAAGCAGATGATGTACTTTCTTTACAAGAGACCGTAAATACTCCATCAGGAAACTCCTGGAGCTAATACACAACTTCAGCAAAAATTGCAGGATACAAAGTCAACTCATGAAAGTCAGTTGTTTCCTCAATAGCAATAACAGACATACTGAAAAAGAAATCAGAGAAACAATCCCATTCACCATTGCCTCAACAACAATAAAACACAAACATATAAATCACTGGAATAAACTTAACCAAAAAAGTGAAAGGTCTCTACAAAGGAAAGTTTAAAACACTGGAAAGGGCCATGAGGAAGACACTTGACTATGGAAGGCCCTCTGATGCTCATGGATTGGAAGCTTAATACTGGGAAAGTGGCCATCCTGTCAAAAATCAATCTAGAGACTCAATGCAGTCCCCCCCAAAAATCCAACACCATACTTCACAGAAATATAGGAAAAATGATAAAATTATTAAAAAGCCCCTAGACAGTCAAAGCAATCCTGCCATAGGAAGAATGCTGTAGGCATCACTGTACCTGATTTCAAGTTACACTATCACAACAATAGAACAGCATGGTACTGACACATTCAGACAAGCAGAGCAGAACAGAGGACCAGGACATAAGACCACATACCTTATTTTTGACAAAGATCCAAAATTACACATGGAGGAAAAGATGGTATTCTAACTACACTATATTTCATTTATTTTTTTGAAAATCTCTTACATGTACAAATGTAGCTTGGCCATATTCACTGTCCGTCCCCCACAAGTCATCTGAATATCTGCCCTCTATGTTCCTCCCCTAATTCATCTCCTCCTCTTTCTCTTTCTCTCTCTCTCTTTCTCTTTCACTCTCTTTCTTTCTCCTCCTCCTCTTCTTCTTCTTCCTCCTCCTCCTCCTCTTCTATAATCAACTAAGATCAATTAGTACTGCTCACTATGCATGGATGTGGGTTATCCACTGCAGAAGGTCTGTCTACTGTGCTTCCAAAGTACTTACTCTTCCTCCCCCAGTAGCCATCAACTGTCAAAAGGGGTAGGGAATGTGTGTCCTTCCTCCATCTACACATCTTTACTAAAGGATGTTGGAAAAACAGGATACCTACATATAGAAGAATATTGATACATATCTCTCACCATGCACAAAAATCAACTCCAGGGATTCAAAAACAGGCATGAAAATATCATAGTGGAACCTAATTTGTTAGGTGCTCTCCTGTGACTGTGATAAAGCACCATGACTAGGACTTAGAGAAAAAAGAGTTTGTTTTGGCACATGGTTACAGAGGGTTAGAGTCTATAATGTTTCTGACAGCATGCATGACCTTGAGTGGCAATGGGAGCAGAAAGCTGAGAGTTCTCATGGCTTCAACAGCAAGAATGAAGCAGAGAGTGAATTGTAAGCAGGCGAGGCTCTTTACTGTCAAAACTCATCCCCTGGGATTGATGCTCTTCACCCAGCAAGACCACATCACCTAACCTCCCCAAACATTCCCATTAATAGGGCACCAAGTATTCAAATTCTGAGACCACTGGGGCTATTGCTCATTCAGATCTTACACCTATTATTATATATAATTAATGTATGCTAATAAAGACATTTAAAAGAGTAAGAAATGTGTTACAGTATGGTGCATAAAGTCAGATAGTCTCCTAAGTCACTTTATGGCAGTGCATTTTTATAAAATAGGTAAGATAGATTAGGAAAAATAACTTAAACCTTCTAAAAATATGAAGCTCCAAGACTAGGTGGTTTTTACCAATGAATTATTGCTAAGTAAGAGAAGCCTACCACTCACATATTCAAGGATCAAAAATAGAGGGAAAAATCTTTTAACATAATTAAATATACCAGCAAAATCCTTATAATGAAACTAAGAGCATTACAAGAAAAATGAAGGCCCCAAACTGCTTCATTAAAAAGATACATAAACACACACACACACACACACACACACACACACACACACACACACACACACACACACACACAGAGAGAGAGACAGAGAGAGACAGAGACAGAGAGAGAGTCCTTAAAATATTTTAGAGTGTTCATTCTAGAAATACATAAAAATATAATATTTCAAGGAAAGTGGAGTTTCAGTGAAATGTATTGATATTTGAAAATTACTGACTACAGTTTAACAGTCTACAAATGAAAATTGAGATACTATAATCCCACCAGGAAAGTAAAAACGTTTGATGAATTTTATCGTCCAATCAAAAGAAAAATATCAGTAGGTTGTGAGAGACAAACAAGTATATTACTTTGATTTCTAACGTTAGCTGAAGGTTTGGGGGATGGGAATGTCATGACTATGGTTCCGCTTGAATCTTCAGTGCCGCGAAGGTTCTCCACTGTAATGAGACACGTAGACGGGGGTGAGAGGAGGAAAGGATCTCTCCCTGTTTGCCCATGATGTGGCTTTCACATAGAAAATCCCCGATTATTTGCTCATGGAATTAGACTATTAAGTAAATTTAACAAAGCAGTTTGATACAGGCTTGGAACATTACTGTTTACAACTGAAATTTTTAAATGTTCTTGTTTATATTCTTGTCTGTTAATATGACATAAATCATTTGCCTTTTACGATGACCTAACACCCTCCAAAACACAGGTCCTTTAGGAATAAATTTAAACAAACATGTGCGAGATTCCTGCAGAAAGACCAGTCTTCCTGAAAGAATCAGAGGCACAACCAAAGAATGGTGTGCACCATGGATGAGGACAGATGCAAAGACGCACTGGTATAACTGGTTTCAGGGAAATTGACAATTTGATTCTAAAATTTATGTAAGAACAAAAAGAGTCAAGATTAATGAAAACAGTCTTGAACAAAAATGCAAAAGTAGAAAATTTACATTAGTAGATACCAAGACCTACCCTAAAGCTGTACGAGACCATGTACAATGGAGTAAGGAAAGAGCCGCATTAGGATGAAGAGTGTAGAATCCAGACAGGAACATAAAGACATGCCTGGAAACCACCTGATTTATGAACAGGATTTTTGAAATTCTCTTTTAAATAAATGATATGGGATCAACCTGTATTCATGTAGGCAAAATCTGAAAATTGTCCTCTCTATCACACTATGCAAAAAATTGACACCAAAAGCCTATATCCATAAAGGAAGACAATGTAAGATCAACATAGTAACATGGAAATTTATCTTGGTAACCTTGGGATGAGTAGACAATCTCAACTCATACTCAAATAACTTAAGCTATAAAGAACAGATTTTAATGAGCTGGACTTTGCTGTGGAATAATCCTCTAGCACACTGTAAAGATTTGTCACTTAAACTGGTTTAATAAAATGATGATTGGCCAGTAGCCAGGCAGGAAGTATAGGCAGGGCAGCCAAACTAAGAATGACAGGAAGGAGAAGGGTGGAGTCAGGAGTCACTGGCAAACACAGAGAAGCAAGATGAGAATGTTGTACTCAGAAAAGGTCCCAAGCCACGTGGCTAAACATAGATAAGAATTATGGGTTAATTTAAGTGTAAGAGTTAGCTAGTAACAAGCCTGAGATATCAGCCAATCATTTATAAATAATAATTAAGCTTCTGAGTGGTTATTTGGGAACTGGAAGTCAGGAGAGAATCCAATAACATGGGACTTTGCTAAAAATTAGAAAATTCTAGTTCATTAAGAAAATAAGGGTGTAGGAGTGTAGGTTGGCTAAAGTGCTTTGTTGTATGCCAGAGGCCCTGAGTTTGATATCCAGAACAACACAGGCAAGAAAGAAGAAAGGAATAGCAGCAGATGATGATATTAAGATGAAAATCGGGGGTTGGAGAGATGACTCAGCAGTTAAGAGCACTTGCTTCTTTTATACAGGACTTGAGTTAATCCCCAACACCTACATCTGACAACTCATTACTGACTGTAACTCCAGCTCCAGGGGAACTGACATTCTCCCCTGACTTCTGTGGACACCTGTATGCTTGTGGCATGCATGTACATACATACATACATACACACATACAAAAATAATAAAAATAAGTCTCAAAAAATAGAATCAAAGTCTTTTATAAACAGACAAAGAAACTCACACATACATACTTATAATATACATGTATGCAAAGACACACACTCATAAGCATACATGTGAAGAACATACACGTACACACACGCATGCACAGGCATACATACAAAGGATACCTAAATTAAGCATAAGAGGAACCAGAACAAACATCTAGGACAGCACCATGAAATTACTTTGTTCATTCCCCCCACCCCATTTCACTCTGCACAGAGGAACAGAGTTCTGCTTACCACACAGAAGACAGATGTATAAGCGAGTGGGATGTGTTCTTCTGATGTCACACGTATCTACTGAATCATATGTGTAAAGTGGTACCTCCTTTGCAAAAAAATGCATCAGGAAGCTCTTTACTGGCACTCCTTTGTTGAAGGTCCATGTTTGTGGAACTGAGTGACATGGAGTGAGTAGAGGTAAAGTCAGACCCTGCTGGGATCAGTCCTTTCTCTGCTACTTCTTGGCAACTTAGTGCTGGGAGAGGTATTTAACCTCTGAGTCTCAGTTTCCCCTCTAGGATAATGATACACTGATGCTTTTATAGAGTAAATACATGAATGAAATGAGAAAATAAGTGTAAAAATACCACAGAATTTTATAGGTATAGATGGGGAGATAGATAGATAGATAGATAGATAGATAGATAGATAGATAGATAGATAGATAGATAGACAGATAGATTCCTGGAGCTGTAGACAACGTCTGCATTTTGATATGTATGTTACATACCACTTAAAAGTCACTATTGTGCCATTTTTATTTATTAAGAAGAATTAATGCACACTCCTAAAAGATTATAAATTTACACAGATACTTTTGTGTCACCCTGCACACTGAACACAGATTAACTAAGATGCATACAGTGCCTCTCATACACAATTAGAGAGATGATGAAAAGAGAGTACTTGGGGAACACAATGAAACAGTCAATACCATCAATGAATGCAGAAGCTGTAGGCATTCCACAAAGAGTCGTGAATTTTCACTGTTGTTAATTTTTAAGACTTCCTTTGATGTAGATCCTCTCTTGGGTAGATCACAGCAAAATAAACCTGGACTCTCAAGAAAGCGGAATGAGGAGAAGAAAGCAATTCTCCTAATTATTTCAAGCAATTTCTAGGTCTAAACTTCCTTACCTGAGGCTGATATCCTATGACTTACTTGTCTAGTGTCTGCCTAGAATGTCCCTACTCACAATATAGCCTGGGAAATTGTGACTCGTGTTTTGACATTGCATACTCATTCCATCAAAGCTTCCTGTCTTAGTCAGGGTTTCCATTGCTCTGACAAATCACCATGACCAAAAGCAACTTGGGAGGAAAGGGTTTATTTCATTTACACTTCCAGGAAACAGTCCATCACTGAGGGAAGTTAGGATAGTAATTCAAGCAAGGCAGGAACCTGGCGACAGGAACTGAAGCAGAAGCCATGGACGGATGCTGTTGACTGCCTTGCTCCTCATGGCTTGCTCTGCCTGCTTTCTTATGCCATCTAGGACCACTTATCCAGGGCTGAAAACACCCACATTGAGCCGGGCCCACCCACATCAATCATTAATTAGGAAAATGCCCCCACAAACTTACCTACAGGCCAATCTTATGGAGGCATTTTCTCAATTGAGGTTCCCTTGACTCAGATAACTATCTTGTGTAATGTTAACAAACAAACAAACAAACAAGCAGACAAAAACTAACAAGGACACCTCTCAACATGGAGATCCATGTTGAGCACCAAAAATGAACTATTCCTCATTGTGTATCATCTGTACCAACATCCTAGGAAAACTGGCTTCACTCACGCCTCCCTCGGTACCTTCTCATGGCTCTGACATGCACACACTGTCGAGAACAACCTTCCCAGCTGGCTGGGGTTCACTAAGAGAAAGGCAGACACCTACTCACCTGTCCCCAAGCTACAGGGAGGTCTGACACACAGTGGCACTCAATAAATGTTTGTTGGATGACATTAATTATTCATGGGGCCTTAATATAGTCAGCTCTGTTCAATGATTCTCTTGATAAATTATTTAGAAATGGAAACAACTGCATCTAGTTAGATTCCAACCTTTTGAGACATTCTTTGTTCCTCATACCCTACTGTATGAGTGTTTTCTTAACAGCCTCAGCGCTGCCTTCACACCGCTAGCCATGGTGGTGGTGATTCTGGAAGCATGCAGGAAGGGAGGTGAGATGATGCAGGGAGCCTGCAGCCTGTTCCAGTTTAAAAAGCTGAGGCTCTTCTGGGCACAAACAAATCAGAACAGGCTGTTATTTAATTGACAATATGCGTGTGTGTGTGTGTGTGTGTGTGTGTGTGTGTGTGTGTGTGTGTGTGTACTTATATCTGATGAATTCAATATACCAGGAGATGGATCTGTTACGTTTTCATAATAGTTGACAACATACACCCAGACTGGGAATACACTAGGAGACTGTCACAGAATTTGACCATATAACACAGAAGTTTAATACAGCCTACACAGAGGGATCATGTTGGTTACTAAAAAACACAATACAGTTCTGAAAGTTTCTTCAAGACCATAAAGCAGGCAGAATTACTTTTGGAAAAAAAATCCCATTATTTGTGCTGAAGTGGGAGAAGCAGCTGTTCTTTCAGTAACGCTCGGCACATTTTGATGGCTAGCTCAAGGAACAGAAATGTCAAGGAGACTTTGGAGATAAGAAGATAAAATCTATATCTGTCTGCTTTTTCAAGATAAATAACATGTCTGGTTTTAATGATCTTGCAAAAACAAGTCCACAGGAAGGACCAAGGAGTGGAAAGAGAAAGAGTGGGAACAGAGAAGGAAGGGGTAGGGACAGGGAAAGAGTGGGGACAGAGAAGGAAGGGGTAGGGACAGGGAAAGAGTGGGGACAGAGAAGGGGTGGGGACAGGGAAAGAGTGGGGACAGAGAAGGAAGGGGTGGGGACAGGGAAAGAGTGGGGACAGAGAAGGGGTAGGGACAGGAAAAGAGTGGGAACCAAGAAGGGGTGGGGACAGGGAAAGAGTGGGAACCGAAAAGGGGTGGGGACAGGGAAAGAGTGGGAACCGAGAAGGGGTGAGGACAGGGAAAGAATGGAGACAGAGAAGGGGTGGGGACAGAGAAGGGGTGGGGACAGGGAAAGAGTGGGGACAGAAAGAGTGGGAACAGGGAAAGAGTGGGGACAGAAAGAGTGGGAACAGGGAAAGAGTGGGGACAGAAAGAGTGGGCACAGAAAGATGGGAACAGGGGTAGAGCGGAAACAGTACCTACTTGGTCTGATGTTTCGATCCTTGCAGGTGTGCATGGTACTGTTCTATTGAGTTGAGTGACACACTACAGATGGTGCATCTGTAAGTCCGCCTCAGACCTGTGGGTGACAGACAGACATGGTTAGCTGCGTCCTGCCATCAGTCCCGATGACGGATGAATGTTAGAATAGCCACAGAGGCAGGTTCTGAGTGTCAGAGAAGACACTGGGTCCCCTGGACCAGGGCCACTCCTGTCAATCCTTCTAGAACCCAGCCACCAGACTCAGCAGAAGTGGGACTGTGCAGGTGTTAGAAGCAGCCTGTCCTGTTTGTAGATGGCTGAAGGGTAAAACAAACGACTCTAAACTCAAGATCAATATTTTGGGAATTTTCTAACTCAAACCAAGAAGTATGCTGCTTCCCCCCCGCCACCTAAGTCATATAGATATGTTTTCTATCTCTATAGTAAAATTAAAAACAAAACAAACAAGCAAAAAACCAACCAACCAAACAAACAAACAAAAACCCTCTCTCCTTCCTTTGCCATCTCCTTTACAAACCAGAACTGAAGTGTAACGTTAGATATTACTAACCTACACATGATACTATGATTGTCTTATAAAATGCAAGTAACCAATAGAAATAAAATGAACCAATCCATCCTTGGGGTCTGACTTCCCATCAGAGTTAAGACCATCTATGTATTCTCCTCTTTATTCATTTGCCTCATTAAGACAGCATCAGCTTTGGGCTCGGCACTAGGAATTCCCAAATAGAAAGCCCTTTGCTTTCAAGGAATTTAGCAAAATCTTGAGTGTTTCAGAGTACTGATTTAGCCGAAGGAAAATTTTGTGTTACCAAGCAGCATTATCTACACCACATTAACCCTTCAGTGTGGTAGAGATCCACAGTGGCGCACATTCCTCCTCCTGCTGTACCCCTAAAAGGGAGAAAAGCTGAAGCTAATGCTGAATCCTACAAGCCAGCAGTACATCCTAGTCAGTTTGAGACCCTTGCAAGGAAAGACGAGCCTATGCCAGCTTGTACAGTCTCTGTGACTTAACTTGTCATTCTCCATTTCTTCTTAAATGCCCACGCTGCATCCTCAGCCTCAGAGGGACCAGGGAAAACACGGTGAGAAGAAGAAAGAACGAAGTCCCAGAGGACAACCCCAAGCTCCAGGAAGGAGAAGGAAGAACTCCACCACACATGTCTTCGGGATAAGCAGTGGGAACATCTGCTCTGCCCTGGATATGTTAGTGGGAATGTCCCATGTCTGTGGATGAGCAAAGGATATTCCTGACATTGAAAATTCAGGCCATGAGAGAATGAGCCCCACAGGGGCAATGGGAATGGGGAGTGTGGGAAAAGGAGAATTGCTTCGAAGTTCTGCTGAAAGGCCAGCAGTTCTGCTGATGGAGTGGGGTAGCATTCTTGCCCCACAGGGGCAATGGGAATGGGGAGTGTGGGAAAAGGAGAATTGCTTCGAAGAACTGCTGAAAGGCCAGCAGTTCTGCTGATGGACTGGGGTAGCATTCTTGCTCTGAACATCGGCAATGTGAGCAAAGAGTCAAATTCAAAGCACAGTGCCTTAGAGTATGGGTCTGACCTCAAGCAGCTGCCCAGGAAAAACCTCTGTGGCAAGGGTCCTCAACCTTCCCAACTGTGCCATTCAAAACAGTTCCTTACGTTGCGGTGACTCCCGACCACAAAATTAGTTCATTGCTAAATCACAACTGTAATTTTGCTACTGTTACAAATCATAATGTAAATATCTGATATGCAGGATAGCTGATACGCAACCCCGTGCAAGGGCTGTGTGACTCCCAAAAGGGTTGCGATCTACAGGTTGAGAACCACTGTTCTATAGGTTCTGTTCAGTAAGCTATGCATAGAGTCAGAATGTGTTTCAAACCAGAACCCCATTCTACCCTATATGCAAACAACAGCCGGAGATGGTGGCACATACCTTTAATTCCAGCACTCAGGAAGCAGAGACAGGTGGATTTTCTGTCAGTTCGAGGCTAGCCTGGTCTACAGAGAGAGTTCCAGGACAGCCAGGGCAACACAGAGAAAGCCTGTCTGGAAATACGTGCCCCGCCTCCCAAAACAAAACAAAACAAAACAAACAAACAAAAAACGGACAAACAACAACAAAACCCCACAACTTCGCCCATCAGATCAGACTTTTCACACTCCTTGAAGCGTGACTCAGGACCAGCTAAGGTGGGTCTTAGGAATGAAAACTAAGTTGCTCCATTAAAAAGAGCTGAGCTTGCACAGACTTTCCACTTCAGAAGGATTATCCTGCTCCCCAAACCCAGAGGCTATAAGTTATCACAGCCAGTATAGAAGTTGTCAGGATGCTTATCCAGGCCTGGTCCATGCTGCTCTTTTATGCATAGAATCAAAATATGAAATCCGGCCTCAGGCAGTAACTCCCTCAAGAGGTCTCCATCAATCTTCCTATAATACACAGTAACTGCTGTGTGTGAGTTCTCCTTAGAGTTCACACTAATCAAAGTGTTCCTCGTGAAAAAATGAAGGTTCAGTTTGGCAATAGGCATAAATATTTATGTTTAAAACTGGGAACTTTTAAGAACATCAACAAATCTAAAAAATATTCTGATCTGCTGCTTTCCAGAAGTAGTCTTGTGCTCTGTAGCCACACCGAGGCATGGGCTGGGGATGGCTGGTACTTTATCGCAATGCAAACTGCAGGGGCAATGGACTGCAAGGCCGTGGGCATACATAAGAACAAAGGTAGAGGGAACCTCCCACACACAAGACGTGGCACTCTCTGTGGGAACTTGGGGCTTCTTTAATACTTAGTTGAAATCCTAACTGCTTTGGAATTATATGGCTCTTTTCCCTCAGGGAACTAGAGAATCTAATTATTAAATCAAAAATGTCAACTTCCTTACTGAATCCATTTCAGCACAATAACACATTAATAGCATCCTAAAGCCCTGGAGTCTAGTAGAATGGTGTGGGAAGTAGACAGAGAGTTTCTGACTTGGACGATCCAGAAGGATCTTCTTGAAGACACATGACTTTGTATTTATATTTCTCAGCACTGTGTTTATAAAAACAGATGGGTTTGGAGAATTTAGCAGAATGTGACGCCTCAATGTGTCTTTTCAAGTCTAGTAAAACTAGAGTCCACATGGCTTCAGCTGCATTCACTGTACATTAGAGAAACAGTACCCAGCCTATATTATGGTGCCAGGTATTTTGCTGAATGCCCAGGATATTGGAAATAATAACACACCATATGTTTTCTTATAGAGCTATTGGGGAGAAAGGCAAACAATGAGTTAAGGACCCCTGAGCCCTGGTCCTCCATAGGGAAGCTACTCTTGCACTGGACAGCTGTGGTGATATTTTATTTGTGCTGAAATGTGGTGACATTTTATTTGTATGCTAATAAATAAAGTTTGCCTGGAGATCAGAGGAAATAGCAAGCCATTCAAGTAAACACAAAAGTCAAGCAGTGGTAGCACACACCCTTAATCTGATCACTTGGCAGGCAGGGTCCCTGTGTGCGTTCAAGGACACACTAGGGAACAGAGCCAAGCATGGTGACACATGCCTTTAATCCCAGTACCAACCATAGAGACCTGGAGGTCTGTAAGTCAAAGCATTAACAAGGAAGTGAGGTATTTGGGTTAAGAGCCAATGAGAGGCCAGAACAGCAAGGCAATAAAGGCGTAGGTAAGACAGGAAGCAGCTCGCACATTTGGAAGCTGCAGAGCTGGTGAGTTAAGGTTGGCTGGTGGCTCTTCCTATTTCCCTGATCTCTAAGGCTTTCACCCCTATATTTGGCTCCATGTTTTTTATTTAATAAGACCACTTAGAAATTCATCTACAGACAGCAGTGAACAGACTCACAACTGGTCAAAGTACTGAGAACACTTGATGGTGGAGTCCTCCACCCTAAATATGACTCACCTACCCTTCCAAGGCTTAGGGAACATCATGGAGGAATGGGCAGAGAAAGAATGTATGTGTCAGAAGTTGAGGAGGACATCTGTGAAACAGTGTCTACTGGACATGGCAGGGGTAGTGCTCCTGAACTCACAGCATCTATGGTCACCTGAATAAGACCTGAATGGGATCCAGCAAGGAATGGGGGGTGGGGTTCTCAAGGCCCCATCCCTAGATGAGGAGCAATTGGCACTTAATGCCTGCTGGGGAAGGAAGAATCAGTTGTATTTGGGGATATGGCCCCTGGTAGGTTGGCCTTGGTCCAGTGTATGGCCCCACACTCTTCCCCATGAGGGCATCACTAATTAGACTCAGTGGGCTCTACGAGAAGTCCGATAAAAACAGGACAGCAACGTGTCTGCAAGCTGATGCTGGGTAAGGAACAGTCCAGGGAGAGGAGTCAGCATGTGGAAGGCAGAGGAGGAAATGAGCCTGAGTGAAAGATAATAAAAAAAAAAAGAGGAAAAGAATGGATGAATTAGAGAAGCAAAACACCCTTGTCAACCCAGAATTCAACACCCATTAGCACACCACTTGAAAACCAAGGGAGAGCAAATATATGCCCATGAGCAAAACCTAGCCACCCACTATGCCTGCAAACTTGAACTTCTACTGCTGCATAAAGTTTTTAATTTGAGGGAAGGCAAAAGCAAAACAACAACAACAACAACAAAACCCACACCACGTTGAAATTGAGATGTACAGGCAAAACCAGCACTAACACCAGAAAAGATGAATGGCACAAGGCTGGACTATCACCCAGGTCTCACATGGGGAAAGAAGAGAATGTCCTGAACACTGTCCTCAGACCCCAATGTGCATTGTGACATGCATGTGTGCATACCCACATACACAACGCACACACATGCACACTTGCACACACAAATAAATTTCAAAATGTAAAAAAAAGTAAATAATGAAGATATGAGTATCTATCTTTTATTGTTCACCCAAAGGCCACCAACAACTCAGATATGATATTTAGTGTTCATAGCATACATCAAGTTCAAGCAAAGAGTGAGTAGGAGTAGAAAAACACTACCAAAGTATCATTTTATTTATATGAAGCAGTGCAGTTTTAACTCTAAGATGACAGTGGGAATTTAAGGAAGGGATAATTCCACATGCTTTCTTACAGCAATTAGTAAACAAATATAAAGAGCTAAGGACAGAGGACATAATGCAGAATGGTGAGTGTTTCTATTAGCCCAAAGTGAGGTGGGGTAAGAGTTGGGAAACAAATGGAACTGTGGGAAAGGGACCCTCAGTCAGTACAGTGTTTGCTCTCCAAGCATGAGGACCTGGATTTGGTTCCCAGGCACCCATGTTAATATCTGCGTGCAGCACCAGGTGATCACGGCCCTAGCACTGTGGAGGTGGAGATAGGAGAATTCCTAGAGATTTCTGGCCACCAATTCTACCAAATCAGTGAGCTCCAGATCAGATAGATACGAGACACACAGAAGCATATGCATCCCCCCCTCACACACACACACACACACACACACACACACACACACACACACACACAGAGATATATATATCTGCCACACACATACCCCATGCACATATACCACATACACATATAACATACATATACATCACACACATACTCCCCAAACACAGCCCTCACATATACATGGAAAAATAAAAATAGAAAACAAGTGGAACAAATTAAAAAAGACAGCAAAGTGATATAACTAAATTCAATCACATTAATAATTACATTAAACAGAAATAGGTTAAAAAAAATCTCAGAGTGGATGAAAACCAAGACCCAAATATATCAAAGACATGCTTTAGTTAAAGGTGGATTTTGTATACGTAGAGGCTATAACTAAAGGGGTTAAAATTGATTCAGTAGAACAATAAGGTGAGAACTAAAGGGGTTGAAATTGCTTTATTAGAATAGTAAGTTAAGAACCAGAGGGGCTGGAATTGATTTATTAGAATAGTAAGTTAAGGAAATGTCAATGCTTCTGTCTATGTCTGAACAGACTTCATGGCAAGGCATTTCCCAGACATGAAGAGGGCACTTTATAATGATAAGGGGAGGGTTTCATCAGGAGAACATAACTCGAAATGTCATCGAGCTAACATGAGCTTAAGAACAGATAATATAAAACCAAAGGAAAAAAGAGTCAAGACCACATGATGGGGAATATTCACATGAAGCTCTTGGTAATTGTTAGAAAAACAGGATAAAAATCAACAGTGTCTAGAAAACATGAGCAAAAGTGCCAGCCATCTTGTACTAATTTATATCTGTAAGCACAACGCTATAGTTGCTCACTGGGAGATGCCCATGTGTAGTGTGTGCCGAGCTCCTGAAAACCCCATAAACTTAAAGGAAGTTTTGATGACAACTCAATTCAATTAGAAAGAAATCACAGTAAGATTTGCAAAGCATCTAAAATATTTCTGAATCACCCCTGATAAAGAAAAGCAGAAGACAGCTTGAACCAAATAAAGCAAACATTCCAGATGCTATTGTGAAGGCTTTAGAGATATTTATAGTCTCAACCCTAGGACAGTAGACAATGGCAAGTACTTCAACCAAACTGAAGAAAAAAGGGGAAACTGTAAGTAACAGGAACAAAGGACAGGGAAACATCCACATAAAAATTAATAAAACCAAATTCTGGTCTTTGTAAAGATGATTTCAAGTATCACCCCCAAGCACATTGAACAGAGATTAAAAACAAACAAGCAAACACATACCACCCAAATAATAGTAGACATCAATTCAAACAACATAGACCAATTTAGAATAACAATAAAAGAATATTATGAGCATTTAATATTCAACTAAATGCATATCTTAGAATATGCCTGAGTCGGGCGTAAGTACCAGAACTAAGAGGACAGTCATTCACCAAGAGATACAAATTAGTTGTCAAGAGTTTCCTACATAGAAAGATGGAAACCCAGATGGTTCATCTGGAAAATCCTATCAAATACTGAGGAATTTTGTAACTTTACAACAACACACTCTTGGAAGATGGAGGAGGAAAAAAATACCGTGTGTAGAGGAGGATGTTCTGGAAGTTTCTGCATCCAGGACCAAAATTCCCAGCAAACTAGAAGAAAGTTTTATTTGGTAGAGAGTGCCTATGTAAGTTCTATAGCTAAAAAAAAAAAAAAAAAAAAAAAAAAAAAAAAAAAAAAAATCATTCAATGCTAGAATAATGGACAGTTTCCTCCAATTAAGAAAGAAAAACAAAACAAGAATGTCACTTGGAGAAGGGCTGCTAGTATCAAACCCAGGGAGTGCCCATGCTGAGCTCTATTACAGCAAGGTGTGAACTTCATGCTGGCAGTGTTAGGCTACATGGCCAGAGAAGAAAAGGAAATAAAAAGCATCCAGATGTGAAAGGAGGAAGTAAAATAGTCTTTATTCATAGAAGACGTTATTAAATAGAAAATCCTAAAAGGCCAAGCAAATGACTACAGTTAGAACACAGGAATTCAAGAAAGCAACCACACACAAGATCAATAGGAGAAATGGTATCTCTTTTATCACTTCATCCAATTGGAAAATGCCGTTGTTTAATGTCATTATAACCCAACCCCAAACCACTTTTAAAATGGGAGTAAGTTTAACAGTAGTGTAAAAGATCAAAACCAACGAACAGTTTTTGAGATAAATCAATAGGAACTGATGAAAATACAGAAATCTAGAAACAGGTTCATGGACTGAATCCACACTGTAGCGCCATTGATACATCACCGATTCATTGTAAATGCATTAAAATGTTAATGGGCTCTTTGTACACTGAGACATGTAAACTGAGATAGAGAGGGAAATGAAGAGACCTGGAATGACCAAGACAGTTTGAAAAAAGAAAAATAGTGTAAGGGGCCATATTGAGGAGCTGGTGATGCTCAGTCAGCATTGGGTGGACACAGGGGACCCGTAGGGAAGGATGGAATCAAGGATTGTGCTCATTAGAGGTAAGGTGAACATCAATAAAGATTTCAAGGCAGTTCAACTGGGAGGAAAGCTTTTCTATGAGTGGATAAATGTATGACACTAACAAAACAATTAGGGTTGGCTCGAGCTACCAACACACATGAACATAACGGGGTTGAAGTGGGGATATGGCTCAGTAAAGAGACTACAAACCCACTGACCTGATTCAATCTCTAGAACCCATATAAAAGTACAAAGAGAGAACCAGCTCCACAAAATTGTCCTCTGACCATTCACATGTGCACACACACACACACCCACACACACACACACACACACACACATCATACACCACAATAATAAATAGAATAAAAAGTAAAATTAAGGCTGTTAATACATTAACATTTACACTTAATGTTATGTTAATACATAACATCTTATATTTAAATATAAGAGCTAAAACTATAGAACTTCTATAAAACATAAAGGCCATAAAATATCTTCATGAATATGTAAGAAGAACATACTATGGAGGTAACTGCAAATACATGAAAAAGGATAAAACACATTTTATAAAGATTTTACTTATGAAAGATGCCATTTAGATATAGAGCAGTAATACCTGGGGAGAGATACATCCAGTGCAGGGCTGTGTCTAGAATGCAGAATTAACTCCTTCCAATTTATCACTAAAAGACAACCAAGTTTTTCAAACCGCACACTACTTGATCAGATGTGTCATAAAGAAAGATATAAATATGATCAATAAGTACGTGAAAAACTATTCAGCTTCAGTGGTCTCTGGAGAGATGCAAATTAAATGAATGATTAGTCACCATCTCACATCTAATGCAAACACTGCCATCAAATAAAACAATGCCAAGTGTGACTAACCATGTGAACAACCAGAATTCACACATTCCCGGGGCAACTGGAAATGTCACTCCTTGGAGAAGCCATCTGGTGGTTTCTTCTGAAGTTTTAATCACACACCTAACTGTTTAGGGTTTTACTCTAGAAAAATAAAAAGCTATGTGGGGGTCTCTCTGTGTGTGGGGGGGGGTTTGTCTGTCTGAGAGTGTGTGTACATGTCTGAGAGTATGTGTGTGTGTATGCATGTGTGTGAATGTATGAGTGTGTGTGTGTGTGTGTGTGTGTGCAAAACCTGTATATAGATGTTTATAGCAGCTTTAATTGTATTTGCCAAACAATGAAAGTGTCCATCAATACAACAATTGATAAATTAAGATATACTTTAATAATGGCATAAAAATGAGAAAAATTCAATGTACTAATTAATATATCAACATAGATGAATCTCAAAAACATTATATTTTGGTAAAGCACTGGGTACAGAAAGGCAAATCCTGTGTGATCCCACTGATGGGATAATGGAGACACCGAAGTGTTCCTGGAAAAACAGGGTTCAGAACAATGCTCCCTTTGGCAATGGGAACTAACTAGTGAAAAATGGGAAAATGTGAAGAAATAATGTCTTCTATTTTAATGTAGGATGGCAATTACAAGATATGTTCACTTATCAAACTTTATTATATTGAGTACCTAAGACCTGCACTTCCCACTTAAGTTTTTAAAATGCATGGCTACAGTTTACACAAAAACTGCAGCTAACCAGAAACTTGAGTTCTGTCCTTTTCCCTCTGTTGTTTTTATTGTATTGAATTACCTAGATACATTCTCCATGTTGATGCTATGACAGCCTTGCCCCACACAGGGAAATGTGCACACATGTTCTAATTACAGTGCTCCATGAATTGGGATCCTCTGTTGAAGATGACTCAGAATATAAAGGTAAGAACCATGTGCTGGCTATTCTTGGTTCTCAGCTTCACTATATCTGGAATTAACAAAATCCCCAAAATGGAGTGGCACACCTATGAGGTATTTTTGCTTAATTTGAAGTGGGAAGGTCTGGTTCTTATCTGGATCTTTGAGGTGGGAAGACACACCTATAATCTGCACCATGCCTTCTGCTAGAAGCCTGTATAAGGAAATGGAAGAAGGAAGCTTTTGCTCTTTGCCTGCTTGCTCCAGCCTCATTAGCAAGTCCATTCCTTTCCTGGTGTTAGAGTCTACTTCTCTGGAATTCTGACATTTACTGAAGACTGACTGAAACATACAGTCTCCTGAACTGAAAAATGACTGTTCTTGGAACTTCCATTTACAGGCGTCCATTGTTGGATTAGCTGGACCACAGCCTATAAGTCATTCTAATTAATTGTTTGTGTGTGTGTGTGTGTGTGTGTGTGTGTGTGTGTGTGTGTGTGTGTGTGTGACAGAGAGAGAGAGAGAGAGAGAGAGAGAGAGAGAGAGAGAGAGAGAGAGAAATAGAGAGAGAGATTCCACAAATTCTGTTATGCTAGAGAACCCTAATACAAACAGAAAAACAGCTTTTGACTTTTAATTATTTCTTCCAGTTCTTGATCTTAAATATCCATCAATCAAACTGTCCTATAAGTGGCTTTGTCTTCCTCCAACACACAATAATTTTGTATTTTAAAGTTCTGCAACATGTGTCTTAGCTAAGCACAGCTGGGCTTTCTCTGCCACTTGGCTCATCCACCCACTCATTTCAGGACTCTAGAAGCAGATTCCATTGTCACTATGAGCAGATGAGGAGACTGGAGGGCAGATTCCTGCAGAAATGAGAGTGCAGACAGAGCTGGCTTTGAAGCCACACACTGTGGTTCAGAGTCCGTGGTCCCTGTACTGTGCAAACTGACTCCACACACTGTGGTTCAGGATCTGTGGTCCCTGCACTGTGCAGACTGCCTCCACACACTGTGGTTCAGGATCTGTGGTCCCTGCACTGTGCACACTTCCTCCACACACTGTGGTTCCTGCACTGTGCACACTGCCTCCACACACTGTGGTTCAGGATCTGTGGCCCCTGAACTGTGCACACTGCCTCCACACACTGTGGTTCAGAATCTGTGGTCCCTGCACTGTGCACACTGCCTCCACACACTGTGGTTCAGGATCTGTGGTCCCTGAACTGTGCATACTGCCTCCACACACTGTGGTTCAGAATCTGTGGTCCCTGCACTGTGCACACTTCCTCCACACACTGTGGTTCCTGCACTGTGCACACTGCCTCCACACACTGTGGTTCAGAATCTGTGGTCCCTGCACAGTGCAGACTGCCTCCATGATAGGTGACTAGGAAGAGTCTCTTTGGGGTCATCAGGTCCACATCCTCATACAGTACCCAAGCACTTAGATTCATAAAGCCACAGATAGTTTCCCCTAATTTATAAAGATTGAGTAGCTGAAATTAGTGAAAGAAAGCAGATTTATTTACAGTTTGGAAAACTCAGGGAGGGAAAACTTAAGTTTCTTATCCTGTAGTAAGGTTATAAATTCATAGAAAATACTAAACAAAAGACTGTAAATGGTGCACGTTAGGTTAGCCATAAAACAAGCTGCCCTACTGTGTGAACTCTCTTCCTTCTAGACAGGTTTCTCCTCCAGCTGGTGCCAAGGCTTACACACACATACACACACACACACACACACACACACACACACACACACACACACACACACACACACCAGCCTGGGATTCCTGGAGAGGATTTAATTCTGTGTGGTCCATTGTGGGGTTCAGTTGTCTAATAGCAGAAAGGAAGGAAGGAAGTGTCCCTCTCTAAGCATGAGCTGAACAAGGATGACATCAATGGATATGCCAGCGTAGATGGAGGAGGACTACAAGGCTTCAAGCCTGCACAAAGAACTACAGGCAACTAACTAATGCTGAGACTGGGAGGAAGTCTTCCCCAGTGAAGAGCACACCCAATGGTTATTCAATACCAAATGGTCAGCCCTGAACACACATACATTAGTAACATCATGTAGAATGAGCAGGCCATATTTAGGAATATATATGAATATATATACACACATTTATGTAAAAATAATTAACAAAAAGGAGGCTATAAATTTGAAAAAAAAGCAAGGAAAGATGTATGGAAGGGTTTGAAGGAAAGAAATGGGAGGTAGACGTGGTATAATTATATTATAATCCCCAAGATAAAAGTGTTATCTAAAAAAGAATTCTTTTTCTCCTGCCAGGATCTCTGCAGTTATACACAGCCCCTGGAAACTTGAGAATCAAGTGGGTGTTCTCAGAACAGGAACCTATGTCCCACAGATTGCTGAGATGCAGTGAATCTATACTGGAACCTTGAGATCACTATTATTATAAATCCACAAATTGGGGAGCAAAACACTTTTTTCTTGTCCCAACCTAATGGGCTGTGTTCAGTTGCTGTGTCTTTGATGAGCAGAATTGCTCTTTGTATCTTCTCTAAGCCCACCAGTGGACAGGAATACCCGCCCACTGGGGGCACATTCTTAAGCTCAGCTGTATTCAGTTCAAGCCTGAGTGAGCTTTTTTTTTTTGTACAGTTACCTGATACAAGTTTATTCCAGGTGCTCGAAGACCCTTATTCCAAACTGAGGCTGCTCACTAAACTTGTACAGTGCTCCACAGTACAAGGTATCCTCAGGCTCCCCCTGTCTTCACCACTACCCTTGGGCACATTTCTTATGCTCCGATTACCTTATGAAATAATGACTCTTCTGTGGCCTCATCAGTGTCAAGGACAGTCAAAGTCCTTGTGCTTGTCAATATTTGAAGCTTTCAGAAGGGTGTGTGTGTGTGTGTGTGTGTGTGTGTGTGTGTGTGTGTGTGTATGTGTGTGCCACTCCTGACACACTGTAATCCATACTGACATCGAACCTGCTATCCATCAATTCTCCCAAATCTCTTCCACAATGATTTTTTTCAAGACAAACCTTCATCCCCTCTATATTTGCACTTGATTACATAACTGTCACTGGATATCCCTGTTAAGCTCTATCTCCATGAATTCTGTCTATTCTTCTTAGGGACAGCTACACACTCCAAGTTCTGGGTCCACCATAACAGGTTGTTAGTGGCTGCCTGGTGACCTCTGGAGGGATTCTGAGCCTCCCCCCAGATAATACATGGCCATTTTCTGAATCCAGATTGACTCCCAGTGAGGGGTAGGGACCAAGTGCTGTGCCGTTTGTGACTATGTCCTTCTCGCTCCAATGTGTTGGAACAAACTCCTCAAAGGGCAGGGCAGGGCCTGTGTAGCTAGACTAGAGCCCTGAGCAAATGCACGGATTTAAGGTCCCAGGCCCAGCTAGCTCAGTGGATCAGGAGTAAACAAAGGGAAGAAAGAAGGGGCCAGGAGAACAGAGGCCCCATTAGCTCTGCTGGACACCAGCTCCCTCTCCATGGGTCTGTGGCTTCAGCAGCTTCAGCCCTAGGAGCATCTGGGCTGGTGGATACTTCTGTCTCCATGGGGCAGTGGTGCTGGGTCACACACACAGGGGTGTGAGGAGATGGCCCCTCCTTCCGTTCACGGTACCACCGAGGCTAGAGGCACTAGGAAAGAGGCAGTCCCCAGACCATCCCTATGATTGCCACTTTCCACTCCTAGTTTAGCTTGCTGTGGCTCTCCCCTAAAGCCGTTCTTCTTCCCAGCTGCCAGCAATCCCAAACCCAGAAAACCCAGCCTCCTACAGATGGCCTAGGCAGCTCCAAGACCGCCTGAGATCTGAGCCCCATAACAAATGCTTTACAACAAGCCCAGCGGCTGCCTCTCCCACCTGAAGGCAACAACTGCCACAAAACCCGAATGGTCAAAGGAAATCTTTTAAAGGGATGAAGGAGCTCTTGTTAGATTTCATCTTCAAAACCCCTTATGAATATTAGCTCATTTTACAGATGGGTAAACAATGGTTCAAAGACATTAAATTCATAGAGCCAATGAGCAGAAAAATCTAGATCTGAATCTACATACTTCTTATTTCAAAGCCAGTGACCTTGATAACTAGGACTTTAAAAAATGAGAGGAAATGGAAGGAAAGGAGCCCTACTTAAAACAAAAACAACAAAACCTACAAAAAAGAAAATAACAGCAATAAACATATGTATGTTTATATACATATATGTATGTATGTGTATGCATACACATACATACATACATATACACATACATACACAATATATATATAACCCATACTTGCTCAAAGTGCTGGGAATAAGCAATTGTGAGTGTTCATCCTTAAATGGGACATCAACATCAACACACCCTTCTTCCCTCAAAGTCTCAAGCATATCAAAAAAGAAAGAATGTAAGAGCAGGGGATGGAGAGGAGGGGCGATGTGAGATGGTGTCTTCTAGACATGGCAAGGCTATCCCAGTCCTGAGCCATGAACTCGCACAAGCTGTGGTTGCCTATACAAGACGTGCACAATATGGAACCTGTCATATCATGCTGTCAAAATTCCAGCACAGATGGCGAAGAGGCTTGTGAGGCCCCACCTTTAGTGAGGAGCTATGGGCAGTTGAAGGGTGCTGGGGGAGAGAGAGTCAGTCTTGGGGTGTGTGTTGCCACTGGTAGGTTTCCCACCTCACTGCACCCATTTGTATATGAGTGGTGCTAACGACACTCCTCGGTGGATTATTTTTTTAAAAAGAGAGAAAACACAAAGGACATGAAATTAGGGAGGCCTGGGGGAGTTGGGGGGAGCTGGTGAATGTGCAAAATGCATTATAAACATATATAAAATTTTCAAAGACTGAATTGAAAGTATATAAAAAATACCTTGGTTTGAGATGGCTTTGTGAGGTAGATGAAATGTAATGTCTGACTGTGGTGAAAATTTTGGGTCTAGAACAAATGTCAGTTCTCCGTCAAAATTCCAAGTACTCAGTAAGTACTCTGGGACTAGAGCTCAGTTTCCATGGAGGAATTGGGAAGCCATGCATGGAGACAATGAATGTGGCTCACACACCCAGTCTTAGGCTTGCATGATGGAAATGGCTCCTCTCTACGGGTTGAATCTACAAAAACCTCGCTTTGCCACAACCCAAACTAGCAGGTAGTAGGCTTCTCCTCCACATTTGAGATACTCTAAGCACCACAGAGAGTATCTAAATGCCTTCTGAATTCAACCCATCGCCTACAGGCATAGACTACAGGGTACCAAACAGCTAATTAAACAGAGAACACACACTTTCTAAAACAGTCCTTTCTCTGTTTGAATAGTGAATATGCAAAGCTTTGAAAGCTGAATCTGGGAAGCAAAGGCTTACCATCCTCAAAAGCCATTTCCAAACAAACAAACCCTAAAGAGAGGGAATACGTTCTCAGCATTTAAAAGGCAATTCTATCTATGTTGGATGCCCAGCCCTCTCAGGGGCTGGGAAGTAAGTTGTCATCAGTGAACATTCAGAAGGGACAGAGTAGTTCAACCTAAACGCTAGCACACTAGAGGACGATGTAGATCTCTTTCACTAGGCAAAGGTGGGTCATAAGCTCTGATGGTTTGAACAAATCCGCCTCAATATAGCCTTAATTTAGTTGTAAAGATGATCAATCATTGCTCTCATGTTATTCTTTGCAACTTACTAGAAAGCCAGAAAATTGAACAGTTTTGATTTTGTTTTGGGGGATCTGAATCAAAGGCAAGGCAAACATAGATAGTCTGTCTGAATCTACCCATTTGAACTGTACTCAAGTGATTTTTAGCCATATGTTAAATAACAACAAATGTGAGAAATGCTTTCTCTTTTGTTCTGATGTTGATATGGTATAAATGGAAACAGATAGATAAGAGGTGGGATGTGCTTTTTTTGTGTGTATCTTGTAGCACGGCCAATGATGTCAGTGCATAGAGCAAGTGATAACATCAACATTGGGTGTAACATTTTCATGAAATTTACTTTCTCTAGGACACAATTTTTGGCTTCATATTACCTCAGTCATGAACTGGACCATGCTCTTAATAGGGAGTTGTGGATTATGGCATCAAGTTAACAACGCATTAAAGTAAACTTCAACTGTGTTCTTGTGATCTGGGATCAGTGGGAAAATGGAGCACTACATAGGATGCTATGACCAACTTAGCCATCATGTCCCTTCTCTTCTACTCTATGGCGTCTATACCCAAGTCATCATGCATGTCCCTTCTCCTCCCCCTCTATGGCATCCATACCCAAGTCATCATGCATGTCCCTTCTCCTCCCATTCTATGGCATCTATACCCAAGTCATCATGCATGTCCCTTCTCCTCCCCCTCTATGGCATCCATACCCAAGTCATCATGCATGTCCCTTCTCCTCCCATTCTATGGCATCTATACCCAAGTCATCATGCATGTCCCTTCTCCTTCCCCTCTATGGCATCTATACCCAAGTCATCATGCATGTCCCTTCTCCTCCCCCTCTATGGCATCTATACCCAAGTCATCATGCATGACCCTTCTCCTCCCCCTCTATGCCATCTATGACCAAGTTGTCATGTTTGTCTCTTCTCTTCTGTTCTATGGCATCTACAACAAAGTCAACATGCATGCCATGTCCCTTCTCCTCCTGATCTTTGCTATTGCTCTTCAAGGCAACTCATCTCTTCCTGGTGGCTCCTATGATTTCCTCAAAATGTATCAATAATCGTGACACCCCCACAGTTGTCGATAAACTGGGATATATGCCTTTAGCTGTATCGCCTGAGGTCCCAGTGAAGAGTCCTAACATACTTCCGCCTATCTCTCTTCAGTTGTATAAGTCCAAAGGCTCTGGGCTGCATTGAGAGAGGCTTGCAGTAAAAGCCAGAGCAGAAAAGACAAGAGCCAAAATGTCCTACTTGTCAATAATTCCTTATAACTACTCAGATTTCACACAATGCTGTCCTTTCTGTCCCCTGTGACTCACACAGACTGGCTAGGGGTCCCATGTTTCTTTGCTGTTCTTATAGCTCATTTGCTGAGCCTTGTTTGATCCATAGTTGTCACGATCTCCCAAGTAGCCAGCCAGTGTTCTATGTCAAGTCCTGGCCATACGCTGCCTCCCTGCAGAACTGACCTCCTAATAGAGCTGTTCCAAACTGAAAGTCTTCAACAACAGAAAAGAGAATCACCTTTAAAGGTGGTGATACACCTCTGATTATTTGATTTAGAGAAAGGTTGTTGCGATTGTGGACTTCAAATCATCATGACCATATGCACACCTATACTCCTGGAAGCTTCATACTGACATCTGACAGCTGATGGCCCCACTGTGACTTCTATAGGTGACTTTCCTCATGATAGGAGCCTTATGATTTAAAACATCTATCCCAATAGTGTCGCCTATTTATAGTTTCACACCCAATTACCTCACATACAATCCAGCACAAAGAAGCAGAATTCACAGGCTGATGAGGGAACTCGTTGCTTTTAGAAACCAAAGACCTTGTATAAAGACTAGAAAATTACACTCCTCAATAATCCCTAGATACACTGGGCCTCAGACTTGGGAGAAAGGAAGAAATGATAAGAGCCCTACGGATCACTTTTAGGGGAAGAAATCTATATTTTTGCCATTCTATGCTTACTATTTAACCATGATGCATCTTTGTTTCCTAATCTATAAAACAGAGGGGGAAATTAAAACCATTCAGAGCTCATATTAGAATTAAATGAATTAGTATGAGAATGTAACATAGGAAACACAAACAGCTCAATGAATGTAAGTGACAATGAATAGTTGCATTTTATTTCAATTAATTAATTATTTCTCTTAGCTTCCAAAGAATTACGTTTCATTATGGCATTCATCAAATTTATTTTTGCGGTTTTTCTCCACTACACTTCTCCCCACCCTCCTGTTTTCTTTGTGCCTTCCCACCCGCAACAGGCTACTTTCTATATTCATGTAACAGATGACCCTTTGCCTTTCCTGCATTTCTGAGCACTCCTGTTCCTCTCCCTTAATCTCCGGCCTAGTTCAAAGTCTACACCCATTCTCCCAATCCCTTATGTACATACATACAAATGGATGATGGCTTGAACAAAATGAAGATTCCACTCATGAGTGGAATAATTTAACGGTCTAGAAAGAACGCTCACTTGGTAACAGACACATACATGGCATCCTGGCAGGCTGCCTTCTCTACAGATGCTCTCTATTCCATCTTTTGACAGGTCACGTGCTTCCTAATTTACTCATCAGCCCATACATTGGCTTAGCTTAGAGTTGAATGGAAAAATGATCCCTAGTCTTCATTCAAAACTGTGTTTTGAAAACACCATGAGACAAAAATGACATGAGCTGCTTTTGACAACACTACTGACACCAAGGATCTCAATGTGCTTGCCGTTTTTTTTTTTTTTAAATTTTAAATTGAGTGTCTGAGGCTACTGAGTATATTAATAGCTAAGTTCATAAACCAAATATACCCACAAAGCAGAAGAGTATGTTGAAATTAGTATAACTGCATCTTCTTTTATTCTTAAGAGCACACACAGAGGCTTATCTGAGGAATTGGTTTTTTTTTTTTTTTTTTTTTGTATACTTAGGTGTTTATTCCTTTTATCAATAGCTTCTGCTGACCGTACCATTTGCTCTCTTGGGTCCTTGTAAATCCTGACTCCCTGACAGACTCTGATGTGTCCAAATGGGAAGGAAGGGTTCGTAACCCCCACTGTCAACACTCAGGGGCCTTTCAAGCTTAAGCACATATGTTTGCAGGTCAGCTGACATCCAATGCCTGCAGCTAAGGAAGGCAACCTTGCCTCCTCGCTCAGCCTTCCCATAGAGAAATGGGAGAGATGAATGACAGGAGGCAGAAGAATGGTGTGAAACCAGCTGTGGGACCCATTAACTGAGATAGAAATTTCATTTGTTCATCTGCGGCATCTTTGAGCAAGGTCATTTAATACTTAGCACAGCTCTCTCTCTCTCTCTCTCTCTCTCTCTCTCTCTCTCTCTCTCTCTCTCTCTCTCTCTCTGTGTGTGTGTGTGTGTGTGTGTGTGTGTGTGTGTGTGTGTGTGTTAAGGAAAATATAAAATAGTTATTTTAGGATTTAAGACTACTATCATTGTAGACACAAGTGGATGACTATGTCTGATAAATGGAAGGATAGGCACATTTCCTGTAAAGCAATGGTCCGGTGGTATTAACTAACTCATTAATATACACTAAGTTTGGCAGCATGATTTTGCATGTAAGAACTTTGCAAATTACAGTCTTAGAAAATGATAGAGAAGGGGGTTACTTTATGGAAGGGAACCATCCCAACCTAGAACTGACTGTACACATGCGCACAGTGGGCCAATATGAAACAGTGCAATGCAGACCTTTGTCTTTTCAGCTATGTGTTTGAGAGAAAGCAATTGGGATGAGACAGAAACAGGTCACTTTAAGGCCACATGGAGCCATGATAGCTATGAATGTGTCCCAACACAAAGCCATAAAGTTAGAACAGTATGACAGTTTTTTTGTGTGGTTCTCAAATGTAAATTTTGTAGATGGCAACATGGTCACAATGCTACAGAAACTAAGCACATTCATGTTGGATGTGTACATATGTGTGGCTGGAGTATGGCTTCCAAGGTGTCATATTCCAAGCACAATCAAATGTCATCATTACATGTTTTCATAGTGAGTAGGCAAGTGAAACCATAATTATCAATAATGCTTAGACTTCCATTGAAAATGAAAGTAGTTGAGGCTATTTAGAAGACCGATACATACTCGAATTTTATTTTTAGGGGTACTTCTATAGTCACACCCCAAGCACCACTGCCATGTCTTATATTTCACACCTGCTTTCTTTTGCATCATAGCTGAGATGTAGAAGGGTCCAAACCTTGTTTTCTAGTTTCCTATTAATTCTCATATTTAAAAAATATACTCTCTTGTCTATTATTATGTGTTTAATCCAAGTGTGGCTTCTATAATATCTCTAAAGAAAACTGAATCCCCCAAGAGGGAAAATTACAGATGCAGGAAGATTGTTCCATGCAAAGTGGGCAGGTAACCATTTTTTTCCTCAAGGCAAAGAATGAGGCAATCCACTTAGTTTGCAGGGAATTTCTGCAAGTTTCTATGTTTCAGCCTCATGGCTTCCTGAGCATGAAAGTCATCATTGTAGCATTCTATCAGACATCCCAGCGACCCTCTTCCCTCTTCCCTTCATCACCCACAAACTCCATCAAGCTGCAGCATCTCATACTTGCCCCATGCCTGCTCATCTCTCACATGTGGGCATGGCATGGGTCCCAGCTCCTTCAGCCTTTCTTTAGATGGTACTTGTTCAATGAGATCTGTCTCCAAAACTCCAGCTATACTGGTGACCTTCTCCCCCAACTTCCCTTTTTATCTTATTCTCCAAAGCACACAGCAGATGTTAGATGTTACATATTTTTCTTTAAAAAAGATTCTGAAATTCTAAACTAAATTCCAATATTTAGAAGAGTAGATTAGTTTTGTCTTCTGTTAATTCTTACGGTTCCACAGCTAGGAGTGTCTGACACATACAAATACAAAATAAATGTTCACCTAGAAGCACAAAAGAGTGACTAGCCATCGAAAGGTAACAGATGAGCTAAACCCAGAAATATTAGTCTTTAAAGGACAACTGACATGCTCCTCTGCTTTATTTTCTTGTTTTGTTTTGGTAGGAAAGTTCAGTGAGCTAGTATTTGAAGTTTATGTTGGTTTAAAACCGTGCTCCCAGAACAAGCAGGGGTTTTCTGCAGCGATTATAATGTTTCCCCAACCCAATTCTAATCTGCCTTCTCAAAATTAGTTTAAAAAAGGAAGACTGTGTACAATTTTTAAACCTTCCTGAATCTTAACAAACTTATTATTCATACTATATTATAGCATTGTTCTATTTAAAAATACAACCCATTCATTTTTTATTTTTACATGTTAATATGTGAGTGATATGCTTAATATTAGAGTCAAGTAGCATAGAATGTATATTTAAAGGACACAATGGATTAGTTTTGGATCCTGTGTAAACATGCATAGAACAATAAATAAAGCATCAGTTCTAGCATTTGAAGATCTAGAAGTTTTTCCTTGACTCTGGAAGCCCCCCTCCCCACCCCACCCTGACTCTGGAAGCTTTTCTCTGACCCTGGAAACTCTTTCCTGATGTTCCAACCAACAGAAAGCTTTCATCAAGCATCTGTATTGTCATACCATTTGTCCTGATCAGCCAATAAAAGTGACTGGTATTTAGTGAAAAGTCACAATTTTCTGTTGAAAGGAGTTGACCAAAATAATTTAGTAAGTAGGTATACTCAGATCAATTAGAAGTTTTGAATATGAGGTTTCCTGAATTACAAATATTTGACATTAACCTTCAGTTTGAAATATTCTTTTGGTTTTGTTTTTTGTTTTTGTTTTTGTTTTGAGATTGTAATTTAATTACAACATTTCTCCCTTCCCTTTCCTCCCTCCAGATCTGCTCATGTATCTCTCCTCTCTCTCTCCTTCAAACTCGTGGCCTCTTTTTCCACTAATTGTTATTGCATACACACACACACACACACACACACACACACACACACACACACACACACACACACAGGCATATGTGTGCCTGTGTTTGGGGGGGTATTCCTAAATATTCCTGTTCAGCCTGTACGATATTACTTTTATGTATATAGTCAGGACTATTTGACACTGGACAACTGCTGTGGATATCGCTCTGTATAAATAATACACTGATTGGCCAGTATCCAGGCAGGAAGTATAGGTGGGACCAGCAGAGAGGAGAGAGGAAAAGGAGAGGAAGGCAGAGGAAGGAGATTCTAGCTGCCCTTCAGGGAACAGCATGTAGAGACAACAGGTAAATCCACGGAACATGTGGCAACATATAGATTAACAAAAATGGACTTGGTATAAGAGTAAGAGCTAGACAATGGTAGGCCTGAGCTAATGGTCGAGCAGTTTAAGTAATATAAGCGTCTGAGTGATTATTTTATACGTGGGTTGTGGGACTGCGGGGGCTTGGTGGGACCTGGAGAGAAGCTCTCCAGCAACAGACAACCAATTGATGTGTTCTTCCCTGGGGAAGACCACCTCTCCCACTCCCAGCTCTCCTAAGTTACCTATAGTTCTTTGTGTAGAGTTACAGCTTCCTGGGCATTCCCCACCCAATTTGGTGTGTTCATTGATGCCATCCTTGCTCAGCTAATGTTTGGGCAGTCATATTGTTGAGACTTTATGGGTATGACTTCTAATATTCCTAGGAGACACAATCTCACAGCAAACCCCCTGATCTTCTGGCTCTTCCAATCTTTCTGCCCTCTCTTCTACAATGTTCCTTGAGCCTGGGGCGTGGGGGTGTGTTGTAGATGTGTCCATTGAGAGTGGGCTACACAATTTTTCATTTTGATTGGTTGTGGTTTTCTGTAGTGGTTTCCATCTGTTGCAAAGAGAAGTTTCCTTTATGAAGGATGAAGTTTACACTTATCTATGAATATAAGGACCAATGTTTATATATTGTTGTCAGCAAGTATGCTAGTTTAGTAAATTGGTGGTTATAGATTCTCTTCCAATAACCATGAACTAACAAGCACTGAGTAACTAGCTAGGTTTCCAGTACCAGGCATGGTTTCCCTCTTGTTGAGTAGGTTTTATGAAAATTTAGGGTCCCAGATTCTCTGATAATATTTTTTCTTCATTTTCTCTATACTTTAATTGTCTAGCACTCTGGACTACTGTGCTACTTGGGTATAAAATTCTGGAGAAGAAAGAATAGTTGTTTCACTCATGTATTTCCAACATTGCTTTATTCATGTATTTCCAACACTGTTTCATTTATGTATTTTCAATTGTCTGACACACAGTAGATATTTCATTGAGATCTATGCTTAAGACTAATTAGCAGAATAATATGGTTCAACACACAAACTTGTATACAAATACAAATATGTATATATACACATATATATATATATACTTATTATAGACACATTTATGATACAGATATAAGCTGACATTCAAGAAATAGAAGAAGTAAATTTCCTAGATAAAATTGGAAAATTTCACCAAAGAAGGAGTTTCTAACATTTAGAGATACTTTATAAAATTTGTGCTGAATACAATTCTATACGGACACCATATATTTGCAGATAATTTTGCATCAGATTGAAAAATTCACAAGTCAAAGTAAACACAAGAAGACAAGCTAAGTAAAGATGATTATGGGGGAAATGTCATCTTCCTTTGGATTTAGAATTGAAGTGTGTGAAGAATTGCCTTCGGATGAGCTATAGTAGCTTCCTTATGGCTTTCCTTCCTGGAGCTGTGCCTGGAAGCAGGTGGAGGCAGGGTTAAACATACACCAAATGGTAATGTATGTGGAGGTAGCCACACTGCATGAGAAGAACAGGGTGGAGTATATATAAACTCCTGTCCCCCAGCCTAAAAGAACTTCCCATCCCGGCACCAGTGCCCTTCTGACCTGTGCTTCTTCCTCATGAAGGCTGAGGTGTCCTCTGTCTAACTTGGATGCTGTCTGCACTAATCATGGAAAGTTTGGAACTCTTCTTGCCCCTGATCTATTCAAACCAGTGTGATTTTGTTGTAGAATATTATTTTAAGATGTGTTACATGTGTTTATGCTGTGTAACGTTTGTTTTAATGATGCAAAAATGGACTGCATTCTTTTATGTCGTAATTGTTTAACTCTGTGAAGCTGTGTTACTGTGCCTGTCTAAAACACCTGATTGGTCTAATAAAGAGCTGAATGGCCAATAGCATGGCAGGAGAAAGGATAGGTGAGGCTGGCAGGCAGAGAGAATAGATAGAAGGAGAAATGTGAGAGGAATGATCAAGGAGCAAGACAAGGTGGAGGACATCAGAGGCCAGCCATGCAGGTATACAGCAAGCCACAGAATAAGAAGTAAAGAAAGACACACAGGAAGAGAAAGATAAAAGCCCAGAGACATAAGCTAGACCGGATAATTTAAGTCTAAAAAAGTTGGCTAGAAACAAGCCAAGCTAAGACCAGGCATTCATAAGAATATAAGCCTCCATGTGCTTTATTTGGGAGCTGGGTGATGGGCCCCCCAAAAGAGTAAAGAGTAAAAACAACCAACAACACAATTTCACTCTTCCTACCTTAAGCTGCATACTGCCCCATGGGAATGGTACCATCTCTATGCAATTACCCACAGCTGCTAAATGTGTGTGTATCTACATGCATGGAGGAATGCTGAGCATGCAGATGACAGAGAAAACTGCTTTTTGCCATTATAAATAAAGCTGTATAGCCTATTCTGCAACTTTCCCAATGTCTATCATTCCCCTTAGGACAAAAGTCAGCAGATGAGGAAGGTCATGTGTCTCGTGTTCAGGCATTCTGTTGTTCTGACTTCTATTCTTGCTTGACCTGTGCTAGCTTCTGCAAGAAAATACAGACCAATGATAGCATCATACCATGGTACAGAATGTAAATAAGGTCCCGTCTTGGTGCTGACTAGTACAGAGTTCCTACATTTCTCTGGTGAGTTGCCTGCTCACTGTGGTGGGTCCAGCATGTCCTTGGCATCCTCCAGCCCATGCTGATCTCTAGAAGAGACTAATGAGCTCCAATCTCACTGCAGAAATAACTGCTGCCATGACCTCACCCTGCTGTTGGCTCATGCTGGACTGCTAGGCCTCTGTAGGAGTCAAAGGTTAAGTATATCAGACCCCAGTTCCTCTCCAAATTCAGAGGATGCTCCTTGACACAGTCCTCTGCTTGAGTCCATGTTCTGGAGTGTGCTTATTCCTCATACCATCTCTATGCTATTCCACTGTAGACTAAATGAAGGGACCACAGAGCTCTACTGAGTTCCAGGAAAGACAAACCTGAAAAATGGATCTCATTGTCAGTGTAAATTATTGGTTAGGTACTTTGAGTTCCAGAGAAAAAATGAAATGGATCAAATAGGAAAGGGCCTCCTGGGGCTGCTGTGTGTGCTAAGGAATACTGGAGACTCCAACTCACAGTGGTTACAGAGCTGAAATTTTACAAGATAGAGAAAAGTTAAAGCTTTGCAACTTTCACTTCAGCAGCTTAAAAAAAAAAAAACCTTTAACTAAAACCTTCATCAAGGGCACCAACAAGCCCCAGAAGGGTCCTTTTCTGAGAAGTGATTCCAGAATTTTTCTCAAGGTATCTTGTAGTGAAGAACTTAATGACTTAATTTTTACGATGCTGCAGACCATACTTTTACAAAACTCAACAAAAAAATTAACTATTACAGCAATAAAAAGACAGCAAACGCATAAAATCCGAGCTGAAAGTTTTCTCATAAAATTCAGAGACTTGGAATGACAAATTCGGTATTTCTAAATGCTCACCCTCAGTTTGCGCAGTGTGCCGATGAGTGATGTTATCTCCCCTGCTCACCTGCCCACCGGTGCACTGGTTCCTCCCCTGAGCTTCCCTGCAAATGCATGACATCATTTAACCTGCTCATCTGCTCATCATGTACTGGCTTTTCACCCAGGCTTTCCTGGACCCCAGAGCAATGGATACTACCCATGTTCTCCACCAATCTTCATCAGCCTGATCTCCCATCAGCCCTCTGTGGCTGACCAAAACACATGCAAATGCAGCTGAAGATGATGACATCACAGCTGAGATTTCTTTTCTGGGCTCAACCAAGTCTTTCTTTCCTGCCCTTCCTTTCCGGTTCAGTTGAAGGAGAACAGACTTGAGGTCTACCTGTCCTCACTCCTCTAAACTTGCAAGTTTGGAACCTGGCGTCCTGCAAGTTTCTCATCCTTACTGTTCATAAGACCATGTGTGAGAAGGTTTAACAAATACCTACTGTGGGCACTGAGCCCACAGTGCCCAGATTCAGGGGGGACAAAGGTCATGGGATTTCCCATACAACTAGGCACATGTGGCTACAGATTCAGAATTTAGTCCCCCATCCTAGCCTAGCTATTTATTAGATGTCACTGATGAACCCAAGTCATTGTAACAGGTTCCAATGGCTGAACACCCTTTCTATCTTTACAAATGAAATTACAAGGAATCTAAAAGTAAATGCCCACCACAATATTGAGTCTAGAATTCAGAAAACTTCCATTTTATATAATAATTTCAGAAAACCAAGAAATGACTCACCAACAAGCATATGAGTAAATGTAAAGGCCACCAGAACAAAGTCTTCCATTTCTGCATAAAGGGCACTTGAGAGTTCATTTATCTTTTATTAGATCAAACTAATACACCCTTGTGAGTGCATCATGCTTTAGGTAGACACACAGTTACAAAGTCAACATGGGTTCTAGGAGGGAGCTGTGCATGGTTGCATTTCCTCCGTAAGAGTAAGACAGTTACACACATATGTCCTCATCAAGTGGGTAAGCCACCAAGCCACATACATGCTTTCAATGCATCTATCAGGGACTCTGGATGACAAAATCCCCAACTGAAGTAGGGATATGTGACCTGCTTCATTTGGAGTCAACGGAGTGATGTCATTCATCAATGCACAAGTACAATTTGACTCAGGTTTTGTCCCTGGGAAATGCCTGACTCTCACCTGGATATAAGATCTGATGCTGCTACGGGGTGCTCTGAATCTTTGGACAGATCTTTGATTCAAATTCACAGGCTCTATAAACAGAAAAAGGAAGTGACAAGAGATGGACACTAGAAAAAAAAATCCAGCTTTGTGACACTCAGTCCTAAGGGCTTTCCCCAAGTTTTGCTCAAGGTATGTACATGGTGCCTATGAACAGACTTCTTTTCATCACTATATGACAAACACACTTAGCATTTCAAAAGGACTCAAAGTGACACCTGCACTTTTCAGTCCTGAGTTCTGGGAACAGGGGTCGGGGCTTAATTGAAAGGTTCCTTTTGCAAATGCAAAAGATGTAGAAAATTCTGTTGTCGAGTCACTTGGAAGTGGTTTTAATGGACCATGTAATAGTTTATGTGACTGTGCTCTTTCATTTCAGCATAAGCACATAAATATTCCACTCAACTGTTAGAAATCTATTCAAGGCAAAAATAGAGGCCCAGCGTGTCAGCTACAGCATTATTTAGGTTGTGGTCCATTTACACTGCATCAGTGTGTCACCATTAACTGTGTCCACCTGAGAAATGTGCGCATTATCTGTGGGCTGCATCTCATCTCTGAAATGTACATTTCAATGTGTGTACTGACATTTAGAAAAACATCATTCTGTCCTACACAGTATCGATGTAGGATTCCCTTCAAAGGAGAATATTTGTGTTGTCTTCTTATTCTGAGGATTAGTAAGAGAGACTGGTAAAGATGCAAAATAAAAGTCTGGAGTATTCAAAAAAATGGTTTCTCAAGAGACATTAACAATAAAACTTTACCGGCACCCTTTTCAGACAATCGACTTAACTGTAGCCCTGAACCAGAAGAAGCAGGGCCTGAAATGAACCTGTGTGTGAGAAAGATGATTTCTCAGCAAGAACTTGTATGAGCTGACCCACAATCAAGGGCAAGGCAGTGTGGTCCAGCAGGAGAGAGGTGACATACCTTGCCTCCACCGAGGCCCATTTTCCTGCATTTTTGCAAGCATGAAGTTGGTGCTGTTGGCCTCATGGGGTTATTATGGAGGACGGCGTGATGCAGCTGGTGTGCCATGCCTAGCACAGTCATGATAGGCCACGCCCACTCACTATCCTTGCTCCTGTTGTTATTCACGTGTATGCTGAGTGGCAGCACAATTGCTCTGGGGCCACATTACAGAAGCCAAGAACAGTAATGTGTCAACACCAATTATGGGCAGGGAAGCAGGTCCTGTGCTAAATTAGTTACTCACAACAACAACTAAAAAATCTCTGCTCTGTGGCATTAGCAGGTCTTTCTGTTTCCTTTTAGGTCATTCCTCACCACGGATAAGCAATAGACCTTCCTCATAGGCTGGCATTCTTCTAGTCACTGGCTAGCCTTTCTTTTCTCATGACCTTATCCCTAGTCTGACCAATTTGTGGACCTGAGCTATGCCTTCGTGTATGTGATCTGATGTCCAAACAGCCAGTGCTGGACTTGCTCCAAGCTCCATATTAGCATATTCAGTGCATAAATGTCATCCTTGTTGGAGGGAACCTAAACCCCAACATCTCTAAAAGTGTCCTCTCTGCCTCATCCCCATCACTGCCCTCCTGTATGTTCTCTCCTATTCCCATGCTCTCGTTAATGGTATTTCCACCCCATCATTCTCTAACTCAGCTCTTCACCTGCCAATTTAAGTGGTCTATCTAGGCTTTGGCCCTTTCCCTCCCACCATCTTTCCATCCCACAGCTTTTTTTCTGCCTTCTATCAACGTGTGCACCTTATGCAAATCCTCTTGGACTTCCTAACCTAGACAGTTTTCTGGACTTGATATCCACACACCGTGAGTCATTAAGATGCTTGCCTTAGGACTACAGGCACGGAATTTCATGTTCCTTATGCTGCAGCTAAACAAACTTGGCTGAGGTTAGGAAATCCAGCATTCCAACCAGCCACCAAAGGGCCTGGAGGATATGACCTGGAAGTATGAACACACCTAACTTCCATGAGGCTGATTTGCCCCCAACGTCGGACGGAATAGATCTAGCAAAGGGATTCCTGCTTTTCCCTCTGTCCTGGACCACTGGAAGGAGGCTTCCGGAGCAGACAGACACAAGTGATGCACAAACTGAGAGGCATCCCTTATGTCATCTTCCTGCTCAGAAGCAGCAGCAGCAGCAGTAGGCTGTATGCATCACTTCTTACAGTTTCACATCCTTCCGACGTCCCCCATCTTCCCCTTCACTTCTCCAGCCCAGGGTTTGGACTTTGCAAACCAAATAACAGCTTTTTAACTCTTGCCTCCAGCTCTATTTTCAAGGGAATCTAGGAATAAGCATGCTTCTAAGAAGGACTGGATGCAGCTTTAAATCGAAGCCTCTTTACAATAAGCTAAGAGCCCTTGGCTCACGACCTTTTTTCTGGATTAAGTACAAAAGAAAAAATAAAGTATTTGTAGTTAAAAGTATGTTTGAGGAAAGCTGCAGCTTTTACAAACTTTGGCTTTTCTAGCAGCTGGTGTAGAAAAAGAAAACACCAGACTCACAAACAAGTACCGATTAGTAGTAAATTTATCAGGGAAAAAAGTCTGAACTGTTACTAGATCCTGAGCTTTAGCTCAATTTTTTTAATAGTTTTCTTTTTCTTTCTTTTTTTGTAGTAAGGGAATTGCCTCCTACATGCTAGGCAAGTGCTTTACCATAAGCTGTACCCCAGGCTCTGCATTGAGAAAAATTTATCCTGCTCTCTATTCAAATTCTTAAGAGCAACACACAGCATCACATCAATTGCATCATGTACATTTTTTTTTTCACAAAAAGTTTCCCCACATATACACACTGTGTTCCCTTGTGAGTTTTTTTTTTTTTTAATACCAAGTTAGGTAACGACCATAGCCAGGCATTATAGCACAGGCTGTACAATGCTGATTACACAAAAATTTCCAAGAAATCCAAGTGCTCCTTAGACTCACATAACTGAGCCCTGAAGCTGGGGTACAGGTAGGGCTTTTGAAATGTTGCAAATATACGGCCACCAAAGTTTGAATATGGGCCATTTATAATACTTCAACCTAAAGGTCATCTTCAGAGTTGTTATAATTTTAATAGCAGACATTGGTTCTAAAGGAAGATTCTGAATGTTATCACAGAATGCTGGGTCACTTTATAAGAACATTGTACTTTCTATTTCAGGGCTTAGAAGATATATATAAATCTAAAACAAAGCAGAAAGTTACGGAGGAGTTGAGCATTCTTTCTGCACTTATCTGTGAGCACATTCTAGGGTTGCAATTGCTTTCTTAAGGGAAGAGGGCTGCATGTGGATGTAAGATACTTAGGCGTGGAAGCATTGATCCCATGCAACAAAACTCAGGGCACACTTCAGAGGAAAAGCCACCCATTGAAAGAATGGACCACCAGACTCTACTCACAGATGCAAACTGATTGTTGAATATTCATCCACTGAAGAGGCCTAAGATCAATAAAATGCTTTCTTTTTGCTTTTAAAAAATAATTTAATTTAATGCATTTACTTTTTAGACAGGGTCTTATGCACCCCAGTCTATTGGAAACTTGCTATTGTAGCAGAGGATTATCTTGAACCTGTAATCCTCCTGCCTCCACCACTCAAGTGCTGGGATTACAGGATTACTACCATGCCTAGTTTATGTGATGGTGGGAATCAAACTCAGGGCCTTGTGCATGTCTGACAAGCACACCACCAACTGAGCTGCATCTCTCACCCCACGTTCTGCATTTCTAAACAGAACTCGTTCTTCCAAGCATTGCTTTGTTACAGACAAGGGGTGCGAAACGGGAAAGCGAACAATACAAGTCATGGCCTGGGTCAAGCACTGGGATACTTCCTCAACTCTGACCGCTCTCCCTGCTCTAGTAGGGGTGACTGCAACAGGCTCTCCCTGCACTAGTAGGGGTGACTGCAACAGGCTGGATGCTCAGAAACGAACTCACCACTGCTTTCCATACACTATTGGTGCTCAGTTTCTGCCGCTGGCACCTGTGCTGAGGCAAGCCAAATATATATTCGGAACAGATCTTCTTAATAGGACTTTCCATGTTCAACATTTACATATTTGAGAATATCTGCCTGATTACAATGAAAAGGAAACATTATGTCCGGGATGTGCAGAACAAAGCCAGTGGGAGGTGAGGTTCCTAGTGCCAACGAGAGCCCCAGGGGCGCTCTGGGAGACTGAACGCTCACAGACAACTCCGCCAGAAGATGAAGAAAGCAAGTGTAAATAATCCCACTTGACACCAGTCTGCTGCTCCAGGTGGCCAGGAGGGAATGGTGGATTACATGTCACTTAAGAAACTATAGTTCGTGTTGACAGAAATCCTGAACTACTCAGTGCAGAGCTCTGGAGCATGTTTTGATGCTTCTAAATCCAACTCCTTTAGTTTCCTGACATTTGAAACTATGTTATCACTTTTAATTGTGCATCTGTACGTGACCTCAGCATATATAGAAGAAGGAAGATGTCTAGGGTTCAAGTCAGAGGGGAAGCACAAGAGAAGTTAGGGTCTGGCCTGCTCAGGCAGTCTTGCCACAAGCCCCAATGTGGTACCATGGTGGTGTCTCGGTTTCACCAGAACTGACTCATGTTATGAGAAATCCACATGAGTCTGCTTAAGAAGGTAACAAGGCTTTATTAAAGTAATAAAGGGGAAAATACACTCACAAATGCAGAGCCACGTGAACAGCCAGCGTCAGTTCTACCCAGGAGCAAATGGATCCAGCTGTCTGAATCCACTCCAAGAAGAAGGGACTCGACACCCCCACACCTTTTAAGGGCTTATACCACAAAGCTAATTAGTGGGAAAGAATTCCCACTACAAACTCACTCAAGGAATTGATGCAGGCCGATTCTAGAGGCAAGTCCAGGGAACACCAGTCAGTGAACAGAATAAGACAGTCAGGGATAAGTGGCCATGAAAGGGTTTGTGTTCAGGAAGTTAGCTCTGTGAGTAAGGTTAAGTCCCCTTACTGGGGTCTCCCAGTGACCCCACAAAGGAGGGGAGGAGCTGGGGGTTTCCTATATCATCTCTATTAATCATTGATGGAAGGATGGTGAGGAGAGGAAAAAGTCACTCATTCTCTGATGCTTCTGGATGCTGAAAGAATAGCAAAAACGTGCTCTAGTGACCAGAAAAAAAATCCATAGACAAACAAAGGTTAGTGGTAACTGTGTGACATCAAGTTGATGTGTGTCTACAATTTGTGGGTGGGGGGTCATGGGCAGTACATCAGTGGAGTCATCTTCTCATGGTTTTGCTTTTTTAATGTGTGTCCTCCAGACTCTGCACTTGTTCTTGCTCATGACTGATGCCTTGGGGGGAAAAGTTTAAAAAAAAATGCTAGAGCCACACTTGCATTTCTGTGCACAGGTTGAGTGTGCTTATCACTCTCAACAAATAGGACATGCTGCTGGTGGGATTCAGGCTGGACTCAGGTTGGAGACCATGAGTGTACCTTTCAGGCACTTTCAATGGCAACGATGTTACACCTGTGATGAGGACAAGAAAGGCCTCTCATTGCACATTGGCAAACAGAGAAAAGTAGTGGTAGAAGCTTTTCCTTAGACTCTGGGAAACAGAACGGGACAAAGAACTAGACAAGGCCCTAGGAAACGCCTAGCAGCATCTCATGAGTCTCTGAGCGTCATCAACTATATTTCATCCATCTCACTTCTGCCTGTCTATACAGACCTCCAGGTCTTTATGGTTCATACGGAGATTAAAGGTTCAGCTGTGTTCTTGAACACAAGGAGATTCTACCTACCATGTGATTGGATTAAGGGCATGTGCCATCACCGCTGGACTTCTGTTCTTAGCTCTGATCCCCAGGCAACTTTATTAACATACAAATAAAATCACATTTCAGCACAAATAAAATATCACCATAGTGGAGCCTATTGGGAGGTCTTCAGGTCACTGGAGCACTCTTTCTCTTCCTCTATTTCCCCCTGGCCGTGAAGCAAATAGCTTTGCTCCCTCATATGGTACTTGTTCAGCCTCAGAGGCTGTGAGTCCACATGACCATGGCTAAAACCTCCACAATTGTGAGCCAAGATAAATGTGCCTCTTTTAAAGCTGGTTATGTAAGGAATTTTGTTATAAATAGAAAGCTAATGCAGGCACCAAAGATGAAGGGCATTTCTGCCCTCCCCTGAAGAAATAACCGAGACCTAGGAAGCAAGAGAAGAGACTTTGTGTATGTGACTTTCCCCCAAAACAACAAAGCACTTACCTTCAGACTCGACATACAGCCTATTACATTACCCGTGGCCCAAGACCTTTTAGTCTGGCTTCTTTGAATGAGCCGCCCACTTACAATGAGCTTACATAGTAGAAATGTTCTGTTCAATTGGTATTGGCCATCAGACAGCCACAGTCTGTGTTTGCAATATCCGACAAGATTACAAATCTAGCGGTGCTATTCTGGAGCTTTGGGAGAGCCTGAGATGTAGGAATAGCTTGGCTTAATTAAGAATGTGCGGTCTAAGAATTGTTGTTACAGGACATAACTTCTGACCCACATTCCAAAATTTGATCTGTCATTCCCGAGTCTTGAGAATCACGACATAGACAAGCTGCAAAGTGAAAAATAGAAGTTTGGCTATTTAAAGCAAGAAGAAGTCAGACAGACCTGGAGCAGATGGGTGTGGGATCCCATGGAGGGGTTGGCCCTCTCTCCATCCTTTCCCAGAACGTGGCTGTGACACATCTGGCCAGTAAGCTGGGACACAATGAGATATAGTTTCCCAAGAGCTAGGAATGTGCTTTTTAGTGAAAAGCCTTTTTTAAAAAAAAAAATTTTCTGTAAAAGGTGTATTTTGATATTGGACATAGAGCCATGAGCCTATAATCCCAGAGGCTGAGATGTTGAAGCAGAAAGTCTCAAGTTCAAGGCCAGTGTGGGCTATGTAGCAAACCCTTCGCCAGTCTGAATGACCCAGCCAGAACCTCTTTCCAAACTGTGAAAGAAAATTCTTGTAACTCAGCATGTTAATTAGTTCTCTGTCCCTATAATCCAAGGCCAGCGATAGTCACATTGTCAAGTATAAACGTTTGTTTGGCTTATCATTTCAGAGACTTCATTCTAGGGTCAGATGCTCCCATTCTCAGTGCCTGGGTCAAGGAGGAATATGGTCGAAGTGTGTGGTAGTGAAAGTTCTCACACAATATTGAGGGGAGGTGGGAGGAGAGAGAGGGAGAGAGGGTAGGGAGGGGGATGGAAGGAGAGAGGGGGAGGGAAGGAGGGGTTCAGTGAGGGAGGGAAAGAGAGAAGGGGGGAGGGAGACAGATAGAAGATGGAGGGAAGGAAGGAGGAAGGGAGAGGGAGAGGGAGAGAGAGAGAGAGAGAGAGAGAGAGAGAGAGAGAGAGAGAGAGAGATTCCAAGTTCCCTAAGGATACTCTTCTAACAGCTTACAGACCTCGCACCTCCTAAAAGCTGAATTGCCCCACAAGATTACCAGCCTGAGTGCCAAGTCTCCCCAAAATAGGCATTTGAGGACACCTGAGCCCCAAAGTCAAACTCATAGTGAACTTCCAATAAAACACAGAAAACCCACTTAGCAGTAAGCAAGTGAAGAGTTTTGTCTGGATGACATAGATTACTTCCACAGTTTGAAATGCTTTCCCTGTAAAATCCACCCCATATTATTCCTCATTTGCATGTCCTGCTTTACAGATTTTATTCGCTTTTTTAAAATCAGGTCATTTGGTTTCCTATCACTTCTGTTTGAGTGTCCTACAACACACAGCCCTGGTAGGTTGTAACTGTGTACCCAGTTCTGTGGGAACTGGGACAGAAATTCTGCCAAAGATCTTTGTCCTTCAGTCGTGTTTGCAGGCAAGCTTGGTAGTTCTCCATCTGGAGAAGCCTGTGTTGTGTGCACATTTCACCATCAGCATCCCGCCCAGCTGTGCCTTCATCTCCAATGCATCTTGGGCCATTTGCAGCATCATTAGAGATGCTCTCTTCCACACAGCTGAAGCCCGAGTTGTTAGAGAAGTGACAACATTCATTTCTCATCTCTGTCCTTTTAGCCTAAGAAGTATGAGTTTGGGCTGTGTCCTTATAGCCTCAGTAATACCAGTGAGGAACTGGGGACTTCACAGATGTCATCAACACTAAACACAGATCTTGTGTGCATAGGGCAGCCAAGTACCTCTCAGGACCTGCCCAGGAAAATCAAATATATAGGTAGAGGAGAATATTTGATCTACTTGGCGAAGGCAGAGCTTGGCTCATTAAAGGATGAATACAGAGAAAAGGGACTGAGGTGGTCCCAATCTAGCGCTCCCACGTGGGACGAAATAACTAGGAACCAGATTTGATTTCACCTGTGCTTCCATTAGTCTAAAGGATCAGGTCTGAGCTGCTGGCATTCTGCAAAGAAATGGGGACTCAGAAGCAGGGCAGAAAAAGAACAAAAGAGGGGGAGAGAGTAAAATCATGGCAGCAAGCAGGGTTGTGAATTTAAAGATCCGAGATAAGAGGCAACGGCACAAGACCAATACTACTACAACTTGACATCATTAACCCGCCAGCACGGGCTCCTCAACCGCGCCCTGTGCACGTCAAGTACCACTGTTCATAAGTGGAAGTCCTGAGACCTCAGCGGTGGTGCCACTTAGTGCCGGACCTGAACAAGGAAAATGAAAAGACTTCACTTTGCTCCTCCTTTCGGTTTTCTTTTCTGTAAAATGAGTACCATGAACTGGTCTTTTAGAGTCACCCAAGGTCTACAATGGAATTATTGCAATGGTTCCTTGATACAATCTATGAATTGTTCAAGGCAAATTAAATCATAGTTTGATAAAGCTTCCTCAGGGGATTCCTATTTTGGCAATGTCACAGGCTAGCATCACTAATCGGGTTTAGGAATTTATTTTAAAAGTACTGCAAATATTGAATCTTTTGTACAGTTTTAATAAAATTACTAAAAGAACCATTATGATAAGCTCCACTGCAATTGTCTCAATTGTTTAATAGGCTTAAACTGCTCATCACCAATGTATGAAACAGCAGAAAATTCAAGGGTGTTTGTAATTACTAAATAGCCTGATTAATTCTTTCTTACCCACTAATTGCTATGGTTTATAGTTTAAACACATAAAACACAAAGGAAATAAACTAGGTTATTTCAGACATTCAAGGTGAAGTGGTATATATGACTCATGTTCTAAGGATATTGGGATGGACCCTTGCCCAAACACTGATGTTGGGACAGATCCTTGCCCAAACACTGATGTTGGGACAGACCTTTGCCCAAACACTGATATTAGGATAGACCTTTGCCCAAACACTGATGTTTGGACAGACCTTTGCCCAAACACTGATGTTGGGACAGACCCTTGTCCAAATACTGACTTCTCAACACTAAAAGTAACCAACACCTTCACCCTCCAGGGTGAGGAATTACATTTCCAAGAAGCTGGCATGAGTGAGCTAGGACTGTGGAGAATGAACCTTATTCTGAACAGTGCCAACAAACCTGGAGAAGTTGCACAGAACCTTTCTCTTCTCTGGATTGTGTGCTTCCCTTCCAAAGCAGAGGCAAAGCCAGTTTGAACACTGTGACTGTAGAAAACTCCAGAGAATCAACGCTTCCTCCTACGAAACTTCCATTGCCTCCTGACTACATTTAAGACACGATGATGGGGTTGATGACATCATGACAAGCAAACAATGAAAACACAGGATCCAAAGTTCTAGGAAATTAGGTTAGTTAGCTTCACATCACTGTAACACAATGATCAAAGCAACCAACCTATGCAGAGACAGTTTGGAGCGGGAATTGTAACTCAGCAGTAGAATGGTAGTTGTTTGACATACATGAGCCCACATTCAATCCCCAGCACATGCACTCAGCAAAAGAAAAAGGAGAAGGAAGGGGATTGCCTTGGCTCATAGTTTGGGAGGGCTTCATCTATAATCAGGTACCCCTGTAGTTCTGCATCTCTGGTGGGATGGATGGAGGGTAGGATGGGAGAACAAACTGCTCACCCCTTCAGCCAGGACATCAAACAGAGTGCAGAGAGAGAGCCAGGATCCTCCAACACCCTTCAAGGGAAACCTCTCAAAGGCCTAAAGACTTCTCAAGATTTCCACTGCCTCCCATGGAGACTCAGAGGGCTTTTGGCATCTCAACTCCAGCAGGAGATGTCTGCCTAACTGAGGGATTGCCTGCTGAGGACCCTGCACACCACTGAGTAGCATGCAAACTGAGCATGTCTGCCCAAGATGCTTCGAGGACAGATGCTGCGAGGACAGAGGAAGGGCCACAGTGGCACAGGAGGACTCGACATCTCACCATCCTCTAGATGCTTGGTTTTGTGAGCACACTGGAGCAGAGTGGCAGAGTAAAGGAGGATGGCTTCCGGGATCACTCTATGCAAATACAGTCACTGCCCAAACATTCATTCAGTTTGCAAAAACACAACTATGCTATTTTCCCTTTGCATGGCTAAGGGGGGATTAAAATGGGAAACGTGCAAAAAAAAAAATGGTAGCTGGGGTAGTCTAATGCAGTCTGGTCTAATGTTGTAGATACATTCGTTTTCACTAATATCCAAATTATGCAAAACAAATAAAAATAAGAATGGAGACTTGCTTAGGTTTGTTAGAAGGAATTCTGTGACTGTCAGAGGTTACATGGATGCAGGGATTGTACCAGACATTCTAGTAGAACCAACACACAAGAGCATCCTAAAACCCAGAGATCCCTGCCGTGATGTGGGTCCTAGAACGGAAGAACTGCCCTTGTTCCTTCACAGAAATAGTCTTCACCTGCCCCTCCGAGCAACCACAGTGCAGGCATGTTGGATCCCACCAAGAGACACTCTCCACCATTGGTGGTCCTTTGTCCTTGTATGTTACAAATACTGATATGGGAAAAGGGTGGATAAATCCTTGGTTCTGCTTGAGAGATGCTAAGGCTGGAATATTTGTTAGACACTAAGTGCAGATACAAAAGCAAGTAGAGAGGTACACCAGCCTGGAACTTAGAGGTGAGGGGTAAATCTGACAGTGATTAGCATGAAGGCATGGTAGCCATGAGGGTGGGTAAAGGCATCAAAGTCCATCAGATCTTTGGAGTCCAATATCTGCACGGTGTGTAATCCCAAAGCTCCCCATTCCATCCTTCTTAACCCACATTCCAGGCTCAGTAAATCGTGGCACTCCAATGCTGAAGCTGTAAAAGGCTCTCTCCAGCCACTACGCATCATTTATCCTTAGGTGACTCAGGATAAAACCCTGGGACACATCAATATCTAGAATCAGCTGAAGAGAAGAACCCAGCCAAGAAGCTTGGATGGTATAGGTGGGGAAGGGGAGAAGGCAGGTAAGGGATCTCAGAAGCCAGGAGAAAATAAACATGATAGCATTTGAAAGCCCTAACTGCTATGCAGAAAGGACAGCACCAGAGAATTTACAGCTCACCCTCACATGCCATGCAGAAAGGGAAAAGCAATTCAGGTACACACGTGACCACAACAGTCTCAGAGAGGATTCAATACCTGCAAGGATGTGTTCCAGCTACTGCCATGCCATGAGCAGTGATGGGGGATCAGAGGGAACTAGCAAGACCAGGTATTGAATCCTCTCAGAGACTGTTGTGGTCACGTGTGTACCTGAATTGCTTTTCCCTTTCTGCATGGCATGTGAGGGTGAGCTGTAAATTCTCTGGTGCTGCCCTTTCTGCATAGACCATAGACCACATGGGGCATGTCTGGGACTCAGTCAAGCCAGCTGATGAAGGAGTTAACCTGAAATTCATCTTTGCACCCAGAACATCATTTAAGAGCCCATTATTTCTTCACCCACTGGTGGGAGGTCAGGCTCTGAAACTAAAGGAACCTGTCAGTGTTCAGAGCACATAGAGAACCAAATGTCATGTGAGTTGGGATGGATGAGAGTCAGTTAAGAGTCGAAAGGGAGGCACATGGATGGTACAGGGCGGCTGGCATGATGCAGCCCTTTACAGCTCTAGCACGGGAACACCATGATTTACCAACCTGGCAATGTATGTTACAGGGTAGGATGGTGAGCTTCGGATTGCACTGCTCTGATGCCCCAACCCCAGAGGCCTGCTCCTTCTCTGTTCCCCTCAAATCGCTATTTATAACAGGGCTTAGTGGGCGACTGCTCATTGCTTCCCTTCCTTCACTTAGCTGCGCCTGGTCCAGCAGAGATCCAACAAATGATGATTGCGCCAATCAATATTCAAACAACTAATGGTCAGGATACATGCAATCTGGTTTATCCTTGAGAATATGAGATTTGCCTTCGCTGGAAGAACGCTGCTGAGGAAGGTTCTATTAGAGATGCTGCAATTTTCAAGGGCGTTAAGCACGCTTGGGATGTGTCACCACATTACATAATCAGAACATCTCAGAATCAGATGTATCTACAGCACAGTTAGGCTGTAGAATTGAATGCTTAGATAAACAGGCAACACACCAGTCAATTACAAAAATGTATGCATACACATGCATGTGTTTATATAGGCACACAGAAATATCCCTAAGCTCAGAAGTAAGAAAAACATCTTTCCAAAATTCATTAGTAATATCAGCAATAACTAAGAATATTATAAATCAACTTTCTCAACATAGCATTTTTCTATCATTTCAAAACATCTTCAATTTTGTGTAAGCAGGAACATAATTAAAACATCTTATACCTACGTGATTAAATACTTTCTAGATGATTTTCCTATTTGAATTCTTTTCTCTTGCTTATTGAGACATTAATCACAGCAAAGAAATATGTTTTTCCCTCATAGAGCAGTATACCCTGCCTTTGCTCAACAAATAGGTGTGCTAACAGGGCTTTGTGATTGATATGGCCCCATTTCTTACAAAACTCAGAGAAGAAGAGGGGGTGGGTAGAGACAGAGGAGGCAGGAAGCTGGGGATCTGTGGAAGGAGTCGAAGCCATCTACTGAAAGATAGTAACCTGTAGGGCAGGTTAGGACGAGGCTACACAGGATCTTTAGACTCTCCTTCACAGGAAATGGGCAAAACAATACACAGAGGTGCATGGTTATGAGCTAAGGGAGGAGTCTGCTAAATTTCCAAGTCCCAGGCTGAGTTGACATTCACCATTGGAGTGTGACATTGTGATTACAGGAGTGCCAGCCATGGTGTGGTGACTGCAGAGGCACATCACTGCTCAAAGTGATGAGAGTAAGTGACAGCTCGAGTCTCAACATAAACGGGGCATCTATAACTCTGTAAAGTTCAGGAAACATCACACAAGAAGGGGAAGGAAAAAATGTAAGAGTGGAGTAAGAAATGGAGTGGTATGAAGACTGGGCAAGACACAATGCTGTAGTCAGGAACTCACGGCCGCTGCAATTCCTGGCACATGATATGATATGCACAAGGTGGGAACTATCAACAGCTTGTTGAGGAGGAGGGGGTGGCTCCCCAAATAATCCCTTAGGATTTAGCCCCAGTTAATGGTGACTTGGGGGAGTATGGCATTTTTCTTCAGTGGTGTGGCCTTCTTCGAGTAAGCAACCCTAAGGAAACTTGTTAGGTCACACAGAGACACAGTGTAAGAGACATGAACACAGAAGGGGGTTAGCTGGGAAGAGGAATGGGGTCATCAGGAGTGAAGGAAAAGAGAAAACCCAAACCAAAAATAGCTCCAAGGTAGTCTGACAGGACATAATCAGGAAGGTGTGACTCCAGGGGTACTAACGAGAATGGTACTGAGAACAAGGGACACGTTGAGATCTGTGCTAAACAAAAGAGCCAGATGAAGACAGGCAAAGGTTTGGTTAGTGCAGATCAAAGGACTGAGGTCATTAGCTCTGACTGACATCTCAGGAGACTCACGGTATGTCCAGCAGTGCACTTTACTCTGCATTATTTCACTCAGGCTTCGGGACAATCTTAGGAGCATACATGAAGCAAGGTTTCACTGCAAATCAATAGCAGGCATTAGAAGCTTCCACTCTCACATCTATGAGAAGACCTCACAGAAGGCCAGTGAGACTGCTCGGGAGGTAGACGCTCTTGATGTATAAGCCTGGTGAGCTGACTTCAATTCTCAGAAGCCACAGAAAGAGAGAGAGAACAGACTTCCAAAGCTGCCATCGGACCTCCACTGTGGGACACATGGGCCTACGTGCATACATATACCATATGAGCACAATAATAATACATAAAACATGCTTTTAAAAACCTCATGGAGAATGGTGACTTTTGGAATTGAGAAACTATTTCAAATATAGAAAGCTGTGGTTCAGATACAAGTTTTGGAAAGAAGGGAAGAAAGGAGAAATTTCTGGAGGGGACAAGAAACAGATACAAGAGTTGGAAAGAGATTACAAGAGTCTAAAAAAAAAACATTACTATTGAGTTGGAGAGCAGAAGTAAAGTGTGGGCTGTCATAAATGAAGAGGACACCAACAGTACTTTGATCCTTCAAAGCTGACTGTTGACTCATACTAAGGAGAACCACTTAAAATTGCCATCATAACTCAATACTACACACAATGACTTCCACCTACATCCTAAATGGACAGACATGTAACACACAATGGAATAAAGATTGTGTCTAGATGTGAGCATGCGCAGACACATGTGATTGAGTGACTCTCTGTCTTTTATCTCAGCCTTGGTTTTCTCCATCTCCTCTGAGAAAGCTTGCTGTCAACACTTGTCCAACCTTTATGTGTATTTGTCAAATTCTCTTCTGTTTGAAACAAATTTTACTCTCCACTGAAGCTTTCCTTGTGTCTTCAAATAGAAACATATGCCACCTGTTACAGAGTCCATGGGACTTTATTTGCACTTAAAATGCCTATTCTGCCTTTCATAGGTACATCCATAATTAGAAAACAAGAGCTCGCATTATTGGGGAACATTCTCCTTGCCAGACTGAGAATTAATGCCATTAAGTGAATTAGCCTCAATAAGCCTCATATATATCCTTTGGGGAAGACAAAACTACCATCAGTTCCACTTCAGAGAGGAGGAAACGGGTTCAGAAAGGTTAATTAATTTACCTCACCTCACAACAACATAGTAGGAAACTTGGGGTTCAAATACAAGCAGTGTGATGCCTGCTATTAATTTTTCACTCAGCCACTGGAGTGTGCATATAAAGCACCTTGGTAACACTTGCATGCATTAGTAAGATCTGGGCTAAGAACTGTGTCCAATTTATTTATATTTTAGTGTATGCTCATGCTAGTATTTGCCCATACTAGGCTGGATTATCATATTCAACAGAGAAAAACTCTGTTATCAAACAAATACCTGTAGAAGAAGAATTACAAAAAAAAAGACCAACTGGAACTCAGATTCAAAGGAATATGGGGAGATCACATGACTTACCACATGTATAACAGTACACTAAAGACACCTGAGTAAACAGGACCACAGCAGCATCCCTTACCCCAGGCACCCTAAATGCATGTACTTTATGTGGATGTCTTTATACATAGGTTCATGAAGCCATTTCTTAACCTGAATAACTTTATTTTTTCATATTATTTACTTATGACTTTACCAATACAAATGTACAAATCATATATTCCATATTTTCCAAACAGATGTAAGGCTGAAATGGGTAATCTACATTGATACATAATTTGTGCTAGCCAAAGCCTGTATTTCTGTAGGTCAAAGATTGTAAGCAAGATGGCACTGATGACTGGAGAGCAGAGACAGGTAACCATGACTCTCTAATAATCTTTCTTTTTTAAAGATATCTTATGCATATGTATGCATGCAAATCTTCACATGTGTGCACACACAAATTAAAAGCACACATGGCACATGCCCACTGTAGACAACTCTAGGAATCTGTTCTTTCATCTCAACAGTATCTTTTACAAACACCAAGCATCTTACCAGCCAAGAGAAATATAATGTGAGCCACATATGACACTTTAAGTTTTCTGGAAGCCACAGTAGAAAAGCAGGACTAAGTAGTTGAAGTTAGTGTCAGTAATGTTGTATTCCACCTAACTTATCCAGAGCATGAGAATGTCTACATGCAAACAATACAAGATACTAATGATGCTACACATTATTTTTTCGTGCTAATTAAAAATCTGGAGAACATTTTACATTTACATCTCCCACATTTTAGGAATCTAGGAACTGTCTGTGGCTGGTGACTACCATGCTGAACAGTGTGGTGACAGAATGTTAGAACGAAAAGACTCACAGAAGTGATGCCATTAGTTTAAAGAATTAGATGGGGATGCACAGAGGAATTAAGTGTGTGGCTCAGTTCCACTCAGTTCTCACTCAAGACTTTTCAAGCTCTTTCTGCCCCCTCCTGCACTGCTCCATGATTGGGTGGAGTATGAGTGGGGAGAAGTTGCAGTAGAGGTGACTACAGCCTTATATTTCCTTAGACAGAGCAGCTTGAGGGACTGCAGAGTCCAAGCCTCATCCACAGATAAGGAACCTGAGGAGTAGGGTTAGGCATTTAGAAAAGGTTTCATGGGGTGGGAAATGGGACCTGGCTAGAAAGCTGTCCCTTATACAGTTCCTTGATCCAAGACAAAGTCAGTTGGCACAGACACACATGCACACACACACACACACACACACACGCACACGCACACGCACGCACACGCACACGCACACGCACACGCACACACACACACGGGTGGTGGTAGAGAGGAGGATAGGGAGAGAGAGAGAGGAAGAAAAGAGGGAATGAGGAGGGAGTGAGAGGGAGTGTAGAAACAACATGGCAAATGACTTCTCAGTACAAGACACATCCTCCAATATTAAATACTCAAAACTAAAATGAAACCATGAAATTAAGACCATTTTCCTGCATTTTGTGTTGTGGCAAGTTCTAGACCTCGATTTCTGCCCACATCCAGCTCTGCCCCTGCACAGAACAACTTCTGTGTAGAATCATGATGCCTATATATCTCACTGCAGGGCAATTTAGTGGTTGAACCAACTGGTGGATCATTCTTGGGGTAGAATGTTTGGCTGCTAATGTCTGCGACATCAGCATTATGACGTTTGGGTGGGATACAAGAATTTCCCTAGAAATCCACATCAAACACATAGAAATTGATGAGAAGGATGGGGATTGGAAACATGTATGGAAGAAAAGAAGTACATAACAAAATAGTCTTATAGACTTCTGGAAATCATGCTATTTTCTCACCTATTAGTTACCAATTAATAATGTATGAACAAAACAATCACAAGCATAAGAAAGTAATAAAAGTTTACTATGTCAAATTCAGTGAGAGATGTAGCAACTCCTCAGAGATATGTCTTTGTGAACTCCAACATGTAACTTCAGAAGTAAATAGGGTTTTTGGAACTGTGACTTAAGCATATGGAGTCATCCTGGAGTAGGGTGGGTCCTATCCAGTGTCAAGTGTCCTTGAGAGAGGCACAAATGGGCAAAAGGGAGGCAAAGGAGCATGTGAAGAAATGGCCCCATGCAAAACCTAGTTTGCTTCAGAGACCGCGAAGGGAACCGAGGCCTTTCCAGACTTGGGTGCCAACATTTGGACCCCTTCCTAGCAACAAGCACAGGTCTGTTGCTCTTAGCTATGGAATTTATAATGGTTTGTTTGGGGAACAAATTTACCTCCGTAACTCAGGCCACTGTGTGAAATCCTCATGTGTGCATGTATTTGACATGCAGGGTTGTAGTGTGGGTTCTGTTTGGATTTCAGTTAAAGGGGAAGGAGAGCTTGAGTTTGCTCGATGTACCAGACACAGCAGGAACTTGTCATGGAGCATTTCACTTTCACTTTTTGAATATGGTGCCTTCTCCTTCCTCTTCATCCCAAATACATACTGAGACTGAGAAAACGGTGTTGGAGTAGGGAGATTATAATTCATTGCCAAAGAAACACAGAAAAGAAATTATCATTGTTCTTTGGACATTAACATGATCACCCAGTAATGACATGGCCATGGGAACAGCTGTCTAGAATGAGAATTTTTCAGAATCCCTTTATTTTTCCTTTGTTGTGCCAAAGTGCACCCTCCAGATCTACTTCTGCGCATTCCAAAAAGCCAAGCCTGGCCGACTCAACTCAGTTCTCCTCAGGCAGCAAACACTCCTGTGAAACATGCTATGTGGACACAGAGATGCGATGAAGAGATGCTGTAAAGAACATAAATATTCTGACACAGTGGGGTGTGGGGAGCAGGCAGGGAAAGGAAGGGGCACTGGAGGATGCAGAGATAATTCCACAGAAGTGCTGTAAAGGTGAAACTCATTGTTCCTGTCTCCTCTGTCATTTCATGAGCCACTCCTTATCAAAACTGAGTAGAGCAATGTCAAAGTCATGTGAGTCATCCCATGAGCAGCCTAGTAAGTGGCCCCCAAGGTGTGTCCTCCCATAGTCCCTCTGGAGAACCCAGAAATGCCCAAGAATCAGGTTGGGAGTCTCTCAGATGGTACCTGAAGATGTTGTATGGTTTTATAGATACAGCCACTGGACAGTTCATCCCAGCATAGATAAACAGGTGGTCAAAACTAGAATGTCACAGAGTCCAAATCATCACTTAAAGCAGTGGTTCTCAACCTGTGGGTCTCAACCCCCACTGGGTCACATATCAGTTTTTCTGTATATCAGATATTTACATTATAATTCATAACAGTAGAAAAATTACATCTATGAAGTAGCAATGAAATGATTTTATGGTTGGGGGTCACCACATGAGGACCCGCAAGGTCTCAGCATTAGGAAGTTTGAGTCTTAAGAGAACTTCCAAGCATCCTGTTGTTCGAGTAACAATAAGGGATCATTAAGGGGCAAGTCATTCTGGTTAAGAGAATAGAACCTTTGTGCTTAGAAATCTAACATCCTAATGGAGTGGGCCAATCACCCAGTCAAGAGCCCATCCCTCAGGGAAGAGGCATTGCCCCTAGGAAGGCAGACTCGCCTCACACCATGCTAAAGAGAAAGGTGAACCAGCATCCCTGTAATGAGACACCGTCCTGTTCCATTCCAGAATCCCTCCCCTAGTGGGGTCATTTGAGAGCCCATCCATGATGCTTCTAAGTCTGCCCCATTTGCTCAGTCAGTCAGGAAAGCATAGCTTTTCCTTTTTTCCCCTAATACTTCAGGTTTACTCTTTGACCAAAGACCTCTCCTGCTGTGTGGCTGCCGGATGCCGAGTGTTTGACCCTCAGCCTGCTTAGTTCAAATGGTATGGCCTTTCCCTCTCTCCTCTGTTCTCTTCCGGGCATCTGCTGAAGTTTACAGCTTGCTTGCACTGCCCTGGAGGTTTATCTTGTAAACTCTAATGAAATTGTCCTTGAGCTTCAGTTTGAGTTGGTTCTTAAATTCTGCTATTAATGGGATTACGAAACCCAAGAGGAGACCTCCTCGACTTCTCTATTATCACAAACTCTATGCAGGAGGTGGGCATAGGAAAGGGTTTCATTCTTTTAGCATGGCAATCTTAAGTCCAATTACCTTCTTTGAACCATCCCTCAAAACAACACAGACAGACATCAATCATCTCACACTAACTGTGTGTGCGAAAGCTCGCAGGGGACTGCGCTGTCCATGTAATTACAGCGGTTACTGAAGAGTGATTTATTCTATAGTGCAGCCTCCTGCACATTCATGAATCTATTACCCACAGCCCTTCAACACCTTGTACCTCATTTGCAAAACATTAATTCCTATGTATATACAAGGAGTTCATGGTGCTAGTCCCAGGGATCAGTCTTACGTCTGTTCTATCTCCCTATTGGATGGTGGGGATCATGTCAACGGCAAGGCAGCAGTCTCCCTGAGGCTCGTGGGTAAACTGCTCAGCCACAAATGCAGATGAACAGGTTTCCTTAGTTTCCTTAGGTTTCCTCCCACAAATCTGTACACATTTGGGAGATTTCTAAAAGGCCCACTGAATTAAGAACCAACAGATAAAAGTTGGTGTGGGGAGGGATTTTCAATAAATCTTGGCCATTGCTTCCACAAGGGCCCTAGTACAAGCAGTGAGGATGATGCTCACTGTCTCCTTCTAGATAGTTCTCTGCTGTCTTTCTTCCTCCTCAACAACCTCTGCTGCTGTCTATGGGAAACCTGTGTTTCTGATACTGCATTTCCTTTAAAGAATACTCAATCTCAACATACCCATGTGAGCACCCACGCTTCATCCCAGAACCCACAGGAGCACACGTGGTTCAGCCCAGCACCCACAGGAGTATACATGCTTTATCCCAGCACCCAGGAGAGCATCTGTACTTCAGTCCAGCACCCACGGGAGTGTATATGCTTTATCCTGTCACTCACAAGAGCATCGCGCTTCACCCCCACACACTCACATCCTTAGGTATTCCATCTTTTGACTCAAGCAATCAAAAAAGCTCCCATTCACTAGTCTTCGGGTACACTAATATTTTATTTAAAACAAGTCATACTGTAGGAGTGGCTGCAATGTCTGCCATGTCGCAGACACAGGAGGTGACTGAGACTTGGAAGTCCTAGGCTTGAAGTCTTGCCTCATCATTTACTATTGCTGTGACCTCACAGGGAAAAAAGAAAAAGAAAAAGGAAGGAAGGAAAAAAGCTGAAGAAGAGGAAGTAAGTTTGAGTTCTGGACCATTCTGAGAGCTTCCAGGACCACCCAGTGGGAAAGGTGTGGGAGGCTCGGGCGCGTCTCTAAAGGTCACAGGCCTCTGAGGAAGCTGGGTACCAGCTGCTATAGGATGTGCTGTGTAGAGCCATGACCTACTCCAGTCACAGAACCAAGGAACTGTCCCACAGAACCTGCCAGCATTTTAATGCACCTTTTAAGACTGAATTGCTTTGGAATTAGAGGAGCTGACAAAATTTTTCAGTAAAAAACCAAAAGCATGCAAACGCCATGTGTGTAGGTATGCACATTTTGCATGGCCTTTCTCCTTGAGTGCGCACACAACTGATTGTGGTTGGAAATCTCACTGCCCTGAAAGGTAGAGGTTGAAGTATGATTCATGAATGTCTTTAATTTGCGAAAACCAGTGTCTCTGACATGAGACAAAACAGTTGACTCAAGCCCTGCGTCCATTAATCATTTACCAAGCCAGTGCTCAATTCATTTTGACTAACACAATCAAAATCACCTTACCATGGAAGATTTGGGGTGCTCAGAAGCCAGCTTCAAATGCCTTCCCATTACTTCAGCTAACTCCTATCGCTCTTTGAGGAAAATGAATAACAACTTAGAAAATCAGGATAATTTGCTGTGCCTGCTGAAGCTCAGGGGCTCTAAGACAGGAAAAACAAGGGAATGTTCTCAAGCGACATAGCCCAGAGGGGCTTTAATTAAATAGACAAGCTTCAAGCGACTCGTGCAGACACTGACTGGGTCAGGCAAGGGAGAATTTGTGTCTGAGACAGCCAAGTGACAGTCTAATGGGGAACATCTGGACACTAAGGAAGCTTTTATGAGGAATTAGGGCCTTAGGATCAATTTTAATCTCACCAAATCCATAAGACCAATCACCAAGATTTTAGAGGACAACTCTTCATCTTTTTAAGGAACCAACCCTGCGGGGAGAGTCACAGAATCTTTATCAGATCTGAGAGATGCTGAATGCAGACCTAAGTAACCTTACAAAGAAATGGCTTCCCTAAAAATGTACATATAAGTAATATACAGAACCAGCAGGTTATATCTAGGAATATATAGATATATAAATATTACATGTATGTATCTAACAACCACTAAGGAAAAAGAGTCTATGAACATGAAAGAGAGCAAGGAGGGGTATGTAGAATGGGCTGGAGGGAGGGGGAGGAAGGGGGAAATTGTGTAATTACATTATAATCTCAAAAAGAAAAGAAAAAAAGAATGACTTCTCCAGCTGATCTGTACATGCAGGATTCTTGGGAAAAGTAAACTTCAGGTCCAAAAAGAAAAAGAGACTGGATCTTAAATTTAAAAAACATTAAAAACTGTAAAAACCTGCAAGTCCCGTGAAAGAGTACAGGACTCCTCAGAGGCCTTTTCTGTCTTGAAATAACAATTCACAGCAAATGTCAAGTGTTGGCAAAGGAGTCAGAGAGAATGCTACAAGATTTTGGCCCAAATAAACTAACATGGCATTATCTTGAGATATTCTCAGAATGAAACCAATTTTAAAAAGACAACACAAGTCGACTGTTATTGCGCAAACCGCTGAGCATCAATCCAGAATTGATGAAAAGTGGGCAATTTCTCCAGGCTAGTCTCAGCCCCCGGAAGCCACTGAGAGTGAGGAGAGAACAAGCCACTCCTTAAGCTCCTGCATTTTCCTTTCCTTGCCTCATCGGAGAGGTCAACACGATACCACCAGACTCAGTTTCGGGAAACAAGTCCTTCCACTGTCATGCTACAGTAACCCAGTGTGCCCACAAGGCCACCATTTCCACGGGAGAGAAAGGTACAGTGAGGCAAGTGTAAGAGTTTGGGTTGCACTTAGTGTACATTCCAAAAAACTAAAAGATAGGACGTTTAATGTTTTCCCTAGAAAGAAATGACTACTCTCTGGGAAATAGGTCTGTTTAAATTAATTTAAACATTGCACAATGTATCCAGGTATAGAAACATAACATGATACTCTATTGATGTATGCAATTAGCTCTTATTATGTATCTGGTAAGACTACATTTAATTACAAAAGTTTCAAAAATGTGCTAAACATAAGTCATTGTTATTATGTAGGTCATTTGCTACATTAGAAGGTGGAGAATTAGAAATAGTAACCGAGACGATTCAGACAGGATGACAATCTTGGCAAGTATCTGAGTTTAAAAATACCTGTTTCATGATTGTGACGTAGACTCTAAAGACTTCTGTATTGAGAATCAGTCCCCCAGCAGCTGTATCCAGTTAGAGCCTTGAGAGGTCACTGGGTTATGAAGACTCCGTGTTAGTGGGTTTATCCATTTATGAGTTCATAGGTGAACTGGTTATCACTGGGGCTTGGGGCCTAGTAGGAAGTGGTTCACTGAAGGTATATTCATGTGGGTGTATCTTGACCTAGCCTTTCCTTCTCTGCTTCTTGACATCCATGAATACAGCTCTACATTGCTTTGTTTTTCCACCATGATGCCTTGCCTTGATATAGGTCTTTAACAGCCCGGCAACCAGGGCCTGGAAGCTCTAAAACCAAGAGTCAACATCAATAGTTAGCCCTAAAAGTTGATTTCTCTCAAGTATTTTGTTACATGAATAAAAGCCCAACAAATGTGGTAAAAGTCCTCATGTGGCTTTTAGATGGAGGAGTCCTTTCTGAACTGACCATGATGCTTTATACCAAGTTATAAGGAGTCAATGAATGAAGTAGAAAATACAATGGTATGGTTATTTGAGAAATATCAGGAAGGTACCCATGTCAACACGTACAATGGGACATCAGTCACACTTTCTATTTTGTGCATGAATGTGCATGTATGAACATGTATGAGTCTAGGGCACATGACACCAAGGGAAGCAATCCAGGAACAATGATTCTTGAACTTCAACATTACTACCATTATTTGTCATGAGGGTTGACCTAAGAATTCTTCAGAGAGGTAGAATGGAGTCAACCAAGGTGAAAATGCACTTTTCTCGAACAACTTAAGAAAATAATTAGGTGAGAGAAAGTGAGTTTAAGACAGAACACAAGTACATGTGTATATCTGTATGGCTCAAGCTAACAATGACCTTTTGATATGTGTGTGTGTGTGTGTGCACGTGTGTGTGTGTGTGTGTGTGTGTGTGTGTGTGTGTGTGCATGTGTGTGCGTGTGTGTACTCACAAGAGTCAATTCCCTCTTTCCACAAGGTGGGTCATGGGAATAGAGCTTGGCATCAAGTGCCTTTACCTGCTTAGCCGTCTTGCTAGCCCAGCTATTGGTATTACTTTGATTGTGGTGAGTAAAGTACATAAGACCTGTGTTCTTATCCAGCATTTGAGAGCAATGCCTCTCAAATGGCTGCAGGCACTGTGCTGTATGAATCATCTGGAGGACAGCCACTATTGTAGAAGGGATGGGAACTCACTTTATCTTCTTCAAGATGGTCCTAGAATCTGTATTTTGACTGAAATTTAAACTATAGAAGATAATATAAGCCTGAAGGAATAAGGAGGACATTCCAGTTGCCAATTTGTAGCTAAAGATTTCAAGGAAACAATTAGATTTAAATTGGGTAAAAGTAACAAATCATTTTTAATCAAAGTAAGTCAAAAATTTCATACTTATTAATATATAACTTCTTACTAAAATTAGGGTGAAGAAATAACCTATGTATTATGAAAAAATGTTTATAAACCACACATTTGTAAAGGATTATCTAAAATATATAAAGAGCACAGATAATAGCAAGAAAGCAATAAAAAATTTCTAATTAAAAAATGAGTTGAGCAAAGGACCTGAATAGACTTTTCTTCAGAAAAGATATACAAATGGCCAATAATTATATATCCTAAGTTCTCTTATCCTAAGGATAAAGGACACTAAGATCACAATGGACAATGATCTGCGTATCCATCCCAGAATGGGTGCTACTGTGATGGTAGGCCAGGAGACCCTGCGAGAGAACCAGTGTGCTGCAGACAGGCAAGCAGAAGCTGGACATGAGAGGGATGGTGTAAGGACACAGCAGAGTCAGCTCTGCAGACAAGCAGAAGCCTGGTTCATGAGCCTAAAGCCAAGGGTTCAGATGTTTGCTAGAAGAGACAAGCCCCCATAGTCACAGCCTGCATGGGCTAAATAGGATCCTAGCAAGTGTACAGCAGAGACAGGGATAGTTAACAAAGACTGCCCTGCTTCTCTTTCAAGCTTGTACATGGAACGTGAAAAGGCCTTTTGTGTGCCTTTGATTTTCTCTCACGTTGTGCTGGCAAGTTTTGTGTCAACTTGACACAAGCTAGATTCAATTTTGGAAGAGGGAATCTCAGTGGAGAAAATGTCCTACCAAACCGGGCTGTGGGGAAGCCTGTGGGGCGTTTTCTCTGTTGATGATTGATGTGGGAAATCCAAGCCTACTGTGGGGAGGCACCACTCCTGAGTTGGCAGTCCTGGGTGCTATAACAGTGCATACGTGTTCTTAATATGGAACATACTTTGGGAAGTCAGGATATATTTCTCAATCATTTCCTTAGTCTCCATTCCATCCAAAAAAAACAATCATAATTAGTTTGATCAACATACATTAATAATGGTTTTAATACAGAAAAAGAAATTATCATTTAAGAGAATAACAAACTTATTTTCTTATCTTTAATTTATTTTCCAAAAAATAAAACTGATTTGGTCAAGGATAATGTAAATTCACAGGAAAATATGTTCAACTGGAAACAATCATACTAAGTGACGTGATCCAGACCCAGAAAGACAGTCATCTCACGTTCTCTGTCTTATGTGGATGTTAGCTTTGAATTTTTAGATAGATGGGTTTCATTTGTAATTTCCATAGGATCAGGAAATAGCAAGGGAGGATGCGGTGCCGTGCACAAGAGAGGCCAAGCACGAACTCTCAAGGGAGAGTAGATGCAGTGCAGCCATATAAAGTAGGATGGAGAAATAATGGGACAGGAAGTAGTCAATGGATGGGAGGTGGGAGGAGAGGGTAGAGGAGAGGTTATGAGGAAGGATAAAGGCCTTTTGATAAAGGCCTATGTAGAAACCTATGATTGTAGAAGCTTCCTAAAATACATATGAATATATATATGAAAAAAGTTTAAATGGAGTTATCCTATAGCAAAGGGGACAATACCCCAATTAGATACCATATGCTAGCAAATAAAAACCCCAGTATGAACAGGTTACCTCTTCCTGAGTTGCTGGATAAACAGAGCCCTATAAAAAAAAAACCCAAACATTACAAACCATTACCTTTGTTCTTGGCTACCTGCAGAACTTGATAGTAAAACCCTCTTGCAGAAGACACCATGGATTTGAGTCCTAGACCATGGAGAAATCAAGTGGACATGGACCTGGAAGCTTCAGTCTTACTGGCTAGCCCTTAATATGCTGGAAAGTGCTATGCAGGCTACCAGAAGAGAAGAGTGATCATCAATCTTGCTGAGCCATGAACACTGTGAGTTACAGTAATGACTGTCCTAGAAACATATTCCCACTGGTGCAATTGGGGCACAAAGGTTATGAGGGTCCCCAAGCACTTTCTGATTGGATTTAAATCCCACTCCATAAGATCAAACCCATACTTGGTAAGAACCTGCAGCTAGATAGGTCATAGGTCCCCAAGTAGAACCTACTACTATTATTCTACTGGATAGGTATAGTATTAAAATGACTTCTAATTGCTATGCCCATAGATTAATATCTCTTAAGCCTCATCAGAGAAGCTTCTCCTTGCAGCAGATGGCAATTAACACAGTGACCCCCAACAATTCAACATGCAGAAATTAAGAGACTGAGGAGTATCTAGCCCAAAATAAGACATGGCACCTCTCCTCACAAGCCTCAGGGCTCTTCAAAGAATAGGGTGGTATGGAGAAATGCTAAGACCAGTGGTGGCAGATGACTACAAGGCAACAGTATTGTCCAGACACCAGGGGGGAAATGCACACATGAACTCATAGTGATTGTGCCAGCATACACAAGAGAGGCCAAGCATAAGCCACCAAAATCCCAGCATGGAGGAGGGGAAGTGGATTTGAAGGCCCACCCCCCGCTGAAAAGATATTGGCCCTTGATAGCTGCCTGGAAAGGGAGATTCAGATTTAAGAGTTTTATTCTCAGTAGGTCAACTATTATGCAGGACAGGTCCCACCCCCAAGACTATTTAAAACACTCAACGGGTTTACAAAGAAAAAGAGAGAAGGAATTTGATAAATAGGGAAATAAGGATGCATCTAGGAGGATTTGGGGAGGGGTGAATATGATCAGAACACAGTGAATAAAATTCTCAAAGAATTAATAAAAATATTTTTAAAATAAAGGAGAAACCACAAACACAATGAAAGATTTCTAAATTAATTTGGTCATACTACCTGTAACCCTGGGTTCATGGTACTGTTACAGCAGATGTGAATAAATGAATTTGGGAGCAGTGACGGGGGGGGGGGGCTATTTGACCTCAAGTATTTCCCCTTTCTCCTTTCATGTTATCTGTGTTCCATCATCCCCTCTAATTCTTTCTTGGATTGGAAGATCATAGGTTTGTACATAGTCTTTTTAATGTGCCCTTCATTTTGGAGCAATTTCATGCTTGGTGCCTGTAAACCTTAAGTCCCCATGACTGAGGCTCCAGGTGGAGAACCTGCTGTCATTACTTTGCTAAATGGTTATATTGTCAACCTGCCTTCTACATATTTACATGTAATTCCAAAGATTTGCATTGCTCTCAACTTTGACCAGAGAAGCTTCTTTCTGCGGTGGGTCATGATTAATGCACAGAACAGAACTGGCCAAAGTGTCCTTTGTAAATAACTCTGGAATGCTCCACTATAGATGGATCAACCTCCCACAATCCAGGCTTAGGGACTGTCACAAAAGAGGGGTTGGAAAGAATGAATGTAAGAGACACTGAATGGGGAGGAGTGCTGTGAAATTCTGACTTAGCCATTTCCTTATCTTTTGTATTTTTATTATTTTCCTTTCCATGTTTTATTATTCATATTTTTTCTTGTTATGTGTCAGATCATTGTGTTTGACTTCGTGTCACTAGAAAAGTCATCTATGACTTACTCTACAGCCCTGACAATATTTTCATTACAACATTTGGTGGTTTCAGTGAGATGTCGCCTGATAGTCTCAAGCATTGGAGTGTTTGGTAAGCAGTTAGTAACATTGTTTGGTGGGTTGGTCGGGGTGTGACTGGAGGAAGTACGGCACTGAGGGCAGGCAGAGCCACATACCATTTCCAGTGTGTGCTCTCTGCTTCCTGTCTGCTGTTCCAGACAAGAGTTCGAGCTGTTCCTGCCACTATGCCGGGCGCCTGCTGCTATGCTTCCCTGCTGTGACAGTGATGGACTCTCATCTCTCTGGAACTCTAAATCCAAAATAAATCCACGCCCTTCTATAAGGTACTTTGGTCACGGTGTTTTGTCACAGCAGTAGAAAAGTAACTAAAGCACTACTCCTCACACCTTTAACCATCTGCTTTCCTTCTCACATTTTGCCACATCCTTCCACTCTTTGCCATCCCTTTCTCATTTTACTGTTTAATTATTGTTGCCTTTTGCTCTAAAAAACTATAAACTAGTTTTTATCACAATCTGTGCCATAGTGCTACTGTCCCAGAACCTTACCAGGGACACACATGGAGAACACAGCTGTCATCTATTGCAAGTTATTATTGGGACTGTTTCAAGGCATTTTTTATCTGTTGCTGCAATCAATTTCTCCCCTAAACAGCACTGAGAAGCGATCTGAGTGAAAACAACTCACTAGGAAGACTTGAGTAAACTAAAACAAATAAACAAAATGAGTTAAAAGGGGACGAAAGGTGAGCAAATAAAATTTGGAGGCTACATCTCTCCCAAAAGATGGGTAAAAGCCACACACACACACACACACACAGAGAGAGAGAGAGAGAGAGAGAGAGAGAGAGAGAGAGAGAGAGAGAGAGAGAGAGAATGAGACAACTCTCCCACTCTGACCACACGCTGTAGCATTTTAATTCCTGAAACAAAAATAATAAAACAGATGAAATGGGGAAAAAAAGATTTCAAATTTCTACTCCTAAAGAGTGTCAATGGCCACAAAATGTCTCACAGAAGCAGGTGAATATACTACAGAAATTAATGAAGGATCTACACAAGAAAGTAAAGTGGAAAGATAATGAATGTTCATTTACTTGGAGGGAGAAATTTAAAACATGGAAGGAAAGAATTGAGCAAGGAAATTGAATCTGGAAAAAGAAAGAAATGGAAATTCTGGAATGAAACAGTCACTCAGAGAAGAGACACAGAGGAAGGCGGCAGCAGAGAGGACCAAGCAGGAGACTGGATTACAGGAACTGGGGACAAGGTTGAAATAAAGATAAACAGATTTAGACGTGTCCAAAGAAAAAGTTAGCAAATATGACCTTTCTTTTCAAGATATCACGCATACATTAAAGAGACCAAATCTAAGAGTCCACAGGATCAGAGACTCCCAATCCCTTCCCAGTTGCTCCACGCTGCTGACTCCCTCTCTTCTAATCCTCCTCCTCCCTCCACCTGGGCAATCTCTCAGTCTCACTCCATCATCAAATCATGTTTGCAGCACTCAAGCAATGATTCCTCAAAAGTTTCTCCAGGAGTGCATGATGGCAGCCACATGATCCATCACAGCTGATCCAATTTAACTCTTCTCCTGCTACATCAAAGTAACCTGACCTAGATCCCGAGGGCAGAGTCTAGCCCTCCTCCATCATGTCCCCTCTGTAGGAAGTAGCCAATGAGAGAATATGTTGCCCCCTCCTTTTTATCTGACTTCAGGGTCTGGAGTGAAGGATTAATGACCAAAAAGCCTCAGGTAACTGAAACACTCTGGACAAGCAAGCTGACTTGACTGATAACCCCGGTGGAAGCTGCTGATCTGGAGACACACGTACCAACTCTGCTGGTGTCTACACAGTTCCAGACTGCAGGGGGACTGACCTGCTGATGGACTCTTCCATTCCCAAAGTTCCTCCTTTACAATCCTGTAAAAGCCCAAGTGTCCCACACCATGTGCACAGTCTTACCTCCACAGACTGATGCCTTTCGCTGCTCTGATGAGGGGACAATTCTGCTTCTGGAGATGCTTCCCTTCTTCCCTACCATCAATCCCTGTCTAACATTCTACACCTGCAAATTAATACAGGCAACATTTGAAAAACCATGACCCTTTGTAAACAGTCAGTGAGCACAGTGTCCTGGGCTGGTTTGGTGGGGACTACCCAATGGTCTCTCGCAGATCACTATGAGACACTTCTTCAGTACATAGCAACTGTCAGATGTTGTTAAGTGTGGAGAGTATAGACAGGAAGAGAGTTCAGAACTCAGGCCAGTGGGAAGCAAAGGTGATTGTCCTCCACAGTGGATGCTACCACAGGATACACAACACACAACTGTGGAGAGATATGAATGATGCCGAGCTGAAAGTTTCTTAAAGGACAATAGCTGTTCATACAAAGACAGAATTAAAAGCAAAAGAGGATCCTGTCAAAGGGTGAATGAACCACAGTTCCAGTCATAAAACTATGACTAAAAAAGGCTCCTGAGAACTCCAGTGTTTCAGTAAGGATGGTATAAGGCACAATTGAGAACTTCTAGATGGGAAGTCAGAAAGGAAAATAGGAACCCAGTCCTGAAAAATCTTCCAACAACATTATATTTAAACCATGTCCCTAGAGCAGTCCTGCACTTATGAAGGATTTTTAAACCATGGTAACAACATAACGAGGTTTATATTTTATGATTCTCTCCAGTTGCCAAGCAGGAATTAGATTAAGGTGGGGGGAGCACTTAGGAGACTCTTATGTAGAGTAATGATGAGCTTAAAAGAATAGATTGAATTTGAAAGAAAAAAAGCTTGAAGTAATAAACCCTTATTAGATGAAATAAAAGGGGGAAAAATCATCCAAAGCAAGCAAGTACCTACTGACCAAATCTTCATTGCTAAGACCACTGGGGGATGGGGGGATTCCTCCAAGAAATATCAGATTTTATGAACTGAGCCAAGAAATTCACATGCTGAGCCTAGAGTAAGCACCCTTTATGTTAGAAGGAAGGTACAAAACCAAACAAAATGCCCTCGGCTCCTCATAGAATGACAGAAGAATGTACAGGGGAACAGGAGGAATAGTTCCTGGTAGCACACCCTAGCATAATGTGACCCACTGTAAAAGGAATAGAATTGGGTTGCAATCCTAAATATGAAATTTACAGACAGACATACGACTTCATAGTGTTGTAATAAGCGATTAGGAACAATCTCCTATGTAAAATTTCCAAATGATTTATTCAGAGGCTTTGCCCTCAAAGGGTTAGAAGACAAATCCCCACTCCTTACATGTATGCTGTGCTATGACTTATTCCCAAAAGTACAGAATGACCAAGACTGACAAAAAATGACAGGGAGACAAGCAAGGTTGACTTAATAGTGATAGTCATATTGATAGGCCATACACTTACATGACCAGGAGAACATTGATCCAACCTAATCATTTGGAAAACATTAACTATAACTGAGGAGAGCTCTCCAAAATATCTGAGAAGCATCATGAAGATTGTTAGGATTATAAATATAGACAAAAGAAATACTAAAACTAACAAATAAACCTACTAAGGTTGTTAAAAGATAAGAAAAATCACAGTGAAGAAGACTTAATGCGACAAATTAAAAAAGCCATTCAATATTCTGGATGGGATTCTGGGGCATTAAAAAAAGTATTTGATAAAACCCAATGACAACTGAACAAAATAAAAGTTCAGCTAATAACATCGTATCAATATTGGTTCATTAGTTATAAATGGTGTAAGAAGTACTAGCATCACAAATTTCTGTAATATATAATTATTCTAGAAGAAAGACACATGTTGAAAAACAAGAAAGAACCTGAGGTGGGGATGGAAACCATGAGTCCCCAAGGGAAGAACTGTAGTTCACTGAGTAGGTAGTGATTGAGATAACTGAACTACAGGATCAACTCTGTTGGTGGATTGGAGAGAAGGTTCAGAGTGAAACAACTCAGGAGATTAGTGTTCACTGAGTAAGGATTTTTATTTGGATGAATCTCTGTATAAATAGAGAAGAAAGAATCATTAGGGGAGAAATGTTGGGTCTAGTTAGATTACTTCTTAAGGAAGACAAATCTCTTTAGATCTATGAGTGGAGCATGGACCACTTGGGGATAAAGAAACATAATTTCTGAACAAATATCTGACTTATACACAGCTAGACTGCATCAGCTTTGACCATAAGACTCCCCACGCTAGGTACAGATTCCATACATCAGAGGCGAGTTAAGTATATTTGAATGAGTTGAACTGACTGAGGCACATTTTATGAGAAAAATATACATCTTCCATCAAGTAGTCTATAATCAGTATCACATATACAGACACACAATAATGCACACACACATATAAAACAATGCTGAAATATAATGGACTTTAATAGACTTTTGAGTCATAATCTTGTAGTGACATAGTGACACTGAAAGCACGTGGGCATCCTCTCTCTAACAAGCTCTCATACAGAGTTGTTTATACTGAAAATAGTGTTTAAGGTCCTCACTGGATTAGTTTTTTCTCATTCATTCTGAAAAGTACTGCATTTAAATGGAGTGTTTAACCCATTTTTCATTAATGTAACTATTTAAGATGATCACAGGTAGGGCTTCCAGTTTACACCCATTTTCTATTCATCTCATCTATTTTTCATTTCACTACTACTTCCATGTTATATTTACTTAACCCAAACTTCTCAGAACATTCATATTTGTGCATTCTCTTTTAAACTCTTCCTCTGTGTTTTGAGTAATTTTTCTAAGGTTTATTGTATACATATTTTTGTAGTGGGTAGCCATTCCAGCTTTGATCTGGAAGTTCCAACCCCCATTGACGCTTCGGCAACTGTCACGTCTACAAGGCGGGGCCAAGGGAGGACCCTGGAGACCCGAGATCAGGATGGGCCAGCATGCTCTCTGTTCCTGGACCCTAGATGGTGGAGGTTGACTGAGCAGAGCTCCAGAGAACACCGCTGGACTGCGATACACCTTCCCCAGACCCCGCGACCTACCTATCCCTTCATTTGTAAGTTACCCACTAAATAAATCTTCCTTTTAACTACATGGAGTGGGCTTAATAATTTCACCAATATATTTTAACTTTTTATTCACTTTAGAATTAATATTGTATCACTTTTCATAAAGTGTAAGGACCTTTTATTCTCATATTTCATTATGAAATAGATTTCATTTGATTTCACATGTAGTTGCTAATACAATTGATATTAATGAAAGATATTCACTTAATACATTTATTTATAGTTGTCAATTTCATTGAAATTGTTTAAGGCAAAGAGGGGCATTTTTGTAATGACAACTTCACCCAATCTATCAATAAATTCTTATAAGTGTAAGCATACATTCATGTAACAACAGAACCAAAGCTTGAAAAGAGTAGATGATTAAATGCTTAAACACTGCATTTTCATATGGATAGAGAAATTAAACAAAGGATCAACACGGAAATCAAGGACTCAAATGACACCGTAAGCTAAGGAACCCCAAAAGACAGGTGCAGAAGCCCGCACTCAATGGTAGTAGAACACATTCTTAGGTGCATCTGAACTGATTCTGGAGATAGACCACATATTTAGCCATAGAGCATGCCATAATAACTTTAAAATGTTTACAGAAAGCCATATAAATATGTTCTCTAATCATACAGAGGAAAAATTAGAAATCAATAGCCAAAAGAAATCAGAGAAACTCACACACCCTTAAGTAGTCAATGGGACAAATAAGAAATTTAAAAGGATAACAAACATAGTGATGTGAATGAAAATTAAATCACAAGGTCTCAAAACACACAAGGAACAGCAACACAATGCTGAAAGAAAAAAATGTAGCTGAAAATACAAATATTTAAAAACACAAACTCCTAAAATCAAAATTTCATGTTAAGAAGCTAGAACAGGAAGAAAAGAAACTCAATCCAAAAGAAAGTTGAAAATAATAAATATCTTAATGTAAATAAATCAAATAGATGATAGAAAACAATAAGGAGTACAAAAAGAAAAACAAAACCAAGCGTTGATCCTAGTTTTCTTTTTAAATTCTGATAAACTTTTATCCAGATGGTCAAGGAAGAACCAGTAAGTCACAGATTACTGAAGTCACATATGACAGAGGAGCTTCTAGAAGGACCGTATAAAGATGGAAGGATTAGAAAGGAGTACTGTGAGGGCATGTCCACAACCCAACCCAGTTAAACAGAAAGAAATCAAAGCCAGAACTGACAGTCAAAATAGAACTTCAGAACAGACTTACCATAAACAAAACAGCCGGGCGTGGTGGCGCACGCCTTTAATCCCAGCACTCGGGAGGCAGAGCCAGGCGGATCTCTGTGAGTTCGAGGCCAGCCTGGGCTACCAAGTGAGTTCCAGGAAAGGCGCAAAGCTACACAGAGAAACCCTGTCTCGAAAAAAACAAAAACAAAACAAAACAAAAAAACAAAAAACAAAAAAAAAAAACAAAGAACTAGTAAGTTGTAGTGTACTACACCAAGAAATGCCTGTTTCCATCTGATTTCACTGGTGAATTCTACACTTTACGAATTGACATCAATCCATTACAAACCTTTCCTAAAGCCAGAATAACGGACACTGCCCCGTTCACTCAAAGTTGGGTCACATGAGAGAGACAAAGATGCCTCTATCGCAGGCTGAGATCTGTTATTTCAAAGTCAATCAGAAACAAACACAATTATTATTCTTACATTTTTACCTACATGGTTGTTTTAAGTGAGAATAATTATTTCTGAGCGGAAAAAAAATGCTTGAAATGTTGAGTAGAACTGCACCCGATATCCATGGCTATAGGCAAAAGTAAGACCTCTGGCTGTAAAACCATGAAGCCACTGATGCCTTCAGAAGATGCTGAAACTGGCTTCCAACTATGTCACCTATTATTCTCAAGCCATGTCCCTGATCTCATGAGTTCCCTTGACCTCCTGTTTAGGGTGGTGCTTCCTACAGTGTAGGTGCTGGAGAGTCTCATGCTGTGAAGGACTTCACTGGCATACAGTATTATGAAAGCATCCTCTCACTAAGTCTTACATGTGTGAGCACCATCAGTGGTTCTGTCTTTATGCCTCGAAGGGCTTGGCATTGCTCAAACTCACCATCCATCCATATTAGCTCAATACTAAATCACAGCAAAAACTGACAAGACATGAAAAGAATCTTTCTTATAACTGTAGAAATAAAATGTTAGCAAAGTGTCAGTAAAGTGGACCCACAAAGAATATACACTATGACTAACTCAAAGTAATATCAAGAATGCACATTTGATTTAACATATATAATTAATTAACATAATTTCTGTAACAAATGAACAAGAAAAACCCACATGACTGAGAGAAGGAAAGGAATATGAAAAGCCTCCAAAATATTTCATGCTCTAACATTCAATAAACTACAAAGAGATAAAAGCTGTACAGTTAATATTAATGGGTACACCAGAGATTTCCCCCTAAGGTCCAGAAAGAAAGCATGTCTATTCTTGCCAGATCTCTTTAATATAGTACTGAAGGTTCTAGCCAAGGTCATTACAAAGAAAATTAAGAAATCTTATATTGGTAAAATTCTCTTTCTGCACATAGCGTATTCTGGTATTTTGCTACATATAAATATTCCACAGAACCCTTTCCTTTAGTTCCTGTCTCCTCACACCTTATATACTCTTCTCTGCCCACCCATATCACTTCCTGTCTCAACCTTTTTAGTGCTGGGATTAAAGGCTTGTGTACTTCCCAAGCAAAGGCATGAGATCTCAAGTGCTGGGATTAAAGGTGTGTGCTACCACTGCCTGGCTCTATTTCTCTCCTAGACTGAATCAATCTCATATAGTCCAGGGTGGCTTTGAACTCATAGAGATCCAGATAGATCTCTGCCTCCCCAGTGCTAGGATTAAGTGTGTGTGCCACCACTGCCTGGCCACTGTGTTTAATCTAGTGGCTTGTTCTGTCCTCTGATCTTCAGGCAGTTTATTAGGGTGCACAATATATCACAAGATAGACCCATATAAAGAATATCTGAGATTGGATAGGCTCTCCACACAGTTCTTCCACACAGTTGAAGGAGGAGGCATGCCAGCTAAACTCTGTAGAGTGGTCCCTGCAGAGGAGCAGCTCCAGTCATCCAGGAGGTGGTGGTTGTGGTGGACACTTTGTAGACATTAGTACTCAGACCAGGGAAAGGCCTTGCCATCTCCACCCCACTCATGCCTCATTCACTGGGGTCCTTGACATGGCTGTGCTCATGCCAACAACACACACCCACTCATGATTTCTCTCCCCCCGCCTCTCTCTCTCTCTCTCTCTCTCTCTCTCTCTCTCTCTCTGTATTTGGGTCTTTAAACTGAACTCTAAGCTTAAGGTAATAAGCACTCTACCACTGAGCAACACTCCCAGCTTTCCTGATTAATATTCTATTTTCTAACTCATAAGTACATTTTATTTTATATAACCTTGAGTATAAGCAAATTAGCTACTTTTCTAGACCATCTCAATATTTGTCTCCTTTCTCTTGAGTACTAATCACATTTTCAATTTTCTTCTTGGTCATTTTTATTAATTTAGAATTATATCTGGGTATAGTGAATAAAACATTGTGTAAACTCTGCTTCTATATATTCCTCTGGAGTATTTCTTTTAAAGCAGGCAGTGAACTTAGATGAACCCAAACTTAATCTCTCTGTTCTGTGATGAGAGTGGAGGGTATGAGGAAGAGACAGTAGCTGAAATTTCGCTTAGCACAATGAGGCTTAGTTGGCCTGCTTGATGATGGCCTTTTAACATGTCATTCAATTGTCGGGGTCAAGTACAGACAGAGGACATATAATAAATTGGGGGTTCCCCTCTAAATCTTGATTTTTTTTCTGTCATGAATGTTCCTTTCACATTTCAATGCTGTGTGTCTCGCAGATCTCTTTATACCAATTATTCCTCTTGGGTTTTCTTTCTTTTTCTTATTTTTCTTTTCATTTTTTAAATAGCAATTCAGCTTTTATCTTAATGAATAATAGACTGCCTGATGCAGCTAGCACCTCTCGGTTCTTATCAGAGTTTCAGACTGACTGCTTGGTGCTAATGGATTAATCCTGAGAGGAAAAAAAAAAGCATAGAAATTATGAAATACTCAACATTGCTTCTCAATTGTTCATTTCCCTCCAGTTCTGCCTGCTTTGGGATTACTCTTCATTGCCTTCAAGTAGATGATCTTTCCCTTTGTCCAAAGTCCGCAGACACTGTCAGTGGGAGGACGCACTTGGTAGGCATTCTTCCACTATTAGTAGACATGATCCCCATGATTGAGCAACAACAACAGTGAACTCCACTCACCTGGTGACCACACTCAAAGAAAATGAGAGACGGGAATATTATGTAACCAATATTTGCACATGGGTACATGTGTATGGACAGTGGGCTGCAAAGACCAATTATTATCAGCCTTACTGAAGAATGGTTACACCTGGGACCTAAAGACAGATAAGGTACAGAATGTGTGCCTAACACTGAGGGACAGGAGCAAAATAGAAAGGCAAGAGGGAGGGAGTGTGTGTGTGTGTTGAGTTGTAAGGATTGAAGGAAGACCTGGGGGTGGTGGGAACATAGTAAAGCATTGCTTACATGTTGGCTTGTATGGGGTTACATGTTGAGATACAGTTTGCACAGACTCGAGACACATAGTAGTATGAGGTCATTGTCCATGTTCCCATGCTTGCGTTGCCCCTGGATTGGTAGAAATCATAGAGAGAAGACAAATAAAATCTATTTCATGGGCCCGAGGTAGGGTCAATTTATTAAAATGAAGCCCTAAGAGTCAAAATCCCATTTTGGAAGGGCAATTAACAAGCACATGAACTCGGAATGAATTATCTAGACCAACCTCAATGGGAAAAATGCTGGAAGGTGATTCCGGCTAATCAAGTCCTCAATGCTTTCATTACAGACATAAAACCAAGACCCAGAGAGGCGAACTGTATCCTCTGACTGTTACTAATGCTTGGTCACAGAGATAGGACTTAAACCTGGGCCAGGCTCTGAGTGTACCCCATTGCACGTCATTCATTCACCATCACTTTATGAAATCAAAGCCTCCCAGGAGAGAAATGCCTTTCTTCCGTGTAGAACTGCACAAGGAATCAAGATTCTTATTTACAAAACTTCAGTGCTCACCAACTCATTCCAACTCACTGAGCAGCTTGCCAGCTGGGGTCTGTAAAGGACTGTGCTACCTCCTCACTGGCTCATTAGCTATTTCAGTAAATTATCATTATTTGTCATCATTTATAAAAATAGACTCCAAATCTGAGTTACTGCAAATCTCTGTTCATCATTTAGGTCTACAGATTCACTTAGATAATGTAAGCATCGCAGTCACCTTCCAAACAAAGATCTGTTGTTGCAAATATCATTTCTATTGTCACGACACCAGAAGTTTTCACATTTCTAGAGAAAAATCTAGTGGTTCTACTGTAAACGTTCAAGTTGAACCAGATTTTCTAGGCTCCCTGGAGAAGGTTTTCCATTTCTTACACATACAAGTCATAGGAGTTCCGAAACATTATTTAAATCATATTAACATGTGTACATTGGCTGCTTAGAAGTTGACTGAGCTCAAGGACCGCGCCTAGAACACTAGCACATCCTCATCGCTGAGCAGGGTCAACAGCACAACAGCCACTTAAAAAGCAAGTGGTGAATGAATAATGAACACCATTCTTTCAGGTGACTCATAACAAAGAAAATACGTTGTTGGATTTCTCTGTGTTTGGGGCAGCATTTTTAGTCCTGGGCACAGAGCCACACAAAAGTTCCAAAAAAAAAAAAAATCTATCACTATACTTCTCTCTCAACTACAAAATTACTTCTTTGAGGGGGAAACTTCATGGAATGATAATTACCAGTAGCAGAATAGATTTGACAAAATAGATGGAGATTGTGAAATGATCAATTGAGTACACATTTCATTCTCCCTTTCTTTCTTCCTTTCCTTCTTTCTGTCTGTCTGTCTTTCTTTCTCTTCTTTTCTTTCTTTTTTCTTTCCTTCCTTTTGCCTCTGTTCCTTGATGTGAGCAAACAGACTAGAGGTCTTTGGGTACCATCTTCAGGGATGTGAGTTTTAAGAGCATTTATCACACAATTTCACTTGTCACAGAAGCCACAGTATTGTGGAATTGTTGAGAGAACATCTGTATGTTCTGGAGTTTGTCATGGTGTCTATCACATGGTAAGTGCTCATTAAATATTAGCCAAAATAACATAGTCAACAAGCATCTCAATGGATATGTGGTACTTCAAGCAAATCTTATGCTTTATCTTACACCACAATCAGTGGTATTGAGTCTCATCTACTGGGTTCATCTGCAGAAAATTTAACATGAAAGATACTTAAGATTACTCTTTTGTATTAACATAAAGTTACAATTTTATAAACAAATAGTTTCTCATCTGTTAAAGGACAGGTTTATCTTGGTTTTAATATTGCTGTATCTCTTATTTTGTCAAAAAAATTGTGCCACGACCCGCCACAACTTAAAAGCCAACATGGCAGATATATATTCCCATAACCTTGGGAAAATATTATACTGAGCTTCTGCGAAATGCCAGCCTAGCTCTTAACCTTAAAACAAACAATGGGGACCTCAGGCAGCACCAGTAAAGGCCTTGGAGCTCTGGTACAAAAACAATAGTCTTGCATCATATTTTCAGCTTCCTCCACGTAGCCCCAGGTGACCCCTAACAGAAGCCACTTGGGTGGGGACACATGGGGGGTTATTTTTGCTTTTTCTTAGTCAATATCTTAGAGTAAAGATGATGGTTTCCAGATCAGTTCGTGCCTGTTTCCAATGCAACAGCCATGTCTAAAATTAAGGATCTAGCAGTTTCCAGTTCCTGTTTAATTGGTGTGTGTACAGCACATACATGGTAGCAGATGTACAAAACTGATTCCATTTTAAAATTCACTCTCATCTTTTTCAGAGATCTAGTCAATGAAGATGAAGACTTAACCATGCTTTTTTAGACAGCAATTCATTTATTAGGGTCATTAGGAAAAATAATGGTCAAAACCTGCCCCAGATGAGGAAGGCATTGGCCCACAGGGTGTAAATAGGCCACTGCGAATGTTCATCAAGCAGATTTCTTGTTGGATTTGAGGTTTAACAGAAATCTAGGTTATTATTCATACTCCTCATTATATCTGGTTGTTTTTTGTTTTTGTTTTGTTTTTTTCTGTTAGAGTTCCCAAGGCCTAGAGCTTCCTTGTCCAGGTCTTGGAGAATCCAGCTCTCCTGCTCATTTTCATGTAGCTGGGGTGGGACACACAGGTTGTGCACAGAGCAACACATCTTGTCTCTCCTGCTGCTCCACCTCGGTACCCTTCAGGCCCTCACCAGATTTACAGAGCCACTCCATCTCGGTTTCCTGGCTTTTGGGGTCCCCTCACTCCAATCCAGCAAACTCTCTGCTCCCAGGCAGTACTAATGTATAAATGACTCCAGTCATCCTGTGACTTAGAGCATGTCAGTAATGGGCAGAGAGAGTCCAGCTTTGCCTGGCCTACAAAACAGCTTGTCATGGTTCTCAGCTGTCTTTCCAGCCTGATTTCATCCAGACAGCCAACCTGTCTAAATTTCTAATGATGCTCTACTCTCCCCATCTTCCCATACCTTCACTCATGTTCATCTCTTCTCTACACATCCTTGTCACTGATGTCCGTATTTCTTCGTACCCATCTCAAGTTGGGAGTAATTATTTTCTCTTTTTTAAATTCTAAAAGCATTATGATTAAAGGGCTTTTAAACTCTTCTCCCTTTATCTTGTGTTTTATTTCAATAAAGGCGTCATGTTTCTCTTCCCCTTTGTTCTACACTTTAAATCATTTCCGATTAAAGAACGAGTCATAAACAATTTAGTATTCCCCTTATAACTTTAGGAACAACTTCTTTCCCATAGTGGGGACTTAGTAAGTTTGAACAAATGAGTGAGTGAGTGAATGAATGAAATAATCTCTTCTACATCATAATATTTTCCTACCTCATTCCCACCAACAATTATGACAGGATGTGAGACATTTAAATAGCTAAATTGTCTAACCCAGAATGTGGGCTCTGAAGATCAGAGCAAGCCTACATGCAGCAGCTAAGGTGTCAAAACACATTAAAAATAATAACGCAAAAATAACCAGGTGTAATCTAAGCTAAGTATTTTCTTCAGCACTTCTACCATTCAATTTAGAATTGTGTTCTATAATTATCATATCTGCTTAAAGGTCCTATTTTCTGCTGATGCTTAACTAGTTAAACTACACGCTGCTTTCACAGATTGAAAACACTAGTGTAAGGGAGAAACTGTTGTATTTGTTTTAATTGATTAAACATAATAAAAATGTACCTTCGTTGACACAGTAATTTTGTCAAGTATGTGGTGCTGGAAACCTTTAAATTATCCACTCGAGAGCCGTGGTTCTGACTGCGTGGGGGAATGGAGGATGGAGAGCACCAATGTTTTTCTGTTAGAGAGCATGGGCAAGGCCAAGCATGTAGGACTTCTATCAGCACTATATGGATCCAGACACTGGATAACACAAAGGGGGAGATGTGGCCTTCATTGTCACAACACCAAGGCTGGGCTAAAAGGAGCCAAACTGCTAGTCCCTGAGGCCCAGTATGGGATACTCATGCTTCAGAAGACCATGAGAGCAGCAATGTGGCAGGGAAGGTTAAGGCTCTAGGACAGTATTTCTCAACCCATGGGCCTCAACCCCATTTGGGCCTGAATGACCCTTTCACAGGGGTCACCTAAGACCATTCTGCATATCAGATATTTACATTGCCTAAAAGTGGCAAAATTACAGTTATGAAGTAGCAACGAAAATAAATTTATGATTGGGGACACCACAGCATGAGGGATTATATTAAAGGGTCACAGCACTAGGAAGGTTGAGAACCAGCGCCCTGGGGCTAGGGCTGTATAGGTCAGTGGTTGACTGCTTGCCTATGACTTGGCTACCATGATCAAGACCCTGAGTTATGTCCTCAGCCATGGAAAAATATCAAAGTACATCATGACCCAACTCACCCAACAAATCCTGTTGAAATTCCATGTTGGTCAGCTTCCCATTACTGTAACAAATATCCGACTTAATCCACTTACAAGAGGAAAGGCTTTGGATTTGTTAGTGACCCAAAGGACCCATGTAGTAGCATACGGTGGCTGAGTAAAACTGTGTCATGACTAGGAAGCAAAAGAAAGAGGAGGGGAAAGAAGCAAGCCACGGAAGACACGTTTCGGTGACCCGGAGACCACCTGCTAGGCTCTATCACTTACTGAATTCTGCTGCTTCCCAAGAGCATCATGTTGGGAACAGTCTCCAACACATGGGCCTTTAGGGGGGAATTTTGGATACAAAAAAACATTCAAGGTTTTTCTAATTTGTTTTCTTTACTGTTAACCCCTAGCACCCCCAAACTTTCTTCATGTGGCTCAGATTGGTGTAATTTCTCACTGGAAATTCTAATTAGGCTAAAAACCTTCTAACATATATCCCTGCCCGTAATTTCTCTCCCTCGTAACAGCCTCAGGCTACTTTCCGTAGACACATTGCAAAGACGTAACTATCAACATGTGATTTCCTGCTGAGAATCTTGAGCTGGGGCTTCATTTTTCTGTAGATATAAATAGGGGCATTCTCCTGTCACTGTTATCTGAGTCCTGTTTGCTCCGCCCTCTGCTCCTAGCACTGTCAAACACAGCTGTAAGCCTCTGCCATTCCACAAGCCCCACATCGGACTTCTACAGTGCAGGTCCTCCGCGGTGGCCCCATCCCTGTCCGCAGTTACCTGAGTGCCGCTCAGTCATCCTTCCAAGCTTGCTTGGTGCACTGTCTCTCAAAGCCTCAAACTTTCACAACTCTATCCCCACTGACGCTCTTGCCTCACTTCTTTAGCAATTTGGCTCTTCTATTAACTCAGCCAGATGAGACTTTTGGGTCAGTCACCCGAATCCCGTGTTCTGAGATGGAAGCTATGAGATAACTATCAGGTCCAATTTTGCAGGAATAAACTGCCCCCGACAGCAATAGTGCATGCCTGCTTAACACTGTTGCTGCTCCACCCTGATGTTCCTGAGCTCAGTTTTGAGGGAATTCTGATCTCAGACCCACTAGCAACGGTCAGCACTAAGAAAGGAATCCAAGCCAGTTGGTGTTGCCTTTCAGTACTACATGAACTCCAGGGTCTTTGCTTTAGTCTTGTCGATCACAGACCAGTGGCGGATCTCTAATCGAGATGTTGGCTCTCCTAAAAAATCTGCTTCTTGGCAACCTAGCTTTGAACAAAGGAAACAGGTAAGGGTTGCATTCATGGGGGTGTGAAGAGCAGAACCACTGTTGGACAGAATGAACAAGTAGCCCAGGACAGAGAGGAGCTCGTCCCTGAAGTAGAGGGGAGGTGCAGTGATTGGATTCACATGCCATGTCACACAAATGCCTACCATGAAACCCTTTATCATGACCTATGAAAACATACTAAATGTGGCCACGCTTGTCCCCAAGCTTACTTTTCACCATTGTCAGCCTTTGTCTTACTGATGCTAAATGTACTTGAGCGTGTCGCCTTCTTTCTCCACTGACGACCCTGTGATCTAACTGGGCACTCTGTTTGAGACAAGCCATGGGCTCACATCCCACCGTTTCTCTGACCTTGAGGTTCGAGTTCAAGAACTTCAGCAGTTCTGCAAGGCTGTCACTAACCTGTTGCAGGAAACCCCCCCCCCCCCCATCGCATTATTCTCTCGCCATCCTACTGCCCCTTTGGCACTTGTCACAGGCTAAACATGTTTATTTCCTGTCATTTGGTAAATTAGTCTTCTCTGGTTCACTGCAGTATCTTCAGCCTCTGGTGCCTGGCCTGTGATAGAAGCTTGGGAAATGCTACAGGGATGAACAGGGGGAATGAATGGATGAGAATATCAGTGCATCAGAGATGAAACATAGAAGTAACATACAACATGATCCTGCTTATGAAATATTATCCCCAGCCACCTAATCAGATCTTCCATTCCTAGTGAATCACATGGGGACAGGTGGCCCATGACCAGACTATGTGGTCTCCAAAGCACATAGGAATTCTTCTTGCAGAAGTTAGCTGTCCATCTTCTGACTCACTGTGATAGGTGTAAAGTGTGCTGAAGCTTTCTGCTGGTGTTTGAAAGGGGAATTTTGGTCCCCACACCACTTGGATACAACTAGATTTATTCACACAGTTAGATTCTTCAAATCTCTGGGAGAGATTCAAGGGACAAGAAAAGACCTGTCACTGCCAGTCATGACAGGAGAGAACCTTTTCTTCATTTACTCAGTTTTACACATTTAAATGTTACTCTATCTTTAGTATATAGTCATGTATATTTAACAATGACCTCTCTTTGAACACCATGATCAAAGACCAATTTCCATTACCCCTCAACTTCTACTTGCTGCTGTACTGCAGTTACCACTGGCTTTCTAACCCAAATGACTCTGACTCACTACTTCTAATCTGTTTCCCAGGGTCAAATGAACTATTTCCATCCTCCAGCCCATCCTAGCTGCAGTTGACAGCAACCTGGCCCCCAATTCTGCTACAAAATCAGGAGAAACCACAATTCAGAACCACAGAGCAAAGTCACATCCAAAATTCTACACTAATGGGAGGTGTGGCCTTCTTAGATTAGGTTTGATCTTGCTGGAGGAAGTGTGTCACTTCAGGGGTGGGCTTTGAGGTCTTCTGTGCTCAAGCTACAACCAGTGAGACAGACCACTTCCTGTTGTCTGTGCAAGATGTAGAACTCTCAGCTACCTCTCCAGCCCTTCTGCCTGCACATCACCACGTCCCACCATGATAATGGACTGAACCGGTGAACTGTAAGCCAGCCCCAATTAAATGCTTTTCTTTATAAGAGTTGATGTGGTCATGGTGTCTCTTCACATTGATAGCCCTGACTAAGACAATGGTAAATATGGAAGAAGATAAACATCTCCACTGAGCTTCTAGATAATGTCTGATTTACCTTCTTGTCCTGAATATTGATTCACTCCCCAAGTACATCCTTTCTTTCCTTGGTCTTAGAGAAGATTTATTGTCCAGATGCTTGAACACAGCTACTAAAGGTAACAAAAGGCAAAGAAGCAACAAGTTCTAATTATGCTAAGCCACCCACTTCCTGGGATTCTGGCAAAGGCCAAGATTAAGCATAACAAAAGTACGTGGAGTCAAGTCACTATACTACTTCACAGCAGAAATAATTTCAAAAAATGAAAATCTCTCATTGCCATGTTCTACTTATTTAGAAGTAAATCAGCTCTTCCTGACTCACATCCCATTTTTGCAATGTGAAGTCCTACTTGAGTTGCTTTCTCCCCTTGAAATCCATCCCCATTACAGCCAATCCAGGCAGTAGCTGCAATTACAGAGAGAGGTAGAATACAACAGCCCCTCACAGACCTGTACCTCTCAAGCCCTCATTTCCATTAAGAGTGAATATGCTTTCTTTGCATTTCAATATTCATTCCAGTTCACACAGAGTCATAAACTCCATAGGAAAATTTACTTAGTAAAAGTATACCATACATTTTGTCAAGAACTCATTTCTGGAAAACTGAGTTAATTATGCTTATTATATAACTGAAGTCTAAACAAGGTCTAAAAATGTATTTAAGAATATCTAAGTCACTCAACCTCAACCTTCTAAACCAAGGAGTAAATTGTTCATGGTTCTAGTGCTGAGTCACAGAGATGGGTGCACCTGCAAGCAGGAGGTGCTGAGTCATGGAGGGGGGTGCACCTGCAAGCAGGAGGTGCTGAGTCACAGAGATGGATGCACCTGCAAGCAGGAGGTGCTGAGTCATGGAGAGGGGTGCACCTGCAAGCAAGAGGTGCTGAGTCATGGAGAGGGGTGCACCTGCAAGCAGGAGGTGCTGAGTCATGGAGAGGGGTGCACCTGCAAGCAGGAGGTGCTGAGTCATGGAGAGGGGTGCACCTGCAAGCAGGAGGTGCTGAGTCATGGAGAGGGGTGCACCTGCAAGCAGGAGGTGCTGAGTCATGGAGAGGGGTGCACCTGCAAGCAGGAGGTGCTGAGTCACAGAGATGGGAGCATCTGCTATCAGAGGTTTAGACCTATGACTCTAATAACAACTCAGAAGAGAAAAGCCCATTCACAACTCTAGACCTCTGAGCCTCACTCTGTAAAAAGAAAGGGCATGCATAATTCAATGATATTTAATGTGTCTTACAGGGCTATTACTCTTTTGATTCTTGGAAGCATTATTAAATTTTCAAATGCACTTGAAAGCTGTGTCTGCAGACAGAATTACAGCAGAAGAATCTAGAGTCCTCTAAAACAACAAATAAACCTGGGCTTAGTCTCATTCTGAAGCTTTTAAAGGAATTATTAAAATGTATAAAATGAATATTCTATATGCAAGTAGTCATAGTTTCAGAATTTACGTTGCCACAATTTCTAAATAAGAAAGTGCTTTCTATAGATGTTTTATGCTAACACAAAGAAATTAAACCATAAAGAAAAACTCTAGGGTACTTTCCAACCATTAAATTTCATAATTCCATACTCCGATAGATGTTTTTATAGTAGAATTCATGTTCAGGAAGAGAGACAAGCTTTCCTTGTTAAATCACAATTCAGATGTAGAGAAGCTAGCATTTGTTTCCTTGAAACAAATAACACCAGAGTTGATACTTGACTGTACACACTAATTAATACTTAGGCCAAGCCTACTTCTAATGCTTTGTTAGTCTGTAGGAAATTGTCAAATTGTCTTTTAAATTTTTTACCTGTTACTTGAGGCCACCAAAAGCCAGAACAATGTGGTTCTACAGTTTCCACTGACAACAAACCATGAACCTAAACACAGCAGAATGTGTACACTATTTGTATTATTAAATTATATGAAAATAATAGGTATAAAATTATGTGTAAGTCACAGGGATTGAAGCCAATGTAGAAAAATCTTTAAATATTATCAGCAAATACATTAAATGACATTAATATATATGTACTTTGTAGTAGGTTAAACACCACCAAATATTCAACATGAATTCAACAAATGATGCGCAAAACATTTGCCCTGGCTCTAAAGCATCATTGGCAGACCTCAAAGTCACAAGTGCAGAGAAGGTGTTCACAGATCACATGACTCTATGCTTTGAATAATTTAATTCCCCCACACTGATCTGCAGATAATTGGATCTCACTCAACAGTCCAGATAGCTTTCTAGTTACAGACTGAAAAGCTGATTCTGAAATTCATCCAGCGTGCAAAGGAGTTTGAATAGTCGCGCTACCTTCAAGCTGGAGACCATGAAGTCTCTAAGTTCAGGATTTCTCCAATGCTAAACAATCAGTACAGTATGCCAGACCATGAGGCTCCCTGGAGACAACAGTTGTCCAGAAATAAATCCAAACACAAACAACAGATGTTCCTCTTTAACAAAGACTTTATTTATTTTTATTTGTATGTCCAAGTGTTCTGCCAGTACCATTGTGCACAATACTTTCAGAGGCTGAAAGAGGGCATTGGAACCCTTGGAACTGGGGTTCCAGAGGTCATGAGCTACCATGTCAATGCTAGAACCAAACCCAGGTCCTCTGCAAGATCACTGAGTGCTCTTAAACCACGAAGCCATCTCTCCAGCTCCATAAACAACAGATTTTCAACAAAATAATTTAAGGCAATTCAGGAATGGAAATGAATTATTTAGCAAAATTTTTGTAATTGCTGTGTGAATGAATGGAAACAAAATGAATTTCAACCCCCTACCTCAAACTAAACAGAAAGTTAATTTGAGATATATCATAATATGAAACATGATAGCTAAAACTATGAAGTTGTGGAAGTCAAGAGTATCTTGGTCACAGGTATAAATAACGACTATGGATGAGTGTGTGCATGTTCTTGTTCATGTGTGGGGTACATGTGGGGGTCAGAGGACTGGGGCTGACCAGGAACATCCACAGAAATGTCTCATGATATAAAAAAGGTCACATAAGCCGGGCGGTGGTGGCACACGCCTTTAACCCTGCACTTGGGAGGCAGAGGCAGGTGGATCTCTGTAAGTTTGAGGCCAGCCTGGGCTAAAGTGAGTTTCAGGAAAGGCGCAAAGCTACACAGAGAAACCCTGTCTTGAAAAAAAAGAAATAGAAAAAGAAAAAAAGGTCACATATGATCACAGGAGTACGAATTATACCAGTACTTGCATTGTTAAAACTCATAAAAGTTTAAGAGTATCTATTCATTTAAGTGTATATAAAATATACATCATTTTTTAAATTGGAAATATTGTAAAGCATGTCTTATGAAAACTATTCAATCAGGGACATTGTAGAAATGAGGTATGCATAACTGTGGGCCAACTTTTGGGGTTTGCTTTTTGTTTTGGTTGGCCTTTTCTTATTATCCATTCAGCAATTATTGAGTAACTATTATATGTCTTCCACTATTCTAGATGCTCTGAATTGTCATGTCAACAAGAAAAACCAACAGAAGAGTCAGATTTCAAGCTGCTAACAATAATCTGTGTGGAGAATAGGGAGAAACAGTTAAAAGAAAAAGGGAATACCATGATAAGCAATAACTAATACAGTATTGAAAACCATGAGCGTGCTGTGAGAGAGGAAAAGGCTAGCCCATAGCAACACTGCCATCCTCCTCCATCTTCCTGGTGCTATTTTTAAAGTTATGATATGCCTGTACTTACGATGCACTTTTGCCTTATTAGTTTATCCTGCTTTATGTCAGGAAATAGCATATGCCCGTGAATCTTTTAAAACATGCCAATTTCCCAAGGTTGCTTTATTCCTCAACAGTCTGTAGTATTGAACATTTGCATAAATATATATCAAAGCATTGGCTAGTGTGAGTGAAAAGGTGGATCCAAGGACAGTGTTCCTTTTGCTACTAAGTCACAACTAAGTAGAGGTACCAAGACAAAGAGCATCCTTTTGTCTTCTTATCAAAGACAAGCCACTCTAGTGTGAGAGAATTTGACGCCCAAGCCATTAAGATGTGCTTGCACATAAAAGATGCAGTGCAGATAATTCAAACTAGACAAGAAGAATGCGCTGGAGGAATAATTCTTCTTCATGTCATAGTATCTGGCACAGACAATAAATAAATCCTCATTTTTCTCTTCCAGTGCCCTGCCATGAAGGAGCCACACAGCCGACTTGTTACCTGCCATTAATAGCAACTTTGTGGGGTGGCCCTTGGCTATAGAAAGACTTGTTCTCTGTATACAAGACAAAGACTTTTTACCACCAGAGATCCCCCCAACAAAGAACAGCCTTGCCAGTGACTCAAGACCTTCTACAGTGTGAAGTTAGCTAACGTACTGAAATAGTAAGGACGCTGTGGTGTTCTGTAACTAAAAAACCACACAAGAAATTGAGCAAAGCACTTGGACATTTGTTCTTAGATACTGTTCAAACATTAAGGAAGAATCAGCTTCGCAGTTGCATCCTGGGCCCTGAAACTCAGACCCATGCTGTCAGCTAGGAATCTTCCAAAAACATGCATTAGAAACCTGTTTCCGGCTTATGTGTCCTGCCTCTTGGCAAGCTCATGATTTTGCTCACACGTCTAGCTCCAACTCAAATCCTTTTCCTTGGCAAAGTCTTTCTCACTAAACAAAGTCTTTCTCAATAAACTTCTCACCGTATGACCTTTGATCTCACTTTCATGATGAAACCAGGTGGCCTTCTCAAAACTGGTTTGTAAATTTTTGCATTCTATAACTTACAAGTGTTATTATCAATGGTCTCCCTGGCCAGTTCATAAAACCACATCTAAGATATAATATACCAGGCTGAGGACACAGGACCAACAGGACCTTTCAGGGCATCATTTTCTGAGGAAATAGTAACGTAATATGTAGCTTGAAATTTTGTTCTGTTTCTACACTCCCAATATTAATCTGATAACAAAATGTTTATGTAATCAAAAATGCTTAAATGATTACTGAGGATAAATTATCTCACCGAGTCCCATAAATTGGACATGGCCCCTACTACACCCATTGCAGCACGCATCACTACTCTACACTCTCCAAGCCTCTGCTACAGCCTCAGTGAAAACTCACAGGAACTCCAGCAGCCCAGAGAGGCATAGTGGCAGGAGGTAGGCTGCCACTGCCATGAGCCACAGAGCACATCATTGCTTCATTTGGCTGAACGTACAGCACATGCACTTACATAAGACAGCATTATTGACCTTCAGCTTCTCTTACACTACTCATCCTCAAAAGCATTCACTAGAGAAGGGCCTTAACAGGAAACAGAAAAAAAAGACAATGGCTCATAGATCTGCATCTTTGATCTGAAAAGCAGTCAAGAAAATTATGGAAATAAGTACTGTGAAACAAAGATGGTCTTAAAAGTCAAGCTAAAGCGACTGCTCTTACCTCTCAGTTCCCCCAGATCCAGCGACGTTCCAAGCTGCTCTAGCAAGGCAACCCGTGCTGCGTTCTTTTTGTGTTTCTTGCCTTCATAATGCTGCTGGGCCATCAGAGGATTATTAAACCAGGCTGCACAGAGGCCACAGTATCTGTCTGAGTCTCTCCTTTGATAGGGAGATGAGACCACAGGAGCCGTGTCCACCCGAGGGGCCTTAAGTGAACTCAGGGGTGTTGCTGTGGGAGAAAGCAACATTATGTCAGTGCATGCCTGGGCACACTTCCTGTAAGTATTGATGAATGAGCATCCTATGCTCATGATAGTGGGGGCTTTTTCAAGACTAGGAAATCACCTTTGCCAAGCATCATTTTGAGTAGGGTACAAACAAGAGTCTCTAAAGCACTGAGATCAAAGTTTGTAGGGTTTTTTTTCTTTTTTTAAAAAAAGCTAAAGAGATGGTCTTTGGTGGGAAAAATAGTTTTAAATTAAAGTCTTGAAGGAATGTTCTGCCAGTCAACTTGACGTACAATCAAGACTGAAAGGCTCAGAATGATTCAACTGGTGCTAACATTGAAACACAATAAACAGAGGCATTGGCTAACTGACTTGCATGGTACCAACTAAGGAAACCAGGCTACAAATGTCAGATTTTTATTGGAATGGGCTATTTCAGACCGTATCTGCTAACACTGATGTTGAAAGTACAGTTTCTCTCCCAGAAGACCAGATGAGACACTCTCCTGAGCAGAAGTTGCTTATCTAAGCTGAAAGGGCACATATCACTATTTTGAGATTGTACTCCCAGCTATTAATTTAACACATCCCATTGTGAGTTTAGTTATTTCTGGCCCAGGGAAAGAATAGAATTGAACTTGAAGGAGTTTACTAATGGAAAGTAAAAATAACTTCTGTACGCTTTCAACATACAAATTGCTTCTCTCCTAACAATGAGTGCGCCTGGAGTTACTGCCCTATTTCTCAGATGATTGACTTCAAAGACAGCAAGGGGAATGCTATAAAGGTGAGGGGTGTAGTTAAATTGCACGGCACAGAACCAAATACTTAAGCTCCAAGGCCAGAGCTCCTTCTCAGACCCCCAAGAACCCCTTTCATGCTTAGTAAACCAGGAGGCCACCTCTTTGTTTTTATAAAGGATTGCACTGCATTGTAGAAAAAAAAAGATTTCAATCCAAATATTTTGGAGGAAGAAAGTGGTATTCAGTCTCATTGGCTTATTAACCATAAGCAATTTAACAGCTTCTTCCACGTGTCCCTAATCTCCATGAGAAGAATTTGTAGTTGACAAAATTGTGACAATCAGGGTATTCTTCCAAGGAAAAGCAACAGCTTGGGACATCAAAGACAAGTTAAAGAACCAATTAATCAACTCCTCAAGCTTCCAAGTTTTTATGGGGGACCTTTAATGTTTGAGTTAAGTGACTGATGAGCAACAACATACTTGCTATATGACATTTTCATCCATGCAGTACAGCATCATGACAGTGTCTCAGGCAGACTTCCTTTTTATTCTGAGTGCTCATCATAGTTGTAGCTAAGATTAAACTAAATGGGCCGACGTGTGGAGGAACTCTGATACATTTAATGCTTTTTAAAAGCCTCCCTGCTGAATTTGGTCAGCTGGAACCATACAGAAATGAAGCTCAAATGTGGGCCATATGTCTCGGTTGCCATCTGGTATCATTCCATCATGACTTAGCAACACTAATGAAAGCCACAAATATGCAGTCGACCTGTCTATGAAAAGATATCTGTCTCCTATCGCAAGGAAATTGCACCTTGCTTCCAAAGTTTCCTGCATCCTTATCGGTTTCTGAAGATACACAGCTACCAGCAATGGGAAGCACATCAAACATCTGCAGTCAGAATGAACGCTGACTCCTGAAGCACAACTGCTTTTCTTTGAACTCTAGAAGGGATTTCACAGTCATTCTTGATACTTGATACCTGCTAGTCCACAGCTGGACAGGAACGGCACACAAGAAAGAATCTATCAAAAAGATAGCCCCTCTGGCACATAGGAAAGCCATTGCTCCTCTCTTGGTGTTATAGCTTGTACTCAACCAAATTCCAAAAGTTTAACTTTCTCTTTGGTCTCTTTTTCCATCCCTCTCCCCATCTCCAGGCAGTTTCCATTCCTGTAAGGCCTATGAAGGCAAGTAAAGGCCCCAAGGTGGAAACAGCCTTGAATCAAAGTCATGTCCCGGTCAGGGCTTCAGCACCACTGGGCTGTGTGACTCCCGATTCCTGACGTCTCTAGTTTCCACAAAGCTACACGCCAGGGTGTAAGCTAGCACATTTGTGCTTACAGACTCACCAGGTGGGAATGGGACAGGCTGCAGAATTACTTTCTTTTTGACAGCTTTGACCCAATGCCAAATATAGAAATTATATAGGAGGAGCACAGTCTCTCAGTTTTAATAAAATGTGTGTGTGCATGGATCATACCACAGTGCTTGGCCAAAGTGTGCTATCCTAACCAAATGAATACAAAGAGGAATACGGATTATCTTTGATTGAAAAAAACTCTTTAGTTGATATGTAATTTTATTTTAATTCCACATTTTTTGTATTCTTTCTAATTGTAAGAAAATATCCAATACAGGTTTCACCTACCCTTTTAAAATTTAAATCCAGAAACATTAGCTACTTAAAACCAGTGGATTTTTTTTTTATTTAAGCATTAGATTCATCTAAATCTTAATATCTCTATGCCCAGATTGAACCTCTAACCAAACACATCAGAATAGGTGGGGATATGAACCAAGTCCAAGGATATTCTCATACACATCCCCATTCTAACACTGGTTCATGTTCCCAATGTTCATTCAGTGCTGAGAACCATAGTCCTAAGTACTGCCATATTTTCCTTTAAAATTACCATAAAATAGCAGGAGGTGGTGGTGGCACACACCTTTAATCCCAGCACTCAGGTGGCAGAGGCCGGTGGATCTCTGAGTTTGAGGCCAGCCTGGGCTACAGAGTGAGTTCCAGGACAGGCTCCAAAGCTACACAGAGAAACCCTGTCTTGAACAAACAGCCCCTCCTCAAACTACCATCAATCTGTTTTGGATCGCCATGAAAAAGACAACCTCATAACATATGCATCAGCAGCAGAGGAAAAAAAAACCGCCATATCTATGTTTCCATTTTATGAAAACATAGCTCTCAGAAAATAGCAGCTAATATTATACATTAATATTGTTAAAGTTAAATAGCAATTTTGATTGCTTTCCCAAGGAGACACTTTGATAGTAGGAAGTTGTTGTGATCACCCGCTGTCAAGTGACTCTGACCAGTCGGCGTGTGGCGCCTGGCTGTATTCTTCCTATTGCTACACTGGCCTATGGGATGCTCCTCAATTCATCTACTCAATGAGGCCCTGACAACCTAAGAGTGAGCTCCCTTTCCTTTCTCTAAACTTACAAGCATTCCTTCACCATGCCATTCACTCGGCATTTTTTAAAACCACTTTTAATCTTGGTAATCATATAAATGTGTGTTTGTGGATGTGTGGAAGGGAAATGAGATGATAAACTTTTACAGATACATTTGTATTCATTGTCTTATCTAGTTTATACCCATAATTCCTTGTTGCAATTCAAAAAAAAACCTATAAAAACTCAAGTTTCTCTGTGGCTCATTTATTACAAGAACTTGGCCTGAAGTCATGTGATGGTATTTATAGGCTACATATCACTTAGTGAGAAGCCTACTGGATGGAATTATTAATCAATTGTTTCCCCAGGTTCATATATGCATGCCATGTGGTGCATGTATCAGTATATGTGTTGGTTAGTTTTTTTGTTTTGGGTTTTTTTTTTTTTTTTTTTTTTTGGTTTTTCGAGACAGGGTTTCTCTGTGTAGCTTTGCGCCTTTCCTGGAACTCGCTTTGTAGACCAGGCTGGCCTCGAACTCACAGAGATCCACCTGGCTCTGCCTCCTGAGTGCTGGGATTAAAGGCGTGCACCGCCGCCGCCGCCACCGCCGCCGCTGCCACCACCACCACCTGGCATTGGTTAGTTTTTATTGACAACTTGATACAAACTAGAGTCACTTAGAGAGGGAACCTGAGCTGAGGAATTGCCTCCATCAGTCTGGCCTGTGGGCATGTCTGTGGGAAATTTCCTTCATTGTTAATTGATGTTGGAGGGCCCAGTCCACAGAGGGCAATGCCACCTCTAGGCAGGTGGGCCAGCGTTGTGTAAAAAAGCTAGCTGAGCAAGCTATGGAGAGGAAGTCAGTATGCATTGTTCCTCCTTGGTTTCTACTTCAAGCTCCTACCTTGGATTTCCTCAATGAAGAACAGTCATCTGTAAGCTGAAATAAACCCTTTCTTCCCCAGGTTGCTTTTGGTTATGGCGTTTATCACCACAATAGACAGTAAACTGGGGCAGTCCATGTTCAAAATCCTGAATTTTCTCAGTTTCAAAACACTTGCAGCCTCAATGTTTTGACCAGAAGGTCATGGATTTGCAGCCAGTGAAAAGTAACCCACAGAGACCCCAGTTTCTCTAAGAATTCCAACAGCTGGGACACAGCATCCCTCAAATCTTGACTTAGAAGAGTCACGGCCCTACACACATTTCATATCCCTTCTTCATACCTTAAACAAAGTTTGCCAGGGAACAGCATCTCAACAGAAAGTTTTTAGATGAGCTGTCTCGAATAATAACCTGGAATAATGTGCACCTTTGACCCCTGTCTGTGTTTTCTGACAAACCATGAGCTGATTCGAGGACAAAAAATGTTTTCAGTATCTGCACTGCTGACAAAATAATGCTTTACTCTGCAGCAAGGTATTGCGTGCAACCCACCTCTGCATGAGTGGTAAGCAGCTAGTAGAGTGCAATCCATGTCTTTCATTGAATGATTGAAGCAACTCATTAATCAATGAGTAAATAAATGGTCATCATTATAAGCAAGTACATTTAGACGAAAGCAAAAATTTTCCTTTTGCTTCTAAATTGTGTCATGAAGGGCTTGAGGAACTTGGTGTTATGATAGTCAGTGTCAATATAAGCAAGGCTGTGTGTGACAAGCTGTTGGAGGGGAGGGCTTGACAGCTAAGCAGCTTGCCAAAGTATGGATGCACACCCCAGGCTTCCTTTTTCTTTCAAACTAAATTAGGTAAGTTGAGATCCACTATTCTCTCATTTCTGTCCATTTTTGTGGAGTGGCCTATGTATATTTCAGAGACTGCAAATTGCGCTCACCGTTCTAAAAACTTGACTTTCAAGCAGGACGTTCTATGCTGGTGTCTGAACTCTCCTTCTCTCTGGTTTCTGTTATGGTACTGTGATCTTCACTTATGATGATACACTTGATTGGATTAAGGACTGACTCAGACATTAGGGGAAGTTTTGTCTGCGATGGCGTCTCCAGAGGCTATTAGATTCCGAAGGCTCTGAAGTAGTGAATGGATTCATCTCTTGGTAGGTTTATCTGACAGCATCTTGAGGAGGTCAAGAAGAGGAGGAGGTGGGCCTAGTTGGAGGAGGTTGGTGGTCTTTTGGGTGCTACATATCAGCATGGTCCCTTGTTGTATTTCCTCTCCTGCCTCTTGTCTGCCAGGAAGCAGTCTTAAGTACAGCCCTCCCCTACTTACCATGATGCCCTTTCTATCCTGGCATGGGGGACAAGCAACCATAGACTAGACCCTCTGAAACTGTGAGTTGAATAATTCCTCTTCTTAAGTCAGGCGTTTTAGTCAAAAAGTCGCTGAGAAGGTAGCAATTATCATAAAATGGCTGATACTTGGAGGTTTCCCAGATATGAACTTTCAGGGCCGAAACAGGAAAACCAGGTCGGTCTACCCCTACTTCTGAGGAAAAAGCTGGCTTAATGTCACACTAGGAAAAAAAAATCTGTGAGAAGTTTGGGATGGGTGTTTCAATGAAGCAAACAGAATCTACCACCAGAACATCAAGGGGGCATCAAAACATGGAGGCTGAGCTGGCAATGAGTCTCTAGCTACTTCTATCCCCAGCTCCCACCGTGGTGGGGGGTCTTCAACACCAACCACATTGATGACTACACCTCCTCTCCCTTTCTCTCTGCCCCCTCAGGTCCTCCTCACATCTGTCCTCACATCTGCCAAGTCCTCTCTCATTTGTCTTCATTTTCTCTCTGCTAAGCTCCCTTGTTCTCTCTGTCTTCCTCTCTCTGCCTTCATTACCCCTTTTTCTCATCTCCCACATCCTCTCAGTTTCTCTCTCTCTCTCTCTCTCTCTCTCTCTCTCTCTCTCTCTCTCTCTCTCTCTCTGAATCCCAATCATTTACACTGCCCCTCATTCTCCTCTTCTCATTCTCACTTATTCTCAATGTTATTCTAAATGTTGAAGTAACGAAGTACAGCCTGCTCTGACAAGGATCTCATCCCATGGAGACATAGCCAGGGACCCGCTTCACTTAAAGTATGTGGTCTCACCATGGCATTCTTCTTCATGATGCTAATCCTTCCCACTTGTGTGTTAAACAGTTTTCCACTTTCTTAGTTTAACTGCCCCAAATTCTTAATTAGCCATTGGTGCACTTTGGAGTTCAGGGGATGAACTATTTAGCATAGAGCACTCTAGTAAGAAGTAGCACAGGAAACAGCAAAGACCAGATCTGCTCTGTGACCAGCACAATTGTGCCATCTGGTTTCCAGTGGCGCCTGGGGACCAAGAGGCCAAATGAGCCAACGCATCAAGTCCAAAAGCACTTCCCAGGCATCAGCATCTGTTCTCAGTGGGCATTATTTGAGATTGTACATTTTTCCCTTAAAAGAAATTGATTTCCAATGCTTATGATGGATCATCTTTCTTCTTTCTTATCTTAATTCAAATTCATGACTGCAGTAACTCTTCAGCAATTGTCACACACTCCCAAATACTGTAGCTAGTACATCTGACTGGATCATTAAGTGCTGACTGAAGACACATCTCTCAGTGCAAATCTGCAGCTTCATTGCTAAGCTATCCTGATCCTTCCTGCAGGTACCTGACTCAACTCCCTGCCCCATGGGAGGAGCCATTTATACTCAGATCCCTTGCACACCACCTGGGGTGTGTTTGATACACAGATGATGAAGGAAAGAAGGGAAGGAGGGAGGGAGGGAAGGAGAGAGGGAGGAAAGAAAGAAAAGGAGGGAGGGAGGGAGGGAGGGAGGGAGGGAGGAAAGAAAGGGAGGGAGGGAGGAAGGAAGTAGGGAGGAAAGAAGAGCACCATGGACTTTTTGCTCACATTTACTTCGAGTCTATTTTATGTTTTAATAAATATCTTCTGAAAGCTAAATTTGAAAGCTTTGAGAATGTCAACAAAACAACCTTACAGAGCTAACAAAGAAGCTATATTCATCATAGGTGATGCGGACATCCATATTTTGAAATACATTGCAATAGGAAAAAAAAACAATATGACCATGTTTTAAGAATGTATCATGTGACCTAGAGAAATTCCCAGGATAGAACATAAACTAAAGGATTCTGCATAAGGTATAAAACCAAATCATTCAGGAAATGATGTGTCCACATACACATACAACATCCACCTATGTATAAATACTGTAAGGGTACAAATCAAAATATCTTAGCAATGCTTGTTTCTCCTGTGGATTATGAATTTTTTAATATTCATGTATATATACTCATCAGTGCAGAAGCAAGCATTTTTATTTTATAAATTATTTGTAGGCTACATTTCATACTACCATGCTTTGGTATAGCCTGGAAAACATGACTCTGGAGACTTGCGGCACCACACCAGGTCTTAAATCTCTGAAGATTTCATTTGCAATGACTTATTTATTAATTTGTTGTTGATTTTCCTGGAAATAAGGTGGAAGAAAGGTAGCGTGGCCAGAATATAATGTAAGAGTACCTGTGTCTTCTCCTTTCCCAGAAGACCCAGAGGAGAAAAGCAGTTTTCACAGTATTTTAAAAGACCAAAAGGGGTTCTAATTATTTAGATAAAGTACCCCTCCTCTTCTCATAAGAGAGACCCTGAAACGAATTCTGTTCCCTGTGCCATGAGAGAAAAAAAATAACATGCCACACTATAAATTAAACACTATAGTATTTGATGTTTCAAGCCTGTATACCGTTGTGTATTTCCCAAGAATAAATGAAGAGGATGATGGTTTCACGGAACTGTCACTCTGATTCAGTTGTGTGTCAACACTCTTAGCATAATCAGTCTGCTAACATAGCTCGCTTCCTCACCCATCCCCCTGCACATGTTATCAGTCTTCATTAAGACAATAGTCATAGATCACCGGTTTTCATTAGTACAGAATAATTCCCTCCAGTTTCAATCCCTGATTGGGCTCTAAATATCTTAAGTGCATCTATTTTCTGCAGGATCTTCGTGTATGGAAAATAAGCTAATCACATAGAACTTTAGAGGGGATGAAAAGCCTTTTATTACTTTCTCATACCAACAAGAGTTAAGAATGTAAGTTCCACAGGACAAGGGGTTATTATCTGCTTGCTCACTGATCCGTCTCAGGTGCCAGGAACTGGACCTGAACATGGCATGTTCTTGTTAAGGGACGAAAGCAATTCGGTCTCTACAACTTCATTTGCATCCAAGAAAGAATGAAACCTTGCTTAGGGCACCCCCTGACTTGGTATAATGGCTGCCACTGAATCACTGAACATGGCTCTCTGCAGATGGCTCAGGAAAATGTGTTTCTCCCAGAGAAGGCATCGTGACAGTTGGTCTGCAGACTCTGCACAGGGAAGAGGCTCCGATCCCTAGGAGTGGCAAAAGCTTTGGCTGTGGTCACAGTTCCCAATTCCTTGGTGGAGCTGGTCTGAGATAATGCAAGGAACTCATACAAAATCTGTAAGGGGTTTTAAAATCTGAAGACAGTAAAGTCTTTTGGATCCCACAAGAATCACTTGCTCAGGGTAACCTACATTTTCACCATTAGATACCATGTCCCTTTCAGTCATTCCCTGTTTCTGGGAAGCTGGACTTGTGGATGTTATCCAGAACTAATCTAACTGACCAATGAGGAGGTATCCATGTTTGTTACCAAACTTTGTGATGCTACATACAGTGTCCAGCAGACAAAGATCTTCATTGGTCAGAAAGGTTATTTAAAAATAAAGTGAAAAGATTTTCTCTCATTTGATTTGTATTATATTTTCAAATGTCCGAGTTATTAAAAGAGTTATTAAATTGTTTAGATCTAACTATTTGGTAAATGTATCTGAGAAGTATTTCTTTTGACTGGAGGGCATAGAAGAAAAATTATAAAGATGCCTACTGCAGCACATTTTCAGATATATTAAGAATTCCTGGGCGGTGGTGGTGCACGTCTTTAATCCCAGCACTTGGGAGGCAGAGTCAGGTGGATCTCTGTGAGTTCAAGGCCAGCCTGGTCTACAGAGTGAGATCCAGGACAGGCACCAAAGCTACACAGAGAAACCCTGTCTTGAAAAACCAAAAGAAAAAAAAAAAGAATTCTGACATGGTGCCTCTATGGCAGTGGTGTGGGATATGGTTCTGAGACCCCAGGTCTCTCAATGTTCAATGTCTCACTACTGCTATAGCTCTTAGCACATTTAGAATATATATATATATATAATTGAGATTGTTTACCATTCCCTTTAATGGACGCACTTAATGATGTAAGTTGACACCTCTGAATGGCCAGCACCATTACTCTTGCACTTTGGGGCCATTCTTGACTAAACATAGGGTCATTTGAACATCAGCACTGTGATTCCATGGTAGTCTATATGATGTCCATGGTGGCTACTCAGTAGTGGACATAGACGGAGCCTAGGCAGCTTTGATACCTTGCACCCAAGGGTGATTGACAACCTGAGCAAGACAGAGCAGGAGGAGAGATTTCATGACTCTATTCAGAATGGCGCACAATGTAAAATTCATGAGTTGTCTAAGTCTGGAACTCTTCTTGAATATTTTTGGATCCATAAGAAAAAGTGCAATCCTATTCAAGGTTGAACTATCTTGCTTATTGCTTGGGTCAGAATCAACTAACCACCTGTTAAGCAGATACCTGTAGACAGGATGACAGCTCCTAGCTTTAGACCCCTTCTTTGGCATGAGGAAGAGGCAACATTCAAGACAAGCACGACGGTCTTGCTGCCAGGAACTGGTTGCTTCACCACCTCGCAAAATCTGCTCCCAGAAAGTGTCTGAGACAGACACGTTAGTTACCTCAATCGCAGAAGCTGAGGTCAGAGCAGCAGGAGGCCTGAGCAGCTGACACCTGGCCCTGGCACCAGCTGGGGCTCTTCTTCTGTCAACACTCCCAGGGCACCCAACCCTTACCCTACACTCAGGAGTAGGGAATAATTTACTTATCCTACAGCATCAGCTATTCAACTGGAGAAGCCGCTTTCTGGATCATTTCTTATAGCCCATGAATATTTATAGAGGAATCAGAGATGAGAATAGTGATCAGGGCTAGAAGCGTGGCCAAGATATAGCACCACAACTCAATCTGGAAAAAGAGAGAAGCAGCCTTGCAGCCCAGGGCTGGGAAAAGCAGAACATTTGGAAGTCCTGATGGGAAGGGAGCCTGGACTTGTTCTTTGAGCAGAACTCCCACAGACACACCTGCTTTTCTCCACCCACACCACCTCCCTCCACAGAAGGGGGTTCCTGGCTTCTCTGCTTAACTACAATACTGAGGTTCCTCATGCATATACTCTGAAGTTAGCATTGACCTCAATATTCTATGGTTTTCAAGCTATGAAAATTGACTCTACTTTATATTAAAAGTACAATACTAGCTATGTGTGCATAGTGTTTGCATCTATTCGCAGATAATCAGAGGGTGAAACATTCCTTCACTGCTACTTAGATAGAAACAAACTTGAGAGTTGACACTCTCCTGACTCAGCTCTGTAAAACTCCAAAGCAACTCTGGAACGTCATGTGATCACACGTGGATGCAGATGAGCTGCTATACTCCAAGACAGGGCAGGTCTCTCCCAACATTTACACCTAGAGCAGCCAGAGTGTTAGATGCTAAGATCCCCTGGTCTCTAAGAATGTGAAGCCCCAGGTTTCTGTCACTGCTGTTCAAATTGAGCAGCGAGGTTGGTGAACAGAGGATGAGTGTCTGCTGTGGGATGGTCTGTATGGCAAATGTGTTGCTAATTAGTCAATAAATAAAACACTGATTGGCCATTGGCTAGGCAGGAAGTGTAGGTGGGACAAGAAGGAGAATAAAACTGGGAAGTGGAAGGCTGAGTCAGAGAGACACTGCCAGCCGCCACGATGAGAAACAGCATGTGAAGATGCCGGTAAGTCACGAGTCATGTGGCAAGGTACAGACTTATAGAAATGGATTAATTTAAGCTGTAAGAACAGTTAGCAAGAAACCTGCCACGGCCATACAGTTTGTAAGCAATATAAGTCTCTGTGTTTACTTGGTTGGGTCTGAGTGGCTGTGGGACTGGCAGGTGAGAGAGATTTGTCCTGACTGTGGGCCAGGCAGGAAAACTCTAGCTACAAGTATCAATAAGGAAGGAGTTTTTAGGCTCGACAAGTCTCTCCAGATAAACGTTGGAAAAAATCATTCAGTTAGTTCATTCCCCCAGAGGACCTACACAAAGCATACATTATCAAGCGCATTCACCCATTGTCATTAATTTCACAACGGTTTCATCAACGCACATCATTACTGTTACATCATAGTAACGACAGAGGCTGTGTCCATGAAGAACAAGAATAATTTCTTTTGATGAGGCTATGTGTAGATGTAACCAACCGTCTTATTAAATAAGAAACACAGAACCAATGCAAAGAAGAAAGCCAAGAGATCAGAGCTAAGAGCCTTACCCACCTGCCGCAGTTAGCCTCTTCAGCCAAGAGACCTCTCTGAAATAGACCTACTTCCTGTGTGCCTGTCTTTATAAAGACTTTGTTCTGCCTTCTCATTGGTTGTAAACCCAACCACATGACTGCCTCATCACTGCCTGTCTGTACAGACCTCCAGGTCTTCTATGGTTGGTATTGAGATTAAAGGCGTGTGTCTCCAATGCTGGCTGTATCCTTGAACACACAGAGATCTACCTAGCTCTGCCTACCAAGTGTTGGGATTAAAGGCACCACCACCGCCCAGCTTTCGCTATGACTCTAATAGCTCTGACCCCCAGGCAACTTTATTTATTAACATACAAATAAAATCACATTTCAGTACAAATAAAATATCACCATAGCTATGTGTGCCAAGGACAGCCAGTGAGAGAACAGCTAGTTCAAGTCTGCTCCCCAGGGTGTGCCTCCACCAAGAATACACATCTTCTGTCAGTGGGTTAATCTCAGGTCGTTTGTTCCTCGACCAACGGATGGAAGTCTATATTCTATAAAAGTCTCATACACGAAATAAACTTGGGAAATTGGGATTAAGGACTCAGTGGCTTTCAGTCTTGGCTGGGCGCTCGAATTAGCTGAGGGAGGTCCAGCTATCTTTGTTCTCTGGCCTCACTAACTGGCTCAAAATGCCCTTGGGTGAGAGAAGCTAACAGCAGGCTTTAGAGCTTTGCAGGTGCCTCTCAGGTGGCAACAGTCACTGTGGGGGACAGTCTATGGCATGGGCTCACTTTCATGGTAACCTTCCCCAGCAGGTCCCATTAGCTCATTTTCATCACAGCCGGCACTGTGTTCTGCACCAGGCAGGCAGCACACCTCATGAACTTCAGTGCCAGAATGGACATATTTTGACCCGGTTTCCCAGAACTATTTTTACTAAATGTCTATATGTTTTCTAAGAAGAAGATCATGAAGTCAACTAATAAAAAGCAATGTAAATTTTGAAATTACAATCACACTCAACTCAAATGCACAGCTCTAGGTAAGGTGATTTTTATATGGGTTTTCGTTCCACTGAGGCCCTCCTCGTGTGGCTTCTGCGTCTGTGTGAAGATGTGTGTGTAGCCAGGCTGGAACCCAAACCTCTTCACTGTTCACGATCTTCCCTTCCTTTCACATTGCTATCTATCCTGAAACTGGCTGAGCTGGCAAAGGTCAGGCCAGCGCGAAGATGAGTGTTCATGTAGCTGGCCATAGATCTGTTGTCGATCTAGAGACCCAAGACTCTTCCAAAACCGAACAAGATGCCTGATAGAATAATAGGGAGGGTATGTAAGAGCCAGAGAGATGGTTTACAAAGGCAAGCTTCACAGGCTGAAGATTTAAAGCTACTTAAACCGGAAGAAGAGAGGCTAAAGTATGACTTAATAATACTTGAGACACACTGGAGATGAGGGAATTTGGCCTGTTGGTCATCTATTTTCCAAAGCAGCTAGAAAGAGGGAAGCAGAGTGGGCCAGGAAGAGCAGGCCTTTAGAAGAGAGGTACTTAATGCAGGCATGTTGACTGCAGTTGGTAACTGAAGGAGGGGCAAGACTTCAGCACCATTATTTCCAGCGGAACAGAGGAAGGCTGTCAAAACAAACAGGCTGTGGGACTCAAATGAAATGGAATCTCTCCGGAAACAAGCGGATAAGATTGGATTTTGTAAACTTGTTCCATCTCTGGATGGGGTATAAACACTTTGAAAAGCAAGATTCTTAAATACTGAACATCAGGATTCATGAAATGTGTGAATTAACTTGCCCCTTTATGTTAAAAAAAAGTATATGGTAAAATGCTTTTACACCCAGAGTTAGTTCCCTACCCCCACCCCCTGCCCCAATACTCTGTATGTATTAGATTTACTAACTGAAAATGGGAAGTCCAGGCATTCAGGTCTCAGCTATGGTACTGGCTGAAAGCAAAATGATGAGGCTAATGATTAGCAGTTCATAGTAATCAAGGTAGAATCGTGGGAAGATAAATGGGTTTCAGCTTGTGTCCACTTCTCAGGCAAGTATCTCAACAGGTAGCAATCTGGTGGCAATCAATTATACAGATGACTGGGGACTGCCAGCCTCAGTGTCCTCCCTAACTTCCCACTCTTGAGGCCTTTGCTCAAAATTCCTGGATCCTGCCTGTAGCCACCCCTACCTAACAACAAGAATCTGTTGTTAGGTAGGCCTGCAGAGGGACTGAAAGACTTACTAGGGTACCCTTAATCTCCCCTTTGTGACTCATAATACAACAAAATGCTCTTGAAAATCTTGGGTAAATTTAAAGTCGTGAATTCCCAGGCACTCCATGGACAAGTGGAAATCACTTAGCAGGAAATCCACCAGAGAAGCAGTTTCTTTAAAGCCTATCTGAGTTAAAAAGGAAAAAAAAATAAAGAAATTGTATACTTCAGTTTTCTTGAGCCAACTTGCTGTTGACTCACTTGATAAAAATGAACATGTTTTCTACTGTATTCTAAACACAAAGCTAAAACCAGAGGTCTGGCTTTCCTACCCTAGGACCCAGTGAACCATGGTATTTATGATGAGTAGTGTGAGAAGAGAAGGGATCTGAATGTGAACGTGGGGTATGCCCACTGTCGTTGTCAGGAAACAAATGGGCTTTATAGGGACAAGAGAGGAAAGGCAGGGTCCTAAGTATCACTAGAACTCTGAGCAGCCCAAGAACAGTTCAGAGCAGGTATGAGGGGCTCTTCAGAAATGCCTATGGGGAAGCCTTGGTCTTGTCTTCCAGAGCTCGGAATGGGGAAGCTGACACCTTCAATGAGAGTCTCTTGCCTCCTCAGTGCAAGGCCTTCTGAGGAAGACAGGTGAGAGAGACCCACTTCTAGAAAAGTCCTGGGGCCAAGTGGACAGTCTGTTGAGGTGAAGTACCCAACTTCACTCACCTGGTGGCCAGTGACGTCATCACAAAGCGGCCCAAGCTTAGAGGCAGAGATATCACTGATCGTATTCACAGCCTGCTTCTGCAGCCCTAAAGAGAGAGGAGGAGCCCCAGGCACTGGCTGGAGCTGGCCTTTTCACCAATCTTCAAGGTCAGAGAAAATTTAAATCTATTTTCTAAATATAAAACAATACAATGCTTACTTCATTTGAACACAGCTCCTGTTAGGTATGCTTATAAAACCAAGGGGAAACACAGTGTCTTAAGGCTGGCATTCAAAGTCTGTGGGTGTTTTAAGGAATAAAGATGTTCTGAATGTTCACTGTTCATTATTTCAGGTATCATGCCTACTTTATGAGCGCCTTCTCAGTTTCACAGACTAGACATGGTCTGGGCTCCTACCATTGCTAGGTGAATGACCGTTTCACCTGAATAGCAATGTATTCATTCTGTGTGGGCATCCTAAGACCAGCCACATTTCCTGCTGACAGTAACTTGATCATCTTACTGTTCTGCTGTGCGTCACCATAGACATGGTTAGGGAACTCTTTCTGCAATAGAGGACCAGCCACAGGCAAAAGGCTGCTTAAGTCCTCTACTGTCTTGAAGGTCTCTTGATCACCCAAAAGAGAAATGTTGAGTTCATGGCAGTTAAAAGGATCTGTGAATTATCACTTAAGATAGCAGTTGTATGGTAGTCAACATTCATATGGTACCTCTCGTTCACAACAAGATCCTCACTATTCAGTGAGTCTTAAATGACAGGCTGTTAAACTTCTGAGCCTTCAGGGAACATGATAGTTGAGTCTGAAGGCAGGCAAAGCTTCAATCTCCTCTCTGTTTACAACTATATTTTACAGTAGCAACATCAGGGCTGGAAGTCCAGTCACCTGCTTATGTGACAATGGGCCTAGAGATCACATGCCCCTAGCATCACCTCTCACTGACATCACTGGAGCAATCTTCTAGAGCAAACTTTTCTCAGTGTCAGTGCCGAGATGGACAGCCTTCCCTTCTCATTCTCACAGAACTTGATGGTGTTTGCTTCTTGGTGTCCCATTTTCACTCTGAACCAGTGGCAAAGTGAGTAACTTTCAAAAAAGGAATTATTTGTATAGAAGATGATTAAATTCCAGAGTTTGGCTTTGCAGGGAGGGGGGAAGGACAGTAGTTGTAGTGTTAAAACCCTTAACTCAGGCCAATCATTGATCTAGTATCTTCAGTCAAACTGCAAAAGTCCAGGAAACTTGATCTAATCATTGTTCCAAACGTACTGTGATCCAGAGGACAAGTCATGTCCAAAAATCCTCAACTCAGCTCATGCACAGGACTGATGCAATTAAGCCCTAGGGACCAGAAAGTGGTCCAGGAACTGAGTGGTATGATCTCCAAACGATGTCCTAAAGGGATAATTACAAGAAAAGAATATTTCTGCTGTCAACCACCTGCACCTCCTGGATGGACGATTCTACCCTCTAAGTTTCAGGTCCCAGAAAAGGAAAATGAGATGATTTGCAATTCTACAAAGCTATTTCTTATATTTGTGCGTAGGTATGAAAACAAGTATCGAGACAGATTATGCCAAGCAATCCAAGTAACCTGAATCAGAGGCTAGAACTGCAATGGTATATAAAATCTTATATGCAAATAGGAGGTGTGGATAGAACCTGGAGTGCATACATTATTCAACATTTGAATTTATGTAACTTTCAAACAGACCTAGAATACCCTGATCTTTATTCATTCCACAGAGAACTCAAATAAGCAAGTCTGTGTCTCGCATGGAAATTCATGGAAGATTCGTGAAGCTCTATTGCCTTTCCCTCAGGGAACAAAGACAAAGAGGAATGTACAGTCAATACACACACTGAGGCTGAGTGGTCAAGGCCATAGCTGATTTTTTCCCATTCCTGTACTGCTCATTGACCCTACAAATGAAAAATGATCCATTTCAAGAGTATAAATAACTCTCCTTGTGGCTGTGCTGCTTCTGATCTACCTAGATCTACCTAGTGTAAGCCCTAGAGTTTGAACTGCTGTCCTCAGGAAGTGAGCTAAAACCAGCAAGTCATTTCATGAAGCATTACTTACCATCAGAGAGCAGAGCAAAGTCCTGGTACCTACAATCTTCCTAGCTTTTGCTTTTCAATTCTGACTGTGCACAATGCAAGATTCTCACTTGCAGGTCTCTGCGTCTTCTTCTTCAGTTAGATGGTCCTAATAATAATACATTACTATGCTCTATGCATGACAAAACACAAAAGATTAAATGAAACAATGAGTCTGATGCTTCTGATATAATAGCTTTACAATTACCAGCTTTGGTTACCGATTTTATTATTATTAAGCTAGAGTCCGTCTACTCAGCTTCACATAGCTTAACCGTATTTAGAATGTTTTCAAATGTTAGTTTTTATTTCATTGCAGAGTAATGAGTGGACTTTTTGAAGCTTAATATTTGGAAATGAATAAAGGGTAATTTTTGCTGGGTATATACATAGTCATTTCTCATTATTCATGGTAGGTTTTCAATTGTAACCAGAAACATTGAACAATGAATGATGAGCCACTGCTATAGAGGAAGCTCATGACCTGGCTCCTATGAGCTTGTGGTCACATTTTTATACAACACATAATCTTGCTGTGCATTTGTTTATGACATATTACTTAATGCACACAGTGAATCCATGGCCAGCTATGCTCTAACTAAAGCTTGAAAGAACCAGAACTATTGTTCGTATTTTCTCTACAAGGTCATCTTCACCTGCTTGCCTTAGGAACACTAAACAGCACCTCAATACAACCCTTGGGGCAAGTATAAATGGCAGAATCACCATGAAAAATCATAGTCAAAGACTTTATTCTCAATAGAAAGTAAAAATAGGACAGTGCGAAGAGTGTGGGAGCTGACCCAGAAGGCTAGAGTGTTGCCTTGTCCAGCCTCAGTCTGGATCTTTTTCATGGGGGTGACTCAGATTTCTTACAGTTCTGTTTATGTGTGGGAATAACTACAAGGTGCTCTGGGAGCTGATGCATTTCAGTGAATCCTTATTCACCAATGATAAGGGTCGACTTGCATGCTGAGATACACTATGTGTATTTATACAGGACAAGCTATTCACTCTAAATGTAATAGGAGATGGATACCACACCAGGCTTTTCTGAATGTATCATCTGCCTTATTGTACTCCTTCTACAATTCATTTGAGGGCTGGTGTGCAAACAAAACTTATGAAAGCACGCATAGGTAACACAGAAATTAAAACTGGGTCTGCCTTCAGAGGCTGTGTTTGTGTCTTGGATTGCAATCTCTACCATCTATTTTTAAGGGAAGGCCGTTTGTAAACTCAAGAAAGCGAGCAGGCAAGCCCACCGCTGTCTTCGAACTTTAACCAACGCTCCACAACTGAAAATGAAGCCATCAATATTGAAAGGCCTATTGGTATTCTAATGCTTGCTCCCAATTTTGCATCTCCAACAGATATTTATTCAATGTGCCAAAAACTGTGGAAGCACTGCAGCAGGCCTGGAGCAACAGCGCCATGCTCCCTGCTAGGGAGCGTGTCTCCGGAATGCTCTGCCAGTGTTTTCCAGTATGTTAAAACAGGTACTATAGCAGCTCCAAAAATGAAAGAATGGTTATTGCAAGCTTTAGTGTCATTACTGCCAGGCTAATGATGTTTGGGAATTATAGAAAACCCTGGGCTCAAGATCTACTTTTTCTGTGATAGATGTATTCATAAAAAGCTTCCAGGTGAAACAGGACCCTGAAGGGACAATGCATCAGCAGGATAGATTAAGCTCTCTGGTAATAGCACGCTCAACTCCAAAGTAGCACACTGAAGGCTTGCTTCTGGTTCTTGCAGAGTTGCATGTCCTCTTCCATTCTGTAGCCCAGCCTTAAAAGGATACCTATATTATACCTATTCACAATCAACTTCATGTTTAGTGTAGGAGTTGAGTAGGTTTCACAGAAGCAACGTGGTTGCCATTAGCACTTACAAACCCTCTAATACAAGACATAACTCCACCCAGCCATTCAGATTATGTATGCAAAAGCTAAACTTCCTACTTCAATTTATGGCAGAACATGGAAGATGCCTGTAAAGATGCCTTTCTAGGTTTCAGATTTCCCTTTCATTCTTATTTCTCCCAAAAGTTTTGTTTGTTATATTTTTGTTTGTTGTTGTTGTCTTGGTTTTTCAAGACAGAGTTTCTCTGTGTAGCCCTGGATGTCCTGGAATATCAGGCTAGCCTCAAACTCAGATATCTGCCTGCCTCTGCCTCCCTGATTACTGGGATTAAAGTCATGAGCCACCCCACCTCGTTTTCCAAAAATATTTTAATGATAATTTTTAATTATTGAATTTATAATATAATCACACCATTCACCACTATCCCTTTCCTCTTTCTAACCCTTCCCAAGTAACCCTGTTGATCTCTAAAATTCATGGACTATTTTTCTTCAATTGTTGAGATATATATATGTGTGTGTGTACGTGTGTGTATATATATATATATATATGTGTATACATTCATATGTACACACATATGTACATATATATTATATATAGATTATATGTGCATGTATGTGTATTTGTATGTTTATATATGCATATATACACACATACTTGCTACCAATGAGCTGCATCTTCACACCATGCTTGGCTATTTTGATTCATCTTCTCTGCTAGGTTTTTGTGACACTGCACACCAGTCTGGACTTTTACACTCAGACTTGTCATCATGTAGGAACTAAACGCCAAGTTCTATTTTTCTATCATGAAAATCATGGCAGTCAAGTTGGTGTCTGGGAATGTGCCAGAATAGAGAATAACTGTGGAGATATGGCTCCTTGATGATGTGAGTTTATAGACCAACTGGCAAAGTAAATTAACCCAGTAGATTCACCTTGGATGACAAACAATAGAACAACTCATGTGCAAAATTGTATGTCCTAGAAAAAAGTTTAGAACAGAGGAAGTAAAACTCGGCTACATCTGTGGAATGGACAGAGCCATTTATGGTGCTCTAATAATGTGATAGCAGTGTTCTCTGATTATAATAATCAGCTCATAATCATCATGGAAGTCCAAGAAAGCCAAGTCCTCCACTAATAAACCCTGGGACTAAGCTATGGCTTATGCAAAGCCCACAAGGTAATCTCTGAGATTTCTAGAAGCCACGAGGGAATCCCAAAGACTAGTGGAGTCCTCTACAGGATTTAGGGGGTGGGAGGTCATTAGACACACAACAGGAAGTGTGAAGCACATCTCAGATGTGGACTCGCTACATGGAAGGCACATTCAGGAGTGAGGATTCAGAAGCTGTCTATAACATTTGAGAAGACATGGTAACAAATAAAAGGGCAGCGGATGTGGAGGACTTAATGGGAGATCAGGACGTATACTATCAGAAAAGCAGTGGCCAATGGTTATACATGGGGCCGGCGGAAGTAACTAAACCTGAGGAGGAAGACCCAGACGAAGATACACCTCCAGCTTCTCCAGCATTCCCTACCCACGGTCATGGCTGCCCTTAGGTTGTATCTGTGGGTCTCAAGGAAACAACAATGTGAATTACACATAAGGGCAACAGTTCAGCTACTTGTCATTCCAATTACCAGTTCTCCATCGTACCTATCACATATTTTGTGGCTTCAATAACACAGATCTGCAATTTTACCATTCTGCCAGTCAGGACCATGAAATGGACCTCAGTAGCTAAAACCTATGTTGTCAGGAAACTCTAGAAGAGAACCCTTGCCTTCTCCAGCTCCACCAGCACCTGAATAATGGTGGAGCCTTCCCACTACAGCACTCTGACTGACCCTTGCCTCCTCTTTCACTTTGGAATACACTGGTGATTACATTGGGTCCACCAGGCTACTGCAGAATAATCTCCTCATTTCAAAGTTGATGAACTAGCCATTGTAATTCCACCTGAAACGCTGATTCCCTGCCATATAACCTGTCTGTGCAGATCCTGAGGAACATCCTTGGAGAACATTATTTCACCCTCAGCAGCCTGCGATCATGTTCCTGGGGCCCCACCCATGTCAGACCTGATGCCATCTAACTTGCCATGTGGGAATATGATTGCACAGCTATGAGATCAATGCAGCAGGGGAGACTGTACAGGAGCCCAGGAGGAAGCCATCATGCACCTCACAGCCTGGAGGATGTCTCTGGCCTGTTTGGTACTTATCCTGTAGTGCAGGCAGGGGAGGAGTGGTTCCTATGCAACCCGTGGACTTTGGTATCAAGCGTCCAGCTTTTTCATCATTGTCCTTACTGTGGTAAGGACAGAGATCATTCTATATATCTGAGACATAGACCCTCTTTGAAACTCTGATACTGGTATTTCATCCTGAATTTCTGTCTTGAAGACTACTCCCTATTGCTTCTACTTGCTGGTCTAGGGTTTTAACTCCTGTTCAGCATCCCTCCTCCTTAAAGCCTTACTTACTTCCCAGATTTTGATTGCCTTTATGGGCTCCAAGGCCCTCCCCATCCTTAAGTCCCCAGATCCTCCCTTTCATGCCCACCAGAAATGCCTCCCCCTTCCCAGTAGATTCAAGTGCCAGGCCCTGCACCTCAGCCCACAAAACACAGCTCAGAAAGTCATGTCCTAAGAGATTTAATGCAATGGCTTCTTGTGTTCTAGACAAGGCAGCAGATAAACAAATCGGGGGCTCTGAAAGTGGAAGGGAACCAAGCTCTTCCCTCGACAAGAACCCTGCAAGAACAGCGAGATATATGCAAATGTATGCACAGCAGAAGAAACAACAGACGAGAAGACTGGAGCTGGGGCGGAGACGAGACTGTGCCAACCAGAATATATAAAACTGACTCCGGGAGCACTGAGCCGAGCTCCCGTCCATGGTCCCTACATCGGTGTTCTCTTCAGCCATCCCGTCAGTGGGTGCGGCCATATCTGCAGGTGGCGGTAGGCAGAAAGTCTCAGGTTTGGAGGGCTTTGAAAAGTCATCTAAGCTAAGCACTAACTGTTGCTGGAACCCCAGCTGGAAAAGCCCTGAGAAGCAGCCTACAGACTCTGCATCAAGAGCTCCCACATTCGCACTCTGCCTGTGAGCCTCTCTGGATATCAACAGACTCCTCCTTGTCTTTAGCTCCCACCAAACTCACCGGTTTTCTGCCCACTCACTGGTTATATCTGTTGCTCTCAGGCACATGCACAAACACACATACGCACACAGAACACATGCTCCACAATTATAGCTCTTTCCTATGAAAGCTTTTTAAAATACTTCCCTCAAAGTGATGTATTTTACATACTTAACAGTCCCAATTCCTTTATTCACCCTTTAAGAAGAGGATTTTCATGGTATTCTTTTCTTCTAGTTTGGATCCTAAATTCCTCCAAAGGCTTGCGTCCCTGGCTCTTATGAGAAGTGGTAGAAGCTAGTGAGAAATCTTCAGGTTATCAGGTATGTACCTTTGAATGAACTAGTAGGGTTTATATTCTTTTCTCTTCTATACCAAGAGAGGGGCACTTCTGTCCCACCACACACTTCCACAGTAATTTCTTACCTCCCTTGTAGAGCTGAAAGCTTAAATCTGGGGGGCCCAAACACTGGGAGCCCCCTCCCCACCCCTGAAAACACTGTGCAAGTCATGGACCCACAGATACCGCTGTTAGAGCTGCAAGAGACTAAATTCACCCTGGATTTGGAATTCAATAACAGCCACTCACGACTGTCCCAGTCCTTTGGGACCCTGCTCTAAGACAAATCTCAGGATGCCGGTTACACTGTGAACACAGCCTATCTCCTTCCCTGTCCCAGGCTCCCAGGGCCCTGCCACAACCCATCAATCAAATCAGTGAACCTCTCCATCTTGCCCTGCAGTGACTTCACAGCACCAAGCAGCCCTCAGCAAGAATCGGCTGGAGAAAAGGAAGCCCAAAGGGTAAATTGTGATTTGCGAATTACCTGTTCATTCAAATTTTGCATTTCCCCCTAAGATTCTCTTTTCTGTAGGGGATGAGGGAGAGTCAGGGAAGGGTTCAAAAAAATCATTAAAAAAAAAAAAACTTTTAAAATCATCTTCATTGTTTTTACTTAAAATTGGTCTATATGTCTTTTTCCCCCAATTATAAATTAGAATGTCATTGTCCTGTTGCTATAGTGACAGCTGATACAGCCTTCTTCTGCTCTTTGGCCTCACTTTGCACAGTCCAGTTTCTCTGGTGTCACCACAAATGACAGGATACAGCAGCATACATCTCCCTTCCCATCTGGGCCTGATCTGCACCCCAAGTTCTTTGGCCCTGTGATCACATGGTGGTCAAGCATCTCTCCTTGTGTTCCTGTCTGCACAGCTGTGTCCAGACCAGAGACTCCGAGACACAAACCAAGATGTGGAACCGGTTTGTGGTCCAGTGATCCAGTGGGCTGGCCAGGCGTTTCAGAAGTCCTGGTAAAGATGTTCTCATCTGAAGAAGGCAACTCAAAAGGGCAGTGGGTGCTACAGAATGCTCAGCTGACGTGCGGTCCAAGTACAGACGTAGGTGGAAGAAACAGTGACTCATGGGTCCTGACTTTCCATCTCCATCAGATGGAGCAGCATAAAGAAGCAAAGAGCCTTCCTCCAATTATGCCTCCAGAGATCACTGGGGTTTGAGAGGCTATTATTCATGACATGGCGGCATCAGAGGCATACCTGAGCAGGGAATTGCTTCTCTCTGGCACCGTGATTCAGTTGACTAGGTTTTACATGTCACTTTTTCACTTTTGTTTTCATCACAGATATTTCAAGCCAGCCAAGCTGATTAGGCAGTACTAGCCCCTGTGTACATGTGCACAGGGAAACCCTGGGACTGAGCCCTCTCTCACTCGCTGCTGGGAAAGGCTGTGGCCTGCAAAGGAAGGCAATGTTGTAGCAGATGAGGAATACACACCAACTCCAGACGCCCTGGCTTGGGTCTTCTCCAGCTTCTAAGTTCTTGCTGTCACAATAACTGGGTTTGTGCTTTTGGCCAAACCTCAACGAAGTCCTTCTCCAGCCTGACACCTGCTCCTTAACTGTTGCCCACCTGTGATCCTCTTTTTCTTTTCTTTTTCTTCTTCTCTCATGTATTATATCCTGACTGTAATTTCCCCTCCTCTCCACCCCCTAAGTCTCTCCCTCTCATCTCTCCTCTCTCCCAGATCCAAACCTCCTCTGTTTTCCCTCAGAAAAGAGCAGACCTCTCAGGAACATCAACCAAACACAGCATAATTTGCTACAATAAGCCCAGGTATATCCCATCACATCAAGGCTGGATGAGGCAAGCTAGTAAGAGGAAAATTGTCCCATAAGTAGGCAAAAGAGTCGGCAACTGCCCCCTCTTCCACTGTGAGGAATCCCACAAGAACATCAAGCTACTCAGCCATTACATATAGTCAGGTGACCTAGGGCAGACCCCTACAGTCTCCCTGATCTCAGCAAGCCCCCATGAGTCCCAGCCAATTGATTCTGTGAGTCATGTTCTCGTGGTGTCCCTGACTCCTCTGGTTCCTCCAATCCTTCCTCCCCTTCCTTTGCAGGACTCCTCAAGCTCTGCCTAATGTTTGGCTGTGGGTTTCTGCATTTGCTGCCATCAGTTGCTGGATGAAGTCTCTCTGGTGTCTTTGATGAAGATACTGCTAGGCCCTGGTCCCAGAACACGCTGCAGGCAGGACAAGCTGTAGGTCTTGTGGGTCGAGGTTTTGTGGCTGGGTTGGTGTCCTAAGCCCTCCAACTGAGGCCTTGCCTGGTTACAGAAGATGGCCAGTTCAGGCTCTTTGTCCTCCATTACTAGGAGTCTTTGCTAGGGTTACTTTAGTAGGTTCCATGGAGTTTACATTGCACTAGGTTTCCATCTCACCCCCGAAATACCCAATTCCAATTGTTTCTCCCAGTATATTTGCCCCCACCACCCAGTTGACTCCCCCTGTTCCCACCCATACTTGACCCCAATCCATCAACAAAATATATTCTATTTCCCCTTACCAGGGAGATCTTTGCAACTCACCTTAAGCCCTCCTTGTTACTTAGCCTCTCTGGGTCTGTGGATTAATAGCATGATTGTCTTTTACTTTGCAGCTAATAACCACTGACAAGTGTGCATATACCACAATGGGTATACTGGGTGGTTCTGTGTGCCAACTTGACACAAGCTAGAATCATCAGAAGGAGGAGCCTCAGATGAGGAAATGCCTCCTTGAGATCCAGCTGTAAGGCATTTTCTCATTTAGCAATCAATGGGGGAGGGCCCAGCCCATGAAGGGTGGTGCCATCCCTGGGCAGGTGGTCCTGGGTTCTGTAAGAAAGCAGGCTGAGCAAGCCATGGGAAACAAGCCAGTAAGCAGCTCTTCTCCACGGCCTCTGCATCAGCTCCTGCCTCCAGGTTCCTGTCCTGCTTGAGTTCCTGTCCTGACTTCCTTCAGTGATGAACAGCAATGTGGAAGTGTAAGCCAACTAAACCCTTTCCTCCCCAACTTGCTCTTTGGTCATGGTGTTTCGTCACAGCAATAGAAACCCTAGCTAAGACAATGGGCATCCCTTCTTATTTTCCCTAAACCCCAGAACTGCAATCCAAAGTCCTGCTGTCAAGCACTACATGTGTCCTGCTTGATCACGCAAGTCCTCTGCAGCCACACTAGCACACTACCCTTTGTCCCATCCATGTTATAACCTTTAGCCTTGGCCACACCTCCCCGTGCTTATTTCTGTGCCTAATGGCTGGCATCATTCCAAGCATGAGAATCAGTTGAGCTTCTCAGGACTCCAATTTTGTCTGTGGTTGCTGCCTTCCAAGATCCTATCTGCTCAATGCAGATGGATGAGAGGGAATGCTGAAGAAGGAAAATGTGAACCGGTGAGAAAGAGTCTAAGATATGACAATTAGGTCCCCTGACTCCCGATGGAAGCTTCAAGGCGATAGTGTAACTTCTCCTTTCCCATTCCCATTCTGTTCTGGCCCAACAGGTTCCTTGATCTCTGCATCTTCACTGGCTAAGTTAGCACTATAGCCATAGCAAGAGCCAACTCACTGAATAAGGGTATACTCTAAATGATCTGAATTTTGTCTTTGGAATCTCTCTCTCTCTCTCTCTCTCTCTCTCTCTCTCTCTCTCTCTCTCTCTCTCTCTCTCTGTGTTTATTCTTTTAATGTTTTAGTATATTTGTTTATGGGGAGGCATGCCTGCCATAGTGTATGTGTAGAGGTCAAAGTTTAAGTTCTCTCCTCCCACCACAGAGGTCTAGGAATCAAACTCGGGTTCTCAGGCTTGGGAGTGAGTTCACCCCCTAGGCTGCCATGCCAGCCCTCATCTTTGGAATATATTGAGAGTTAATAGGAAACCCTTGAGTTCTATGTCCTAGTTCTGGGATTCGTTGAGTTCAGAAAAACGACCCAGTCCTTCATTTTCCTGAAGATGGATACAAAATTGCAAAGAACTATTTTTGGCATGTGATAGTTTTGATACAGAAATAATCATTTTCCCATTTGCTAACCAATGCAATAAACAAATATACAGCCCCTCTCATCCCATTACTACTTATTTAACATCACTATTCTGCTTAGGTAAAGAGAACACATCAGCTAGTTACTCATTCACAGGAAGAACAGAGGAAATTTTTCCAGTGACTTTCTTTGTGGTGTCTATTTTAAGAGATTTGACGATGTGTAGGTCACAAGGTTAGTGCCCTAACATTTCAGAGAACAAGCATCTCAATAGAACACGGCTTGATCAATGCCACATCACGTAGAGGCTCCAAAATAAGCTGCACTCGTTCCCAGACAAAACCATTCTACACATGAATGTCACCTCCACCTCCAAGAAAACAATATGCTTTACTCAAACTAAGCTGGAAAATGAAGTGAAAGGATTCCTTGCCATTTGCTAAGCAAAAGAAGACAGTCACTTAAGAAAAACTCCAGGGAAGTAAAAGCCAAGCATTGTTTCAGACACTCTCTCATTTCCAAAATACCATTTAAAAATAATTACACCCACGATTTATGCACGATTCATTAGACAGCAAGATAAAATGCATTACTAAATTTTAATTGCACCGCAAGAGTAGACAGAATGAGAAATATCCCCTAACTTCTTGGGCTTATAACCCAGTGCAGTAACATCTTCATCATGACATAAATCTTGTCCAAATAGTTTTAGAGTTACTAAACTATAAAAAAAATGTTTTAGCTTCATGATCTGATAAACCAAAGACATTCTTTAGTTAAGTATTTATAAGGTCAAGTAATCTGCTATCAATATTTGTTACTGATGAAAGTTAATAGGTTTGAATCACAGCTTCCCCAGTAATGATGGCAGGACTATCATAAACACACACTCATCTCCAAACTCAAGTGGCTCCAAAGACTACAGCTGTCATCATTGCTCCCCTATGCCAGACTAAGAACATACGATGTAATAACTCCCTGCTGTATGCAAAACACAAATGTAAAGGATGGTACTGGCTTTACCAAGACACCGACAGGAACCTACCTCCCATGCAGTATGCACATCCATACTCATGCAGAGTACAGGCTGAACCTGGGAGAGCACTACAGATGTCTATCTTACATGGTATATAATAGATGTGACAAATACCCTAGAGGATGTAAACAGTAGATGAAAGAGGCTGAATAAGCTGCTGAAATCACACTCAGTGGTCTGGTGTGCCACAGCTCCCCATCCATCCCTCTGGGTTTGAAATGGCACCTGTCACGAAGCCCCACAAAACTTGCAGCTTCTGAAGGGAGGGTGACTCATGTGACAGATGCAGCGTATGGCTCTCCGTGCCAGCCTGGATCATTTGTTCCCGCACATACCTGTGGTTTTCAATGGCGGTTTCTCTCCTAGCAACAGTTTTAACCTTTTGGCGTGGATTTTGCCTTGGTAATGTGAGTCGGCCACCACGGCTGAGGTAAAGGACATGTTACAGAGTGTACAGCACTTATTCTTATCCACCATGTCAGCGTCACTTCCCTGCATGGGGAAAAGGAGAAAGACAGTGTCACAGAGGAACTCTAGTCCCGTGTCATGAGATTCATCATTTCTGTGAGATTTGTCTGTTGCTGACCAGCTTATAGACATGCTTAGCTTTTGTTCTGCAGTCCTTTTCTTCTTTGTGATAATTGCCATCAACTCAGGAATGTACATTGTGCAATGGTTACATGTGCAAGACACTGACTGGGCTTATAGGAAACTGCAGATATGAGTTACCTTAAGAAAAATGGAACCTACAATTAGGAAAAAGCACAATGTCTGGATCTGTGAGGAAAGCAGTTGGTAATTGCACACATTATACTCATTAAAGTAAGGAAAATATCAGAGTTCACATGGCCTGAATTATTTAGCAGAAATTATCATTTGGCATTCAGCTCTGCCTTTACCAATTTTAGCCTCACCAGGATACATGGCTCCAATGTTCAAGCTGCTTTTATCAAAAAAGTTTCTCTGAGGACTTGAACATTTTTCATACTTAATTTGCATATCTATCCTAGAACTCTGATGACCACACTGCCTGAATTTCCTGGCAAGAATTTGTGTAATATTTTCCCCCTTTTCTTCAGAAAAGGTGATTGGCCAAATGCTTAGTCCAGCTTAATTTTTATGCTTTTGTAAGATTTAATGAAAGTGAATCGTGAATCAGAAAAAAGCAACTCCTTTGTCGGAGTGTGTGACATGGCCATTATGTGTGCAGGTCATCAATTACCTCTACTCTCCTAGAAGATTAATCCTCTGCCTCCCCTCCTGCCTTGCTGGAAATTGAGGGTACAGCGGGCTCTAAGATAAGAGCTCAAATCTGTTCCTTATTGGAACTGCAATAGCAAGGCACCTCATTGTTAAAGAACAGCCTCAGAGGAGTCTCTAGTGCACAATAGTCCCTTCTTGGAGACCCAGAAAAGCCTGAAATGAAATTTAAAATTGGACAGGACAGGGAGGAGGGTGGGGACAGGATGGGGGGGGGAGGAGAGAATTATATAATTTTTACATAATAACAAAATGCCCATACTGCTAGAGAGAGTGTAGCCTCACACATATTATGTGGTAGTTAGAAAAGTAACTCCTTTCGTAAGGCATCACTATGTGAGATCGCTGATAATTAGTTTTCAGTACTTGAAAGTGTGTGTGTGTGTGTGTGTGTGTGTGTGTGTGTGTGTGTGTGTATCTCCCAGGAGGCTGGCCTCTAGTTAAAAGGTAGAGACAACAAACTGAAATACTGAGATGCTGGGATCGGGGACAATAGTCAGTGTCAGGAAGTTGGAGCCACCAAGAACGGGGCACAATTCCACAAGCCTCTCTCCTCTGGGGGCGCATCCTGCCCTTGCCCAAGGTAAGCTATGGCACTTTGAGTTTTGCTTCCAGGTGAAAATAAAGGCACAAGGATGTTTACAATCCCCCAGTGGTTTACTATGAGATAAAATGGACCAGGCAGTAGAGCAGGAGCATTAGCTCTCACTCATCTCTCCAACCAAGCCTAATGGGGGTACAGAGTCCCTTGGAGAGGAACTGTCAGAATCTAGCTCCAACCTGTTGCAAGGTTTTGGAGTAGGGGGCATGGAGGAGAGGGGAATGAGGAAGTATTAGATATAAATATAAACAGAGATGGAGAGAAAAGACAAAGACACAGGATAGCTTCGGGAGGGCCCTGGGTCATTACCCAGTTGCCTTGAGATTTATTCTAATGGGCTTTTTATACACTACCAAGAAGAGAGGCAAAAGACCTCCCCCTTTCAAGATCAAAGCACAATGTACAGACATGTATAGACTCTTCTTTTTTGTTATTTTGTCTTTTTTTTTCAGAGCTGAGGACTGAACCCAGGGCCACTGAGCTAAATCCCCAGCCCCATAGACTCTTCAAAACACCTGTAACCATGCCCTTGGCCAAATCATCATATTATGCTGGGCAAAGCAAGCTCAGACTTTATGACCTTGAGTAAGGCCTTACTAGGGAGCCTCTGTGGGCTCCCACAAGGAACAAGTCCAGAAGCACCAAGAAATGTCAAATCTCAGAGCAAGTGAAGAAGCACAATGCACTCACTGAAGAGTGAGCAGCTGGGGTGCTTTGGGGCATAGAAAACAAAAATGGCAACCTTCCCACTGTTTGGTAGGCATATTAGTCCTATGCTGTTTTTTTCAATTGTTTAAAAGTTTTTAGGTTGTAATATAATTAAACATTTCTCTCTACCCTTCCATAATTCCAGAACCTCCCATTCACCCCTCCTTGCTCTCTTTCAAATGCATGGTATCTTTTATTATTGTAAGTACATGCATACATGTACATGTAAATACATATATATTCCTAAATACAACCTGCTCGGTTTGTATGTTACTTATGTGTGTATTTTTAGGGTATTAAGTATCCAATTGGTGTGTGCTTCCTTGGGGAAAACTATTTTTTTCCACTCTCAGCATTCCTTAGTTGCCTGTATGTAGTTCTTTGTATGGGGTTGAGGCCATGTGGTCTTTCCAAAGTCTACTTTGTCATGTCAATTGTTTATATCCTTGCTCGACCCATGTTTAGGAAGTCATGTTTCAGGAAGACTTTATGGGTGTTGCTTCTGACATTACTAGGAAACACAATCTCACAGCAAACTCTCTGGTCCTCTGGCTCTTACACTCTTCCCACCTCCTCTTCTCAATGTTCCCTGAGTCCTAGGTGCAGGCGTGTTCTGTAGATGTAACAACTGGGCTCCACAACTACATTTTGTTTGGTTATAGCTTTCAATAATGGTCTCCCCCTGACGTTTCAAAGGGAAGTTTCCTCGATGTGGGGTAAAGACTACACTTATCTGTGGGTATAGGACAAATGTTCAGATTGTTGTTAGAGATTATGCTGGTTTAGTAAAGTAGTGCTTATAGGTTCTCCTTCAATATCCGCAACTTCACCAGCACTGATAGTTGGGTAGGTTTCTAGTACCAGGCATGAATTTCCTTCTATTGAGCAAAACTTAAGTCCAATCAGAGAGCTATTGGTTACAGCAAAGGAATGCATGCCACTACTGTACCCTTAGGGTCATGCCATGCAGGTCATTGATGTGGTTTATAGGCATCAAAGCTGGTTAGGATTGTTTGTTGTCTCCCTCTTCTGGAAGCTTGAATGGCATCTTCTGGTACCATGAAAGCTAGTCCTTAAGGAGGAGGCATTCAAGTCAGTTCTAGCTCAGGGATCTCTGGGCCCTGTTTCTGAAATGAATGGTATTTTCAGCAATAGGGATTGGCTTTCACCTCTTGGAGACAACCAAGGACAGTAGCATTAGGCTGAAAGTTTTGGCCAACAATGCAAAAGAAGGCTTCTCATGCCTGGTACTGAGAAATTTTTTAGGTGGTCTTTGGCTCTTAGAGAGAGCAATGTTACAGGAGATAAAAAGGTTCATTAAAACCATCTATGCATTTCATACACATTATTAAATTTATGTTTTTAAGTAAATAGTTCATCATATGATTCCTTATGGCTTTCCCAGAAACTCTTGTTATTTTACCCTCCTCCTTTCTTCTGTATTTACCTCCCAGCTCCACCATAAGGAGCTCCCCATTTTTCATTGCCCCAATCAAATCACTTGTACCCCGCTAGTCCATTTTACCCTGCTCCCTCCTTCTTCTCTATTTACCTCTGTCTCCCTTCTTATAGAACCCCCTTCTTCCCAGTCCTCCGATCAGATCACTAAGATTCTGCTCTTCCCTTCTCTATTGCTCTCCAATGCCCCTATCCCAGCAACTATTCCATTGTACTTTCTTGGTTCTGTGGTTACTCCAGGCTTTGTCTCTACATCTAAAGATTCAGAGCGAAGAACTACCGATAAAAGAGTACCTTTGGCATTTGTCTTTCTAGGTCTGGGTTACCTGACTCAACATGATCTTTTTCAGTTTCCATCCATTGATTGGAAAATTTCATGATTTCATTTTTCTTTATAGCCGAAGAATATTCCAGAGTGTATTTGCACATTTTCACTATCCATTTGTTAGTTGAAGGTTATTTAGATTGTTTCCATTTTCTAGCAGTTATGAGTACAGCAGCAATAAACCTGGATGAGCTTCCCCACTCCCGCTTCAGCATTTATTGTAAATTGTTTGGTGATGTTTGCCATCCTGACTTGAGTAAGATGAAAACTCAAGAAAGTATTGATTTACATTTCCTAATGACTGAATACAATGAACATTTTTTTTTTTGAGGTATTTCTTAGCCAATATTTTCTTTCTCTTCTGAGAACTCTCTGTTCAGGTCCCAGCCCAATTTTGGGGTGGACCATCTAGTTTTTTGAGGCTTTATCGAGTTCTTTATATATATTAGGGATATGAATCCTTTGTCCGATGTGTAAAAACTCTCTTCCATTCTGTGCACTTCCTCTTCGTCTGGTTGATTGTTTCTTTAGCTGTGCAGATTTTTAGTTTCATGAGGTCCCTTTTGTCAGCTGTTGGTCTTAATTGTTGAGCAAATGGAATTGTATTCAGGAAGTCCTTTCCTACACATGTAACATGTGGGTACTGCCTGTGTTTTCTTCAACAGTTTTAGTGTTTGCTGTTTAGGTCTTTGAAGTTGGTTTTGGTGCAAGGTGATCAATACAGGTCTAATTTCATCCTTCTGCATGTGGGCATCAGTCTCCCCAGCACCATTTCTTGAAGATGCTTTCTTTTCTTCAATATATGTTCTTGGTATCTTTGTCAAATATTAAGTGGCTGAAGTTAGATTCACCCTAGGTCTTTTACTTTGTTTTGCTGGTCTACATGCCTGTTTTTGTGTTAGTATAGTATTGTTTTTATTAATATGTCTCTGTAGTATATCATACGATCTGGGATTTTACTCAGGGTTGTTTTTATATCTGAGGCCTTTTGAAGCTTCATATCAATTTTAGTTCACTCTTTTATCTCTCTAAAGAATGAGATGAGGATTTTGATTAGGATTGTACTGAATCTGCAAATAGCTTTTGATAAAATGATCATTTTCACAATTTCACTTTTACTAATACATAAGTATGGGCTGTCTTTCCGTTTTCTAGTGTCTTTATCTCTTTCTTCAGAAGTTTAAAGTTGTCATTGCAGAGGTCCTTCACTTCCTTGGTTCGGCTTATTCCTAGATATTTTATTTGCTTTGAGGCCATTGTGAATGGGAATCTGTCCATGATCTTCTCTGTATGTTTCTTGCTGATTTGTGTGAACTGACTCTGTATCCTGACACATTGCTAATTTTTCTAGAAGTTTTCTGGTAGAATTTTTCGGATTTCTAAGGTACAGTTAATAACCTTTGGCAATAGGGATAGTTTGATTTCTTTTTTCCCTATTTGTGTCCCTTCAATTTCCTTCTCTTGCTCTATTTCTCCAGCCAGTGATCTACACACAATATTGCAGAGGAGTGGGGTAGCGGACCTCCCAGTCTTGTTCCTGACTTCACAGAGATTTCAAGTTTTTCTCCATTTAGGATGATGCTGGCTGTGGTTTTCTCATATATACCTTATACTGAGGTATGTTGGGGCATGCTCCCTCTGTCTCTACATCTGTTAAGACTTTTATTATAAAGTCATGTTACTTTTTGGTTAAGGCTGTTTCTGAATCTAGGGCGATGGTCATGCAATTTTTATCTTTAAGTCATTTATATGTATTATTATATTTATTGATTTGAGTATTCTGAACCCTTCCTGCATTTCAAGGATAAAGCCAAAATAATCATAGAAGATAATCTCTGTGTATATCTATATTTTTTTGCAAGTGTTTTACTGGGCATTTTTGAGTCAATGTTCACTAGGGATATTGGCCTGCTGTATTCTCTTTTTCTTTCTGTGTCTACACCTGGTTTGGGTATTAGAGTGGTCCTGGCTTTGTAGGAAGAGACTGGGAGTGTTCCTTCTGTTTCTAATATTTGGAATAAAGAAGGACTGGCTGTAGATCTTCTTGGAAAGTCTGGTAGAATTCTGCTGTGAATCCATTGGCCCTGGTCGGTTTGGGATTTTTTTTAATTCAAAAGCTCTTTGCTACTATTTCAATCTCATTTGTTATGGGTCTGTTTAGGTTGTTGACGTCTTGGTTCAACTTTGGTGGCTTGGTTGAATCTAGAAATTCATCCATTTCTTTTGGGTTTTTTCAACTTAGAGGGGGTACATATTTTTAAAATATGCCCTTATAATATTCTGAATTGTTTTCTGTCTGCTGTGATGTTTGTCTGGTCCTCTCTAATTCTCTTAATTCGGGCTCTCTCATTCTTATAGTTAGTTGGACCAAGAGTCTGTCAATCTTGTTCATCTTCTCAAAGACCCAGCTTTTGCATTCCTTTGTTCTTTGTATTATTTTGTTTGTTTCATTATTTCTGCTCTGAGTTTTATTATTTCTTGCAGTTAACTGGGTTTGGATTTGATTTGTCCTCATTTTTCCCACTTTTTGAGTTGTATCATTAAGTCATTTATTTGTGTTATTTCTGATTTTTTTTTTATGTATGCACTTAGAACTATAAATTATCCTTGTAGGATAAATTTCAATATGTTCCAGAAGGTTTTGTTTTGTGTTTTCATTTTTATTTAATTCCAGGAAGTTTTATATTTCTTTTTTGTCTCTTCTCTGAAACATCCATCATTTAGTAATGAGTTGTTTCATCTCGATGAGTTTGTGTATTTACTGGGGATGATTGTGCTGTCAATTTTAAGTTTTATTGCATTCCTTTCAGATAGGACACAAGAAGTGAAAGCAATCTTTTTGAATTTGTAAAGATTTATTTTGTGTCCCAGAATATGGTCTGTTTTAGAAAGCCTTTTATGTGATCCTGGCTAGAATGTGTATTCTTTAGTGCTTGTGTAGAATATTCTGTAGATACCTGTTAAATCCTTTTGATATATTACGTTATTTAATCATGATTTTCTTTGATTGGAGAAAATGAGGTCTTGAAATCACCTACTATTAGTGAGTTGATGTTCATCTGTGTCTTTAATTCCAGTAGTAGACCTTTTTTTTATGATATTGGATGCCCCAGAGTTTGGTGAATACATGTTTAGGATAGTTAAAACTTCTTGGATAACTGTATCCTTAATTAGAATGAAGTCCCTCTTTATTTCCTCTGATTAGCAGTAGTTTGAAGTCTATTTTGTCAGTCATTTGGATATCGATGCCTCCCTGCTTCCTGGTCACATCTGACTAGGTTACTTTTGTCCATCCTTTTACACTAAGGTGGTGCCTATATTTAATGTGTTTCTTATAGACAACAGATTAAGGAATTTTGCTTCTTGATCCATTCAGTCAGCCTGTGTTTATTTACTGGAGAATTGAGGCTATTGATATTTAAAAATGCATGTTAATTGCTGCCATTGTGTTGTTGATATTTGGTGGTGCTGTGTTCTCAGTGGTACTTTGTTTTAATAATTATGGCTTCACAAAGGATAACCAGACTACAACCCACAGCTCCAGAGAAGCTAGCTAACAAGGAGGACCCTAAGAGGGACACATGGATTGGATTGCCCTGGGAAAGGGAAATAGAAGAGCTCTCCAGGAGTAAATTGGTGGTGAGGAAGGGCTATAGAGGGAAGGGGGTGGGGGATGAGAACATGAGGGAACAGGATGGTGGAGCTAGAACACAGACAGAGTAGGAGAGCAATGAAAGAGATACCTTGATAGAGGGAGACATTGTGGAGATAGGGAGAAACTTGGTAGGGAAGTTCCCAAGAATCCACAAGGATGACCCCAACTTAGACTACTAGCAATATTGGAGAGGGTGCCTGAGCTGGCTTAGCCCAGTAATCACATCAGTGAATACTCTAACTGTCATCATAGAGCCTTCATTCAGTAACTGATGGAAACAGATGCAGAGATCCACAGCCAAGCACCAGGCTGAGCTCCAGGAGTCCAGTCAAAGAGAGGGAAGAGGGATTCTATAAGCAAAGGGCATCAATATCACGATGTAGAAACCTACAGAAACAACCAACCCAAGCTAGTGGGAACTCATGAAATTTAGACCAATTTAGAGCCTCCATGGGACTGGACTAGGCCCTCTGCATAAGTGAGACATTTGTGTAGTTTGGTCTGTTTAAGGGACCCCTGGCAGTAGGATCAGGATTTATTCCTGGTAAAGGAGCTGGCTTTTTGGAGCCCGTTACCTATGGTGGAACACCTTGCATAGCCTTCATATGGGAGGAGGGGCTCAGACCTGCCTCAGCTGAATGTACCAGGCTCTGCTGACTCCACATGGGAGGCCTTACCTTGTTGGAGGAGGGAATGAGGGGTGGGTTGGGGGGAAATGTTGGAGGCAGTGGTAGGAGAAAAGAGAGTGGGATCTATGGTTGGTGTATAAAATGAATAAAAAATTTCTTAATAAAGGAAAAAATAAGTATGGCTTCATATTTCTTCGTACAGGCTCTTTGCTATACTCACTCCTCTCTTCAGTCTGAAATCACATTTCCTGTATTTTTCCTTAGGTTTGGTTTGTTGGATATAAATTTTTTTTTATGGTGTTGATGCCACGGAAAGCTTTTGTTTTGCCTTCAAACATGGCAGATAATGTCACTTGTTATATTATTCTATATTTCCTCTCATAGTCTTTTAGGACTTGGAATGCATTGTTCTGGGCTCTTCTGGCTTCCAAAGTTTCCATTGAGAAATCAGCTGTTATTCTGATGGGTTTTCCTTCATATGTGACTTGTGTTTTGTTTGTTTGTTTGTTTTTGTCTTGCTGCTTTCAATACACTTTCTTCTATATATTTAATGTTTTAACTATGATATGCCATGGGGATTTTCTTTTCAGTTTTTGTCTATTTGATGTTCTGTGTGCTTCTTGTATTTATATGGGTGTGTCTTTCCTTTGTTTGGGAAAGTTTTCTTCTACAATCTTCTTGAAGATCTAGTCTATGCCATTGACTTGATTCTTCTCCCTCATCTATGCCTATAATGAGCAGATTTGGATTTTTTCATGGTGTCCCACATTTCCTGTGTGTTCCTTTCCTGTTTTTTAAAATTTTTCATATTCCTTTATTTTATATCTATCCTCTACTTTATCTTCAAGTCCTGATAATCTGTCTATCTTCTGCTTGCTTCAAAGGCTTTGAGTTGTCTTGTTGAATTGCTGAGTTTTGACGTTCTGTCTTCATTTCAGTTTGAGTCCTCTTCAGTGCTTCTATCTCCTGATTGAATTCTGTTCCAAAGTCTCGGGTTGTCATCTTGGTCTCCAGTCACCTTATATTTGTGTTTTCTTGGGCATCATTCAAGCTTTTATTCTCCTTAAGCTCTTTCTACTTAATTCCACTGATCTGTCTCTTTGTGTTTTCCTTAAACTCTTTGGCTTATTTGATGAAGTTTATGATTGGTCTTTTAAAATTCTATATCCTGGAGTTCATCTTGGCAGATATTCTCATTGGCAGACATTTCCACAGGACTGGTAGGCTTTGGAGAGAAGATACTGGCTCAATCTTTCATATCATTGGTATTTTTGCGATGAGCTCTGGGCATGTGAACTCTTTTTGGTCATTCTGAGTTTCTTACAGACAGAGCAGTTTTGGAAAGAAGAGAGGATGTGTGGGAAGACTGGGTCTAAAGGTGGGAAATGGCTTGTCTGGAATGAATTCACATGGACAAGGGGACTGCCCTGGTGTATGTGGTGTCCCAAAGCTGGCATGTGGGGGTAGATCTGGCTGAGTAAAAAGGCCAAATATGGCATGAATGGATCCTGTTGGTTGGAGGCAAGGTAGGGTCTGACACTGTCTGAAGCCTAAAGCTCCTTTAGGATACAGGCAGAAGATACCAGACTAGGCTGATGTACTGCTTGTGGGGTTTGCATAAAAGGCATGAATGAGGAATACAGGGCAACTCACTGGACTAGACCTTGGAGGAACTGTTGAAAAGTTTATTACAGAGCAGGGTGGGTGAAAGCTACACAGAAGGGATAGGAAAGGGGGAGTTGCAGATAGTGTGGATTTTGGCAGAAGCCTAGAGCTTGGCTAAGGTGGAGGTAGGAGTAGCCACAGTAGGCTGGGCCTGGTTCTGAAACTTTGACTAGTATGGATGGGGAGGTCTGGGGTACTCACAAGGCTAGATCCTGGAAAAGGGTGTGGGAAGTCCGGGTACTGGATGGGTTGTGGACGAAGTGACAGTCCTACAGGTATTTTTTTAAGGAAGATGGTCAATGTGATAACATTGTGGTTTGAAATATCTTTTATTATATATGTATGTATGTATACTTTTAAATTAAGCACAGTAAGGTCATACTCTTCGATTTAACTCAAAATCTACCTTTCTAGACTCTACACACAACTGTACAATTTTAGTAAAAGTCCCAGTCCCTGGAGCTTCATCATGCAGACTTTTCTAGAAAAGACCAGAATCCCAGCCACAAAACCAGTGACACTAAATGGAGCATTCAGTGTTAAAAGCATGACAAAATCTTCTCTATACCTGAGAATGGCCAAGAGATTTCTAATACTTATTTAATGCATTTATAAGGACCTAATAAGTATGCTGGGTGCTATGCCACATGAATGCTAGTCAATCCATTGCTATAGAAGAGCCTGGAACCAGGAGGATTAGGGAAGGAAGAAAGAAAATAGGACAGGCTACAACAATCAAGGGATTACAGTCTCTTTTTGAACTCTCCCAGTCATGCAGAATGAAGAAGGATCTGTGTAAGAGCATCTCTCACTTCTCCATGGAAGCCCTTTCTCCCCACTTCTTATCTAATACATATTGACCACAGTGTGCATTCATGGCTCAATTCAACTTCATCTCCTTGAGATGGAATCCCTGACACCTGCAACTCTACAGAGTTGAGGGACTACCCTCTAGGATCTTTGGGTGGCCTGGGCATCTTTCTCTCATTGGAGAATACTAAATCCTTCCATTCACCTTTTTCAGATTTGTCTCCTACAGTAAAACTCCTCTAAAGGCAAGAAAATTATCTCATTGATAGTGAAGACCCAGAACCCAGCACCATGCTCACTACACAGGGGGACTGTCCACTGTTTTCTGAATGAGTTAGTTGTTTCTGAATGGCTATCTATGGGGCCAAGAATCTGAATGACATAAAAGTCAAAACAGAAGAAGGTTATGCAGAGGGATCTTATCATAAGCCAAACTGTTTTCAGATTGGCAAGGTGGCTAGAGAAAGAAACTAGAAGTATCTATAATGTATACAGCAACTTCAGGGTTCAAGTAGAGGAAGTTGTTCCCAATATTTATGTCAGTTTTATGATCACAATTTTCGCTAGCATCCTACAATTCTATTCCCTAGGCAAGGTCAGTCAGTTCTCATGCAAAGGAGGAAAGATAATTAGAAATGGAGAGCCAAGCACTATGCATCAAAATATCCTGCAACGGAGTTGTGATATCAATGCAGAAGAGGGAGGAGGGCACCTATACATGACAATAAGGAGGGTGAGATGTCCCGAAGAGTTAAGCAGCCTTTGAGGTCAGTAGCATGTGCTTTGGGTATATATCACTATCACATGGTCTATATTGTATCCATGCCAGTGATGCTGGCAGAAACACACTAGCTAGCAACACAGGTCTTATCCCGGCCTGTCTAGTGCCAAGATTTAACTGGGGATTCTTAGCTATCTAAACCCAAAATTAGTGGTTTCTTGAGGCTACAGATCATGGTTTCTTTCTGAAAGTTTCCCACTCCGCACAGAGCAAGGTTCACTTGTCGCCCAGGGTGAAACTTCATAAATTTTCATGAGCTGACCTCAAGGAATGCATTTAAATATCTTGCTTAAAGAATTGAAGAACAGGCCTAAAGCGATCATGTAAATGAAGGGAGGACCTATGATTATCTCAAAGCAAGGGCTTTATGCTGGAGAGAAAATTCAAACGCAATGTCTGTGTGATGAAGAAGAAGAAGAAGAAGAAATGAGTTAGTGGAGTATGTGAAAACTTCTTATACCAAAGTAGTTTGCAAAGTTGAGACATTCTCAATAGAATTCAGTCAAGAGAAAGAAAATACCAGGATGCCTCTGGCTGGCATCTCATCCTGAAAGGCCTTTTCTCTTTTCCAGAGTTCTTTTTTAAAACCCAATTGATAGGACTGTCTTCACTCAATTTAGCTTTAGGTGAATACAAAAAGTCCTGGAGAGATGATCACTACAAAAAACGGCAAAATGAGGTGTTTTACAAAATTGTTTCTAAGCAAAACAATCATTAACTGCTGAAAAAGATGTCTTTGAAAAATCCTTTAGAGCTCCTAGAAATCATCTTAACAGCAAACAGCACTAAAGATGTTTGAAAAGTCACATGGAAACCTACTACTATTGCATAAGCTTCTTGGATATTTTTTCATTTATTTACTCATATAATACAGTTTAATGGGCATTACCTGACACAGGTGATAATACTCCTCCCAGAAGCCATATGCTATCAATAAAAGGCCCAATGTCAGGTATATACATGTATATATGTGTGTATATATATATATATATATATATATATATATATATGTGTGTGTGTGTGTGTGTGTGTGTGTATGTATATATGTATGTATATGTATATGTATATGATATCTTTCCACTAGAGTTGTTGGCCAAGGGTGTCCCTAAGACCCCAAACCATCACCACTGCTCTTGGTTACCCAGCAGAACGTAACATTAAGACCCTATTGCTGAAGACACCATGCACCATACCCATTGGTCGCAGGACACATAGAAATCAAGTTGGTAAGGATCAGGAATCTTCCCCCTTGATGACTAGCCTTCATAGCAAGAGAAGGTTCTATGTAGCCTTCTGGGAGAAAAAGTTATCAATGATTTACCCAGCTAATAACCCTGTGAACTACATCAATAAAAACCATGGCAAGATATGCTCATGGGTGCAGCAGGGGAATAGATGCTATAGAAATCACTGGCCATTTCTGATTGGATTTGAAGTCCATTCCATGGGAAGAAATGCATGCCTGATACTGCTAATTTGGCTAAGAAACCATTGTTGAGGAGCTCATGGTGCCGAGGGTGAACCTAATACTACTAGTCTCTAAACCAGTGGTTCTCAACCTTCCTAATGCTGTGACCCTTTAATACAGTTCCTCATGTTGTGGTGACCCCCAGCCATTGCTACTTCATAACTAATTTTTCCACTGTTATAAATTATAATGTAAATATCTCATATGTGGATATCTGATATGTGACCCCTGTGAAAGGGGCATGCCACCTTGAAAAGAGTCACAACCTACAGGTTGAGAACTACTGTTCTAAACAGATACAATATCAAACTGCATTCTAATTTCACAGCTCTCTACCCATAGATTGGTGTATCATAGAAACGTCTGTGTAGACTGGACAAAACTTAACTTAGAATCTCACATCTGGACTTAATACAGAAATAAGTGTCTGTAGAGTGCTCAGCCATACATGGGATATATATATATATATATATATCTTGCATTACATCCATGAGTGGGATGAAACAGTGTCTTCTGCGCATGGCAGGACTAATATTCTCATGAATTTACAGTAGCTGTGGCTTTCTTGATTCCAGCAAGTCAGTCAGCATTCTAGTGGACATAAGGAAAGGAATCACTAGGCCTGACCTCTAACAAAGAGCTTATTGACAGTTGATGGCCTCAGCATCAACTGAAAGGAGAGAGTTTTCTTGAAGGATGTGGTCCGGATAGGTTGACGATGCTCCTCAAAGAAGTAAAGGGCCACGCTTAGATGAGGGAAGTGTGAGGCAATGTCTTAATTCAGAAGTATAAACTGAAAAGAACCAAAAGATGTCCTGAATATAGAAAGTATGAAAACCAACATTAAAAGGTCACAAAGGGCCTCAGCAGTAGATTCGATTTGGCATGAGAGTGTCAGAAGGAAGAAAGGGGCAGCAAAGCATGTGGACAGTCACTGAGAGTGTCCCAAACACAAAGAAACACAGTTGAGAGGACCCAGGGCTTGCAAAAGCCTCAGCAAACCCACACCAAGCAGATCACTGTAGAACTGTTGGAAACAGACACCAAAAGAAGTGTTTGGAAAATGCAGAGGACAACCTTTCATGCACAACGAAACCACAGTAAAGTTAACAGATTTCTCAAAAACAATCAAGTTCAGAAGTCAGGGGGAAAACGTTGCAAGTTCAGAGACAGGACATCTGTTAAGAGCACCCACTTCACAAGAAATATGAATGGAAAATGTTCAGGGGGAAGGCCAGGGACCAAAAACAACACTCCAAATCCCCACAAGTAAGCAAGAGCACTGGAAAGGTTAGTTATGAAATCATAAAAGACAATTTGATGCACACTTAACTAATATATACATGTGTAAATAACTAACATAGATAGATGATAGCTATATAGATAATAGATTGATATATAGGTAGAGATAGATAGATAGATAGATAGATAGATAGATAGACAGACAAATAGATAAAATAGAGATATATAAATTATATGTGAATAATTACCCCCATAACATACACGTATTTGTTGGACAATAACAGCTCAAGGAGTCAGGCAGGGGCAAAGCTGTACTGCTCTGAAAATGATACCACACCTAATCCATAATCCATAAGCACAAATGGGGAGAGAGAAACAGGGTGACTAAGAAGGGTAATAAAGCAAATACCAAAATATATAACCATTGTTCATTTATTTTTTTAGATTAACATAAATGAAGTTATACAATTAATTAATAATTATAACTGTATTGTTGAATTTGTAATGTGTAGATGTAGGTTGTCTAACACTAGTAGTCAGGGGAGGAGAAGAAATAACACATGGGGTGGTAAGATGTATGTATCTGCCTAAAATCAAAGTTGCATAAACCTGGTTCTAGTGAATTGAGCTACATATGGTTGGCTCTGGATAGTGCAACCAATAAAGAAATAACTCAATTTAACAGCCAAGAAATGAAAATGTTATAGTCTAGGACATCAGTAGAACAGAGGAGTACAGGGAAAACAAAATACAGCCAGAGCAGTAGTGTTGGTGAATAGGGACAGACTACACAGCCTGCTGTGTAGTCTGTTACTGTGTGGTGGTTACTGCCATAGTGTGCTTTCTCTTGATGAGATGGAACACTGACCAAACGCAGTGAGAGGAGGAAAGGGTGTGCTTCATATTCCACTTCAGATAACACTCCATCACTGAAGGAAGTTGGAACAGGAGCTTAAGGTCTAAACCAGGCAGCAAGAACTGATGCAGAGGCCATGGAGGGATGTTGCTTACTGGCTTGCTCCCCATGGCTTGCTCAATCTGCTTTCTTATAGAACCCATGACCACCTGCCCAGGGTGGCACTACCCAAGTGGGCTGAGCCCTCCTGTATCAATCACTAATCAAGAAACATCCCCCCAGACTTGCCTACAGGCCAATCTTATGGTGACATTTTCTCAATTGAGGTTTCCTTATCCCAGACGACTCTAGTCTGTGTCAAGTTGACAAAAACAACTAAAATAACCCAAATATGAAGACTGTTGGGCTAGCTGAAAAGAAACATAATAGAATAAAAATGCAAACAGATAAAAACAAAAAGACAGGAAGATGTATGTCATGCAAATGGCACAAGAAAGCTGTGCTGATTGTACAATACCAGAAAACTAAAAATTCAAGATGAAAAGTATTGTTCATCATAGACATCTTTATTATAAATAAAGTACTGAACCATTAGGAAGATGTAAGAATTGACAGAGTTGGGGGAGAAATGGATAATTCTATAGACATCTGCTGAGTCTGGTTGGTTGGTTTTCTCTATCTTTTCTCTTGTTAATCTGCCTAGTTGCTCAGGCCCTCATTGTATATATAGTATGGGAGCCTCCAACTGCTGTTGAAAATTACCCAAAACACAAAAAATCTGGCAAAAGACCTATATAGAAGATATAATAGCAGCCAAAACCATAGTCCATTTATATGCATTTAATTTTCCAAAGTTGTAATTGCCACAATCTCCTGTCATCTTAAAATGAGTGAAAAAGAAATAAACAAATCATCCATTTTAAATTAAATACCATTCTGAGTAGTGTGTGACACTTCACAGTGGCCCAGTACATCATGTCTGGGAGTGAGTCATCTCTCCCTCAAGCATGTATGTTGGCTCTTTATATGTTAATCAATCATTACTCACTGAATCATCTTCTCAGTTACCAACTGTCTTTGTACCACAGCACTTGCTCATGCTCCTTTTTGTTCAACACAGTGCTTGCAAACTGCTTCAGCCATAGTGCTGGCACTTTAGATATGCATGGGACAGCCACATGGGTTTTCCTCCAAGTAAAGAGTCAAAGCGCAAAAAGAGCTTTTGAGACCATCTTGTAGAATGTTGATTATTATATTTTATAATTTTTATTTTATTACTATCATTTTCACTATATTATGACTGCTTTATAAATCAAACTCAACCATAATTATAAAGAGAAATACCAGAGCAAATATGGAGGTTTTAAGATCCAGGATTTTAGAAATCTACTAGGTGTCTTCCAAAGTATCCCTAGGAACTACAATAAATACATGCATGGATAGATTAATTGTATATATATATGCATCATTGATATAAACTTTTACATAAGTTGTAAATAAAACCATAGTCAAATACCACAGTATAATCCCTCAGATGGCTAAAATCAAAGAGGTGGGTGATAACAAGCCTTAGCAAGGATGTGGAGAAACAGGTGAGAATGTAAAACAGTTTGGCCACTTTGCAAAATAATCCAACAGTTCCTCAAGTTTAAACACTGAAAAGGGGGAACTTCCATCCATGGACTAGTGGGAGTGTAAAGTGTTCAGCCACTCTGCAAATCTTTGTGGAGGTTTCTCAAAAAATCTAAAATTAAAACTATATATGATCCAGATTTATCATCCTTTACATATTCCTAAAGGACTCCCGTATATCCTACTACAGAGATACTTTCACATCCTTGTTCACTATTGCTGTTTACAATAGCTAGGAAATGGATCAGCCCATGTGTCCATTAGCTGAAGAATGGATAACAAAAATGTGATATAGATATATACATATATATATATGTATATATATGGTTAAATTTTTATTTAACTCTAAGAAAATTAAAATTGTGAAATTTGCATGGAAATGGATAGAACTGGAAAAATATTCTACTAAGTGTGGTGAGTCAGGCCCAGACAAATGCCACATAATCTGTCTGATATGTAGATTCTAGCTTCAAATTCTTAGATTTCTATGTTTAACTTGTAGGGCTTGTAATGGATGATAAGCAAGAAAGGAGTGGGTTGCTTAATGGAGGAGAAAAATAGTAAACTCATTGATAAGAAAGTAGAGGTAGGAAAACAAATGTTTAAGTGGAGATTGAGGTAGACCATCAGTCCTCAACCTGTGGGTCACAACCCCTTTGGGGGTTCACATCAGATATCTTGCATATCAGATATTTATATTACAATTCATAACTATAGCAAAATTACAGTTACAAAGTAGTGCAATGAAATTATTTTATGGTTGGGGCATAAGAAACTATATTAAAGGGTCGCAGCATTAGGAAGGGTGGGAACCACTGAGGTGGACGGACAGGGGAGTTGAAAGAGTGAGAGAAGTGGTTAAAAACACTAAAGCTGTGTAAATAAAGCATGGAAATGTATTACTTTCTAATAAAATTTAAAATACTAATGGAAGTACTTTCCATGGATGGATAATGCTGATCCCAGAAGCCATAGGTTACTCAACAAAAATCTCAGAGCCAAACACAGGTTATGTCTTTATGAACTCGTCAGGAATGCCACGGAGGTCCCCCAAATAGTATAGGTTATTGGCATTGCTCTTGGCTGCCCACAAGAACTAGATGATAGGACTCTAGGACTCTATTGCTGCAGGTACTTTGACTGTACGGTGTAGGAACAAACAGCTAGAACAGAACTGAAGTTTCCTCACCGTCAGCTTTCAAAGGGACCGAAGGTCCTACATAGGTTTCTGGGAGATGAAAACCTATCAACCTTTGTACACATCTGGGAATCCAGCAAACTATGGTAACAACCTTCCAGACAAGATATGTATACTAGTACAAGAGTGGCTTGACTATTATGGAGGCAACAAACCACTTTCCTGATTGGATCTTAGGCTGTTCCACAAGAGGAAGAAATACTCAGTGTTCTAAATTTGGTCAAAAGCCCATAGTTAGGGAGGTCCTAGGCCCTACAAAGGGAGAACTCTATTACTATTGCTTTGATAAATGACATGTTGTCAAATTACCTTCTAAATATTTATGTTCACATCCATTGGTTACTTGTGCTCCTCTTAGCCTTGGCCAGACAACCTTCTTCCTGCAGCGGGCAGCAGTACTGAGAACAAGTGACTGTTGGGTGCTAAGTCCTATCTGAGATGTCAAGAACAAGTGACTGTTGAGTGTTAAGTCCCATCTGAGATGTCAAGAACAAGTAACCGTTGGGTGCTAAGTCCTATCTGGGATGTCAAGAACAAGTAACCGTTGGGTGCTAAGTCCTATCTGGGATGTCGAGAACCAGTGACTGTTGGGTGCTAAGTCCTATCTGAGATGTCTATTTCATTCCCTCCAGTGGCTCAGGGAACATTGCAGAAGAGAGGGAAGAGTGAATGTAAGAACCAGAAGGAGCTCTGTGAAAGTGTCGTAACACAGCATGACTGGTTCATCTGTGAACTCACAACAGCAGCAGCTACCCGAATAAGATCTGAACAAGAGTGGGCCCACTATCATTCCATTGTGAGGGAGCATCTCAGTCAGGCCCTACCTCTCCCTAAGAGGCTACCAACAGTTAATGGTTGCTAGGGGAAGGAAGACGTATCTCTCAGTCATATACCCATGAGTAAGTTGCCCATACTCATGCAGACAGCCCTAATTTAATGTAACAGGCTACAAAACAGGCATTAAAAAAAGTAAGAGATGGACTTGTTACCATAAGACCAAACAATTCCATTTGGATTTAGAGTCAATATCGCACCTGTGTTTATGAATCATGGACACACGCACAGGACCAAAATCCTCGAGTCCTCTGATGTGCACAGTCCCAGTCAGGGCCAAAAACCTTTGTTCCATTTCCCTCTTTCAGCTCTCATCCTGTGAATCTGTGCATCTTTGGCGCCCTGTATCCTGCAATTATAGTTTAGTGGGTGATCCATCCCACTGCTTGGCCCCAAGGGTAATGCTGAAGGGCTCTCTAGTGGTTCTGAGTACGAGGAGTTTCCATACTCTTTATGAAGAACAAATAAAGCCCCAACTGACAGTGCTTCTGCTAATGAGTTCGGTGTTAATCGGTCAACGCCCTGGATACCTAAAAAACGGAAATTCACCAATCTACCATAAGAACACTGTAGAGGATGATTTACATAGTGTAACAGACACACAGAAAGACAGAAAATTATCTACTCTGTGAATATCCAAGTTAGCAACTGATGAAAGAGTACAGAAGAGAATACATTGTAAGGCTAAAAACCAAAGAAATGTATATCAGTGTTACCCCAGATATGAAGAATGCTAAGTCCCTTTGGGTAGTATTTTATTATAAAGAAATACTATGTACTATGCATATTTATTCGTAAGAAATACATACTAATGTATCTTCAAAGAGAAACTTCCATAAAATAAGGTTGTATGTTAACTAATTGCTGAACATGCTGTGACAGGGGGATCCAAAGAGCCTCTACTTCACCAAGAAGCTATTCTATCACTGCTGAGGACATCACAGGACATAATTACCAAGAGAAGGAAAGTCAAGTGTATATTTCATTGAAAGTAATAAGAGCATATATACATATAAAAATTTATGCATAAATGCTCATAGCAACATCATTTGTAAGAACAGAAATGTGGAAACAGCCCCAATGTCTATCAGCTACAGAATGAGTAATATATGATTTGCTCACACTGAAGTCCACTATCAGTGATGAAGGGATGAAGTTCTGATCCATGTTCCAACAGGGATAAGCCCTGAGAACAGTATGTCAAATGGAGAAGAAATCACAAAAGCCATATATTAACTGATTCCATTCAGCTGTCGTGTCCAAATGACAAAATCTATTAAGTGTGAGAACCAAGAAGCAATTGTACAAGAGGAACAGGAGTGAGAAAGAAAGCAATGCACAGAGAGACATACACATAGATGTGCACACGTGCACACACACACACACACACACACACACACACACACACACACACATACACACACATATCTCATCTATCTTTAGAGTATCGCAGAGTAATAGACTGATTGCCTACCATGTATGAGACCCAGAGTGGAGTCACCAGCAGATTAGATAAAATTCATTAATATGTAATATGATTAATATGTAATCATATTAATTAATATGATTAAAACTTTCTGAAGTATCACTCTATTACTACAATATTCAGTTTGACTATATAGTACCTAGAGTAGCTGATCTAGAGAATTACAATGCAAGCCATATTGAGACCACAATTTAAATTTAAATGAGGCCATATTTAAATTTTCCTATAGCCACAATTTTAAAAAGAATCTGAAGTTAATTTAAAAATATATTTTATTTAACCCAGTGCATCCAGAGCATCTTCCTTTGAACATGCAGTTGACATAAAATTATTATTTATATTTGTTTTTCTCATGCTAATGCTTCAAACCAAGTATACAGTTCCCATTTAAAACACATCTAAATTTATACCACCTGCATTTCCACTGTTCACTGGATCCATGTGATGGGTGGCTATTACACTGAACCTAGAACCATGGACAACACTGAGTAATCATCACATGAATGTCAAGTGAATGCAGACAGGAATGAATGAGTCAGGATGTCATTCACTGGTAGAAATTTGTCACTACCACGTGTAAGGCTTACATTCATTTCACTGCACCAAACATACAATGGATAAGTGAATGAATAAAGGAGCCAGGGTGTAAATAAAGGAATAAAGCTCTCTCCTTACAGGTTGCAGAAATGAAGTGCAGAGATTATACATAAATCCTGTATCATGCCCTACTTTCAAATGTGGGGAAAATGCTGTTTGGTTCTTGTCTGACCAGTGTAAGGCATGCTACTTTCACAGCACTGCCAAAGGCTCTGTGCTACCTAAAAATAAATTCTTTATCATGGCATTTAAAATGAATAAAGTTAACTCTCAGTATCCTTTTGTATTCTCTGTCCCTCCATTATTTTCCACACTCTACAGCTGCAAACAAACCTATTATTCCAGGTTAGGAACACGAAGGATCTTGACTAGAAGGGGCTTTCCCTTCCCCCAGCTCACATCTGCCAGCAGCCTCGCCTTACTGGACGCTGTGGGTGAGGGAAGATTCAGTCCTTCAAATCCCAGTTTTCCATCAGGATGAAGATCAGAAGCTTCCCTCAACCAGGCAAAGGTCCCTCCCTCGTGTGTTCATCTGTTTCCACGTTATGCGTGGCACACGGCAGCTTATATTGAGTACAAAGGAAAATTGGAACAGACATTTGAGCTTGCTTTATCACTAGGTAAGTGCATCCCTTTAATGGCCTGGTTCACATAGCCCATCCCAATGAGGAAGCCCTCAGTCTGTTTATTTGCTATATCCTTCACCAAGGCTTTCAGGAACTCCTCATCATAGAGATTTCATCATTCCCTCAGAGCATAGAGATTCCCTCAGACCTCCCTTGAATATGTAACACCATTAAGCATATAACGTACCACAAAGAATTGAACGGCAGTTCTTTGAGAAAATATATTGCCCTATACATGTTTTGTGTAATGTGATTGAAAAAAAAATATCAAACATTAAATTAAAGAGGAGCATATTTGCATTAGAAACATGCTGTTTAAGTTTGGGCTTTAAATAGAAGAGACATGCAATCATTAAACTTGAAATCCTTGTTTTTAACACGAGAGTATTATCGACCCGTCTAGTCAAGACAGAGGAAGATACAACTGGAGTCCAGCTATTGCTAGGAACAGAGGTTAGAGCAGGGGCTGTGGCCCAGAAATCTAGGGATCTGCATTGTCCTCGGATGTGGGCATTGAGAGACCAGAGTCTAAGAATGAGGCAAAGCAGGTGCAGCATCCAGATGGAGCAGACACACCTGGCTAAGAAGTTCTCAGTGTTTGCTGTCACTGCCGCATCAGTGATAGCATGGATGCATACCTGTTCACTCTCATCCACACTCAGCTGCAGATTCAAAAAAGCAAGAGCCTCTACAACGTGATGTTCACAGCTTCGTCTAGATTGTCTACTAAAGGTTCCAAGCAACCAGCACTACATCACCGCTTATGAGCTCATTCAGAAAACTGTATCTGACTGAAGTCAAAATAACGCAGTCAAATCATTGGTGCCTAGAACCTCAGTCTCCCTAGAGGCCTAGAGCATCATCTCACCTACTGATGTAATCCCCCAGGACCCCATAATGGACAGCAGGTGTGAGTTGGGTTACTACTAAGAGCTCAGGAACAAAGAGAAAAACAAAAGCTTGCTGCCTTTAGCCAAACAAGGACACTATCAGACAGACCCTGCAGGCTCATGGACGATGCAGCTTTTACAAGGCTATACCGTTCCACTGCTGACTTATATTCCAAACAATGTGGTCTGGGTGCTCTTTTATCACAGCTGTGAGGGTTAGAGGTAAGAGCTCCATCCTCCTGACCTGGAAATACACAGCAGCAGAAAATGACCCTTGCGGTCTCACGAATACTGAAATCATCTCACCCACATCCTGCACCACCCTCATTGTGGTAGGCAACAAGAACCTCAAGAAACAGTCTGGTGGAGTCAAGACACTGATAACTAGCAGTGGAGAAAGAGGCTACTGTTTCACGAGCTATTCTGGGTCAGGGCAGAGTAATGAAATTAGCACCCCTGTGAATCATACACCCCCCCCCCACACACACACACACATTAGCCCAGTCTGTCCTGGGCCAGGTAGCTTGCTCTTGCTGAAGGGGTTCTGTGTATAGTCCTGTACCCCAATGTCTTAGTTAGGGTTTTATTGCTGTGAAGAGACATCATGACTGTGGCAACTCTTATAAAGGAAAACATTTAATTGGGACTAGCTTACAGTTAGAGGTTTAGTCCATTACCATCATGGCTGGAAGCATGGTTGCATACAGGCAGACATGGGGCTAGAGAAGAAGCTGAGAGTTCTACTTCTTGATCTACTGACAGCAGGAAGAGACTGCCATACTGTTCATGGCTTGAGCACCTGAGAACTCAAAGCCCACCCACACAGTGACACACTTCCTCCAAGAAGGCCACACCTACTCCAACAAGGCCACATCTCCTAAAAGTGCCACTCCCTATAGACCTGTGGGGGCCATTTTTATTCAAACCACCACTCCACTATTTCTATTTCTGTTGTTGAATGGGAATTCCTCACTCAGGCTTGTTCTCAGTCCTGGCCTGAAGACTGACCCTGATAGACTTTCTGGCTTCCCTCTCCACCTCTCCCTGAGCTCCCCAGAGGGCTGTTCACACAGCTGACTGACTCTCACTGGCTCTTCCTCCTTGCTCTCAGTCAAGATCCATCAGTTGCCCAGCCCCCTCACAATTTCTTTTATGCTTATTTTATTTTTAATTGGAGACCAATTTGCCCACTAGACTACTCTTCCCCTACCTTTCGGGCCAAGTCAGAGCAGCAAATACTTAGATCAGTAAAGCATGTATCCCATCTAGGAATTCCCAGGAGGGAGAGATATGGAGGCTTTACTTTGCCAGCATTTGTGAGGCAGGCTTAGCCCTGATAAAACACTGACCCTATCAGAACCCGCCCCTTCCCAGGTGAGTAAAAAAATGTCACACCAACTCCAATTCTTTACCCTGAAAGTGCTCTTTGATGGTAAGAATATGCAGACAGTGTGGGCTGTAGCATGAATCCTAATTGGTCTTATTAATAAAAACCTGGACTCAAATATCAGGGTGAAAGCTGAAAGATCAGAGAAGCAGAGCAGCCAGCCACTAGTTTTTAGGTATATGAAATCCTCAGCCCAAAAAGAGCTGAATCCTGTCTCCTCCACCTTACATTCCTTTCTCCACCCAGCCATATTACTTCCTGCCTCCACCACCCTAGTGCTGGGATCAAAGGTGTGTGCCACCACTGCCTGGCTCTGTTTCTCTTTTAGACTGGATCAATCTTGTGTAGCCCAGGGTTGTGGTGGTATTGTATTCCCCAAAATATTGTGTACCTTAATAAACTTATCTGGGGTCAGAGAACAGAAAAGCCACAAGATACTTAGGCTAGAAAATGTTAGCACACGCCTTTAATCCTAGCATTCCAGAGACAGAAATCCCTCTGGATCTCTGTGAGTTCAAGGCCGCATTGGAAACAGCCAGGCATGGTGACTCACGCCTTTAATCTCAGAAAGCAGCCTTTAATCCCAGGGAGTGGTGGTAGAAAGCAGAAAGGTTTATAAGGCGTGAGGACCAGAAACTAGAAGCATTTGGCTGGTTAAGCGTTCAGGACTTCTAGCAGCAGTTCAGCTGAGAGCCATTGGGATGAGGACACAGAAGCTTCCAGTCTGAGGAAACAGGACCAACTGAGAAGTTGGCCAGGTGAGGTTAGCTGTGGCTTGTTCTGTCTCTCTGACCTTCCAGCATCACCCCAATAACTGGCCTCAGGTTTGATTTTATTAATAAGACTCTCTAAGATTCCTGCTACACAGGGTGGCCTTGAACTCACAGAGATCTGTCTGCCTCTGCCTCTGAAGTGCTGGGATTAAAGGTGTGAGCCACCACTGCCTGGCCCCTATGGCTAACTAGTGGCTTAGCTCCCCAGTCTGATCTTCAGGCAAACTTTATGTGTCAGATCACAAACCAAATATCACCACATGGGCTGTTGGCCTCTGTTAGCCCAAAGGACTGCAGCAGAGGGTACAGTCTTCAGTAGAGTGGGCTGTCTGAGGAACACCAGATTTGAAGCCTCATCCCAAAGCCAGGTTTAGAAAGCTACTGTCTCGCACAATGACAAAAGAGTGTAAGTTCCACACCACATCTCCTCAGGCTGGCTGAGCCAAGTCCAGAAGAGAGCAGTGAAGCTTCTGAATCCCAGGTTGCCACGTCACACACATGTACCTGTCAGACTCACAGCAACAGATGCCCCACACTATGAATCTCCAAGATAGGAAATGACTTGCTTGCCTTCTTCCTGGATACGGTTCCACTCAAGTCATTGCATCCTATGTTGGCAAGAGAATAACAAGAAGCTGGGGGGTTTGTTGCGGGGGGAGGGGGGGGGTAACCCAAGGCCAAGACCACTGCAGTTACCAGCCTCATGCTGCTGAGAATGCTGAAGCACCTCTCTCTGGAGCTGGGAGACGGCACTCCTCTCCTGCCTCATCCTCCCGGCCCTACCTCAGACAACCCTGTGTTGCAGACAGAGGTAGAGCATGCAGAATGGGAAGATGGCTGCTGAATCCTGCCTTTCTACTTGGGACATTTGCCCTGGGTGAGCTTCAGTCTTCAGGAAATGCCTTGGTAGCAATCAAAAAGTTGCTTACTGAAGCCTGATGTGACTCACGGCTACCCCACATTCTTCCCATCCAGGCCAGATCAGAATCTAGAAACTGTTTCTCTACTTTTAACCCAATAACTTTCATCTCGGTCTCTATTTTAAAGTGCTTTCTTTTTAACCCTTTATCGTATTCTACATGTCATTTGCTTCCTTCTTCACTTTGCTGGGCTTAGGGGTTGCTATTGGTTTGTTGCTGTTCTTGTTTTTGAGGCAGGGTTTCATATATTCCAAGATGCCCTTGAACTTGCCATGTACCTGAGGATGATCTTGAACTCCTGGGCCCCCTGCCTCCACCTATTAAGATGTGTACCTAAGAACTGATGAAAACTATAGATACATAAAATAAAATAAAGATTCTGAAAGATGTTATTAGCAATGCTGACAGTTTCCAAATTTCTAAGTTCTTACACAACAGCAAAATTTGAACAAAAACCCGCAGACGGCATTTATAACCAACTTAGGTAACAAGGTATTCCTACAACCTCAGAACACAGCTGAATGTGAGCAAACCAATAGTAGCCCATAAATCCTGTGTGATACCAGCATTTGCAGAGCAGTAGAATAAAGAATTCCAGGAGCTAGGCAGTCCTCAGTAAAAGAGTCTGACCTATATAAACAAGGCTGGAAGTTATCCCCAACAGCATACTGATACAGGTACAGGTAAAGTATGAGGGGCAAGGAGAGTGTGGACCATCCTATTACAGCATCTTTTCAGCTATGGAGAAGCTCCTGAAAACAGAACTGAGTGGATGAGAGCGAGAACCACAAAAAATAAGAAGAGGTTCCCACAACATGGGAAGGAAAAATGCTATGAGTTTAGGTAAACAAACCACTACGTTTTAAAACACTATCCCACGTGCCAAGATTAGCAGCCCTGGTGAGTTAAAAAAAAATGCCCTTGAACCATCTTGATGACATTTAAGATGCCACACTGGATAGCAGCCAGAGAAAAATACCAACATCACACTCCACAGAAAGTTTTCAAGAGAGCTCAGACACTGTCCACGTTAGCTTCTCGATTGCTGAGACAAAACACCAACCAAAAGCACCTTGGGCAGGAAGGGTTTATTTGGCTTACAGCTTAGACTCCATCACTGACAGAAGTCAAGGAATTCGAGGCAGGAAACCTGGAGGCAGGAACTGAAGCAGAGGCTGTGGACGAGAGCTGGTGACTGACTTGCTCCCCATAGTTTGCTCAGTCTACTTTCTTATACAAGCCAGGATCACCCACAGAGAGGTGTCACCATCTAGCTTGGCCTGGGCCCTCCCATATCAATCATTAATCCAGAAATGCCCCCACAGACATGCACACAGGCCAATCCCATGGAAGTAATTCATCAGTTGAGATTCTTCCTTCACAGGTATGTCTAGGCTTGTGTCAAGGTGACAGAAACAAACTATACCATGCACTGTGAAAGTAAATTATATGTGTGTGCTTATGGGGAAAAAAAGCAGAGCTACAGCCTTCCTTCGTGGACACAATGAGAGTCTTTAAGAAATAGTGCATAATACTTTCAAACAACAAAAACAAGACCATAAAGTTCACAATTTAGGTGTACGAGCTACAAAACAGACAGAGGAACAACTCGCTTCAGAGATGAAGATTAATCTAGAACAAACACAAAGTGATTAAACACGATGAAGAACTGGGACAGAAAAATACAAGGTAAAATGGAGGAAATCGTTGGACGTGTTGAGAAAAATGAAGAGTTGCCAAGAGATTCAGTGCCGATGACGAAAGGCGACACCCCCGAGGAGGTGTGATACATGAAAGTTGTGAGCTCATGAAGCAAAGCGGAGCATGGGGACAAAGTAAACTCTAAACACCACAAATCTAGCATTACCATTAAAGACAGGGTATCCTGAGAGTGCAAACCGTTGGTACCTAAATGTCAGTCCAGAACAAAAAGACAAAAGTAAACATCGTCTAGTGAAAATCATTGAGCAGAATAAAGATAAAGCATAGGCCTCTGTAGAAGAAAAGGACTTAGCTATGAGAACTAAATTAGTGACAGAAATTTATTTCACCTGCAATGTGTTATTCCAAATGCTAACAGAATAACATATGTTTTACTCTTAAAACCACAGAAGTTGGACAAAAACTAAACAGAACACAAAAGGGTCAAAAATGATAGACAGGAAGCTCCTATGGTCTTGTTCCGACAAGCTGACCCACATGTGCCCACTAGAATACACATCAAATCAAACAACAAGTGCAAGAGACTCCAATAAGAGAACCAGAGAGGCAGGGGAACAGGCATGTATGTGTGTATGGGGGTGTGTGTCACGAGTGTGTTCATGCATGTGTATGTGTGTGTGTGTGTGTGTGCATGCACTTTCATATGTGTGGTATGGGAACTGGAAGGGAGAAGTTTGCTATACAGTGGTTATATGCTCAGGTTACTAATAATTTCTTCATTTGAGAAACAGGGAGAGAATAGAAGGAACATGCACTAAAAAATGACAGTTTCTCCACTGATTACATTAGCGGTGCAGTATTAGGATTGTCACTCACGAAATGTCTACATTTTTTTGGACAGAATGAGTGAACAGTCATTGGAGACTCTTCCTTTAATCCTAACACTCAGAAATCTCACCAAACCTGGCCTGAGGAGACGGCTCATGGTTAAAGCATTTGCCAAGCCTACAAGAAGAGCAGACTTCAGATCCTCAGAACCCAGGCTAATGCCAGGTTGACATGAAAGGTCATCATAATTCACTCTAGGAAGACAGAGGATCTATAGCAAGGGGGCTAGCAAAAGTTCTCTGCTTCATTAAGGGACCCTGCTTCAAAAGAATAAAGTGGAAGAGTGATTGGGGAAGGTTTGACTCCAACCTCTTACACACCTCCATACACACACACCAATACACACATACATGTGCACACACACACACTATACCTACAAACACATGAAAAGAAAAAGAGAAGAGAAAAAGAAATCTGAGCAAACTGGAACTACAATTACAATGAAAAGAAATGCTGTTTCTCTTTAGGAGGCATGGAATAGAAATTCTAACATGGACATAAACAGATGTCATCATGGATCTATGATGAAGCTATAAACCTATGACACCCTACCAGCCTAGATCACAGGGACCTTCCTGTGAATGACAGCTACCGTAGTGAAGCAAGGACTCCTCAGAGGTGAACTGAGACCACTCCATCTCAAAAGAAAAGCAATTGCAGATAAACACACTCACAAAATATGTCTGAGCCCATGGGTTCATAAAAACCCACCCTAAAAACACTGTTGTTCACTTTTGTGGGATGATAAGGAACCGACTCCTTCCTTGGAAAACTGATCAAAGGAAAAGATAGAATCTAATTTTTTCCCTCCCTTTCCTGAAAGAACTGTAGCACAGAGTGCCAAGTAGCAAATGAGGCAAACTGGTTGTTCTAAAATTATCCCAATTAATCAATGGGGAAATGATAGAATAAAACAGTTTTGCAAAGTCCAATGAATTAATGTATCTAGGCATTGAGCACCAGCAGCTGCTAACATCACATGAAGAGACAATCAGATACCATGTGCCTAAAGATGAAAGAATTCAACACCATTTATAGACTTGCAAATGCATCAACCAAAAATCCAATCAACTCTCTGGATCCGTCTGCCAGTTTTCAGGGAACACAGGAAAATGATGAATGGGAGACCACAAAGACACAGTCAGCAAAATCTACACTTCAGAAAACTAGACATGGAAAAAGCCTGGGTTTCTTTACAAGTAAATTGTGGGAAGGAAGGTGTGGTGTTTGAGTGAGAATGGCCCCCATAGTCTCATATATTTGAATGTTTGAGCTCCAGTTGGTGGAACTGTTTGGGAAGGATTAGGAGGTGTGGCCTTCTTGGAGGAGGAGGCGTGCCACTGGGAGTGCACATTGAGGTTTCAAAAGCCCACACCGCTCCCCTTTTCTCTTTCTCTGCCTCATGGTTGTTGTTTCAACATGTAAGCTCTTAGCTACTGCTCCAGTGCCATTCCTGCCTGTTTCCATGCTCCCCACCATGATGATCATGGATTCTAACCCTCTGGAACCATGAGCCCCAAATTCAGTGATTTCTTTTACAAGTTGCCTTGGTCAGGATATTTTATCACAGCAACAGAAAACTAAAACAGAAGGCTATGGAGAAGGAATCTGGAGAGCAAGTGCAATATCTGGGCAGACAGCTCAGGAGGGTCTGGGTTCTGATCTCTGGAACCTCCACAAAGCCAGGTGTGCCGGTGTGTGCCTGTAACACAGCACTGAGGGTGGAGACAGACAGACCCCAGAGGCTCAGCGACAGCTGCTCCAGCTGAAACAGGGTCTCTAGCTTCCACAAAAGACCCTGTCTCAAAAGACACAGGAAAAGCAGCAATTAAAGACATCCTAGTGTCAGCCTCTTGTCTCAGATGTATGGGCAGGTACACTCACATGGCACATAGGTATATACATGCATACACTACATGTGCACGCACACACACACACACACACATGTGCACACACAGATACACTAATATGCTTACATTAAAATTTTTTTATAAACTTATCTGTGTTGAATCTCATATAAAAGAGCCCCTAGAAACAGTTGTGGGGCCCTGTGAAGATCCCTCACAAGTCTTCCTGTAGACTTGTATTTGAACCAACCTACCAAGTGAAGTGTCGCCCTCCGAGGTACGCCTTCTTGAGCTGATAGCATCACATTGCTCAACAAATCCTTAACTCTCAGCCACAGAAACCTAATGCTCCATACTGTAATCGATGGAGCTGTTCGCATCATCAACAAAAGAATGCCATGGGAGCCTACATGAGGAAAGTTCCAGACACTGTGCATCCTGAAAATCCTAAGTGTCTCCTAATGTTAGAAACTCAGCCAACAAGGGTAGGAAAAGATACCACTCACAGGGACAGCACCTTCCTCGTTGAGAATCTTCCAGATCTGGGAATGGGCCCAGGTGTCTTGCATTGCAAGCCACATTTAATGATGGCTATAAGAAAAGACATTAACGAACTAGCCAAGTGAACGTCAAGAGAGCAATGTCTTCCCAAATGTACTCATAAGCTTACTCAGTAATGTCTTCCCAAATGTATGCATAAGCTTGCTGCAAATTTAATCACTGGGTATTGAAAGAAAGGCATTCTGAATTTCTTTTTTAGGAAACAACAAAGGGCTAGTATACAGCTCAGTCAGAAGAGTGCTTACCAAGCACGTACAAAGCTCTGGGTCTGATCCCAGTACCACACGAACTGGCTATGGAGGCACACAGCTGTAATTCTAATACTTAGGAGTTGGAAGCAGGAAGACTGGGCAATCAAGGTCATTCTTGGCTACACAGTGAGTTTCAAAGCATGATGGGATGTATGATATCCTTTCTAAAAAGAAAAAAAAGAGGAAACCAACAGACACTTAACAGCTAGGATAATTTGGAAAATTAAACATAAGAACTGTTGTAGTATCAAATACAAAAAGCCTATTTTCAAATCATTAACTTTTAAAATGAGTCTCTACAGAAAAATACAGGTTAGGAAAAATCCACATGCAAATTCATTTGTAATGAAAGGAAATTCCAAGTTAATGAGAAAAATGGCATACTCAAATAAACAGAATGGAAAGAAACAAAAACAATCTGAAGAAAATAAAACCATAAAATAACTAGAATACATACATACACAGAAATAATTGTACAATCTTAGGCTAAGTCAAACTTTGTATGCATTATACTAAAATATATACTAAAAACGTACCAATACACAGAACATATGTATTATTGCAGCCTGCAAACATAAAAAATCACTTATTTTAAGCACAAAACATGTTAATGCTGATCAAGTATCCTTTTTAAATGCTTCCCTATGTAAAGAGCACTTGTAAAACACTAAAATAAAATAGTCATCCTACTACCCAAACTAAGCAGAAAACGTACACTAAAGAATGGATAAAGCAAATTTATAGGTGTTGGGGAGATGACTCAGTCAGTAACATGCTGCTTAGAGAGGCATGGGGGCCTGAGTGTGGATCCCAGTACCCATATTAAGAAAGCCAAGTGTAAACCGGGCAGTGGTGGTTCACGCCTTTAATCCCAGCACTCAGGTGGCAGAGGCAGGCAGATCTCTGTGAGTTTTAGGACAGACTCCAAAGCTACACAGAGAAACCCTGTCTCCAAAAACCAAAAAGGAAGGAAGGAAGGAAGGAAGGAAGGAAGGAAGGAAGGAAGGAAGGAAGGAAGGAAGGAAGGAAGGAAGAAGAAAGAAAGAAAGAAAGAAAGAAAGAAAGAAAGAAAGAAAGAAAGAAAGAAAGAAAGAAAGAAAGAAAGACAAGTGTAGCAGAGCATACATCTAATCCCAGCATGGTGAGGCAAAGACTGGCATCTCCTGGAACTTCCAGCTAGCCATTTCTAGCCAAATTGTTCACTGAAAGACTCTGTTCAAAAAGGAAAATGGAGAATGATAGAGGAAGATACTCACATTGCCTTCTAGATGTGTACACATGCATATAAACACAAGAATATATACACATACATACACCAAACACACACACACACACACACATCACACCAAGAAATATACAGTACAAAGATTGGGAAATGAACAAAGGAAACAAAGTATTTTAATGGCTTCGGATGCTGCACACTTAAAAATTGGAATCTTCTTGAAAACTGCTACCTGGTGTTTCCCAAAGTGAGGAGGAATGAGCAATTGGAAGACAGAGTTTGGAAAAACAAGAGCACTTTGGAACTTGATCTGAAACTGTGTATCAAAACCCTAACAGACAGTCTTCTTGATCCAGTAAGTCACTTCCGGAATTTACAAAAAAGGAACTTCTCAGATCTTTGAGAAACAATGCGGAGGCTGTTTGTTGGGGTTCTGGTAAAATAATAATAATAACAACAATAATAATAATGGGAAAATGTATATACAAAGTTAATGAAGGCTATCTGAACAAACTTAGTGAATTAGTTATTAAAGTGACATGAATTTGTGTTTAATAAACCATGTCATCATTATATATATAGATGAACTAGAATGCAATGTTGCTAACAAAGCTATTAAAATCATGATAGAGAAAAATTACTGTGTATTGAATATGGTTCAGGATAGACAGCAAATACTTATTCAGTCTTTTAAAACAGCTCTTTGAGGAATGTCATGGAAGGGCAGTCAGAATGTTCATATTCTAGCAAGGAAGGTGACAGTGTTAAGTTGATAAAATGCCTGTCATGTTCTTTGGTTGTGACCATAAGCAGGAGAATGTGTGTGAGGTTTTAAAGGACTCCAGATGGCGTCACTGTGGAAGAGACTTTTGAACAAAAGCCTAGGAGAAATGAAGAAGTGACAAGCAGCTTCAACAGAAGACCCAGCAAGTCGAGAGGTCTTAAGCATGGGGGCACCGGGACTGGTCAAGACCCACCTCAAGGCTAGTGATGCTAGAGCTGAGTTGAGGACGAGGCAACAGGTACAGAGGCCACGGGAGTGGGGCGGGAAAGGTGGGGGAAGTGGGAGGTGGGGGGGAGGAGCAAGAGGGGATGGAATGTGGGGTGGAAGGTGGGGGTAGTTGGGGTGGAAGGTGGACGAAGTGGAAGGTGGGGGCATGGGGTAGAAGGTGGGGGTAGTTGGGTGGAAGATGAGGGAAGTGGAAGGTGGGGGTAGGTAGGGTGGAAAGTGGGGGGTAGGTGAGGTGGAATGTGGGGGAAGTGAAAAGTGGGGGTAGGTGGGGTGGAAAGTGGGGGGTAGGTGGGGTGGAACGTGGGGGAAGTGGAAAGTGGGGGTAAATAGGGTAGAAAGTAGGGTTAAGTGGAGTGGAATGTGGGGTAAGTGGAAGGTGGGGGTAGGTGGGGTGGAAAGTAGGGGTAGGTGGGGTGGAATGTGGGGGAAGTGGAAGGGGGGTAGGTGGAGTGGAAAGTGGGGGTAGGTGAGGTAGAATGTGGGAGAAGTGGAAAGTGGGGGTAGGTGGGGTGGAAAGTAGGGGGTAGGTGAGGTAGAATGTGGGAGAAGTGGAAAGTGGGGGTAGGTGGGGTGGAAAGTGGGGGGTAGGTGAGGTAGAATGTGGGAGAAGTGGAAAGTGGGGGTAGGTGGGGTAGAAAGTGGGGGTAGGTGGGGTGGAATGTGGGGGAAGTGGAAAGTGGGGGTAGGTGGGGTGGAATGTGGGGGAAGTGGAAAGTGGGGGTAGGTGGAGTGGAATGTGGGGGAAGTGGAAGGTGGGGGTAGGTGGGGTGGAATGTGGGGGAAGTGGAAAGTGGGGGTAGGTGGGGTGGAATGTGGGGGAAGTGGAAGGTGGGAAATAGGTCAGGTGGAAGGTTGGGGTAGGTAGGGTGGAAGGTTGGGGGTGGGGGTAGGTGGGGGTAGTTGAGGGTAGAAGGTGAGGGATGTGGAAGGCGGTGGGCAGAGCGGGTGGAGAGTGGGGGACGTGGAAGTTGGGGAATAGGTGGGGTGGCAGGTGGACCTTAGGTAGCTTGGAAGACTGGGGAATGGAAGGTGGGGGAAGTAGAAGATGGGGGGCAGGGGTGGAAGGTGGGGTTGGGGTGCATCTCAAGCAGGATCCTGTAGGAAACTGCAACACTACCAACTTTTCCTCTGAAAGATGCAAAGATGCAGGCAGTGTGGGGGATCCAAGTAGTGTCACGTACAGAAATGGCATTAGCACAAATGCATGCATTTTATTTATGCATGCATGAGAAGGTGGAGGGGGTGGGACAGAAACAAAAATGGAAGACAGGCCCCTAAATATCAACACTGCAATATATATGCACATACCATTATGAAAAACTACTTTTGTCCTAAATAGTTTAAACATTTCATACTGTGTATACATACAAAAGAAGAAGCAAGTTTTTTTCAACATTTATGGTTTTTAAAGTGAATAAGTCTCTTTTTCTTTGTTTTGCAGACAGGGAGAAATTATGGCTTTTTCAATGCTATTCTCGTTCAGTTCTTTGGGAGTAAGTCCAGTAACTCATACAGCAGATATAGAGCTATCTCTGCTGCATGGAGCTGCAGGGTGACCCAGCTCACTATCTGAGCTGGATCTCTGGTAGGCAAGGTCCTGTGTGCATTCATTTACATGCCCTCAAAACTCCAAATGCACTGCAGGTTCAAAATACTCAGACCCTGCATACCATAAAGAGGAACCATCAAAACGTCAACATAGACATTTTCTACCTCAACCTGTGGCTTTCTGCCTGCCTGTGGCTTTCTGTCTTTATCATTGCTATAGTAAGTTAAAGGTCCCCTACTGCCCACAGGGTAGCCAATCAGATATGAGAATCCATGTCTCACCTCCAACAGCTATTCTTATAGAATGTTATCTATATGTGTGTGTATATATATATGTATGTATGTATGTATTATGTGTAAATATACATTATGTATATATGTGGCTCATATGTAAGGAAAAGATGGAGAATTAATAAAGGGTTTTTAAAAACAAAACCAAAGATTTAAGATGAAATTAAAATCTCAACTAGATTCTCTATGCACACTGAAAAAAAAAAAAAAACAACAACATCTAGGTTCTCAAAATGTGGTACCCAGATCTGCAGCCCCAGGAGCATCAAAGAATTGATAGAAATGCAAATGTCCTGGGCCTCCTATCAGACCCGCTGCATCAGGACCGCTGAGCATGAATAAGACCTCCAGGTGATTTTTGCACCTTGCCTGGAAAGCCAGAAGTGGGGGTGGGGATCGCTTCCTCTGACTCCTCCTCACTCTGCTAAGAGGAAAACAGGACACTGACCTCACCTGCTCTTTGCTCTGTGGGATTTCTAAATTGGGGCTGTCCTTCAGAAGTTAACATCTACCTGGGCTTATTTACCATTGACCTTCCTGGTCAGCCTAAGATGCAGCCCTGTCCCTGAAAATGTCCCCAGTGCAGTCTGGAGAGAGACCACATGTGCTCGTCTTTGGACTCTTAATCCTTTCATTGCCAGTACACCTGTCACTGTGAAATTGTTTCGTGGGTAAACTAATCTCCACGCATTAGTGCTATCCCATGAAAAGTCCTGAGCATTCCTTTTCAACAAAGGGGAGAGCTGAAACATGTTCTCTCTCTTTTATAATCCTGTAATTTTATCTGTGATTGCTCTGTAACACCATCTTTTCCCAACAGGATAGAATAACAATTCACTATTAAACCTTGCACACACTGTAGGCTCATAAGTCCCCACCAGGAGGGACTAGATGGAAGGTTGCTGAGGAATCCCACTTACCATTTAATTGGTATTTGACCTCTGAGATGGATGGTATAAAAAGGTCTCAGAGAATTGCATAGTTACTACTCTTTCTGGATCACTCCAAGAAAATAACACCTTACATTATTACATCTGCAAAATCAGTAAGAATCCTTTTTACCTCAAAAACTACATAGGGCCAAACCCTCAAAGCATCTCTTAACAGGAAATTATTTTCCCAAAGTACATGGCTGTGAACATTTCCGGTATTGTTTTGATGTAATTTTTGTGTTAGAATAATTTTAAGAAAGAAGGGGTAATAACATCACACAGTGGTCCCACAGACCCTACTCTCCCTAATGTAAACACCCTGCAGGACTGTGATGCACTGGTCAAAACTGAGAACCCGGCACCAGGGCAGGACTATCGTAGCTCTCGTCTTTAGTCAGACATGAAGAGTTCTTCACTGATGCTTTCCCTCTACTCTAGGAGCTAATCCAAGACACGGCGTTGCATTTAGCATTTTGTTTTTTAGCTCTTTTCTTCTGCTTGCCAACTTCTGGATTAGAACTTCATATAGAACCCGCACTTATAAATAGCTGCTAATTAACTAACACAGCATCCCACATTCCCTAACTGTTGGCAATTCTGCTCCAAATACAGAGCCCTCCATGGTGCAGAGGCTAGCTAAGTCACAATGTTGCCAGGTGGCCTTGGGGCTGAGGCAGGCCCCATCCCGACACTGACATCCTCATAGGTGAGCTGAGAGCTGGAGGGAGAAATCTACTGGAGCCACAAATGAACTGGACACGTTAACGACGCCCTACAGATCCCTGGTCCTGAAGATAAAAACAATGTTCTGAAGGAAACTCTTTATAACAATGCTCTCAAGACAGCTAGAGCAACAAATGGTTTATGTAACTGCACCTATTCATTTTTATAGGAAGCATTTTCCTTATCAGTTTGTCCAGTGATGGATATTAATGTTGACTCTTTATCCTCTGGCTATGATGAAGTGATGCCATAGATATGGAGCGCAGGGACAAGAGACAGGGATGGGAATGTACTCACTGCAAAGAAATGATAGATGCTGCTATGCTAACTAGCTGTGCTGATCACTATCTATTGTATATATTCATAAAAACACCATACCGTGCCTCTTAAATACACATCACACTATATGCCAATCAAATAAAATGTAAAGCCTCTTCATTCCAAAATCTTCCAAGGTTACTCAAAGGCAACAGTAAGAAGGATGTGTGGGCAAAGGGAAAAGAAAGGTCCATTGACAGGGCTGGAGAGATGGCTCAGCAGTTAAGAGCACTGGCTACTCTGCCAGAGGACTCTGGTTCACAAATCCCAGCACCCACATGACAACTGTCTATAACTCCAGTTCCATGAACCTAACACCCTCATAGGCCTACATGCAGACAGAACACCAATGCACATAAAATAAAAATTAAAAAAAAAAAAGGTCCACTGATTTCACAAGGAGATCTTGACAGCAGCTATTAGGAGATTTCCTGCCCTGTGGGTCTTGCAAACCCTTTCCTTCCCATCTTTTCTTATCCCAATTCACCTCCATGAGAGTGAGAGAAGAGAGACACATGCATAGAAAAACAAAGGCTTCCAGCAAAAAGCTGAGCTCATGAACAGCCAACCAAGGACTTGGCACCAGGTCTGCTTTGTAGAAGCTCAGGACAATTATGGGTCCCTGCTCTATGTACTTGCATAGCAGTCATGAATGTGTACATAGAAGCATACTTTCCAACAATGGGTCCGTGCTCTATCTCCTTGCAAAGCAGTTATGAATGTGTACATAGAAGCATACTTTCCAACAATGGGTCCATGCTCTATCCCCTTACAAAGCAGTTATGAATGTGTACATAGAAGCATACTTTCCAACATGGGTCCGTGCCCTATCTCCTTGCAAAGCAGTCATGAATGTGTACATAGAAGCATACTTTCCTAATTCTTGGGCATGTTATTTACTTATTATTTTTATTTTATAATTTATTTTTTATTTTTGACTCTTAAAATATGTCCTTAGTCTAGCTGAGAACTGCGGGCTGGTCTAGAATTCTCTACATAGTTCATGCTGACCTGGAATTTGCAATCATCCTGCCTAGGTCCCCTTACCCCTAAGTTTAGGGTGATAGGAATGTACTACCATGTCCACCTTGAGCACATTAGTTAACCTCACATTTGTCTGAAAAATCTAAGCCTAATTAGGTTATTTCATGACCCAAAGAAAAGCAGTTTCACCCCAGAGGTTGTTACTAGTGTTTGTGGTAATTGGCCGTGTTACTGGGCGTGAACAGGATGGGCAGCCAAGGTCCACTCAAAGTTCCTCTTCAGTTCCCTAATAAAACACACTTAGAATTTTCTGTCAAGATTGGTAACAACTAGGGTACATGCAAGGACTGCCTCAAGCCAGAAATCTCTTGTTTATTTCCTACCCATGGCTGTACTCACTTGAGTTATAGGAAAATGGAGGAAGCCAAGGCCAGCAAGGTCATAGGCCAGATAGAGACTTTATAGACCTTTTTTTTTTTTTTTTTTTACAAATACCTCTCTCTTCATAGCCAGAATAATCGACATAAAGGGGGGGGCACATATTGGAAAGCTGGGCACAGAGGCAGAGCAGAAAAATGTCTTACAAAGCTATTTTTTCAGCCTTAAGGGCAGAGATTCCATACATCACAAAGCTTTAGCTTATAGACAAATCACACAACCAGATTGTAGATCTTTTAGTGTACATTTGTCAATGGGGGGGGGGCTTGTATTTCTAACACAGTAAGTACAAAATAAGTCACAACTAGCTCTCACCTCAGTCACATCTTTACCTCTTGCTTTGTCATGCTTCAAGCCCTGGAGATTTTTGTAGATTCTGCAAATCTTTCTAAGGAGCCATAACTACGGCCTTAATTAAACTGCTATCAAATATGATAAATTCACATCCAAACTACTCTCAAAATGTAATAATGAAACTATCTGATGCAGTCCCCAGAGAAACAGGCAAATTTGCACCTCCGGCAATCAATCCTCCCTGCCCAGAATCATGAGGAAAATTTATGAGGCAGAAGACAGAAGAAACAGGAGTGGAAGACATGACCTGCTGGGACAGATGCGTCCACGCATCTCTTCCACGAGTGTCCACACTAGTGCACGTGTGCCCCCTGCCCTCATACACACACACTTACTTCCTGCATTTTCCACTAGTGCTGAAATAATGAGCCACTTCCCAGCATCAGTTTCCAATAGAACCTCTTTGCTATGCAATGCCTGCTTAGTTAGGAGCCAAACCATAGGAAGCACCATCAAGAAGGAAGTCATTTTAAAATTGCCAGGCACTCTTGTGGCGTGCCCTCAGACACCTAACTATTTCTTCCCACTAAGCCACCTGGCATCAACTTCAAAGCCCAGGTCTCTCTGTTAAGTAGGGAGCAACGATGGCTAGGAAGAGATAGAGGGATCTACGTCTCCAGAGATGCCATGTTCACTCATTCCCACAAAAGACACGAGACAAAACGAGAAACGTAGCCGAGTCGCCCTCTTCCCGGGGTTTCTTTTGCTCTCTTGCAGGTTTTTGTTTCTGTATTACTCCAGATACTCTATGATACTGGATGGAAGTGTCTCACAGCAGCATCTATTTGCATGCTTGTTTTCAAAATGGGCTTCAAAGAGCAGTATAAGAAGGAAAATGCTCAGGCAAAGATGTGCACAGGAGGCTGACCCTCAGCAGCGGTCACAGAGGACACAAGCAATAAATAGGCGTTCTCCCGGGGACTCATCTTTGCTAAGGGGCTCCTTGAGACACGATTTCATTGCAACCCACTTCCACAGAGACTACTGAATTTTAGAACACAGGGAAAGTGAGATAGGAAAGGACTTGGGAATCGTGATGAACGTCCTGCTGCTCATGAGCCACCCTACAGTATTCATCATGGCACCAGCTAACCCAGGATCCTCTAATTTCCACTCTGCTGGTACTGTGTTATATAGTCTACAGCAGAAACACTCACTGTTTCTCCCCAGATCACTTTATTAGCTGACTTATGTCTCCCATAATGTTCGACACAGTTCATTAATACTGCAAGTAGAAGCCTGAATAAACACACCAGAAGTAAAGTCTTTCCCAATTAGAGCATCTTTGTACAGACTTCACCTGGCCGAGTGTGATGACATGGCTTCTTACTTGATCAAAGAAAGGCAGATGTACTGGATCAAGCCTGGTCCAGACGTGTTTTCCACATTCGTCATTGCTGTCATTTATAGACAAATGACATCAAAAAGCTGTAGCCAAGCATCTATCATCCGGTGACTGATTAAGTATAACACCAACTGTATAGCACTCTTGATCTTCAATTTTCATTCTCCGGACCTTTGGCCTTTCCATTATCTCACAACGGAAGAGGCCCTTTCACCAAAGGACAGGCTATCTAAGTGGGAGGGGAAAGAAGGCAGGTAAATGGTCTCCCAACCACCTGCTCTGTGTCCTGAGTCTTTTCTGCCACCAGCTGTGAGCACATTTTTATATAAGAGAGGTAGGTCATCAAACTAGGGACAGCCCTCCTCTGGCCCACGTCTGCTTTTTGGAAACAAAGCTTTATTGGACCAGAATCATCATGCTGGTCCACATCCAGACGATGTGCAGCTGCTCAGGCAGTGTAAAAACGGAGCAGGGGAGGGGGTGGTAAAAGGAATGACATGGCTGGCAACGTCTAAATTACTAATTTCCTGACTTCTTACAGAAAAGCTTCGCCAGCTTTCTTGGGTATTGGGCTAGTTAGTGTGCGGTCTTGGAGTGTCCTGACCAAGCTCAAGGCCTGCTCTCCATTTCCAGAGTCCACATTTCACACCGGACACACACAGTCACAAGAGAGAGACCTGAAGCCCACCTCCTTGACCGAGGTGTGGAAGCAAACATTGAGGAGACTTTCAGTCACGGTAAAGACACCGCGTTAGCTAGCTTCAGGACTTCATTGGCGTATACAGTATGTGGAAAGATACTCTAGGTAAAGGGTTAGTGGTGGTGGCAGCTTGGCACGTTGACAAGCACCCTGGTGGTTTCCAACTCCATTGCCTATGGGCCGGAGCCACAGTGGTTTGTGCTGCAAGCGACTGCTATGGCCTTACAGTGGCTTTATCTACACACATACGACAGAACAGTCACCTTCCCTCTTTCTAGTCTGAAGATTAAGCAAAACCATTCCCGGAATTCCCAAACATGCCTTTGGTTTACTGTTCCTCTGTCCCACTACATGGACAACACCATAGACCCACGCACTAATGCAGTTTCCACCAAGACAAGGGCCACTGGTTTTTCCAAACCAGCTGGATATGGAAGCTGGTGTTGAGATCTCTTTCATGTACTCTCTCTCTCTCTCTCTCTCTCTCTCTCTCTCTCTCTCTCTCTCTCTCTCTCTGTCTCTGTCTCTGTCTCTCTCTCTCTCTGTCTCTGTCTCTGTCTCTCTCTGTCTCTCTCTGTCTCTCTCTCTCTCTCCTGAAGCCTATAATTTATCAGAAAATGATGAATAGTTGAATAAACTTTGAGCTCTGTAAGAAGGATGGCCACAGACTGGCAATCAGCAATGTCTTCTATAGACTGGGATGATCCCCTTTTATTGTCGCCAGACATTCCATTAGTGGTGAGCCAGTTTGATTCCCTATTAAAATATTTTATACGTACATGCATATACATATGTATAAAAGCAAACATGTTATGTTTCAGAGATAAAACTATTCCAAGAATTATCACTATGAACTTGAATACAGCATTTTATCTCTCTCAAACTTAAGAGGTTAAGACGAAAATCCCTTCAAGGTCTATGATACAAAAATCATTACTAATTCAAAAGCCTGAATAAAAGAACACTGGGTATTTGAATAAATATTTCATTTATACTTTTTTATTTATAAGCTACATTTTTTTACACAAAGAAGGTGAGCTAGCCTTAAAAAGTTAAATAGCAGAAGGGAAATAAATAGTCATAGAGTTGGTGGCAAGGGAAAGCATTGAAGACAAAGGTAAGCAGCTTGGGCCCATTGCTAACCAGACATCCTTGATGAGTTGCTCTTAAGCGCCACCCACAAAATGGAGTCTTAAGTTCTATATAATCTAAATCATGAGGGAATACATGAAATCATGAAACTGACGGTGTCCATAATAGAGGACTAACAGTAATGGTTCAGAGGAAGCACAGTTTTGCTTTATATCAACACTTAAGATAAATTCCACTTGTATCTCCCAGGGAAGAGAACACTCTAGTAAATATTCTTCTTACCTTCACCAGTTTAAAAATCAAATGTGTTACTTATAATAATACTAACCACTGAGACAAAGCCTCAAATCTCAGTGTCTTTCCACAACAGAAATGTATTCCTAAGCATTGACAATACTCAACACTGACGGCTATGATCCATTCATCCTGCGAGTCCATCCTTCTCTAGGGTCAAGACGCTTTGCAGCCAGCTAAAACAGGACTTCTCAACCCGAGGACCATGGACACTCTAGAACAGATAGTCTTGTTTGTCTGTGGATCTCTTCTGCATTGTAGGGTATTTCGAAGCAATACTGCCTCACTTAGTGCCCAGACTATAACAAAAATGTCTCCATGTAGCACCAAATGACTCTTAGAGAACAAATTTGCTTCTGGCTGAGAGAAAGTGGATTAAAGATGACAGAAGAAAAACTCAACACCCCTATTCCCTTTTACTTGATGTCTAATTCAATACACACACACACACACTCACATCAGCACCCACAGTTCCATCTTGAGCCTTGAACTCAGCAACTTTTGGTGATTATTGCATCTGTTTAAATCACCACTTAAAAGAAGAGACTAAACATTTCTCTCACTCAGACAATTCTTAGTGCTTTTCCCTAGTTAATTCATTGTGGCATTCTGGGTAACTACATTCTGATTTCTACCGGCATAGATTAGTTTTTGTATCTTGGACTTTGCCTGTATGGAATTCTATAATACGCACTCTTTCATATTCTGCTTCTTTTTTCAACACAGTATTTTGAAGTTTACCCATATTACCACATGAATCAGTAGTTCTTTCCTTGGCATTGCTGAATAGTATTCCATTGTATAGTTGGAATTTATACGAAGTATAATGTAGCATAGAATGTATAATGTACAATGTATAAATTCCATTGTATGAAGACACCAGACATCTGTTCGCTGTTTCAGCTGTTGCACGCTGCAGTTTTAAGAGCTTATAGACTAGTATCTTAACCCATATAAACGTAAGAAGAGCTGAGAAATGAGGTACTTAGCTAGGCAGGGAAAATTCTGTATTCTAAGTAGTGGGGCATAAATCTTTTGCAAGGCAGTAAATTATCTCCTTTTATGCAGGCGCTCTGTGTTTCACTTCAGACCTTTAGGCGAGGATAAGTAAATGTTGTTGGAAGGATTTGTATTTTACATTAGTAGGGTTTTTAGAAAAGTATTACAATTTTGCTATTCATGGAAATATTTGCTGTTAACCATGTTAAATTATAAAACAAACATAATTCATTAGCCACGTGTTTTGATTAAATTCTAAAAGTGTCCAAAGCATCAACAATAAGAAATACTTCCTTTAATGTTTCTTTTTTGTGCATTGCTTTCTTGAAGGTTCAATATTTTAAATTAAAGTATTTGGCATTGGTTAGAATGTGATTGACCATGTATAAAGTGTAATGTATTTGAATGACCATAATTATGTTTAAAATATGCTGACCTGCAATTCACAGAAGGTTCAACTTTAATTTCACATGATGTGAATATATTATATTTTAACATGAACTCAAAAGAGATAATCCATATAATATATATGCAAACTGAACAGTTATCACAATTACCATGAATAAAAGCCCATAATCATGAATTCATGAATATTTTCCCAGTAAATCTTTTCCAGACAAAAGGGTTGGCACGTTAAAAACATATTGCAAAAATACAGCTGTTTGGGGCAGGAATATTGTTCAATAGTACCATGTATGCTTCATATGTATAAAGCCCTGGATTTGATCTTCAGCAGTCCACTACCTAAAAGTGGTCTTTCTATTTGAATAATGCTAAAAGGTAAAACCAACTACCTTCTGTTGCCTTAAATTTTTACTAAAGATGGTAGAATTAATATTATGAAAAATGACCATTCTACCATAAGACTACAGGTAGACACAGTAATCCTGGGTAAAAAGAACAATGCTGGAGAGATTGCTGTTGAAAATACGTTATAGAGCTATAGTAATAAAAACAATATGGTACTGTAAGAAAAACAGACATGTGAGCCAACAGAACAAAATAGAAGTGTACACATAATTTCAGCCATTTGCTATTTAACAAAGATGCCAAAACATTCACTGGAGAAAAGATAGCAGCTTCAATAAATGGTGCTAGGAAAACTGGGTGTCCACATGTAGAAGAGTGAAATTAGACCTGCATCTATTACCTTGAACAAAAATCAACCCTCTTTCACTGTTGGTGGTTTTGAAAACTGGAGCAGCCACTATGAAAATTAGTATGGAGAATTCTCAAAAATAAATCTACCCTAAGACCCAGATACACTACTCCTTGGCATATGCCCCAAACTCAATATCCTCCTCCACAGATACTTCCTCAGCCATGTTCATTGCTGCTCTATTCACAATAGCCAGGAAATGGAAGCAATCTTCAACGGCTTCAACTGATGAATGAATATTAAAAATATGGAAAAGAGATGGAACTGGAAAGGATTTTATTGAGTGAGATAACCCAGACTCAGAAGGACAATTGTTGCATGTTTTCTAATACCTGTGAGTCTTAGCTCCAAATCCTCACTTGTGAGTGTATAATATAGAGTAACTTCAGAAACCAGGAAAGACAAAAGGGAGTATGCTTGTGGGTGGATGGGGAGGCGTTCTAGAGAAGGGTATACATACAGATGACATGAAGGGAAAAGTGGGAAAAGAGGAGGAAGCATAAGTTAGGGAAGGAAGGCGACACAGACAGAGAGGGAGGGAAGAAGGACAAATGATATTAATGCTGTTTGAAAGAGCCAGAGGAATCATATTTTATATTTATCTAAAATAACCTATATAATATATCTATATACATGCATAGACATACACATAAGTATTTTAAATGAAGTTATGCAGTGTGTGACGATAGTGCTCCTCTAAGATCCACAAACTAACAAAAACCCCAGTGCCAGCTCAGAGAGAGTTCCTTTGGAATTTGGTCCAATGAGTCCAAAAGACTCCCCAAATAACGTGGGCCTTTGCCTTTGGTTGCCTCCCAGAGGTTGAAGGTAAGGTCCTATTGCTGAAGACACTTCCTTCTTCAGATACAGGAGTAAGTGGATTCTCACATTACATCCCCCTCCCTTCGGACTAGCTTTCATACTCCTGGAAGGCGCCATGCATGCCACCCAAGGAGGAAAGTAATTAATAGTCCTCATCCATCAGTGGTACTGACAAGTCACAACAATGCCAAGCATGGCAAGAGATGCCTAAAGAGACAACAGCGACACATGTCCTAGCAGGAACCAAAACTGTGTGACTGGACTTACTGACTGCTCAACAGGAAGCCAAGCATACCAGTTACTGTAAACCTATCCAAGTAGCCATGGTGAATGAGATTATGGGTCTTAGAGGAGACCTACTACTGTCATTTTACTAAACCAGTATCATTTCTAACTGCATTTTATATGTTAAGTAGAGCTCTCACCTCTCATCAAAGAATAGTCTTTTTGCAGCCAAAGAGACCTCTACAGAAAGTTACAACTGGTCAAAATGCAAGAAAAGATAACATGCACAATGCAATTCCTGAGCATGAGGGAATGTCATAGAAGAGGAAACAAAGTGATTGTAAGAGCCAGAGGACCAGGAAGACTGCTGAGATGTTGCATCCTCTAGACATCACAAGGAAGTTACACCAATGAAAGTCCAGTAATATGGTTGCCTAAAAAAGACCTGAGCAATGGCAACACAATTTCACATACCGGTGTGGATGGGGAAATCTCACTGCACCCAGATGAAGATCTGCAGGCAATTCATGACTGCAGAGAGATGAAGAATTAGTCTTCCTCAGGGATCAGCCCCACAACTGGTTATCCATTACCAAGTGGTTAGTCCTAAAAACAAGTTCAGCAGAGTATAGTTCTACATTTATTTACACATATACACACACAATTATTCAATCAAGCAATCAATAAAATTTAGAGAAAAGAGGCCATAAATTTGAAAAGCATGGTGGGGGCAGGTCACAGAAGGAGTTGGAAGGCAAGGATTATATAGTTATATCTTAATCAAAGCATTTTTAAATGTAACCAAAACACAGTAAATGCTTTGTTAAAGATAAATTAATATAAACATATCACTTATTTGGAAAGGTGGACATGAGTAGTGGGATCACAACATACAATCTGAAAGAATTTAAGCGTAAGTGTGTATATAGGACTCTGACTGGAGGACAGATCTCATAAAGATCTAAGGAAATCCCATGGAAACATCTTCTGAAGAAAGGGTGAAATAAACTGGTTCAGAATGAAAAAAAAAATACCAGAAAGGTTCTAGGAAGACAGTGGGATGAGAAGCACCCCAACCTCACAACTGCTCTGGAATAATCTATGCTAGCTAGTTTGGAACTCTGGGTCTAGAGAAAGCTTGCAACTTCCAGGATAGGACTGGAACTGTATACAAAGGTTCATTTCAGTCAATAGCAGCATTTAGCCCAGTAACAGGTGTTCCTCCTTCATTGACAGTTTCATGATAGGCAATTATATCCATTAGCATCCTGCACAAAATTTGCAAAAGACAGAGAGTAAAGAGAATTGGGTACCTCCTATATAAGCAATCTATGCTTTAATCACTGCCTGCAGCTTTTAATCCTGGGAGGAGCCACAGAATTTAGGCATCTATTGAAATGGCCCTCATTATTGCAAAAATACTCACCCTTGGCTAAGTGTCTTCTACAGGGTTTATGGTACCCTGGCTTTCTCCTTCAGCCCATCCTTCACCTTTGAATCTAGACAAAGATTAGGATATTCAAACAGACACATACCTAGACCCACACAGTTCGCTACATACACACAGAGTGATAGGCAGGCAGGCTCAGAAAACACCTGGCAATGCCTTAAATTCACAATATAGGCTGGTCCTTGACACAGGGGTAGCTTATAAAAAAACAAAAAAACAAGCAAAAATGAAAATAAAGAAGAAATAAACAAAAAAGACACATTCTAGAGAAGAAGGCAGAATTTTTAAGGTTGCAAGATATTACATTCAAATGTCCAATTGTGAACAACAATAAAAGCAAATCAATGGAAATTTTCTGCTAAAAAAAACCCCAAAAAACAAAAAACTCACCTGTATGAAGAACTAAAAATCTCAGTAAACTTCAACAAGTGCAACATAATAAAACTTTTATTAGCATAGTAGCTGTTTATAACCCCACTGTGGTTATGTACATGACATATGACTAATGTATTACAAAGGATTATTGCTATCTTCTATTCATACAGTATGTGAAACGGTATTTATAACAATTGAAAGGGAAGGCCAAGGCTGTAAAAGAAAGTTTTTATCTGTGAGGGTGGTACAGGTTCACATTAGAGTGTTTTAGTAGAATATATACAGAAGGAAATGAGATGGTAGTTGAAATACTTTACTATGAAAACTTAAAAGATAACAATGCAAAGAAAGATGGACAAATGAAGAAACAAACAAAAAAGACATGTTCTAGAGAAGAAGGCAGAATTTTTAAGGTTGCAAGATGTTACATTCAAATGTCCAACTGTGAACAACAATAAAAACAAAATCCTTCAGGATTTAAGGAATACAAAAAACTAACAAAAGTCAGAAGTAACTTCCTCCTTAATCAGTTATTACTTTATATATAAATGGGTTAAACTATATATATATGGTGAAGTAATGAGAGAAGATATTCCACAGAAATAATAACCAAGATGGCAAGATTGGTCATGCTAACATTAGATGGAATGGTTCAAATCTGAAACAGTTACAAGAGACAAAGATACTAAATATTAATAAAAAGTTTCAATACAATAAGAAAACAATCATAAATATTTATGAATCTAATATCACACTTTCAAGATATATAAAGCAAACACTAGTAGAACTGAAGAGAGAACTATTTGTATAATATGGGTCAACAAAAGAGACGGCAAGGATATAGAAAAACAAAATAAAGTAATAGAGCCTCAAGATACATATATAATATCCCTTCAACATTGATATCATATATATTCTTCTAAGAAGCAGGATAGATTATCTTTTAGAACATAAATTAAGTTTCAACAGATTACAAGGTATCTTTTCTGTCCACAAAAAAATAAAGCTATAAATCCACAACAAAAGAAAGGCCCTAAATCTCTCAAAATTGTGGAAATTCTTAGCCAGATTTGGTTTACAGTACCATGCATGCATTCTAGTACAACAGGCCTCAAATCCAATCAGAAAGCATTTGGTTACTCCCATAACATCTGTGCCCCTATTGCACTATGCTCCTATCTTGCCATGTTGGTAATATTACAATTCTGCCTTCTTCTGTAGAATGTGTCTTTTTTTGTTAATTTCTTCTTTGTTTTCATTTTTGCTTGTTTTTTTGTTTTTTTATAAGCTACCCCTGTGTCAAGGACCAGCCTATATTGTGAATTTAAGACGCATGACAGCAGGCAGACAGACATGGTGTTGGAGCAGTATCTGAAGGTCACATCTTGAGAGAGAAACATGAGATTGAGAGAGCTTACTGGAAATGGAGTGGGCTTTTGAAAGCTCAAAGCCTATCCCCAGTGACACACCTCCAACAAGGACATACCTCTTAATCCTTCCCAGACAGTTCCAGCAACTAGTGACCAAGTATTCAAACATACAATCCTATAGAGGACATTTCCATTCAAACTACTACAACTATGCTCCAGTGGACATCCCATACTCATGAGTTTATAGGCAGCCCAAACTGGACTTAGTAGGGGTTTTTTTTTTTTTTGGTTTTTGTTTGTTTGTTTGTTTGTTTTTACCAAGACACAAAATTTGGAGGGAGAAGGGAGGTAGGTGGTTGATAGATTTGAGAAGAGTGAGAGGACTGGACTTGGAGGGAATGAATAAGGGTGAATATGGTCAAATACATTGTATATATATTAAATTCCCCCAAGAATTAATTAACATATTATATTTTAAAACTCTGGGGAAATTGAACAACCAATAGATCAAAAATGACTCAGAAAAAAAATATTTGAAGATAGATGAATCACAATGTGTCAAAACTTATGAGATGCCTCAAATACAGTAGGAAGAAATGCAGAGTTCTTATAAATGTTTGCATTAAAAATGATCTCAGATAAACAATCTAAATTTACAACTTAATGAACTAGAGGAAGAACAAATTCAACCCAAGGCTAGCAGAAGACAAGAAATAATAAAGCTTAGAGCAGAGAAACCTAAAAGATATAAAAACAGGTGAAAAATCAATAAAACCAAAAGTTAATTTTTTTAAAAGGTATCTTGACAAAATTTTAGTCAGAGAGACCAACGAAAGTCTTCTGTCTCAAATTACAGAGAGCTAAGTGAACAACGAAGACACTGACGATTTCTGTGAGACAAAATGTAGGAGAGTACACGGTGGACACAGGCAGCAGCAAGTAAGAGCACCCAGGAGGAAGGCAGAGCGCAAAGGGAGCAACTGAACCAACAGACGAAGAAACGGAAAACCCGAATCAGAGATGTTCAACAATCTATACCTCTTGGCAGAAAAAAGTTCTGGAACCGAGGCCTCCACTTGTGAATTATGACAAAAACAAAACATAACAACAAAATCCAACACCACTTTCTCAAATATTACACAAAAAATAAAAATAAAAAAATCTGAAAAGGAAAAGAGACAGTTCCAACTGGAAGGATGCTGGGGCCAGCATTACTGTGGGATGTAAGTAGAGTCGGGCAAACACACTCCAAAAGAAGACAATGCAAACATCCTGAACAAAACAGTGAATTCATTAGCAAATCGAAATGATCATATGCCATGATCAAGGATGATTTATTCTTAGAATATAAAGATCATTCAGCATATGAAAAGCAACCAATGAAATACACATTTTGCGCATGAATGGGTAGTTAACAAAATCTGGCATTTTTTCATGACAAAGATTTAGTAATGTAGGAACTAAAGTAACTAATTACCGTATAACAAAAGCCATATGCAAAAAACAAATGCTCTTAATGGTGAAAATGAGAAAAACATTTAGCTGGAGTCAGGAACGGGGTACAAATGCCCATTCCTGCCACTTGGACTCAAGATAGCTCTAGAAATTATAACTCAAGAAATTAGACAAGAAAAAAAATCAAATCACACAATTGAAAAAGAAGTCAAATTATGTCTGCTTACAGATGATACTTTATCAAACAACCATAAAAACCCTTAGACTTACTGAGTTCACCAAATTTGCAAGACATAAAATCAATAATAAAACATAGCTACATTTCTAGACACTAACAATGAACATTATGAATTAGTTCCATTTATGGCAGCTTCAAAATACAGTGAGGAGCCACATATAATGAAGAAGAAAAGGCCCTTGTACAATGAACTCCAGGAAACACAAATGAAAGAAGTTAAAGACATAAATAAAAGGGAATGCATAGCGCAGTTCACACATTAGAAGATTTAGTAATACCAAGATCTCATCTCACGCTGTGATCTACAGTCAGTGCCGCCTCTTCCATCCAAAGTCGGTGATATTTTTGCATAAGTAGAAAAATCAGTCCTGAAGCTCACGAGACTCTAAAGAACCAAGTAATCTTGAGTGAGAGCAAACTGAAAGGCTTCTTACTGCTTTCAAAACTATTCAACTACAACCCTAGGACTCAACAACAGGTCAGGTGCTGGGGTGTTCTTAGGTACAGAGCACATGCCTCACCTGGAGAAGACTCTGAATTCAACTTCCTGCATCAGAAATATAAAAACTTTTTAAAAAACTTGAGCAAAAATGCAGACAATCTGATTTTTAAAAATAGGCTATCTGAACAACATCCATGCTCACTGAGGATGAACTACTTACAACAGCTAGGAAATGAAATCACCCTAAATGTCCACCAACTGATGGATGGATAGTGAAAATCCAATGCACATACACAATGGAATTCTCTTCAGCCATAAAATTAAATTTAATTTTCAGGAATATGGACAGAAGCAGAAAATACACTGAGTGACGTAACACAGACCCAGAGAGACAAATCCCATATGCTCTCCCTTGTGTGAAACCTGGCTTTGAATATATTCCTGTATTTAAATGTGTGTGTCTCTAGAGGTCAAAAAGCAGGGCAGGGGCCATGGGAGGCATTAAAGAAGAGAGAGAAACACAGGAAATATGAAAGCGAGACTAGTAGCATAAAAGGGCTTGAGCAGAGTTGGATGCAGGGATGGGGCAATATATATAAGGCTAACAAAAACTCGGGATGCGTGAAAAAGGCATACACAAATCACTGCTTTATAAACTAAAAAATCACAATTAAAAATGTAAGAGTAAAACAGTGCATGGACCAGACCTTTAATAGGTAGATACTGCAGATATCAGAAGTCATGTGCATTTATGCAAGAATCCAGTAGCTGTGTGACAGCCCCTTAAGAGGTGTTGGACTGAGGGGTCTCAGAGGTTCCCCAAAGGACACAAGCTCTTGCCATTTCTCTTGGTTGTCTACTAAAGCTACATGGCAATATTTTATTGCTGAAGACAACACACACTTTGATTACAAGAAACAGAGGAATCGGGATAGTACTGAGCTGGAAACTGCCTGCCGCTGGCTCCCTCCCTAGTGTTGGAAGGGGATATGAAGACCTCTGTGGGAGGGAGAAAAACTCATTGACACTCACCCAACTGTGGACAAGATCTGCTTTCTGATGCAATAGCAACACGACTATTTGAGGGATAGCAGACTGATTTATGATTTGTTTTGAGATTCACTCCACAGGAGGGAACTCACATCCAGTACTATAGATCTGGTCAAAAGCCATGGTTGGGGCCAGCAATATGGCTCAATGCTGGATGCCAAGCCTGAGGACCTGAGTGTGACCCCCAGGACACATGTGGTGAAAGTAGAGAAGAGACTCCCACAACTGCCCTCTAAGCTCCACGTGAGTGCTGTGTGTGCACCCATAATAAAGAAACACAATTTTTTAAGGCATATGGCTGGAGGGCCTGGGCCCAAATGGGAAACATACTGCTATTGTTTCCCTAAACAAACATGTTTCCAGCTGTCTTCTAAATATTAATGTTTATAACAATAAGCCAGTGCAAGTCTCAACCTAAGGCGAGGAGTTCCCTTTTGGAGAGGTCAATAGTTAACATAGAACAGCTGTTCTCAACCTGTGGGTCACAACACCTTTGAATGTTTACTGACTCTTTCATGGGGGTCACATAGCAGATATCCTGCATATAAGATACTTACACTAAGATTCAAAACAACAGCATAATTACAGCTATGAAGTAGCAACAAAAATAACTTTATGACTCGGGGTTACCACGACATGAAGAACTGTATTAAAGGGTGGCAGCATTAGAAGGGTTAAGAACTACTGATGCAGAGACTCATATCTAGACAAAGTACTGAGAATAAGTGATGAACACTCCGACTTCAACATGACATCTATATCACGCTTCCAGCCTGTAAGCTCCAGGGCACGTTGCAGAAGACAGAACAGAAGGAATGGGAGAGCCAGAGGATGGGGAAGAGCATTGTGAAATACTGCCATCCAAACATGATATTACCACTGAAACATGAACACAGCAGCTATGGATGCCTGCATAAGGTTGTGCCCAAGTTCCCACCACAGAGAGAGGAGGTGTCCATGAGGCCCATCCTTTCCTGAGGAACGATGAACTGTTCACGGTTGCTGGAAGTAGTCATTTTTGCTAATGATGTAATCCCTGGGAAATGATGAAGTCACAGGTCAGCAAAAGGGGTTCAGGGGGAAAGAAAGAGAGCCCCCCCCCAGGAGGTAACAGGGTGAATGTAATCACAGCAGATTGTGTATATGCACGAGACTGTCCTAAACAAAGGAAACAATGGGGAAAGGGCAGCAAAGAGACACGAATAGCTGTTCTGTAAAGAAGATATATAATTAGCCTATACACTAATCATCAGGAAAATGCAAATCAAAACTACAAACACATTAGCATAGCTACTATTTTTTTAAATAAGCAAAAATTGTATTTTCAAAGATGTAGGAATAGTTGAACTCCTGTGCTTTGCTGAGAATATGAAACGGTGTAGCTAGTGCAGAAAAACTCATCAAAACTTTCTAAACAGAAAGACCCTGTCATCCAGAAATGCCACTCTATACATGTGTAATCTAAAGGACTTGGAGCAAACCTTGAGCAGATAGATAAAGGCCTGCTGTAACAGTTTTGTTCATAGGAACTGAAATGTGGAAAGACATTCCATGGGCACATAGTTAGAAGAATGGATATATGTAATGATATGTTTAGCCTCAAAAAAGGAGTTTGTGACATACACTATAACATGAATGGACCTTAAGCATACTGAGTCACTCAGCAAAATGCAGCAAACCATTCACAGAAAAGACAGACACTGGACCACTCTAATGGCACCAGGTACTTGGTACTCTGTAGCATGAATCTTGCCAATTCCTCAATTGGTCCTGTTTCCTCAGACTGGAAGCTTCTGTGTCCTCATCCCAATGGCTCTCAGCTGAACTGCTGCTAGAAGTTCTGAACGCTTAACCAGCCAAATGCTTCTAATTTCTGGTCCTCACGCCTTATAAACCTTTCTGCTTTCTACCACCACTCTCTGGGATTAAAGGCTGCTTTCTGGCATTAAAGGCGTGAGTCACCATGCCTGGCTGTTTCCAATGCAGCCTTGAACTCACAGAGATCCAGAGGGATTTCTGTCTCTGGAATGCTAGGATTAAAGGCGTGTGCTAACATTTTCTAGCCTAAGTATCTTGTGGCTTTTCTGTTCTCTGACCCCAGATAAGTTTATTAAGGTACATAATATTTTGGGGAACACAATACTACCACAGTACTCAGAGTCCGGGCCTGAAAATGATGGAACTGTGATGTCACAAAGTGCGATGGGAGGGGACAGATGAGATGCTAGCTGAGTAGAGATTCATGCCTGTAGGATGTGTCATGGACCACAAGCCTCAGTGACCTCAGCTATAGGAGGAGGAAGAACTCAGGCGTTGGACCCAGGGATACCCAGCAGACACAGGCTAAGCATACCCTCCTTGCTTTTAACCTTAAAAAAAAAAATTCCATACAGTTGAAGTAAGCTAATATTCTTTCATAATAAGTCTGAGAACATCTCTATTTGCTGGATTTTAAGATTTGTGTGTGTGTGTGTGTGTGTGTGTGTGTGTGTGTGTGTGTGTGTGTGTGTGTGTTTGATTGTAGGCACCTAGAGAACTAAGGAGGCTAGAGAGCTCAAATCCCCCTGGAGCCAGAGCTGCAGGCAGCTGTGGGCACTAGCACATCTCTTAACTGTGGAGCTACCTCTCATCCCTTTAGATCTTTGAAGTAATCTTTTTAGAGAGAAAATCATGACACAGAGTCTGCAGTAAGGGGTGAGAAGAGACCTGCTCTTAGTTTCTCATTAAGTTTTCTGTTGTCTTTACAAAAATTAAAACTCTAGTGAATTTTATCTCCAGCTTAAAAGATCTTGAAATTCCCAGCCTGTCTTACATTTTAAAAACATTGCCAGAGAGAGTGTAAGTACATCTAATTTTCAATGAATGCCTAGTCATAATGCTAATTCAGATGACTTGTGTTAATAATCTACACTTCAAAGTGAATCCTGTATATGCTACAGAATTAACCAGAGTTTCCGCAGGTCCCTTAGCAAGTAGCTGAATACAGAAGCATTCAGATTCACTGGGCAGTCACAACCTATTACAGGCTGTGTCAAGGCAATTTCAGAGATGGGCGAAAGAGATTCTCTGCTCTTGGTAAAGCCCTAGGCACTATCAGATAGCATTAAGAATGACATATACATGGATCCCAGATAACTACAATAGGTGGGCTCCTGCTGAAGAAATATTACTTGTGAAAAGCAAGCTTAGAAAATGTCTAAGTTAGCAGAATCATTTGCTTTAATAAAGATTTTTTTTTGTTAACTCAATGACTGTCATTCCTCCAACAAGTGTTTGAGTCTTCTCATAAATTTACATGGAATTCCATGAGTTACCAAGAGAGACACAAGGGGTCTCTGAAGAAAATGACACCCTGGGAGGTACATGCTGGCAATTAGGCATATCCAGGAAGAAACTGGCAAAAAAAAAAAAAAAAAAAAAAGATGTTATGAACACGAAAATGACAGAGACTCTAAGTCTAGGAGGAAATTCAAGGAAAGTTTCACAAAGAACACAGCTGATTAGTGAAACTCAAAGGCAACAGGACTCCTATAACCAAGGACTGTGAGCAGGGAAGACAGGAAGTAGCTAGACAGGCACACACAGTAATCAAAGACAAGGACAGAAGAAACAAGGCATGGGCAGGCATGGAGAAGAGAGCCGCAGGATCTAGACACAGGTTTTTGCCTAAGAAGTATCTGGAAAACAAAGTCAAGGTGAGCTGCACCAAGTCAAGAAGCGCAGTAGATGCCAGGCTAAGAAATGTGTAATGGACTTGCTATGGGGCAGCCAGGTTTTCTGCCAAGAGTAAAAAGAATCTATTTGATGTTTACGTAATCAGAGCAGCACTGCCCTTGGAAATACTGAGCATCTTCCAGGAGGACAATATTGAGAGCAGAATTATGACATAACAAACCACCGCCAGGGTTTGGTAGGGTAATGATGGGAGCGTCATGTGTGGAAGTTCACATAAACTGCCACGCCCCAAGCTGCTGCGACCTGGAGAAAGCTTCCTTGTACTGCACAGGAAATGACAATTATTTCACATTTGGGTCCCAAAGAGGATGAAGCTCTTCCTTTCAGAAAAGCTTTTCAATGGTACCATCATCGCCAGCCTTAGGGGAGATACTAAAATACGAAACACAGAGGTGATGTTGAAACATACTTTGTACAGGACCAAACCCAAATCAAATTACTGACAAAATCTGGAGTATGTAATGGATCTTATGTAATGGATATATGAAAGTGGTTTACATTTTTAAGGAGCAATGGAGAATACAGTGCAGTTGTAGATGAGATCAGTTCAGAAGCAAATTCTCCAGGCTTCCTGGTAAAGAGTTCTTGTCAAGTCTTTGGTAAGGAGGGACTGCAGATTGCTATGAAAACCCATGGTCTATTCTTGTGTTTGGTTGTCAAGGAAACCAAATATTGCTTCTGTTGGAGGGCAGACATGATCACACGCAATGCACATCTTATGAATTCCATAAAGTAACAAGAGAATAATCTGGGTAGAAGTGTATACTGATTACCAGCATTGAGAGGATTCTTTGCAAGTTCAAGGCAGGAGCCTGTGACTACAGAAGCATTCAGTAGGGCAAGTAAAATGATTGACTGTTATAGAGCTGTTATAAAGGTCTCATTGGGTTCGGACACAGAACACTTTGCAGCAGCTAACAATGGTAAATTATGGCCCTAGGCTTGCATATCTAAGCGGGGGGGACCAAGAATGCCAGAATTCTTTCAGCTGAACCTCGTGATACTCTGTAGATAACACTGGAGGCAAAGCGGGGAATGATCTACGTATGACAAGTTCAGTGGGGAACAGGCTGTGTTGAGGGGAGAAGTCTAGAACAAGATGCTTGATGTCAGGAAAAGAATGGTGGGTGAAGAGAAAGGCCAGAGCACAAGACCAGACATTTCTCAAGACAAAGATTTTACAGGAGTGACTGTGACCAAAGTATATTATACACATATGAAAATGCTGCAATGAAATCTATTACCTTTTATTACTAATACAGACTAATAAAATTATCCTTTAAAGCAAGTATCAGTGTGTATGCAATTTGCTGGAACTACCATAAAAAATTTAAGTGAGATACACATTTAATTGCTATAATATATTTAGCAATAAATAGAGGCTGATTTTTTTTATAAATTTTAGAGTGATATTTTGGAGTAATAAAAACAGTATTCTTATTAAGAAACTACAGTATAAAATTCTGACATTCCCTTGTTTCTAGTTGTTCAATGCACTTAAATAATATTATGTTCAAAAATTTATAACATCACAATTACTAATTTAATCTTTAATAAGTGTCCCAGATGTTCATATTTCAAACATTGTAAGCCTCAGGTGTATTTAAATAATAAATTAAGAGCCAACTTTACAAAATATTACTGCTGTTTATCATGTTAGGAACATAACACCAAATTATAAATCCAGGAGTTGGTACCTGCAGCATCTGGTCCTGTGGGTTTTCTCACTTTTGTTTCTCAGATGTGCAGATGGTGGGATGCTATAGGTATGAGCAACCCTCAGACACAGAATTTACATGTTAAGGCGAGTTCACCCAGAAGGCAGCCCCCCAGATCACTCATGCCATCAACACCTTATTTAAAACCAACAGCAACAGACGCCCCAATCAAGCCCCCAAAGCATCAGAATCACTCACATACAAAGTTTACAGAGGAAAGGAATCCTGCCTGTAGAGTGTCAATGCCTAGAACACAGCCTAGCAAGCACCCAGCAGGAAGTCAGTGTTTGAAAAAATCAGCCAGTGAACACTGGAGTAAATTTTTATTTTTCAGCAGATACACTTAGGGCATTTTTGATGTGATTATTTTTTATTTGTGAAATACTGCACTGCATGCTGTAAGACAAAGTTATGATCCCAGCCTCCTCTTACCAAATGGCACTGGAGCCTCAGTGTGAAAACGGGGTTAGCATGCATTGCAATCCCAGCACTCAAGAGGCAGAGGCAGGAGGAGCCATTGGTTCACTGGCCAGCCTAGCCAGAGTCATCTAGCAAGAGATCATGATTCAATAATAGTAATAGTAGTGATAGTAATAATGATGATGTGGAGAATGATTGGCAAAGATACCCAGCATCAATGTCTGGCCTCCATACACTTGTATGCACACATGCATATGCATCCACAAACCAAGTACAGTACACAAATTTTATTGCAGACAATACAACAAAATCAGTAGCCATTGTAACCTAAAGATTATGGAGTCTGTAGAGTTTGGCTTTTGAAGAACATGAATTGTTTCTCTTTCTTGGAAGGACTCCCATATGTAGATGACTAAATAGGACACTCTGAGACATGGTAACTCAGCTTTTATCTGACCCAGCTGGTGACAACCTGAATTTCTCATCAAATCTGATGCCCTAGGCGGAAACTCTAACTTACCATCACTCAAAACTACAAATTTAAAAGATAACAGCAAAACAATGAAGCTGTATAGATGGTCTAGGTGGTGATGACGTTACAAATTAAGATTCCAAATACACATTGCATTTGGCACATAACTGGAGTTTAATAAATGCTTCTTTTCTACCAGAAATAAAAGACATAACCTTAATAAAACAGGGCAGAAAACCAGTATCTTCTGATGAGAGAGGACAAGACACCATCCTTACACATTTCATAAAGACTTGCATTGAATGGCTTAATATTTTTGCTGTTCATAAACATAATAGCCAGTTATCTGGAAAAGATACTAGCCCAGAATAGGGCATTTTTCAGATGTCGGATTATTTCCTTAAAACAATTATTTAAATATAGGACATGAGTTAGAAACCAGATGAAAATGCTTTCAAGGAAGCTTCGGGAAGTCATCTCACTGGAAAGTCCGGTTTTTGTTGTACCCACTTTTGTATCTCTATTCACAAAGGAGAGACCTTCCCACAGCTCGGAATCACACAAGTCACAAAAGCTTGGTGCTTGGCTCATGCCACGGTCCTCACAAAGCACTGAGCTCAGCTGAGTCAAAAAAATATATATATGGATGGTTCAAAAATGACGGTGACTCTCTGACCTCGGCTAGACCGATCCGAACAGCCCACCATGAGAAAACACAGGAAGGAGACAGGCGGGGCGGCTGCTGAGCACAGTACGCCAGCCACTGTGATGAAGGAGCAGCATCTACCTGCTGAGGTCAGGCCCTTCCTCTCAATGTGGCTGTGACCCAGAACCTCCATATTCCTAGGATTGCTCTTTCTACACCAGTCAGCAGTAGATTATAGAGAACAACATTTACTCACGGGATATCTGTCAGCACCCACTCTGAGGAAGGCAATACAAATATGAAAGGCGGGACGGCTCCTCCTGAGGCATTGAGAGTCAGAGGATAAAAACAAACACAGTTGCCAACATTGGCGAAAGTATCGCCTAGGTACATAACAAGCTATAGAGAGGCAAAAGCGGACAGCCAAAGGGGAATGGGGCAGGGATGCAGATAAATGGCTTGAGCAAGATGAAGCCTGTGGAGTGATGTCTTTTGCCATTTAGACAGCTCCTCTGTGAGGTGGGTGGGAATGAAGAGAAACAAACCATGAAAACAAATTCTTTTTCTTGACAAAATACCTAACAGAAAAAAAAAAACTTAACATGAGGAATTATTGATCTGAACTGAGGACTTCGGAGTTCAGTTCGTGGTCCCTTTGCCCGATGTACTGGGGCAAAGCGTCAGGAGTTGGTAGGAGTGGGTGACAAGGGGAGTTCTGTGCTTCTTGGAGGACAAGAAATACATTTAAAGGGATGGTGGCAAGACACAGCCCTCCAAGGACATGGCCCCAGGGGCACACTTCCTCCAATCAGATCTCATCCTTCGCTCTTCACCTCTTCACGTGACAGCTCGATCACGGATGAATCTATTCATTAGATCAGAGCCCTTCATGGTTAAAGTATGGAAATCCCTATAGTTTCCAAATATATGGAAACGCCCTCACAGGCACATCCAAAGGTATGCTCCACTCATCTTTCTGACATTTCTTAATCCAGTCCAGTTGATAGTCAAAATTATTCATCACAAAGAGGAAGGATGCAATCAAAGGAAATGGTTCAACCACCATCCAGCATCTTCCTGGAGATGGAAGGTATTCATTTATATGCTCCAACCCCTAAGAAGAAGTGACCAACTGTTAAGTCGATGGCTGTGGGGAGGAAAAGTCAGTTTCCTTTAAGGACGTGGTCCCTGGTAGGTTGACAAGGCTCCTGGAGCAAATGGGCAGCACAAATTAGATGCTGGGTTACAAAAAAAAGTACATGAAGTTTTGGGATATATTGGGAGACAGAGGTGGATCTGGGAGTAGTTAAGGGGAGGAATGGAGGTGAATGTGATTAAAAAAAAATACTCAATATTTAAAAAATGGTTCAGAGACACAATCGGATAGAACAGAAAGGACTAATGTATGGAGTGAGAACAGGAGTGAACTCTGCTAGGGCACTTGTTTAAGACTGGAAGTGTAGAGCGCAGATTCAGCTTTGGTTGGAGGCATGTCACACATACTCTGGAACTTCTAGGTGGAGAGATCATGAAGTATTTGGGGACACAGGTCTGGAAGCAGGAAGGACATCTGAAAGTATGTAGACAAGGTGGTGACAGGAATCAGTGTGGAGACCCAGGAACGTCAAGAGAGAAGGGATAAGAGTGAGGGTACAGGTTATGAATACTTCAGAAATGAATATGTGGGCAACTGGTGGCAAGACACTAGAGCAAAAGAAAAGAAGTAGCTAGAAATCGAAGGAGGAGAAGAAAACAATCTCTAGAATTCCAAATGGTAGAAAATTATTGATGTTTTATCAATGCAGAGGTAAACACTGGTGCCAGATGTCTAGTGCAGAAGGTAAAGAACCAAGAATCCTCACTGGTTCTAGTCACCAGCGGGTCGGCCCCAACCCTGGCCACTTTCCCGAGTGCCTCTGTTGGGAAATAAATGAGATGAGTATCCAGTAAGGGAAGTGAGGTTGAGGGAAGGTCTGCTCATAGACACACAGGCTACTCACCTTCACGTGGGCTAATCTCCCTATATACTCACCATGCTTTAAATGTGCTGAGTTCAAAATGCACTTAACAGCCCTACCCACTGCGCATCATACTTCAGAGCACACCACAGGCACAGTGTAGGTGTTAAGCCTGTAATACGAACCGTTCACTACTGCAGCCCAGCACTGCAGGAGAGCAGCACTCTCTTTTACCACTAGCCCCGGAAGGAGAAAATTTTAAATTCTAGTTTAATCATCACCACCACGAATAAATTGTAAGTATAGTTTATGATCAATAAAAAACTGCTTTGGTCTGCACCATCTATCTATCTTCTCTCTGTTCTTTTTTTTTTAAATGGAGAGAATACTAGTATCCGCAGCAGAGAATTACATGCGACAATGGATGTAAAACGTTTTAACGTAGATGCTAGAATTACAGGTGACATTATCCCTTGATAATGCCAGTTATTAAGATGTCTATCACTAGTGCCGCCACAGCTAGGACATCAGGAGCAACCAGCAAAGACCGGTCCAGAGAAGAGGAGGCAAAAGCGAAGTAAAGAAGTGAGCATGGAGTGAGGGGAATAAGGACACATCTAAGGAGAGAAAACAGGGATGAGGTAAAGAAAAAGTTAGGAGCTGGAGTGCTAAATGAGAAGGACGTTATGAACATAGGTTTAATGCCACAGAAGAGGTTTAGTGGTGGATCATGACAGAGGAGAATGGTGATGGGAAATGGGCACTAGATTGGAATAGGTTTAAAGATCACTCCCTCATTCTCAAGAAGCTGGCATCTGAGGGATGACTGTGTTTTTCTGAGAAACAGAAACACACTTAGCAAAAGTTCATACTCTAGCCTTGACCTAGGAGGTGGGATGCCTGTCCCTTGGGTGTGAAAGTTCTTCAAGGTGGTGCCCAGACAGTGTCCAGGTAACTGCAGAGCATAAAATGTGGGACGGCAGAGTACAGCAAATGGATGGTCAGATGGCCTTTGTGGTTAGAGACCCTGACATGAAGGAGCAGTGTTAACATGAGGGTAGCAAAGGAACCAGCAAGGCGGCAAGGGCAATGGGTTCCACTGGCATGGACCCAAAGTTCCAGGCACAGGCGGAAGTGCTTCCTCATGGGCAGAGGAAACCAAGGCTGGATTTGAAAAAAAAAAACAAAAAAACAGCTGGAGGGTGTGAGCTGGAAGAAAGATGGATATAGAATACTGTTCGAGGCTAAGTAGCATGCCACAGACCTGTAATCTAAGCATGCAGGAGACTGAGGCAGGAGTCACAAGGCGGGAAGAGAACAAAGCCAGCCTGCTTCATAGTGAGACCGTGTCTTAAAGAAAACAAATATGAAAAAACTCGGTGACATAAACTAGAGTTAAACCTTTAAAAGACACCCCTCAAAAGAAAACACACAAATGGCCAAGGAGAAGAATATCAGGAAAATGTAAACTGACGTGTAAACTGAAGTACCATCTCATCCCAATCAGAATGGCTATTACCAGAAATGAGGAATGATAGATAATGGGGAGTTTGTGGAGAAAGGGGTATTCTTACAAACTGCCGGCAAGAATATGTGTCAATATAGCCATTACGGAAAATGTAAGACCTGTTTTCAACCTGTAAATAGAATTATGATCTAGCAATCTTACCACTGGGCATAGAATCAAAGAGAAAAAAATTACTTTATCAGACAGATATCTGCATCTCATGTCCATGCAGCACTCCACAAAAGTTGAATTATTCCATCAACCAAGGTGCTCATCAACACAAGGACAATGTGAGACTTGTGTGCATGCATATTCCTGCATTTGGACATGTATGCACATATCTCTGTATATGTAGTGGGATGATGTTTATCTAAAAACAAAAAGCGAAATCCTGTCATTTTCAGCAATACTGATGGAACTGGGAATGTTGTTAAGTGAAAGAAGCCAGGCATAGAAAGACAAATTGTGTAAGTTCCCACTCGTGTGTGGAAAACAAAAAGCCAGTCTCAGAACAAGGCAAGGGAATGGGTAGAGAGCCATCAACACACAGCTGACAGGAGGAGTCAGCTCTAGGTTTCTACAGCAGAGTGACCTCACTATTTCCTGCAATGGCCTATGACATACTTCAAAATGAGCAGAAGAGTCCAGCATCCCCACGTGGGCGTGGCCTCTTTGGGAGGAAAAGCCTTCCTTCTTCTGACCTGATCACTACCCGTGTGATGTGCACTAAATGATTACATCATTCTCCACAAGCATTCACAAATATTATTTCTCAGCAAAAACTATGAGTGAAGGCCATTAATTTGCCCCTGGGAGCGTTTATTCCACCAGGCAGCAAAGACACAGTGCCTAAAAAGGTCCACGTTGGGCCCTGGTCCCCGTTTGGGGGGAGCTGTTGCCTTGCTTGCTGACCTTGATCAGATTTCCTCCGTACGCTAATTCCTTGCCAGTTTCACTCTTCCTGAACAGCTTACCGGAGGTTCCTTGTTTGCGTATCCTGCGTATTGGTGTAATGCTAGAATGTGAAACGTCTGTAGCTTACTTTTGCCCTCCCAGGTTCTTCCACTGTGCTGTAAGTCTGTATTTAAGGCCTCCTCCCTCCTCCAATAAAGGGCATCCTACTGAGACGAATGAGCCGCTGTCTTGTCTCTCTTTTTAATCCTCAGCCCCTTGCTTGGACATAGTGAACAGGTAGTAGCGCAGCGTTGCTACAGGTCCAGGTATCAGAATATACAAAATGGACTTTCTAAAGAGGCTCCAAAATATGGAGACCACAAAAACTGCTATTTCTAAATGCTTAATTAAATGTACACAAAACGTATCATTACGTCAACTTCATTAATTGTTAAATTTAGTGCTCATAAAACTTTCATTACATCTAGAAAACAGTTTGTATGTTAGATTCCTCCACTTTGCAAAAATCCCTGAGTAAGCTCTATGGCTGTGAGGAAGTTGCAGCCAGTTGTAAATTATATTAGTTTCCCATAACCAAGGATTTGAAAATACAATTATAATAATTCTTTCCAACAGTTATAATAAAATTTTATTTAATGTGGAACGTGGTGGGTACCAATATTCTTGATACAACATTTGAAAAGATTCCAGGAACCTTCTAGGCAAGGCTTTCAGTCCTGTGGAACGGGGGGGGGGGGGGGGGGGGGGGGGGGTCCTAGAAAGTAGAAGAGATAGGACTGTAGAGGACATAGACTCTTGTAGAGATATTAGCACCTTCTCTAGGAAAGGAATTGACCAGCAGACACCATAGGAGCTATCAGCATTGAATGAAAACTCAAGGCCCCTTTTCAAAATAGTGTCTTTGAATCCCTAAAACAGAGAACAAAGGACAGGAGTGATGGTGAATTACTTGCCTGGTGTGGTAGTATGAAAAAGAATGGCTCCCCACAGGCTAATCTATTTGAGTGCTTGGTTCCTAGTGGGTGGAACTGTTTGGGGAAGGATAGGGGGTGTGGTCTTGTTGGGGGAGGTGTATTGCTGGGGATAATGCTTTGAGGGTTCAAAAGCCTACTCCAGGTTCAGCCTCCCTCCATGCTCCCTCTTTCTTTCTGTGTCTGTCTGTCTGTCTGTCTGCCTGCCTGCCTGTCTCTCTCTCTCTTCTCTCTCAGTCTCCATAGCCTCCAACTTGCAAATAAACTCTCAGCTGCTGCTTCAGAGACATGCTGGGTTTCCTACCATGATAGCCATAGACTCATCCTCTGAAACTATAAACAATCCCCCAATTCAATGCTTTCTTTCATAAGTTGCCTGGGTCATGGTATCTCTTTCCAGCAATAGAAAGCATCTAAGACACTTAGCATGCATAAGCCCTGGGCTCCATCTTCAATGCTATAGGAAAAAAATGCACAGGATAACAAACACAGAAAAGAACAATGACATGGCAGTGAAACTACCCCAATATTTAATGCTTTGCAATAAAAAGGAACATATATCCAACTTTATAAAATAACAGAATCTAGCTGGAGAGTGCTGATATTTTTAAGCTATCTTTAATAGCATGAATGTGATTTTCAAATTTTTTTTTTGTTATGGTTGCCAACTACTCCTGTGGTCTGTTGTTTACATTTATAATTTAGTGAATAGTCTCCAGAGTTTGGTGCATGTGAAGATATAGTTTTGTTTCCAGTCTGTGTTTACAGACTAGAATTCTACCAAGACTTCTGCTTTAAAAGGCCATGCTCTGGCTCCTCTGTAAACACAAGTAATGGCTGAGGTGCACATGTTGAAAAGGACAGGACAGAAATCTTTACTGGTTTTACAGGGACAGTGGATTCAAAAGCAACCCCATAATTCTTATTCTTTCTCTCTAATAAAATCATCACACACATCTAGGACAAACTACTTCAGTTTACCTTTATCCCTTTTAGCAGAACTTCATTTGAAGAACACTAATCTTTGGTAAATACAAAGTTACATGCACACACAAACATAAAACATGATTCCAAAGTCAAGACAGTTTCATGGACTGAGGATGAACCACAAAGAGCAAAATATAAAAATCAGTAGAGATATATGACACAATTCTGGAAAAGGTCATGAAGACTTAGAAAATGTAGAAAGAGACACAGGAAACAATGTTAATTATTGCTTCTCACCAAATCTATGTTAACTAAATAAGGAAATCACACTTCTGCCCATCAAACTGGTATTAAGTAAAAAGATTAATTACATTAAATTTTTGTGTGCATGAGGTAAAATACAGGCTTTTATACATTCTTCATGGGAATATGAATCAATACTGCCTTCCTGGATAGCAACATGGTAATAGATGATAGATAGAAACATAGATATATAAATGATAGAAAAGTAGACATATAGATGATAGATGGAGCATAGATGATAGAAGAGAATATACATGGTAGATAATAGAGAATAGAAGATAGAATATACATGATAGATAGATAATAGATGATAGAGAATAGAAGATAGAATATACATGATAGATAGATAATAGATAGATGATAGAGAATAGAAGATAGAATATACATGATAGATAGATAATAGATAGATGATAGAGAATAGAGGATAGAACATACATGATAGATAGATAATAGATAGATGATAGAAGATAGAATATACATGATAGATAGATAAGTGGGTAGATTGAGATTGATGATAGATTAAAGACCAAAGTCCACCAAGTATGCATGCCACTCTAACACACCAACATCTCTCTGTACAAGTACACAAGTAAAGAAAAACATGGAACAGGCATTCAACAAGTGTTGAAATAGGAATTTCACCAAACTACTTTAGTGGTTTTTTTTTTTTTTAAAGTAGAATAAAAGTCATCCGGCTCAATCCTCCCAGACCTCTGGAAACATCACAAAAGACAAGTTGGAAAGAATGTAACAGTAAGTGTCCTTAGCTGCTGAGTCATTTCTCCAGCCTGCCTCTTCTTTACGTGAACATAATTGACAGTGTCATCCTATGTCTGCTGAATAAGACGACATGTGATTTTATATATACACTCTGCATAAACTCCTATAGCAGAACTGTTTACTGCTTACATGCAAGTATGGGTATAGACAGAAATTTCCTCATCAACCTACCATACTGCTAACAATCTCACACAGATTGGATTTTGAGATTCAGATAAGAAATAATACAGAAAAGTTAGAAAAGGAACTAAAGCTATTTATATGAGAATAATAGTGACTTGCTTTCTGTTTCAGTCAAAGGCCAACTTCTTTGGGGGAAATGTTTAAATAATTGAGGTTTTCTCCTTAATAAGAATCCAGGGCTTCAAAACACACTTAATTAGGTCTTTTGAGTCTACACCTGAAAACCATAATCTGGGATGACAGCTAAACACAGAGCTTCCGGCCTGATTGTGGCCTAATGGTTGCACAACATCAGGGAGAGAGCCAGAGCTGCTTTGAAGATGTCCTGGCTCTATGGGTACACACTGAGCATCTCCCAAAGGCCATGCAGGCTGCCTGATGATGCACACTGACAGGGCTGGCTCAGACCCCAGGGTCAGCCTCTCACTTGTTCATTCGTTATCTGTCAGACACCAATACTACCAGGCTCGAATTGTGAGTGCAGTAGCATGCCCACATCTGGCTAATTCGATCCCAACCTCCAGAACCTCAGCACTACTGAGAGGGGACCCAGGGAAGGAGCACCCATTTCTAGCTATGGGGCTGCAGATCACAGCAGTCTCCTGGGGCAGGCTCTGGCAGAGCTGGGCCAAACGTAAGAAAGGTTATTTTTTTGGAAAATAATATATTAATTAAACTAAATGTCAAACAGGCGTTCCTTTCTATAAAAGTGAACATTTTAAAGATAATAAGAAAGCTCACATCAAGCATGTCCAAGAGGGAGGACTGTCTGGTTTGGCAGATTTTGCATCACCAGAATGAACTCCGGGAGCTTGGTATAGGATGGAGTGAGCCGAGGTTGCTATGGCTGGCAAGAGATGCCGCAGAGAGATATCCCCAGGTGGGATCTGAGATTTTCTAACTGAGGAAGAGGCTCGCTTATCCTGGAAGCACAACAGACTGATTCACCAACAGTCTACTACTGTCTTGGGGTTTTATCCAGACTATTCTAAGGGATCTGTCCCCAGCCAGAGAAGACATCCAGCTTAAGGCTGAGGGTATAGGTGAGAGATGGAGAGGGACCTAAGACATGAACCATCTGCAGATCCCAGGCGGTGTATTGTCAAGCCCACTTTTTCTCATGATTCTATAAATACTATCCTGACCTTCAACATCCTAAATGGAGCAGGAGATATGTGATATGCCCCCATGGCCCACCATATTTGACCTAATAAATATAGGACACAGAGTCAGATCCTCCACTGTCCTTCATATGGTCACCAAACCACACTCAGCTCTAACTGAAGAATGATTAAATAATGTCCTTCCCCACTCCAGATTCACATTTCCATCATCATAGTGGCCATGGTACTGTTATTACCACATTTTCCTGGGAACGAACAGAAAATGAAAACCTTTAGCAAATCTCTGCCTTTTGTAATCCTGAAATTTGCATGTAATGTCTACAAAAATAACAACCTTCAAGTAGGGACTGTGGCAGCTCCATCAAGAAACTGAAATTTCACCTCACAAGAAAATACACGATTAAAGGCATAAGTATTCATTGGTTTTATGTTACCATACAGAAATTCATGAGATAATACATTTATAAAGAAAAGAGATTGGGAAGCTTCACAGCTTTGGAAGCTCTGGTCCACAAATGTTAACCCCGTGCTGTGGACCTCATAGCATTAGCAAGGTCACTGGAGAAGGAAGCCATTTCACTCCATCAGTTAGGAAGCAACAAAAAAGAAATGGCCTGAGACCCCTTAGCCCCCTTCTAGGACATCAGTTTTCTCAGGCTTTCCTGTTATTCTCTATATTTTAAAAGTTTCATCATCACCCACTAAAGCCAGCCCAGGTACCAAGCACTGACCTCTGAGGAACATTCAAGACTTAAACTACAGAAATGTCTACTAATGATGAGGCCAAGATCAACCCTTACATAAGAAAGGCAATTCTGGCAGCAAATTTTTTTTGGCAGGTTAGAAGAAAACCCAAACTTCAAAATGAAGGTCTAGAGGCAGAGGCTTCCTGCCAGGTTGGAGTTAGCTGAGGCTTGACCTCACTGGGAGGCCGCAGGGAAGGGGCACAAGGGAGGTAAGCAGTGTCAGATGGGCTGGAATCACACACAGGATCTGGATCCACGGCAGCTGAGGAGGTCAAATGCAATTCAGTCGTTTCTGGCGTGGGGAATGGAAGAAGTTATTAATCAAGTCAAAAAGGAAACAAAGAAAAGCAGGTTTGGGAGGAGAAAAAGTACACTGAGAGACAGATTTTTTAGACAGAGAACACGAAAACTCTGCGATTCTGTGGCCATCGGGTTCTCCTCTTGCTATAGCTAAAGAAAACTTCATTTCCAAGCTAGTAAGATCGCTTGATGGGTAAAGGCATTTGCCACGTAATCCTGGAGTTGCATTCCCAGACTTATTTAAGTAGAAAAGAAAACTCAACTCCATGGAGTTATCCTCTGACCTCCATACCCAGACCACAACATGGGCATACCCACATCCACATCCCATACACTCACAAAAATATAGACATAAATAACTAAAATAAATAACGATTATTTTCTAATATAAAGCACTAGTCCCATTGGCGTATGCCTTAATTCCAGTGCTTGGAAAGCAGAGGTAGGGAAATGATGATTTCAAGAACAGCCTGAGAGAGCTGGTAAGACTGTGTCTAAAACAGAAGCAAAACAAAAACCCACACTCAGAATTACACTTCACAGACTAGAAGAGATTTCTTTGTTTTTTACACAAAGCAAAAGATTTTGGCTCATTAGTCATGTGCATCTTATCCCGAATGACTCTGAGATCTGAGAGCTAAAATGACAAATGACGAGGCCTTGTCAGTCAAACACAGTGACTCTGGGCAGCCTGCAACACGTCCCCTCTGGCCCAGAGGCAGAGCTGCCAAGCTCCCCATTTCCCAGCAAGGGATGCATTCACCCCCTACTAGTCTCTGTGGTCACCAAGTCCAATGCTAGAAATTAAAACAAAGAAACCCTAGGCATTTCACACTGCTCATGACTCAATGTGCCTCATGGGTAAATTAGCGTGGACCGCTCAATCTACACTTTATTGAATATACAGTAAAAATGTCTGCTTTATCCTCTATCATTAATTTGATTTGAATCAGCTAAGCTTCCCTTAGCAGCCCTCACATGAAAACATTTCTACGCCTTCGACCCTCTGTCTCTCATTCCATGTCACAACTGCCTCCTCCCCATCATCCCAAGCAGAGGTATTCATACTCTGGTTTCCTCCTGCTTCCTACTCTGTGTTCAGGGGAAAGTAGGAATCTCTCTGTAGCCTGGAATCTCCTGAACTTTTTGTCATTGTTCTTTTCATCACCCCTCAATGCCAGGATGACTGTAGTAAAGTAATTTAGACCAAACCAAACGGGCCCTGTCCTCTAAATTCCTCTCAGTGAACTGCTCCTATATCCTGCCACAGAAGAAACCCAACAAGCGCTTAATGGCTTAAAGTGGGAACTCCTTATCTAGTCTGCCATTCAATAAATAGGCAATTCATCCAGAGCTCAGTAAGGTGGTCCTGCAGGTCTGAAGAAAACTCAGCTGCTATCGTAGTAGTTGGAATGTGAAATATCTCCTGTAGCCTCTTATGTTGGGCTACTTGGTCCCCTGCCGATAGGGCTGTTTTAGAAGACCTTGGAGTCTTTATGAGGTAGATCTTTGCTGTAGGATGTGATTCAAGGGGGCTGGCCTTGAAGTTTGATGACCTGGCCTACTTCCAGTGCTTTCTCTGCTGCCTGATTTTAGACACAATATGACCAGTCTCCTCTGCCACACCCACCACCAATGCTGGGCTATATCCCCTTGAACTACAAAGTAAACCCTTCGTCTCTTACACTGCTTATTGCCAAAGCTACCAGAAGAGTTGACTAATGTAGATGGTCTGGGTCTGCACTTGACTGGCTGGTTGGCTAATAGATCATTTGGGGGTCTATAGTGGCTACTAAATGGGGTACCTGGGCTTCTTCCCACATTCTCTCATCTTCCAGTAGACTGACTCAGGATGGTTGTAGTTCAAGAGCAAGAGCAAAGACAATGTATATCTCTTTCACATCTCTGCTGTGTTCTGCAATCCACTATCCTACTGGTGAAACACCTCACCTGGCTATGATGTGAGTGAGGATAGAAGGACAATACCATGGGTTATGAACATAGAAAAGCAGAAACTAGTGATGGAGAGATGGCTTGGGGGTTAACGGCATCTGCTGCCCTTATAGAAGACCTGGGTTTGGTTCCCAGCAGCCACATGGTGGCTCATAATCATCTATAACCCAAGTTTCAGGGTGATCCAATGCTTTCTTCTGGATTCCACAGACACTGGGAACACACATGCCATTTGAAGGGTCCACAGATGTTAACTGGGGAAAGATGACATTCTAGACAAAGACAGCAACCTTACAGAAGTTTGGTAAGGAATAGAAAGAAGGTAAATATGGCTAAAATATCAAGGCATAATGGTAGACTATTATCTTACTTTGGTTTATATTGTGGGGATAAACACCATGACCAAAGGCAACTTGAAGAGGAAAAAGAGGTTTATTTTTATCCTACAACACTCAGGTCACAGTCCATCTTTGAGAAGTTCGCACGGAAGCTCAAGTGAGGACCTGGAGGCAGGAGCTGATGTGGAAGCCATGAAGGAACGCTGTTTACTGGCTTGCTCTCTGACCTGCTCAGCCTGATTTCTTCTAAAACTCAGTACCCCAGTCCAGGGGTGGCCCCACCACACAAAGTGGGCTGGACCCTCTACATCTATCATTATTACATTGAAAACACCCCTGAAAACTTGCCTGCAGGCTGAAATAATGGGAGTAATTCCTCAATTGTATATATACTTGTGCTGTGGGATGTTCTGTATGGCAAATGTGTTGTTAATTAGTCAGTAAATAAAACACTGATTGGCCATTGGCTAGGCAGGAAGTATAGGCGGGACAAGGAGGAGAATAAAGCTGGGAAGTAGAAGGCTGAGTCAGAGAGACACTGCCAGCCACCACGATGACAAACAGCATGTGAAGATGCCGGTAAGCCACGAGCCATGTGGCAAGGTATAGATTAATGGAAATGGATTAATTTAAGCTGTAAGAAAAGTTAGCAAGAAGCCTGCCATGGCCATACAGTTTATAACCAATATAAGTCTCTGTGTTTACTTGGTCGGGTCTGAGCGGCTGTGGGACTGGCAGGTGAGAGAGATTTGTCCTGACTGTGGGCCAGGCAGGAAAACTCTAGCTACATACTTGCGTCAAGCTGACAAACCCTACCAGCAAACCAGCAAAGCAGATGCAAACCCCTGACCAGCATGAGGAGACTAGTAAGTAGGAATGAGGCCATTTGAGGATTTTTAGAGGAAAGACAGTAATGCACTACATACATACAGGCAAGCATTCATACATGTAAGATAAAAAATAAATCCATCTCATTGTAAAAAGAAAGAAGAAACAAATAAAGGCCATCAGAACAACGGAATGTCCATCACCAAAGCTGTCAGCTCTGAGTTCAGTCCACACATTCCCTTCTTATAGCCTTCACCTCTTCTGTTCTATCCACACAATAGTTGCGTCTGGCCAGAGTGCTAGAACAGACTCATTAACTCTTCCTTTAGGACTTCCCCAATCTTGTCTGCACACTGTGATAGAGTGCTATTAAAAATCTAAATTGGAATTTGGCCCACTAATTAAACTTTCCCCATGACTTTTCATTGCACTTAAAGATAAAATTACCTTAAAATGAACTGTTAACAGGGCCTAAAATCATGTATATCAAGTCACCTATTACTATAGTTTTATTACTACAGTCAATGATGCTTTTTCATAAATAGAGTCCAGAGGTAAATTGTAACACCGCCCTTCCTCTGAAGTCCTCATGTGGTGTGACTCTTCCTTCCTAGGCTCTTGTACCTGTGTGCCCTGATGGGTCAACCAGGCATCTCTTCTGTCTGTCCTTTATTGAACTTCCATTACATTATTGCATTGCCTGGGATGCCATTCTCTTAGCTCTTTTTTTTCCAGTTAATGCCTAAGAACCCTTAAAATGCTGTAGGAATCACTGCCCAGGGAAATCACTCACAATTCTCAGACCAAGTGCCTCTTCTCATGAGCTCATTGAGTCCATCGTGCTTATCAGAGTTGTTACCTCCAACAAAGACAGGGACCCTGCTAGGCTTGAGTACGTTCAACCCTATGTCTGAATGGATTCATGGATCATGTGTATGAAAAATCATTATAACAGAAAATATGGCTGAGGATGTAGCTCAGAGATAGGGAGTGTGCCTAAAATGTGCCAGGCTCAAGGTTCAATCCTCAGAACTGCAAATAGGAAAACAAAAAAGAAGAGGGAGGAAGGAAGGAAGGAAGGAAGGAAAGAAGAAAGGAAGAACGAAAAACAGAAATGAAAATAAATACTTAAGACTATAAACAGTCTGTAAATGCCCTTTACTTAGAATCACAGTATCAGTTTCCAGAGAACATTTAAATTACATGTTACTAAAATAGAAAGGAACAGGTGATAACGCAGACCAGAGAAGGAACCAATCTAGGCTCAGTGATTTGCCACAGACCTCTTGTCATTTTTGAAAGTCCATAGGAAGTGCAGTCAGACTACAGGCTTCATTCTCCTTCTGGATGACAAGACTCCAGCAAGAAGCCTACACATCCCTCAGGTGCAGGGATTCTCTGGTAAAAAATGTAACTTCACTTCTCCCTGTATAGAAGCCTACACTTAGACCCCTCCTTCTCTTCTCTTCTTTCCCTTTGCCTCACTGGGTGTAGAGAATTCACACCCAGGAAAGGAATGAGAACACACACACACACACACACACACACACACACACACACACACACACCATAAAATGACACCAAATTGTGTGGCAAGAGGGTAGAGAGAAAGGCACATGAATGGTCCTCACTACTAGGAACCCAAGGCATTTCAGGGCATTGGCTCTTCTTGAATTTTTCCATCCTCTATTACAAGAATGAATATAAGAGATAATGAAACATCAAACAAACTAATTTGTCAATTCTAGGATGTGACATCGTGACCATTTATTTCTGAGGTTGCTAATGTCAGCCAGTGACCTTCTAGGATTACCCACTGCTGAAATGTGAAGAGGAAATTTAATAAGGAAAGGTTAACTATCACTCAATGCACCAACAAAATGTGACAATTTTTTTCTTTTACGGTTAAGCAGAAAAATAATCTACAAACCAACCCTATGTCTTATGATACATAGTTAATGCTTATCACCAAAATTCTAATGGCTGCTCAAATTATATAGAGGATAATATTTGCCAAGGTCTTATGTAGCTGAAGTCATAGACATGCCTTTAAAGGTCAGCTGTAAAACCAAATAACAAGTTCGAAGGAAAATGCATTTTCCACCATGAATTCACAATAAAAATAATCTCCTGCTCCATGTGACTTTTCTTTTAAGTGTGCTTGGCACCAAGACAAAGCTAATAGATGAATTACACATGATCACAAGCCCATTTTGCTCTGCAGCACCACAGATCAAAAGGAATGGCTCCTGTTGTGAGCAGGTAATAGCCCTACCCAATGCTCGCTCACATATGCTTCCGCCGAGCATCAGCAGGGCTTCAAGAATGACACGCTTAAACAGTCACATGTTTAATATCTATTAAAGTCACTGTGCCAAGGCTGAACAGCGCTGCCTGGGAGCAGAAAAGACAGGAACACAACCAAGGGCTGGGCACACACAGCTGAGAGCCGTACCCCATCATCTGGAGCTGTTCTAGAAGTCTCCCCTCTCTTCTGGCCAGACTGAAGAATTTGGACTGGGTATCCGTTAAGTACTGACAAGGTGTACTTGTGCCTCTAAGCAAAGCTTGACTGTACAATTGCCAACACCATATTCTTCACTCTGAATTAGTTAGGTTCTTCAAAAGGCGATGGTATTGAGTACTGTAATGTTTCCTCTCGGCTTTTCTTGCCAATTACTTAAGGCTTCTACTAAGAAATAAAGAGACAGAACACAACCAAAGTGTCTCTCAGAAACGTTTAGTCTTGTACCTGTAACCTATCCCACACTAAGTGGACTTTCTGCTCTGTCAAGTATAGAAGTCATCGGAAAGAGGTCACCCACCACTGGGCCCATGGGAAAAGAGGACAGGTGACAAATGCCAAGCATCTTTCTTGCCTACACAAATGTATTTCCTACTATGTGTTTTCACGATTGGATTTATTGCTATAATTTCAGAAGAGGAAATCTATTCTAAGAAAAATGGAGGAATTTGATTAAAGTCATTCATCTAGCAGGCATTAGAAGATTTGATCCCAAGGTAGTTCCCCAAGTCTGTCGCTTCCCTCTGTGACACTGAGCTGATGGACTGGAACACTCATAGTCTAATGGGTCTGCAAAGCTGTCAGCTCTTAACAGACATCCAGGGAAGCATAGGGACAACCCCTTGCCCAGTACACTAGCCTCATATGGGTGTGAGCTGTATGCATGTTCACGGCACCTCTAGATAAAGGGGCTGTGCCAGGAAGGAGGAAAAGGGTCCACTTTAAAATAAAGGAACTGAGCATCAGGGGCAGCCACAGGAAGCGGCAAGACGCTAAAGTGCTAGACTCGTGGCCTCAGTGTTACTGTTTACTGAATTATTATTACATGGAGATGAGAGACAGTTCGATAGGGTTGGTTCTCCCCTTCCATCTTTACATGAGTCCCGGAGACAGAACTCAGGTTACCAGGCTGATATAGACAAGCGTTTTTCTCAGCTGAGCTTTCTCCATATTCCTGACCTCAGTTTTGGTCCAATCTCAGCTTCTACCGCCCCCTGAACTTCTTGCCTCGTCTGTGGAGCTGATGCAATAAGGCTCACATGACATTCTTCTGAGGCTTACATAAGACTCCATATGCACCGTTCTCAGGGCCGTCTGTGATTGAGGGCAGGTGCACAGGAAACGTTCGCTGGATCCAAGTCCAAAAAGACTCTGCACTGCAAATCAGTAGAACTCAATACATCACCCTTCCCGTTGTTTTGGATGTCAGGAGGCATCCACCACTGCCTCAGCATTCCCTGCACCAAATCCAAATCACATGCGTTATAAATGTATCTTGTATTCTAATGTCACAATCCTTGACTGGCTTTAAGTTAAGGGGAAGATGTAAGGGGTGTGTGCCTGTGTGTTTGTATTTGTGAGTGTGTGTATGTGTGAGTGCATGTGCACACATACATGTGTGTTTCAGGGTGTTTGTGTGTGCATGCATGTTTTTCTCTCTGTGTGTACGTGTAAGGGTATGTATGTGTACACATGTGCATGTGTGTTTCTGTGTGTGTATGTGCATGTTTTTATGTATATGTGTGCATGTGTTAGTGGTGTGTGTGTGTGTGTGTGTGTGTGTGTGTGTGTGTGTGATCCTAAAAAAAGCTGAATAGTCACAAGCTAAAGTAGAGTAAAGACTTCTTCCTTCTGCAAGAATAACAATTCAGAACACAAGGAATGCCCAGGGGTTACTAAGGAGAGGTGAAATGGTCACATGGGGTCACCTAATGGGAAGACAGCAAGTCTGATTAATGACATGCTTTCACGGGAGCAAAGACTCCTTGTGCTATGTAGGGCAAAGAAAGAGAAGCAAACAGTGGCCACTTGGACTCCTCCCTGTACTCCAATAAAAGACAGACAGACCTAGACACATACAAAAGCATCATGACAAAAAGCCAACGTAGAATCAAATGCTACTGAAAAGAAAACAGACTCACTATTTAGGAACCCAAGACATCTCTCAGGAACAGGAAACAGTTCATCTGGGAAGGAGGGCAGCAAGGAGAGGCAAGCTGAAGAGACCAGGCACACGTGCAAGGGACCCATCAGGTTGTAGCTACGGATCCAAAATCCTGCATATGACAGCGAGCCGCGCCTCCAAGCAAAGCGAGCAAATAAAGCTAACATTTCCGAAGAGAAGTGAGAGAATAATTACCACGTAACAAAAGCGATTTCTCAGTTTGTTGTCACCAGAAATCTTTTATTCAAAAAGCCCCGAACAAATATATACTTCGATTCATTTTCAAGGGTACACTCACACACAAAGGCAGACACATGGTAGGAACTGGGGCCTGCGAGACTTAAGACCATCAGGCACCGAGATCTCCCCACCCCCACCAGGCAGGATCATACACTTCTGCAGAATACTTCTGGAATGGCATGGTGTGGGTCTGGAGAGATGGCTAGCTCTCTGACTGTCTCTGAGAGTCACACTTCCTGTGAAGGACCCTGGTTTGGAGAGGAAAAGCAGGGCAGAAGAGAACAGTTCTGAGTTCTAGAGATAGCCAGCAAACCCACAAGGGGCTGATGAGGCACTATAGGCATTCTTAGACCCCAAACAACTACTCAAGAGACATCTGAGTTCCCAGAGTGCATTTTGGGGTCGAGTTATTAAAGGGACCATGTGCTAGTTTTATGTCAATTTAATATAAGCTAGAGTCATCAGAGGAAAACAGAGCCTCAACTGAGAAAATGCCTCTGTAAGATCTGGCTTCAGGCAAGCCTATAGGTCATTTTCTTAGTGATTGATGGGAAAGGATGGATCCCATTGTGGGTGGTGCTGTCCCCTGGGCTGGTGGTCCTGGGTTCTATAAGAAAACAGGATGAGAAAGGCAAGAGGAAAAAGCCAGTCGGCAGCACCCCTCCACAGCCTCTGCATCAGCTCCTGCCTCCCTGTTTGAGTTCCTGCCCTGTTGGAGTTCCTGCCCTCACTGCTTTTGGTGATGAACTGTTAATATGGAACTGTGAGTGAAATAAACCTTTTCTCCCAAGTCGTTTTTGGACATGGTAGTTCATCACAGCAATAGTAATCCTAAGACATACCAAGAACACGGCAAATTCTTACATATACAGCGTCCTCAGCACACAAACTTTCCCAAACAAATCTAATTCACAAAATACTCATTTTAACAAAGGTAGTTTGATGGTTTATAACTCAAATCTGAATCCAAAGATACTTCATTGCTAATACTTTCCATACAAATGACAAATGTCCAGTTCTAATTATTGCGTTTAATTTTAATTGTTTTCAAGGAAAAGCAATAGGGTACTATCTTATCACAATATGAACAATCACCCAAGGAAGCCCTCTATGGGAAGGGCTCAGCATTCAAAGATGAACAAGACTAGTCCCCACTTCATGGGGTCTAACACTGAGCTCTCCAGGTCCCATCACTGCTTAATTTCCATGGCCACACCTGAGCTGAACCTTTAAATACCCCTAGTTCTGGTGGAGGCTCATGCCAAAATTATGTCAATACCTGTATCCTTCTCAGGAAAACTCCAGAACACTTCTACTGGCCTAATGTGGGACAACAGCTTTGACATTATGAGGCGTGGTGTGAATTGACAACTTGACACAACCTGGAATCACCTGGAAGAGGGCATCAATGAGGGATGGTCTACATCAGGTTGGCCTGTGAACATGTCTGCAAGATATTGTCTTGATTGCTTTAGTTGATGGGGGGAAACGTAGCCCACCATGGGAGGCACCATTCCCTCAAAAGGGGATCCTGACCTGAATGAGTGTGTAGAAATAAGGGTCAGCACAAGCAAATGAGCATTCATGCATCCTCTCTGCTCTTGTCTGTAGACTTGGAATTGATGAGCTGCTTCAGGCGCTAACCACTGTGACTGTCACACAATGACATACTATATAAACAGAGACTGTGCACTAAAATAAGCCCTCCCTCTGCTTAGTTGCTTTGTGTCAGGATGTTTTATCACAGCAACGAAAGTGAATCTGTGGCAGGCACTAAGTTTTCAGTGCATCTATAGGGTACCTTTGCCCTGTTCTTCTGGGTGACTGGGCTTGGCATAAGGGCTCCTCCACCATGAGAAAAGCAGACACTGTGAAGACATGTCTCTGAGGACAAAATATCACCCATTTTCTTCTCTGGGGTGCTTACTGTCCCTCTGGCTAGAAACAAACTGAACCTTTACACAAGTATCTCCTCCTCAGTCTGCATCAACCTGGAAGAGGCCAGAGAAAAGTGCCTTTGCCATCTGCCAACTCCTTAGTTCTCTCTGTCCTTTGCAGCAATAACTGTGAATATCAGAGCCACCATGCTGTGGGATATCAGTCCACCCTCTTTGTTGTGTAAACCTATGGAAGTCATTCAGAAACCTCCTCCTTCATAGGCATCCAATCCAATAATTTCTATGTACTTAATTATCCCCCAGTCTGTTTCTTCCATGTTTCCCACTGCAACCATCGACCACCTCTCTCATCAGCAAAGGGCACTCTGTCATGTGGCCCCCTCAAGTCTTCACTTATTTATTAGTCACCTTCTAAACTCAGTTCAAGTAATCATCTCTTGAGAAAAGCCTTCCCTGATCCCTAAGATCTCATGGATTTTCCTACATTTATACAGTTACAAGAATCCTTTAAAAAATGCCAATTTCTGCACTATGCCAGTAAATTCAATAAAGAGTTTACCAAGTCAGCAAGGTATCTGACTTGGTTTATAATCAATTGACATTTCCTAAATGAAAGGATAAGTGTGTAAATGATTCATAACTTTGCTGGCCTTGAGTTCTAAAGCCAAGCTATATTAATTTCGAATCTCAGCTATACTGTTTAGAAGGCAATGACTTAGGATAATTTTGTTTCACTCTTTGTATCTTTTCAAAGGAAGGCAACCTTGTTTATCTTCTCAAAGAACCTGTTCTTTGATTCTTCCATTCTTCATATTGTTTTCTTTGTTCCTATGTCATTAATCTCTGCTCTGGTTATTCTTTCCTGTCATCCGCTACATTTATATTTGGTTGGTTCTGGTTTTTCCAAATTTTTGAGTTGCTTCATTAAGTCATTTAGCTGTGTGTTCTTTCTGATTTTTCGGGTTTTTGTTTGTTTGTTTTTCTGTTTTTTGCAAGATGGTTTTTCTGTGTAGCTCTGGCTATCCTGCAACTTGCTCTGCAGACCAGAGATTCCCCCTGCCTCTGCTTCCCTGAATGCTGGGATTAAGTGTGTGTACCATCACTGCCCAGTTTTCTGATTTTTTAAGGTAGGCACTTAGAAGTATAAATTCTCCTTGTAGGAACCACTCTCAATGTGTACCAGAAGTTTTGTTGTGTTTTGTTTTTATTTTCATTTAGTTCTAAGAAATGTTTTATTACTTTCTTGATTTTTTTTCTTCTGGCCCATTCAACATGCAGTAGGGAGTTGTTTAATCTCCATAATTTTGTATGTATTTACTGGAGATTTGTTTTCTGTCAAGTCTAAGTTTTATTGCATTATGGGCAGATGGAATACATGGATTCATTTCAATCTTTCTGAATTTTTAGAGATTCATTTTATGTCCCAGGATGTGGTCTTTTTTTAGAGAAGTTTCGCTGGTCTGATGAGTAGAATGCTTGTTCTTCAGAGATTGAGTGGAATAATCTGTAGGTATCTTTTAAGTACATTTGATGTATGGTATCATTTAATTTTGATGTTCCTGTTTATTTTATTTTTTTGTCCAGATGGCCTGTCTATTGGAGAAAGTAGGATATTGAAGTCACTTCCTATTAATGAGTTGATGTTAAGCTATGTCTTTAAATCCAGTAGCAGATATTTCTATGAAATTAGGTGCCCCATATCGTATTATGATAGTAATGTCTGCTTAGTTAACTGTTCCTTTTATGGGAATGAAGTTTCTTTATCTCTTCAGAATAGCTTTATTATGAAGTCTATTTTGTCATATGTTAGAATATGAATGCCTGCTTACTCTCTGGTCTCTTTTGGAGTCCATTATCTTACTCTAAGGCAGTCCCTATCTTTAAAGCTAGGATGTGTTTCTTGGAGACAGAAGATGGATTAAATCACTTTGTACATACATCCAGCCTGTGTCTTATGATTGAAGAATTGAGGCTACCGATGTCTAGGATTATTATTTAAATGTGTGTGTTGATCACAGTCATTGTGTTGTGGTTGTTCTATTCTCAGTGGTACTTTGTGTTTTAGCAATTTTGGCTTGACGTTTCTTTCTGTAGTCTCCTGGCTCATCTCTTCATTCCTCTCTTTGGCCCAAAATACTCTTTCCTGTATTTTCTTCAGGCTTTGTTTGTTATCTTTTTCCTTCAACTATGGTGGAGAGTTTTGCTGCATCATTAGTCTAGGTTGGCCTTCACGGTCTTTTAGGACTCGGGATACATTGTTCCAGGCTCTCCTTGTTTTCAGTGAGAAATCGGCTGTTATTCTGATGGATTCTCCCTTATATATGACATGTGGTTTTTTGCTTGCAGCTTTCAATACACTTTCTTTGTTCTGTATACTTAGTGTTTCATCTATGATATATCATGGGGATTTTCTTTTCTGGTCTTGTCTATTTGGTGTTCTGTGTGATTTTCTCCTCAATAGATACAAGAAAAGACTTTAACAAAATCCAATATGACTTCATGATAAAAAGAGGAAAGATACTGAAGTACAAGTGTGTGTGTATGTGTGTGTACTGAGTAAATTATTTATGAGAAATCCACACCCAACATCATCCCTAAATAGAAGAAAAACTTGAAGCAACTCCACTGAAATCAGAACAAGACAGGGACATCACTATCCCCACTCCTTTTCAATATTGTGCTCAAAGAACTCTCCAGAACAATAAGGCAAGACCAGAAAATTAAAAGGGTACAAATAGAGAAAGAAGAAGTTAGGCTGTCCCCATTTTTAGATGACATATTATACATTAGAGGTCCCAAAAAATCTACAAAAAAAAAACTTCTAGAAATGGTAAAGACTCTGCGACAAGATACAGAAACAACTTGCAAAAATCAATAGTGTGTCTACACACCACCAACAGATACACAGAGAAAGAGGTCACTGTCACACACCCTTCACAATAGCCCCATAGAAAATAAAATGTCTAGGAATAAACCTAACCAATGAAGCGGAGGACCTCTACAATGAAAACTTTCAATCTCTGAAGAAAGAGATGGAGAAAGGCACTAGAAAATGGAAACACATTCCATGCTCATGGGTTAATGGAATTAATATTGTGAAAATGACCATTTACTAGTAGTGAAATGACCATTTTATCATTAAAAGCTATTTAAAAATTCAGTGCAATAAGAATCAAAATCCCCATCTCATTCTTCACAAAAATAGAACTATCCTAAAATTCATATGGAGCCAGAAAAGACACCAGACAGTAGAAACAGTTTTGAGCAAAAAGAACAATGCTGGAAAGATTACCATTACAGATATCTGATACTGGACAAAAACAGACATGTAGCTCAATGGGACAAAAATGAAGACTCAAGCATGAGTAAGTGTAACTTCGGCCATTTGATATTTAATAAACAAAACAAAAACATATTGAAGAAAAGAAAGTATCTTGAACAAATGGTGCTAGGAAAACTGCATGTCCACATGCAGAAGAACAGAATTAGACTTGTGTCAATCACATTACTAATTCCAAATGGATCAAATACCTAAATGTGAAACCTAAAACTTCTAGAACATAAGTTGTGGTGGTATTGTGTTCCCCAAAATATTGTACACCCTAATAAACTTATGTGGGGTCAGAGACAGAACAGCCACTAGATACAAAGGCTAGAAAATGGTGGCACTCACACCTTTAATTGTAGCATTCCAGAGGTAGAAATCCCTCTGGATCTCTGTGAGTTCAAGGCCACACTGGAAACAGCCAGGCATGGTGACACATACTTTTAATCCCAAGAAGTGAGCCTTTAATCCCAGGGAGTGATGGCAAAAACAGAAAGATATATAAGACGTGGAGATCAGAAACTAGAAGCATTTGGCTGGTTAAGCTTTTAGAGCAGCAGTTCAGATGAGATCCATTCAGATGAGGACACAGAGGCTTCCAGTCTAAGGAAACAGGATCAGCTGAGGACCTGGCAAAGTGAGGTAGCTGTGGCTTGTTCTACTTCTCTAATCTTCCAGCTTTCACCCCAATAACTGGCCTCAGGTTTGATTTTATTAATAAGAACTTTTAAGATTCCTGCTACAATAAGTAGTAGTCTACATGCTATATGTGTAAGAAAGGACTTTCTGGATAGGACTCAGTTCACTCAAGAATTCAGACCAACCATTGACAAATGGGACTTCATAGAACTAAAATGCTTCTGCACAGCTAGAGAAACAATCCACCAGGTGAAGAAGCAACCCAAAAGATGTGGGAGAATCTTTTGCCAGCTATACATCTGATGAGAATGATTAATATCCAGAATATATAAGGAACTTAAAGGAAAAAAAAAAAACAGAGTAAAACAAAAAATAAAATCAACAGCAAACATCCCATTCAAAAACTGGGCCAGGGATCTAAATAGAGAGTTTTCAAGTAAAGGGAGAAAAGGGACAAGAAATATCTCAAAAATATCCATCATCCTTAGCAATCAGGGGAACTCAGATCAAAACAGCTTTTGGATTCCCTTTAGCCTAGTCAGAATGGCCAAGCTGAATAAAACAACTGAGGACAAATGCTGAAGGGGATGTGAGGAGCAGGGCACCCTCACTCACCCTCGGTGGGACTGTAAACTGCTGCAGCCACAATGGAACAAACCTGCCACATGACCCAGCCGTGCCACTGCTTGTCACATGCCTAAAGAACATGACATTCTATTCCACAGCCATGCTCCTCTTCTTATTCACAAGAGCTAGGAAATAGGAACACACTAAATGTCCTTCAACCGATGAATGGATGATGCCAAGTTCAGTATGATGATGGAACACTCCTTAGCTCTAAAAGTACAAATGATATAGTGACATTGTTCAGGTAAATGGATAGAATGAGAAAGAAGCCTATCGAGGGAGGTAATCCAGTTTCAGAAGGACAGATGTCACATGCTCTCTCTTTTCTAAGGTTTCCTGGCTCCAAATCTTCAGATGTTGAGTACAGATTCTAGAGTGACTGCAGAACACCAGAGAGGAAAAAGGGTACCGTTGCAAGGTGGGGCCAGGGGCAACAGCCAGGGAAGTATCAGGATACTAGTGATCCGAAAGGGAAATCGGCATTTGTTACATCACGGAAGAGTGGGAGAACAGACAAGATCGTCCCTGCAAAGACACACAGTGACATGTTTTCTCCAGGTAGGCCTGAATTCCTACTGGCCCACTCGGTTATGAATTCAGTGGATTATTTCCTTGGTGAGATCAGGTCCTTCGGTCCTTCATGACCCAGACATCTCTGATGACTTCGTCTCCAAAGCCTGCTGCCCTGAAGTCCAAGCCCTCAAACACAGGAAACTTTGGGAAACATTTCCAATCCAAACCTCCACACAAGGTCTTCCAAAAGGGCAAAACCTTCAGCCTACTGGACAATAAACTAAAACTCTCTGACTGGGGAGTGACTGGTACTGTCCCCTGCATCACCTGCAGAGAGCTTTGCTCTGAGTGAGGAGACACAAGCCTGAAGGAGTGTCAACCCTCCGCCGCCCCTCTCCTGCCCCCCCCCAGCACACACCCCACAGACCAATCCTAAAAATCCTCTTCTTCACATGGGGGCAAGCTAACACATTCTGTGACGGACCAGAGAGTGCATATTTTAGTTTTCTGGGGCATATGCTCACTGTCCCAGCTTTGAGATTTTGTGTCCAGAGCATGTGAGCAGTCAGTTTCATTATATAAAAGTGGCTCTGTTCCCAAAACACTTTATTCGTGGACATTAAAATTTGAACTTAATTTAATTTTATACACCACCATTGTTATCCTTCCTTTAACTTTATTCTAACATTTGAAAACGTAAAAACCATTCTTAGCTTGCAGATTTTGCATAAACAGGAAGTGCCTGAACTTGGCCAGGAGTTGATTTCTGACTCCTAATTTAATATGGTGCAGAAATAACTGCTCTTTCATGCCCATTGATTTCCTAATTGCTCTTCAGATCTTCCAGAGAAGAGCAGCAGGCCCATCCCTAATAGAACCATAGAAGTTGCAAATAACACTGAAAAGACCCAGGAAATGGTGCCATTCCTCATGTCACAGCTTCTGACTGGGACCTTTGCACAGCACCATTTCGCTCCTCTCTAGAGGGTAAATCAGGATACAAGTGAAAACACATCTGTGCAATTAATGTCACCGCAATGTCCCTAGTATAAACAGCATTCCTTCAAAAATAAAGTTCACGTGTTTTTCTTAGAATACACATAGAAAATACAGAGAAACCCATGTACCATTCTGCCACTGGGCTATGAGCAGAGGCACCCTAAGAGCTAAGAGGTGCTGGCTGTATGACTAATGAATACAGTGTCTATGAAGACATTGGAAATTCAGCAATACTTGTCAAAATTACAAATACATGTTTTGATTGAGCAAACCCACATCTAGCAAATTCTCTCTCCCTCTGTCTGTCTGTCTGTCTGTCTGTCTGTCTCTCTCTCTCTCTCTCTCTCTCTCTCTCTCTGTGTGTGTGTGTGTGTGTGTGTGTGTGTGTGCAGTTTATATATACAAGAGGGCCACATACATCTATCAACAGGACATGGACATTCTGTGTGATAGCATGTAAGATTAAAAACCTAAATAGCAGAAGATAACCACATACATTATGGGGCATTCACACGCATCATGGAATGCTACACAACTGTACATGTGTAGGTACATGTGTGAACACACATGACTGGTTCTCATGATTTGTAATGTTATGGTCGATTGAGTCATTACAGACACTGAATTAGCAAACACTGAATCATCACTCCTCCAGGGATATTCATTTCCCACAAGTTCTGCTTACATTTTTATGCACTGATCAATATGTAATTTGTTTTATACATGTTTCTGTTCTAAAGACACATTATTTAGTATACATTATGGGTTAGTCAAGACGTGTTTTCTCCCTAAGGCATATCATACCAGACAGTATTTCAAGTCTGTGCTCAGAGGCCATTTAAAATGCACAAAAAAAATCAAATAGAAAGTCAACCCAAATGCATAAAAATTGAAAAAGATGTTACTATGTTGACTTTGAAAAGGATATCTATGGTATAGGCTGATGTAAAGAGAGCATCACCCTACTTGGGAACACACACATGAGATGATTCAAATGTTCCCTAGCTTCTAGGGTCAAGACCAATGCTAGCAGGCACCATTACTTTGAGCCTAACTAAGGTAAAACATTATGATGACAGAAATGAGTGTAGGAAAGGCAGCTGCTCACTGCATAGACCCGGAAGCAAATGCGAGCAAGAGGAACAGGCTCATTAGGCTATGACCAACTTCCTCCAGAGAGGCCCCACCTCCTGAAGTCTCCACCACCTCCCAAAGGGATCACATTTGGACCTCATTAATGGGATAATTCACTGATGAGGCTAGAGTCAAAGGTCAAATCAATTTAAAAATCTGAGTTGGCAATCAGGCCTTTAGAACATGGCTTTGGGGGATCATTTTAGAGCTACATCATAACAGTGGACAAACCTGCAAAATGGGAATCCACAAATAATGTTCTAAAGCATACACACACACACACACACACACACACACACACACACACACACACACACACCTTTACACCATATAGAATCACCTTCATAAGATAACAAACTGATCAAAAAATTAAAAGTAAAATGGTATGCACATCATGTGACATGTATGAAACACAATTAATTTGTGAAGAGTTATGTAACTGAGGTGTGATGGTAACCAGATTTTCAACACAGCCTTCCCTCAATTATTTTCATGAATGTAAGTTTTCAAGAAATTGACCATGAGTTTTAAAATTCTCTATGATGTCTTATTTTTGGTTTGGGTAAAAGTAAAAGATGGATACTGGTTAAAATATATACATATTTTACATACTCAGGAGTGAGAAGATGAAAGAATAAACCCACGAAACCCTCTAAAAGAAAGAAAAGGAAATCAGAGTTTAGTAACAAATGGGATCTGGGCATTTGAGAGATGTATGGTGTGGGCAACCAAGTGAGTCAACCAATAAACCATTAATCACAACCACTTGATGACCAAATCCACAAAATGGTGGACAGAGAGAATCAACCCCATAAGTTGCCCTCTGATCTGCATACACATGCAATATATACGAATACCCATAAACACACACACACACATACACACCATGCTTATGCATGAACATGAGAACATGCACACTAATAATAAATAAAAATATTTCTCAATTAGCCAACAGTCAAAGTTGCTGTCAACAGAATGTCTGTGTCCCTTCAAAAACCATATATTGAAGCAATAATTGTGATCTCCAACGTGATGGTATTTGGAGAAGTAATCTGTGAAGTAATTCAGTCATTAGGGTAGAGCCCACATGAAAGAGATTAATGTCCTAATTAGAAGAAACACAGTGGTGTTGACTTTCTACACTTTCTTCACCTCTAGCCCCAGCCATGTGAGGCTGCAGCCCTCACTGGAAACCAAACTGTCTCTGACAAAAAAAAAAAAATTCTGTTACATAAGCCCTCAGGCAGTGTGATTTTTCTCCATCAGTTGAAGCCCACTGAGGAAGGTCATCAGCCCTGGTCATGCTCTGCCCATATGACAAGGTGGAACTCGACCTGTGCCCCATGTTCATGGTAGACAGCAAGTCTCTCTTCCTGCCATATCCAAGAAAGAGTTCAATGTAAATCCATTCTTTCACATGGACTTTGGGTGAAGACTGAGCATGGCTGCCTAGCTCACCCATGACGAGGCCAGATACAGCCCTCTATGCTCCCATTCTCGGTCTCAAAAATAATTAGCACGATTATTTGTACTCACAATAAAACTAGCTAAGGTCCACAGGTCACAAACCAGATCACTAGTGCAAAATGTTCAGTGACCTTACTTAAGTGATCAAATTGTTGCCAATTTTTTCTCCTTTCCCTGCACTGTGTCCTGATCTGAAGCTAAACAAGCACTGAGACCTTATACGAGCATGCGCGCGCGTGTACGCACATGCAGAACTCTTCCTCCAATACCACTACCAATGAGCACTAACTACAAATAAGCATGATTCCAGTGAGTCTGCATCATAGCACCTTTTCTCCACAAGTCCAGGACTTTCTAGCCTTGTTCTGCTTCCGCCTGCAAAAGGAAGCACCTGCCTTCATTCTGATGATTATATTTAGCAATTGCAGCAGACTACCATGTCAAAGCCCTCCTCACTCAGGTCCAAGCTTTTAGTCGGCACATACTTTTACCAGGTCTGTAATGGTTTGCACTTGCTTCTACACACGCTTTTTTGCCCACTTCCAAATACATGCCTCACCCTACCGACCAACCAGCTCTCCAACAGCACCCAACATTCCAGCCCAGCTTTCCCAGATCCTCATGAGGATCAGGCAGAGGAGGAAGTGTGCTAAGGAGTAGCTTGGGTCACTTCACTGGAAGGGTACAGAACTTGTACTGGAAGAAATCAGACAAAATAAAACAAAAGTGCCCATTAAGCTAAACTTCCATTGGCTAAATCTACCTGATTATTGCTATGAGCAAAGCTAACTTGATATAGCCAAGAAATTCTCTACCCAAGAAGACAAGTCATCCACCCACACTTCATCCCCCTCACATATTGAACATGCAAACTGCACAGATTTCCTACAGAATTTAGCCCCAACCTCGGGGCCACGCCAACCGGCAATGTGGTGTTTCAACCAGCAATGAACATGAATACAATAACAACTGTGATTTCCTAAAGGTAGGAGACCTAGGAAAGGACAGTGTAGCTCAGTGGTAGAGCATATGTTTAGCATGTATGAGACTCTGGCTTGTGATTTTCTTTACCAAAAGAAAACACAACAGTTTGCCATCACCTACTTTACAAATCTTCCACTCAGCTCCCCAAAGGTTATGTGTTCAGAAATTAGTAACAATAACAAAAAGCTGAATGAAGGGGAGGTGAAGCAAGAAGGAGGAGGGAGAAAGGAAAGGAAGATACAAAAGAGGAGGGGCGTGGTTTATCATAATAAAAATAAACAGAGAAGCAAGAAACATACTTCAAACAATACAACCTATGCGTGTTAATGGAAGCCATTCTATCATGACCAAAGGTGAGCAACTTCAACTATTCATAAGCTATAAGTTTGCAAACATATTTGAAAGTTATACCTGGTATATAGATTTTGTTCTTTACTTTGAATATAAAAAAATTAGTGTTTTAGTAGCATATCTAATTACACATAATGTGTTTAGCGATAACATCTTCATACATATATGTAATGTATCTAGATACTATTTGCCCCTCCCATCCCCATTAATTCTCTTCTTCCTCCTAAACCCTCTCCCTTTCCCCTTCTTATCTATAGAGGAAACATTTCATTGGAAATTTTTTCAAAGGATCTTTCTAAATAAATGTTGAATAAAAGTCAATGTGGGGCTGGAGAGATGGTGTAGGAATTGAGACCACCGACTACTCTTCCAGAGGACTCAGGTTTGATTCTCAGCACCCAGACTGGTGGCTCACTACCATCTATAACTCCAGGCTCAGGGAGCCCAATGCCCTTTTCCAGCCTCTATGTGTAACAGACAGGCACATGGTACAGAGACATACATGTAGAAAATCCATACATATAAAATTAATCAATTCACTACTTTTAAGTCAGTATGAAGGGTCTTTGGAAGTCTGCCTCACTAGACCTCCACAAGATCTTACTTGCCTCTGAGATTTTGAACAAGGCTTTGGACAGGGCCCACCTGAAGCAAGCCCCATACTTATATCAACCGTATCTAGTCCTCTAGAACTTTCTAAGTCCTAGGGAAGCAATAACTTCTCTGGTCACCTGCTTCACTAACAGCAGGATGACACAAATGTGCACTTAACTGTTGCACTTCTTTATGTATTCCTTTCCTCTCCAGGTGTGCAAAAATCCCCACATTCATGTGTCCTCTGCAATGTATCCCGCATGTACACACAGTAGAAGCTCCATAGAAATGGGCTGATAGATTAATTGTGGGAGGCGCCAGAGATCGGGAAATAATCCAAAAACAAAGAAAGTCTCCCTGCATTAATACTTCCCATACCCTTCAGACTCTATCACGCTCTTTCACAAACGGGAAGATTTTATTTGAGCCCCTTCACACTTCTGAAAGACAGGCCAGAGTAGTAATTACAGCCCTGGTTATAATCATAGTAATTAAGGTTTAGCAGTCCCAAACAATGTTATCAAACTAAAATGTAGCCGAGCCAGGAACAGAACCCCATCTTCTAGCTCTGAAGTCTAGGAGTCCAAACACTCAGCGGGTGTGGAAATGCACCTGCCTTAAAAATTTACTATGAACCCAGCTCATACCACCTAGGAAAGCAGAGTGCAGGCACAATATGTGTTAGGGCTACAGGTGAGAGATTGCTATCTGTGTCTACCATTCAGACATTCATAATCATTCTATCTATCTATCTATCTATCTGTCTGTCTGTCTGTCTATCTATCTATATCTATCTATCTATCATCTATCTATCTATTTATCATCTAACTATCATCTATCTATCATCTATCTATCATCTATCTATCATCTATTATTTATCATCTATCTATATATCATCTGTCTATCTATCATCTATCTATCTATCTATCATCTATTATCTATCATCTATCATCTATTATCTATCATCTATCTATCGCTCCCCCCTCTCCCCCTCTCCCCTCTCCCCTCTCATTGTCTTCCATCTCCCTATGTAATCAAGGACGAGCCTGAACTCCCTCCCAATCCTCCTGCCTCTGGCTTCCAAGTGAGCAACTTGGTGAGCACACCCCACCACATTCAGTTTCTAATGCAGACTCTTGTTTCTAACAGTGTATTTGATGAATAATCTCACCTCCATATTCATGACCTTTTAGACATGAAACCTTACTTGGAAATGGAGTCTGTACAGAACGATTACATGCCCTCTCCTGAGATCCTTCTAGAAGATGAGAGGACAGAGAAAGTACCAGGCTATGAAGCAGGGATTGCAGAAGCTACCACAGATGGGAGGGAGGCAAGTAGCAGGCTCTCCTAGTCTTCAGAGGGAGGAGTTCAAGTCATTTTAGCTCCTTCTCTCCTGAAACTCTGGTCTGAAACTGACAGCTGCCCAGAGTGTTATCCATTCTAGAAATGCCCTGTTCTGTCTCCCTAAAGCTATGGCTCACACTGTTCCCATTCTTACAGATGCCTTCTCCACTTCTCTCATTGGTTCACTAGCATCCTCTTTCAAGAATTAGCTAGGTGTCACCCTGCTTAGAAAGCGTAGCCTGAACTAATCCATCAGGGGCTATGGGAACACCTTCCCCGTGCTCAGGCATTCTCTAGAAGCACAGAGCACACTGTGTTAAGACACACAGATTGCAAATAGAACTTCCCTACCATTTTGGAACGAGGGGCCGTCTAGTGCCTTCCAGCACGTAGGAATGTACGCAAGCTGTCTCATGAAGTAGCATGGGAAAGCCAGAGAGGAAAAGGAGCTTTCTTTGATTTTGTTTTCTGTTTTCCCAGACACATCTCTGTCATTTACCAGCTGTCTGACTGGAGTCAAGTCATTCAGTCCCTTTGAGTGCAGATGTCTGTCTGTCTCTACCTCACACACAGGTTGAGGGTGAACGCTCCTAAAGCGTGTCACTTACTTAGAGCACATGTGGGGAGAATGTGGGAAGTGCCAGCCACTATTATACTTGTTCCCACAGCAACGTTGTTCTGGATCAGGACTCAGCATTGATGTCAAAGGTCAGAGGCAGCTTTGAAACACATTGGGGACAGGAGTGAAGGAGGTAGGGTAGCAAGCTCGGTTGTGACACTCCATGGCATGTATATCATAGCTCATATACCTTCAGTATTTTCACCTCAGTAATAAGAAAAGTCTAGATGAGACTGACATCTCACCCTCAACTCCCACCTGGATTCCAAGATGGCTGGGATCTGGAGGTCCTCAAGCCATGCTGAATGTTTCAGACCTCAAAGAAAGTGTATCCGTGCATCCTCATCGCACTAACCAAATGCAAGCTTCACCCTTTACAGGAAATTATACAGCAACTACATAAAAATGTGTTGTTTACTTAGCAGTGATTGGCAACTTGGATTGGCAGCTACTTATGCTTTTTGAGAATCAAAAGCAACAAAATCTAAATCCCAGTTTCCCTTAAAGTGCTGTTTCCTAAATAGATGTTTGCAAAGCATGTGATCCATGGGGAGAAGATAATGAGGTGGCCAGTGGTGCAAGGCCGAGTCGCTGTGGGTTAGTGCATCTCTCAAGTCCATTTGACTCTAGCGTTTCGGGAATTACTGAAAATGTCTTTAAGACAATCATCTATAACAATTTATTTCATATTTGATTTTACTCTTTGGCCTCAAAGGGAAATGCCTTGCTCTAAAGTTTCAGGCAAGGGGGCAGGGGATAGAAGCTCCAACTGCAGAGTCCTAAGGATAGGTATATGAAGGGGGTTTGGGGAAGCCAGAAATGCTAAAACGAGACAGAACTGAATGGAGGGTTTTTAAACACAGGCTGTTCTACGTGTTGGGGTGCCCCATATCTTCTTAGGGCCGTGAGTAGGGTAAGTGGGGCAGGACAAGGAGCCTGGGGAAATCCAGGAACAAGTTGTCTCTGTCCTCAGAAGCCATCCCCTTTCCTGGAATTAAGGGGGAGATGTGGAAGCGCTTCTCAGTCCCGGACTCTGGCTACACGTGTACCACAGCACCCAGAACGGCAAGAGTAGAAGGAACATAGACGTCAGTGGAAGAGCTGTGGATCCCCCGGGGAACCAGGGTGCTGGCAGAGAGATGGCTAGCTGCAAAATGTGAAAACAGGGTGCTAAGGGAACATGAGTGACATCCCAGATGAAGCTGTGAGTTTGACGCTACTCTTAGCCTCGTTTTACAGCCCTGTGAAAATGAGTGGAGACCCTCTACATGCAAAAGCTAGTAATATGGAACTTGATATACCACTGAGGCAAGCGCCACCACACAGGTTTAAGCGAGACTCAGAGACAGGAAGAGAAGGAGGCTTCCTCATAGAAAACAAGGAAGCCTTCAGGCATGCGTCCCCTGACCGTAGGTTGCTGTGGGTGAAGCTGGGGGAGGGCCAGCTAGAGGCAAAGCCCCCCATGCTGCTGTTAGGGCTGCATGCCTGCATTTCTCTGCTTGGTCCTAAACTGGCAGCCAGGGATGAAGCTGAGGGATGCTGCCACTGATCAATAGTCCAGCTGGGTGCCTCCTGCTGTAGAGTTAATGCATGGCTTCTTGGACTGTTTTCAGAAAGAGCAATCTGCCGCCGTCTAAGTATGATTTACAGCAGATTGTTCTCCTTGGCTGGACTAAATACTACAGGTTGGGAGTCAGTCTTCTCCTTTTCTATATGGTTGTCATTGAACACTGTCTATTCATTCTTTTGGTTTTTCAGTGTGAGTCTGTACAGGACAAGTTACTCCAAATACAGCACATATCCTCAGAGTCCCAGGCCGGAGCTGAAATGGTTTCTGAACTCTACCCAGCACATCAGACTGGAATATTTCCCCATCAGTGGAAATGTCATGTTTACCTGTGAACTGTACACATGGGGTAACAAAATCACCAACTCTGTCTTCACCTAAAGCAGACTTAGATTGTTGCTTTTCTGTTTATGATTTACTTTCATAGTATGATTAATAAGTTATGGGAAATGATTTGATAAATAATAAATCATTGGTAGATAAAATTTCCCAAAACCCAGGATACATGAGAGGGAAAGTTTTCAAAGGGGTATTAAGTAAAGAAGACTTGAAAATTCTCCTTGTTCTAAAATCCAAATAGCTCCCCTTCTATGAACTGTGTCCAAGATCATTGGCCAGAACAGAGCCTGAGTGAAGCAAATTGTAGATCTGCTCAAAGAGGCAAAAGTTGTGTCCTCACTAGATCTACAAATACAGTCTACAAATACAAAACCAGTCTGAGGCCCTTTCCTTTTCAGTTCCCAGCTCTCAGTGGCCAAGACGCTCACAAATAAGTGCAACATTCATATTATATATAAGTAATCAATAAATACATGTCCAAATAGCTGTTATCCAGTAGGCCTGAAATTCACACCATCTCCTGACTGTGAGCGTAAAGCACTCATAACTCCCGAGGAAGGATCCAGGTACCACTACTGTGTTATTTTGGGAAATAAAAACAGTTCTGCTCAACCTGTTCATCGGCAGAAGGCATGATTTCAGTGTAGGAACAGAATTCTGAGGTCCCACAAAAGCTGAGTAAGGCTAACTCATCTATGGCTTAGCAAGTGGTTTTGACAGGCACGCAGGCAAGACATTAGCATCATTTCCCTCCCTCCCACATCCCTCTTCCATCTGATAAACTCCATTCATATCCAAGACCCCAGCAAACGCTAGCCCTTCCGCAGCAAGTTTCCCTGACCTTTTGCAGGATGTCCCTACGTTGTGCCTCTGTGGTTCTTTTTGAACACTGTTAATAAATGCATCGTGTTATCAAAGGTAATCCATATACATCATTAAGCCCTCACTGCTCTCCTGCTTTCTTGCCAACACGTCTGCCTTGCCTACTTGTTTTGTTATGCCAACTTAACCTGTGTACATCATGTTTACCGTTTCATGTAACAGTCACAAGATCTAGTGAGGAAAGTATAATTATTTAATGTTCCATAGTGGTGACACAACATCAATTACTTGTGTCAGATGCCAAAGTGAAGAGCAGACTGAGTCCTGGGCCTCAACAGTTTGCAAATTTTCCAAGCCATTTTTTTCCCTCCAACAAGCTCTGAATGCTGCCTTGCCTGGCAGGGATGACAAGTGCCCTGCCCAGCTCAGTCTACCTGCCATCAGATCGTGCTGCACTGCTAAGCGGCATACATGACATTGGTGTGAGGGGATCATCCAAGGACTCTCCACCTTCAGCCACACAGTTTCTTGATCCTTTATTTTCTTCCCAGAAAACCCTCCAAGTCCATGCTATGCAATATTTCTTCAATGATCCTATATTTTTTAAAAACAGGATCAAGACCTACACACTGATGGCATGTGGTACCAATTTTATAGCACAGTCTCTCAGAACCCAAATTTTAATGTGTTTAATGTTCAATGTTAGCATTGCAGGACCTCTGTAGCTAGAGGACAAGGATGTCCCACATAGCAGTCCCTGCCAAGAGAAAAGTCTGGCTGGAAGGAACCCAGTGCTCTGATATTATACCTCAAACAACTTCCCAATTTTCATTGTCTTCCCAAGTAAATTCTCCCTCAGGGAGAGGAGGTCACTGATCAAAAAGTCCGAGTATGTCTCTTTGCAGAAGGCATGTACAGTCTCCATTATAAATTAACAAGCTGGCATTCCATTCTGCACAGCAGAGAAATCAAATATGTAAAGAACAAAGCAATTGGTATTTCTGACAGTTTTGCCTTTTAGGTCTTGTCTTCCCACACTTGGTCTTTGGTGGCCCCATCTCCCTGTCACCCACCCTGGCTCTGTCCCAGCACCTTCTTTCTCTGAAGGGCTCCAGTGAAACATCACCAAAAGCTTGAGGGTCTTAGCAAAGTGTGGTAGAAGAGAAAAAGCAAGTCAACAACAGGAATCGCTCCCCCTCTGTCCCGCAGCCCATAAATGAGCATTACCTCTATTCTTTTAGCTTTGGCACTCAGCTGCACACACCTACAATTCTTACACCTACACAATTCATAGCAAAGCCCCCAGGACATCATGTGGTACCATATACTCACATTTTCTGCCCGGAGTCTCTTGGCAGGACACCCACCATCCCTGGGGTGAAGCATGTAATATAGTCGGACTTTGCTTGCATGTTTTCGACTCTGGGGAGGGAAAACAAAAGGAGATTAATGTGAAATAGTAGCCGCTTGTGAGGAGTGACTTGGAAATGCAGACAGTGACCGCAGGTGCAAGGTATTTTCAGTAGAAAATACTTGGTTGTGCTCCTGCGGATTCCACGGTATTCAGCTTGAGGTAGACTGAATTAATCTAAGTTCCCAAGCCAGTATAATTTCAGGATAAATAAAACTAGTAACCAAGAGTTACGAATCGGTTCACTTTATGCCATGTATTTAATTGTCATCAAAAGACAGGTAAGCAGAGGAAACTGTGGTCAGGTCAACTATGGTGAAGAGAACACCCGGATGTCTGCTCTCATGTCTCCCCTGAGCTCAGACTTGGGGCATGACAGCAAGCCTGGCAACTAGTCAGAGCTCAAGTGTCCTAGAAGCAATACAAGCAAACAGCTTCAGGTAAATGACGAGGGTCTGTGGGCCATTGACTGGGCCAAGACCAGCAAGGAGAAATTCATCCCGTCTTGGTTCGATTTCTCCTAGTCCTGTGAGCAAAGGACCCCGGGTCTCACCTCCATCACTCTGAAGACTACTGGAATTCTAACTTTCATGTTCTCCCTGAAGCGGGAAAGAAGAGATCAGAAAGCATCCCTGAACTTCAGAGTCCCGGTCCCAGCTCTACCACTTGCATGACGTCATCAACTGGCATGTACCCTTAGTCTAAATGGGTCTAATTTTTCTCCACATGCACAATGAACACAATGCTATCATGGCTGTTGTGAAAGCTGAATGAGACGATTTCACATGAAACACTGTGATTTCCACAACCCCACTATTCTTCCCATTGACTACTCCAGTGGGTTGGGACCCACTGTATTCTCATTTCAATCACCTTTCTCTTCTCTTTCTTGGAGATTACCTCCTTCTGGAGGCCTCTTTCTGCTCCACGCTGTCTTCATTCCCAGCTGAGTGCTCGCCGGCCTCCAGGATGATGGCTTACTTTTACGGATTAGCCACCGAGGCAAACACAGGGAGTTGCATTTTGTTTGCGGCATGCACTATAAATCTTTTCTCACTGCCTTCCTCATTCATCACTTCTTAATTCCATTATTCTGCCTAGAACAAGAAGATGACACTTCCAAACGGTCCCTGGATGCTTTTCAAGGCCTTCAAGGGGGTTTAAAAGCAGTAATAGAGCATGAGAAATTTTACAAATGGATATAATTTTTTACAAATTCCAGTGTGGCTGAAAACACACTGTGGTCATCTCTAGGTTCCAGAGCAAGTTCTAATTAAGGTTGGCTGGAGTGTTTTCTTGACATCTGGAAAAATGATAGGATGGAGAACTAGAAACCTATGAGGATATGGCATGACCCAACAACATTGCTCAACTTCTACAATATGTTTAAGAATGATGTGGTACAAATTAGTATTCTCTCTCTCTCTCTCTCTCTCTCTCTCTCTCTCTCTCTCTCTCTCTCTCTCTGTGTGTGTGTGTGTGTGTGTGTGTGTGTGTGTGTGTGTGTGTGTGTGTGTGTGAAATGCTGATTACAAAAACCTACATACATGTTTTCACAATGGGGAGGAGATAAAAGATAATTGTATTATTCAAAATACAGCCCCAGGCAGGAGAATTAAAAAGGACCCTTAAAAGTCTTCAGGACACAGAGCCTGGGTGGATGGCAAAGCAGAGGTACACGGTAATAAGGTAAACAGAGTGGTAACTGTTCACATTCACACAGACTGAAACCGATTCCCAACTCGGCAGTTCCTGTATTACCGACACACCGAGAGGGCAGGGTGATGGCAGAGTGGGACCTCTCCCGGTGTGGCCCCCCTTGTAGACTCTTCTCTCCCTTTCCTGAAGTTTGTTGTTTCTCTAGAAAAGACTCCCTGCCAAAGGCAAAGTTCACCAAGTTATTTAATTGCAGTTTGACAAAACTAGTGAAAACCCATTATCTGAAATGGAAAAGGCAAATAAATGACGGGCCTTTCTCTGAATCCATTAGTGAGGAGAGAGGTTGGGATTTGAGGCTTTTCAGTAATTTTGATGACTGCACTTCTGATATTTCCCTTCGGCTTCCCAGGCCCTATTTGCACAGAGCAGGCATGGCTTTGCCTAGGGCTATGGCTAAAAACTTGGAAACCACCACAGGCTCTGGGGTAGAAAGGAAGTTACCTTGGTTCCTCTGTCATGAGTGCCCCCACAGCCTTTACTTGGGCTTCTTGGCTCCACCCCATCACTTTCTCCCACCGCCAGAGTCAGACCCTACATTTCTACCCACAGCTGACCCAGAAAGAAAGTGGCAGCCAGCCCACTCCATAGAAGGGGTCCATTTTGTTAGAATACTGAGTTTTGAATTGACCAATTGACCATAGGAAAGGGTCTCCCAAGTTTGTTTCTGAGACTTCGGCATGCTGTAACAGACATCCCCATGTGTCCTGGCTCTCACCACATCCTCATCAGGAGACTCTGAACCACTTCACTGGGTGCCTCCAACTGACTTCTCTAACCCAGTACCTTCCAGAAATTCCTTGAAATTTGGCACAGGAATGCCACTCCGTTTATTCTAACAAACAGACTTCCCACAGAAAGTTAAAATTAAATTGTAGCAAAGATGTTCACTTTAGCATTGCCTGCTTTGAACACCAACATGGGAGAGAGCAGCTGGGTCAACAGCAGAAGGCTGGTTAAAGCTGCAGTGAACTGACCTTACGGAAAAGGGAGGAGCGGGGAACACATTGGCTGTATGAGGAATACAGAATAGGAAAGTCAAACACCAAGCTGGATTATGCAATGGCCATAAGTATATCAGGAAGAGGCCAACAAGAAAAACATTTGTTAGGGAAAGTGGAAGATGATGTTTTTTTTTTTTAATTTTTATCTCTTTAACAAACTTGCCTGCGATATGTAGCAATAGTGTGGCAATACTCACACCATGGCAATTCTGCATTAAGTTCACTTTTTATCACATGATTACATCTAGTAAAAGCCACCACTGTTCGGAGTGCGGACTGATAGAATTGGCCCTGATCAACGCTCCAAATGCATGTTTTTTTTCATTGGGATACTTGATTTTACCCAAGCCTTCTTAAGCCAAGAGCAAAAAAACCTACTTCACATTTTAAACTTTGTTTTGGTACATAGGACACAATAGTAAGCATGTGTGCAGTCTAATGTATCGTAAATTTTCAACTTCTGTGTGCTGACAGGCACTGAGGAGGGTGGTCATTGTGTCTACATCACCCAACCTGTGTCCTTTGACATAAATAGACACAACAATGACAACAGATTCTTACCACATTGTCAAGATGTGCCATTACTGACAGTGTGTACTGTCTTTCAAAATTATAAAAGGACAGAGTAAGTGTTCATTGCAAAGAGTCATTGGTCTGGTTCTCTGCCTTCTGCTACACTATCAATACTGGGCTGTGGTGATAGTGTGTTCCCCAATACATTTTGCACCCTAATAAACTTATCTGGGGTCAGAGAACAGAACAGCCACTAGATATAGAGGCCAGAAAATGGTGGCATACACAGCTTTAATCCTAGCATTTCAAAGGCAGAGATCCATCTGGATCTCTGTGAGTCCAAAGCCACACTGGAAACAGCCAGGCATGGTGACACATGCCTTTAATCCCAGGAAGTGATGGCAGGAAGCAAAAAGGTATATAAGGTATGAGGACCAGGAACTAGAGCCTGGTTAAGCTTTAAGGCTTTTAGCAGCAGTTCAGCTGAGATCTATTCCGGATGAGGACTCAGAGGCTTCCAGTTTGAGGAAATAGGATCAGCTGAGGAATTGGCGAGGGGAGGTTAGCTGTGGCCTGTTCTGTCTCTCTGATCTTTCAGTGTTCACCCCAAGACCTGGCTCCTAGGTTTGTTTCTATTAATAAGACCTTCTAACAATTCGGGCTGCACTGGGCCCTCACTGGGACTCCTCTTGGATACCCTATTATTGTCTTGTGTCATGGAGATCCTTTGGATTTGCAGGGCAAGTCCCTTCACATACTCTAGCAGTTTGTAGATGAGGTGGGTGTTGGGGTGGGCTACCTTGTAGTCTTGGTTCTGGGCCCGGGTGGTAGCTGGGTTAGTCAGCCCACCTCCTTTCTCTCTTAGTCACCATGCAAGCAAACTCTCCAGTACTGCCCCAGCCCCAGCTAGGCACCCAATATAAGCTCACTGCAACACACACTTATAAGCAAAGATGTACGGACTAAAGGGTATACATATTGTGTGACTCACTGGACCACACGACAGCTTCCATGCTGAGAGTTTGTGTGTTTGTTTGTTTTGGTTTGGGGAGGTTTTTATCTAGGTTTTTTTTTTATACTTACTTTTAAATTTTGTTTTGCTGGAGAGGTTGCAAGGGCAGAGGGAGGAAGCAAGGGAGATGAATGGAATCTAAGATCAGGATACACGATGTGAAATCCACAAAGAAGCAAAAAAAAATTAAAAAAAAAAAAGGACAGACTACCAAGTGACAGTAACTTCCAGTAGAAAACAATACTCCAGGGTGTAGATGAAGCTAGGGGAGTTTCGGGAGAGAGAAGGGACAATTACTTGAAGGGAGAAAAGGTGAACAGGAACTAGCAGGCTATTCCAGCAGGAAGAGTCAGAAGCCAAAGCCTTTTCCTTCTTCACAGAAACCACAGGCATTAGAGCTTCCCAGATGGCCTGGGGAAATCCCAACTCTTCTGCTTTAACCAAAACCTTTGCCCCACCCTAGGCATTGACCTGGGTCAGACCTGTCTGAAGATCGGTTTCTTCTGCCGCCGAAAACAACCTCTTGACCCTCCGAGAAACTATGTAAAGCGGAAGTACTTTGCGAGCAGGAAGTGTTGCAAGCCTCTATTTCAGATTGCTGAGCAGAAGAGGGTGGGGGGAGAGCATGGGAACTGGAATTGATTTGTGCTCCACCAAAATAGCCATTTTCCACGATTGCACATTCCCTTTTTTTAAAAGTCTAACTTGAGTTTGCTTCCGACGAGGCTTCTCTTCATACAAAACGTGGAAATAACAAAGCAAATTTGTATTTGCATAATTCTTCAAGCAGTTTTCAGAGAATTTCCACATTCATCATCCCATTTCGTCCTCGGATCTCAGTTGTGAGGCTGGCAGGAGAGGTGTGATCTTAAATAATCCTCATGATTTGTTCTTGATTTCCTAGATAAGCCTTTTACCATCCTGTTTCATCATAGTCAACTAACTATACCTCCTCCAGAAACCAGCTAAAGAAAGCCAAGAGCAGCAAGGAGACAGAGAGAGCCCAGAACCGACAGATAATTATAGAACTGTGATTTTTCACAAGCCGCCATTTCTGAGGTATTTCAAGACAACAAACACCAGACTAACTCACTGGGGCTTCGAGAACTGTCCAGTGGGAAATAGGGATTCCCTCTCAAGGCATGGAAGGAAAGCTGGTAGGACCCCACTTAAGAGTTCATGACTGTGGACCCTGGGCATGAGCACTAGCAAGGCTGTCCTGGCCCACATTAGGAGTTAAGGTGGTTAAAGGCAGGGAAACCATATGAGTTACAGAGTTACAGATGCTTATAGAATGGCCTCCTTCTAGATTTCCGTATCTTCTGTGCTTGCTGCAGAAGTAAGCTGGGTCCAGCACCTTCCCACACTGAGTGAGTGTGCATGTTGGGCCATAGAGAAAGGTAGGAAGGGAAAACCCCAGAGGAAGGTTTTACTACCACAGAAAAGGTCAGAACTGCCCAAGCCCACCAGGTTCCAGGCCTCCTTCACAGGTGATGGGCTACCAACAGGTTTTGCAGCCACTTCGAGAGCTGGAATTGGATGGGAGGATCCTGAAAGGATCCCAGTATCCTGGCCAATGCACGGCCAATGCACATACAGAAGGATGTAGCAAGTAAGCCTTTCTAGCCCCTGGCCCACCAGGGGTGAGCGGCACACGTAAAACACTGTGTGATGTAGAGGAAACTTCTGGTGGTGTTGGTGATGGAAATTAGGGGTTTGCCCATGCCAAGCAGTCAATCACTTGAGCTCCACCCACAGCCCAAGGACAGCTTTTAGCAGATCTTCAGAGGTAAGATCAAACAATTATTTTCAAAGCACGTGCAAGGACAAATAGAAGTTGTTGATGGCATACATGCTGTGTCATTTAATGAGAGGAGGGAAAAAAAAATGAACCGAGGGTACAACCTGAAAAATGAAACCAGACAACTGATTGAGATGATACCGTCTGAGTTAATAAAGGAAGGAAATTAAAAATGCCATCACATAATTTGAAAGTCTTTTATAGCATTTAAGAGCGGAGTTGCACTGCAGATCTTTGCAGAAGTTAAGATAAAACAAATCGTGTTGAAGAGAAATCGGATGAAAAAGTGAAGGGGGGGGCTAGGTGTGACATCACGCGTGTAATTCCAGCACTCGGGAGCTAACAAGAGGATCATGAATTTGAAGTTACAAAGTCAATACAAGGCGTGCTGGAATGAAGTGAGATCCTGTCTGAAAAGCAGAGGTGAGGAGGAGGGGGAGGATTGAAACTGAAGAACTCATACCCGCAAGACTGGAACACATCTATTATGGCTGCACTGATACAAAATGTAAACAAATAAAGTAAAATTAAAAGCCCTCAAATCTAAGGAAACTAGCTAGACATATCTAACCCTGAGTCGGGAAATTTTTAATCAGCAAAAGAGTCAAGAGCAATAAATACAAAGTGACATGGGTGAAAAAAGTGCCCTCAAGAAGCCCAAGATAAAGCAGGGGCCTCATTCAGGGTTTCTATGGCTGCAACGAACATCATGGCCCAACACTCTGGGGAGGAAAGGGTTTATTTCATCTTACAGCTTGTAGTTCATCATCCAGGGAAGGCAAGGCAGAGACCCAAGGCAGGAAGTGGGAGGCAAGAGCCCATACAGCGGCCATGGGCGAATGCTGCTCCTTGCTTGCTCTCCATGGCTTGTTCAGCCTATTTGCCTGTAGCACCTAAGAGCACCTGCCAAGGGGTGGCACTGACCATAGTGAGCTGGGCTCTCCTACATCAATCAAGAAAATACCCTACATGCTTTGCCACAGGCCAGTTGAGAGGGGGCATGATTTTGAATTGAGGTTCCCTCTTCCAAAATGAGTCTAGCTTGTGTCAAGTAGACATAAAACCAGCCAGCACACAGCAGTATTTGCAACAGGCCTTTGACAGAATACATGACATCAGTAATTTGTACCAGGAATCCTAATTGGTCTTAATAAAAACCCAGAGCCAGATATTGGGGTAAATGCTGAAAGATCAGAGAGACAAAGGAACAAGCCACAGCCACCTCTCACCTCACCAACTCCTCAGCCGAAAGGACTGAGCTCCTGTCTCCTCCCACCTTATAATCCTTTCCACCCAGCCATATCACTGCTTGTCTCAATCTCCTTAGTGCTGAAATTAAAGGTGTGTGTGCCTCCCAAGTGCTGGGAGCAAAGGCATGAGATGCTAAGTGCTGGGATTAAAGGTTTGTGCCACCACTGTTAGTGCCACAGCTAACTAGTGGCTGGCTTTGCCCTCTGATATTCAGGAAAGCTTTATTTGTGAGATCATACACAAAACACCACCACACTAATTCATACAGAAAAGGCAATATTGAAACTAGACAAAAGAAATAAATAAAACTTTAGAAACAAGAATAACCAAAGGCACTTAAGAAATTCATCCAAATGCAACCTGACAATTTTAAAATTTAATTAAATTTAAATTAAATTAAGGTTTATTTTTCTCCCATCAAAGTGGTACAGATTCTTCAACTACACATAATCCATTTTTGCAGTAAAACTTTAATTTCTGTGTTCAGCTAGGAGGTAAGCAATGCCACAGAATCTTGCTATGGAAGTTTGACAAAACACATCAAAAAGGCAAGGCTTAATGCAGCTAACAATCTTACTTCTATGAATTTATTTCAAGGATCAATTAAAGACACATACAGTCTCTGATTTATGAAGGTGACTATCAAAAATTAGTGAATACCCTAAAACAAGAAAGATAAATATTATAAAACATTGCATGACAGATGACATCACAGTCATTAGCAGACAGAACACTGGTCAACAATATGAAAAAAAAATGTATATATGGCAATATAAAGAAAATGGCAGTTTTAAGCCAGAACATGAAGGATATAACATTCATAACAAAAAAAAAAACTTGAACACGTGTGTATGTGTAGGGAAAACACAGTAAGGGATTTACATTGTCCAATTCAGTGGTTCTCAACCTTCCTAATGCTGTGACCCTTTAATACAGTTCCTCATGTTATGGTGACCCCCAACCATACAATTATTTTGTTGCTACTTCATAACTGTAATTTTGCTATGCTATGGATCATGAGGTAAATATTTGATATGTGACCCACCCACCCCCACCCCCACAAAGGGGCCTCAATCTACAGGTTGAGAACCTCTGGTCTAATTGCAAGTGATTTGTACTTTCTTATGTCTTTGATTTTTCCAAGTTTTTTTAGACAAAAATTATTCCCATAGTTAAGGAAGGACCAGCCCTCCATTGCTACCTCCAAAGCCAAATTCTGCAGCGCGGATCAAAGAGCAACACCCATAGCATGCAGGAGCGGGAAGCTTGGGGAGGTGCCCTTATTGGAGACTGTGCTTGAAGCGTGAGCTCTGGAGAAAGTGGGAACTGCTCTGGAGGGTGCGGAGGGAAAGAGTCGTCCACTGCAGGCACCATGGCACATACAGGACAGAGTTCATGTGACCACTGTCTCTGGGATCAGGTGCACTGTAGGCCTCTCCTTCTCCATCTCCCTCTTCCCTCAACCCCCTCCTCTATCTCATTCCCTTCTGGTCTGCAGGCCAGTCAGCCCCTTCAACAGAACAGAAAACAACCTCACTGGGACCTTGACGGTGAACTTCTGGCTTCTGAGTTGCAAGGACATGTGTCTCCCCAGCCCTCCGGTCTGTCTTAGGTTGTGAGAGTCCAGCAGAGCAATGCATGTGTCGTCTATCTCCACTACATGTTCTCTTAGTCTCTTTTTATAAACTCAGAAATCAATCCATCCTTTAAAACGTGGTGCCAAAATTCCTAGAATTAGGTCACTTTGGTTTTTGAAATACTATTTTTTAAACCATTTGAAATAAGAACTGCTTGTCCTTAATAAGTAATGTATTAGGGCACATACATTTGGGTTGGAGAGAGTCGCGTGTGGTGAGATGTACCATAACTGTATAAACATATTTGTACAAAATCCACACTGCTGTCTGCAAGCACAAATGACTACATCAGTGCATAACAATTTTAAATCAAAGTCTTGCAATTTAAAAAATCAAATTACACTAAGACACGGAGAAAGGGTTTTTTCTGTGGTATGTCTGGAGCTAAATGTGTCTCTATGACGTCTGTGCATTTTGAGTAGTCACGGGAGAAACAGAAGAGCAGGCCCATCTAGGCCTATCTTTTTTTTTTTTTTTTGCTACTTTTTTGTGTGTGTGTGTGTGTATGTAGGGGTGGGGAGGAGACATGAAAATTTTATCCCCTGCTAAGCCCCCTGCAGAGCAGTTAATGCTAGAGTGATCCCTGATTAAAGTCAGAAAGGCCTAGTTGGCTTGAAGGAACAAGCTGCCAGATCATCTGAAATCTGAAAGTTCTGGCGCCAGCCAAGCCTGCGCTGCAACCTTTCCAGCACCCTTGGTCTCCTTCAGAAAGTTCATGGCTGAGTGATGGGAAAACTTAATACTGCATAAAAATATCACCTCCTCCCGTAAGCCCTGCCGTGGCCAGAGGCAGAAGACCTGTTTGTTTGAGCAACGTCCCGTCTATGGAAAATTCTCTGTAACAGAGAATTTGCCCTCTAAAGCAGCAAGATATAAGGCAGAGCAGTTACCCCGATACCCACAAAGAAGTCTCCAGAAACAGTGGGCTCACAAACGCTGCTCAGCCTGTCTGATGGTCTCATTATTCCATATGACATTTTCACATTAGAGTCTCCTTTTACCCTATTATTTTGCACTCTGCGATCTACTATTATAATTACTCCCAAACTGAACTCTGTTCCTAGGACTAAATCTTTGGTCTCTCATCATTTGAATAGTCCTGATCCGTTCCCATAATGCACTTTTAAATATTCTTAATAGACCAGTTTTCTACAAACACCCACTATCAGTTTAAGTAACCAGATGAGTCAGATGACAGGGCAAAACTTAATGAGATTCCACTCTCAACAGTTTAAAAAAATTATATATATATATATATATATATATGTGTGTGTGTGTGTGTGTGTGTGTGTGTGTGTGTGTATTATATATATATATATATATATATATATGTAAATTGTTAAAACACAATAGCTGCTTGCCTGAGTATTTATTCATCCTTCAGAAAATTGTATGCTAACAGATAAGTTATTTGGCTGCACTTGAAATGTAACTACATTTAAAATTTTTACCCAGAGAAGGAGAAGCAGTTCTCTCTGGGGATGAGCGCCCTAATTGGCTATCCAATACCAAGTGTTCAGCCCTGATACCATGTTCATATAAATAAAACCAAATGGACTCAGCAGGTTAATGTTTTTATGTTTTTAGGCACTAAATATATAAACTAAAAGATAAAATAAAAATCTAAAGGATCACCGTGCACAAAACTTAAGTCCAAGTGGATCAAGGACCTCAACATAAATCCAGCTACTCTGAACCTGCTAGAAGAGAAAGTAGGAAGTAGTCTTGAACGCATTGGCATAGGAGACTACTTCCTAAATAGAACACCAGTAGCACAGACTCTGAGAGAAACAATCAATCAATGGGACCTCTTGAAACTGAGAAGCTTTTGTAGAGCAAAGGATACGGTCAACAAGGCAAAGCGACAGCCTACAGAATGGGAAAAGATCTTCACCAACCCCACATCTGACAGAGGACTGATATCCAGAATATATAAGGAATTCAAGAAATTAGACATCAAAATGCCCAACAGTCCAATTAAGAAATGGGCTATAGAACTAAACAGAGAATTCTCAACAGAGGAAACTCAAATGGCCGAAAGACATTTAAGGAACTGCTCAACATCCCTAATCATCAGGGAAATGCAAATCAAAACAACTCTGAGATACCACCTTACGCCTGTCAGAATGGCTAAGATCAAAAACACTGAAGACACCTTATGCTGGAGAGGATGTGGAGCTAGGGGAACTCTCCTCCACTGCTGGTGGGAATGCAAGCTTGTACAACCACTTTGGAAATCAATATGGCGCTGTCTTAGAAAATTGGGAATCAATCTCCCCCAAGATCCAGCTATACCACTCTTGGGCATATACCCAAGAAATGCTCAACCACACCATAAGAGCACTTGTTCAGTTATGTTCATATCAGCATTGTTTGTAATAGCCAGAACATGGAAACAACCCAGATGCCCTTCAACTGAAGAATGGATAAACAAAATGTGGTACATATACACAATGGAATACTACTCAGCAGAGAAAAACAATGGCATCATGAGGTTTGCAGACAAATGGATGGATCTAGAAAAAATCATCCTGAGTGAGGTAACCCAGACCCAGAAAGACAAACATGGTATGTACTCACTCATAGCAGGATACTAGACATGAAACAAGGATGACTTGTCTACTACTCACATCACCAGGGAGGCTACCTGGAAAACAGAACCCCAAGAAAGACACAGGGATCACCCAATGACAGAGAAATGGAATGAGATCTACATGAACAGCCTGGACATGAGTGGGGGTAATGAAAGGCGAGGGTTGAGGGAAAGAGAGCTTGGGGGAGCGGGAGATCCCAGCTGGATCAACAACAGAGAGGGAGAACAAGGAATAGGAGACCATGGTAAATAAAGACCACATGAGAATAGGAAGAAGCAAAGTGCTAGAGAGGCCCACAGAAATCCACAAAGATACCCACACAACAGACTGCTGGCAGTGGTCGAGAGACAGCCCGAACTGACCTACTCTAGTGATGGGATGGCCAAACACCCTAATTGTTGTGCTAGAAACCTCATCCAACTACTGAGGGATCTGGATGCAGAGATCCATGACTAGGCCCCGGGTGGATCTCTGGGAGTCCAATTAGCGAGAATGAGGAGGGTTTATATGAGCGAGAATTGTTGAGACCAAGGTTGGATAAAGCACAGGGACAAATAGCCAAATGAATGGAAACACATGAACTATGAACCAATGGCTGAGGGGTCCCCACTGGATCAGGCCCTCTGAATGGATGAGACAGTTGATTGGCTTGATCTGTTTGGGAGGCATCCAGGCAGTGGGACCAGATCTTGTGCTCATTGCATGAGTTGGCTATTTGAAACCTGGGGCCTATGCAGGATTGTTTGGCTCGGCCTGGGAGGAGGGGACTAGACCTACCTGGACTGAGTCTACCAGGTTGACCTCAGTCTGTGGGGAAGGCTTTGCCCTGGAGGAGATGGGAATGGGGGGGGGGGGGTTGGGGGGAAGGTGAGGGGGACGGGAGGGGGGAGAACAAGGGAATCCATGGCTGATATGTAGAACTGAATTGTATTGCAAAATAAATTAATAATAAAAAAAAAAAATCTAAAGGAAAGGAAGCCATGATTTTGGGAGTTTGGGACGGGTTGGAGGAAGGAAAGAAAACAGGAAAGATGAATGTAATTATATTTTAAATTAAAACAATAAAGAAAATTATATTTGTGTTATTATTAAAACAATTTATACATATAGATAACATTTATAATGCACAAAGAGTAGCTGGCAAATTTTATGGAGGGCACTTATCAGTGTGTTAGAAGAATAATGTGGCCTCCTCACCTCTTTCCCTGGTACCCACCACTACCACATACAGTTGGATTTGAGCTAGTCTTATACAGCTAAACACGACCTCACCAAAGCGTTTCAGGGCAGAGAGTCTGCCTGCCATCAGTGCTTAAGTTCTAGGATCCCGTATCGGTGAAATTATTAAGGCCACTCCACGTAGTTAAAAGGAAAGTTTATTAGTGGCGCAACTTACAAATGAAGGGATAGGTAGGTCGCGGGGTCTGGGGAAGGTGTATTGCAGTCCAACGGTGTTCTCTGGAGCTCTGCTGGGTCAGCCTCCACTGTCCAGGGTCCAGGAACAGAGAGTGCAGTGCGAGCCAATCTCAGGTCTTCAGGGCCCTCCCTTGGCCCGGCCTTGTAGGCGTGATAGTTACCGAAGCCTCAGTGGGGCTTGGAACTTCCAGACCAAAGCTGGAAATTGGCTACTCACTACAGTCCAGCTCTGACACTAAGAGAAAATTAGTTTCCGTGGCACTGATTCCCTTAACAATGGGGAAACAGGCATTTTTCCCCCCTTTGAATCTCCCCCCCCCCTTTTCCCCCTTTGGGGACTGCTGAGTCCCCAAACAGAGGTAAGCATTCAGAAGCATCTTGTATTTTTCCAGAAATCCTTGTTTGGGTTAACACTGCTTTTTAGACCCTTCAGAGGGAACCTGCATATGCTACCAGCTGCAACTCCAGAGCTGACAGCCGAGGGCCACCTGCTTTTCAAAGTATCCATTTGCCTACCCCAGTCCTTGCTTTTGGTCCGTTTGCAGGTGGCTTTGAATTATCCCATGACTAAAGGAAAATGGGGAACTTCTGAAACAATTCCTTTTCCCCTGACAGGTGGTTCAGTAAGCGGTGGTTTTATGTAAGCCCTTCTCCCCAGATGTGCCCAGAACCGCTGCGTCCTTCAGTTAACAAACCTGCTCTCTTGAGGAGGGCTGAATTGGGCACTGATTCCTGAGTCCCACTTCATCACCGGCCTTTAAACAGACAGAACACATCTAGAGTCACCCATTCTTTTCCATTCTCTCTCAAAAGCTGTTAGTCCCTGGAACACAGTCTCTGATTCATAGAGTCATTAAAAGGCTTTCAGACCCAATCACGAAAATGACGGCAGGTGGAGAGCTGGGAATTCAACTTTCCGCTAGCTTCTGGATGGTCTCTAGGAATGTGGATTTTGACGAACCACAGCATGGCTCCCCTCCTTCCTGACCTTTCCATCCCCTTGCTTGCGCAGGGGCCCAGCCCAGACTGTCAGGAAAACACCACCTGGGAGCTATCTTCCAGATTCAGCCAGAGGCGGCGCCTCAGTAAGAGACAGCATGGAGAATCCTGCCCCAGCTGACTCCCAGGACCTACAAGGACGGGGCCAGGAAGGGCGGGGCTGGGAGGAAGCCTGTTGGCTGGGGCATCACTTGAATGTCTCTCAGCTTTCCAACTTCTCGACTGTCAGTTTGGACTCCTTAGACCTAGCTCCTCTTCCTCACGGCCTCAGGAAGTCCCCCTTAGCTATGACACTAGACCACTCTAACTCCATCCTCCCTCATAATTGTACCCCCCCCTTTGCAGTATTTCTGTCTTCATCTAGAACACCAACAGGCAACAGACACAAAACAGGGTGAAGCGAAAACATCAAGGAGATGAACCAATCATCTTAACTAAGGGAGATTAATATGTCTAACAAGTGTGATGATAGCACCAGTATGAAACAAAATTGTGACCTCATAAAATATAAAAAAAAGCAGACAAGGAATCTTTATTACTTTAATGGATGAGAATTCATTCATACAATGTGTGGCGTTAACAGAAGGGAAAGCAGAAACCCCATGTCCATCTCAATAGCGTCAAAAATGTCTTGACGCTCAAGAACTAGGAAGGGAAATGAAGGGGTCCAAGTCACAAAGGCCATCTCAGAAAACCCTGACAGCATCATTGCCAGTGAGAGAACAGAAGCACTCCAAGGATGAAGTGCCAGACAAGGGTGTCCCCACGCCACTTCCACTCTGCACTGTGTGGAAGGTTCAGACAACACAATTGGTTTAAAAAAACAAATCATCTGTCCTAGAAAAAAGAAAAGCAAATCTATTTCTATTTCCAGATGACAGGCTGTTAATGAGTCTTGTAAACAACATTGCAACATTGCAATCTTCATAAAACATGGGCAGTGTGAGGGGCCGGGGAAGATGTTCCATGCATGTAAAGCACTTGCGGTGCATGCAAGAAGATTGAGTCTAGACCCAGAGTACCCGTGTAAAAGTCTGAGCATGGGGGCTCTAGGGAAGTAGGAGTATAGGGCTCTTGGAATTGCCGGCGAGTTAGTCTAACCAAGATGGTAAGCTCCAGCTTCTCAAAAATAAGGTGAGTTGACAAAGGAAGATATTCAGTGCCAACCTCTGACCTCCACATGTGCACACAGGGGTGTATGTACCCACACATACATGCATACTCACAAACAAAGAAAATTAAAATTAAATTAAAAAGCAGCATGCATGATGTCCAATGGGAAGAAGGGATAATGGGGTGGGAAGGTGAGCAAGGAGGAGAGAGGGGCAGGGAGGTGGGTAGGAGAAGGGATAGCAGGAGGGCCAACCAGAGCTAAAGATGTATGAAAAACCCATAAGGAAACCAGCTGCTTTGTAAATTAATTAAATCAGATTCGTAAAAACTGTAATTTATTTGTAGGTGACAAGACCCTGATACATCTATTGGGGGGAAAGGCATTAGAATGAATAATTCAGAACTAATTTAGTCAAGTTGCAAGATACATGATTAATATCTAAAACCCAACCGTTTTGCTAAGTACTAATAGTGAACAATCCAGAAGGCTAATTATAAAAAGGAATTAATTTATTGTAGCATCAAAAATGACATTTAAATATAAACAGATCCTGAAATTAGAGGAATTCAGATTAGCCCAAACCATGCCGAAAAGAACAAAGCTGAGGAGGTGATGATTCCTAGTTCAACTACTAAGTTAAAGTAACCATATCAGGGTGGTATAAGGATAGCTATGGGTCAGGGAAATAGAATTGAGAATCCATAAATAAACCCTTACATTTGGGGCTGATTGATTTTGATGAACACCAAGATAATTCAACAGAAGTGGTATTGACGTAACTAAATATTCACATATAAAGAATAAAGATTCCCTTTTACCTCAGGTCATACAGAAAACTTGACTCCACGAGTATGGTCAGCCTTGCATATGCTAAAACTGTGAAACTCTTGGGAGAAAAAAAATGTGAGTAAATATCTGTGACCTGGGACGAGGCAATCACATTTGAGATGTGGCACTTAAAGGACATTTGACAAGTAGACAGCTTGACTTAGCTAAAATGTTTGCAAAAACTGTGCTTCAAGGACATCACCAAAAACGTGAAAAGAGCCAACACAGCCAGTATGATGCTTGACCACAACTTCTCAGGTCTACCCAAGGCTCACCCCTCAGTCAGACCTTCTGCAGCTCATCGCATTCTAACACATGGCAGGTCACGCTGTCTTTGCTTTTCATCGTTTTCATTTGATTAGTTTATCAAATGCCGTGCTACGGTTTCTTGTCTCCCCAGCTTATATCATGTAATTCTGCACCACAACCCCTTTAGTGAAAGGCGGTGTTCCGATGAATCATCTATATCCTAAAAAGCAGAATATACTGTAGATATGCACAAAGGCTGCTTGCTTTCAACAGAGACATGAACAAGTCTCGCTGTCGAGAGTGACGTTAGAGCAAAAGGAAACAGACCTGTCCATCAACCTCGGCTTTGCCTGTCTCTCTCAAGCATGTGGCTTGTATTCTATGGTTTCTCCTTTGCCCTCATCATTTTTTGACAATCTGATTTTCATTCAGAGTTCTTCTCTAAAGACGGCCAGATAAATGGGCGTACATAAAGCTAACCAAGACTCCTGAGACGTGTTCAAGCAGTGTCATCATGGACACAGGGTAGACATTTTTCTCTTCCAAGGGAAATACTAACATCTTCATCCGAACATCACCGGGTGTCACATGATGCTACAGCACCACACAGCCCCTCTCACCACCTGCTCTGGACCTGAATTCTGGGAGGGCTGCCCACTTCTTTTCACCTGCTCACTGATTTACTGTTTCATACAAATCACTCAACTTTTGAGGAGTGGTGAGGTAAGGCTACAAAATTATGACTTTTTTTTTCAAAAAAGATGGAGGGTTTGGTTGTCTTCAGCACCTCCTCTGCCCACTGCACTTGTTTGTTTATTAGTAACTCAGCAGCTAAAGGAGGCCACGGTCACTGGTGCCTTTCTTCTTTACTGAATTCAGGGTCCAGTAAAGATGAGTGCCTCAAACACCACCATCCATTCTCCACCCAGTCCTTCTTCTGGATTCCATCAAGGGATATATATTGACTCCAAGTCACATTCATCCAGCTCCTAGTGTTTGTAATGTTATTCCTCTCAGGTAAGAGTGAAGTTGTACACCAAGAAGGGAGGGAGTTAATTAATATTGAAGCCTATTAATATTTTTACATTTCTTTGGTTAGATTAAAGTATAGCCAACCAATAAATCCCCAGCTTTAGTTCTCCAAACCATTCATGAACATTTGTAGATCCACAATGCCAGGATAAGTCATCTGGAATGTGAACTCTTTAGGTTGAGCTACTGGAGTCAGAGAGCAGCTCCCCCACCACACCCACACACACACACCCACACACACCCACACACACACACACACCCACACACACACACACCCACACACACACACACATTATTTTCATGTGAAATCTCAACATCCCCGTTCACAAGCGTCCATTCATTTACCATTCTCATTCAGTCCTTGTACATCTCTTACTAGCCAGAACTCCCATAGTTACTGGCCTTAGCCTCTTTAGGCTTCAGTGTGCCTAGTAGCATGACCCTGAAAGGATCTGGGACTCAGACAGATGCAAACAGACTGCTCAAGCAAAAGGAGACCAGATTGCTTTGCGTCGAAGGCTATTCTAGATCCAATAGTAAAGCTAGGCAGAATACTTTCCTAAAATCAGCTACAAAAGCTATAACAGATAGCTTATTTTTTAAGTATAAATATATATAGCCTCACAAAACTAATTTCATAAGAACAGTTTAATGAAACATCATTGGATGTACATAAATTAAATTCAAGATGCTAATTTGGCTCCTTAAATATAAAGGTCGAACATAACCATTGCTAACGTCCCGTCCCAATGATAATAACTTCCCAATCACAATACCCAGAATTTGAAAATCTCAATCAACTTTAGCATGTTCATGACACGGAGATTTTGAAAATACATCCAAATCTATAGTACTAGCTGCTGATAGTAAGAAAGAAGAACAGACTCAAAATAATGGCCTCAACTTCTTCCTCAAACATCTCAAAAGTGTGTTGGGGGGCACACAAAGGTGAGTATCAGACCAGGAACCAACAAAGTAGAAAAGAAAAACAGAGGAGATAATCAATGAAAGCAGATCAGCGAAACTGATAAACCCCTGGACTGACTGATGAGAGAGAGGGAGGCATCCATCTCCATAGCAACACCAGTCTCAGGAGCAAACACCACCTCAAGAGTCTATACTTATCAAACTGTCATGGAAAACTTCCTGCCAATCAATGACATGATGTAGGATAAGATGACCAAATTGTTTAAAAATAAACTACCAAAGCTTACTCAAGAATAAACAAGTAAGCCAGAGGGCAGTGGATTGAAGAGGTCTAACTGGTGGTTAAAAAGCTTTTCTACAAAGGAAAATCACAGTTTCTCTAGATTCACCAGGAAATTCCACAAAAGATTAAGGAAGAGAACCATTGCACACAAATTCTCCAGAAAAAAAAAAATTGAGAAAAGGATACATTTTAACTCACTGTGATGTAAGCATGTTTTTGATATCCAAACAGACATCACAGCAGAAGAAAATAAAGAGCTGACTTTCTTCATCAGTACAGATGGAGAAAAATTCTTAACGAGTTTTAGCAAATCAACTCTAACAATGTATGAGAAAGATAATACATCATGGCCACATGAGATCTCAAGAACACAGGGTAGAATTAGCATTTAAAAATCAATCATTGGAATCCCAAATACACATACAGAAAATAAAAGGTGGGAAGTCCTCATAAACACTGCAATGGAGTCAAAGGAAATCCAGCACAAATTCCTGGCTCAGGGCAGGGCAGGGGGCGGGGACACTTTGATCAAAGTAGAAATAGGGGGTTGGAGATGGTCCAACGAGTAAGTACAGCTGCAAAGACATGAAAATCTGAGTCCAGGTCCCCAGAGTCAAGCATGTAAAGATGGATATAGAAGTGTATGTCTGCAACCCCCACAGCAAGATGAGAGAGAGGGGGAGTCAGGAGAATCCTTAGAAACACACAATCATCCTACATACACAGAGAGATCACAATAATAACAAAACTAAAACATAGAAATAGAAGCAAACCTCCTCAATCTGAGTAAATGCAACTACAAAAAGCCTTGGGTTCACAATATACTTTATGATTAAAGGTTTACTCTTCCCCCGGATGGTGTAACTCCTTGTGTGTGATGCTATGCTAGCAATTAAGAAAAAGAAAAACATTCAGACCGCAAACTGAAAGAATACACACAAGACAGACCATGGTTGGACCACATATGAAAGCAGATGTCAAACCTGCAGCAAGTGGCCCTAGAAACCAACTTACGATTCACAATAATCAGTCCAGAAAGGCAAGCTACTGTCAGTAGCAAAAAGAAGCCAAAAATGTAGCAATCAGCTTCAAACAGCCAGAATATGATTAATTATTGATAGCTTGTCTAACTTTATGTCCATTTCCAACTGAATATCAACTAAAAAAAATCTAAAACTAATCATGGACTTCTTTACTTCCAGGAATGCCACTCAAGACCTCCCCACACCCACAGAATCCTGAACGGACACACCCAAATTTCTCATTCTCTCCCCCGCCACACACACACACACACTGGAGACCTCCCCACTCCTCTGCCTGCCATTAGCAGATGATGGTGGATAACTCTCCCACTGTAGAAGCTCCAAATCAATAGGTTTTGCTTGTTCTTATTCATTAGTAATCTTCAAATTTGTAAATTCAAAAGAAAGACAACATCTCACAAACAACAAGCTATGTGGGTAAAAACTACCAAAGAATACTTTGAAAAGCTTCTGTACCTTGGTGAGTTAGTTATGTCTCAGGATACAAGAATGATGCTGTAAAATCAATTATGTGGCAACAATAAGGAATTCACTTAAAGCAAGGTCATTCATGATAGCATCAGCAATAGGAAAAATGAAGGAGTAACCTGACAAAACGTGTCCAAGAGGAATTAAAGAAGACCAAAGTAAACGGAAAGGTATGCCATATGCACAGATGATAAGTCTCATTATTATTCAGATATCAGTTCATCTATGAATTACTTATAGATCTGGTGTAATTCTGATCAAAATCTGTCATCTTGTATTTGCAAACAATTGAAAAGCTGATTTTAAAATGAATATGAGTATGAAAAGTATTTAGAAAAGCCCAAACTATTCTAAGCAAAAACCAAGGACTTAATTCTACCCACTGCAAGATTCACTGTTGATGCTATAGTAATCAAGAGACTGAAGAATGATATCAATATAGAAAAATAGATAAGTGCAACAGAATGGCCGGAAATGGATTCACATACATCATCAATTGATTTTTTGACAAAGATGCAAAGATAATTCAGTAGTGAACAATCATAGAACTAACTATAAAAGCTAGAAAAATATTACCTTTGGAAAAAAAACAGGATAAATTATAAGGAATGAACTACTGAAACACATGACAGTATTAATATAGTTTGGATCCATAACATACCCCAAAGGAGCATGTGTTAAAGGCATGGTATCCAGTCTAATGTCATTGGAAGATGATGAAACTTGGTGGGACATGAATCAATCTTTAGGCTACTAGACGTGTTTCATTAAAAAGATAACAGACCCCAAGCTCTTCATTTTTATATCCTAGCCATGAAGGTACCCTGCATGTTCTCATGATGATATGTTATGTTTTCCAGACCCAAAGCCAATGATGCCACTCAGTTATGAAATGGAACCTACAAAACCATAGTCCAAATAAACCTTTTCCTCTTTATTAATTCATTTCCTTCTATTTCATTATAGTGCTGAACAGCTGACCATATAGGACTCTGAAGTCAAAGAAGCTGTACATAGAGGCCACATACTTTTTGACCATGCCCCTGACAGGCTCTATAGCATGTAATCTATAGTAAGAGGGCATGTCACCTATAGCTCAGGCAGTGGAGACAGGGGAGAGCTGGGTACCGAAGATATAGAGGGGACAAGTAAGATTGGTCATAGATGGGCAAGCTTCCTTTCTTATCCGTAGCCATGGTTTCATATGTACAGCAAATCAAAGTTGACCAAGGTGAACATTTTAAATAAGCAAATTAAATAAAACCATAGGAAAAATGACTCCCATTTCAGGCAAGAAGTGAAACACCTTTATTAGAGTTGTGTGATTACTAGTAAAAATAGCACGAAAAAATATACAGGTCCCATAAGGAAAAAAAATCTCAATTTCTGACACCTTATGAAAGATGTGGGGAATGATGAATTTATCCAACAAAATCTGGTTTCACAACTGTCATATCCCCAGATTCTCATCACCAATTTAGTGGCCTTTATCAACTTTCTCCATCAAATCTCATGCCCTCTGGAATTTTGTTGGATTCAATCCATGAGAATCATGTGGGCAGGCCTGGCTCCACGGTGCATGCACGGAAAATTTCAGTATAGGAAGCCCACTATCAGGGAATGATTACCACTGAAAAGATGCTTCATTACTCCAAATTCCCCAGACACAGGGCATGTATAACCATGGTGTCTGAGAGGCAGCACACACATACACATGGAGAGAGAGACCTGTGGTAGTCAAACCACAGGAGCAGGACAGTCTGTGGAGAGAACATTTCTTCACTTTGCCATAGGAGAGAAAGGGCTAAGCAGGATGAACAGAGTTAGTACTTGGCGAGCTGCATCAATTTCAGTGGGCCCTCAGGCACAGGAGTAGTCCATGACCATCTGGAACAGGATTCTGGGGTGCTTGGGACAGCTAGACCAAGCTCACACCATGAGAGTCTCAAAGAGGATGACTGGGTATACACTCTGGGTTGTTGCTTTGTACAGGAAAAATGGGAGAGGTGACTAAAGAGAAGGTGACCAAAATGAGACAGCTGGGGTTGTCCAGAAGCCTTGGGTCCAGCACAAGAGCATAAGGCAGATAGGAAAAGCATGAGCCATATAGGAGTTAGAAGCAGGGTTGACGGCCCCTGCATGGTCATACAGCACAGCTCAGTCCTACACTTGATTTACTACTCTTCTGTCAATGTACTGCAATTCCTTATTTTTTGGCAAAGCCCTAAGCACTACACAGCTGATTCTTCCAGGTAGAGTGGAGAGACAAGGCAGGGGCCTCACTCCTCCTTCAGCTCATGGGTTACCAATGTCTTCCTTCACGCGTCTGTCAAAAGCCACAGCCTTACTAGGTGACCCTCCGTAGCTGGGGCAATTGTTCCAGGACACCCTGAGTTCCTCCTCATTCCTGAGAGGAATTAGCTTCTTGCTGTGAGGATCCAAGAAGGGCCACCCCAGGTTGATGGATAAGAATAGGCTTAACCAAGACCTCGTAGGGTAAAGCGCAGAACTGGCCAGGGTCCAAAACCACCAGAGAGTAGAAGTCAACAGGGAAGCTACCTGGGAAGTCACAGAGCAACACTGGCTGCATCCCCAGACTGAGGCAGCAGGAAATGAAGACAGACATGAAACCAAACAGTGCAGAGTAAGCACCTTGGAGACAGGCAATAGTCTGACCTGTTCACTGCTGACCTCCAGAACCCAAACCAAATGCCTGGAGATTTGAGTATTCCTGATGCTGAGAACAGCGTATTTCATCACACTGGGTAGCACATCCCACAGCTTCTGGTCTGAGCCTGAGAACTCCAAGGCTCCTCCGTGTCCTGCAGATTGGAAAACTCTGCTGGTGAGCTTCCTTGGACAGGTCCCTGAATAGCTCAGTGGCCACACCTAGAGTCAAGGTGGACCTCTAGTGCTGAACACACTCAAGGTGCACCATGACCTTACCTCCTCGGGAATAAAAGATAGGATTGGACTGGGTATGGGGACAACAAGTCTAGATGGACCCTAGGACATAAAATAATCTCAAATTAATGCTATATTACTTTACCAATAATAAGCATCTTTTACTTTCCTTTCAGCCTTCTATATTTCTGTACTTTAGCTATAGGCTGGGAGCCTAAGTTGTGCTGAACTATATGAAACTGTTATTCTGAAAGTGAAAAGTGACTAAACAGTGGCCATTTCAAATGGTCCGGCTTTATATTTCTGTCCTAATCAGAAAAATATATATTTTCAGATGGGTAGGGAGGTGGTGGTGGTGGTGGGGTGATCTGGAAAGAGATGAAAGAGGAGATCAGAATATGAAAATAATTTATCTTCAAAAAATTTTTTAAGATTAGGAGGGGCTTGGACCTGCCTCAACTGGGTGTGCCAGGCTCTGCTGGCTCCCCCTGGGAGACCTTGCCTTGGAGGGGGTGGGAGTGGGGGGTGGGTTGGGGAGGGGGTGCTAGGGGGGTGGGAGGAGGGAGGACGGGGGAGTCTGTGGTTGATATGTAAAATGAATAGGAAAATCTCTTAATACAAAAAAAAGGAAAGACAGATATTTTTATTTTAAAAAGGAAGCAGATTGTAAACATTTATCACTCCTGAATCAGTCATTTTTCTTTCTCAGTTTCTGTAAGTCTTATATATTCTACAGATTTAAAAACATGCTATTAGCAGCCACAATAGATGGATGTATAAAGTATTAATCAGGAAAAGAATGGAAATGAGCTACCAAGCTGTGAAAAAAAAACAAAAGAAACCTTAAACATTGTGGTAATAATTTGAGTGAATTCCCCCCATACATTCTCAGACATTTGAATATTTAGTCCCCAGTTGGTGGCACTTTGGGGAAAAGCTTTGGATATGTGGCCTTGCTGGATTTCCAGGTTTGAAAGGAGTCATGCCATTTTTGAGCGCACTCTCCCTGCTTCCTGTTTGTGATCCAAGATGTCAGCTGTCAACTACTACTCTAGCTGCCTGCCACTCACAACCACCACCCACCATCATGGACTCCTAACCATCAGGAAACATATTCCAAACAAACAGAAGCAAAACCACCAAACTCCCCTTTGAAAAAAGGTGCCGCGGCCACAGTGTTTTACCAAAGCAAAAGAAAAATAACCAAGACAGAGGTTGGTACCAGGATCCTGGGGTGTTGCTCTGAGGCGGCTGACCACGTGGTTTGTGGGAATGTAGAAGACCCTGGGGTCTTACAGAAAAGAGGTTCCCATAAGCAGAGTTTAAAGGGCTCTAGTGGGATCCTGTGAGACATTAGTGTGAAGACAAGGAGGACTGTGGCCCCTGCTCAAGAGGCTTCAAGGGAAGCAATATTAGCAACTGGGTTAGAGACTGTTCCCACTATATTGGGGAGGTGGGGGGAGGAAGGAGGCGGGAAGAGGAAGGAAATAAGGAAGGAAGATTTTTGTTTTGTTTTGTTTTTTCCCCTTAAGAACTTCTCTGAGGCTAAATTTTAAAGCGATGAACTAATTTCTTTGGTGGGAGAGGTTTCAAGACAGCTTGCTGCTGGTTCTGCCGTGTCGTTTTTGGAACTCACTCTTATTCAGATCTACAAGGAGAAAGAACAAATGAGGCACAAAGATAAAAACTTTACAGGCTGAGGAGAAAAAAAGAGCACGGGGAAATTTCATGTTGGAGCCAAGGCTTGGGCTGAAAGAGATGAAGAGATTGCAAAGAGCCCTGAACAGCATTAGGGTGAACCTAGGGGGGACCTCAAGGGCAAGACTCCACCACCTAAGCTTCCAACTTGTGAAAGAAAAGCCCTAAAGAAGTTTTGTTCCCAAAGCAACACAAGCCAAAGCTGCTGCACTTGCTCTTTAGGAGGGCACCAAGCGGGCAGTTAGGCTTGGCAGTGCCACCCACTGGCTTTGGAATCCAGAAGAATACATGGGTAAAGGGGTTGGGAAATCTCCCTCTGTGGTGAAGGAGAGCTGAGGCCAGAAAAATGTGTGACAGGACGGCCCCTCCTGCATGAGGGTCCTGAGAAGGTAAGGAGCCCTGAGAGGCCACTGTGTGAAGCTGTGGAAATGGATTGTGCTGGAGAGCCAAAGATGTTGGCCATGACATGGAATACCTGCCAAGGAGTGCAGTACACAGGGAATGGAATGAGAGAGGGAGAGAGAGGGAGGGGAAGAGGGAGAGAGGGGGAGGGAGGGAGGGGGAGAGAGAGAGAGAGAGAGAGAGAGAGAGAGAGAGAGAGAGAGAGAGTGTGTGAGAGAGAGAGAGAGAGAGAGAGAGAGAGAGAGAGAGAGAGAGAGCCTTATAGGCAGGCAGCAAAGCTGGAATGGCAGCTCCATCTAAGTTTTTTGACTTAGAGTTTTCCCTGCTGAGTTTTAGTCTTGCCTTGGTCCAGTGTTGCCTCACTACTCTATTCAAATCTAGCTGCTTGTAGCCCAACAACCAAACTTTCCTTCTAAGGGGGAAGAATGTGGAAGACCATAGGATTTTGGACAGAAAAGTGATTGAACACTGCAAACAGAGCTTAATGGGCCATCCTAGTGGGAACTCCTAAGAGTAGTGCTGAGAACAATTCAAACTCTCTCTCCTCACTTTTGGAACAGTAATATATATTCTGTGTCACTGTACGTTGAAGTATATAATTTGCTTTTTGATTTTACAAGGAGTTACAATTAAGAAATTGTCTTGGGTCTCAGAAGAGACCTTGGACTCAGTAAAGTGTTGAGATCAAACAACTATCGGGACTTTTGGAATTCAACTGAATGTATTTGCATTAGGATATGGCCGTGAGCCTAGAGGGGCCAGGTCATAGAATGTGGTGGTTTAAATGAGAATGGGCCACAATCCTTATGTGTTTGAGTGCTCAGTTTCCAGATGATGTCTGTTTGGGGAGGATTAGGAGGGTGTGGCCTTGTTAGAGTAACTATGTCACTGGGGTTGGGCTTTGAGGTTTCAAAGCCATTTCAAGCTAGCTCTCTCTGCTTCCTCTTTGTGGTCAAAGATGTGAGCTTTCAGCCGGTGGGCAGGCAGCCTGCTACCTTTACTCTGCTATTATGGACCATCTAGAATTATAAGGCCCAAATAAACTCTTTGTTCTATAAGTTGTCTTGCTCATGGTATTTCATCACAGCAACAGAAAAGTAGCTAAGACAAACATATGTTACTAAGTACAAAGAAAAAGCACAGCCATAAACTTAAATAGTCCAACCATATAACATTCTAGAAAAAAACAAAACAAGGGAGCTGGTAAAATGACCAGTGGTTGCAAGGGCGTAAGATGAGAGAGAGAAAGATGACAGAGAGAGAAATGAGTATACAGACCCTAAGGGGAAATTAGGGTGGGGAAGCTTCTTCTGATACTGTAACACCCACAGAATGTGCCCTGACACAAAGTGAGCTCTTGTGTCAGCAATGAGATTTATGTGACCTCCTACATCTGATCATGGCAAACGTGCCTCCCTCGTCATGCAAAATGCTAACACCAGAGAGAAAAGGATGGGGTGAAAGGTGCCTACGGGAGCTCTGCTGTCCATTCAGTTCTTTTGTAAAACTAAAACTGCTCTGAAAAAAACCCGAGTCAATTAACTTGACAATACAAAGGCAAGACGCAAACCTTGCTTCTCCCTCAGTGTCAGATAAAAGAATAGGCCAGACACAGGAGAGAGAACACACTTCTAGTGCATGAATCAGGAGGGGCTGCGGTCTCTGGTTGTCCACCAGGAGGGACCTCAAGGAAGCCAAGAGACCCAGAGACCCAGAGACCCAGACATGCTACATCACCTTTCCAATGGCCTAAAGCTGACCTCCTCCCCAACAGCGTGAGTGACAGCAGCCTTAACACGCTTCCAAGAGTGCGCTTCTCCCTCTCAGGCATTATAAATTTTCCATCTGAGGTGCTTCAAGCTCTGATAACCATTCATCTCCTCTCCAAGTCAGGCTGAGAAGTCCAACACTTGCAAATATTCCCAAAGGAAATGAGCTGCTCGGGACACAAAGTGTCCCCAGCATGCTGAAAGCTACCAGACTGTGAGGACGGGAGCCATGTACTTTATCTGTCACCTTTCTAGCCCCCGAGGCTTCTCGAGGTTAGGAGGTCTTCCCAAGACTTGACATCTGTAATTACAATTCACCCAGCTGCTTCTTGTCACCTTCTGTAGAAGTGTGACAAACTGGTCCCTCCTTTGCTGTCTTGGTAGAAATGAATTTGTGTTGTCTGCCGCAGATTTATACATTCCTCAAGGACAACTCTGAGTGACCATCCGTGAAAAACAAAATACATTTCTTTCTCCCTTTGCTTTATTATTATTCACTAAAGCAAAATGTCTGTTTCTATTTAAGAGTTTTCCTTAGAAAACTGCTAGCCAACTTATCAGGAATCAAAACGCTTTAAATAAATAAAACCTTTAATGGAAAATTTCAGACTCAAATCATTTAATAAAACCCATTGATCCATCACAGCTGGTCTGTAATTTGGCTCAGCAGTGGGCCAAAGTCTCACTAGTGTGATCTGTAGACCAGGTACATTCTCATGAATGGAGACAGCTGGAGGCTCCTCTGGCATTAGGGGTATTAGGATATGCCCCAATTCACGCCTAAAATGTTTCAGAAATGAAACTCAATGCACTATGGAGCAACACACTGTAGAGCACATTTCTCTATTGAATCTACTAATTGTAATGTGGGGTACCTAGAAAGAGCAAACACACTGTATTTTCAATTTATGGAGTGTTTTTCTAGTCAAAATATCCCAGGTTCCACCATCAGGTGGTTGGTAGCTGTGGTGGTTTGAATAGGAATGGCCCCCATAAACTCATGTGTGTGAAAGCTTGTTCCATAAGAAGTGGCAATATTAGGAGGTGTGGCCTTGTTGAAAGAGGTATGACATGATGGAGATGGGCTTTGAGATCTTATATGCTCAAGCTACACCCAGCATGGCACAGTCTCCTTCTGCTGACTGCAGATCAAGATATAGGACTCTCAGCTCCTTCTCCAGCACCATGTCTGCCCGCATGCTACCATGTTTCTGGCTGTGACGATAATGGACTAAACCTATGAAATTGTAAGTCAGCCCCAATTAAATGTTTTCCCTAAGAGTTGCTGTGGCTATGGTGTCTCTTCACAGCTATGGAAACCTAACTAAGACAAAAGTTGAACATCTGTATCAGGCTTCTTCCTACAGCATTAGCTTGAAAATACTGGGAGAAAGACAACTAAAAAGTACATAGCCCACCCACAAGGATGCTTTTTGGAACAGAAATCACGTGGTGACAATGGTGCAGGCCTTTTCCCAATGATATGACACATATCTTTGGTGTGACATAGTACCTTCGTTCTTTCAACTCTGTGACACCTACCAATGGTATGGCAATAGTATCTTTGTTCTATGACAACCTACCAATGGTATGACAACTCTGTGACACCTACCAATGGTATGGCAATAGTATCTTTGTTCTATGACAACCTACCAATGGTATGACAACTCTGTGGCACCTACTAGTGTACCTATGAAAAGGCAATAGTACCTTTGTCCTTTCAACTCTGAATTCCTTGACGGACATAGTGGCTCCCAACTCAGGCGTGTCTTTCCTCTTAAATGCAGATTTCTCCTCTACAGGTCTGCATGTGGACTGGCACTCGGACGGCTGTCCAGTCAGCTCCATCACTGATGGATATATGTGCTATCACTGATCCTGGCTGAGCTAGTGCAAGAACAAGAACCAAGCAATGAAGTAGGGACACTGGCAGACAGTAGCAAAAGGAGCCCCACTCTTGTGGCAGCGGAAGAACAGATGTCCTCAGGAGCTAGCAGAGAGAGTACACCAGATGCAGAAAAATGCCGCCTCTGTTAGAAACTCCAGACACCCCAGCACTCCTCTCTGGGCTCCTTGTCTACTCAATTATGACTCCCATGCTTTTATTCTGTGGTCCTGTGAAAAGCATCCCTTCCTCGTCCCTTGACTAGTCTCATTTTCTCCTCCACACTTGCCTTGAAAGCCCCGATCCGCATTTATGTGTCCTTATGAAGTCCCATGGCCATTAACCCATGGAACCGCATGTTAGAGAAATTTCTGGCTGAAATAGTTAACTCTCGAATTTACAGTTACAGAAATTCCGTGTTGGAGCCTAGGTTGTCTCTAGACTGAGATGAGAATTTAGTGTCTCACCTGCTTCCTCCCTGCGGGCTTGCCACGTGTTTTTGGCTGGCCACACTGACCTGGCAATGGGAAAAGTGTCCTCATCAGTAGAATACAGCAGGAATTTAAAGTTCTGAGACTCAGGATATGAACTTTCTCCTCAGATTTATTCCATACAATCCACTGCTTTCATGTTGCATATAAAACTTCTCCACACTTTATAATAACACCTGCTGTGCTGCAAATTGCAAAACCAATAACATCTTGAGCACCCAAAATGGGAGTTTATATTCCAATCACTATTCCAAGCATTGGAGGGCTCACTCAAGATTCTGAGTGGGTTTGGGCCTCTTCTTAATACAAAAAAAAAAAATGAATCTGAAAACCAGAAGACACAACTAAAAACGTAAATAACACTTTGGAGTTTTGCGTTTTCTTCATGTTTTAACCCCATCATTTTACTCTACATCCTCAATAGGAATTGATGCCTGAGGGACTAAGAAGTTTACACTATGATTCTGTTGCATCACAATGATCAGCTTCCCCCACCTTGCCTGGCCATCAGGGGCAGCAGTGGTTAGAGAGAGATCTGGAAGCTCCCACTGTTATTGATCCTGCCCTTAAAAGCCAATGCATAGGAAGACTGCTCTCATCTACATGAGATGTACAAAAAAAATCCAGCAGGCTCTAAGATGTATGAGGGAAATCATAGGTGCTGGACCCCACTGCTGTCCATCATACAAATGCTGCCCCCACTTCCGCTCATCGCCTCCTCACCCTCACCCGCTACCACCCCTTCTGGATAAAGGGTCCCTGTAGGATTTACTCAAATCCATGATGAAAAATGAACAAAGAGCTTGGAGATGCCATTTTGAGATGCTTATTTGGGTACTATTTAGCACGGGAGGAGAGAACCACTTGAGGAGGGAGGAAGGAAGTGCTTAAGTCAGCATCTCTCCCAGTGACTCTCTGTTCCCCTGGACCGTGGAATTCCACCCAGCCTTTTATCACTGTCTTAGCGGCATTTAAAGAAGCAGCAGCAGCAGCAAAGGGAAACTTTCAGAAGTGCAGACTTAAGTTCTACTGTGCAGTACTAATTAGCCAGGCGGCTCCTTCCCTCCCATCCTGCCACACGCAGCTGTTGCCCAGGCAGGTGGGGTCAAAGGACCTGGATTTGCAAGGCTGCAGCTTTTCTCACAGCCTTCCCTGGTGTTTCTTCATCACATCCCGTCTGGAATCCCTTCCATGCCCAGCATAGGGTATTGTGTTTCCCCCTTTCCTTTCGGGTATCAGGGGCTCTGTATTGTATCTCAGCCATGCTTGGGAAACTAACCAAGCCCCAGACAGAATCTGCTTAATGCAGCCACAGAACCCTGCTTTGTGCCTTGGAGTTAGCCCATGGCCTGATCTCCATCCCTAAGATCCTCAGGCCCTCGTCTTTGTCCAGCTGGGTTTCCAAATTGTCTTTCCCCTCTCTGGGTGCCGGTGGCATCTGTGCTACAAATTACAGTTTAGACTGTCACTGCCAAGCCATCCCACTGCCACAGTCATCCCCCAGGTGTGGAAACTCCATTCACTCTGTAGAACCCTACTCACCTCTCCCAGGATAGCCACACATCTCATTACTGCTGCCACCACCACCACCACTTCCACCACACGGTGTGCCAGACCATAGCTAGGCAGCGAGCGCACCTCTGGTCCAGCACTGTGGGTACGCTGGTTTGTACAGTGATTTACAACCAGCACCTGCCCTTGAGGAGCCAGGGAGCGGTCATCCAATAGGATCAGTCTCTCTGTAGTTCTGAACCTTAGGTCGATGGCTAGAGCATTCTGGAAGCATAATAAAACACTGTTCAGTGACAGGAACTCCTTGAACTGAACCAAACTGTATCATCACCTATTGTTTCTCCTCAAAAAGAAAGTGGGAGGAGAGCCAGTGAAGGGACCAGGGAGAGCATGGCCGAGGAGTCCTCCAATAAGCAGCTCATGTACGACAGCTGGGCAAATGGCTTAATTTCTCTGCACTCCAAGTTACTCAAAGAAAGGTGTAAAACTATGAAGTTCCCTGTTTTCAAGGCTATCAAGAAAGAAAGAAAGAAAGAAAGAAAGGGAAGGAAGGAAGGAAGGAAGGAAGGAAGGAAGGAAGGAAGGAAGGAAGGAAACAGATGTTGGCTGAGAGAACAGCTCAGTAGCAGAGCACTTGCCCAGATCAGTGAGGCTCTAAGCTCCACCATCAGCACCAGAAACAATTTTTTTTTTAAATTAACAAAATGAGGCAATGGTGCCTGTGCTCTGCAATGGCATTGCTGCCACCGCTAAGAGCTGGGTGAGAAGCCTATACAGTGGGAACCCCTGCATAGTGACTGCTCTCCTGCTGTGTGTCTCCATGTTCACACGTTCTGCATTGCTGGTACCTGCGCTAGAACACATGGCTACTGGACACAGGGAAGGACCCTGAGTTCCAGGCATTCAAAGGGCAGCTAAGGCACAGGTCCGGGTGCCAAGGGTTCTGACAGATGACAAAGGGGAAGAGTCAGATGCCCAAGACTTTTGGCAAGCTGTAGGGGCTTGCCTGCTTCCCGAGGCACAGCCCAGCCTAGCAGCAGATGAAGAAAGGGAGCAATATGCCCCAATAACCCACAGACGATCTCCGCTGCTGACTGACAGCCATGTTGCTTACCACCTTACCTTACACCTCCTCTTGGCCTGTGAGCATTTCCAAGAACTTGGAATGGATGCAGATCAGCTCAGAGACATGATCTGCAACTTAATGACACATCTCAGGAAGGACTTCCCAATGTTCATGTCCCCTCCCCTGGCAAAGATCTTCCGAGCCCCATGGAGGCTCTATTCTTGCAATATGCATGGCTCTGCTCCAAAGCCCTAATGCTAGGCTGTTAATGGACGACAAGACTCAGTAAGCAGGGCATCGTATTTCTCAAGCCCTGCTTGCAAGCCTTATGAAGAAAGACACTAGCAAAGAGCAGAGAAAGCACTTAGAAACCAATAAACAGCTCTCCCCACTGACTGAGTCAACCCTGAAGGGTTGCCTTGTTCCATATGCTACATAAATCCACTGGCTTTAGAGCTCCAGCCACCCCAGCCTGTGCTTTTGATGGTCCCCAGCACTTCCAACTCAGGGTGGCTCTGCTAGACAAAATCTTCATCGACAAGCAGGTAATTCTTACACGCCCTCCTAAAGCTGCACTGAGCCAAGATTAATTTCTCCTACCTTTCCTGATACTGTGGCTTTTTTCTCCGTATTCATTTCTCTAGCTTCAACACATGTCAACAGGGGGTTTATCGTCAGTGAAATAAATCTCAAATTCTAGGTACTTTCAGCAGCACACAGATCCTCTTTCCTGCTCCCCACCAGACCTCAGTACAGGGTTCTGCACTCTGCTTCTGCTCAAAGGACTTTTCAAGTCAGCCTCCTCCGTGGACTGGGAATAGAACACGTTCCCAGCTCGCCTTACCTTTGTCTTTCAGCTTAAGGTTCTCTTTTCATTCACCCATAATTAAGCAGATGGATGGACAGACACATGGGGTGTATAGATAGATAGATGGATGGATGGATGGATGGATGGATGGATGGATGGACGATAGACAAATAGATGATAGGTGATGGATAGATGGATAGATGATAGATGATAGAAAGATAGAAAGATAGATGGATAGATGGATAGAGGGATGGATGGATGGATGGATGGATGGATGGATGGATAAATAGATAGATAGATAGATAGATAGATAGATAGATAGATAGATAGATAGATAGATAGATGGATGGATAGGATATTTAAATACCAAGTGCTATTTAGATATAGATGCAATGCTTCTATCTCTCTACCCTCTAATCTAGGCAGAGAGACCGAGTCAGCAGGCATCAGAGAGACGGAGAGGAACGCATTTTTTTTTCCAATCCCAACTTTCCATATTTCCCCTTTCACCAATGAAGCATCTTCCTGGGGGCTCTCAGGGATCCAGGAATGTTTTTAAATTGAAATATAAAAGTGGAAACAACTACTCAAACATTCATAATTCAAGAAAAAATAGAAAGAGCAGCAAAATGGCTCAGAAGGTAAAGGTGCTTGCTTGCCACAAAGACTAACAACCTGAGCTTGATCCTTGGAACCCACTTGGTAAGAGGGGAGAATAGATTATTGATTACCATCTGACTGCCCCAGAATTCTGTGGCACACACATGTCCACACACACACACAGCTATACACATAATAAATCAACAGACGCAAAAAATTAAAGAAAACACACATGTCCATTCACACCTCACCTGCCACGTACATAATCACCAATCAACAGATTTAAAAAAAATAAAGAAAAGTAATAAAGACCAGAGTCTCAGATCTATGTGAAGTCTGGAAAGACACTGAAGAAAATGAATTTGAAACTTTAATGTTTCTAATTATTCCAACAGTTAGCAGCTTATGAAAATAAGTAATAGCAACTGTGTGCTCAATTTTAGACATGCTCACATAAATAAAACAAATGACAAGAAGGCACACAGGAAAACTGGGAGACATGAAGATTATTCGCATGTCATCGGGTATTCATGGTATCTAGGAACATTACCTAGCTTAGATCTTGGTATAAATTTCTAACTCCAAAGTTAAAAAAGTGGTATTTTTATTATTTTATTAATAATGCATTAATGAAAGAAAATGAGAGCAAAGATCCAAAAATAGAGCAAGAACACAAAGTGCAGATGCAAATATGTTACATATCTATTTATCAGTAACTTTACACATCAGTGGCCTAAAACTGAACAAACTGAAAGATGGAGATGGTTGGAATAGATCAAGAGATAAGAGCTATATGTTTTGTTGAAGAAGTCCACCATACACAGAAAGACACCTATAACCTAAAAACAAACTATGGAGAAAGAAATAATAGGCTAAAACTAGAAAAGACGGAGTGATACTAATTCATAAGGAACCGACGTGAGACCAAGCAAAGTTGCCGGGGATACCAGACATACCAAGGAACACAGGGAACAATCTCCTGGAACACTCAGAATGCATACACCTAATAAAAGCTAAGCATCTGAGAACGTGTGCACATCTAGAAAGAGCGTTCAAACAGACATCTAGAAAGAGTGTTAAAACAGACAGAGTGGACGAAGAAACAGCAAATTCACTATTGTAGCTGAATACTTCAACATGCCTCTAGCAAAAGTGGACAAATCCAGCAGGCAGAAGATCAGTGGGGACATAGGTGAAGAGAGAAACATCAGTCATTTGGACATAGTGGACATCTATATATAGACTACTCCAGCCACTAGCAGCACAGAGCACATTCTTCTCCAATACACAGAGTATTTTCACCAAAGCACAAGGAATTTTGACCATAAAACATACCTTGACTGGTTTTACATAATTGACAACCAGAAATATCTCTTCTCAGACCACAATGGAAACTAAACTAGCATGTCATAATGGAAAAATAGTTTTTAAATCCCTCCAAACAGTAAGGGGTTGGAGAATGCAAGCCTAAATAACATACTGGTCAAAAAAGAAATCTCAAATAAAAGTGAAGTGCCATTGGGGGTCCATCCACCAACTGTCAGCCACCTTACCCACCATGGGGCTCAGGGACTGCATAGACCCAAACCTGAAGCCTTCGCTAGAGACCCCCAGGGGCATTCCCCTCCCTACCTGCCAATCCGTCAGTCACCTGACACACTGCATCAACCTGGAGCCGCATGGAGTCCAAGCCTGCAGTCTGGAGATGAACTGCAGGTATGAATGCACAGAGTCAATCCACACCCAGGGAACACACAAACTGGATTTCATGGGAGGGAGGGAGGGGGAGAGAGAGAGAGAGAGAGAGAGAGAGAGAGAGAGAGAGAGAGAGAGAGAGTAGGGGGATAATGAAGGGAGTTAGATGGGTGGAGATATAGGAAAGGAACAGGAAGAATTTGAGGGGGTGGTGAATATGGCCAAAATATATTTTATGAAATTATCAAAGAATTTATAAAAAATTATAAAAAGCATGCCATTTTGAACAAAAAGAAAACTTGTCAAATGTGTGAGATACAGCAAAAAAAACAGTTCTTAGAGAAAAAAATGATTTTGAATATATATTTTGAAAAATGAAGAAATGTGTGCCTGTAATGTCATCACTTGGGAGACAGGCTAATGGATTGTGAGTTCAAAACCAACCTGAGCTATCTACCAAGATCATATCTGAAGGGGTCACTGCTACAGTGATCAGTGTGTGAAAAGCCCTTAGTTCAAGGAGGGATGGGGAAGACAAGGAGGGAGGGAGGGAAAGGATGGGAAGAAAGGAGGAAAGAGGAGGAGGAAGACGAAGGGGAATGATGACGGAGGCCAAAGAAGAGGAAGGTGGCTTTCAAATCTGTCCCCAAAGATTCAGCCCCAGGGAAGTAGGGAGAATAAAATCCAAACAGGGTAATGTAAAAATCAGGGCAAAAAAATACATAAATAAAAAAAAATCAATGAAATGAAAAACAGAAAATTAACAGAGAAAATCATCAAAACCAAAAGCTTGTCTTTTGAAAAGATCAATAAAATTATAAAGCCTCTAGCTAGGCAAAGAACAAAAGGGGAATGACAGGAACCATTACTATCAGAAGTAGAAAGGAAAGTATCACTGTGGGCCCATGGACACTAAAGGGACAGTAAAGCATGGGTGCACGGTTCCATCAACTTCGATGGGCTACCTGGAACAGAGAAATTCTGAAGGACAGGAGCTAACAAAAGGGGGCATCATGAAGAAGATTACTTATATCTATCAGGGAAGTTGTTGGGGTTGAGATTATTGAACTCTCTCTCAAAAGAGAAAATTCACATGGATCCACTGACAATTTCTTTCCAACATTTAAGAAGGATTCAATCAGTTCTCTAAGATATCTTTGAAAGATGCTGAATTCATTTGATGAGGAGAGCAATATCCCAATTCCAAAACACAACCAAGAAACGAGAAGAAAACTCTAGCCAGATACTTCTCATTAATATAGATGTGAAAATCATAAGCAAAACATAAAAATTGGATCGGAGAATGCCTGTCTTAGTTACTTTTCTATTGCTGTGATAAAGCACCATGACCAAGGCAACCTACAGAAGGTTGGTTTTACGGTCCCAGAGGGATAAGAGACCATCGCCACCATGGCAGGGAGCAGGGCAGAAGGCAGGCAGACATGGTGTTGCAGCAACAACTGAGAGCTCGCACCTTTATTGGCAAACTGAAAAGGGCGCCAATATTTTGAAACCTCAAACCCCACCCCCAGTGACACACTCCCTACAGCAAGATCACACCTCCTAATCCTTCCCCAAAAGCCACCAACCCGGGGACAGGGTATTCAAATGCCCAAATCACTACATTCTGTTCCCTGACCCTGTATTCCCATGCCTATATCATAGTATAAAATGCATTCAGCTCAACTTCTAAAGTTCCCATAGCCTTTCACTGCCATAGCACTGTCTAAACATAGTCCAAAGTCTTGTCTGAGACTCAAGTCAATCTCTTAATTGTAACACCCTGTAAAATCAAAAAGAAATTATATATTTCCAACATAAACTGGCACAGAATGTACATTACCATTCCAAAGAAAGAGTCGGAGCACAGTGAAGAAATATGGGTGTTGTTCAAATCTTAAATGGTCTTATAATAAAAAACCCAGTACCAGATACTGGGGTGAAAGCTGAAAGATCAGAAAAGCAGAGCAAGCCACAGCCAACCTCAACTCGCCAACTCTTCAGCCGATCCTGTTTCCACAAATCCTCAGACTGAAAGCCTCTGAGTCCTCATCTGAAAGGCCTCTACCAAAACGAGCCTTTTGTTCCTGTCTCCTCACGCCTTATATACCTTTCTCTACCCTGCCATCACTTCCTGGGATTAAAGGCAAGTGTGCTTCCCAGTACTGGGATTAAACGTGTGTGCCACCACTGCCTGGTTCTGTTTTCTCTCCTAGACTGAGCCAATCTCATGTAGTCCAAGGTGGCCTTGAACTCAGAGATCCAGATGGATCTCTGTCTCCTGAGTGTTAGGATTAAAGGTGTGTGCCACCATTGCCTGGCCTCTATGTCTAATCTAGTGACTGGCTCTGTCCTCTGTTCCTCAGGCAAGCTTTATTGGGGTACACAATATATCACCACATACAGGACCAAAGCAAAGCTGAAACCCAGCAAGCAAACTCCAAAGCCTCTAACTTCATGCCTGATGTCAAGAGGCTTAGATGTCTCAGCCATCACAGCTTTGCCACCTGTAAGATGCATCTCTCGTATGCTGGTTCTACTCCCTGTGTGCAACTCTCCTTGGTAGACACAGCCCTAACACCTCTGACATCATAGCATTTCCAACACAACTCAGGTTTTACTTCCACAGCTTTGTACAATGCCTCTCAGGATCTGTACTCGAGGACTGCTCTACCACACATGCCCTGGCCTCAGCAGCTTTTGTTAACCGAAGAGGAAGGTTCTGAAACCCCTTTCCTAGTGTATCTTTCATGACTCTAAAGGCACTGGACAATACTGCCAAGTTTGGTTACCCACTTGGAATGCAGCCCCTTGAATCACATTTGCAACAGGTTGTGTTTGCTGTTACATTAAGAGCAGAATTCCCTAGGCGTTTTTCCTTACACAAGTTGGAGGTTTAGCTGCATAGGATCTTGCCCTCAGGGCATGAGGGCATCTTTTCTTTTATTTCAGCTCAGATTCCGCTCCTCCTTAATGGTGTTAATCTCCTTAATGGTGTTAATCTCCTTAAGGTAATAGCTACTTTTTCCAGCAAAAGCCTTGGATAGAACACTAACCTCGCTTGTATCATTGTTATCTCTAAAACTGTACCATTATTTTAATTTCTTTCTGCACCACTTGCTCTATTTAACTGTAGACCTTCATTAGAATGATTATGAACAGCCACGTGACAAAGTCAATATTAGGTTGTCTTGAAATCTCCTCCACCAAAGAAATTAGCCCATTACTTCAAAATTTACCCTAAGTTTTTAGGACAAGGGCAGAGCATCCATGTTCTTTGCCAAAACACCACATGGATGGAGAACAAGGTTGAGGAAACACTACATCCATATATCAATGAAGGGCTAGAGAGATTCTCCACTGGTGAAGTGATTGTGAGCAGGAGTTCAGATTCCAGGACCCACCACAAAGCAAGACATAGCGGCAGGTGCCTGTAATCCTATCACTGGGAAGGCAGATGCAGCAGGATCAGTGAGCTCCAGGTTCAGTGAGACACCTTGACTCAAAACAAAGTAGACACAAAGAGGAAGACATCCAACACCTGCCTTTGGCCTCCACATGCGTGCAAACACACATGTATACATGCATATGCACATGCACACAAATACAAACATACATACAACACACAAACTACATTACACACAAACCATACACATTACACACAAACCACACATGGGTGCATGTACACACACAGAGAAACATCAATAAACTAAAAACAGATAAGTCCGACTATGGTATCCAAGAACCCTGAGATATGATCAAGAAACCAAACCTACACAATCACAGTATAGAAGATACTTAGATTAAAAAACTAAATGTGTAAAGAATCTATTGAATGAAACTGGAGCAGAAAATTGCCAAATTATAGACAAAAAAAAAAAAAACAGGCATCCAAACATAAGGGGAAGTTAGAATCTAAACACACATTGCCATGGAATAACTGAAATACTATAATCAATATATCAAAAAATACAAATTCACCTATAAAGGCAAACACTTAGAATAATGCAAGTAATACAAGGAATCCTAAAAGCCAGGATGGCAGAGAATGATGCATATCAAGCTCTGAAAGTAAATATCCGCTAACCAAGAATATTATACCCAGCAATACTATCTTTTAAACTTGGTGGAAAAATGAGTTCCACAAATCAAGACTAGCACAAACTAAGGCAGACGACCACCAAGCCAGCACAGCAGAAGAGCTAAAGAAATGCTATACTCAAAAAAGAAAAGTCACAATCACAAGAGCACAAATAAGAATACAGTTCTTAAGAATAGATGGACAAAGGAAAGCTCGGGAGGAACTCACTGTGTCCCAATGGCAGGGGAGTTAGAGCATTAACAAAACCAACAGAACATGGCAGAGAAGAAAAACTGTATACTACTTACTCTGGTGAACATAGACACAAAAATTCTCAATGAAATTCTTGCAAGTTGAATTCAAGAACACAAGAAAACCATACGCTACAAACCAAACTGGGTTTCATTCCAGGGATGCAAGGATGATTCCCTACAGACAATTCAATGACCATATAACAGGACATAAAAGATTTCCCAACAACAATCACCTGATTGTTTTAACTGAGAGAGGAAAGACTGGCAACAAGGTTCAACATCGCTTCATAATAAACAAAACTCAGAAGAGAAAAGAAACACAGCTCAACATAACAAAACCCAAATGTAACAGACCTGCAGACAATAATACAAGTGAAGGAAACTGGTAGCATTTCCGCTAACAACTGGACCAGGCTTGGGTCTCTGTTCTTTTTCAATACAGTGTTCAATGACTTATCCAGAGCCATAAATGAGACGAAGAAATAAAAGGGCTACAACAGGAAATGAAGAAGTCAGATTGTCTCCACTTCCTATGACTCTACAGGCTCCACCAAAAACCTCTGCAACCTGCTAAACACTTTTGGCAAATGAGCAGACTACACCACTATATGAGAGTCATTGGCTTTTCTACATCCTAGTAACAAACTTGCTGATAAAGAATTGGGGGGCGGGGGGAGTTAGTCATTATAGCTTCAAAACACAAAACACTTAAGAGCAAACGTAAGGCAGGTGGTGAACAACCTCCACAAGGAAAACCTGTATGAAAATCAAGAAGTCACTACCCGAAAGACAGATCTCCTATGCTTACAGGTCAGTAGAATTCATGTTATGAAAATAGCTCCATCATCAATAATTATCTACAGAGTGGGTGCAATGCCTCCAAAATGCCAGCAACATTCTTCACGGAACTAGAAATTAAAAAAACAAAAACAAAAACAAAACAAAAACATGCTTCTGTGAGGATGGAAGCACAAGAGATCAAAAATGTCCAAGCAGCTTAAGCAGGAGGCACAATGTTGGAGGCATCACAAAGCCTGATCTGGTTACACACCACACAGTCATAGCAACAAAAGCAGAATGGTGCTTCATAGGACAGGACATAGGAACCAAAGGAACACAACAGAGGACCCACAAGCAAACCCACACATCCAAGTCACTTAATTCCCATCAAAGGTGTCAAAACACTCACAGAACAAGAGCTCTTCAACAAACTGTGATGAGGACATCAGATATTTGTGTGTAAGAGAATGAAGTGGTATCCATATCTCTCACTCTGCAGAAAAGCCTGTTCAAAATGGATCAAAGACCTTAGTGTAAAACAGGAAACACTGAAACTATTAGAGAAAAACCAGAAAAACACTTCAAGGCCTAGGCACAAGCAAGGACACTCTGCAAAGGACTTGGGACAGCATAGGAAACAACCCCAAGAATTAAGAAATGGAATGGCATGGCATGTAAAGGTCTCTGCCCGGAGGAAAAAAAAACTGTCAGCAGAGCGAGAGCACAGACTATAGGATAGAGAATATTTTGCCATCAGAGAGGGGATTAATATTTAGAAACTATAAAGAACTCTAAAAATTAAACAGCAACAAATCAAATTACACAACCAATAAATAGATGGATGAATTGAATTAACAGTTATCAAAGGCAGAAAGACAGATGGCCAACAACGATGTAAAACATGTTCAACATCCTTAAAGCCAAAACCAAAACTGCTTTTAGCTTATTCCTCACCCCATCAGGATGACTTTGATGGAGGAAACAATGTTTACTGGTGAGAATGTCGAGAAAGGGGTACCTGGTGTGACTGCTATGGAAACCAGCCCATCAGAAACTAAAAACAGAACTACTGTGCGCTCTAGTCTGTCACTCCTGGATATATAACAAAAAGAGTCTAAATCAACATACCACAGCAACCCTTACAGGAACATGTTTATTACGGTGCTATTAATAGTAACCAGAATGGAACCAGCCTAGATATCCATCAGCATAGGAATGATAAAGAAAATTGTGCTATACATACACAACAGAACTGTGTTCAGCTGTCAAGAATGAAATTATAACATTTGAAAGAGAGTGGAAGGAATGGAAATAGTTACATGAGGTGAAATGAGCCAGACTCAGAAAAATACCACGTTTTCTCTAACATGCAACTCCCAGATTTGTGTGTGTGTGTGTGTGTGTGTGTGTGTGTGTGTGTGTGTGTGTGTGTGCACACATGTGTGGAGAAAGAGAGAAGACTATGAGAGGGGAAGATGGAGTCTAAAGAAAGCAAGAAGCAAGACAGAGTCATAAGTATCTGTGACACAAAAGTAAAAGAGACTATTTGAGAGAAGGAAAGAGAACTAGTTAGGGGGGAGAGGGGGATTATGGGAAAAGACAGTGGGGAGGGAAAATGAAAACAAAGTATTCAGAATATATATATATACATATATACATATATATATATTCTGCCACTATATATATATATAGTGCCACAATGAATGCTCTTAATTAATTTAAAGGAAAAAATAAGAAGGCCTAATGTCATTAACCATCAAGAAAATGCAAATTTAAACAATAACAATACATCATGTCATTCCTGCTAGAATGACTATTATTAAAATGAGAAAGAAAAACAGGCATGGTGTTGCAAGCCTGTAATCTCAGTATATGTGCTGAAAGAGGAGGTTCTACCCAAGTTCAAGGTCATCCTGTGCTACATAGTGACACCCTGTCTCAAAATACAGAAATAAAAAGTGTGTACACACAAATGCATACATACACACACACAGAAAAATACACACACACACACACACACACACACACACACACACACCACATACTAGTGATGATGCAGAAAGATGGTAATTTATACATTATTAGTAAGAATATAAATTAGTACAGTCAATATGAAGAAGTGTAGAGGCCCCCCCCCAAAAAAAAAACTAAAAAGAATGCTATCCTATGTTTTGTATGATTCACTTTCCCCATTCATTTCTAGGTATGTGTCCAAGAAAATCAAATCAGCATACCAAAGAGACCTGTATACCCGTAGTTACTGAGGTTACCTGCAATGGTTAAAGGATGGACTCACTTTAGGTGCCTATGAATGGGCATCTCACCCAAGAACAATTATTCCTCAACCATAAGGAAAGCCTTGGAGTTGGCAAGATGGCTTAGTGGGAAAGGCATTTGCCATCATGCTGGTAACCTGAGTTTGAGTCTGTGAACTCAGCTCGGCTAGCACACTGTGGCATGCATTTGTGTGCATGAGCATGTGTATTGCTAAAGTAGATTGTGTCCACCTAAAGTAGATTAGTGATGATTAGAAACTGGGATGCGATGGGAGTCAGGGAATGGGAAGGAAGCACTAATGGGTGTGTGCTGTGTGTATGTATAGAACTATCATACTGAACATGATTGACATGGAAAATTAATGATTATTTCAAATAAAAAAAATAAAATAAAATTTTAAATAAAAATAAAAATGAATATTTTATGATACATATAGTTTGAACCAATATTTCCTAAAACTAGAAAAAAGAATTTCAAGTGTTCATATGCACAAAATTCTCAAGGATGAAATAACTCTTGTCAAGACAAAATAGTTTAATCTCCATTTTTTTTCTAAAAACAATACTTTTTGACTTATATCACAGCAAATCTTGTAAAAATACATGTAGTAAGGATTGTCATTAAAAAACAAATGTTTGAAAGTCTACAAGAACCTGTAGATCCTCAAGATATCCTCCTAACCAGGTCAGGGATACACCACTGTCCACTTTCTGAACTCTCACTCGGGCATTTACTGTTTAAGTGTCTAAGCCTGTGTTGAGACAGACGTCACTCCTCATCAGAATTTCACTTTGTTTCATTTACACTCAGTGCAATAGATGACAGACAAGGAGTTCTTCATGATCCTACACATGACAGAAATCTCAGCACAAAAGAGCAAGCCTTCTTAAACTTACGCAGCCTTACTACTCAGATGTATATTGCCCAAGGCTGCTTTTGTTCTGTATAAGGAACAAGTACCTTCTGTCTTTACATTACTAGCTCTATCATATGTACAAATTTGGGCTAATGAAAAGACAAGGGCAATTCTTCCCATTATTTTCATATTTGTGTCAGTGGAGAACAAGTCGATCTCATCTGCCTTGTAAGCAGGCCACCCAGTCTCTGTGATGGCTCACATACCCATGCCTTGCCTGCTCCACAATCGTTCCTGTCATCGTATGTGCAGGCGGAGTCCCTACTGAAGTCCTAACTTAACTGTTTGCACAACTTGAGTTCTTCCTTATTTCGTTATTTCTTTCTTTTTGAAATTTGTGTGTATGACTGTGTGTTTATGAGTACATATATTACACACCTGCATGCAGATGCTGTCAGAGGCCAGAAGGGGATATCAGGTCTCTTGGGGATGGTGACTCACACGAATGTGAGTCACCTTATGTGGGTGCTGGGACCTGAACTCGGTCCTACAATTGTAGCAAACATTCTTAATCACTAAGTCACCTCTCAAAGCCCTGAAGTCTTAACTCTTGACCTGAAATGAATGGATCATTCTTGTCTTTTTCGTCTAGAAGTTTCTATAAAATAGGAAAATGGGTTCCATCGTAGTCCTTTTGCACAGTGTAGAAGTTTTTAATAACTACATTGGGGGAGTAAATGCAGGCACACGTCAGCAGTGTTCACTGCCAGGCTCCCGATTCAGATGGCCATAAACAGTCGCAAGTCACTCCTCCCGGAGGATTTGATACTATTTGGCTGATGGAAACCGGAAACAAAAAGAAAACTGATCCCAATTCTGGCCTGTGTGGTCTGTCCAGTGCTAGTGCCGTGACCTGATTTCAGACTCCTCTTCTCAGAAAACATTTCCCGATGAAGTCTAAATGTCGTGTGGCTCAGTGACATCAGATTAGCAGAATCAGACTATTGATTGGTACATAAATACCAGTACACTATCAGTATTGCTTGGGTCTGCTAGGCAGTCCAAGGATATTTGGGTTCTTAAAGGGCCAATGCCTACTGCTGGCAACTCAAGGTCTTTGGCTTATTCTGCACTCGATTTTTACAGTTATTTGCATTGGTCTTACCACTATACACTGTATCAGAGAAAACTGACTTAATTCGTTCACAGTGACACAGGAACACAATCAAACATCTCTTAAAGCAGGGAAGGCTCATAATGAGACAGCATACTGTTATGCAGATTCGGATCTGTACAGGTAAAATCGCATCTCTGGATCATCACAATTACCCAGATGAAGAGCAGACAGGAGGCAATGATAGCCAGCAGGGCAGGAGGTAGATGCGTCATCAACAACATGAAAGCATACACTATAATGCATGTAAGAAAATAAAACGTTTTTTACCCTTAGAACAGAGGAGACTACATCGGAACACCTGAAAGAATAAAGGTTTCTAAACAGAACACTGAACATGATTGCACTTTGCCAGTAAAATATGCTAATGAAAACACAGCTTATGGGTGAAGCAGAAAAATAAAAGAGAACATGTTTTGACTTTTTAGTACGAGATAATTTAAGAGAAAGCTTGACAAGAAATGCTAACATCTTTCTAATGGTTGGAAGCATCATTTGTCTAAAGCCAGAAACTCACCTTGACTCATTGACACAGATAGGTTTTCAGTTACATTGCTCATCGCCAGAGTAACTGCAAAGCAAAAACTGTACTTAGCTGCAGTCAATAACGGAGGTGGGTGTGCACTAGTGTGACACAGCCTCATCCTTCAGGAAGAGCAAGGCCAGGTGGCAGAGGGACCAGTGAAAGAGGAGAAGGAACAGGAATGTGAGGGGACAGAAATAAAGGAGGTCACAAAATAATAACCTCCAGTGAGAGGTCCAGTGGAACAGCAGCAATAACTGGTATTTAGGAAAGCCTTCTCAGCATGGAGACACAGTGAGCAATTCAGTATTATGATCTGTTGAGAAAGACTTCTTATAGGGAAGAAAACTTAGGAAAATCCCCACAAAACTTAACAAGTTCAAAATGATCAAAACTCAACAATGTGCCCGTAATAGAATGGGCAGGAATAGTTACAGTATCTAAAGCCAATAATAATATGTGCAAACAAATAAAGGAAACCAATGAAAAAGATATACCAAGGATATGAGTAGAAATCAGAAGAAAAAAAGGAAAACTAAATGGCTGAGAAGTATCAAAATGTTACTGTGAAGTTTATCATTGCAGAGTACAGTTTGAGACAAGAATATATAAAATGCTAAATAGACTAAGGGAAATGAGAATGCTAAATTATTGATATGCGTTATTGCATGCAGTGATATGAGAACCTTCATTGTACTGTGGGTAGGAAACTAAGGCGCAGTCGAATTGAGAACGTTATGTCCCCCGGCGGGGGCGTAGCTCGATTGGTAGAGTGCTTGCCTAGCATGCAAGGAATCAGATCCCTAGTAGTGCATACATAGGTCGTACATGGTGGCACATGCCTGTAATCTCAGTACTCAGGGAAGACAGAGACAAGAAAATGAGAAGTTCAAAGTCATTTTCAACTGCACAGCAAGTTCAAGGTAGCCTCCACTAAGATCCTATCTCAAGACAAAATAATCCAGCCAACCAAGATGTCGTACGATGAAGAAAGTCCACATCGACTTGTCCATCCAGTCAAGGTCAATTCTCAGAGAGGCTTTCTAGGAAATCTTTTAGGGATAGTCATCAAAGCAGGGCGTGTGCTTGTGGGATATTGGAAACAAGATGGATATCTGAACCTAAAAGAATAGGAAAACTCAAATTTAACCAATACTCATGTGGAATGTTGGGAAAGTGTCAGAAGCAAGAGGTCATATGCACACGTAAAAGCACTGCTGAACAAAACAGGTGGATGGATTCCATGTCGGAAAACCATTTGCACGCAGTAAAAGCATGTCCTTGCACCCTCATTGTGCTACCCTGCCAGAGACTGCCCCAGAGAGATGGAGGAAGAGAGCAACACGGAAGTGAAGAATTGGACAGACACTCCCTCAGCAAGAGGTCCAGAGTCACGTCAGCAGGAATGAATGTGCCGGCACGTGGCTCGCTTTGTCCCTGTGCTCTCCCCTCTACCAACCCACAGCAGCGGCTTGGCAGGAGAGAACCACCAACACATCCTGGGTGTCAGTCTACTGAGCACACCTGGCTGGGAACCCTCAAAACCGACGAGGTTTCCAAATATGAGGGAGGCCTGAAAAAGAGTCACAGTGTGAAGAGCCCTAGGAGATGCGATGCTCAAATGTAAGGTGAGATGCTGCCTGGGATCCTGGGAAGGAAAAGTACATGAAGGAGAAGGGGAAGATCCGAATCCAGTCCAGCCTGGCTACTTGCTGGTGTGTTACATAAGCGCGATCTGTCAGTGCGGCTCCACTGGCTGACAGATTTACTACAGTATGGGAAGATGTTAACAGTGGGAGAAACTGGGTCAAATACATACAGAAATATTCCAGAATCGGTTCGCAACTTCTCTCTAAATGGAATGATATTCCAGACTTTTAAAATTATGTAAAAATGTCCACACCCACAGAGCTATACAGGTTTTAAAGAACATAAATAAATAAAAGACATATCGGATGTAATAAAATGATTTTAGGGATGTAGTTCAAATGGTAGCACCACATAAACTGGGTGGAGGAGTAGCACATTTTCTTGGGAGGTGGACAATCAAAGGGGGATCAGGAGTTCAAGGTAAGTTTGAGAACAACCTGAGCTACATTAATACAAAAGAAAGGAAGGGAGAAGCGAGGGAAGGAGGGAAGGAGGGAAGGAGGGAGGGAGGGAGGGAGGGAGGGAGGAAGGAAGGAAGGAAGAAAGGAAGGAAGGAAGGAAGGAAGGAAGGAAGGAAGGAAGGAAGGAAGGAAGGAAGGAAGGGAGATTGGGCCAAGGGCATGAGGACCTGAGTTTAAATTGCTAGAACCTACATAAAATACCAGATGTGGCAGCTCATGTTATAATCCTGTTCCTATGGTGATATGGGAGGTGGAGACAGTGAAATCCCTGGAAACTCACGGGTCGGCTAGCCTTGCATTTGCAGCATGGGACAAAAGACATTTTTAAAAAATGGTAGAAGGGGAGGGCCAAGACCAGAGGTTGTTTTCTGCCCTACATACACACGCACCTTGGCAGCTATATTCACACACATGCATACACACATACACACTCATGCTCCCACACAGTCAAGCACACATATACACTCACACACACACACATGCATACATCCTCACATTCACACACACACACGCATACATCCTCACATACACACACACACACACACACACACACACACACACACACACACACACTTCCAGCCTTTCTACCTCGATGTTGGCTACCCCTGCAGTTTCTGCTCCTGCCTCTCCTCTGTCTTAGTAGCTTGCACCAGCCTAAAGTACAAAGCCATGTGGGCAACATATTGTCAGTATAAATACAACTCATGGCTGAAACCACAGCTGTGCCCAGCTGCACAACACTGGGAGAAAATATCTGGTTGTCCTCCCTCTTTTCAGCCATCTCAGGCTCAAACACTAAAATCCAGGAGGATGACTTCAACACTAGGAAATGCAAAAAATGTCTGTGAGCATTACCCTAAGGCTGTCTGGGAAGATAGTCACAAGGCTGGCTATGCTATGCAGTGCAATTTTGCCCTAAAGTTTCTGCCTTTGAAACTTTTTCCAATGGAGCGCATTTTATGTGGCACTATGGACCAATAGGATATTATGCAACTTGGCTATATAAAAAAAATGAGCCAGGCCTACGGGATGGCTCAGTGAGCAAAGGCTTCCTACCAAGCATAATGAAATGAGTTTTATTCCACATGGTGAAGAGAACTAACTCTCTCCGGCTGTCCTGTGACCTGCCCCCGGAGTGCATATGTGCCCATGTGTGTATACACAGAGAGAGAAGAGATAAATGAAAAAAAAAATTCTTAAAGGAGCCACTTACAGTACCTAACCCAATAATAAGCCCCTGAACAATCCTATAGCCCTCAGTAAGACAAAGCCACATGTCATTACTGCTGCATAACCAAAGGCGGCCCAGATATTCTCCTAACAGATACACCTCTCTGTCTCATAGGCAAGTAAAAAAACTCTATTATTGACTGAGAACAAGCACGTAAAGATATAACCACCACTTCAGTAAAGCACTAATAACTTAATTTAGTTTTTTTGACGGGGTAGGGGAAGTTAAGTCAATAGGAGGGGGGAACTTACTCACATGTGACTATTTACACTCAATCTTAGCTAAAAGGCCAAGAAGTGATTCATATGTGACTTTTAAAAAAAATAATGAAACTAGGCCTAATTTCTATTTTTAAATGTTTTAGGATACATGTGTTATAATAAAGCCTTGGTCAAAAGAAAACAAAAAATGATAATCTGATAAAACCGTTAGCTGATGGGACACATGAAAGCCATGGGCAGGACAAGAAAAGACTGAAGGAGAGGACGTGCCTGGCCTCCTGTGTTACAGAAACCGCAATCGGAGTGGCAGGGCCCGGAGCTAGTACTATGTCCAGCCTTCTGACTCGAGTTAGGGAGTTCCCAACTGAGAACATCTCTGAGGAAAAGCTAACAGTGAGTCCAGGGAATGGGCAGAAACTGAAAATTCCCAAGTGAGCTCCATGTGGGCAATGCTCGCCTTCCCCGGCAGTAGAAAAGAGAACAAGTGACAGCATCTGGATTGGCTCTGATGAGGAGGGGAACAAGGTAGAGGTGCTGTTCAGGGGGAATTACAAAGACTTACTGGCAATAAAACGCAACATGAATGGCTAGGATGTCTCATGGGGACACTTGTCTAGTCCAGTAAAGGTCTTGCTATCAAAACAGGGTGGGATCTTGCAGAGGCTCAAAGGAAGAACACTGTCCTAATCAGGGTTATTATTGCTGTGATGAAACACCATAACCAAAAGCACTGTTTATCCCTGAAGGAGTCAGAACAAGAACTCAAACAGGGCAGGAACCTGGAGGCAGGAGCTGATGCAGAGGCCATGGAGGGGTGCTGCTTATGGGCTTGCTCCCCATGGCTTGCTCAGCCTGCTTTCTTATAGAACCCAGGACCACCTGCCCAGGGTGTTCACACCCACCATGGACTGGGCCCTCCCCCATAAATCACTAAGAAAATGCCCTATAGACTTGCTTAGAGCCCCATTTTATGGAGGCATTTTCTTCATTGAGGTTCCTTTGTCTCAAGTGGCTTTAGCTGTGTCAAGTTGACACAAAACTATCCAGCACAATTCACCTCTTCTCCACCTGACACACAAACAAGGCAGCGTTTCTTCCTCATCCTCAGGATCACACTAACATCAACATCACAATATAAAGTATTTTAAAACTTTAAAAACCCCAGTCTTTCAAACACTAAAAATTCAGTCTCTTTAAAAAAAACAATCCAAAGTTTCTTTTAAAATCCAAAGTCCCTCAACTGTGGGCTTCTAAAAAAAAAACCAAAATAAATTAAGTAACTTTCTTACTTCAAAGAGAAGAACCAGGGCATAGTCACAATCCAAACAAAGTAAAAGCCAAACACCAACAGTGTAAATAACTGAATATCCAGTGTCTGGGATCCACTCACAATCATCTGGGCTCCTCCAAAGAGCTTGGGTCACTTCTCTGACTCCACCCTCTGCAGTACACACAGCTTGTCTCATAGGCTCAGGCCAGTTCCACTCCATGGCTACTGCTGTTCTTGGCATTTGTCTCATGTTACTAACATCTCCAAAATTCTAGGTTTTCTACTGCAACTGGGCTGCACTTTCACCAATAGCCTCTCCTGAGCTCTCTTCAGGCACTCTAGCCCTGCCACACAGTGCCAAGCTAAGATGTTCTCTATGACCCCTTCATGCCTTCAAAACCAGCACCACCTGGGAATTCTTATACCACCAAGTTTAGCTGCCAGTAGGAGGTACAACCTTGGATGCCTCTGGAACACAGCTTCTGTGTGCTGACCCTGAGGAAACACTTCCCAGAAGACTTTACCTCAACGATGCTGGTCTCTTATTACTCACCACTAATTTCTCAGCTCCAGCATCAATTGTCCCAGCAAAGCAAAGCTTTTATGTCAGTGTTTCTGGTCTCTTGTTAATCATGACTAATTAATTAATTAAAGTTAATTCAGCCCCAGATGACCAGACACAACAGATTCTCAAATCAAAATATGCAGTGGTCTGATAGTCTTTAAGTGACTCTCAAACCTCTCACTGGAACTTCACAAGGCAGACCCCATCATCTGCATTGCTCTCCATACTCAAGCTACCAAGTAGCAGCTCACCAAGCTTTGAACACTCAAGAGTTTTTCTAGCCCAAAGTTCCAAAGTCCATCCACAATCCTCCCAAAAACAACATGGTCAGTTCCGTCACAGCAATATCTCACGAGTGGTACCAATTTGTTCAAGTCAGGGTTACAATTGTTGTGATGAAACACCATGACCAAAGGCAACTTGGGGAGGAAAGTGTTTGTTTAGCTTACATATCCACAGCACCGTTCATCATGAAAGAAATTAAGACAAGAACTCAAACAAGGAAGGGACCTGGAAGCAGGAGCTGACCCAGAGGCCATGGAGGGGTGCTGCTTACTGGCTTGCTCATCATGGCTTGCTCAGCCTGCTTTATTACAGAACCCAGGACTGCTGGCCCAGGGATGGCCCCACCCACAATGGGCTGGGCCCTCCCCCATCAATCACTAATTAAGAAAATACCCTACAGGCTTGCTTACAGCCTGATCTTATGAAGACATTTTCTTGAGTTTCCTTCCTCTCAGATGATTTTAGCTTCTGTCGTGCTAACATAGAACTACTCAATACAAATGCTCATAGCAGAGGAGAGAGTTCTGGTCCATTTTTTTCTTTATTAATAAAATCTGAACTCTTTCAAAAGGATAGAAGAGCTTTTAGCAGCTGGCCTAAGGATTAAAAACAAGACTGTCCTAGTACGGACCAAAGCAAGCTGAGGAGAGGGAGCCTTACAAAGAATTTCCTGTCCAAGGGCATTTGTGCATTTATGTGCTACTCGGAGGAAATGATTGTGGTAGTGAATGTTGACTACCAACTTCAGTAATCTAGAGTCACCTAAGAAGCAAGCCTCTGGGTATGTCTGTGAGAGATTTATCTATATCAGGTTGGTTTGTGGTCACTCTGGAGAGGGATTGTCTAGACTAGGTTCATTTGAGATGTAAACTATCTTAACTGTGGGCAGCGGCATTCCATGGGCTGCTGGCCAAGAGGAAATAAAAGGGATAAAGCAAGCTGAATGCTAGTATCCATTGCTCTCTTTCCCTGACTGTGGATACAATGTGGCCAGAAACCTCACACTCCTGCTGCAATGCCTTCTCCACCAGGATGCTCCTCCCTCAAACTGCAAGCAACAATGCACTTTCCCCATCCTTCAGTGGCTTTGGTTGGTTATTTAGTTGCAGCCATGATGAAAGTAATTAATACTTGATACAATCAAATGTAGAAAAACTCTACTCCAAATTAAATCATCTTAGTAAAAGCCTAAGGAAGCTAATTAAATTCTCAAGTCATAGAGAATGGGCATGAGCACCTTTCAACACCTCAGCACATGAGAAGAAAGGGAGGCTGCTCACACGCTGTAGATCAACACTCAAGCCCACAGCTCAGGCCAAGAGCCTCTGGGGTCGCCTCATCCGCTAACCATACAGAAGAATTAAAAAACCCAGATGCCTTATTACAAAGAGGTCAGGAACAGATATATCTTCCGGCGAATGCTAAGAAAGGAAGTCTGGAAGAAAAGTCATCAGAGAACATTGCCAACCTGTACAGGTGGGGATCTGAGAACCAAGAAACATACAGATCATTAAATGGGTTCTGAGTGCTAAGTAGCTCCACCGAATTTTGTCCAGGATACCAAGGAGTTAGAAGACAATTCGATGAATGTTTCTCTACAAATTATGATATAACCACGTGTGTGTCCCACATGGCTTGGTCTGGGAGACTTGGACAAGGTGACGAAGAAAGGACAGATGCACAGACACACATATAGAAAAACTGGGATCAGGTGGGCTGTATTTTTTCTGATGGAGGGCATCAACTGTACCCAGAATCACATTGTGTCTATTTTACACATCTGAATTAAGAAGGTGAGTTTATTGTATACAGCTGAACAAGGAGGTTAGCTAATCTTAATAGGAAGTGTCTTGGGGGAAGCAGTCTCAGGCTGCTCTTACCCAGGAGGAGGAAGCTGTGGTTGATAATTTCTATATATTTCTATACACTGTCAATCATTTGTAAACACTCTTTTTTTTTTTTTTTTTTTTTTTTTGGTTTTTCGAGACAGGGTTTCTCTGTGTAGCTTTGCGCCTTTCCTGGAACTCACTTGGTAGCCCAGGCTGGCCTTGAACTCACAGAGATCCGCCTGGCTCTGCCTCCCGAGTGCTGGGATTAAAGGCGTGCGCCACCACCGCCCGGCTAATTTGTAAACACTCTTACTTGGACCAGAGGAAGATATGGCTGTCTCTGAGCCTCACCCAGAGAAGGCTTTTCTACTCCCATTGGTCTGAGCCATTGGGGTCCTTGATATTTTTATTCCCATGTCAAGTAATACAAATTCACTCTGGAATTCATCTATTCTCTACAAACATATAAAAGACATTCATGTCACAACATAAATAAGGGTAGACCTTTTTTCCACTTAGTGTGTGTGTGTGTGTGTGTGTGTGTGTGTATGTAAGAATTAAACTGTATTCTTATGCGTAAAATGTTTCAAAGAAAACTGGGTGCATCTGGGTGACTAAGAAGTGGGAGAGTTTTGACATTATATACTACTTTATTTACTGATTTTTGAATTATGGAAATTCAGTGCTTCTTCAGAAATGAATAAAACATTAATATAAAAAAGAATATTTTGTATTTATATTTCATCATTTTTCTGAAGTACTTATATCAAAATGTATCTGATTTTAATATAAAAGGAAAAATAATTGAGTGATATATATATACAAAACAAGATATGGGGGAAAAAAGAGTAGTGTCCACATCTACAGCAAATACAGTCAATATGCTCAGAGTGAAGATTCTTTTCCAGTTTCTGCATGTCACCATAAATCTAGTGCCAAAACAAACCAGAAGCATCCAGTCTCTGTGCCCAGACAAATCACATGCATCTGTCTTAGTCAGGGTCATCATTGCTGTGATGAAACACCATGACCAAAAACAACTTGGGAGAAAACAGTTTATTTGACTTACATCACTGTTCATCATCAAAGGAAGTCAGGACAGGAACTCAAGCAGGACAGGGACCTGGAGGCAGGAGCTGATGCAGAGGTCATGGAGGGGTGCTGCTTACTGACTTGCTCCTCATAGCTTGCTCAGGCTGCTTTTTTATAGAACCCAGGATCACCTGCTCAGGGATGGCTCCACCCACAATGAGCTGGGCACTTCCCCCACCAATCACTAATTTAGAAAATGCTCTACAGACTTGCCTACAGCCTGATATCACGGAGGCATTTTCGCAATTGAGGTTTCCTCGTCTCAGAGGACTCTAGCTCACATCAAGTTGACATAAAACTAGCCAACACTGCATCTTTCTCCAGTGCCAGCCCCATGAGATTGCTGATCCTCCCCTCCCCCCATGCACTCTCCCCAACTCCTCAAATTTATCCTGGTCACATGGAAAAGGGTATTACAAGTGAAATTTACAGCTTGAAATGCCTATATTAAAAAGATCGGAAAGAACACCAATAAATGACTCTCTGTGATACAACTCAGAAAGCGGGAAAAAGAAAGGACACATCAATGCCAAACCCAGTTAACAATAAGAAATAATAAAACTCAGCAGAAATGAATGAACTAGAAACCCAGAAAACAATACAGAAGAATCAATACTCTAAGAAGATAAACCTGATTGACAGGTACTTGGCCTAACTAAGGAACAGAAAGAAAGAGAAGACCCACATTAGCAGAGTCAGAAATGAAGTGAGAAACTTAACAGACACCAATGGAATTCAGAATATTACAAGGAAATACAATTTTTAATGTACTCCATGAGGCTGGAAAACCTAAAGGAACTGAATGAATTTCTATATTCAGCCAAACCACCAAGATTAAACCAAGAAATCAACAACCTGAACAGATTCATGACAAATGAGAAGATGAAATAGTAATATAAGCTTCCAGATTAAATGTCCAGGGTCAAATGGACTCTCAGCATTTCTACCAGACTTTCAAAAATGTCTACAACCACACCTTCCTAAACTGTTCAAAAAGAAAGAAATAGAGAGAGAAGGAGTATTCCCAAACTCCTATGAAGACAGTGTCACCCTAACTACCAAAATGGGGTAAAAACACAACAAAAACAGAAAATTACAAGCCAATATCTCTGATGAACATAGACTCAAAAGTGATGAATAAAATACTTGCAAAAAGAATATAGACATAAATAAAAATATTATCTACCATGACCAAAGTTGTTTCTTCTCTGGAATGCAAGCATGATTCAAACACACAAATAAATAAATATAATAAACCATATAAATGGACATAAAGACAAAAATCACATGATCATCACAATAAATGAAAAAAATCTTTGACAGAATCCAACATACGTTTATGATTTAAAAAAAAGTCCTAGCAAATGCAGAGCTAGAAGAAACATACTTCAACATAATAAAAGCCAAATATGAGAAACCCTCAGTCAACATCATCCGGAATAGAGAAAATCTTGGAAGCAATTCCACTGGCATCAGGAATGAGATAGGGATGTCAACTGTCCCTACCCCTGTTCAATACTGTGCTCAAGTACTAACTGGAGCAATAAGGCAAGAAAAGCAAATTAAAGAGATATACAGGAACAAAGGAGTCAAACTATCCTGTGTGTGTGTGTGTGTGTGTGTGTGTGTGTGTGTGTGTGTGTGTGTGTGTGTGTCTGTGTGTGTGTGTGTGTCTGTGTCTGTGTGTGTCTGTGTCTGTGTCTGTGCCTGTGTCTATGTGTAGTATATAATGATACTACTATACATTAGTGATACCAAAAATTCTACCAGAAAACTTCTAGAAACTATAAATAAATTCAGCAATATGATGGGACAGAGAATGAACTCAAATAAGTCCATACACTAAGAAAACCACACAGAGAAAGATAATGGACAGACTCCCATTCACAATAGCCTCAAAGAAAATAAACTACGTAGAAAAAAAGACTAACGTAGGAAATGACGGGTTTCTACACTGAAAACTCGACATTTCTGAAGAAAGAAACAGACAATCAAAAATGCAAAGATGCTGCCCGCTCATGAAATAATGTCCCAGGGAAGAACATAACCATCTCTTTGTCTTATGCCAAATAGTCAGTCCTGAAAATATATGTACAATTAACATTATACAAACTTCACAGGTTGCATTTTGGAATATATATATATATATATATATATATATATATATATGGATGTATGTATATATATAAAAGAAAAAAGGGGGCAAAAGTTTGAAAGAGAGCAAGTGGGGTTATATGGGAGGGTTTGAAGGGAGGAAAGGGAAGGGGAAATGATATAATTATACTATAATATCAAAATAAAAGAAATCATTTTTTAAAGCAAAGCAGAAAGCAGAAGGATGAAGTTAAGTATCTCCAACTAGCTACCCAATCAGAAGAGGATGGTAATGGCTGGAGGGAGGATAGGGAGGAAATGGTGTGATTATATTTCCATTAAAAGTTTGAAAGCATTTTAGAGAGAACCATGGGATTGAGTTCTGGGCAGTAGCATGACAAGGGCTAGCTCCTAAAAGGTCCTGCGAAGTCATCCACAGCCCTCATCCTTTCCGACTGTCTGATGGATCAGTATGATATTCCTGGCAGGCAGAGAGTGATGTGAGCGTGGGTGGGAGGAGGAAGAGGAGGAGAGGGCTAAGGGAGAAGAGAGAGAAGGGGAATGAGAGGAAGAAAGCTTTGATTGTTGCAGATCCAGTAAGATTTCTCAGCCTTGTGATCCAGACTTTTTGGCAAAAATGAGATTAAGGATGTGGCATTTCCACCTACTAACTTTTAAATAAACTTTCCACAACTGAACTCAAAGGGAAATAGGCAAGTGGGTGAAGAAAAATAAAAGGAACAGCCTGGAGATTTTGTCTACAAGAAATTGTGTAGTTACTAACACACAAAGCTCTCTGAAGGCAGGTATAATGAAAGCCTTCTCTATTGCTGTGAGAATCACATTACTAAGGAAATTATGATTCTGACTTTTAAAAAATTGTAGAATACTGTGCAAGCCTGAAACCACCCTTGGGAAGGAAGTGAAGAGAGGTCAGGACCTGAGACAAGTCCAGGAGGATGTTCAACAGGAAACAGTTCAGGAGGTGAGTACCACCGAAAAGAATGAAGTTCCTCCTAAAGAAGTCAAATGCTGTTCCAGTTTTCCTTGCTCCCCTAAGAGGGAGAAAGCTGTCCCTGGCTTTCTGGTGGCCCTAAGCTACTGACTGTCCTTTGTCTCCTGTCCTTCTTTTCCTGGATGGGAAGTATTACTGTCACACTACCCTAGAGGGAAGTGGGTAGTGTTAACACCTGTTTTATTCACAGGCCAGAGGATAAGAATTGCAGATGCCTCTGGTGGTTTTATCCACTCTTAGAGCCCTGGCTACCAATCAGAAAGAATTCAAGGCTGATCCTGCAGAGAAGAGATGAATGTGTTTATGTTAGCTCCCAGGGTGAGGGGATACAGCCCATCATAGACTAAAGGATGGCATGGTGGTGGGAGAGACATGTGGTCACACTGCATCCCCAGTCAAAAAGCAAAGAGCCACTGATATCCCAGCTTGATTGCCCTTTCCTTTTTGTTCAGTCCAGACCCACAGGCTATACCCACATTCAGGTGGATCTTCCTTAGTTAACCTTTCTGAAATTACCCTCATAGACACAGCAAAGAGTGTGCTTCCATGTTCAATCATGGAAGTCAAGTTGGCAGTCAAGATTAGCCATCACACACTGATTTTGCAAAGTGACTGCTGAGACCCATCCCACAGCAGCACCTAAAGGTTTATAAAAAGAGGCAACAAGTTGGGTTGATGTTTATTACTGGCTATATGAGGCTTGCCCAATGATTCTTCTTACTTTCTTTCTAGATCTGAACTATTTCTTCCCTTGGATTTACTAAAATATAAATAAACATATTGCATATTTATAAAATAATTATTGTGTATAGCAATACTGAACATTATATATACTACATATGGTGTACGTATGGAGAAAGAGAAAGCAAGATTTTCTGTGCTTTGGGTTTCGTTTCTCATCATGTACTGGGGACAACTTTCCTTCCTCCTGTACATCAGAGAGCCACCCATCACTCAGGCATGCAACTCTTCCCTTTGCAAGAAATTATCCTTTATCCTCTTCAAACCACAGCAGATCATTCCAGTGCCCCCCCCACACCTGCAAGAAATGATTCCTGATCTTTGTAACATTAGGCACCTCATTATGAAGTGTTCCCTTCCACATGCACTTAGAGTGTTGGTTCTGACTATTCACCCATGGGCAGAGACAACAACTAATTATATTCTCCACTGCTTAGCAAGTAAAAAATAATAATAATGTCTGTGTGTCCTTCCATTTCCTTTTACATCAGGACTTCATATGCAAAGAGGAAAACATTAAAGTATATCCCTGAACAGTCTGGTCAATTAAAAACATACCAAGCTCTTATTCCCCTTCCTGTGAGGCTCATCTGCTAAGGGGGCATGCAGATATTAGCAATTCACCCATTTGTGTGTTTGCTTTTCTACTTCAGGAGACTAACATACTAGTTTCAGGGCACAAATCATAACAAAAGCTTTTCTTGTTCCCAATACCAACTCACTGTCATCTAGAAATGCTCAATTATAGTCTACAGTCCCAGATGCTTAAGAGCCTGATGGATCCAAGGTTCTCTTTACACACATACATACATGTGCACACATGTACACACACACACCACCACCACCACCACCACCAATCCAATCCTCCCGCTATGTGCTGTCCTCAGTGCCCTACCCAGTCTGCATCCTCCAGCCAACAAGACCAGCCTCTTCAACATTTTTCAGAGTCAAGTATCATTTATTACTTCCTAAAATTGACCCATGCTTGAAGCCTGGATAAATCATGACATTCTCCAGCAAGTTTTTGACCACAGTTGGTCTTCATGACGAATAATAATGTGGATGCCTGAGTCATGTGGGACTCCATGGCCTTTCTTCTCCATGGAGTTCCTGAGCTTCTTGGGCACAAAGACTATTTCTCTTACCATTCATAATCTACTCCAATATCTAACGCTGGTACTGCTGGTCACACAGGATTACACAGTGGATGCTCACTGGTGTGCCTCCATGGGATAGCAGAGACTATTGTCAGCCAGAACTGAAGAAGTATGTCAGATTGAAACGTCAAAGCAACTGAAACATCACAGGAACAGAGTTCTCAATGAGTTGAATGAACTATCTAGCTCATTGAGAAACCCACTCTACAGGTGATGTCAGCAGAGGTTGTGTGTGGAGTTCAAGGATAGACCAATAGAATACCCGTTTTCAAATAGTCCTGGGTGATCTGAGGCACGCTCCAGCATAAGTGTCCCAAACAAAGGGACAAGAAGACAAGAAACGGAGGTCAAGAGTCCCACATAAGGGATCCTAGGCCCTGCCTATGTCACTGCACAGCCTCAACATCTCTCCAGTGAGAATACACAGGCTATTTCTGATAGAAGGAGGGTGAGGGACAGACAGGCAGAAGACATCACTCTCGGCATCCATCCACATTCGGCGGGAAGGCACTTAATGTCCCTAGATGATGTATGACACTGCTCATGGAGGAGCTATTGATTGCTTTATTTTTCCTAACGCACAAATGCTACGTTCAATTAACACGTACCGTAAACAATTAGATTAGACCACAGCAAGACTCCAGGACATCAATAAGAGAACCTGAGATCAAAATAAGCACACTTTGAGTTGAGCAGCTAAGGTGGGGTTTTGTTGTTATTTGTTTATTTAAAAGTTTCGTTTAAAACATTCTGGCATTGGCTTTCTGGTTCAGCTAAAGGACAGTACTGATCAGTATCAGGTAAGAGACCCATCCCCCTCACAAATGCTAAAAAGACCTATAATGTGCAGCTACTGTTCAGGAATTGGGAATCAAATAAACAAAAGCGTTTCTATCCTCAAATATTAAGAACAACGATTAAAAATTAAAGCAAATGGGCTTATTGTAGAGAGCATAAAATTTCAGAGCAGGAAAAATTCCCCTGCTCTTTAACGATATTTTATAGTTACATATATGCTCATAAACAATATAGATAGAAATTAGAGTTTATCAATCCCAAAACAATGGATTTATTCCTTGTAAACATGTTCACTTTTAGCTGCTTCCAGCACTCACTTCCCTCTTGACAGAAGAATAACGTGCCAGCCTCCAGGTCCATGATTTCCACATAAATCAGAAAGTTACAAAAAGCAAAGTTTAAGTTTGCCAAATGCAAATACTATGCAGAATCTATGCAAATGAGGTGGGGTATGGGAACTGGGTAGGTGTCATAAGTGATCTGGAGATTATTTGAAAGACACCAGAGGATGTGCATAGGTTCTCTGTAAATATCACACCACTGTGTGCGGAGGACTTGAGTAGCCGCCGCTGGGGTTTCTAGAATGGCAGAAACCCGTGGAATGGCTGGGGTGGGCACCCCTACTGCCTTCTTTCCACAGATGTTGATTTCACAGATGCTTCAAAGAGCGTGTTTGTTTGCCATCATCAAAGCATCGCTGCGAAGGAGATAACAGCAAGAAAAGAATTTCACATGCTTGACACACTTAGCTTCCAAATCATTTCCACCAACACAAAACCCTGTGGGAAAGGAGGGGTTAGCATGTTGTGTTTCTGGGTGTGTATGAGTGTGTTGTCATTATTATTTCCATGGTGCATATTATTATTTCCTGGGGCCCAGAGGAGCTCAGTGAGCGAGAGTGACAACTGGCATTTATTAGACTCATCAGATGAAAAGCAAAAGTTGCTGGCTAAGCCCTGTAATCCAAGCTTCCTTACAAGTCATTACACCTGAAAGCCCCTATTCCCAGGGCTGCCTGCTCTTTGGAAACTGGAGTACATGATGCAGGGCTCACCATCTTGGGATCCCCAGCTCCCTGCCTCCCACTCCTGGCACCTCATTCCTCCCTGGGATAAAAGACAATCCCTCTTCTTCTCAGCCTCCGCATCTAATGCAGGAGCAAAGAGCATCCACCAGCCCTCCCATGCAAAAGATCACCATGCCCTTCCAGAGTATGGGAGCTCTAAACCTTGGTTGTGATGGCAGGGGACTTCTACATTCTGGTGAACATTTAGGGTGCTGACCAACAGGGAAGGTTCTCCGAGGAGGAGATGCCTTTTCTCCCTCTGAGACCCATGTTTCCCTGGGTGACCAGCAAAGGTCTTTGAGCCTATTTTCACATCCTAGGTGGAAGGAGGCAGTGGAACTAGTACATTTGACATGTATCCCTCACAGAGGAGTGAAGAGTGACATGTATCCCTCACAGAGAGTGAAGAGTGACATGTATGCCTTGAAGAGAGAGCAAAAGACTGACACGAATCTCTTACAGAAAGAGCAAAAAAGGGAGCCCAGAGAGTTTCTAGGGGCCAAGGCATACATTAAAATATTAGTAAACAAGATTAAATAAACTGGGAAGTAGCCAGGGCCTCAGAATAATGTCCCCAAACTTTACTCCGTGTTCCCAACAAACACATCATGACCTGACTCACACGATACAGACTCACGACTTACACTTCCGAAAACTCCCCAAGTCCAAAAGTGAATATCCTCCAGCCCCATGAGCCACAGCGTGGCTGAGTGAGCTGGGCTATCCTTACCTCATAATGGGCCACCCGCTGGGATTCGGATATCAGCTGTGCGCTGCACACCTTGCAGTAACTGTCTGTAAACAACTCCTGATCGATATCGGAGGACTTCATCAGGCTAGAGAAAAATCAACAGGGAAAAAAGGGGGAGGGGGGAGTCTGTTACTCTGATGATAATGCAGAACACTGAGCATATGTGTGTGAAAAGCAGCCGGTCTGCTGATGGTAGCAACAGGGTGGGTCTCTCCAAACCCCGGTGTTACCATACCAACTAACCACAATAATGAATAGTTGATCATTTACCTATAAAAGTCTAACAGGGGTGCTAGAGCCTTAAGAGATAATAATCCATCTTTAGCTTTTTTTTTCTGCTAAAACAAACCAGATTTGGAGCTATTGTTTTTTTCTGGGGATTAATGTGACAAAATAATTACGCATGTGACAGATATTAACAAAGAATTGCAAAGTACCCAATTCATGCAACAACAGGAAATAGGTCAAAAGCGTTCTGATACGCCCTCACACATTCAGCAGCTTACAGGCATGTATGCACAGTAGTGCATGGAACTTGGTTCTAAATATGTAAAGTGCACTCTCAGAAATGATAGGTCACTGTTTCATAATCATTTTGTTTTGAAACGTTTCTACAATGAACCTATTTTTTTTTTTCAAGGAACAAGTTGTCATAGGAGCTTTGTATGCAGCATAAAATGCGATCTGAGTTCAATGGCTACACCTCTGAAAAAATTCAGAATGCAACCTCCCTTCTAACCTCACATCTTGGAAGACAAGGAGACCTTGCCCTGTATACTGCCTTCTATATTCAGGGATTTCAGAGTCTATTAAATCATCTTTACCACCCCCACACCAGAGCTGAATTAACAGTAAATAAATACATCCTGTAGATCCAACCTGCTGTCAGAATGCAGCCTAAGTCCTCACACCCGTGAGAACACTCTAGCTGATAGGGGTCCTGTCACCTATAAACACACACAAACTCCACTTCATTGTCCTTCCTACCTATAAGCAACAGATAAAGCCTGTACCAGACTGCACCGGACAGAGAGGCAAGAGAATCTCCACCAGCAACACCATGGGTCCATCATTCTGCACCATGAGTCTATCCGACTGCACCATGGGTCCATCCTACTGCACCATGGGTCCATCCTACTGCACCATGGGTCCATCCTACTGCACATGAGTCCATCCTACTGCACCATGGGTCCATCCTACTGCACCATGGGTCCATCCTACTGCACATGAGTCCATCCTACTGCACCATGGGTCCATCCTACTGCACCATGGGTCCATCCTCCTGCACCATGGGTCTATCCTACTGCACATGAGTCCATCCTACTGCACCATGGGTCCATCCTACTGCACATGAGTCCATCCTACTGCACCATGGGTCTATCCTACTGCACATGAGTCCATCCTACTGCACCATGGGTCTATCCTACTGCACATGAGTCCATCCTACTGCACCATGGGTCCATCCTTCTGCACCATGGGTCCATCCTACTGCACCATGGGTCCATCCTACTCTAACGCTCTCATCTTACCTACTGGACTGGCCCAAAACTGCATTACTGTTCAGGGGCACAGCCCAAATGATTCCCTTTTCCGAACACGCCAGCTCTACCTCAGAGCTAATGCTGCCACGCGGTTTGTGTGAATCACTCAACTCTCTGTGTCTCAGTTTATCTCATAGCTAAGAAGATTATACTAGATGTTAATTGTCAAAAACTGTAGTGAACCAAAGAACACAATATATTGAAAATACTGAATATAAAACTCTCATCATATTTTCAAACACCCGGAACAACCAATAATGATTCCAGATACTGTAGACCACTGAGTCTTACAGCTGATGTGGACCTGGTTTTTACAGGAAATGTCATTCCTAGTGAAGTGGTGTAAAGTCCATCACTTCCATAAGGTTTACTCCCCACCATACACAATGCAATTTGTCCCAGGGAGGGTGAAAGCTTTTCTCAATTTCTCTTGGGATAAACAAAATCCATCCTGTTGCAGTGTTCATTCATTAATTCTGCTGTAGGTCCAACACAGATTACTCCTTTTTCACAAGACACCCACACTTGAAATTCTGAAGAAAAATCTTCTTGTCTGTTTCTGAGCCCTGCCCTTCCCCATAGCCTGTGTCTGTTTGAGTGTGGTCCATCTTCAAGACCAGTGCCAGGGACACAAGGAGTCACCAGACATGGTCCCATGGGGACCAAGGCAGTCCCCACCAACAATACAGCATCAGTTGTAATCTCTATTCACATCCCAGAATGAAAATGGAGGAGATAACTTTTGAGTATGGAGAAAAAAAAACGCAGCAGAACATTAGAAATGTCAAACGGTAAGTGAAAACGTACATCTTTAAGCCAACTTCCTATAAGTGGCTATGCTTAAGCATTATCATGTTCTCTGCTATTTTTAATAAAGAAGTGCACGAAGATAGATTCATGGGTGACCTGCTTAATAAGAACCTCCAAACTCCCTGCACACTCCTCCCTCATCATAGGACCAACTGTAGGCAGCAAACACCGTGAAGGGATATTCAGGTACTCGCTGGACTGAGCAGAACTCGTGGGAGTCTGCCTCAGTCAAGCAGCTGTGCAGCAGAAATAGCTTTAAAGGCAGACTATAAAATGTGTATACTACAAAAAAAATATATTCAAAAGAAGAGGAAAAATATCCTGGCTTTTCCCATCCTCTTATGTAAGAATATTGATTTAAGGAAGTCTTAGTGCAATGGAACCGCCAACGAAGACCCTTGTGGGTCTGGGACATGAGTGAAATGCCTGAATACATTACATGCTAGTGGGAAGCAATTAGTGGACAAGTGCCAGTCTGGCTTGTGCAGAGAATTCTTTCTGTGCAGGTCGGTTTAGACGGGGAGAAGATCCTGTTTGTGACTCAAAGACTGGAATTGTCAAGAAGAAAGCTGCCATCTGCTCTCCTCCTCCGGCTGATTGGAAAAGCCCTCAGTTTCACTGTTCTTCAGAACAGGGAAGGTAGAAAGAGAGAGGATGGTGGAGCATACTTCCCTTCTTAGCCTTGCCCACCATGCTAACCGGCCCATGCCTCCTATAGCAGACGGAACAGCAATGGAACCATCAAACCCTCACTAATCAGAGACAGAGCATGTGAGGACCTCTCATCTGGAAACTGCTCACTGTGTAATGCCATACGGTCCCTGGGAATTCTGGGTAAAAGACAAGCATAGTAGAATGGAGGCGTCTAATCCCCTTACTTTATCTGCAAAAATGTTTCATCTTTGCTACTCAGCCAGCAGCACACTTCAAAGGCACATCACAAAGCCATCACCAGGGACTTGAGTGACCTAGATGTTCTTCAACATTCACCAGGGATGGTGCCATCCCCAGGAGACCCAGAGCAGAGGAGCAGGCCATGTATGAATCTGGTCAGATGACTTTACTGTCCCCAGTGTCTATTCTAGGAGAGTCGGGTATAAAGCATTATCAGTCAGATGCACAACTGGGCAAAATATAGAAAATTTGAAAAGCGAGAGCTCTTTTTGTCTCCCAGCATCTCACTATGAATCTCTGGTTGGCCCAGAACAGGCTGTCCTTAAATGCACAGAGATGGACCTATCTCTACCTCCCAGGTGCTGGAATTAAAGACAGGTAGCACTATATAATAGTCACTGGGACACTATTGTGTACGGGGCAGAACAATGACAGTAGGCATAGTCCTTGGGTCCAAGTCCTCAAGGGCAATAAACAAGAACACCAAAGAGAGAGTCCCTAAGACAAAGAACAAACTGCTATACACATTGGTGGAAAGGGCTCGACTAGCCAGCTTGAGATGACAAGATAGATTATCAGGGAACTCTCCAAGAAGGTTGTATTAGACTTGCAGATGGGAGGATGGATAAGATAAGGAGAGAGGAAAACAGGTCAAACTCTAAGTCAGTCCTCTCCTCTGGCACCAAGAGAGTCCTGATTACCAACAGGATAAGAATATGGACAAGGGTAGGAGTAGAGGGCTAACTGTGAATACCACAAAGTCAAGCGAAAGCAAACCATGGTCAGAAGTAGATGGAGGAGCCCGAGACCCAGGTGGAAAGAGAAATTGACGACAATAACCGAGTCCTAACTGTCCCTCATGGGGCACAGAGAGGCCTTTTCCAGGGTCCTCAGAAGGAGCTTTCCTCTGGCTTTCTTAAGAGCAGACTGCAGAAACACAGGATAAAATCACTATGGGCTCCACGAGAAGGAGAAGTACTGTTCACTCCTCTCCGTGACTGACTGTGTGAAAATCAAGTTGACGCAGAGACCTTGAAAGCCTTGTGAGGTTCCTTGAGGAGAAAGTCACTAGCCCCCATTCTGGTTGGGTTATTCACCAGCCAGGGTGCCCAGCCAGTTCAATATGCTGGCTGTGTTCTGGTCTCTTCATCTGTGAAATGGGAAGAGGATGAATCTCACCGAGCTCTTGTGAGGGTCCAAAAAATAAAATGGATAAAGCTCCAGACACAAAGTGGCATATGGCAGACACTTAAGAAGCCAATATTCAGACCATTGTTAGCAATATTACCAATTCTGCTGTAGTGTTTGGGGAGCAATATCATAAATATTTAAGAAGAGAAGTAAACAGAACCACATTGGAGGGTGAGCAGGAAGATGACAGACCCACAGTACTGAGATCATAGTTCTTATTCCTCATCTAGTCATTCTATTACCTGCGCCTTCCTTGGGTGATAAAATGCAGCCAATGGCCAGGCTTGGGGCCTACGAAGACCCCACACTTCAAAAAATCCTTACAATCTATTTTTATCATTGGAAGTGCCAACACTCACTGAGGAAGCTCGATGAGAATTTATTCCGCTCTCTCCCCCATTCCTGCTGTCCTCCCTGTGGCCTGTTCCCCCGGGGCCATAGAAGGAAGCATTCGCAATCTAACGTTTGGCATGGAGCCATACACCAGCAACATTAGCCCACAGCTGCTCACTGTTCCAAGGAGTCGGAGCAACCATGGCCCCTCAGGGACCATCTATTCCACCCCAGGTCTTTGAGGGGCGAAGCCTTGAGCGTGATGCTGTGCACTGTGTGGTCATCACTTTTACCTCTGGCTATGGTGGCCATCATTCTAAAGCTCATCCAGGAGGTTAACAGTCCACCCCCGCCCACTCTCTCCTTTCCAGTGGCCCTTTATGGACAGGAATTAAGACTTGTGGCATTCCCAATCTAAGCTCTGTGGGTAGCACAGAGAGCCGCTCAGTGTGACACTGTGACCTCTCCAGATCCAGGACTGCAGACTCTCTAAGCATAGTCCTAACAGCACCTGACCCTTGGGAAAGTTCCAACTCTGGGAGTAAAGACTTTGCCTGAGGCTTCCCCCCTACACCGGCTCTGTAAAAGCCTCATTTTCTCTGTGAAGACACTATGACTTGGGGCTGATTATTTTGCCTGAAGGTCCCTGAGTCTCCAGCATAGCAGTCAGTTTTCTAGGCCAGGGATGAATCCCCTGTCCACAGGTCATGCCCTGGCTGGGCTGCCTTTCCCTATTGTACGTATACTACGTAGCCTACACCAGAGTCCCTCTGTCTAGGACCATGAAAAGTGCGTCAAAGCCCAGGATAGATGCCTGAGGCCCCCCCCCCCTTTTTTTTTACCTCAGTGTCTAGACTTCCTTTTCTTAGCCTGAACAGAACTATGGCTCACTACCGTCTTGCAGACATTTTGCATCCATGTTTATATCCAGATGGTTTCAGGCATGGGCACCATGACTGCCTTCAGATTAGGTACCCACTACTATGTTCAATTTAGCCTGACACCTTGAGGAGCCACTGTAGTCCATGCCCAATACAACTGGGCCTTTTGCTCCAGTCTGGAACCTTCCTCTCTATGCCACATGCCCTTCCTACCCACCATGAAATAGCTAAGCAGCTCTCAGCAGCTCTGGCCCCTGCTCCCCTGTATTCAACACAGGCTGCCTAAGCTTTTTATCTCCTGCAATGGTCTACTAAGAATGTTCTCAATTAAAGTGTTCCTTCCACATTTAACAGTTAGTCATACCCAAAAAGCACTTATAAGTTGTTTTTTTTTTTTCTGCTCTGGTTTATTAGTATTAAAACTATACTTAGAAAGAGGAAGGGGGTGTTGAAATTAGAGCTGGCCCATCTTCAAAACAAATAAGCCTCGGCTTGCTCCTATGTGGTCCTTTTAGGCTTCTGTTCCCTACACCCTGATGCTACCTCTAATGCTTTGTGACTACGGTCTGCTTTTCACCCCTTCCCCTTTCAGGTCTCCGTCACTACCCTACTTTACTAGCCTGCCTAGCAGCAAAGAGGAAAAGAATTGGGAGGGAGGCAGAATACAAGTCAACAGGGCTCCTCTGTAACCCCCACAGGCCCCCAAACGCCTCTGATGATGGGTCTGTCCTGTCTCCATCGCATCTCCATCCAAGCCAAGTGGGTGATGCAGGGCTGGTTGCCGTGGCAGCAGACTAGGCAGAAAAAAAAAAGCCAAAAAATTATTCCAGAAATGAAAGCAGGTTGTGAAATGCAGCCAGAGAACAGGGCAGCAAGCAGACAATGGTAGCCTGTCTGTTTGGGTAGCATGGTATATGTTTGGTCCCACTACATGGATCTCCTCCATGAGATCAGAACCTTAGAGGTCCACCAACTGCTACAAACCTCAGAATGCAAGCAGTGCCAGGCGTATATTCTGCTCTGGTTTACCACTGGGATTGGTCCAATAGCATGGAGCAGAACAGGTAAGGGTGTCTGTACTAGAGTTGTTTTGGGTGGCATCCTCCTGCCCACATTTCCCTATAATTTAGCATGCATGTGGGTGACCAAACATGGAAATCTCCCACAGGGTCTGTGTGCGGGGTGAAGGTCAAAGACATGACCATCTTGACGAAACTTTGGGATTCTGTGTTTCCCAGAACTGCAGCCATTTTTTTGGCTGGAAGACCTAACGTTTTTCAAATAAAGGAATCTGGTAGTTCACACCCCTCACTACACAGCATCCAGATGCACCCACCAGCTGTTTCCTACCCTGAGCTGAGAGCACCCCTATGCCTACACACATGCCCTTCCCTTGCTCCGTGCCAGCAGGAGGGGCAACACTGACTCACACCAATTGAGCAATTGCCTATTAAGGGCAGCACTCTCTTCCCATGTAAGGCCAGGCTCTGTGGTTCCTGACTCAGGCATGTGCCACTGCTGGGTACACACTTGACCCAGGCAATGGAACCACATCTGTCAGCCTCTTTCTTCTGGCCCAGTGGCATCTGAGAGGGAAGGCAGCATCATACTGCCAGCTTGCAGGATGGCACTCTGGCCAAACCCTGTGGCAAGCCACAGTGCTCGCGGCAGGTGCCTGGCTCCTAGCCACTTCTTCTCTCTGGTTCCTTTTCCTTTGAATGGACAAGTCTGAACCACAGATCCCACAGGGTACCCCTGGGATTGGTGCTGAGCAGTGAGGCCACAGTTTCAGCCTTTCTATGAAGTTCTTTGTAAATCTCTGAGGAATCCCATGCCATTTACCAAATGTCATCTACCAAAGTCTCAGACATATCACAGCCTCACTCAGATTGCCCCCCTGGTCATGACTCAAACTTTTATTGGGCATTGTCTGTGTGCCTGGCACTGCTCAGATTCTGAGGTTTGTAGCAGCTGGTGAACCTCTAAGTTTCTGATCTCATGGAGGAGATCCATGTAGTGGGATCAAACATATACCATGCTACCCAAACCGACAGGCCATCATCTCTCCACATAAATTAAAGATGCATACGCCAGCTGAGGCAAAAAAGCCTCCTGCACTCACAGCACCATCTCTGCCATTCTAGGAACTCTTCTTGCCCTAAAGGCAACAGCAAAGATATCAAAACTAGAAGTCTTCCTCCACCCAACAGTAAGACCGGGCTGCAAGTGCCAGAGGCAAGCAGGTCTAGCAGAGATTAAAAAATAAAAAGCATTCTGTCTAGACTTCCAGAAGATCCTTAACATCAGTTCCGGGGACAGCATGGATGGTCCAGTAGTAACAAGCCTGTCTATGACCAGGTGAGGGGCCTAATAAGCTGAAGAAAATCATTGTCAGGGAAAACGATGTTTGCTTCTTCAAGACACTGCCCAGTAAACTCCAACACCTTTGCAGCTCCATCAGTTGGGTGGGGAGAAGGTGGAGAACTTGTACTTTTAGTTCCTTTACTAAAATCAGAGTAAAACCAGAGCCAGCATCACATAGTTAAGGAGAGACAAAAACAGTAAAAAACAAAACAATAACAACAACAATAAAACCCCTCATTAGCCCGTGTTGACAGCAAAGGTGGGGAGAGGAAAAAGCGAGGGAGGGAAGCATGCTCCTATGTGTCACTTATTCCAGCAAACCAAAGTCACTCTTGTCCTGGAGACTCAGACCCCACCCAGCCCCATGCAAAAGAAGAGAGCTGGGGCTAGAGAGAAGGCTCAGTGGTGAAGAGCACACACCCTGCTCCCGAAGACGGTCAGGCCTGGTTTTCCAGCACCCATGTTGGTCAGCTCTCAACTATCTCTAACTCCAGTCCTAGAGGATCTGTCACACTTTTCTGGTGTCCATGGTCACCTGCACTCATGTGACTGTGTGTGCACACACGCACATGCACACGTACACGCCCCCACACAGAGACACATACTCACACACAGGCTTTAACATTAAAAAATAATAGTAATAAATCTTAAAACAAGGCAGAAATTCAGTGTGGAGCCCTCAAACTCTAAATGAAGCAGGTTCAAGAACAGCACATTTCCTTAATGAGCTAAAAACAACAGCAACAATAACAACAAATCACAGCACTTCTTTTCAACATTGCCTACCAGTCGTCAACTCTACAGTTTATAAATGAGCAACCATTCCGTTATTGTAACTTATGTGCATGATTTCTGAAGACACGGATGCCCCTACTGAACCAGGCCGACTGAGAGCAGTTTCAACGCAGCAGTCACATGGAGGGCGTCACCTGCATCCAAACGTCAAGTAAGGCAGGCATGGCCGGCCGTTCCTTGTCTTTGAAGCCAAGCTGCATGGCTACTGCATGGGTAGCCAGTCAGCCAGACATATCCAGCTCTGTCTGTCCTTCATGACTGCATGCTAACTTAGCTTGACTTCTTCAAGGAACCCAAACTGCCAGGTCGTCTTTTGTCTCTTCACCTTTCTAAAATCAACAAACTGTAGGACATCTAGAAACACCAAGAGGCCTCTTGAATTTAAAATTTAATTAATCATTAATTTTTAATTATTAAAATAATTGATTCCATCTAGTAGCCGAAATATTCCAGTGACAGAGGAAAGGACGGGCTACTTCCCTGTCGCCTTCCATGACATCCATTAACTAGAACATCTGTTCAAATCTGAGAGCTGCTTTGAAATCTTGTGACAAATCCTGCTTTGGCATGAAGCACGTGGTGAAGACGCTGATGGCTTAGGGACTTCAGCCACCATGGGAGTTGGACATGAAAAGGTTGCTGTGTACCAGTTGTGCTCACGAAAAGTCAATGAGGAGATTGGCGACAGCAGGAGTTCCAGGCTATCTAAAGTGTTGTGGAAGGAGTGGACACAGGATCTTTCACACAATTTTAACAGGGTAGCTAAGCCTTGAAAGCTAAGCCTTGTCCTACAAGCCCAATAGCCCTACTCAGACTTTACAGGAAAAAAAATCTTGCTTATGTGCAATATAGGGCAAGTAAAGTATAATGATGGCACATTTTCAAATAGCAAAGTTTGTATCCCCCACATGTGCATGGAGAGCAGATAAGTAAACTGAGGTAGAACCACTGCAGGAATAAAACACAGCAAGACAGGAGATTATGGATGAATTGTGGATGCCTAATATTCACATGAGAGGGAAATACAAAGAGGGTACACATGAGACTCTTTTAAGGCTGTAGTCATGCGTCCAGGTAAGATACAACTCTAAAAATGTTTGGAAATAAGTAAGCATAGGATACAAGATGATGGTACCTCAAGTGGGAGAGAAAGAAGGGCAGGACAAGGAAGACCCATATAGCTACTGACGGAATGTTGCCAGATCTTAGTTTCCTTAGAAGATGTCACATGGGTGCTCATTCTGCTATTGCAGATGGTAAAGAATGACAGTCATAATTTGATGACAGAGATAACAAACAGACATGCAGATAGATGGATGGATGGATGGGTGGGTGGATGGATGGATGGGTGGATGGGTGGATGGTTGGATGGGTGAATGGATGGATGGGTGGGTGGGTGGGTGGGTGGATGGATGGATGGATACATGGATGGATGCATGGATGGATGCATGGATGGATGGATGATAGCATAAAGAGGAGAAGATAGATGATAAACAACAGGTAGACACTGTGTATATACCAATGATGATAGAACTGTCTGAAAATAAATCTTCTACATTCTGTGTCACAGGTAGTTTGTTTCCTTGGTGCCATGTCCAGTTAAGACAGACTAGACTAGAGTCTCCTGCCTCTCCTGTATCCAGTGTACCATATGGGTAATCTTGTGTAAATGATGTACATACTTCTAGGCCTGGAACTGAAGACCCAGTGCATGCTGCAATCTGGCCTCTTCCTCTTCTACAGGTTAGATACTGTCACCTTGGTCAACCTGGAAGCCTGGGTTCAGGAACACAGGAGCACTGAAGACCTCATTTCTCGAAGAGAGTAAAACCCCAGTCCCTGAAATAAACTTCTGATGTACTCAGCTACTCCACTTCCAGGATTTATGTAGCATTACCTTAACTAACTCCATTTCAATGAGTAGCTTCAAGTGATTGAAAAAAACAAAAGTACAGACATGCACATTTTACCTAGGTTAGCATCTTTTATGCCTTGTGAGGAGCTAGAAAGGGAAAAAACAAAACAGAGACCGTTGAGGGTTTCCATTCCAGAAATGAGACTGTTAGACTTGCCACTGTGCTCAGGGCAATGGACTAGGCAGCCCTGACCTCAGTGTGACTGCTCATTCACACACAGCAGCAGCAGCAATGCGCTCCACTAAGTTCTAGAGTCTAAAATAAATTTATAGGAACACAAGGCATTGTTTAAGGGCCAGAAGCCTGCCACTGGTGCACTGACCAGAAATGCGGATCGGGTCCTGGAGGCCCTTCAGCAAGGCTGCTCTTTCTGTCTGCCTTTGAACAAATCTGTCTCACTACTTCTGGCAGAGCCGTGTTTCTGTCTTCTGAAATCTACTTTGATATCGTATGAGGGGGCAAACCGAGCAGATGGTCATGACCACTGGGATGCCAGGTAATGACCAAGGGCCTCACATCAGAGTATCCGGGTCCTGTCACCTTGCCAGAAATGACAGCTTGCCTGTCTGGCAACAGCCCTGATGTTGGGAAGGAAACACACATCTCTCCACTCAGTTCTTAATTTATTTACACTTTCTAAGCCATCCCCACCCTGCCCCCCACTCCATCCCCACTCATTCTTCTCTCCTTATCAGCCAAGATGAATGGCGACTAGGCAGTTTCCTGGAAAGGAGACTGAGTTGGGGCATATTCATCACCTGGCTGGGTTGCTCTGTCCCAGTATTTGGGACAGAGCAAGCATGCCCATATGGGCTGGCAATGCCCTCTGCTGCCTCTGCTTACTCACCATCACTCTGACCTCAAGCCTGGCAGAGAAGTGCCAGTGCTTCCTCCCAGGCTGCCCACCTACCAACAGACTGACCTTCAAGCTAAGGCCACTTCTATGCTCCCTCTTGCCCAGTTCCCACTTTTGAAAAGGAGGATGGGCCTGCTCTGATAGAGAGCCAGCAAAGGGAAGGAAAAGGATGTGGCTGGCAGGTGACGGTCAAGTGGAAAGTTGCCAAGACAGAAGAAGAGGAGTGTAACATTGGAGATAGAATGAGGCCATCCCATAATGTAGCAAATTATAAACATCACGTCACTACATAGGGCCTAGGAGGGCATCTCATCTAATCCCTTCAGATTAAAAAAAGAATACAAAATGATACCCAAGCAGGTAGTAGGATGGACCCATGTCCCCCCTTGTAGATAAAAATGAAAATGGAGAGACTACCCACCCACCCACCCCGCAAACAGCATTCTTTTCCTACAACTCATTTCCAGCTCTTAGCTGTCTTCTTTAAGGATCCATTTGGGCAAGAAGGAACACACCCCCCATTTTCAATTCCTGGAAAACAAAACCTGTGTGACCGGCCAATGACCCTAGTGCAACCAACAAGAACCCTCCTCCAGGCCAGATCCAAAGGTGCCTGGTAAGCAGATGCAAGCAGGGAGCAGGCATCTCAGTTCATGGGCAACATGTGATTTCCAAAGGTCAAGTGCAGGTATCTGTGACACATGACCATGTCTGCAATACCATGAGGCTAATCTAAAGACTGATTGCATTCAAAATTATTATTATTATTATTATTGTTATTGTTATTATTATTCAAAATAAATAGCTGCAGTTATTCCTATTTCTCACTGACCAAAAATAGAATGTCTTGACCCCAGGTCAACAGGCTCTGACTTGCTAACTGAGTGGACAGGACCAGATGTGTGATGAGGACTGGGAACATGGGGATGCACAGCCCAGGTACCACCTTAAGGAAGATCTTACCCCAATCACTATGTAGTGGGTAGCCATTCCAGCTTTGGTCTGGAAGTTCCAACCCCCAATGAGGCTTCAGGAACTATCACACCTACAAGGCGGGGCCAGGAGAGGGCCCTGAAGACCCGAGAGATCTGGATGGGCCGCGTGCTCTTGGGTCCCGGACCCTGGATGCTAGAGGTAGACTGAACAGAGTTCTCCAGAGAACACCGCCGGACTGTGCTACGGCTTCCCCAGACCCTGTAGTCTATCCCTTCATTTGTGAGTTACCCCACAAAATAAACCTCCCTTTTAACTAGGTGGAGTGGCCTTAATGTGGGTGGCATGCAGTCTCAACAGTCAGTCCTTTAGCACTGGCTTCTGCTGCTGAGAGATGATTATTTACTCACTGTCGCTCCTCCCTTAGGGCCACAGCCACCAGCTGGGGTCACAAAAGCAAAGAATTCCAGTCATTGCTGGAACTCACAGCAGGGTGACACCAAGAGGCCACCCCAGTTACTAACTCCTAGGAGAGCCAACTGAGGTCACCGTACCTACACTAAAGTCCAGCTTCTCCCTGCCTCACCTCACTCTGCCTGTGCCCTCCACATAGGTCCCCTGCCACAGGAGCACCACTAGTGAGTCCCCCGAGCACCAAGCTCTTAAGAGTCTCTTTCCTAGCAAGCCCTTGTGACATGCCTTCCTGCTGCTCCTTCATGACACAGGCATCACACAGTAGGGCCACACTGAGCTCTCTGCCTCTTTGGAGACTGGCAAGGGACTGAATCCTACAGCCAGAGACTAGGTCAGTTCCCAGAGCCCAAGAACTCCAGAAGTTCCTAAAGCTATTCACAAAGTAACATTCATGCAATTGGAGGCAATGAACTGTTTCTGGTGAAGCTGTATCCTGGAATGCGTTCAATACCGCTTAATAATATGCTAGCACTGAGTCCCAATTCCCATTCTTTTGATCTCGTTCTATAATGTAGTTACAGATACTATCTGCCATCTGACTTGGACTGATGCCTCCGAGTTCCATAATGTCAAATAAGTCATATTTCAGTAACACTTCCTACCCACTGCTAAAAATATTTTTTTCTTCCCACACAGCTATTCCTAATGAGATATTTCAAGACACCTGGCACCCAAGGGAGTTCCTTGACTAATTTACCCAGGAGTCCCATGCAAAAGAAAATTGTACACAACAGAATCCCGCTGGAAGCAGGTGCCAGAGGGCAAGAAGAGTATCAACCCTACAGTTATTCTGTCCCTTGAGGTGTCACATGACCACAGCAGGGTCAAACTCAGTACAGTTTGTGATGTGTTTTGGGCAATAAATATACCCGAAGAGGAGCCTGTTCCAGGTTGCTGGTTGGCTTTGCTCTAGGACACTGGCTGCTCCTAGGATTCTTTAAGAAGCAGCCTGAAGCCTGAGCAACTGCTAACTACTGATGTAGGAATGAGCTCAGATCATCTCCAGCCAGCACCTGCTCTTGCCCTCAGTCACCTCCAGAGCTTGTAAATGGTACACGTCCTTCTCAGCAGATCCTGGGGCCAGGCAGCACTTCCCCATGATGCTCTCCCTAATCTCCCCAATGCTGGGTTAAGGCTCCTTCCCAGGTGCCTCTACCACCCTACACTTCTGTCCAAAAGTCCCAATCCATTCTTGGAAGGGTATGTTGACTTGCCCAAGTACGGTGAGCCTCTGAAGAGGTAGGAACTGATGTTCATCTTTGTTCTCAGTAACCAGCTGGGAAATGATCAAACTAAGGGCACTAGTGATGAGATAATGAAAGGAAAATGCACTTGGTATAGTCAGCCTTGCATGAACAGAACGTTCTGTTTCTGTTTGTTGACAAAGTCTCATCCTTGAAAATCAATGCTAACAGCCCAAAGGGTGATCTTCTAGAAACCAACTCGAGAGCATGCCAGCACAGTAGCAGGCTTCAGGAACAGCCTGCAGCACCCACCAACTTGTCTGCCCATGCCCATTCCAGGGACAACAGGAAGGATCTGGCTGTAACTAGAAAAGGATGCCTCTGCAGCTGAGTATAAGACTGAGAGGGATCAACACGAGGCCTTCCCTCCACTACTGCAGCATTCCTGCCTCCTGGGTCTCTTTGGAGACAGAGGTGAGAGCAAAGGAAGAAGTAGATCTGGCTATCAAGGTCTTCCCTCCACTACTACAGCGTTCCTGCCTCCTGGGTCTCTTTGGAGACAGAGGTGAGAGCAAAGGAAGAAGTGGATCTGGCTATCGATGGAACAGAAGTAGCAACAACCCGGATGGGCTCACCAACACTCTCCTTTCAGTGTTCCTCTGCTGACCCATCTCCCTTCAAGGCCTTGGATCAGCAGCATCTTCACTTAAAATATGCCAGTGTAAACCCACAGCCAATCATCAGGTGGAGCTCAGGACATCCCACAGAAGAGGGGAAGGAAGGATTTTAGGAGCCAGAAGGGTCAAGGACACCACAAGGAAACCCACAGAATGAACTAACCTTGGCTCACAGCAGCTCACAGAGACTGCAGCGACAACCAGGGAGCCTGCGTGTGTCTGCACTAGGTCCTCTGCATGTATGCTATAGTTGCGGAGCTTGGTGTTCTTGTGGGACCCCTAACAGTGGGAATGGGGCTGTCTCTGACTCTTTTGACTGCTTTGGGGACCCTTTTCCTCCTACTGGGTTGCCCGGTCCAGCCTTGACAAAAGGGTGTACACCTATCCTTATTGTAACTTGTGACATGTCTGATTGCTACCCCTGGGAGGTCTGCTCTTTTCTGAAGGGAAACAGAAGAGGAGTAGATCTGGGGGAGAGGGGAGGTAGGGTGGACTGGAAGGAGGGGAAGGAAAGGAAACTGTAGTCTGCATATACTATAAGAAAAAAATTAATTTTTAAAAATTAAAAAAAAATAAATACAAAAGATGTTCCTGAATGCTCATCTCTCCATCATTTACTGGCTAGCTGAGGTTGAGTGGTATGAATTTTACCTCCCAGAACTTGTGACTGAAAACTCCTTTGGAAGCATATGAAAATGGTCCCCATAGGCCCATATGTAGGAATACTCGGCTCCCCATTGGTGAAACTGTTCAGAAGGATTGGTCGGTGTGCCCTTATTGGAGGAGGTGTGTCATTGGGGTGGGCTCTGAGGTTTCAAAAGACTTCTCTCATTAACCAGTATGCTCTCAGCTTCCTGTTCATGGATCCGGATGTGAGCTTTGAGCTGCTGCTCCAGCAGCAAGCCTGCCTGCCTTCTGCCCTGCCTTCCCACCACGATGGTGATGGACTCCTGCCTCTCAGGAACGGTAACCCTGGCTAAATGCTATCTTTTATGAGTCGCTCACGGTGTTTTATCACAGCAATTGAAAAGTAACTAAGACAATAGTCCTGGGGATATATGGAAGACAAGCTCCTACCGGAACGGGCTGAGCCCTGATCCAATAACTATGAGAAAACAGATACCTGGACACTACTAGCATGTAAGGGTGGGAGCCATGCGAGAGGCGATAACAGAGGCAACAGAAAGTTGTGTTGAGAAGCTAAAAACGTCCAGGGATTGTCTGCCACCGCCAGTAAAAATGAAAAGGATGTTCCTCTAGCGCCCTGAGAAAGGCCCTCATCCTAAGACCCTGGTTTTAGACTGCAGGTCTTCATAAGCTTCCAGAGAATGAATTTATGTTTTTCCTAAGCCACCCTTTGCATGATACTTTTATTACAACCACTCTAGGAAAAAATATACTGAAAACTCATTTGATGCTGCATTCTCTAATTCCACAAAACGAATGTATTTCATCCTCCTTACAGTCCTGGAAGGTGGTTGTGGAGGCCGGAAAATCCACCTAATATGTCCAAGGAGAGCTCAGTGTGAACCCACGGAATTATCACAAAGGACTCAAGGATTCAAATCCATGTCTCCTATCTTCAAATCCGAAATCTCTCTGCCCCTTTGATACTGAATTGTTATTGGGGTCATTTGTCTTGAGGTTCTCCTAGCACTTATTAAAATCTTCCAATTGTCTTTCTTTCTTCCCACTTACCAGAAGACAAACTGGCAGGCTCTGGCTGAATTCAAATCTAAGGGCCAGGAAAGGCACAGCCAGCTGCAGATGCAACCACCAGCCTGTTCCACACCCTGCCTGGGTTACCACACCTGCTCTGGGGCTTCAACAAAAGCAGTTCTCAAAAACCCCCTTTACCTGCCAATGTCATAAAGGGAGCCCAGAAGCAATTAGGCCTTTCTAATCACTGAATCCCACTTTAAATCTCTTCAAGAAGAAAGCAATAATTACAGATCTCTGATCCGACTGGTCCTTGGCTGGTCTTCAATCAGCCACATTCCTTCAAGGTATTATAAAAACACTTCTTAAACAGTCTCCTCATGATGGTATTTCTGAATCTCAAGTTCTTTGCAGAGAGACAAGGCCAGGAAGCAACTTGGATTTTCTTCTTCTCCCTTATGCATGGTGTCCCAGTGCCACCCAATGCTATGACCTGGATCAAAACTCCAAAGCAGAGCCAAGCAAGTGACCATGTGGCACCAAGCACCATATCCAAGGTCCCAGACACACAACTCAGCACTAGGTGTGTCAGAGACTCAGCCTCTGTCCCCTGTGTTCAGCAGTACAAAGCGTCATTTGTATACTGGGAATAAGAAGAAATGAGGAAGAAGCTGAGAAAAAGACATATGAAATCTTGTTTCCTCTAGGACCAGAGAGTGGAGGAAGAATATTGCCCTTCCACTGTCTGTTGAAACAGTCTCTCCTGTGATTTTTTTTCCCCCAGCAGCACCAAGTCCCAACTATTTCAGCCTTTTATCTCCATGTGCTCCCCCAAAATCTGCACACACAGTAGTGATTCTGTAGGTGGCTACTATTTATTAAACACCACTGAACGTAAGTTCCCAAGCATCATGCCTAAGACTGTGCCTTCTCCACTGCCTGAAGAATTTGTACCTCAAGTCATCAGTGTGTTCCGTCAATATGAATGGCTCAAACATGGCCCACCTCAAGAGATATTGGTGAAATCATACGTAGTTGAATGAGTGTGGGGTTAATTTTGAGTTTTAGCTAGTTGGACCAGCTGGGATCATGGAAAAATAAAGCCAGCAAGGTGATGGAAAAATTAAGCCAACTGGAGGACACACACACTTTTAGGAACTATTTATAACATCTTGTAACCTCTACTTTACAAGGTAAGCATACAGAACATCCAGAAAAATCTGAACTCATATAACCAGAAATATAGCCATTCAGCAAAAGCCCAGAAAAGGATTCTGGGCATTTTTATTAGCCCAGTCCAGGAACTCTTTTTTAAAAGGCTCAAATATTCCACTGCAGCTCAAGAGCTGGAGGACAGGAGACTGTTTCGTGTGCTCTCTGAAAAGAGCTAAATGAAACAATAGCTCACCATGCATGATGACCAATGCTATGTGTTAACTGCAATAAAGGATGCCAAGGAAGCTGGTCAAACAATATTCTAGATGGTTTTTGAAGGAGTTAGAATTTGCATTTATAGACTGAGTAAAACCAGCCTTCATCAACCCACAGAGGCGGGCTTCATCCAACCTGCTGAAGATAGAACCAATTTGCAAAGTTGGTCTTTCCATCCTTGAGCTGAGACGTTCATCTTTCCCTGCCCTGGGAACTTGCCTGCACATACCTATATTGAGCGTGTGTGTGGACCGGGATTTACAAGCTTTTTCTGTTCTCTGACGTCAAGCAGCTGAAGAAGCTGAGGCCTAAAAAGAATGAAGTGAGTTCTAGGGATATAGCTCATCTGTAGGGAGTGTGCTTAGAGTGTATGGTGGTTTGACTGAGATGTCTCAAATAGTCTCGGACACCACTTGTATACTTGGTCCCCAGTTGGCTGTGTTGTTTGGGAGGCTTAGTGGGTATAGCCTTACTGGAGGAAGTATCTCGCAGGGGAGGGCTTTGAGAGTTCAAAGGCTTTCATCATTTCAAGTTCACCCTCTCTGTTTCCTGCTTGCCGTTGTTCCTGCCACCATGCCTGCCTATTGCCCCACTTCCCTGCTATGATCATGGTAGACTCGAATCTTTCTGTAACCGGGAGCCGAAAATAAACTCTTCCATAAGTTTCCTTGACCAATAAACTAGCAAAGGTTGGAGGAGGCATTTTATCACAGCAGTGCAACAGCAATAACCACAGCATGCATGAGGCCTGAGTACGAACTCAAACACTAGGGGAAACGACTTCCCTGATGCCACGTGGTCTGAGGCAGAGTCAAGGCAAGATCTCAGGCACCCATGCAATGGTATGAGCAGAAATGACAAGGCTCCTCCGGGATGGAAGGTCTCCCTCAACCCCTAAAGGTACGACACTGACTGAGCTCTTTGACTGTTGGGAGGCTCGGTCCCACTGAATGTGACTGCAGGGGCTGAGTGGGCCTCTGTGCTAAATACTAATCAGCAATAATTCCCACTCCAAAGCCTATCCGGCCTTGCCTTCCAATTAGCTCACCCCGCCTCCACTTCCATGTGACTTAGCTCTCAAAGAGAAATGTGTGGATACCTCCGGTCTGCTCCCAGATCAATGCGGCCAAACGACTCCAAAAAGGAAATTCTAAGCATCTTCATTATTATTTTCAAAAGCTTTGTTGCCTCCAGAGAAAAAAACACTCTCATTTTGAGACTTGACACTCTGTAGATTACCCAAGGAAGAGGACAAAAAGTTTAAAATTATTAATGGGCATCTCTAGGCAATTAGGAAAAAAAAAATGTCTCCCTCAGGTCCCCAGTCTCTTCAGATGCTGCAGGCCAGTTGATGGCTTTTCTGCTTCTGAAAGATAATGCAGCCTTCAGTGCAATTGCTAAAATGGTCCATGAGCCAGGAGATTGTGGCAGCCTTCTGAAAACATAGCAGTATCTTATAATTTCAGCAGAGGCAAAATACTTGCTTGAGTTTCCACATAGAGAGATCCCCAAGAGACAACTGAAAGAACATGGCAAAACCTGTATTCACTGTCCCAAGGAACTGCAAAAGCCCATCAGGAAATGGCTCAAACTCACAAGCTAAGTGCATTGGCTATTTTAAAAATAAACTAACGAAGGTTGGAGGAGGCAGCAAGAGCGTAAATGTATTTAACAGACAATGCCAAGCAGCATCAATTAGGACCTGCCCCAAATGATGGCAAGATGTCCAGAGAAGAACCAGCCAGTGGACAGATGGGCTCTGAGCAGGAAGCAAGCCTCTTTGCCGAAGAACCCTGAAATTCCTGGATTTGGACTCCAGCCTTTCACAAACTCACAGAGGCCAACTCCACAAGAGCTGTCCTGAGGCATGAGGAGAGTGAGCAGCCAGATCTGTCAATGTTTCCCTAAACAGTCTGCAGAGCAGCCAACCTCGTAGAGCAACTCCGTGTGAACCTTGCTCTAAATGGGCTCCCCAAATAATGCTCGTATTTCTTCCCTCGAAGTCTTTATAACGTCTCCCTTCCACCCCATCTGTCCCACCCCTGTGCCCTGCTTTCCACGCAATCCACCCTCAGCTTGGAGGAAGACTGGCGGCGTTGTCTCCACACTTTGCTGTGGATGCCCTGGAGAGACTGCCTGGGGCCAGCGGAGATGGCTTTCCTGAGGGTGAGGACACCAGGCATGGCCGTGGCACTGCTGACCGACCGTGCTGGCTGTGGCATATGTAATTAACGCTCTGGGTTTTGGACAGCCTGCTCTGTGCAGAGTGATTAAAACCCCTGCTCTGCTTGTTTCTGCATTTCTTCTGATAAATGGTGAAACCCTACAGCAAGCAGACACAGTGAGTTTCCACTGCACTGTTCCGTGGCATCCTGTGCCTGAGCTGCCTTCCTCTGTGGAAAGGTGGCGGCAGGGACAGCACTGTACACAGGATAGAGTAGGCAGGCGGGACACACCCACAGACTCTGGGCAGTGTTGGGGGATGAGCGCCATGGAGGGCTCTGGCAGTTTCCCATCCACTATTTGGGGCAGAAGGCCCAGAGGGGATTTTACAGGGAAATCCACAAGTGTAAGTTCATGCTATTCTCTGCCCTTAAAGAGCAAACAATCCAGTCACCCTAGAAAATACAGCATTGCAAAGTTTCTGTATCTCCATCTGTAAAATGGATATAGTGACTCGTACTTGGTCCACTCATCACACTGAGGCGTTAGGAGGATTAAACAGCCTCATGTCTAGGAAAAAGCTCTCCTATCTGCAATGGCCGTGGAGTCTGGATTTGTCCATGACAGATAAAGATAGAGATAGAGATAGAGACAGAGACAGAGATAGAGATGGAGATAGAGACAGAGACAGAGAGAGATAGAGATGGAGACAGAGACAGAGAGAGAGACAGAGACAGAGACAGAGACAGAGACAGAGATAGAGATAGAGATAGAGATAGAGATAGAGATAGAGATAGAGATGGAGCAAGTCAGCTTGTTCCCAAAGCAACTTGACCCTGAACTTAAAGCAAGGGGCACTGAAGAAAGCCTGGAAGGTGAAACATGGGAAGACAAAGGTGTTCTAGGGAACTTTCTAGTCCTTCTCCAACCAAACAAGGTCTCCTGTGGGCCTCAGGCAATCAGTCCATAGGTCTTTGCATATAGGACTGCTTTCCTAAGGAGCTCAGCGACATGCAGGCAGAGTGCCCTTCCCTAATAACTTGCGTCCTCCCTGGAATTCAGTTGTGAGGCATTGAAGACACCTGCAGAAGTCACCTCTGCCCCGGGAGTTTTGCCTGGCTCCTGAATTGCATCCAGGATGCGCGGCTGAACCTGCTTCCATCCAGTTAGTGTCTACAGGGTTCTGACAAGAAAACTGAAAGTCAGCCTATTAGGTCTCCCCAAAGTGCTGACCAACCTGTGGATCATGGGAGATCATTTCCAAAGCACAAATGATGTAGCCTCTAATTTTAAGCCAAGGACTGTTTTTCAACAATGTAAGAGTGAAAAAAATGTTCAAAGGGCAAGAGGAACTCCGTGTGAACTCTCGATCTGGTGAGTCTTTCTATTTCCTCCTGCCGTTCACTGTCCGGGGAAATGATGTTGCCCTAATAGAGGAAAATGAAATCTTTATGACTATAATAACAAGGAAGATAGGTTTCAGATAAAACAGGGAACTCCTGAAAGTAAATGATTCTGCCCCAAAGCCACCCTGGACCACAAAAACACAATCCTGAGGCTGTGAGTGTAGCTCCATGATGCAGAACTATGCTAATGTGGCCAAGTCCCTGGGGTTCACAGCCACGGATCAGGAAAGGAGCAGGTTGGGGAAGGAGTGCCCTGACTAGTTTTATGTCAACTTGACACAAACTAGAGTCATCTGAAAGGAGGGAACCTCAATTGATAAGATGCCTGCATAAGATCCAGGTGTAGGTCATTTTCTTAATTAATGATGGGGGCAGTCCATTGTGGATAGTGCCATCCCTAGGCTTGTGGTTCTGGGTTCTATAAGAAAGCAGACTGAGTAAACTATGGAGAGCAAGCCGGTAAGCAGCACCTCTCCATGGCCTCTGCATCAGCTCCTGCCTCCAGGATCCTGCCCTGCTTGAGTTCCTGCCCTGACTTCCTTCAATGATGAACTACAATGTTGAAGTCTAAGCCAAATAAACCCTTTCCTCCCCAAGTTACTTTTGGTCATGGTGTTTCATCACAGCAATAGTAACCCTAACTAAGATGGGGGAGGGGGTCCCTCAAAGTAATATGTCATCCACTCACACATATTTCCCACTCTGGCCCACAGTCTACACCTGAGTATGATGTCACATGTCAGATGTCCTGAATCTGACCAGAAAATGTTCATTGTGCCTTACCAACACCACCACAAACAAAAATTATTCCTTTGTGTTGTTTGAATCTTCTTTAAAATAAAATGTGGTAAGCCAGCGTGAGAGAGTCTTTGGGGACACACAAGTAGGTGTGAATATTGACTTTGACCTGTGCTGGATTACATAGCTCTAAAGAAGTCATTTGATCCCTGAACCTCAATCAACTTGCCTATAAAATTGTCCATGAAAGCCAGGTGGAAACATAGTCATGAGAATACAAAGTTGCCCTCAGTACAGACTAAATAAAATGTAGTTATCTTTGTCACTGCCCATGGCTACAGCTATATAATTCTCATCTCTTCTGTCTTCCATTTGAAAAATCTCTTTGCTATCGTCCCTGATCCCGTAAACGTGGAGTCAACACCTACAACACTCTTGCGGCTCCCAAAGAACCTGCCTCAGAAACACCTCCAGACTCTGGTGCCAAGAAGACCTCAGAGGTCTTCTGCAGGTCGCCGAGCTCTGTTCTTGACAGATGGCAAGTCATGCCGGGAGGACAAGCTGCCATCAGGTTGACAGTCCCACCCCACGCTGGCATCGCACATGACAAGGTCAGCCTGCACAGCTGCCTGGAGGGATCCCAGCCCACAAATCTAGATACAGGGAGGAGCTAAAAGACGATGTGAGAGGAAAAAGCACAGCCTGGCAACATCTTCCCCGATCTGCAGGGGCGCTGGGCCACTCTCAATGAGCAGCTACCCTGGTTCCGTTATCTTTGATTTTCAGTAATAGAGATGTGACCCAGAACCCCAATTATGCTAGACAAGAGGTCCACCAATGAGCTATATATACTCCCAGTCCGATGTTCGTCATCCGTAAACCAAAAAGCATACAGACATGGGCCAGCACTGCACAAGGAACGCTCATCCCTCTGCCTCTCTGAGTACTTTCATTATTTACTTGTAATATATTTATAAGTAATGACATTTCTCCACCCACCTCTCTCCCACAGACACAAGAAGGAGGAGTAAGATAAAACGCTATTAGCCTCCCAAGAGAAAGAGATGAAAAAGCAATGTTCACATCTCTTGGGCTCCTGGATCTTAGAAAATTGTTGCTGAATCATGCAGTGTTGTGCCCTGAAAACCATACACATTCACTGATTATCAAGTATTTTCTTGGACCTTGATCATCCTCAATATGCCCCTCAAAGGGTGGAAATAGAAGATAACTCACCCAGGAGGAATTACTCACTGTATATTCTATGCTCCTACAGTACTACCACAGGAGAGAGATAAATAGAGCTTTGTCTTGTGTGAGTCACACTTCTGAGAGTCTCCGTTAGCATCCAGCTCAGGGTCTCCCACAGAGCAGGTCTTGAACAACATCTGATAAACTAAGGTGTAGTTCACATTCCTGGACATTCAGCAGGGCTCAAATCTGACTTGGCACCAGATGGGAACCCTCAATCTATCTACAAGTTCACTACCCTGTGGCTTTCACACTCAATACAGGATCTACCCATTCACTAACTTGCTCAAGATTCCTTTGAATTCCTTTTAATTGCTGAGATTCCTGGTGGCCCACTCTGTTCTCTTTTCTTCTCACCCACCACTAATCTATTAGCAAGAAAAAAAAAAAAAAAACGATTTCCTTCTCATATAGATCCAGACTATGTCTCTCTAGCTTTAGCAGAAGGCCAGGATCACAAGCTGCCATCACTTCTCAAGGAGACTAGGAGTTGCAGCCTAGCCCCCCCACCCCGTGCCGCACCCGCCCCCCTCCACCTTGCCACCCTCATCTCCTCAGGATGATCTCAGCTGTCAACGGGATCCTGTCAGCCTTCAGCTGGAATCCTGGCAAGATTTCTCAGGCAATGAGAAATACAACCAGAAACCCTCTGGCTCAGAAGCCCTATCCCAGCTTGCCCTGCCCGGTTCTCTGAGTATGTCTGCCCTGACACACCTCCTCGTGTTCCTCTTCCCCGTTTGCACTAGCCCAGCCATGACCACCTCCCAAATGCCGGGACCATATCTGAAATGCTCCATGGCTGAGCCCCACATAGGCACTGCCCACCTGGCTCTCTGGCCTACTTCCTCTGCCTTGGAACACTTTCTAGTACATACAGTGATAGCACGTGTGTTTGTCTGCTCCCTTAACTTCTCATCTGAAGAGCCTAAGGTCTTTAAGTGAAGAAACCCAGAGATGCTGTGGAAGCCATGGTCTGGGGCCTCAACTGCCACAGGTACATAGCTGATGCACAGTAAACATCAGTGGGCTGACTAAGCTAACTGGCTTAGTCTAATGTGTCTCCAACGTCACTGAATTTAGTCTTGCACGCTCATGAATATTTATAGATCTCACTGACTGAGAAGAGAGGATAAACTCTCCAGCGTCATCATGTAAACCTCCACCTTCTAGCCGTCTTACAGCTTCCCAGCTCACCAAAAACTAATGCCTTCCTCTGAGAGAACATTCTAGGTCAGTAGTTCTCAGACTACTCAGGGCCTCCTTCACACACCTAAAATTGTTGAGATGTCAAATGAACTTCTGCTCATGTGTGTCACCTCTACTGGTGTTTACTATCTTAAGTTAAAACCAAAAATTTAAATAGCCATTATTGAACATAACAAACCCCCACATGCTAACAATATGTGCGTTTATACAAAATGAAGCACATTCTAGGTACAACATGAAGTAAGAGTAATATCCTCAGTTCTCTCAACAGTTATAATTTAAGCTAATTTCGTGCTTTTCAAAATTGTACCGTGATTGTTGTACCCACTCGAGACTCGGGAGAATGCCACTCCAACGAAGATCAGATTAAAAGCCCTTTATTGGCTGGTGGTCAAGAGCAGGATCATGCCCCAAAGAACTCTTGACCAGGGAGAGAGGCAGGGGAGGGTTTTATAAAGCCAAAGCCACAATTACATCACACCAGGGGCAGACAGGGTCAAAAGTTTCAAGTGTTTCAGGTCAGTTGATTAAAACAGTTTGTTTTGTCCTAAACCAGTGAGACTCCCAAGGCTGCAGGTGGGACTGTATGAGAATGTTCTGCTCAGCAGAATGTGCTTAACTGGGGTTGGGGAGCCCTTCAGTGAAGACCCGAGCAAAGTGGAGTCTCTTTGGGAAGTTTGAGGATGACACATGAAGCGAACATTAGGGGACACTAAGGTGGTTCATAGAAACTCTCCTGCATTCGCAATTTTCCTCTAAATGAATTTTATTTTAAAACAAAAGGCTTATTTTACACTGTCTCCTTAAGAAAATTATGAGAATAAAGATGTGTTTCATATTCTTCCCTATCTCTTCTGTGAGTGGCTTAGTAAACAATGGCTGTGTTTTCGTAACCATGTCTTCCATCAATCTGTTGTGATATGCTATTTTAGTTGAAATAAATAAAGAAAACCCAGCTCCACAGAGAAAAATGGTTTGCAAAGTAAAGAACTCAACAGCATTATCTGGCACTTTTCCTTGCTACTAAACAAAGGTTTGACAGGCTGAGCTTCTTCTTTTTTTTTTTTTTTTTACAAAAGATTTATATTTATTTTTGCTTGTGTGTGTGTGTGTGTATGTAAGAGAGAGACAGACAGGCAGACACACACACACACACACAGAGAGAGAGAGAGAGAGAGAGAGAGAGAGAGAGAGAGAGAGAGAGAGAGAGAGAGAGAGGAGAGAGAGAGAGGGAAAATATGCCATGTGTGTGCAGGTGGCTAAATAGGCCAGATCCCCTGGAGTTGGAGTTACAGGCAGTTATGTGCCACCCAATGTGGGTGCTAGGAACTGAATTTAGTCTTTGGCAAGAGCAGCATATACTTTTAACCACTGAGCAATCTTTCCAATACCAACGGATAACATCCTCAAGGTTAGTTACAATTCTCTACCTGTAGCCATACCAGTCAACTGCGTGTGTACTAATACAGGTTAGTGTCTGTTGACCCATGGTGCACCTCTTTACCTGTCCACAGTTTTGTGTTATTATGCTTTGGTCATTTGAAATTACATTCACTGAGTTATACAAATCTTCTAAATGTTGACACATTTTATTCTATAAGATTTAAAAAAAACAATAACATTAACCTTCTCATCAGAAATGCCTTTAAGGTTTGGGAAGTTATCAAACATATTATGATGGATACAGATTTTCCAAGGTTCTAATTTTTGTTTAAATGTTGGAATTTTATCACTGGAAAAATAAAAAATATAGTCACTTGTGCCCCCTTTTAAATGAGAGGTTCATTTTCATTCAACTTTTCTAAATTTCCCATAAATATTTAAGTCAGAATAGCAATAGTTTGCCTGTCACTCATTTTTTCAAGTAAAATTAAATGATCCATGAAAAAATTCTATTTCCATTCACAACATAAATGCACAAATAACTTTTTCTTTTAAAAAATGTTGTATGTTGATAGGAGACAAAAGTGTTTAAGGTATGCATCTCATTTTAACACTCGGAATATTAAAAATGTCAAAGATTGTCATTCAAAACAGTGATTTCTCCATCAGCCAAGCCCTTCTACAGTGACACTGGCAAGTGACCTTCTGGAGAAGGTTAGCTTTTGATTCCAAACCAACACATTCTAATATGTTGACTTGATTGGATCTGACACCAACAATTTTACCCATCCCTTGTTTGGTTGTTTGGTTGTTTCTTCAATCTAAGGAACACACATCTTAATATTATAATGAAAACAATTGTGACCTCATAGATGCAATAAAGGATGCTGGGAAACCTCAGTAGTCTACAGACCAATGATCGTGAATGACCACTCAGAATTACTTGCAGTAACATACTTCAAAATGCAAACATGGACCCAGCACCAATTTTGTGAGCCCGTTTTTAAATTCCTATAGTTAGTGAAGCCAGGACAGCACAAACCAGAGACCAAGTCCCTTCCTTACAAGTTCATGAAAATAGCTATGCAAATATTAGAGACACAAATCAGCCTGAGTAACATAAGGGCACCCACAAGGACAGCCAGTCGGGTACCACAGCAGGAACTCAAGGTAGCAAGAGGATGCTGAATGAGGCCTCAAGCCAGGTGAGTTGGGAAGACTAGGATTCTGTGAGCCATGACCTTTGGCAGAGTCAGTCCATGTATCTGGATGTTTCGCCCAGCAAAGGTGCTTCTTCCTGGAGAGGATGCTCCATCCAGAGTCAACAACTTAAGCCTGCAGGTAGAGCTGGTAGGCAGGGAGGAGGGATCTCAGCACTCCCTTAGGGCTGCCAGGCTGCTGTATTGCCCCAGCTGTCAGAATGCTTCTGGAACTTAAAGGAGAACGAAGAGACAGACAGAAGTCTCTGCCCCATACCCATGGCGGTCATATGGACAAGAGAAAGAACTAAGAGGACAGTGTGGGGGACTCTGAAAGCCTATTAGCAAGTAACTACTTTTAAGGGACTAATTTCCTTGAAGATCTGTTAGTCATAAAAGGTTAATTTTAAAAGGCTAATTTCCTTTCAAAGGGGCTTATTTTTTTTTCAGTTGCACACACACACACACACACACACACACACACACACACACACACACACACACTACAAATTTATAAAGTCAGTTCCATGCATGAAAGGACACAGTCCAAGGGCAGGCAGGACACTTGGGAAATGAAGTTTGTAAGGGGTCCTGTGGCACCCATACTGCCTGGAACTCCCACAGCTCCTTGAAACACATTGGCATTCACGGTTTTCTGCCATCCCCCGTTGTTTGTGTGCATTTCAAATGACACTAGCCTTCAAAACTTGGCTACCTGCCCACTTAACTTAGGCTCTTTGTAAATGGCTTGCCCGGACCAGAAGCCATTACAGCCTGTAATATTTTTCTGACAAGCTGTGTTTTACCCAGCAGAGCCAGGATGCCCGGAATCCTAATGGCACCCACTGGAGCTCATCAGAGATGGTATGGGCTTTCTCTGCTGGCTGCTTTAGCCTTGGTACCAGATGACACAAAACCCCTCAGGCTCTATTGCTATGCTCACATGATTCCAAGCAGAGGGCTCAACTTAACTTTCACAGAGGTAAAACTAACTTTCACAGAGGTAAAACCTGCCCTTCTCAAAAATATCTACAAGTTGGAGGGAGGCAGTGACCTCCAGGGCATAACCCTTGGAGAAATCAGAACCAGTTCTCAGGACTGCGGGTGCAATTTCCCCAACAGAAGGGGCTAGTGACAAGTTCAGTGACAGCAGGACAGGCCTGCCCACCACACGCACAAGCAGTGCCATGCCCACAGTATTCAAGAATGGCAGACTGTTTACCATAGCTTTTTAAATGGGATTTACCCAGCTAGTATCCTCCCCAAGACCCTTATGCATGTGTGTCCTGGTAAATCATTGCCTGCACAGGCTAGATCGGTCTGGGAGAAGAGATATACATGGAGCCCAAATCACATTACTAACCTCTTCATTTTTATTTGTTTTAACTCTAATGGAATGGTGTGCTCCTTCACGATGGGCTACAGGAAAGGCTTGAATGGCAAAGGAATATGGACATAGTGTATGTAATCAAAGGTAGAAAAAGTTTCATGGCGGAAGTGAGACCCAGGGTCCTAAGAAAGTTAGGAAGGACTGAGCAAAGAAGATGAAGGGCAGAGAGAAGCCTCTGAGTGAGAGTGAAGACACACACAAAGGCTTTATCATCCCGCAACAGGACACACTAACATGTGGAGACTTCAGTCCCTGTAAAGAAAGTGGCTATGACAGGAAGCTGACCACGAAGCTGCTGGACACTACATAAGCCACCCAACATAACTGCCATCGCCATCCCAGCAGAGGGATACACTGGGAAGGAGATATACAGAACAGGGGAATGCCAACCCTGACCACCTCAAACAGGCAGACACTGCCTATGTTAGCCTATGGGAAGCCATATGGGAAATGGGCAAAGACGGCCTTCCCAAGGACAGGGACCAGCGTGCATTGAGGCCTTTATGAAAGGGCACTTTATGTTCAGACTAATAAAGCACCAACACGTGTCTGGAATGGAAACAGACTGGAGGGCTAAGGTTCTAGATGTAGAAAAGCCAGGACAGGAAGGGATGCTGAGTGATTGCCAGCACAGGTTCTGAGGAGCCCCGAGAGTTTCACAATCATCTCAGGCTAAAACTAGGAAGTGAGGACAAGCTAGGGGACTGGACACAGGACTTCCCACACTCCCTCAACAGTCAGGCTCTGCTCTCAAGACAGAGCAAATGTAAGGCGTACTTAATCACAGACAAAAGTTGGAAAAAAATCCTCATGTTGGGCTAGTTATTGGTTTCCAGGAGAAAAGGGCTGAGGGAGCCAAACGAGTACACCGGCCATGGCCTGGCACAGACACACGGACAAGATGGCATTCTGACTAGACAACAATAAAACGCAGCATGGGGTGGAACAAAAAGCCACTTCCTAGGACTTGGTGTCTCATTTTATATGAGGAAGCACATGAGATTCTTCTACACATCACTAGAAGGGCTTCAGTTCAAAAGGCTGGCGATACCAACGGTTAGGGAGAGGCAGAGGTTCCTCAACCCCAGGGCATTGTGGGAGCGAGGGAGAACAGAGCATCCACTTTGGAAAACTAGTGATATTTGTTGGTAGTCAATGTGCAATTCCTTTTGACTCAGTTATTTCACACCTACATATTTACCTAAGTGATGTAAAAGCATATCCCCCCCAAAAGAACTCATAATAATATATATAGTAATATGCATAACAATCTAGGAATATTCCATATGCTCATAAATAGGGAAATGGACAGAGACATTGTGATACATTCACACAAAACAACAATCAAAAAGCATAAAAATAAAAAAATAAGCCACTAAGACAAGGGGCAGTCTAAAAAATTATTTAAAGGAAGAAAAGGCAGCCATAAAAGAATGCATACTATACGGTCCATTGATGAAGGTGGAGATGTGAAAGTTGGGGAGAGGCATGAAGGGCATCAGGAAGCATAGGCAAGGATTCTGGTCGTGCCATCTTGTCCATGTGTCTGTGCCAGGCCATGGCCAGTGTACTTGTGGTACAGGGGGCATGCGCTTTCAGCCTAGTGGTGTTACCCAGTGAAAATACAGCAGAGCTCACTGGACTTCAGACCCATGTATTTCACTGCATTTTTCAAACTATATTTCAGGGGTTTTGATAACTCCAAAACTCCAGGTAACTCAAGAGTGTGCCTGGGCATTCAGAAAGTTAATCAATCACTAACAGCACAGGGAATAAACAGGGGGTGTTCCCTTTCAGCTCCTGTAAAGCTGAGTCTTTGTATTTGAGAACACTTGATTTTGTCTTGGGCTTCCTAGTGGACTAGACACCCCCTGGGGTCCCTTGGCTACCTACTGAGCAGTGGCTCAGTAAGTGGATGCTGCCTTGGGCCCCAGGCCAAAGGCATTATCTCTTCTCCCTTCTTCCTCTTGAGATTGACAGATTAAGTAAGCAAGTCTTTGAAAATATTAGTGAAAGAGGGCATGTGACAGAGATGCCTTTGGCCAAAATCATGGCCTCCCTTCTGTGGGTCTTAGATTCAGAGCTTTGCTGTGGAGAAACCAGGCTGGAAGTTGAGGCTCACCAGGAGGCCAGCAACAAGGCAGTAGAAGGAGGAGAGTTTGTCATTAGACACTAATACTCCTTCTGTTGGCGCTTCCTGCTCACTGCCCTTCTCTACTGTCTTCCTCTTCCTGCCCTTGGTTTCTTTGTTAAGATGACTGGACATAAGAAAACTATCTACATCCACCATACACAGGTCTCAGCCATTCCTTGTCCTGGGAAGGGAAGGAGGCCTGCAGGACATCCAGGCTTACAATCAATCAGTTGTGAGGCTACAAGGTCATCCCATCAATACGCTCTTTTCTTCCACCTAACTCAACTGGGAAGACACCAAATGTCCCCCAGGAAGCCTTTGTAACAGTCCTGGAGGAAGAATCTATGTAAAATGTCAGTTCCTCTCCGGCTAGGCTGTGGCTCCTTTGCCAATCCTGACCTCAACAACTTCAAAAGGATTGTTTTTCCCAGGCAAATTAGATTTATACAAAATATCCATAAAATCACATGACTGATGTGCACAAAAACCCAAATCCTCAGTCCCTCAACATGTCTGCCAGGGGCAGTAGTCAGGTTGAGCAGTATACAAGCACACAGGCAAGAGTTCACACCTTAAGGATTTCAGTTTCTGCTATCAGTCCACAGGAGTCATATAAAATGAAGCAAAAGCTATGTGTGTAAGAGGGAAGTACCCATTGCAACTGAACGGGGCAAGGAATATAAATTACCCTGAGTGTATGTAAGCAAGCATCTAGAAGAGCGCTTTATAAGCATGAGCCAAATCAGAGGGTCTGTACAAATCACAGAGTAAGTAAAGCAAGAGGAAGGATCAAAAACAGTGTCTGTTTCTGCAACACCTTGCAGACCCACTTTCCTATTCTGTAACTCAAACCCCTTTAAAGTGCAGATGGGCCGCATGTGTAGCTCACATGGTAGAGCACCTGCTCTAGAATGTGCAAAAGCCTTAGCAACTCCTAGCAGCCAAAAGCAAAACAATAAGAAAAGACAAAGAAGCCTGGCGGTGGTGGTGCACACCTTTAATCCCAGCACTCAGGAGGCAGAGGCAGGCGGATCTCTGTGAGTTTGAGGCCAGCCTGGGCTACAGAGTGAGTTCTAGGAAAGGCACCAAAACAACACGGAGAAACCCTGTCTCGAAAAATCAAAAAAAAAAAAAAAAAAAAAAGAAAGAAAGAAAAGAAAAGACAAAGAGAGAGCCAGGGCTATGCCTCCGGTTCTTCCATTGCTTGCCTAGGATGCACACAGCCAGAAGTTTGATCTGTAGCACCACACAAAACTGGAAGGTGGCCAACACCTTCAACCCCAGCACTCGGAGGGTAGAGGCAAAGAATTCAGAAGTTCAAGGTCATTCTCAGGAGTTCAGAGCTAGCCTGGGATGAATGAGACTTGCCCCTAAAAGTAAAAACAAAACAAAAAATATTTCTATAGAAGTAACCAACTGTTAATGTAGTCTGAGTGACATAGACAGGGACTCCACTAGGCAGGCAGAGGTCAGGTCTGAGACAGCTACCTGGGCATTGCCATATTATGCCCCAAGAATTTCTTTGTGCAATTAGAACAGACAGATTTTTACTTTGTGGCAATATCCAGTATGATTTTAGGTTCTCAAAGGCCACACAAGCCCTCTGCCCTCATACTACTCTTACCCTGCCCAGGGTTGGCAACTCATACTCTACACTGCCCAGGGTTGGCAACTCAGACAACTTGCTTCCAGGACCACTGGAGATCTAGAGCCTGGGACCACACTGGAGCTCTAGGGTTGCCTCACTGTTCTTTAGGACAATGGCTTGCATACCTTTGCGGTTTGGTTCACTGAGAATTTTGGCAGAGAGAACAGATCACATGATGCATTGTTTCTCCTTTTGTTGGGAAGATCCTCTCACTTTACTCAAAACTATCAACAGATACTTATGTGCAACTACTTGTGCGCTTAAAAGACGAGCCTCCAGCCGGGCTTCTGAAGATGAGAGATGGAGGGCAGTTGCAATATAACAAGATAAATACTCCAGTAAGAGAAGTACCTGATGCTCAGTAAAGCCCTGAAAAAGCCATGTGGTCCAGTCAAGAATGCAAAGAGTAGACTCCTAGAGACAGCTGTGTGGAAAAGACCCCCAAACAGAGCAGTCTCAGGTTCAACGTCCCTTTCTCAAAGAAGCAAGCCCTCCTCGACCACTCCTGCCTTTATAAACTGGGCCACCCTGGCACTCTCTCGCCCTGTTCTTTCCCTGACTTATTATCAACAGCATTTGCACAGTCGTGGTTAATGCTTCCCCTTGACTAGTTCCAAGGACTGTGATGGGAAGGACATGTCCATTTTTTTCCTGCTGGTGTTTAGTCAAGGACCAGCACATGCTACAGGCTCTGGCACATGTGTTGGATGAATCTGACTAAGAAGACCCTCCTAGGTTGAAAGAACAGCCTGGAAAAAGGGGGACTGGGCATCAGAAGCAGACGGTGAGGTCAACAAATAGTGAGCCAGAGGTCACCTGGTTTGCTGATGAGCAGTACAAGAGCTGAAGTCTGATTGAGAAAGTAAAGGGGCCAGCCAGTGCTGGGTAAGCACTACAAATGGCTGTGGATGTTCTGCCAAGGACAAGATGGCTCTCTATCTCAGACATGCATGGTGGTGGAAGAGGGAATCAGACTTCTGTTGCACACTACAGGGTAGAAAATGTAGAATCCAGACAGGAAATGGCACTTCTGGGGATCTAGCCAAAGCAAATGAAAACAGCATGCCAACAACACCAGCATGCCAGTGTTTATGGTGGCACTGTCCACGATAGCCAAGCTTGGATGTCAGCCAGTGGGTGAATATATGAAGAAAATGTGGTATATACCCACAACGAAGGACTATTCAGCCATAAAAATAATGAAATCTTGTCATCTGAAGAAAAAAGGGTGGAACTGGAAGCTGCCATGTGAAGTAAAATAAGCCAGACACAGAGGCACAGAGGAATGAGTTCGACACACTCTATCTATCTGTCTATCTATCTATCTATCTATCTATCTATCTATCTATCTTATATGTAAAAGCTAAAAAGTCTAATTGAAAGTTCAATAATGGTTACTGGAGATTGGAATGGTTGTGGGGCTTGGAGAAAGTAGAAAGGGTGTTTAGACTTGATCGGTGCATACTCTATGCATGTATTACCACACTGGATATGTGCAATCCATACACATTCGTCAAAGAAGGACTAAGAAAACAACCATTAAGGAGAAACCTGGCCAGGAATGTATCACAAAACCATGTAAAAGATTATGGTAGTATGTTCTAGAACTGGACAAGAGTTTGCAGGAAGTGGAGGTACCAAGGAACTCAGCACAAAGTGGAATTTCGTCTTCTGGGCATGCTCTGAAGGAGGTGAGTTCAGAAAAAGGAAGAGTCAAGGCCCACAGCCTGTGGCTTGTCTTTACTGGTGGTGCCTTTGACACCATGGAAGAATGGGAAGTTTTTACTGCAGAGGAAATGTACAGGATGGCTTTGACTCATGACTGTCGAGGGAGTAGAGGCCCCATGCAATGCCCCACTATCAACACCTAGGAGAGGCAACTACACACTCCAGAAAAAACAGCTTAGACAAAGATTCAAACTGAAAATGTAGATTTCGGTATAATCTGTAAGACAGTTATTGATGTCCAAGTACATAAAATCCCCTCCTCAAATAATTAAAAGAGAAAACTTTATAAGATACCACTTAGGGTAGGTCTTATAAAAAGTTGTCAATTCCGAAACCAGAGCAAGTTATCACAACCCTCCAAAGTAGTATCTGTGTCATGATTACACAGCCACACTCACACTTGCATTGGAAGGCTTACCTAGGTAAATAATCACTACATTGTTTTCACCGGGGAGCAACTCAGTCATCAAAGTCCAAAGAAACAGGGATATTTCTGTCTGCACCTTATCCATCTTTTTAACATATGTCTTGTATAATTAAAATATTGAAGGCACTTAACCAGTATTTGCGTAGTGCTTGGAATTTAATTTATTGACTAAATAGGTTTCTTGGTTCCTTTCTCAACTGATGGATCCATTGGGTCTTCCTGCAGATGACAGAAATCGGAGTTCTGTTTTCCTAAGCTCAGGAAATTGGTCTGTCCCTTTGCTGGAGCAAGAAGTGCTATGAAGTCATAAGTGGTGGCACTCAGGAGGCAGAGGCAGGAGGAGCTCTGTGAGTTCAAGGCCAGCCTGGTCTACAAAGTGAGTTCCAGGACAGCCAGGGCTACATAGAGAAACCCTGTCTTGCCCTTCCCCACCAAAAAAACCCCAAACACCTAAATAAACAAACAAAGGATCCTACATTAGAAAGAAAAGGAGAGAGAGAGAGAGAGAGAGAGAGAGAGAGAGAGAGAGAGAGAGAGATATGAAAATGGAAACAGCTACAAACAATCCATGTTAGACTTATTTCCCTTTCTCCTCTCAGGTTTTGGGCACACTCCTACAGAGATAATATGTCACCAAACTCCACAGAAACGGAAGTTTACATTTCAGAAGTTGTGGACAAACTGAGGGAAATGGAGATTTAATGCCAGTGTGTCAGGCGAGGTGGCCATGGGAAGACAGCCATGCTGGCACAGCTGGGCACGTATGTGGGCAGGAGCAGCTCTGCAGACCCAGGCATCCTGCAAGCGGGAAGAAAGGAGGTTTTCTATGTCACATTTAACCAGCTCGTGACAGCTAGTCAAGAGGCATCTCAATTTTGAACTCCTTATCTCTGGTTACAGCAGGGCTCATGACTTATCCAAGGAAGTGATACTGTACTGCAGAGGTAGAAGCCGAATTGGAGCAAAAATATAGAGACAGCCACAGCATTTAGGAGACGGCTGTGAAATGCCTGCCAAGTTACATTCCTTAAAAACTGAACTATATGTCACAACATAATGAAAATTGAAATGTACCGAAACTGACTCGTATGGGAGGAAGCTCCAGCATTTGTGAGGTATAGGGCTCCTAAAATGTAACATCCCGCACACTTTTATTGAAGTGCTTACGGAAATTCTCCCTCTATTTGGGAAGTTAGTTCTTTAAATAAAAGAGTGACATTAACAGAAAATGCAAAGTTTTGCTGAATGAATTCTGAGCAGGGTCAGACACAAATGTGAAACTCAAACACAATGAAAAATTCTGATGTGATATTTCGTTGAAAGACATCTTTTGAGTATGGACATCTCGTTTTTCAGTAAAAGTAAGGGAGGGTTGCCAAAAAACAAACAGAAAAAGAGTGGGAAGCCCACAGACTTTTATTGAAATCAAAGGCTCTCAAAAACTCCCAGCAAGAACGGCAGATACCACTTTCTGCCCTGCTGACCCTGATGGTGTTTTGAGAATCGAAGTCAATGACAAAGGGAAGTCATGAGTGCAGAACCAAGTGACACATGGGACCCAGCACTGACATTCCCCTGACCATGCTCTTCTTCAACCCAGGACCGCCTGGACTCCTTCTAAGGCACAAGGAGCCCTATGTGTGAGAGGTATGGAGGAGCAGGGTGTGGCCTGTGGCAGCAGGGCCTTCAAGGCTACATGTGAATTTTATCCTCTAGGGGGCAACCCTGTGAGGAATCCCAGGCCCCTCCCTTGCCAGGTCCCCTCCCAGGACAAACAGTGGATACGGGTCTGGCATCTTTCCATGCTATATGTATGACTGGAAAGCATGGCTATATTCTCCCCAATTGCAGCTCTTGCAGGGACTATACCATTAATGTCTTCCTGGGGCTCAGAAAGAAAATGGATCTCACAATGCTGTCACAGGCTGGTGAGGAGGCTCAGCAGATAAAGGTGCCTACCACTGAGACTGAACACCTGAGTTTGGTCAACAAGACTCACACAGTGGAAGAACTGAATCCTTCAAATTGTCCTCTGACCTATCCACACACACACAGAACGAGAGAGAGAGAGAGAGAGAGAGAGAGAGAGAGAGAGAGAGAGAGAGAGAATAAACAACTGCGATAATACAATAAATAAATAGAATGTTGTCACCTATACTCCTGGTTTAGAAGGCCAGGATGACAACTTATTGGTACTGCACTGAATGCGGCTTTTCGTGGTACCAGGCGACAGAGCATCTTGTCCCTGGGACACATCCTTCCTTCTTCTCCCCGATTCACTAACTACATCAGATCTTCCCAGCAACTCTGCAAATTTTACAGCACTAAACCACCTAACTGTCCAGCTGTTCTAAAGCAGCAGCCAGGGAGCAAGTACTGGCAAGAAGAAAAGCTGAGCTCTAGAAACCACCATGGACGCCGCACTAAGCTCCAGACGGGCTTGCAGCCTCTCCATGCCTCCTGGCTGCAAGCACAGTTCAGCAACTCCATAGCATCCCCAAATACCACCCCGGCTGCTGAGGGCTTCCCAGAAGAAAGGATGCTGAGGGCTTCCCCCCCAAAAAAGTGATTCCCTCTAGCTCTGTTCAAGTCAACGCGTCTGCCTAGTGGGATGCCTCTTCCCCGGCTGCACTTCTGCCCTTTGCCTGGTCTTCCTGGACTTCAAGGACTAGTGGGCACCATAGCCCAGTGACAATGGTCCCACGTCTCTGCAGACAGTGCAGCGTCCCAGACTGGAAACTCCAGTGATCATCTGTAAGCAGATCCATTTCTGCTAATGGCTTGTGAATGTGCATTCTGAGCCCGCTGCACCCCAGGCACATTACCAACCAACAATGTGGCACACATAGGAATTCATCCGAACCCAGCAAAAATCACTTAGCTTAATCATGCCGCCCTGATTTAATTTTAACTTTTCATAAAGCGTGAGAGATGAGTGGGGTGTGCTTCGTGTCTTATAGATTACTGATGAGACTGGGCTCACATCTGCCTGTTTCTTCTTCTTTTTTTTTTTTTTTAACAAGTTCCAAAATGAAGGGGGTTAGGAAAGGAAGTTGATGAATAATTAAGAGGAGGCAACACCTGCAAGATGTGTAACCGAAATGCAGAGGGGGCTTTTATTTTCCTTCTCTCGGGTGTTCAGATAGCCAGCGAGCACCTGGGGGATCCTAAGACAATAGCTCCGTTTAATGGATTTGAGGCTGTGGCTGCGGATACCCGACAGGAAAAACCTGTGTGCATACATGTGCCCATGCACACACTCGCACGTGTATATACATGTTTGGAGAGCGCACGTGTATATACATGTATGGAGAGAGAGAGAGACAGAGACAGAGACAGAAACAGAGAGAGAGAGAAAGCGAGAACGAGAGGGGGGGGTATAGACAGACAGACAGACAAACAGACAGACAGACAGACAGAGAGAGAGAGAGAGAGAGAGAGAGAGAGAGAGAGAGAGAGAGAGAGAGAATGGATGATGGATGGATAAGACAGATGATAGAGGTAGACATACAAATGGTACCCAGATGGGAAAACAGCATTCCATTGTGTCCTAGTCTGCATGTAGACCTGATTGTAAACCCCGAGAGCACCCTCAGTGTGCACCACTACAGTTTGCAACTGCTAGACCAGAACATGGGGCCCCACAGTCTGATCCTAACTCTTCTAGCATAACTTCAGATCAGCTCCTCGTTTTTTGCCCCTCTGCAGCCACCACCATCAGAAGGCACTGCTGCCTCTCCTGGCATGATCATGGTGACACCTTGGGGCCCCCAAGTACTCTTTCTTCTTCTTCAGCTCAGTCTCGAATGAGGTGAGCCTGACAAATGTGTTTGAGCCCATACTCCTCATTTCTCTCCAAGTAAAAGCCAGAAACTATACAGAAGCTACGGGGCCCTACGTGATCTACTCCCTCCGTCTTCTCTACCTCATAGTCTACCCTGGATCTTCTCTTCTAGCATCCTGGCCTTTCCATCTCCAACTTGCCAGGTACTCTGCCACAGGACCTTTGCACTTGCTCTTTCCTTTTCCTGAAAGGCTCTTCCTTGTAGTATCAACACAGTTCTCTCAATTGCTGCCTTTGAACTTAGTTGAAGTGTCACTTTATGCAGGATCCGATGCACTAATTATAGCCCCCTCCACAGCATTCCCAATCCCTCATCTGGGGTTTTATCTTCCCTCTGCACCTACCAGCCTGTGACATGCTACAGGATTTGCCTATTATTTCTCCATGTTGCCTGTTTCCACCTGGATAACCCTAAACCCTCATAGGACAGAGATTACTATTTTCAGATACAGACTAGAACAGAGATTAAAACGATGTTTAGCACAAGTACATTAACATGTTAGTAATCTATTTGTTTAATAAAGACTGAACAAATGACCTGTTTTGATTTGCAAATACATTTATGTGGAAAATAATAACACCAGGATTTTCATGCAGAAATCTACATGAAAAGATAACAGAATCAAGAGGACTGGGGTAGACAGAGACCTGTTGGCAGAATGAACATGGAGTGCTGCAACTTAGAAGTTCCTGCCATACAAGAGAAGTCATCTCTCTTCTCAGGACCTATAGTCTCTAGAAGTTCCAGGACTCTGCCTTTGTGATGACCAGTCTTTGCCATACCACAGGACAGGAACTAAGCCTGGCCCACCTCCTTTGCCCATGCTTTGTGAGCGTTACATTAGTTTTTCTGTAGGCTGCATCTCCCTGTTCCGTGGACCACATCAAGAAAGCCCATTCATCACAGATAGCACTGGAGTACCACTGAGGGCTCAACAGACTTGAGCTGAGAAGGCAGAATGAAAAGAATGTGTGAGAGTTATGTAGGTAAAATAAAGAGTCCATAATCTTTCCAGCACTTGCCCCATCTTCAAGAAAATCCCAAATTCCTCTGATCCATTCTCTAAGCTGGCCTATGCTCTAAGACTGTATTCTTGCTTTTACAAGATTGAAGTACGAGTTTGTTTACCCAAGGAAAGCTCTGTGTGTGTCTCAGTCTCCAGTAGCCCTGGGTTACAGATGGGTACCAGCACACAGAGTGGCTAACAAGCTTTGGAGAAACACCTGTCCATTCTCCCACTGAGATGCAAAGCCTCCCTGCCTTCCTGCTCTGCCACCAAATGGCCACCACATGTCACCCTTACAGCCTCCCTGTTGGAAAAGCACCAGTTTCCCATTTAACCAAGCAGAAGAGTAATGAGCAGGTCCCAGAACCCTACTTTCCCAACACTGCCAACAGGAGAGCCTCTGTCTTGGGTACCATTCCTCAGCTCTCCTCTCAACACAGCAGACATAGCTTCTCACCTCTGACCCTAAAGTTTCAGTCATCCAGTGACTGCAAGAAGCTCCCCTGACCCCCCAAAGGCAGTTGGCTTTGTTCTCCTGACAAAATACCTAAGCTTTGTTTAGTTTAGACATGGAAAGATACCTCTGCTTCCAGGTGGCCTGCTGTCAACTGGCTGTGTGCCTTGGGATGGACACAGAGCAGGGAGCCACCACAGCCCTGGAGACTGGTGGACCAGATGAATCCCTTCAAAGCAGCAGACTGGATGGAGCAGAGAGGGGTGGCCCTTATGTCCCAAGGTCATGGCCCCAAAGAACATTTCCTCCTGATAAACCTCTACCCTTTTTTAAATTTTTATTTTTATTTTTTAAATGATAATATATTTACACAAGTTTTCTCTTCCCTTTCTTCTCTCTAAATCCTCCCATATACCCCTCCATGTTCTCTTACAAATTCATTGCCATGTTAAATTAATTTTGGGTACATTCATATATGTATAGATGTATAGATATATATCCCTGAATATAACCTGCTCAGTCTGTATACTGTTACTTGTTCTTCCTTTGTATAATGTATGTTTACAGGGCTGCCTGTTCGGTATTGGGTCGGTGTGCTCATCCCCCCAGTGAGGACTGTTTCTCCCATTTCCAGCCTTCTTTTGCTGCCTGTAGCACTTTGTATAGGGTTGAGGTCTCACCCCATTCACTTTAGCGTGTCTATTGCTATTGTCCTGGTTCAGCTCATGTTAGGCAGTCATGTCGGTGAGACTTTATTGATGTAGCATCTGACATTACCAGGAGACATGGTCTCACAGCAAACTCCTTGATCTTCTGTCTCTTAGAGTCTTCCTGCCCCCTCTTCTCCAGTGATATCTGAGCCTTAGGTATGAGGGTGTTTTGTAGATGTGTCCAATGGGACTGGGCTCCACAACTCTGTATTTTGATTGGTTGTGGTTTTCTGTAATAGTCTCTGTCTATTGCAAAAGCAAATTTTCTAGGTGAGGGCTGACAACTAAATTGATCTATAAATATAAGGACAAATGTTTAGAGTGTAGTAAGGGATTAGATGGTTTAGTAAAGTGGTGGCTGTAGGTTCTTCTTCAAGATCCATGACTTTTCACTGAGTAGTTAGCTAGGCTTCCAACACCAGGTGTGGTTTCCCTCATAAGTTCAATTAGACAGCTGTTGGTTACCACCAAGATATGTTTGCCACTACTGCGTGTTGGGGTTATGCCATGCTGGGCATCATTGTGGTTCGTAGGTATGAGATAGTTGGTTGCTTCCCTCCTTTGGAAATATGCATGGTGCCTTCTGGTAACATCAAAGCTAGTCCTCAAGAAGAGGCATTCGGGAGATTTGGGGCCCCATGTCTGACATGCACAGTGTCTTCAGCTATAGGGACCTAACTTCCACCTCTGGGGAGAAACAAAGGACTATAGCACTAGGCTGTACGTTTGGGGAGGCTCTTGGGCAGCCCCAGACAACAACTCCAAAGGATTCTTGTGTTTGATACTGGAGATTTTTCAGTTTTTTTTTTTTTTTTTTTTTTTTGGTTTTTCGAGACAGGGTTTCTCTGTGTAGCTTTGCGCCTTTCCTGGAACTCACTTGGTAGCCCAGGCTGGCCTCGAACTCACAGAGATCCGCCTGGCTCTGCCTCCCGAGTGCTGGGATTAAAGGCGTGCGCCACCACCGCCCGGCGATACTGGAGATTTTGTTAGGAGGTTTGGGGCTCTAAGGAGGAGCATGGTTAGCCCAGATGATAAAAGTCCACTTAAACTATATATGTATATTTACACATAGAAATGTGTGTATTATTTAATTTTCAGATAAATAGTAGTATGGTTCTTTATGACTTTTACAGACATCCTTACTATTATTTTACCCTTCCTTTGTATATATCTTCCCCATCAAAGATCCTCCATTTCCCCGTTTTACAACCAGATCACTTGATTGATCCGCTGTTCCCTCTCTATTACTCCCCTTCCCCAGAAATGGTCCCTTTTTCTTTCCTGGTTTCTGAAGTTACTCCAGGATGTAAACTCATCTCTAAGGATTTGGAGCTAGGAGCCTCTGAGAGAGAATACGCAACATTTGTCTTTCTAGGTCTGGGTTATAGCACTCTACATGATCTTTTCTAGTTCCATCCATTTACCTGAAAAGTTCATGACTTCATTTTCCTTTACACCTGAATACTATTCTATAGTATATATGTACCCGCATTTTCTTTATTAATTCTTCCATTGAAGGACATTTATGTTGTTTCCATTTCCTAGCTATTATGAATAGAGCAGCAATGAACATGGCTGAGCAAGTATCTGCAGAATAGGATGTCAAGTCTTTGGGCATATGCCAAGGAGTGGTATAGCTGGGTCATACGATAGATTTCTTTTTAGCTTTTTTAAGAATTCACCACAGTGATTTCCATAGTAGCTGGACCAGTTTGCAATCCCACCAGCAGTGGATGAGGGTTCGCTCTCCCATCACTCCCTACAGCATTCATGTTGGTTGTTATATTGATCTTTGCCATTCTGACTGGGGTAAGATGAAATCTCAAAATGGTTTTGATCTGCATTTCCCTAATTGCTGGGGACAATGAACATTTTTTGATGTATTTCTTAGTCAATTTTTTTCTTCATTTGACAACTCTCTCTTGAGGTCCAGGGCCCATTTTTCCTTTTGTTGGTTGATCATTGTATTTTGGGCTCTTTGTTTTTTTTGAGTTTTTATAAAGCTAGGTTGTTAATCCTCTGCGCATATATATATATATATATATATATATATATATATATATATATATATATATATATATATGGCTCTTGGAAGTCTTTTGTGGTTCCATATGAGTTTTAGAGCAGTGTTTTCTATTTCTTTGAAGAATAAGAAGGGAATTTTGATTAGGATTACACTGAATCTATAGTTTCAGAAAAATGGTTATTTTCACAATATTAATTCTATCAATCCATAAGCAAAGGATGTGTTTCCATATTCTAGTGTCTTTCTCCATCTTTCTTCAGAGTTTTCATTGTCTGGTCCTTCACTTCTCTGCTTAGATTTACTCACCTTTTCTTGAGTCTGTTGTGAATGAGAGTGTATCCATGATGCTTTCTCTGTATGTCTGTTGGTGGTGTATAGAATAGGCATTGATTTGTGCAGTTTGATTCTGCATGCTACTACATTGCTGACTTTGTTTATCATTGCTAGAAGTTCTGTGGTGGAATTTTGGGGATCTGTAATGTATATTATCATATCATCTGTAAATAGGGATAGTTTGGCTTCTTCTTTTCCTATTTGTAGCCCTTTAATTCCATTCTCTTGCCTTATTGTTCTAGCTAGTTCTTTGAGTACAATATTGACAAGGACTGGGAATAGTGGGCACCCCTGTTTTGTGCCCTGTTTTAGTGAGATTACATCAAGTTTTTCTCCATTTAGGATGATGTTGCCTGTCAGTTTCTTATAACATAACTTCTTTATATAACTCATGGCTTTTTGGTGTTAAGGTATGTTTCCTCTAGCCATCCAGTCTCTGGGACTATTGTCATAAAGCCGTATTGTTTGTCTAAAGCTTTTTCTGAGGTGATCATATGACCTGACTCTAAATTAATTTATGTGGTTTATTACATTTATTCCCTTATATATGCTGAACCATCCCTGAATTTCAGGGATTAAAGTCAACTTGGTCATGGTGGATAATCTTGTTGATGTATATTTATATTCTGTTTGCAAGTATTTTATTCAGGGTTTGGGGTTTGTGTGCGTTAGAGATACTGGCCGGCAGTTTTCTTTTATTGTTATTTCTTTACCTGGTTTGGATGTTAGAGTGACGTTGGCTTCATAGGAGGGGTTTAGGAGTGTTCCTTCTGTTTCTGTTTTTTAGAGTAGCTGAAGGACTGGCTGCAGATCTTCTTTGAATGTCTGGCAGGATTCTGCTGTGATTCCATCTTACCCTGGACTTCCTTTTCAACTGGAAGCTTTTCATTACTGTTTCAATCTCCTCATTTGTTTTGACTCTGTTTAGATTGTTGATCTCTTCCTGGTGCTTTGGCTGAATCTATAATTTCATCCACTTCTTGTAGGTTGTTCAGTGTAATGGAGTACGGGCTTTAGAAACATTCCCTTATAATATTCTGAATTTCTTTGGTGTCTGTTGTAATGTTCCTCTGTTCACTTCTTATTCTGTTCTCTCTCTTTTTGTTAGTTGAGCCAAGGGTCTGTCATTCTTGTTTATCTTCTCAAAGAACTAGTACCTAAGGTGACTGTGGTCACTCTGTGTGTGTGTGTGTGTGTGTGTGTGTGTGTGTGTGTGTGTGTGTGTGTGTTCTTTGTTTCTACTTTGCTGATTTCTGCTCTGATTTTTATTATTTATTGCCATCTGCAAGGTTTAGATTTGGTTCTTGTTTTTAGAAAATTTGGAGTTGCATTATTAAGCCATTTGGTTGTTCTTTTTGATGTTTTAATGTATGCCTGTAGAGCTATAAATTTTCCTCATATGACTACTTTCAATGTATCCCAGACATTTGTTTTTTGGTTTTGTTTTGTGTTCTCATTTTCATTTAGATCCAGGAAATTTATTCTTTTCTTGATTTCTTCTTTGACCCATTCATCAATTACTAAGGAGTTGTTTCATCTCCATGAGTTTATGTATTTACTAGAGATGTTTTTGCTGTCAACTTTAAGTTTTATTGTATTCTTGTCAAATAGGACACAAGGAGTGACTGAAATCTTTTTAAATTTGTAAAGATTTGTTGTGTGTCCCATGATATGGTCTATTTTGGAAAGGCTTCCATCTGATCTGGGCTAGAATGTGTATATTTTAGTATTTGTGTGGAGTATTCTGTAGATATCTGATAAGTCCGTTTGATATACTATGTCAATCTTGATGTTCCTTTAATTTTTGTCCAGATGACCTGTCTATTGAAGAAAGTGGGGTACTGAAATCACCTACTATTAGAGAGTTGATGTTAATATGTATCTTCAATTCCAGTAGTAGACTTTTTATGTAATTGGACTTCCTAGACTTTGTACATGCATGTTTAAGATAGTAGTATTGTCTTCTTAATTAACTGTTCCCTCAATTAAAATTAAATTTATCTCTTCTTTAGTTTTAGTTTGAATTCTATTTTGTCAGATATTAGGATGGGAATGCCTCCCTGTTTCCTGGTCCCATTTCTTTGGGGTACTTTTCTCTGTTCTTTTAGTCTAAGACAGTGCCTATCTTTAAAACTAAGATATGCTTCTTGTAGACAACAGATAGATGGATTTTGTTTCTTGATCTATTCAATTGGCCTGAGTGTTTTGGAGAATGAGGCCATTGATAACGAAAGTTATCATTGAAATGTGGTCACTGTGTTGTTGATTTTTTGTGTTGTTGTTTGTAGCCTTAGTGGCATTTTGTATTTTCATAACTATGGCTTCTTCTTTCTTCCCACAGGCTCTCTGCTTTGCTCATCCCCTTCAGCCCAAAGTAATGCTCCTTGTATTTGCTTTTTAGGTTTAGATTGTTAGATACAATATTTTTAGGCTGTTTATGTTACAGAAATTCTTTCTTTATCTTTCAATTATGGCAGACAGCTCTGCCTGGTATATTATTCCATGTTGGCTGTCACGTCTTTTAGGACTTAGACTGCACTGCTCCAGGCTCTCCTGGCTGTCAAAGTTTCCATTGGGAAACCAGCTGTTATTCTGATGGGTTTTCCTTTGTATGTAACTTGCAATTTTTTTTCTCTTTCAGTTTTCAGTACACTTTCTTTGTTATGTATGTTTAGTGTTTTAAATATGATATGTCTTGGGGGATGTTCTTTTATGGTCTCCTCTATTTGGCATTGTTTCCTTTCACCAACTCCTGTTTTCTCCATCTACAGTGGAGCAGCAAGCGCTGGGGACAAGATTCCAAGGAGAGTCATCCCAGCTTCCATTCTCCTATTGAACAGTGTTCATAGGAAACTCTACAAGCAATTCAGTGGCTACAACAATGTGCACTGTGCACTGTGGTGATAGAGCATCCAACAGCTCCCCAATATGCTCCTTATGACTGACCCAGGTCCATTCTTCCTTGACCTAAGGGGATTGAGAGGGTGTTCTGTTTGTTCTATTTCACCTGTGAAAAAGGAACATAATACTGGGATTTGCAGTCAAACAGATCTGGACCTAAAACTCCACTTGCCACTTACTGCTCCTGAATTTGACTAAACTCCTTAGTTATTATCTCAGTTTTGCTCTATAAGATAAGAAATGTATAAAACCAGATAATCCCAAAGCCCTTCTAGGGCAAATAATTTTACTTTCCTGACCTTCATACCCAGGACAATAAGAGACACATTGCCAACAATGAGAAAATTTGAGTCAATTTTAAGTATTAAATCACTCCTATGATGCTTGCAATGCCCGGTATGTAGGAGATTGCCAAACGTGCCAAACGCCAACTGCTACTGTCAGTCTTGTTTGTCTTTGGAAGATTGGCACATAAGCACAAGGTGAACCACTCACATGCCTGACAAGCATGGATGGGCCTTGACTACCTGCTCTGCCCCTACAGCAGTCCATCATCTCTTTCTCCTGGAGTTAATTCCCTGATCTTTCTATCACTATCCTTGAGGATCTCCACAGTTCCTTGTAGATGGAAGTTTCTATCCTGCAAATTGCTCCCAAGTAACCATTCAGAGGCTTAATACTAATTATAAATGCTTGGCCAATAGCTCAGGCTTGTTACTAGCTAACTCTTACAGTTAAATTAATGCATATTTCTTATCTATGCTTTGCCATGTGGCTTGGTATCTTTTCTCAGTAAAGTATGCCAATCTTGCTTCTCTCTGCTTCTGCTTATGAGACTCCTTCAACTCCACCCTTCTTCCTTCCAGCATTCTCAGTTTGGTTCTCCCACCTAACCTTATCCTGCTCAGCTCTTGGCCAGTCAGCTTCTTTATTAAACCATCACAGTGACACATATTCACCCAGTGTAAATATTCCACAGTTCCTCCATTTGTGGCTGTGGGTACACCACTCTAAAATGACTATAGGAGATCAAATATTCTAGACCCCCAAATACACTTCTTTGGTATGTTTTGAGCTGCTTTCCCTGGGAAATATCAGATAGTAGAGAAGCTCTGAAAATCTGGTCTTGTATAAAGCACATGTGCATGTCTAAAGTAAATCTACATTAGTAAATTGTCTGGATTAGGAAGGAGGTTGCTCTATATAATCTTATTACCTGGGAAACCGGAAGATCATCCCTGTGTTTGTTTCTTCCTCTTGTGCTCCTCTGATTCATGTGACTGCTACCCTCAGAAGGCCTTTGTGTAGCTCTAGAAGTTTCTACTAACTCCAATCACATGTCCTTCTTTGTGAGATGCCTGCTTACATGCATTTGATCGGCATGGCTTTCTCCCTCTTGATCCATCCCTGTCAATCAAATTCACAGCTGACTCAAAGAGTCTGGAAGGGATGGGGCTTTTCCCCACTCCTGTCCACACACAACATAAAAATCAAGAAGTCTGGTTAATTCTGGGAAGGCAGTTTCCCTCTCGAGATTACTTATTTATCCCATTTGATATTTCTTGTGCTGTGGAAGGTCTCTGTGAAACTCTTTTCCTATAGACAGTTTGTTCACCCAGACTGAGAATGGATTTCTAGAGTCAAAGAACATCTCTGCATTTATTTTTTTTTCCCTCAAACACATAGACACCATAGGTGCTAAGAAGAAAGAAAGAAAAATGAAACAAAGAGATGCCTCAGTCAGTAAAGGTGTTTGTTGCTGGACCGTGAGGATGCAAGTCTGAGGGCAGGGATTCAATCCTCAGAACCCATGTAAAGGTAGGAAGAAGTGACTCCACAAAGTCGTCCTCTGGCACCCACACAAGTTCCCATCCGCACGCATTGTATACACATGTACACAGTAATAATAAATACGACTTCTGAAAAGAATCTAAAGTAAAAGTACCTTTAAAGGGGGGGCAGCAGGGCAGTAGTGGCATATGCCTTTAATCCCAGCACTTGGGAAGCAGAGCCAGGCGGATCTCTGTGAGTTTGAGGCTAGCCTGGGCTACCAAGTGAGTTCCAGGAAAGGTGCAAAGCTACACAGAGAAACCCTGTCTTGGAAAGCAAAGGGGGGGCATACCCACAGGCTGGGGAATGCTTAAATTCAGTAAAGTGTTTGTCTCCCAAGCATAAGAACCTGAGTTCAAATCCTCAATCTCCACATAAAACAGGGGATATGGCAGCATGCATCAGCAATAGCAGTTGGGGGGGGGGGGGGGGGGGGGGGTCGGCAGAGACTGAGGGTTCCTAGAGCCTGCTTGTCAAACATTTCAGCAGAAACAGTAAACTTGAGGTTCAGTTGAAAATGCTGTCTCAAAAAACAAAGTGGAATACAATTGAGGAGGATACCTGATTCTGACCTCTGTCCTGCAGGGTTTTACACACACACACACACACACACACACACACACACACACACACACACATCCAAACACATGCATGTGTGCACACATATACACATGCATATGCATCCATACACACACAATGGTCTCTCCGGCCACTGGCCACTCTTACTCAGTAAAACTGTTTTCTTCTGCAGCAGCTCCTTTGGGCATCGCCCCCCACCTTGAAATGACCTCATGCTATGCTGTAACAACTATGTTCTTTATCTCATATGAATGCATTCAATGGCGATGACCAGGACCGAGGAGCCAAACAGAGACCACGGCAAGATTAGGCTGACGCGGCACCAAGAGTTTTCCATTCGGCATTTCTTGTCTGCAGTTCAAGTCGGCACTGTTTGCTCCCAGGCTCTGTCCTCTCATACACTTTCCTCCTCCACAAAATGGATGTTCTTGTGTTCTCAGGAGTGGACTTGGTAAACTACATCCTGATGAGTCTAAAATGACAACAAGGAGTCCTGAGTTGCCCTTCCCAAGTTTATTGGTTTTTGTAACTCAAATCAAAGCTAAATGCTAAAGAAATCCATCTCAAAATTGTGACGTTCAGTTGGAGAATTATGTGACAGGCTTTCCAAAGCAGAACAGACTGTTTGATGTCGAAGACAACTTTGGCAAATTCGGGAGTTCTGGTTGCTACAAGCAGCTGGCCACTGGGGAGAAGGTTCTACATAAAAGTGGGGAGTACCTTCTGAGACCCCAGACATCATACTGATGGGAAAACTGCTCCTGTCCCTCTGACTCCTGTCAGGAGCTGGTCTCTGCACAGTCACACAGTGTGTGCATATGCACACATACTCAGTGAGGAAGCCGCTATGCAATGCTGGAAACATATCCCACAGGGAGGAATCTGAAATGAGAACCCCACAGAGCACCCCCAAAGCTAACCAGCTGGGGCAGAAACCCTCCAGGTGCCAGTGGGAGCATCCTTCCTTCAGACCCAAGTCATACCACAGCAGGATTCGGCTGTTACTAGGCAACAGTGCTCCCCCACCTCCACCCTTCGCCTCCCAGTCCCCAGGGCTCCCACCCTGGAGAAGAAGAGTAAATAACATAGTAGCTTCCTCTTTTGTGCTTCCTGATCTTCACCCCTGGGAAGGCAGGCAACCTCCCCTTTGCCTTGGCCAACCATCTGAGAGCTGGCTGGAGGAGAATGCACAATGGTCAGAAACAGCAGAGGCAAGGCAGAGTTCCTCAAGTGTCTTCTCTCCATGCCCCACAGGTGACATTCAGTGTCTGTGAGATTCAGGGTGCTTTACATGTAAGTCAGTTGTCAGAGGACTGGATTTGAGTTGGAAGAGAGCAGCCAACTCGGGCTTCCTACTTCCGGTTGAGGAGAGGTGGGAAGGATGAGAGACCTTCACTTGGTTTTAGTTGTAGGTGGCTGTTTTAGGATCCACAGGAGGCTTGCTGCTCCCACACAGCCCTTAAGGCAGAGCAGACCACAAGAGCAATCAGCAGAGGCCAGCCTGCAAACCTTTCTGTGTGGACCATCACAACAGAGATCCTGGCCTCGGGGATTTTAAATAAGCAAGGCTTGTCAGTACCAATGATCCTCAGTCTCTGAAGCCCCACGAGGTTAAAAAAAAAATTTTTTTTCTATGCAAGGTGACAAAGAGATTTAGATTCACAACCCTCCAGGGGAACAAAGCAGGCAGCTGTGGCTTTTAGAGATGGGTGGCCTGTGGCCCATCTGAGAAACCTCTTGTCACCTGACTGGCCATCCGTGCCCCAAATCGGCCTTCTTTGGATACACCAGCACATGTGTGCAGGAAAGATAATGTTAATGTCACTCCTTATTTATTCTTCTGTCTACAAAAAATGCCCAGTTATCAGGATTTAATGACTCTCTGAAATAAAGCTATTTTAAAACATTATCCAGGATGCAAATGAGTCACTAAAAGCTGTTGCTATGACCTTCCTCTGTTGCTGGGTAGATGTTTCTAAATCAACACCAGGGACCCCATACTTCACAGACAACATCTGTGTTCACCTTAGCTCTGGGGAATAACAGACCTCAGAATGGTTCCAAGGTCCTTAAAGGGCCGACTCTCTAGTTACATGGAACTCCAGCATGGCTGTGCAGGACAAAATGTTCCCTCCTTGGAGATGCTGGCTCCAGTCTCTGGCTATCTCCTGAGGCAGCCCAAACGACTTAGCAACAAGGAAAACTTAACGCCCAGAGAATCTGTCCCGGCTTTGCGGCCACCAAAAGCTGCAGGTACAGGCGACTCCAGCAGACAAGGTCAGTCAACAATGAGCCCCCGAAGCTCTTATCAACATCAATTTAATTGGAAGTTAGGAAATGCGACCTCTTAAAGACCATCAGTCCTGCTAGCTGTTTTCAGCTTCGGTTGTTTCTTATTATATAAATTCCATTAACCAGCAAGAAATTCACCCTCTGTGTTCACCACTATCCCAAAATGCATGAGATAAACAGCACTCAGAGACCGAGGCAGGAGGATCCAGGGTTTGAGGCTATGATGGTGACACTGGTTCACGATCAGCTGACCTGTTGCTTGACGCCTTTGGCCACACACTGTGGAGGAAACAAACAGGGAAGGAATCCACCCACCTCACCATAGCTGGGCAGCAAGAGCTGGCATACAAACACCTCCTCCGAGTGTGCCCCTCAGAGACCTCACTTTTACCTAGGCCCCATCTCTTAGATAGCCAATACAATAGGCTAGAGGCCAGGTCTTTGACAAATGGGTGTCAGAGTACACTGTTCAAACCCACACACCCTTGAATGCTAATGAGCATGAGCAGAGTCGTCAGCAGTCAAAGCCGAGAGCCCAAGCCAAGCTTTCATGATTGTCTGGAACTCTCAACACAAAACCATTGCCCCCATTCTGAGATCAGGCAAAGCAGATTGTGCAGTACCTGTAATTTTCTTAACTCATAGTTCTTCCCTTCAGGAAACTTCCCAGTTTCCACCCCTCTATCCCATCACCCCAGTTTCTCTTACATGACACCCAAGGACTCCATCTTGATTTATCTCAGTTTGCTTAACATCTTGAAAAACTGGTCCAGGGTTTATTGATGAAACTCTCCTGCAAGCTCATGGAGGCCTGGGCCTACCTGGAAGAGCTCACCTTCCCCTGCTCTGCTCCAGCCCCCCAAAGCAGCCAGCCTTCCCATTTTATCCTCTACTATTGTGGCTGAACTACGCTGGAAAGCTCTTGCAGGTCCTGCTGGGTGACCAGACCCAGCTCTGCATATCACTGTTTGGGCACCTTATTTTTGCCATTCCTAAGGCAGGAATGAGGTGTTGGGCACTGTGGGTCCCCCTGCACAGTAACTGACAGTGAGAGGTGTTCCCTGAACTCCTGTGGACTGAAGTGCCTCTTCCTTTGGTGCCACAGACAGGGAAAGGTCCATTGTTCACCAAGTCACTCACTGCAAAATCCCAACAGGAATAGTTTAACTAAGTTGCCCTTACTTCAACCTAAGTATGCTTTCGGCTAAATCTCTCCCAACAAAGTGGCATTCCAACCAAAGATCTCTGAAGTCCAGCATCCTATGAAAAGCCAGACAAAACCTTCCTCACCCTGACTCTGGTCCTCCCAGAACCAAAAAGGAAGATTCAGCTTTTAACAATGCTCACACTCTGATGGCATACGAATTAACACCAATTAATCATGTTCATTAGGTGCGATAATGACTGTGGGAGAAAAGATTAGAAAAAAGGTGTTGCCCTCCAAATGTGCCATGTCCATACCAAGTGTGGCTGTAACTCATGAGATTAACCTGCCTGCAATCAAATCTTCAACCCAGCAGCCCTACTTTACTGGTGAGGTGTGGCGGGAGCCCTGGATGGTGTCAAAAAAGGCAAATGTTCCAGCTGGGGAAACTGCTAAACCCTGAAATCAGATCTAAACAATCATGATGAAATTAGTTGACAGGCTCCCTAGCAGTGAGGCTTTGTAACCAATTTAGCAGTTGAAATACAATGTATCCCTCTGCGGTAATTCCCAAGTCCAAGGAAGGCAGAGAAGCTGAACCACAGGGCGAAGCAACTCCCAGCAGTTTCCAGTCCAGACTCTTCATCAGCCAGATGTCCCGGAGTGCTCCTCCCTCCTCTGGGTCGGTAAGTCCATCCTTCCCTATGTCCAGTCCCCAACCATCGTGGTCCCTCTCAATTCCTTTCCTTCTCCCCAGGTCAGTTATAATCACTGTACAAAAGCCAGAACCTCTTTCCACCTCCACCCTCAGGTTCCTGCCTTGACTGATCTCCTACGCCACCTCAACATAGCAACAGAGAAATTCTTCTTAAAGAACAAAGCTTCCTACATTACTCTTCTGCCCCGCACCCACACGAGCTTCTTGTGGAGATGGCCTCAGCGACTCTGATTGCCCTCCCTGTATTTCACCCTTACCTCTTACCGCCACCACTACCCACCGCTGCTGACTCTTTCCTGTTCCGGGAACACTTGCACCTCAAGGCTTCTTCAGGGTGCCAACTAAGAGACAACCTTCTCCTGCTCTGCGGTTAAAATACTCTTACCAAAGCTACTTACATAGGTTTAATTCAGCTCAATTTCATGTTGGGAAGTCACAGCAACAAGAGCTTGGGAGACGTAACATTATATCCTCAGTCAAAAGCAAAGAGAAGTCGATGAACGCTTGCTAGAGCTCTTCTTTTCTTCCTTAATTTTTTAATTACTTTTATTTTATGTATATGGCCATTTTGCCCACATGTATGTCCATGCATGTGTGAGTGCTTGCTTCGTGTCCACAGAGACCAGAAAAGGGCATCTCAGATCCACCTGCAACTGGAGTTACAGACTGTTGTGAGCCACCATGTGAGTACTGGGCATTGAACCTGGGTCCTCTGGAAGAGCAGCCAGTGGGCTTTACCCCGGGACCACCTCTCCAGCCCTTGTTTGCTCCACTCTTGATACAGTTTAGGATCCTCTTCCCAGAGAAAGGTACCACCCACAGAGGAAGGGTCTTCCCCCCTCAATTAATGTAACCAAGAAAATCCCCCACAGACATGCCTCCAGGCCAACCAAATACACACAAACTTTCGGGGAGACTCACCCCCCGGGTGACTTGTATCAAGTTGACAATGAAAATTACTCATCACAGCTCTATTTAAAACGGCCCCTTTAGCTCTGCATTCCCCAAACCGTTCTCTAGCTCTCTTTTCCCCTCCTTTGTTATGGCTATTATCATCTAAGGTATTTCTGCAATTTGCTTTTGTGTTACTTCTATTATTTATAATCTGGATTTTTTTTTCCCCTACTAAAATGTAAGTTCAATGAGACCAAAAGTCTCTGACTTGTTCCTTGCTTATCCAGAGCAGCAGGAATGATGCCGGGGACACGGTGGAAGGAAACCTTACTAATCTTATATTAGTACGTTCTAAGAACAGTTAAGACTGTTAGTTAAGTTAAGGCAACAGTTAAGTTCTGTTGTCGGAAAGGCTACACAGAACATTCAGTGTGTAGTGTGTAGCAAGCCTTGATGGTGTAGGAACCTGTAGAGAGTTAAGGAAGGGTATTCATGGGGAGTGCAACAGTATGTCTTGGCTATAGAAGTGCTACAGTGGGACAGATCTGTGAGAGACAAGGCGGGGTGAATGCAAGCAGGGGGTGACAGAGAAGTGGGGTGCATATGTGACCTTAAGTCACAGCCTTACGAGCCAAACAAAAGAGTTCTGCTGCCTGTAGTCACTGAGGATGCGGTGATGAGCTAGAGGTCTTAGAGTTTGTTCAGACACTTCGAGGCTACAAAAATATAAACAGGGTCTGTTCTTCAAGACAGCATTGACCTTCACAGGCTGCCAGCCAGAAAGGCTTGGCTATCCCCCACACTCTAGCCTGCTGAGGGGCCTTGGATCACGTGTGGTCCCATGCTCCTTGCCTGGCTCTTACCCCCTAAACACTAACACTGTCCAGCTCAATTCTTCCTCTGTACTTAAACATCCTCTACCCACCATTAGCAGCCCTGACCCCCGGTGACCCTTCCAGGCTCTCAGCTCATTGCTTCTGCCTCCTCATTAGAATGGCACTTAATGCCTGTGTGGGGTCACTGAGCACCTTGGGCCCCCTGGTGGCTTCTGTTCAGTTTGAGCATCAGGAAGTTCTGTGCTGGATGCTTTTTCAGGGACAGGGTCAAGAGGACCCAGCACAACATCCCTTGCAGTAGCTGAGGTATCACCCCTGGGCACTGTGGAGGTCCATTAGAGGCTCTCCTGAAGAGATGATGAGCAGGAGGGTATGCAGGACGTCCTGAAGAAAGTGCTTTCAACTGTTTCTGTTTTCTAACAAATGGATAAAATGTACACCGGCGTGCCCCGGCAGGAGAATGCAATCAGCATTCATCTTCGCTGATTCCCCACTGGCAGGCCGCTGGTGGCTCTCTCAGGGAGGCGGCGGACCCGCCACATCTCCTTCTCCTGCTGCCCCTCACTCTCCTTCCCGTCCGAAGTTACAAAAGACTACTTGAATTTTGGAATATATTCCTTTGCACCGTTCCCCGGGCAGCCAAGCAGAGCAAGCTTAATCATCATTTACCGGTGACTATATCTTTGCAGATGCGTGATTTGGCTAGTGGAACTAGTTTTTAGTGATTTTCCCTGTCAGTGGCCCAAGGCCTTCTCTAGTAGCTCTTGGGCCTGAGTGACCTGCAAGGCCAGGTGTGACTCCTCTTGGTAAATAAGCCAGAGAAGGTAGTGTTTATAAGTTTATAGTAAGAAGGGACCGGCTTCCCCTTGTTCTCATTTTCCGACTGCAGATCCCCAGCCACAGTAGGTGGTGTTCTTCAGAACGTCAGCGGGTGGGAAGAAGCCCCAGGAAGATGAAGTATGTCAGCTTATCTTCTACAGGCAGTGTTTGTCCATGCCTCACTTAGGAACTGGCGATTATAGTATCCAGGGATAAAGCTGGATTTTTACCTTCCTGGCCCTGGCCTTCAGTTCTGTCTCTCCCTAGGGTCTCAAGGTTTCTTCTGAGGAAATACAATTGACCCTTCATGTCCCAGAGTCCCTGAGCAAATCTGTCACCTCTGGTCCACCTGAAAGTTCTGGTTTATTCTCAATCTACCCCTGAGTCTAAACTTGCCCCTGGCCAGCTTCACCGGGTAGCAGGGAGACAGGGAAGCAGGCAAGCTTGTTCAGGATGGAGAATGTGTTAAAAGAAGAAGCAGTTACTGTGTCTGAAAAGAATAAACACAACTTGGAACATCAGTTGCAGTGGTTAGTTTTAACTGACACCTTGACACAAGCTAGAGCAATGGTTCTCAACGTGTGGGTCATGACCCCTTTGGGGGTCAAATGTTGCTTTCATAGGGGTCACATAGCAGATATCCTGCATATTAGATATTTACATTTCTTAACAGTAGCAAAATTCCAGGTGTGAAGTAGCAATGAAAATAATGTTATGGTTGGGGGTCACCTCAGCATGAGGGACAGTATTAAGGGGTTGCCGCATTAGGAAGTGTGAGAAGCACTGCTCTAGTGTAACCTGGGAAGTGAGCCCCAGAGGGAGTCGAGATCAGGTTGGCCTGTGGACACATCTGTAATGTTCCACTTCAACTCCCTTAATTGATGTGGGAAGACCCAGCCTGAAACCGAGCAGCACCATCCCCTGGTTGGGGGACCTGAAGTGTGTAAGAGCAGAGAACGCCAGCGTAACACTCAGGATACACACACTCACTTCTTTCCACTCCTGACTGGGTGTGTCTCCTTGCTTCAAGTTCCCACCACCTTTCCTTCCTGGAAATAACAGAGTGTGGACGGGAATCTGAACCCTTTCTCTCCCCAGTGGCTTTCTGTCACAGTGTTTCATCACAGCGACAACCATGAAACCAGACATCGGTGTTTGCTGCCAACCAGGTAAAGAAAGGTAAGTGAGTACAGCGTGTCTGGAGAACCTGGGTTTCAGCTACAGCCTCCACTGACAGTGAAAATGCAGCAGTCCCAGGGGGTGACCAAGGAAGGAAGCACAAGAGGAAACTGTGTCTCTGTGTCTGTGTGTGTGTGTGTGTGTGTGTGTGTGTGTGTGTGTGTGTGTGTATGTGTGTGTATGTATATAAATGTGTCTGTGTGTATGCATGTGTCCATGTGTGCCTATGTGTTTCTGTGTGCATATGTGTGTATGCATGTGTCTATGTATGTTTGTGTGTGTATGTGTATATGTGTCTGTGTATGTGTGTGTCTGTATACATGTGTGTATGTATATAAATGTGTCTGTGTGTATGTGTGTATGCATGTGTCCATGTGTGTTTGTGTGTGTATGTGTATATGTGCCTGTGTATGTGTGTGTCTGTCTGTATGTATATGAATGTGTCTGTGGGTATATATGTATGCATGTGTCCATGTGTGTCTATGTGTTTCTGTGTGTGTTTATTTGCGTGTATGCATGTTCTGTGTGTGTTTCTGTGTGTCTGTTGTGTGTGTGTGTGTGTGTGTGTGTGTGTGTGTGTGTGTGTGCCTACTTTACATGCTTCATGGGCTGTGTGTAAAGGAGGGAGGTCCTATAGGTAGCTGGGCCCAGACTGTGGGTCAAAGGGCAGCTAAGCCCTTTCTTCCATTGGTATTATAAACTCTGTCCATGGTGCTGGAACAAGTCACAGCAATAGAGACCACTGAGCCACTCTCCTGGGCATCCTCAGGTTGGGGACAGGAGCTCTCTCAATACCTGCTTCACATGTGTTCACTGATCTTGCTGGGCACGCAGAGCTATGGACCACAGGGAGGTCCATCTACAGGAGGGAAGAGTGGAAGGTAGAAGCCACTAGACCAAGTACAGTAACTGGTAAGTTTTGTTGATAAAAAAAAACAACTCTCACATCAAAGGGGATAAGAGCTAGTTTATTCTGGAGCCAAATATGGCCCAGAACACAGACTTAGGTTACTCCAAATTCCATGTTCCAACGTGGTCATAGTTTTATGAAGCTTTTATAGTAATGGAAAGAAATCTTAAGTCAAGACACTTTCAGTTACCTGGTGGAAATATCAAGTGAGCTGGTTAAAGCGAAGTCTCCACTACTGGCTCCAGATGCTGTCTAAAGACACTCTTACCCTTTTGGCTGGTGGAAGCTAGGGTCTGTGTAGTTAACACATTCCAAAAATGGTTTACCTGTGTGTCACAAAGATGTTGGCCAGATGTGGATAGGGACAAGGAGTGGCTGTTAAAGGAACAGAAGACAGCCATCATAAATCATAATTAGGCTCTGGACTTGCAACCCCTCCACATTACAGAAGCTCTTAAGCAGTTAGTCTGCCTTGTAGGAGGTTCATACAGTGGGAGGTATGGTTCTTTCCAGGGGTCTTTGCTCACAGTTCCTATCTGGTGATTAGAAGAAGAGATAGTTAATATGGTGAGGAGCGACCAGTTAGCAGAATTAAAAATTCAGAAGTGCTGGGAAGTATAGAAACCTATTCCTTAGCAAAGAGAGGAGAGCTGTGTACCACATCTGACTACCTGGGATCGTTTGAGGAAAGTTCTTCCCAGAAGCGTGAGTATTACCTGAAAGCTCATGTCAGAGATGGAGTGAGTCTCTCTCATGCTGCGGCTCTGTAACCATGTCCTTGGGCAGAGGCGAGTCGGGAAGGAGGGGCTGAGTTAAGATGAGAAAGCTCTTAGGGTGACTTACAACCCAGCATGACTGGGCTCCTCAAAACTGGGGGACGCTGGGACATGCAGAAACACCTCAAGAAGAGGTCCTAAAGAGATGTGGGTACAAGCAGGGCCAAAGATGGCTCCGAGGTTAAGAGCCCTTCCTGCGGCTCTTCCTTGTGGAAGACTCAAGTTCTGTTCCTGGCATCCAGGTCGGGCAGCTCACAACTGACTAAGAACTACAGCTTCAGGGGATCTGATGCCCTCTTCTGGCTTCTACTGGCATCTGTGCACTTGTGGTGTATGCACACGCACACATACACAATAAAGATGTGTGTGTGTGTGTGTGTAAGATGTATGTGTAAGATGTGTGTGTAAGACGTGTGTGTGTGTACGATGTGTGTGTGTAAGACGTGTGTGTGTGTGTGTGTGTGTGTGTGTGTGTGTGTGTGTGTGTGTGTGTGTGATTTTAAAGACACACAAGGAAGGATGCCCTCTACAGGCCCAGGAAAGGCCACCAGGTCCTTCCTCTTCCATCCTTCAGGAGGAACTTGCCCTGCCCACAACTTCTCTTGGGCTTCCAGCTTTAGAACCACAGGAAGGCAAATTCCTGCTGTTGAAACAGCTGTCTTGTGACATTCTGTTGCTGACACCGTTAAAGATCTTGTCCAAACCCCAGAACCCCAGGAACTTCCAAAAGGTGCCTTGGCATAGTACCCTCGGTCAGGCTGGCACAAGTGGCAGCTGACCTCTGGTTAGACGTGAGCTCTGAGGGTAGGAACGAGTTAAATTTAGCGCTGTGCCTGGACACAGTAGATTCGTATGGTTTTTTTTTTTCCTTGTTGCCATTAAAAGCTCTTTAGCTGCTTTTGTTCCTAATTCCTAAAACAGAAAGAAACAAAAACACAGATGGGGCTGAGTACATTCAAGATTTTTGTTCATAGTTTAGATGTTTAACTATGAAAGTGTGTGCATGCATGTGTGCGTGTGTGTGTGTGTGTGTGTGTGTGTGTGCGCGCGCGCGTGCATGTGCACGTGCGCATGAGTGTGTGTGTGGGGAGTGTTTTTCCTAGTGGGTGGTGAGAGAAAAATCAGCATCGTGCCAGCATTATGGCTGATGTTAGAGCTATTTATAGACTTGGCCATGGTCATGTCAGAGATAAAAAGAAGCCAAACATCTGGGTACATTCCAAAGCAGCGGAAGAGCCAGAGCCCCAGCACATCCCTGAAGAAAGCTGCATCTCTACAAAAAGCTGCAATTTACCTTTGCTAAACACAATCCCAGCCCAGGGCTCCCAGGGACCTTGTTCTACACTTACTGCAAAGACAAAAATCACGCAACAGCCATTGTGCTTTCAAGCCCTGAAGTGAATGAATGAAAGGCCGATGGATGGAAAGACAGCTCAGCTTCTGTGTGGAGAGCCTCCATTCAGCCTGGAGTCAGTCGGTATCAATGGGAAAAGGTGGGTTTCCTTGAATGGGAATCAAAGTTAGGGCCCCAAATGGCTTCCCAGATCATGTTGTAAGAATGAATTTAAGTAAAATATTTAAATTTAGAACTCTTGGAACTGAGGAGAAAATATCTGGATTCCTACAATATTTTGCAGAACTAAAGTAAGTGTGCTCTACTTCCAGCAGCAAAACCAATATATTTTTAAAGTCCCGATTTTAAATATGCTTTATATATACATATATATAATATGCATGCATATGTAGCAGAACTAAGTTGTTCAATTTATATATGGGAATCAACTCTACCCCACAGTCTGTTTTATTCAAGGAGAGATGCCTTCTGCAGAGCCCCAGAAACACACTGGGTGTGTAGGACTCTGTCATACAGCCTGTCCCATTGGTACATTTAACCTAGTATGGAATTTACAAACCGCATTCCTGCACCCCCACCTCCACACAAGCACAGGTGTGCTAGGTGGTGCACATCTGTGGTGCAACCCTAGCTGGGGAGGACTGTTTGTTTCCTGGGAGACGCCAGCTCTAGTCCATTGTCTTTGCCTGAGTGCTTCCCTACATCACCCTGCATCTCCAGCCCCCATGTTCTATTAGCATTGTGTAGGCAGGGCTGCTTTTTTGTTTTACAAAACCTCTTCCTAGCTTCCAGTGACAACCTGATGGAGAGGGAACAGTGGTCCCCAATCTAACATGGCTTTGGTAATGACTAACATGCTAACACTGTGGGTCTGCCATATCTGTGGCTTCTAACATGCTAACACTGTGGATCTGTCATATCTGTGTCTTCTAACATGCTAACACTGTGGGTCTGTCATATCTGTGTCTTCTAACATGCTAACACTGTGGGTCTGCCATATCTGTGTCTTCTAACATGCTAACACTGTGGGTCTGCCATATCTGTGGTTTCTAACAGGCTAACACTGTGGGTCTGCCATATCTGTGGCTTCTAACATGCTAGCACTGTGGGTCTGTCATATCTGTGGCTTCTAACATGCTAACACTGTGGGTCTGTCATATCTGTGGCTTCAAACATGCTAACACTGTGGGTCTGTCATATCTGTGGCTTCTAACATGCTAACACTGTGGGTCTGCCATATCTGTGGCTTCTGGAAGTAAATGGATTTCTGGCCAGAGAGCAAGTGGGAAGCGGCTGTCCACTGTACTCTGTCCTCAGAGCCATCTCCACTACTTCTCACTCCCCATCCCAAGTGTTTGTTTCTATTCCCAAAACATTATTTCTTCCACACAGGACAGGGAGGAGTAAGAGGTGTGTCCTCCCAAAGGCAGGTTTGCAAGGACTCCATGCAAGGATGGATCCACAGACAAGACTATAAGGCCTCATTCTTATATTGGATCTCATTCTCTTTCTATCACTGTGTTATAATCAATCAATAAGGGTTCACCACAAAATATTTGTAAACTACAGGAAAGAAGCCAACAAAAATCCCCCATAATCTCAGGACCCAGACGGAGCTCCGTTCACACTGGTGTCTGAGCAACATTCATGACAGCTCAGAGGCCACTGCACTTAGAGCTTCATGAGCATGAGCTCATGTCATGAACGTCCTTCCGGTAAATTTACAAGGTGGCTAACTATTGTATGGATGTGCCATTATACACATAACAGGCTAGGTGCCTTCTTCCAGGGTGTGTTCTGGTTTCATTCTGGTACTATGATAAAACACTCTGAAGAAAAGCAACTTGGGGAGGCAAGGGTTTAGTCAGCTTATACTTCCAGGTCACAAACCATCCTCAAGGGAATTCAAGGCAGGAACTCGAGGTCAGAACCTGAAGGAAGAAGCATAGAGGAGCACCGCTGTGGCTCACTCAAATAGTCCAGGGTCACCTGCCAGAGGACTGGTGATGCACACCCACCGTGAGCTGGGTCCTCCTATGTCACTTAACAATGAAGACAATCTTTGTCTTCAAAAATCACAGACTTGCCTGCAGGCCAATCTGATCTTGGCAGTTCCTCAGGTGAGGCTTTTTCTTGGGTGACTCTGAGCTGTGCCATGTCCACAGTTAAGGCTACCCAGCTGGAACAGTTTTCCGGGACATCACAGAGGACTGCAATGAACAATAGCACACACATATACTTCCCTACTTTCTGATTATTTCCTTAGGGCAGAAACCCAGAAGGAAGTTAGAAGGTATAGAAATCCTTGAGACCCATACTTTCCAGAAAACTGGCCCTGTCAGGGCTCTGAGACACCAAGTAATGTCTTTCTTAACCTCAGTGATTTTCTAGCTTGCAGTGTTTCATCCTGTTTCCACCTTAATTAGCATCTTCATCACTGTTATTATTAGAGTTATTACTGATAATCGTACACGACTTGAATTACCCTCCCTCTCCACCACACAGTGCCACCTGGGAAGCAGCCTGTCCCACATCCACACCTCACAGAGGAATGGTGGCCAATAGAATAACTTGACAATGTGATTGGACCCACTTCAGAGCCAGCCCCCAGGTCTGATCTACCCCATTGAGGCACTGAGCTGACTACATTTTCCTTAGGTACTTTCAGGGATTCCTCTCAACTATGCTTTGTCTAGTTTTCCATGCAGAAGAACAACCCTCTGTACTTTGGATGCTTCGATGCCACTCTGTAAGAAGATTTTCACATCTCCTGACGCTCTCCCAAACCACTATGCATCCCTGCACAAGCATTACACAGCAGTGTCTTCTCTAAACATGGGAAGAATTTTAAACAGCCTTGGCTACCCCCTCCTGCGATGACGAGCATCGTGAAGTTTTGACAGCTTCCATGGGAAAATATCAGTTAAGTCAAATCCTACGGAGCAGTTCTGTGAGGTCCAGAAACACAAGCTACTTTGAAAAGACAGCTTTTGCAAGGAGCACATCTCACAGGTACATTGATCCTTCCTGAAAGGAGGTAGAGTGAGAAATCGTGTACTCTCTTTACATGGAGATGGGAGCAACCCCTATCGGGAAGCTTCCTGACAGCTTGATAGTGAGTGTATCCCCATCCAGCTACTGTCCATCATTTCCTCCCCTCAGAGGCTTGAGGGAATACCCCACATTTCCTCAATCCAAAGGACAGAAGCATCTCCAAGGAGAAGAGACCCAAAGGTGGCACCTCTGGTCGAGCCACACACAGCCAGGCACTGGCCATTAACCAACCACAGGCCAGGGTTTGGGATGTGTCACTACCCCTCAATCCCACACGTGCTCATCAAGGTGTGCTGCAGAAGAGGTCCACAGCGATGTAGAGCATCCCGACGCAAGTTCCACAGATCCCTCTGCATCTCACAGCCAATCATCTGCCTTATTCAGCTTAAGTTGGGGAGATGGGCAGAATTTTCCCAGAAATCCTTTGATTGCTATGAGAAATCTATGTTCCTGCTGCCCTAAGCATTGCAGGAAATTTGGTCCCCTTTACTTTCAACATTGTGGCCCTCACAGCTGAAGGGCTCACAGGCTCATTTTAAAGGTGTTACACTATTTGGCAGTGCCACTCTGGTCCCCTATGGTTCCCTTCTTCCGAAACACACAACCGACCAGCAATGGTTGGGAGGATGTGTCTGAGCTTTGAATTGGAAAAATGGACATTTTGGCCTTCTTTGCTCACCACTCAAGGCTCTGCACAGTGGAGATATGTGGAATCCATGACCCCAGTCCACTATCCCACCCCATCCTTAGAGCTATTTATTACCCTTTAGTAGCTTGCCATAGACCCTGGGTACTTAAGGCCAAGTCCTTCACATCCGACACTCTAGCTATTCCCTACAACAAAACTCTCAGACCCAGACCTGGCACTTGAAAGCTGATAAAATTGGCTTTAGTGGCTGGAAAGACGGCTCAAAAGTTAAACACTGTTGCTCTTCTGACTTCCCAGGGCACTGTAAAGGAAATTTTTAACTGGGTTTGGGAAAAGGCATATGGACTTTGAATCAGGTGTATGGAGTTACCGAGGGGTAACCTGGGGTTAATCTGAGCTGTGTTATTCTGAGCTTTAACTAAGAAAGACACTCCTAGCATAAGATCTGGAGGGGAGATGCACAAGTCTTCCACCTTGATCAGTTATAAACTTCAAACTCATCGCCTCCATCACCTGTGCAGTGACCTCAATGATGCATATCAAATGCAGCATGTTCCATCCTTTGTAATCCAAGAAGAGCTTGTATGCAGAAAAACTGACTCAGATGGAGCCCACCTCATGTCCATGCCCAGCTCTTCACACGGCCACCCTTTACTTGGGCAGTACTCATGGGACAACCTACGCTAGCTGGCTGGCACTCTTCCCCAGGTTCCCCGAACTATCCTTCATCTCATCCCAGCACTTCCATCACGAAGTCCTGGACCAGCTGTCTGCTGCGTACCCAATCTTAGGTGGTTCTAGTACCAAATCCACGTCACTTTCTTTCCCCAAGCCCCACTTCCTCTCCAAAGTGGGTCCACCTATGATTTCTGAGGTGGGCTGCTGTTAACTTGAGGGAGGCAACTTTATTTCTTTAAATGCATTTATACAAAAGCTCCCTCAGTAGGCAGCTCTGAGCCTACTGGAAGCTGCAAGAGTTCCTGAACAGGCTCATCTCAGCCTCATTAATTCTGCCATCACTCTTCAGAATTTACAAGGCATCTTTTGTAGTGAAAAGTTCAAGTGATAGTGAACACACATGCATGCACACATACTCAGACACACACACACACACACACACACACACACACACACACACACACACACATCATATAACTTTGGAGAGTCGAAACAACCCTCCATCACTGTCTGCAGCCCTCTCCCACTGTGTGGGGAGCCTCTGTCTCCAAGGCCTACCACGCCCAACACCTTCACCTCTTCCTGCAAGAGTCTCCATCCTACTTTCTGCAAATTTGAGAAAATGAAGCACCGGAAAGCATCCCCACCCCAACACACTCACTGACCAGACCCATCAGACAGTCTCTCCTACCTTCCAATCTGTGTAAGAAGAGGCCTGCCCTCCCCAACCCTACTCTACTGTAGGATCTGGCCTCCGGCCCCTACAGCATTTTCACCTGCTTACACAGGGCCTGTTAGGTTTTCCATTTTGGAAGCAGACATGCTGGCTTTGACCTCCACACAGCCCTGTGGGTTACCATTTCATCTCTTGGCACCTCTTGAGGGCAACACTCTACCATAGAGTTGTTTATTTTCCTTGAACCCACTCCACCCAAAGTACCCTCATCCGGTACGCTCATCAGTCTCCACTGAGCGCCGCTCAGCTCTCAGCCCGCTCTTAGAGCAACAATGTCTGACCCTGAGCGGCCCTCCTTTCTTAAAAGAGCCTCTACCTTGAGTTCCTAAGGCAGCATCCTCTCCTTTTCCCCCCTTTCTCACTGCTACTTCCTCTCTTTCCTGTTTCCAGGATAATCCTCAGTGTCTTAAACCCAAGGTCAGAGAATTCCGGCCCACGGGTCAGACGGATTTGCAGTGGAGTTCTCCTGTAACCCAGCCTCGCTCGCTCATTTATAGCTGTCCGCGGCTGTTTTTGTGCTACGAGAGTCAAGTTAAACAGTGGCAGGGAACACAATACGGCCTGCAGAGCCTGAAGTATTTACTGTCTGGCACTTTAGGAAGTTTGCCAGCTACTCTTCCCGATCTATAAATACTGCCATTCTCAAAACTCCATCCTTTACCGCCTCTGTACCCAGACTCCTCCGAGTGAACTAATCTGGCTCCATGACCTTAGACGCTACTGATGACCCCAAAGTCCTTTTCTAGTCTACATCTTTCCTCTGGGTTCCAGACCCACAATCCACTTTTGCAGTGGACATTCCCATTGGATGTCTCATATATCCTACAACAAACTCCCCATTCTCTGCCCCGCCAGCACCCCGGTCCTCACCTCCCACCCTTCCACAGCCTCGGCCTCATTGCCTGCCCTGTCCAACCACCCTCACCCTTCATCCTGCAACCCACACCATCCTCACTTCTCAGCCTCACTCTCTGCCTCAACAAGGACCCTCCATCTTTCTTTCTGTCCTTCGACCAACAAATCCCCATCCTCACCTCCTGCCCCGCCCCACTCCCCCGCTCCCATCTCGCATGCCGACACCCCCACCATCCTCCATCCCCATCATCACGCCCTGCCACTCTACCCTGCACACCCTTTCCTCTTCCCTTCCACTCATCCTCACTCCCCCCCGGCACCCCCTCCCCTTCTGCTCCTTATACAGACCATTCCACTTCATTCCAAACCCTTACACACGGCCTTGAATGTTCTCTCTCAAACCCAGAGTTCAACTCGGCAGCACATCCTGCCTGCGCCCTCTTCAAAATATAAAGAGATGCCGGGCGGTGGTGGCGCACGCCTTTAATCCCAGCACTCGGGAGGCAGAGCCAGGCGGATCTCTGTGAGTTCGAGGCCAGCCTGGACTACCAAGTGAGTTCCAGGAAAGGCGCAAAGCTACACAGAGAAACCCTGTCTCGAAAAACCAAAAAAAAAAAATATAAAGAGAACTTGACCACTGCCCGTACTGCCCCACGGCTGTTAATCAGGAGCCTGCTCTCCTGGCTGCCCTCTGCCTACACACGGCCTGCTACAGCACACTCTCAGGATGACGGCCAACGATGCTTTGACATCATAGACCAGACACACTGCTCTGCTCACGGCTCCACAGAGTTTGAGGAGGCTGAGTCTGGCCTCTGGCCTTGCAGCTACTGCTGACGCCCCCTGTGTCTCCAGCTTTGAAAACTTCCCTGGAATGGACTGCTAGTCCCCCAGGATCCACACGGGCCAGCTCCACTGTTTCAGGCCTCTGAGAAGGGCTACTACAGGAAAAGCTCTTCAGAAGACTTCCTCCCCAAAGGTGCTCCCTACCCCCCTGGCTGGCTTTATCTTTCTGCATGCAGACACTAGCCCTCAGTCATATTTACTTGTGGTCTAGCCGCCTATCTCCCCACCTAGAATCTAAGTGCCGAAAGGATAGAACCGAGGACAGCCTCATCCCCTGCTGTATTCTCACTACTTAGAGAATTCTGTCCATTCTCCGTATTTGGAACAGGGAACAAGAGTGTACGCCAAAATGGCCAAAACTTTTGTTCCATGTTAAGAAAAGGGGGGAGGGGGATAGGAAAGAGAAACAAACTGTTTGCAGCATGGGAAACTCCAAGAAAGCAGAACGGTATCGGAGAGCTCACACGGCCAAGCCCGCCATCTTCCTTGGTCACCTGCCCCAGGGAATGGACTGAATCAAATATGCTCCGGTGATACAATGCCTGTGCAGGCAGAATCCTTCTGCAGAGCCTCCTGGATCAGTAAGGCCATGGAGAGGAGGGAGAGGATTCTGTGAGACAGAGAAATGTAAAACAAGCTCCTTCCCATTCAATGTTAGTCACTTGGAATCCCAGCCAAACAGGAGCAGCTATCTGAGACAGCACCGTCAGGGAGGGAACACAAGGTGGGCAACGGTCTTACACTCCTAGCCATGCTCCCTCAGTAAACTTCAGCTATAGTCCAAGCCTGTTTTCTCCCCACTGAAAAATAAGGTGCTCTCACCAAACGTTTATAAATATAAAGCAAGGGGCCATCCTCGGCTCTCTGTCTTTCTTTCCCATGTGGAGTTATCACACCTAGAAGTTCGCACCATGCCTCTGGGGCTTACTAGCTTACTCCCAACTCGGCCCCCCATTTCAAAGTGTTCATTTTTCTTATCGGCTAATAAATTTGAAAGCCCCAAGCTCCCAGAAGAAGGAGGGGGATTGAGAGAGTGGCAACAGTCTCAACTCTCCCTTCTGTCTTCCTGGGACCCTACAGGACAATTCCTTTTCCACGGGGACAAAATCACGAACACAGCAGAAGAAAATGATAGCCCTTAGATCCCAGCCCCCTGTGGTCTCCCTCCCTTTACGCCCCTCATTGCCACATTGTCCCAGTCTACTGAACACAAAGACTTTCTACGAGGGCAAGTCCCATCATGACAGAGTGCCTGCAGCGCATCTTAACATCACCTCAATACATCCCACAGCCCCTCGGCAGTCGGAGATGTTCCTTGCTAGCTCTTGACTCCAGACATATAGTACTTGGAGAATGCCCCTTCCACCGTCCAAATTAGTTATATCCTTCAAAGTTCCATGTTCAAGATGTTTTGTCTTCGTGGGCCTTTGGAGACCACTATTTCCCTCACTGATCATTGTGTTTCTCAGCACCTATACTCAGCCTCACATTGTAGGACTCAGCTAAAGGCTCCCTGGCACCCATGCAATGTATTCTGCTATTGTCTCCCCAAGTAGCCACAAGGGCTACACAGGATGCTAATTCACATCCCTCCTTTACTAAGGACATACAGGTCCATGGGAAATCCTTGCTGCTAATAAGCCAGGTACAATTGGCAGGCAGAATTCAGCTGCCCTCACAATTCCATATCCATTTCCTATTGATTTCTTTCCCTGCAAAATGGGGAGAACACCTCGCCCACACCTGAAGCTTCCAAATACAAAATACCACATAAATCTGGGCTCTTATTAAAATAAATAGAGCAGCAAATTATGTATACACAGCTCCTCAACCAGCCCTGCTTGCCACAAGCCTGCCCACTTTTTTTCCCCAATTAAGCCTGCCAAAGCCCCAAGGTTATGCCCACGAGAGCCACCACCAGCCGTGCTGTGAGAAGGTAGCCCAGAGCCCTCATGTGGCCCAACACACATCAGGGAGCCGGCCAGCTGTGTCTTCCACCCCAAGCAAGCTGACTTGGCTGCCCAGAGTTTATGCAGCAGGGGAAATCACAGTGGGAAGTGTTCACATTCTGGAAAACAAGAACAAAGGAGACTCTCGGACAGGATGCAGCCAGTGGGGTCGCCTCTGGCTCAGCACCCACAGCCCCGGCTCAGAGTAGGACAGCTGTCGGCACATTGATTTGGTCTTAACTAAAAAGAAGGGTAATGTGGCTCCACACTGTCCCATGGAAATCAGCCAGCCTTCAGAAGCACACAGAGCTCAACAAATCAGCTATTCTGCAAAAACCATAGCATCTAGCACCAGAGAGCCTGGGGCTTGTGTCTACCAATGCCATTCAGGAGGTTTACTACCCAGATTAAGTCACAAGCCTCGCTGAGCCTTAACTTCTCTACTTGTGATATATAGAAACATACTACTCGAAATCCTAAGACAGGTCTTCATCACTGTGACAGAGTGACATGGCAAGAGGTCACAAGGCCCGGCCACCTGAAAGGCCTGTTGCCTGTGCAGAGGAGCAGAGGATGAGCTCATTACAGAGAAGTGCCTGCTGGATTTCAGGGCTGTAATCACTTATCACCTTTCCAAATGCACTGAGGACACGTGCCCATCTTGTGAAGTGAGCATCGAGCCTCCAGTGCTGTTACATGTATAGTCACTGCCTGAATGTCTATAGTTGGAAGGACTGACTTAAAAGAGCATTGTTTCTCTGTGAAAGAGGAGACGGAAAGAGTGTAAGAGCCAGAGGGGATGGAGGACACCAAGGAAACAAGGCCTTCTGAGCACAGCAGGACCCATGCACATAGGAACTCTCAGAGACTGAGGCAGCGTGCATGGGCCTGCACGGATCTGCCCCAGATGGGGTCCCAGTGCTGAGAGGAGAAGTGGGCACACGTCCCCATCCCTCACCCCGAAGCTGTCTCCAGTTGATAACCACTTGTAAATGAAAACTTCGTTTTCTCCGATGGAGTCTCACTGGGGAAACAGATCACTCTTAAGGCTAAGCCCCCTCCCGAGCAGTAGATGGCCAACACAAAAAGAACTCAATGATATTTTTAGAGGTTCTTTATCTCATAATATATGTCAGGGTATTTTTTAACCTTACTTATGTTTTGCTTATACATAATAGTTTCTGATTTTGTGTTTCTGTAGAATTTCTGAGTATGTGAAGGTTTGTGTCTGTGCATCTGCATGTGTTTCTTGTACTTTTTCTTTGGTTCTGTTTTTCCTGTTTGTTTTGCCCCATTCTGGTTGGTTGGTTGGTTTTTGTTTTTATTTTTTGGATCCCTGACTGTTTTCCAGTGGGGGGAGGGGCAGTGTGAGTGGGTGAGTGGGTGAATCTAGGAAGAGTTGGGGATGGTGGAGACCCTGATCAGAATATATTGTCTGAAAGCAAAATCAATTTTCAATATAAAGAAAGAACATTGTTTCTAATTTGCAGAATAATATTTTTCCTGTTAGGAATTTGGAAAACTCAAAAAGTAAAAAATAAATAAATAAATTTATTCATTTCCATGTTATGATATTCCATTCCACTTTAATTGCAATTACACTCTATTTACTTTTCAGTCTTTACTTAATAGATGTATTATTAGCACTTTCTGCATCCTTATATATTATTCAATGTAGTTTTAATAGCTTCTTTGATTTCCATTTTATAGATGACCCATATTAGATTTAATTAATCCCCCACACAATGTTTTGTTAGCATGAATAATGCTGAAAGGACTATTCCTGATTAGAACTACTTTGCACATCTCTGTTTATTTCTTTAGGGTTAATTCCTTGGAGAAGATCTGCTTGCTGGTTTAAAGGGCAGTTTTTGAGACCTGTCTCATATTTTCAAATTATCTTCCCACCAGTGAAGTATATAAATGTCTATTGTTCTCTACAGCAGTGGGTAGGGCACTGACATTTTTCATTTTTGCTAATCTATTAGGCAGCTAACAATATCTTGGTTTTAATTTTGCATATTAACTACAAGGCTAGTGCATCCTCCAGCCACTTATTTCTTTTCTATATGTTTTTGAAATATCTGTCCAGAAATCTTTGCCCACTTTTCTATCGACAGAACAATTTCTTCTTCTAATATTCTGCAGAAAAATAGTTCACAGCATCCTTTGATGATTCTGCACCTGTGCCTTAACAGGCCTTTCCACTAAAGAATAAACTCTAACATCTCACTGATATTCTCTCCCTGTAGTTTGAAATCATTTCCTGTTTTGAATTTCTGTTTGAGTTGTATTTATTTTGTGTGTGTGTGAGTGTTTTGCCTGCATATATGTCTGTGCAGTGCCCACAGGGGCCAGTAGAGGGCATTGGATTTCCTAGAACTGGAATTACAGATAGTTGGGAGCTGCCTTATTGGTGCTGGGATTCAAACCCCAATCCTCTGAAAGAGCAGTCAGTGCTCTTAACTGCTGAACCATCTCCCCAGCCCTTTGACCCACTTCCTCTTACCCTATTTCAGTAGCAATGGCTGATCTTGTCTCTCTTACATCACGGTGTCATCTTCTTTATTACGTGCCAGCTGGTCCTCATTGGGATGCGGCTTTCCTTTTCTCCTGATCTCATGTGACTCACGAAGCCAGCAGATCTCCTGTCAGCAGTTGCAGCAGCAGTATTGTTGTGGGGAACACATGTCATGGCAAGCAAGTGGAAGTCAGGCTGTAACTGTGTGAAGTTTGGTACTCTCCTTTGTGTGGGCTCTGGGGATCAAACTCGATTCCTCCAGCCATACAAGGCCTCCTGCAGGCCTCAGGCAGTCCCCAGGCCTTGCAGAGTGGGCTGCTTTCCCAAGGAGCTCAGCTCCATGCAGGCAAAATGCCCTTCACTAATAACTCGTATCCTTCCTGGAATTCAGTTGTGAGGCACTGAAGAAGAAATGCAGAAGTCACCTTGGCCCTGGGAGTTTTCCCAGAGCTGAGCTGGAAGTGTCTTCAATGAGCCATCTTGCTGGCCCTCTTTGTTGCCACTGTCTGTCTTTCTTCAGGCTCCCATCACTTTTCACCAGTCCAAGGCTAGGTCTTCCCTTCTTAACCCCCGCCCCAAACCTCATCTTCTCCACTTGGCTATTACTCCTGGCTATTATTCCTAGCTCCAAATGACACTGTGTCATTTCTTGCCTGAAACACTTCTGCCCTTCACCTGGCCAACTGGACTCTTCCTACCTGGCAAGCACCCAGAACACGACCTCCTATTCTCCTCCCAACACACACACCTCATAGATTCAGATATAACAGCACCCAAGTATTTCAGGCATGTTGTGCTATCCCATGCTTTTGGCTGTGTAAACATGGCTCCTCCCTGCCCATCCCCCTCTCATAGACCTAGTGGTAAATTACTTTTTCCCTAGTCTCAATCACCCATTTCTTAAAGAGACTTCCTATGAATCACTGCTCCCCACTCCCGCCACCAATAAGCCAGGCTGAGCCTCACATCTAAGATATAGCTCTACTCTGCTTAGCACACCTATTTCAAGTATAGTCCACAGCATCAAAACCGAGGAGGAAAGGGTGAATGCAGGTGAAGGTCACCCTGAAGGACAAAGACAAGATGAATCACTCTGAGGGCTTGCATATCTAATGGATTCCTCAAAGTTCTCCCCCAGGTGTGGTTATTCCACTCTCCCTCTGCAAACAGACTCTGATCCCTCCATCTCTTTCCTCTGTCTCTTCCAGTGCTCTCTGCTCTGGCAGCCCATCTTACACTCTGGGGAACCAGTGTGTAAGACCAGCCCAGTGTGATATCTGCAAGGCCCTTTCTTCCTTTGGTTCCTTTAAATTTCCCCTCTAAGCCACTCCTTGGGCAGACATCCTGCCCTGCTGCCTGAGTCTGAGGACTTCTTTTGTGGTGCTCAGCTCTTGCTCACTCAAAGACCATGAAGTGAAGACCTTCCCAGCTGCGGCCTCATGGTCAGAAGTGTGAGGCTCTTCCCCTCACCTCACAGACAGCCAGACTTTGGACCCTGGGGGGAAGCTCCTGTGGGCTGCTCTCCACCTTCTATTAATGCTCCACACATGCCGCTGTTTGTTCTGAAGGTAACGGGTGAAGTATTGTATTCATGGTATGACTCTGTCATGGGCCTTTTTATTCCACTATTTCTGTGGAGAAGGTGAATGGATAGCTACAATCGCTAACCATTGCAAGATTCAGATTCAGTATCTCCCATTATTTCCCCATCTCTCTTCTTGATTCTCCTTCCTTCTCTGTCTATTCCCTTCTTTTTGTTCTGGGTTCTGACAGAAATGCTGCCATGTGACCCAGCAGCAACACCACAGAGTCCCAGAGATGGCAGAGCAGCCTCCTCCCAACCCGTGCCTGGAGACGGAACAGTATGCCCTGTAAACTACAGAAAGTGTAGTCAAGTGCAGTGTGGGCACTGTGGAAAGGCACACAGTGTGGACGATGAGTGCTGTGGAAAAGACACAGTGTGGACAATGAGTGCTGTGGAAAAGACACACCATGTGGGCAATGGGTGCTGTGGAAAAGACACAGTGTGGACAATGAGTGCTATGGAGAGAACACGGTACCAGCAGCAGGTATAATGAACTATCAATGAACAGGGCTCCGTCGCAGATGTCAATCTTGGCCTTTCAGGTAAACAGATATTAGGAGCCAAATAAATCAAATAGTCTGTTCCGTTCGGGAAAGAAAAGGAAATGAGCTACAAAGACGATAACCCTGATTCTGAAGATGGGGAGGAGTGCTTAATTCTGGTACCAGTTCTGTCACCGATTCCCAAAGTGATGCCACCAAATGCTTTCACCTCTCTGAGACCATGTGCCAGGTCTGCAAGGAAAGACCAGTGCAGACTATCTCTAGGCAGTGGGCACAACAGTCCTGTCAAGATGGCAGCCAGCTCAGGGAAGAGGGAAGGGGTTCTACCCAAGGGGCTCCCCAGATTCACCGCATTCCTCACTCGCCCCAGGAACTTCCAGCCCCCAAAGCCAAGGGTGTAGTTTGGGAGAAATGATTGTAGGTTTTCTCCTGGAGAGAGAGAGAGAGAGAGAGAGAGAGAGAGAGAGAGAGAGAGAGAGAGAGAGAGAGAGCCTGAGGCTAAGGAATCCTGCCCTTTACCTACTCACAGTCCTCCAGCCCCAACTCCAGCTAACACCTCCAGCTTCTCCTTTTCTTAAAGATGATCTTGGAGGCTCACAACCTTCCCTTTTTAAAAAAAAAAAAAATTCTTGCTGATGGAAAATTCTTCCTCATACCTAATCTAAGTCCATCTGCTACAATTTCTGTCTATTTTCTCTCGTTCAATCCTTACTGGAGATGGAGAACAGCTGGTCGCCATCCTCCATATAACATCCCCTCCTAAACCAGAATCAGTTATGACATCACCCCTCAGCCTGGTTTTGTGTTTTTTTTTCTTCTGGCCTACCGTCCACTGTGCCTCCTGGCCTATCTTCGCAGATTCTAGCTCTGGAAGTATGACCAGTCACCATGGCAGCACAGGAGGCCGCAGAGCTGTGGCCTCCACAGCAGGAGGTACACTCCCTGGCAAGATCAAAAGAGAAGGTCACTGCAGAAAGGGACCTAGAAGAAGAACACCATCCAATCTTTTTACACAGGAGGAAACTAAAAGCCAAAAGAATAAACGAGTGCCATGTCCAGGATCAAATCCCAGGGTTCAAGTGCCAGACCCAATACTCCTTTTTGTTTTTTTCATTTTTGATGGGGGGGGGGGGGGGTTTACAGGTAGGATCTCCTTATATGGCCTAAGCCTGCCTTAAACACCCCCTCCCCCATTATCCTGCCTCCACCTTCCAAGTACTGGGATTATATAGTCATGTACCACCATACACAGCTAAAACCCCAAATATTACCACAACTCCCTGGGTGGTCACGGCAGTGTCTCAGCTGACAAGCAAAGAGCCACCGTCTCTCAGTTTGCATCTCTTCATTTCTGTCCTTCTGGTCCTGCCAGCAGATGCCTGAACTTCTGCTACAAACGTCTTTGGGTTTGGGGTCAATAAGCAACCACTGGAAGTGAGTGTAGCTGGGTGGTAGTGGGGTATATTTGTGGAATATGAGGGAAAGACTTCAACACCTCTGCAAGTTCCACTGTTAGCTTAATGTAGGAAGTAAATCTGATCTTTTCTAATTACTGATAGGTTCCGATTAAAAGAGAACAAGGAAACAGGGAGAATGGCAGGCAGACTGTGCTGTCCGCTAATGTTTCCAAGGTCAGTCCCCAGCTGGACTCTGTGGAGGCTGTGGAAGGGGACCCGGGGAGTGATTCTCAGGACAGAAGAGCAGCAGGATTCCTACACCTGGTAGGCATCACCTTTGCCCAGAGGCATCTGCCCCGTCTGCCTCACAGAACCAGCAGCATGACACCCCGGACCTCTCCTGAGGTGTGAGTTAGAACTGAACTTGGTGAAAGGTTTACCTCGTCGATTCCATGGGGCACTCTCTGATGGTTAGCCGAGCATTCCGGGGGCCTCTGGTTAGCTCTTTCTGAACTGATGTGAGCAGAGTGTCTATGAGGAAATCTCACCTAGGGCGTCCCAAGACAGCGGGGAAAACCAGAATGGAGGAAGGACAGAGAAATATACCTACCTATCAAACTGAGTAAGGTACTTGCTTCAGGTGAACTGAGTCCCCAGCTGGGATGAAGGGTGGAGACTAGGTGTACAGAAAAAATGTTCTGCAAGAACTATTTACTCATAATTTTGGCTCTGAAATTTTCCTAATTGAAGACTGGAGGACACTCGAAGATGGAGAATACTGATCTTAGATTTCAAAACAGCCTTTTGCCACTTTGAATAAACAGTGGCACATTGCGACTTAATCTTGTCGACTTTCAAGGATGTTCCAGACTGCTTCAAACCTGCAGACACACCCTCCCTAAGGATAGCTGGGGAATTCATACACCCGCAAAAAGAAGGAAGACATCATGACGGCATTTACCAAAACGCCTAACCCAATAAACGTGCTTATTTGATTTCCCCCAAACCACAGAATTAAATTTTAAAAGAGAAAGAAAAAGACACTTCTCTGATAGAAATTTTAATATGTTTTCAATCTTATTTCTGGGCATGATTTTCTTTAACAGCAAAATCTGCACAAAATGATGAGATCGAAGCAGGTTGGCAAAGAGATTACTTATTGACATGTTTATCATGGAGAGGGATGACAGGAAGGATGGTGGGCAATGAGGTCCAGGGGGGTAGATGAAGTCTCTTATTTGCCAGGGCAATCAATCACACTGGGCTTAGAACGGCCGAAGGATGTCGCCCCTCCACATCACAGCAGCTCAGGACAGAAGCCCTGGCTGGCCAAGTGGGCAAAAAGAAAAATACTACATGGATGCATGGTGCCCATCCAGGTGCCCAGCTAAAGCTATCATGTTCAATTCGATAAAATGACAACCAACAAATTTAATTTCCAGAGCATCCATCAGTTCCTTCACACACAAGCAAGCACCCAGCCTCACAGGAGTTCATTAGCCACAGACCACGATGACATTCTCCATGGCAGAGGTTCAGGGTCCTGGGGTTTGTGCCCACACTGTCCAAGGTAAAGCCCCAATGAGGGTGGTTGAAGTTTTGTCAATTACTCTCCAGCTCTATACTCATTTTTTTTTTTTAGCTTAAGTTGTTATTTTAACGATCTCTGTTCCAAATGAGGAAATACAAGGAAGAGGAATGAGGAGGAGGGAGAGGGAGAGAAAGCAAGTGCTCCAGCGTGTCCCACTTGTACTTTTCAAAGCTCCCTCAGCTCCCTCCCCCACCCAGCCTTTTCCTCTGTGCATGAGTCACCACAAGGAGCTGTTTTAAAACGCCTTGCTTGAATGCTCTCCATCATGATAGACACCAACAGATCACAGATCGGCAGAAATGGAAGAGGGACCCTAATCTCTGCTCCTGGGTCAGAAACCAGGATACCCCTCCAACTCAAAAGCTTGCTGAATTTATTCCTATGTTCATTAGAAAGAGAACAAAACCGAACAGGGTGTCCGCATTCAGGTCACTTTCTCAATGCTAGGTACTGACCCCATGGCCTCTTTGGAGTCATGTGCCTTACATCACAGAGAAAAAATATCCTTTAGAACTGCCCCCCAACCACCTAGAAAAGTTCAGTTCCCCTCGGGGATCTTGGATACCAGGAGTCATGCTATGCCAAGCCTGGGATTTGTTTTGCAACTTCCAGACAACCCGTGCACAAAAGAGGTCAGGCACCCTGACCAGCTGTAACTGCACAAAGCTAGGCAGTTATTTCTCCCACCATCGGGACTAGAACTTCCATAATGACAATTCCCATCCAAAACAGTTGCCTAATGGAAGTGAAGGGGAACCTGTTGTGCGTGATAGTGAAGAACAGAGGAACTGAAAGTGGAAATGATTTGTGGAGAAGAAGAATCCAGGCTGTCACACCTCTGAGGCAGCGGGAAAGGTGTCACATGGATGGGGTACTGTTGCGAACCCTTCCCAGAACTCCCTTGTCAGGACTCTTTCAAGTCTGGGACAGAAAGCAAAGGGAAGGAATTCACATGGACCCTGCATCCCCTGAAAACCCAGGGACTTGTCACATCACCTGGGCACTGGAAGCGCCAGACGACATTGCAGGTATGACACACCACTGCGTGCCTTGTAGCAATGGGCACCAGGAACTACCTGTGTGTGAAAGGAGGGAGGCCAAAGCCAAGTATATCACCTTCACCGGCACTGGGGACACCACTTCCCCAACGTCCACTTACCTAGCACTTCCCTGTGGCAAAAGTCAACAGAAAGGAGATCCCCAGTATCCAAAGTGGGTCTCAGTGAAAGTGGGGCCCTTGGAGTCCCACCGTGTGGCATATTCAAGAACCAACCATGGGCCATGGCGAGCATTTCTACTTGAAGAGCAGTTACCAGAAGCAGTGTGAGCAGGGACTCCAGCACCATCTTACTGCCACAAGCGCACCTGCGCATCTAGACAGAACTAACCCCCAGAGCTTCCCTTCCCAGCAGCCTCACTTCCAGAGCTGTGGGACCTCAGAATTCCTTTCTCTGATAGAAGTGTAAAGCACCCTGAGATAAAATCCAGCTCCATCCCCACTGTGTTTCGGGGTATATATTTACCAAATCCAGCAAGTCTTCCGGAGTGTTCAGGAGCTAATCAAGGAAGACGTTTCTTTGTCAATGGCAAGGGTTTTTATTTCTCACCAAGTTGGGGGTGATGCGCAGACAGACGTTCCCGGGGTCAAACGGGACAGGCTCCTACACCCTACGAAATTTCTCTTTTCACCAAATGAAGACAGATGGAGAAAAAGTAGGCAAAAGCAGCCCAGGAGAAGATGAGAAAAGTTTGAGGAAGGACTGGAGTTGAAGGTCACAGTAGTTTGGGCAAGACAGGTCAAGGTACAGCGGACAGGACAGACCTGTCCAATGGCAGAAAATCCAATCAAACCTAGCTTGCTTCTGGAACCAGTTCGTGGATATGATCACAGCATCATTCTGGCCCAGGAAGCTGCCGATCTGGGGTCCAGCCTCAGTCACCCAGCAAACCTGAGTCTACACCCTAACCATGCAGGTCCTCTGGCCCCAAACCAGAACCATTTGATGGACCTGAGCACAGCCAATTAAGAGTAGTAAACAAACCTAGCTCTTGACGGCGCAGAAGTTTTTCTGAATTGTAGGCTTGTTTTCTTCCCAACAAAAGACAGTGGGTCTCCACCTTTGTCACCTTTCTTCCCCTTAAACTTTTCTCTCTGCAATCCCTCCACCTGTGCTAACTGCAAGCTTGTGCGAAAACACAGCGGAAGCAGCCCCCTCTCCCGGGACACAGATAAAGGTACCTTCTCCGAGAAGCAGAGGGGCTCTCGTCCGGAGGCTCGCTGCCGGCCCAGCGCAGGAGGATGCAGCCGGGATGGAGCACGCTGAGGATGCTGCTGCGTTCCTGCCTCTGCGACCAGACCTTTCAGCAGCTCGGACCAACTGTGCTAGCGATGCACTTAGCAATTATCTGCTGGCGCCGACGCCCCGCCTCCTGCTCTTGTGATTGGCTCTCCAGTCCCGGGCAGGACTGCATTGGTCTCAGCCGACCTCACTCATTGCTTTGGCTCCTACTATTATCTAAGCCATCAAAGGAAATAATTCCATGTTTCATTGACAACCTGTAAGGTTCTCCTCCCGCCAGGTGTCCGGGGGGGAAAAACTGGGAGTCCAGAAAAGGGAGGGGAGGAGAGCCAAAAAAGGTGGGGGTGGTCGAGAAAGGGAGGGGGGAGGAGAGAGAGAGAGAGAGAGAGAGAGAGAGAGAGAGAGAGAGAGAGAGAGAGAGAGAGAGAGAGAGATTCTTGCCCCAGCATTTTAACTTCCACAGAACAAAGCCCATTGCAACAATTACCTGGCTTATTTCCTCATGTCTCCCCCTTGCTGGTAAATATTCCTGAGGCTTGTAGGAATCATAACGTATCAAAAGGCTCCGGGAAGCAGGGCAAGGTTGAGAATTGAAGAAACAGAGTGATGCTTTTACACCTTGGAGGTCATCTGAAGGTCATTTTAGATCGTTCAGGGGGTCATAGTACATGCTTTCACTGGTTGTTCATGTGCCTAATTCTTTTCCCTAAAGGTTCACTAACTGCCCCAACCCCAGGTCTCCACTTCCTTCTGCATTCTATCTGGAGTCTGGAGAGAGCTGTTCTTAAAGTCCACAAAAGTCTGGGGTTTCTCACCACGGGAGGCCCAAATGAGCAAGTAGAGTCTGGACCTAAGGACCCAACAGGAACCTGATGGTTTGTTTATTTGTTTGTTTGTTTGGTCTTTTTTTTTTTCATTATTCTAACATGGCTTCATTCCATTAACTGCACAATCTCAAAAATTATCAGCCAAAACAAGAAAGAAAAAAAAAAGTGGCACCTCAACCTACATCTGGTGAATACTTACTTCAGTTTCTCACTCAGAGACCCATACAGAAGGGTTTTACTTCTGTCCAGCTCCACATTTGCTCGCCATGTAAAAAGGACGTAATTTAGAGTCTGCTAAGAAAAAAAATGATTAAGAAGGATCTTTGGAAGATAAAGTTCTTGGAAAATCTACTTCCACAGGGAGCGGCTCATTGGCAGAGCGTGTACTTGCCTGCGTGTGCAAGGCTTTGGGTTAACTTTCAGGGTACTGTTATTTCACTAATTCAAAGGGGGAAAAAAAAATCAAGTTCAGGCTCATTAGAGGCAGCCCTTCAGGCTTCTCTACTGGAATCCCACCTCTTTGGAAAGATAAAGCCCGACTGGTCCCCACCTATCCTAGGCTCCAGTGAGCTGCCATGTTGTTGTTCTCCACATCCTCAGCAGCAAGGGGCATGCTGTCCTCCACCTGGTGAGGTAGCATCTAGCTCACGCATACATGCCTGGCTCCATAAATATATTCTGAACTCTGGGAGTATGGAAATACTATTGAGAGAGGCAAGAATAGGAGATAATTTAGTACCCACCCACCCCCCATAAGAACCCACCTGGCAACATAGTTTCTTCACCTGCACACTCTCTGCACATACACTCCTATCTAAACAATGCACCGAGCAACCTCACAATCCCCTGACCCCTCCATCTACATCAGGCTACATGGATTTTTACATAACAATAGTATGAGTTCTCCGACTCCTGGTAACAAGCAAATATGGACAGTTTCTCTTCGTATCTGAGCAGGAAGAACAGAAGGGCTGATCCAGGGCCTGGACTTGTTTGGGTAGATGTGAAGTAAGGCAAATCATGTCCTCCTTTAGAGAGAATCACCCTATTTACCATCATTATGTCTATGTCTACGCATTAGCCAGACGGTGGTGGCATGGGCCTTTAATCCAGCACTCAGAAGGCAGGGGAAAGCACATCTCTGCATCTGAGGCCAGCCTGGCAGCCTGGTCTACAGAACAAGCTCGAGGACAGCCAGGGCTCCACAGAGAAACCCTGTCTGAAAAACCCTTAAAATTTTTTTTAATTGAAAAATAAAAAATAAAAATGCATTATGGGAAGGGACATGCACAATAGAAAAAATGATTACACAACCTCAGTTTAAGTAGAGAAACACTTTACAGCATTTAGTCACCAACCCCTCTTTCCTTCGGCTCTATAAAAAGAGACCTCGGGCTGCAGCTTATGGCTCTTTAGAACTTCACTCATGTGGTCTACTGTCGATCTTTACAACATGTCCATCTTTAATCTCTATCATTGCTTATCTACAAATAAAATTATCTTGCTTCTTTTGCAAATCTGCATGACTTTTTATTTTCAGTTCTTTTAGATAAGTGGCCAAGAATCTGGAAACCTCCTGCCCAGACCTTGGCCTCCAGGAGCAGTATTTTGTGTATCTGTATAACTCATAGACAGCACGGAGTTCACCACTGAGGTGTGCAGTTCTGAGCCTCACAGAGCCATCAATCTGCTGCTATGGCTCATCCTTGGTAGGTTGAGATGGGAGAACCCACTTCAGAGACCTAAAGCTGAAAGGCTGTGAACTTGCACAGCTTCTGAGATGATGCCGGGTCCCCAGTCCCTTCAGCATCCTCTTGGTTCAGTTCTGTCACTGGGAACAAAGACAGAAATTACAGCTCTGTACTGTCACATACAAAAGCCTGAGGGAGGCAGGCCCCTTCTCTTCGAAGGACCTTGACTCGGTTAAAATGAGATCCTTGACTTCAACTCAGAAAAGAATTTTAGAACTAGCCACTATAAAGCAGAGTTGTGGTTCACTAAAAGACATAAAAGATATGCTTATATAGATTTTAAGCAAGAGGAGAAGGCATTTAGGAAGAAAGGAATATGCAGCTGAAAAATGGGTGTAGGCTTCCCTAAGAGAGACAGTCTCACTTGGTTGTATTTACAATAGTCCTATATGGGATTTCAGTGGATTTTGAAACTTCTAACTTCAAGACGTTTCAAAGGAATTTGTTCTATTTTGCTTTGCTGCTGTGATAAACACCACTGTCAAAAGCAACTTGGGGGAGAAGGGATTTATTTCCTATTCCAGGGGTAGTCCACAGTTGATGGACATCGAGGCAGGCGCTCAAGCAGAGCAGGAACTGAAGCTGAGACCGTGGAGGTGCACTGCGTACTGGATCACTCTCTGACTCATGATCCGCCTGCTTTTTATACAACACAGGACCACTTTCCCAGGGACGATACAGCACCCAGGGAGCTGGGCCCTCCTACATCAACTAGCAAGAAAAATGTCCATAGACTTGCTAAGAGACCATTGTCTAGCCAGTTCCCCAACTGAGGTTCCTTCAAATAACCCTGGTCTGACAGCTAAAGCTAACCAGGGCAACCCACATATGGTCAACTTGATACAAACACGTCACTTTAAGCCATAACCTTTCTTTTTTTTTTGTCCCCCAAATCAGCTCTAAACATCCCACAGACTTTAAAATACTAACACTTTAAAACTGCGAAGTCTCTTCTCTGTGGGTCCCTATAAGATGGAAACAACAAGAAGTTGCATACTTTATTATTCCTAGAGGGAAGAATCAGGACACAATTACAATCATATCAAAGAGACACCCAAACTGAACAGTGTAAAAAGCTCAGTGTTCAACATCTTGCACTCAGTGAAGATCTTCTGGGCTCCAAAAGGCTGAAGTAACTCCATGTCTATGGCTTTGCAACCCACATCCTACACAGCTTGTCTTGTAGGCTCAGGCTGGCTCCACTCCACTTCAGCCACTACCTTTGGTGAATATCCCACAGTCCTGGCATCTCCAATATCCTGGACTCTCCACTGCAAATGAGGCTTCACTTTTCGCCAGTTAACTCCTGGCCTCTCTGGTGAGATTCCAGCCCCTGCCACTTGGTGCCAAGCTTCAGCCTCTCACCATGACCCCTTTGACCCTGCGGTCTCCACTGCCCCGAGACTGCACATTCACCAATGGCCTCTGCTGGCCTCTCAAGTGCCAAGTCTCAGTTCATCTCTACGACGTCTTCAATCTTGAAGCTTCCATGCCACCAATAACAGCATTACAGGGGAGACTCTTTTACAGTATTTGGCTGCCCGCTTGAGACGCGGCTTTGGCTGCCTAGACATGATAGTCTCGGCTTCTCTCTTAAGTATCACAAGCCAGACGTCCATTATATTCATATTTCTCTCAACATTCTTCCCATCCAAGCTCTCACGTAGCATTCCATTAAGTTCTGAGCACTCCAAGGCTTTTCCTGCCCAAAGTTTCAAACACTTCAGCAATCCTCCCCCAAAACAACATGTTCAGGTCAATCAAAACAACATCCCACTCCTGATTACAATCTCTGACCTTGTTTACTTCATACTGTTTTAATAAACAGACGTCTGGACCGAAAGCGACTTGTGGAGGGGAGGGTTTATTTCATCTTCCAGGTTACAGTCCACCATCAAGGGAAATCAGGACAAGAGTTCAACCAGGAACTGAAGGTGAGACCAGGGAGGTAAGCTACGTTTTGGCTCACTTTTTCTGGCTCATGCTCAACCTGAGTTTTTAAAAATCCCAGGACCAGCTGTGCAGGGATGATTACCCCCCCCCCACCGCCCCACCCCAAACCGACACAGACACACACACACACACACACACACACACACACACACACACACACACACACACACACTGGACTGGGCCTTCCTCCATCCATTAGTAATCAAGAAAATGCCCCACATACATGCCCACAGGTCAATCGGATTGAGGCAATCCCCCAGTGGAAACTCCCTCCGATGTACAATGCGTCAGGTTGACAGCTGAAGCCAATGAGGAGAGAACCGAAATTGGGATCACCAGGTGGTTCTTTGGGGTCCCTAAGTGGATGACATTTGATAAGGTAGAAGTCTGGGTCACAGGAATGCAAGATGGCAGGATGTCTCTGCTCTAAACCAAGTTAACAGTCCGGCTTGACGTTTCCCAATAATGTCTGAGAAAAGGAACGAGGTCATGTATCAAGATCATACACATTCAGGCCTTGATCCTGACTCATTGCTATTTTAACATAAAATATCCACATATCAAAGGTGTTCTAGTCTGCCACTTTTCACATCTGATTGTACTGGAATCCTTGCTTCTCAGCTGGAGGGAGGCTTCAACCAGACTCCGGAGTGAGGGCTTCCTTCCCTCCTCACAGTTTTCTTCATCTTTCAGTCACGCTTCAAGTATCTTTCCTCTCCCTCAAGTGCTTGAGGGAACGAAAGGATGTGGGATGTGTGGTTTTCTTGCATGCCATCCTCTCAAAAATGTCAGTCACTTCCATAGTGACTTTCCCAGAATGGGTATGGCTAGCAAGAGAGACACTGTGTATTAGGAATCAAAATCTAGGACAAAGGGCATAGCAAAACACCCATCTCCACCTTAGTCATTTGACCTTGACCAGGCGAGATTTGGACAAAGGAACACTGATAAAATGGAACTCCTCCACACCTCTAAAACTGACACCGGCCCAGAAAGTCTGGCATGTTTGGTTATGGTGTAAAACCATAAATAAGCACCTCCATCATTTAAGTACTGTGAATTCTGGGAGAAGTTTTATCCCTCCGTCTTACCGCTCCCTCCACTGCTGTGCATGTGTGTGCATGCATGAGTGCATGTGTGTGCATGCATGAGTGCATGTGTGTGCATGCATGAGTGCATGTGTGTGTGTCAGAGAGAGAAGTGAAATTATGATCATTTCCAGGAGTGATGGAGTTAGGACAGCTCAGTCAACAGAATGATGGCCTACTACGCACAAGACCCCAGATTTGATCCCAGCACCACACGAGGAGACTGGGTGTGTCACTCAGACCTGCAGCCCCAGAATTCCAGAGGCAGAAGGATCAGAAGTTCAAGGTCATGGCCCAGCCAGACGGCTCAGTGAGTCAAAACTCTGGCCTCCGAGTCTGACAATCTGAGCTTGATTTCTGGGACCCATGTGATGAAAGGCAAGAACCAACTCCCGCAAGTTGTCCTGTGACCTCTACAAGTGTGCCGTCACACACACACACACACACACACACACACACACACACACACACACACCCCACAATAAATGTAACTTAAGAAATGAAATAGGTGTATATTCATTCAAGAAGGTCAAGGTTGTCCTTGGCTACACGGCTAGTTCAAGGCCAGGCTGGACTGCATGAGATCCTGCCAGAAGAAGGAAAGGAAGAAAGAGAGAAGGGGGAGGAAAGAAGTGGGTGTGGTGGCACAAACTTGAAGCCAGCTTGAACCACACGAGATACTTTACCAAATAATAATGACAATTTTTAAAAAAACCAGAATTCTCTTGAGCACCCATCACAAGTTCAATTGTCCTCAAAGGAAAGGCAAAGCATTACAAGTGACTTTCTAAAATGCATTACCTAAAATACCACACACACACACACACACACACACACACACACACACACACACACACACAGAGGAGGGAAGGAGAAAGGAAGAGAGAGGGGGAGAGAGAAAGAGAGAGAGAGAGAGAGAGAGAGAGAGAGAGAGAGAGAGAGAGAGAGAGAGAGAACCAGCCAGAACATGGACTGCAAACAGTTGTTTGTCAGTGACTTTTAAACCCATTGATCACAAAACAGTCTCTTTAAGAGAGGGATGAGCCCTTTGTGTCCCATAGATCAACGACTTAATTGTGGGAGCTGGAGAATGCATATTAGATATGCAGATATCACTGGTTGCATTGTATCAAATATTAGCTCCACACAGTTTAAACTCAGCCAGGTACGGAGGGCACTGAATCCCATCAGCCAGGTACGGAGTGCACTGAATCCCATTTTGCGGCCGCACTGACAACACAGCCCACTTTGATTTAACAGATTTCACCATATTAGCAGTCTGAAAGGCTTTGGTGTGGGGGTTCCCATTGCATTTGAATTGAGTAATTAAGGAAGGAAATACAGGTTCCTTTATTACAAGACAAAAGAAATCGCAGGCAACAGAACTGCCACCTTCCTGTGGGTAACCACGTGTTGCATAAAAACCCCCCTGACCTACGCGCGACGCCAGAGGAGTTCCATTCACCCTTCTGTTTATACCATTTTCTCAGTTATCCTTTATTTATGCCAAATTCTATTCCTAAAGGGGAGGGGAGGAGAATAAATCTGGGCAATGCCAAGAAAGCAGGAAATGTGTGAAAACATGAGCAAAAAGACTTCCAGCACCAGGTCTTTGCTAATTGATGCGAGCCGTCCAATGCCGTTTCACTGAATGCGTGCTGGGCAGTCCAAGGACATCTTTCCTCGTCTTTTCTTTAATGTCTTGTTTAGTACTGGATGAGAGAAAGGTTTTTTCTTCTCCAACACCTCTCCAAGCACCCCTTCCTAAGTAGAGAAACACACAGCTTTCCTTGCTGGTTAATGGCCGGGGTAGGACCTCAGGCGGCAGAAAGCCCTCCCTCTCCACCTCCCTGGTCCACCTCCCAGTCAAACCTGTGCAGCCAGGGACGTTTCTCCAAAGTTCAGGAAGAGATTGTGGCTGCCAGGAAAGTGCAGTGCACCGGGCACCATTCTCAAAGAAATCATGAATTACTAATGAGTCTCCAGAAGATTTGTCTTAGACAGATCTTCATGAAACTTCAAGATGGGAAAATTTTATTATTTAAGACAATGATAAACAGGAGGGGATAATTCTGTTCATTGAAATCATGATTATGTTTATTGTGAGCCAGTGTTATAAAAGGAGAAGAGGAGAGGAGAGAGAGACAGAGACAGAGAGATTTGAAAGGCTAAATTACCCATCTAAATTCTGTTTTGCTTTAGTTAAATTTTTTATAAGAAATATGCAGCTGAACACTGTTGTGAAATATTGTCCAGCAATGTGCCAGTGGACAGGAATTGAAGAATGGCGTTACGAAAGTTGGCAAGTCTTCTGTAAGGCTGACAGCACACACACACACACACACACACACACACACACACACACACACACACACACACACACGGAAGTGCCCTCTGGGATGAAGGAATGTAGCTATCAGATCTCCTGTCTTCTGGTACCCATGCTTAAGGGAGATGCTTCCTTGGAAGAATGCATTGATTATTTCATCAATACAGTCCACACACCAACTTCTCCTTCATGACACATGGGGAATCATACTGTTCTAGGGCTCCTGGGATGTGACAGCCAACCCTCCTGCAGAGTCATTGTGTACCAAGCTGAGGCTCAACAGCAGCAATGTCTGAGCCTGAACCAGTTGACATGAGGCCCATCATTACCTGACTGTGCTATACCACTCAGATGAGCTCCTGGAGTGGGGCCTGAAGACGTCCAGAGGGGCAAAAAAGACACTCCCAGCAAAAGGCCACACCTTGGGTCAATGAAGTTTCACACCCTGTTGCCACAACTACTCTATCAGTGGTCTATCCTAGAGGAGAGGGCCTGGAGGGGGGTGAAGATATTATCCAAGTGATACACCATAGCCATTATTTCTTTAAATGTGTTTGTTTTATTTCCCAAGACATGTGAATCTTTTATTCTGTTCCAAAATATACCCATGCTTGGAATAAAAGTCAGTTGATAGAAAATGCAAACCCATGTTGAAGAATCTTCTGTGCTTTCCATGTCTTCAAGACCGGACAAATGTGTTTACACACTGGTGATGAGCTGCACATACTCCCTTCTTCTGCCTCTTCCACTACCTCCTCCTCCTCTTCACTGTCTCCTTCTCTTCCATTTTATAAGAAGCAGTCGATAGTATAGTGATGTACAGAAGTTACTAAGGGAATGAAATCAAACTTAAGCATCTTGTCTTGAGACAGCATCCAGTATCCAGAGAGGTCGGATCTCGAACAATAGCTTCAGGCTTCTGTGCAGCAGACGACTTCCCTTTTTGTGAGAGAAGAGAGCTCAATAATCTCTTCCTTCCTTTTTCTTTAGTAAGCACACTAGGTTTCTTCATAGCATTGTCACGCATACATATGACTGTGATTTGTCACACGTGCCCCAAAATCACCTTCTCTGGTCCTCTCTCATCCTCTACTTATGTCAGAGGCTAAAAACCACAAAAAATTTGAGCTTTGTGATGGTTACTCCTATGTTCATCATCTTGGTGGGAGCTAGAATTACTGAAGAGGTGGCTCTCAAGGAACACGTAAGAGATTATCTAGATTAAGGTTAAGCCCTGAGAACATCTGGGAGGGATTATTTTGATTACATTGATGTGAGAAGGCTTATCTTAATTGTGAGTGGAACCGTTCTCTGGGCAGGAGATCTGGAATTGGATGAAAGGGGGGACAGAAGCTGAGTACCTAGTGTGCAAGCTACCATCCTCCCTCTCTGCTTCCTAGTAGTGGGTACGGTATGACCCAATGCTGCAGTTCCCTCTGCCTCCACTTCCCTCCCCATGGGCTGTACCCTCACAGAGCCAGGGTAAGCCCTTCCTCCCTTAAGTTCCTATCATCGGAACATCCATCACACCAGCAAGAAGGCAGATGAAAACCAGGCCATACATAAGAACCACAGACTACAGTTATTTAAACATTGCATTTACTTCCCCTTTAGAAAAAGATGGCCACCCTCTCCAAGCTTAGCTCTGCTTGAGCATAGTTCCTCAGGTCTTAGGCCACATCTCTGGGCTCACCCTCAGAAAACAAGTGTGGGATCCATGCAGCTCCCAGAACTCCAGTTTCTCTTGATTTCCCACAGCAGAGTCAGAACTCCTACCTTTCCATGCTACACAGTAGCCAAGGGCTCTGAACTCCCCAGAGGGAGCTAATAAGGTTGCCTTTAGATGCTCCTTAGTCATTCTCCATACCAGCAAGGCTTTCTGCTCCTCTGTGAGGGACTTTGGTTAGAAACCTTATCAGGCTGGAGAAATGGTTCAGTGGTTAAGAGCACTGGCTGCTCTTCTAGAGGACCCAGGTTCAATTCCCAGCACCCACATGGCAGCTCACAGCTGTCTGTAACTCCACTTCCAGGGGATCTAACACCCTCACACAGATTTATACAAGCAGGCAAAATACCAATGCACATAAACTAAAAATATATTTTTTTAAAGAGAAACTTTGTCAATGAGTCACATTTTCATTTGATGATACTTTAAGTTCATAAGGAAAAAAACCAGTTTATTATAAACTGGGTCACTTCATCCATGTGAGGAATAGGGACTGACCAGTTTTTACTAGTTCCCACAGAGAACAGTGTGGAAAGCCTGGTGCTGTCTTCGGCTGTGAAGAGGCTCCTATGGGAATCCTGGGAAACAGGACTTTAATGGAATGGATGGGCAAAAGAAAAAAACAAAGAGTATCCTCCTGAAGGCCTGGCTTCCATACCTCTTCCCCTAAATCTCCTTGTTTATTTCTCCTGGCTCACCTTCCCCCCGCCTTCACATCCGTCTCTCCCCTCTTCTCTTCTTTATGGTTCCCACTGCCCTATTCAATTTTTAATATCAGTCCTTCATGATCAACGTCCCTGAAAGTCTCTTCTCTCACTTATAAGTCAGTCTATGCTAATTAGGAAGCCACTGACAGGACAGAGAACATGAAAATCTAACTCAAGGAAATAAAATTCCACTTCTTTGAGGGGAGGGGGTAATAGTTGGATTTTTAAAGAGTTGAAGCTAAAAGGTGTTTATGAGGGCAGAGTGACATAAAGTCACAGCATAATGGTTTTATTGAGCATTTTATTGATTTTTCTCAGGAGTTGGGTTGGGATATTACTCTCAGGTAACCTCAGCAAATGGCTCCACAGCACTGAAATTCATTAGCATCTGGCCTGTTTGTAATCATGCAGTATGGATGGGAAGGAGGGGTGTCTGGGGGATCAAGCAGCAGGGCACGTGAGGAAGGAAAGACCAATGCTGCCAACATTTCAGCTCAAAGCTTGAATGGCACGTTTATGGAACCCCTGAGAGATGGCGCCCAGAATGACCTGAGAGATGGTGCAGAGAATGCAGCTCTGCCTTCCAGCTGCTAAAGGGCTGCTAAGAAAGCCTTAGTCTTCCAGGAGAAATCTCTGAAATGACCCAAGCCCCTTAAGACGGTGTCCAGAGCCCACGCAGGACAGGTCTGCCAGCAAACCACAACAATGCCACTGCTGCCAGTGAGGGCAACCTTCATGCTGATCTCTATCTTTTAAGGGTGTCTGTGATGTAGAGCGTCTGTGAACCAGTGCCCAGTCCATAATGTTTCCTTTCGGGTCCACTAAGAGGAGCCTTTGTGTAAAGAAATGTGGTTCTTCTGCCCTGTAAGGATTACAGTCAAATGTTTCAGATCCACACAGGGATGTTTTAGTAAAACATATAACCATTTGCACAGAAATCCCAGCTGGGATTCTCCATCATGATCAGTTGGTTAATATTTCCTGGAGTTATAAAGCCATATTATAGCTTCCTGGAACCTAGGCTTAGGGGAAAAAAAAAAAAAAAAAAAACACCAGATTTTCACCTTGACACCAAAGGATCTCAGATAGGGTGGATCATAATCAAAATTTTAGTAAAGTCCGTGCCCTGTACAAAACTCTAAAATGCAAGAATATCAACAAAAAGGCTTGCTGTCTAAGTGGCATCAATGATGTATGTTAGGACCTGGCCAATGCTCGGGGACAAAAACATGCTACTAGGGCTCGACAAGTATTTATGGAAGAAAGGAAGGAAAGAAATACCATCAGACAGATGGACAGGTGGGTGGATTATACTATGTGTTTAAGCCTTTGGTCTGTTTAGCATAAAACCTTTCTAAGAGGGTGTCTTTGTTTGTTTGTTTGTTTGTTTGTTTTTCTGGTTGTTGTTGTTGTTGCTTTGGTTTTGATTTGGGTTTTTCAAGATGGGGCTTCTCTGTCTAATAGCCAGAACTGTAGACCAGGAACTCACTCTGTAGACCAGGCTGGCCTCAAACTCACAAAGGTCCTAAGATGGCATCTTCAAAAGAAGGATTTTCTTTTCTTAACGTCACAAAGATTAGGAATTTATCCCAAACATCTTCTCTCTGTCTTCTTCCCTCCATCCATTCCTCCCCTTCTCTCTCTCTCTCTCTCTCTCTCTCTCTCTCTCTCTCTCTCTCTCTCTCTCTCTCTCTCCTCTTTTTCTCCTTTCCCTCTCTCTCTTCCCTCTCTCCCGTGGTATACACATGTATGTAGATATGCCAGAGCACATACACGGAGTCCACAGGAAGCTGTCAGGTATCACATTGTCACTCTTACCTCATTCCTTTGAGTCAGGGTCTCTCACTGAAGCTGAAGCTAGGCTGGTGGCTCCCAAACCCCCCAAATCCTCCTTTGTCTGCCTCCCAAAGCATTAGGATTGCAGCTCATGTGTGACCGTGTCCAGCTTCTTACATGGGCTCTGGGGATTTGAACTCAGGTTTTCAGGCTAGGGTAGCAAGCATTTTTGCCCACTGAGCCATAGTCCCATCCTTCTTTGTAAGTTTCAATTCATATATGCAACCATAAACAAAGGTACCATCAATTTTTCTGATTTATCTCCTTAAACACCTTCAAATATTCAGATTCCGTAAGTACATGGAATGTCCCCCTGGATGTTGGGGTGTATGTTAATGACTTGATGAAAGTGGCTTTGAATGACCCTTTCACCTCACTGCTACCCCTTCAACTACCAAAGTCACTGGTAGGTATGAGGGATTACTGGGTAGTTGTGGTTTGGGGGAATTCTGCTAAAATGCAGTGTGCTTTCATTGGTCAGATGGAGCTGCTATCATGTGGGTTACGCAGAGTAAATGTATAGGCTCAGTTTTTGAGATGGGAGGTACCAGATCAATGTCTGCCCAGTCAGGGTCTACAGAGATGGCTGGACGTAGCCTGTCTTCTCCCTGTGATCGCACATGGTAGAGAGCAAACTCTTGGTGTCTCTTTGTAGACGGACTCATAGAAGGACTCTCATCCTTTAGAATCTGGGTGATTCTTATCATCATGACATTATCTAACGTTTAGTCACTTCAGCACTATTATCAAATGTATTCACATGTCAGGTTACAGTTGGAGTCTTGATGTTATTGGAAAAGCGTGAGGTTAATTCTCCCTACAGATGAAGAAATAGAATGGGTGTGTGACACCCTCACAGCTCATTCCTTCCGACCTGATTGTCCCGAGCTTCTGCAAGCCGCCTGCCTGTCTCTTCCTTTCCTTTTGCCTCTCCTTCTGCTCCATGCTGTTGCCAATAAGTTGACCAGTTTTCCATATTAGAATATTAGCATAAAGCACAATAAAGCAACCCCCAATAATCTGCACCCCACAGTAGATGATGTGCTGCGCCACTTGATCTGTTGCCGCCTCTGCCTTCGAGCTGTCTGCCTTTCACGGCCTCCTCTGCATCTTGGATCTTTGATGTAATCCCCAGCCTCCCATCTCTGTGAACTCCTCAAATGCCCTCCTCCTGACTCCAAGCCTGCCACATGTCCTCCAGCCACATAAGCAGACCTGCCTCGTAAGTACCTGGAAAAAACTCTGGGGAAAGCCAACCCTGGTTGAAGTAGAGGTTCAGTAGATACTTGTAGAAAAAAATGGCTCTACTGTCAGTTGGACATAACGGCCACATTCAGAGCAGACTAAGGTATGACCAAAGGACAATGTATGCAGTATATCATATTTTTTGTTTTTGTTGCTGTTGTTTGAATGATTTTGTGTTTTGTTTGTGTGTTTGTTTAAGAAAGGTGCCACTGTGTAGCCCTGGCTGGCCTGGAATTTGTTATGTAAACCGGGCTGGCTTTGAACTCACAGAGATCTGTCTTCCTCTACCTCTAAGTACTGAGATTAAAGGCTTATACCACTAAGGCTAGCTATGGTGCTTTATTTTTAAATTAGCAAAGAGCTGGATCAGGAGTCCATGTTCTGGTATTGACTCATAGCTCCATCCCTTTGTACTCAGAGCAAACACCTAACTTCTTTGAAGCACAATTTCTACACCCGTAAAACATCCATCAGTGTCAGTGACAGATATAGTGAGGAAGATCACCACATGAGCCAAAGCAGCTGGTCTCATTGTCACATGGCTGGACACCAGCAGCAAGGTCATGACATTGACATTACCAGGCTTGTATTGGATTGGCATCAGTAGCTATAAAACGTCAACATCACTTCCATTGGTTTCTTTTCTTATTGATGTGACTAAATATATAAAAAGAAGTAATGTAGGGTTTTGTTTGGGCATACAATTTGAGCCAAAAAGGGAAGGCATGGCAAGGGGAGCATGGTGCAGCTGATTGAAAGGGAGCATGGAGAAGCTGATGAAAAGGGAGCATGGAGAAGCTGATGGAAAGGGAGCATGGAGCAGCTGACAGAAAGGGAAGCATGGAGCAGGTGATGGAAAGGGAGCATGGGGCAGCTGATGGAAAGGGGAGCATGGAGCAGCTGATGGAAAAGAAAGCATTGAGCAGCTGATGGAAAGGGAGCATGGAGCAGCTGATGGAAAGGGGAGCATATAGTAGTTGATGGAAAGGGGAGCATGGGGCAGCTGATAACAAGGTGGACATGGAGCAGCTGACAGAAAGGGAACTTGGAGCAGGTGATGGAAAGGGAGCATGGAGCAGCTGATGGAAAGGGAGCATAGAGCAGCTGATGGAAAGGGAGCATAGAGCTGATGGAAAGGGAGCATGGAGTAGCTGGGCATATTACATCCAGTTAGAAAGCAGAGAGATGGATGCTGATGCTCAGCAGTTTCTTTGTTCTGCTTTTCATTCAGTCTGGATCCCCAGCCTAAGAGCTGGTGCCACTCATGAGCTTCCTTCCTCCATTAAACATCCCTTGAAATTCTCTTAGGAACACGCCCAAACAGGATTCTCCTCAATAATTCTAAATCCAGTTAAGTGGACAATGAATGATGGTTACATCATCTAACAGAAACTACTAGGTACAAGGTAATTAGTGCTTTGAAGAGGACTTTAAAAATGCACTAATAGAGTACTATTTCAGTAATAATAAAAATGCAAATAAATCAATTATACATATCACAAATATGTTAGAAATAAATAATACATACCTAAAGTAAACTGAAACAACGTGTAATTGAATTAAAATCAGAAGTAATAAACTGGAAAACTAAAAAAAGAACAATTAAATCACAAATTAAATAGCTCATCATCAAATGCAAACACTAAAATTAATAAATTAGAAGTTCAATCAAGTAGAAGAGAGAAGTACAATTATTCAAAGTAAGAAACTAGAAAGAAGATGCACCCTCAGACACAAAACCAGATATACTGAACCCAATAGAAGAGAAAGGGGGCTAACTCATTGACCCAGGAAAAGACTTTCTGAACAGAACACTGTTAGCACAGGCACTAAGATCAACAGGGACCTCAGGCAACTGAAAAGCTTCTGCATGGCAAGGGACACCATCATTAGGATGAAACGGTAGACTACAGAATGGGAAAGATGTTTAGCAACTCCACATCAGATGGAGGTCCAAAATATATAAAGAACTCAAGAAACTAGATATCAAGAAACAAGTAATACAATTAGAAATATAGAATACAGATCTAAACAGAAGATTCTCAAAAAAGGAAACTTAAATGGCTGAGAAATACTTAAGGAAATATTCAACATCCTTAATCATTGGGAAAATGCAAATCAAAACTATTTTGAGATTTCATCTTATATCGATCAGAATGGCTGAGATCAATAAAACAAATGACAGCTCATGCTGGTGGAATAAGGGGAACATTCATCTACTGCTAGTGGAAATGCAAACTTGTACAGCCACTGTGGAAATCAGTGTAGCCATTCCTCAGGAAGCTGGGACTTCATCTACCTCAAGATCCAGCTGTACCACTCTTGGAAATACACTCAAAAAATGGTTCATCCTACTGCAGAAATACTTGCTCAGCCATGTTCACTGTTGCTCTTTTCATAATAGCCAGAAGTTGTAAACAATCAAGTTGTCCCTCAACAGAAGAATGGATATAGAAAAATGTGGTACAATTATACAGTAGAATAATACTCAGCCACTCCACAATGAAACCATGAAATTTGCAGGTAAATGCATGGGACTAGAAAAAAAATCATCCTGAGTGAGATAACCCAGTTCCATGAAGACAAATCGGGTATGTACTCACTTATCTGTAGATATTAGCTATTTAGTCAATGATAATCAAGCTACAATCCATAGAACCACAGAGGTTAGAAATAGAGTAAGGGACTGGGGATGGGGTCAGGGAGAGAAAGATCTCCCCAAGAAGGGGAAATACAATCAGTAATTGTGGGCGGATGGAGAGGACTGGAATGGGAAGATGGAAAGGTTGGGGAGAGGAAGTCAAGGGAGTGAATAAGGGGAGAGACAGCCAAAATTAAGGGCCATTTGAGGGTAGTATGGAAACCTAATACAGTAGAAGCTTCCTAAAATATATACATATATGAAGGCGATCTAACTGAAATTGCCAAAGAATGGGGAAGACACAGCCCCAACTGGGCATCTCTTATCACCCCATGAAGCTTCCAGTGCCAGTATTGGGTAAGAGCTAATGGTGTTGTTAGCCAAAGGGGTCCCATAAGAACCCCCAAACAATTCCAACCCTGGCTGTTGCCAAGACTATAGGCTGTTCTCCACAAACTGAGGACAAGGCCTCTTGCTGAAGACAACACCTACATAAGTCACTGAACGTGGAGAAGTTGAGCTGGTGCCTCCACAGAGCTTCAGCCCTACATGCTAGCATCTTTGGTACCGGAAGGTACTCTGCACATTACCAAAGGAGAAATGTAAACACCAACCCAGCTGCAAGCGCTTTGATCTACAGTGGCGTCCTGCCTGCAAGACAGGCTACTGCAATCGTGGCACAGAGCTTGTAGGAATAACCAACCAATATCTGATTTGACCACTCCATGAGATGGAACCCATACCTGAAACTGCTTGGGTGACCAAGAACCTAAGATTAGACAGCCCATGGACCAAATACTAGTGTTCTAAAAAGGAAAAAGAGGGTAGCAACAAAATGACTCTTAATGACATTCTGCTATACTCATAGATCAGTGCCTTTCTCAGCCATCATCAAAGAAGCTTCCTCCTGCAGCAGAGGGGAACAAATCCAGAGCCCCCCAGCTAGACACGGTGCAGGGAGTAAGAGACCTTGTCACAGTCCGCCCTAAAGAGAATGTCTCCTCCCCGGGCTCAGGGAATCTAGTGGGAAAGGAGGCAGACAGAGTGTAAGATCCAAGAGGATGGAGGAGGACTCCAGAACCAAATCCTTCTAGACACAGACTGAGGCAGCATGCACAGGACCTGCATGGGTCTGCACCAGGCGGGGTCTTGGAGCTGAAAGCGGAAGTGGACACATGCTTCCATCCCTAATCTGGAAGCTATCTCCAACTGATAACCACCTGCAAATGAAAATGAGACTCTTCTCCAAGGGAGTCTCACTGGGGAAACCAGCTACTCTTAGGGGTTGTTCCCATGGCCAGCAGGAGATGGGCCAACAGAAAATGAACTCAACAGCATCTCTGGAGGTTCTCTGTCTCACAATGTTATGTCAGGGCTTTTCTTTTTTGTTACTATTTTATTCTTTTCCATTTACATTCTCTCTGTGTCTCTTTTTAACCCCACAGGTAGTTTAGGCATATATTATGGCTTCCAGTTTAGTGTTGTTATAGATTCCCGAGTGTGCGAATGAGTGAGTCTCTGTGTCTGTGTGAGTCTCTTGTGCCTTTTTTTTGGGGGGGGGGCTCTTTGCTTTTTTTGTCTTGTCTTGTCCCAATGTCTTGGTTTTTGTTTTCTTTTTTTTTTTAATTTATTTTAATTTATTTTGCAATACAATTCAGTTCTACATATCAGTCACGGATTCCCTTGTTCTCCCCCCTCCCGTCCCCCTCACCTTCCCCCCAACGCCCCCCCCCATTCCCATCTCCTCCAGGGCAAAGCCTTCCCCACAGACTGAGGTCAACCTGGTAGACTCAGTCCAGGTAGGTCTAGTACCCTCCTCCCAGGCCAAGCCAAACAATCCTGCATAGGCCCCAGGTTTCAAACAGCCAACTCATGCAATGAGCACAAGATCTGGTCCCACTGCCTGGATGCCTCCCAAACAGATCAAGCCAATCAACTGTCTCACCCATTCGGAGGGCCTGATCCAGTGTGGACCCCTCAGCCATTGGTTCATAGTTCATGTGTTTCCATTCATTTGGCTATTTGTCCCTGTGCTTTATCCAATCTTGGTCTCAACAATTCTCGCTCATATAAACCCTCCTCATTCTCGTTGATTGGACTCCCAGAGATCCACCCAGGGCCTAGTCATGGATCTCTGCATTGTTTTCTTATATTATATTCTAGTAATCATTTAGAAGCCTGTTTGTTTTCTAATGAGACAGAAAAGGATTAGATCCAGATGGGAGGGGTGGCAGGGAGGAACTGGGAGGAGTAGAGGGAGGGAAAATGTAATCAGGATATATTATGTAAGAAAAAAATCTATTTTTAATAAAATAGGGAAAAAAGAAAATTTAAGTATAATGAGGGAAATATTGGACACAAAGCATGTGAAGAGATTTTATATTAGAATGTTTAGTGGGAAAGTTGTAAGTATGAAACAAAATCCAAGCACAATAAAAAGAAATACCTAGTCATGTGACTTCACCTAAAACAAAAAAAAAAAACTCTGCAGCCAATGGGAAACAGAGCAACAAGCAAATCATAAGACCAAGAAAGGGATGGAGATTATTTGCAACTAACAGTTCAGTTGCGACTAATTTATATGACATGTGAAGATTTCTGGTAAGTCCACAAGAGACCAGTAACTAGTAAGAAAATGAGCAAAAAAAAGAATGCTTCTCCAGAACTCAAACATAAAACAGTGGCTGACCCTGACCGAATTCACAGTAAAGCTGCAGACACGTTTCACCACTCACAACTACACCTATCCTAAACGTAACAACGTCCAGAGGGATGGGGCCTTGATGATGCTCTGTGCCAGCCACGTGTGGGCCACAGGCCTCCCGCTCCTAGCTACTGGGTAGAGAAAGCTGGTCACATCAACAATAACAGAAGACGACTCCCTAGGTCTTTGTAATCTCATTTCTAGGAATTTTATACTACAGTTAGATCCCTGTGTGATCTAACACAGCTACTGAAAAAGAAAAGTCACCCTGGACAGGGCTGGGCACGTCAATTGTCCCCATGGTATAGGGCTATGCAGTTAAAGCAGGGTGAAGAACACCATGAACGGTGCTAATAGTATTTAAAAGCAGAGAGGAAAGAGGCACACATTTACAGGTGTGCTGTACATGCATCCAAAGATGTGGAGGGAACCACAGGGACCTGGAAGCAGTGACTGGCCCCTCCAGGAGGCAGAGATGTCTCACTTACGTCTAGAGTAGGAGAGAGGTAGCTCTCAAATGTATACCTGTTAAAACACCTGACCTTATATTATGTGTCACAGTATTTTGGAAATAAAATAAGCCTTAAAGTCTTTGTCTTCTCTTTGTCAACAAGACCTTACTGTTTAAACACACATTCTATATCAGGAGAAAACGCAGGTTAGGAGAAAGATAATCGCAAAATTAAATGGTCAAAGGCCACAGAAACAGTGCCCCTTCTCCTTTCTGCTGCCCATCTACCAAGCTGTTGAAAAAGTCATGCTTAGGTGGGTTTATGCTTAACAAGTGGGTCTCTGTGAGGGTAGGAGGGTCATCCTCCTGCCCTAGCACACCCCTGCATTTGTGTGAGGAGATACTGGACTAGGTGGTCTCCAAGGTCCCTCTAGATCCAGGATGCTGTAGAGCTTCACTTTGCTCTTTCCCTGCGGTCATCATATCAGCTTGTTTTCCCATTAGCCCACCAATTAGAGACTGCCAGCTGCTGAATACTGCTAGAAGCCTCCCCTTCGTTTAGCTAGCCTTCCATTATCAGCTTTCTCCGGATGCCAGGTTGATGGCATGAGCAGACTCTGCATCTTTCTCAGTCACTGACACTTGTGTTTCTCTTGATTCCAAGCGTGGTAGTTCTGGTTTTCTAAGCATCAGCATCACCTGTCCTTTCCATCTAAACTAAAGGCGTGAGGTAGTCTCCTCTTCCAGAGATGCTGAGGCAAGGCAGTGCTCTGAAATGCAGGCTCCCCTGCCTAACTGCAATGGTCTGCAGCTGCAAAGACATCAGGGCTTCAGAGGGAAGAGCTGCAGAAGAGGGGTACGCAAAGACCACAGTTTAATAAGCAAAAGAGAATAGAAGGTGATGGGTATTCAGTGTTGACGGGCTTTCTGGAATGTAACCCCTTCTATTCTGAAAACCTGAGAGTGGCCGGCTGCAGCATTTGGCTTTTAATCCATAGCTGTTGTCCATCTGATATTTGTGGATGGCTAGACTTGGTCCAGAATCCATCTCAGGCTTAGTGGGAGCCACATGGCTAGTTCTCACCGATGGACTGTGAGCTGAAGTGGTGGGTCATCCCCAGGCTGAGGTCGTTCGTGTACTTTCTCGGTTCCTTCTTCCTTTTCTACTTCAGAGAACCCAGGGCTCAAGGATGTGGAGTCACAACACAAAAGGGGCCTGGTTGCCCGGTGCTTCAGGGAGCAGAATTCCCCCTTCCCAATGCCAGGCAGGAAATTGAACTAACCTGTAGAAACCACAGCAATTCTTCCAATTGCCTAACTGACAAAATGTATGATCAGAGCTACAGGCCAAAACACATCCATAGAAAATTTAACAAATAGCAATAATAATTGAAAGTTAAATGTCCGAAAGTAGATCAATGCTGGTATAAACTGGGGTATACAATGTAGCCATTAAAATATACATCTTTAATGCCATGCGGATATGATATAAAGTTAAATGATCTTTTTTTTTTTTTTTTCTGGCTACAGAGTCTAGCAGCCAGAGAGTAATTGTGAAATAACTCAAATGTTTCATTTGCACTCTCCGAAGGGGATTTATAGATCACAGAATTCTTTTCAAGGCGCTTTTAGCTTTCAGTCAACTCTTCTTACAGAGTGGCTCTTCGGTGCGTTTTGAAGGTACCTGTGCAAACACTCCTCTGAGCTTTCTCTCTGTTTCCCGGTACTGCTGCCCTAAGCTGGGGGGCAAGTCTAATCTGGCAAGAGGCAAGACTGAGCAGGAGAAAAGGCAGTAAGTCCTCCATCAGAAACACCAGCACTCAGTTCCCAGTACCCAGCACCCACCACTGTTCTTTGGTTGTTGTTGTTTTCCATGTTTCTACACCTTTCCACCTCTACAGCATTTCTCATCTCTGCCCCAGAATCACAGGACATTTGTCAAGAGAGGAAAAATGAAACTGTTCTCCACTACCAGTCCAGTGAGGAAAGACGGCTTCCATATTTCTCCTACGGTCGTGGAGAAAATACCTAAGCAGTCATGAGATGAGAGAGTTAAATTCCATTAAAATAAAAAGTGAAGGAGTTTTTTCATGAGGCAAAAGTATTCCTTTAAAGCAGAAATCTTATTTGATCTATGTGTCCTGTGCGCACAGTGCCTGCAGAGGCCAGAACAGGATGTCCGATTCCCTGAAACAGGAGTTACAGATGTTTGTGAGCGGCCATGTGGGTGCTGGGAACTGAACCCAGATCCTCTGTGAAGGGCAGCAAGTGCTTTCAGCTGCTGAGTCATCTCTCCAGCCTCCAGATCATTTTCTTAGGGGTGACTTTTATTTTTTATATAGTAAACCAGTGGTTCTCAACCTTCCTAATGCTTCGGCCCTTTAATACAGTTCCTCGTGTTGTGGTGACCCCACCCACCCACCCAAACCATAAAATTATTTTCGTTGCTACTTCATAACTGTAATTCTGCTACTGTTACAAATCGTAATGTAAATATTTTGGGAAATAGAGGTTGGGTGAAGGGGTCGCGACCCACAGGTTGAGAACCATTATTGCAGAATTACAGTCAGCTGTAACCTGGATCAGGTTTCCCCCAGCGCCATGACCCTACTACAGCCTGTCTCCCATACCACACCCCAATCAGTAGGACAGTATTTGTCACGTATTCTGTGGCAGATGACCTGGGCTTGGGTTATTCCAACCTCTAGAGAAGCATTAAATGGCAAAGCAATTGTTACTTGGCAGATGTCTCAAACTTGTACGGGCACAAAAAAGGACCAGAGGAATAGCACTGGACTGATTTACTGCGAACAACATGGACAGTGACGTAACTAAAGGAAATGAGTCTGAAGCCTGAGGAAGAGTCAGGTCTTCAGGAAGCGAGAAGGGCGCAGGATGTCCTCCACCACGAGGGAAAGAAGACAAGAGCCTGGGAACCCGGGCATCCATCCCTGAGAGAGTGGAATGGCTGCTTTACGGCACAAGATTGAGCCAACTACATCAGCCTTTTAATGAAAAGTTACTTTCGCTTTGCTCGGGTCTCAGGTACTCAGCTTCTGGAGATGGCATGTTTTTACAGCCCTCTGTAGTGCCCTCTTGAAGTGCTCAAGGGGAGAGCACATGCTTAGCATACATTATAAAAAGAAAGAAAAGCTACCCTCTTTGTAATAACTAGTCCAGAAAATAACTAGTTCTGAAACCCATCCCTCCTACTCCCTAGAGAGGAGCTAGAGGCACAGTGTGGGGGTCAGAAAAGAAACTGGCCACGGGAAATTGTATGCGCAGGTGTTAATTTTATTCTCCTAGCTACCTAGCTAGCTAAAGAAGCAAACACACACACACACACACACACACACACACACACACACACACACACACACACAAAGACTGGAAGCTGCTACCACTAAATGGAATTATATGGGAAATTTCTTTCATATTTTCAGGATTCCCAATGTTGAGAATAAATTAGAAACTGAACAAAATAGACATCCCTGGGGGTGAATGGGTGGTTCACCAGTTCAGAGTCCTTGCTCTTCCTAAGGACCAGAGTTCAACTCCCAGCATCCACATCAGGTGGACTTACTGTTTCAGCTCTAGGGGATCTGACACTCTCTATGGGCACACCCCTCATGTGCACAAATCACACACACACACACACACACACACACACACACACACACACACACACACACTCAAAGTTAGATTTAGTTCTGGAATAAACGGCATTTATAGAATATTATTCTGCAGTCCTATTACCAGCAAATGCCTCCTGACCAGATGGCAGTACAGAAAAGCTAGATTTCCTTCCTGAAGTGATTGAAGAGGCATGTTTGTGCCAACATGATGATGGCTGATTATCTGGGCCTAGGGCTCTCCATACCTTTGATTTCTAGGTCTCCATGGACCCCTAGGAGATCAGGAGTTCAGGGGATTAGTGAACACAATCCTCCCTTTGTTTCTTTATTCATCCTTGTCTATTTGAGACATGATTTCCATGTATGGCTTATCTGAGACTATATAGCCCAGGGTAGTCAAAGTCTCCCCAGTCCTGGGATAAAGATGAGTATCACTACATTGGCTAGTCTGCAGTTTGGAGAGAAGTAGAGTCAGAGATGCATTTTATCCACCAGTGAAAGGTTCTGGCTCTGGAGCTGGAGCACAGCCATGGTGCTTTCATTTCCCATGACCAGGGAGCCTGGCAACAGGCAGCATCCTTGTCCATAGCACTCACATACGCAACCCCACATACCATCAGCTCAGATCTCAAGTCTAAACAGAGTATCAAACAACCCCGGCCATGATATGCACAATGCACAATGTTCTCTGCCTCCTCCTGTGTCCCTTGCAAGGAGAGATAGAGGAGGTGGCCGGCAGAACGGAGGAGGCCCTGCCTCTGCACAGTCAGCGGCAGAGGTCCGCAGTGAGCCACATTGGGCATTAGCTATTGCATTTAGTGGCACAATGTTTACATGAGCCGGAACGTCTTGTAAAATCTGAATTCATATTCTTGTATTGATAAATAATAAAAAGCCCCCTACCGTTGTCCTCTTCCTCTGCAGCCCCCGCAGTTTTCCGATCACTTTGGCAGGTGGAAGCATTCTTTCTTCAAAACAAGTTAGCCGGGCCCGGAACATGTCACTTTGAAGAGAAAATGCCCTCGTAGAAGTACGAGGCAGGGTGCCAGTTTTCTCAGCCTTGCCACCTGTTCTGGGCACCTATTTAGTGCTTCAGAATGATCTTATTATTAGCTGAGTCTTCTACATTACTAGGTGCAAATTAACTAACTACTAAACCCTAGGCTGTGGGCCAGAGGGGGTAATTCATGGTGTCACCTGTCTATCTTGTACCTCTGCCAGGGGAGAGATCCTTTTGAATCGATGACCCCATCTGGAAGTTACTTTTCCCATCAAAAGTCTTGCAAACAGGAATGCCAGCCCCAGGAGAAACGGGCCTGGGAACGGAGGCAAATGGATTCTTCATCTTCAGAGATGAAGAAGATGCTTGAAAACATCCCCGCCCAAGCGAAGCAACAGGTAACTGGAAGAAAGCATTAAGGTAAAGTTGTCATTTCAAAGTCACTGAAAGCAACTCTGCCTGAAATGGAGCTTCAGCTTTGAGCAAACCCACAGCTGGCATCGTGCCAAGCAGTAATCTGAGATGGGCTGCAGGGATAGGCTGAAGATCAGCCGAGCCCAGATTTTAAATCTGAGTATTCTGAACCTGTGAGGGTGGAGATGTTGGCTCTAGTCATGAACAACTAGGAATTTATCTCCGGGGGGGGGGGGGGCAGGTGATGGTGTGTAATACTAAAATTCAGTAAAATACCAGTAGCCTGCATATCGCTCAGGTTTGGGCAGCTCACAACCGCCCATAACTCCAATTCGCTTGAACTGTGGTTTTGTTAGTCTGGCCTTACCAACGCAGGCTGCTGTAAAAGAGGTAAGCTAGCCCTCCATGTTCTCTCCCCCTGCCATCCCCTGACTTCTTTTATGCTCCTGCCAATGGGGAACACCTCCATGATGTGCTGCAGCCTGAAGACCACTCGTGGCCAACCAGAGAGGGTCACCCAACCTTGAGCTCCCAGACTCCAAAGCTGTGAGCTAAATAACCCTCTTTCCTCTGGAAAGCACCCAGGGTCTTGTGTTAAAGCCACAACATGTGGACTAAGACCCAGGGGGACGCCATCTGGACTGGGTGTGTCTTGCTGACAAACCACAGATACTGTCAGCTGTGCGGGGCACAGATACTATCACAAGTACAGTGGACAGCATGCAGTGTGGCTTTAGAAGTCCCCATTTCCAGAACAGTCAAATGGAACTCGGAGAGAAGGGATCTACTGTTGCAGTCACTAGAGAAGAAAACCATAAAGAGGAAGCCGCACCATGACTACATTCCTGCTGGCTTTTTTAATAACTTTTCTGCAGTGGTATTATCAAAATTTTTTAAAAATTGAAATACTCCATCTTGATTCAGTGCCTGGCTTTTTTTTTTATTATTTCCTTCTATCCTCAAATATTCTTTGAGAAAATCACTTTTAATGAACTGCTTTCTACTCTGTGGTATTCAATTACTTACCCAACCTTTCTACTGTGGGACACTTAGATGACCACTAATGTTTTTTTTCTTTTCAATGACACTAATGGCTGAGATGTATATTCTTGAACATAAATCTCACACATGAGTTTGATTATTGCCATAGGATAAAAATCCTAAAGCTAAAATTACTGGCTCAAAGTGTTTGAACGTTGTAAGACTGCTCATAGACAAATTGCCAAAACACCCACTAGAAAATGTTCACATGACCACATCACTAGCAGCAGCAGCAGATAAAACACTCTTTCTCAATGTTATGAGCGACATAGTTATATTTTCTTAAAACCTTTCACCAATATAGTGAGCAAAGGAAGTACAGATTTACACTTTGCTTTTCCTTGGTAGGAACAACAGGACATGTTTGAGGGTCAAAAGACATACAATTCCACTCTGCTTTGTCTGCTCCATGGAGTACCACCCCCATTCTCCATCATGCTTGTAGCGCTTTTGTTCAGAACTTTCAGGAGGTTGTACTGGACCTTTTCAACACTAGAAGTCGTATGTTCATGGTGAGGCAGACTCCCTCACTCTGAAAAATGATGTTCCTCACGCTTAGCGGATGGGGGCAGGAAGAGGCGTGCACTGACCTAATCCAGTGGTTCAGGGTACTGAGAGCTCTGTGCACTTAGAAATGGATGAGGAACCAGGACCAGAACTTCAGGAACAGGTGACGCTGTACTGTGCAGCTCTCAGGAACTTGCCCTTCGACTGAATCTGGCCAAGTTGCCATAGAAGCAGAGCCGTAAAGGTAACATGCAGCAGACAGCCCTACAGACAGTAGAGGAAGCCTCTGAGGGACGCTAAGGCCCAGTGTGGAGAACATGGCCATCCTTACACTCCTACAGAAAAGGATGTAGCAGTGCCCCGCCCTCCACTAGACACATGTGTGCTGCCCCGACAATGAATTTAACAGGAGGAGGGGGTGAGTGGGGAGGTTCTTCCTCCTTTCAAGGAGGCCATGAGGCTGCCTTGTCCTGCCCTTTCTTTACTGAGAAGCAGCTGGTTCTGGTTTATGGTGAGTGGACCAGATGTGGGACATCCAGAGCTGACTGTAGGTTATACCCATGTAGTTGTCATAGGTGAAGAATGAGTGAAAACGTGGACAAAGAGACCAGCTACAGTGTGCACACTTATAATCCCAACAACTAGAGCAGCTGAGGCTGGAGGACCATGGAGTCCATGAGTTTAAAAGCAGCTAGTGCCAATATATACATACATGTATGCATACATATACATGTACATATATACACATGTGTACACATATACATATATGCATACACATGCATACATATACATGCATGGCATAGACACATGTATATGCATGCATATATATACATGTGTGCATGCATATATACATATATGCACAAATACACACACATATACACACATATGCATGCATACATACACACACCTATACACATATACATACATGTACGCATAAATGCCTGTGTAGATATCTATGAAGAGACAAAAACACTTCTCTAGTACTCATGCCGTTTTGAAATGATTTATACAGCCGTTTCAGTCACATAACTGCAGCCGCTTTGAGAATAATTCTTCTTCTTAGATTCCTGGCACATAGTTGGGTAGATGCTTATTGAATGAAAGGGTAAGCCAGAGAGAGAACAACAGAGAGAGAGACAGAGACAGAGACAGAGAGAGACAGAGACAGAGAGAGAAAGGGCGACACTAAGCCACGTCTCAAGCTCTCACCTCTAGTTCCTCTCTTAGGAGCCATGTACACAGCAGCAGGATTCTCGGCTGAAACCTGTGGCCACTTGCGCTTGCTGGAGCATCCTCATCATGTTGTTCTGTGCTAGCTGTGGGCAGCGGGAGTGATGCCGTGTGACAGCTGACCCCACAGGGCCCTTGAAAGAACAAAACATGTCTTTCTGGCCTGACACCAAAGACTACACTTTCTCAGAGAAGGGAGAATGTGCCCCTGTACCTGAGTGTACTTTTACTTACATGCGTGGAAGGTGGCAAGCTCTGGAGGAGCTACCATCACCTCACATCCAAAGAAATGACAGCGACAGATCCTGACGGCAACTGAAGAGGATGTTTGCAACAGGCAGATGCCCCAAGTCAAACCTTAGATGGAATCAGACTTCGATTCTAGCATAAGAAAGAGGCTGTTGACAAGTTTTAATTATGAGCTGGGGCGGGAGGGTGGAGGAAGCATACCAGAACTCAAGTCATGTGGGAAGGAGCAGAGTGGGTAACATGTTAGATTGGCTAGCTCCTGGTGCACAGCACCCTGCAGCACACGGACCTCCAAACACCCCACAAAGAGGAGGGCCTCCTCGGGCTCCTTCCTTCCCAGATATCCAGAGAGCCTCCCTTCCCATCCAAATGGCTCTGTGCTTTCCCCATAGGAGCATTGGGGCTTTTAAATATTTCAGAATTACTGGGGTATATAGGGGCTCTGGACTGGCCCTTTGGATACACAAAAGCCAATGTCAACTGGTGTGGGCACAACCATGATGAAACTACAAGAGATGTACACCCTTCCTTCTCAGTTCTAGCCAGAGCTTTTGCAGTATTCAAGGCCATGAGCAGCCATTGTGCAAGCTAAGCTTTGTGGTCTTTACTAAAGGAGAATGGCTGATGGAGGAGGGTGAGGGAAAAGGAAGCTCAGATGCTGTCCCATGCCTGCAACTGGCTGCCTACCACTCCCTGGTGTGGTGACCCCGATGACTCAGGCTCCCCACCCACATCCCATCCCAGACCCTTTGATAACGGCTTCTGCATGGCCCCAGTCAACCGTGGGAGCCTCATGGGACTACCTAGTCTCTACCATCTGCCTGAGAGTCTTCACGACAAGCTTTGTAATGACCACATTTCCCCAAGTTTGAAAATATCTTTTGACTCTATCCAGGTACCCTATGTCGGTCAGTTTCATGTTATCTCCACACATGCACATGCATGTGCACACACACACACACACACACACACACACACACACGTACGCACACACGTACGCACACATACACATACAACAAACAATCTCTGTGCCTTTTTCCTTTCCACAACTGTCTTTTTAAAGAGTTAATTAAGGGACTGGAGAGAAGGGTCAGCATTTAAGAGCACTGGCTGCTCTTCCTGAGAACCAGGGTTCGATTCCCAGCACCTGCAACTGCCTGTAGCTCTAGTCCCAGGAAATCCGATGCCATTTTCTGGCATCCATCTGTCCTGTAAGCACATGGTACACAGACTTTCAGGCAAACACTCATACAAGTAATTAAAAATTAATAAAATTTCAAATTTTGAATTGATTTATTTTATCATTATTTTATGTGTGTGCATATGATGGGGGGAGGCTCATGTGCCATAGCGTGCACATGGAGGTCAGAAAACAACTTTGTGGAGGTGTGTTCTCTCCTTCCACCTTTATGTAGGTCCTAAGAATCAAACAAAGCTACCTCAGATCACCAGGCTCGAGTGACAAGTGCCTTTACCAACTGAGCCATCTCAGTGGCTCCCATACTCACTGTCTCAATGGGTTCAGCTGATACACCCAAATTCAACAGACTGGGGGCTTAAAAACAACAGAAATTTCCGGCTCACAGCTCTGGAGGCCAGAAGTCCAAGACAGGTGAAGATTCAATGTCCTCTAGGGACCCTGGCTCATAGGCAGCCACTTCCCTGCAACCAGACATGGCAGAGAGGGTAAGGGATCTCTCTGGGACTGTTTTATAAGGTCACTAAGCCATTCCTAGTGACCTGCTGCAAGCCCCACCTCCTAACACAGTCACCGTGAAAGCTGAGAGGATCAAAGGGTTTAGTTTGCTTCACTCAGCATCGACCGACCTTCCTATCTGAATGCAGGCTCTCCCACCTCCAGGCTCTCCCACCTCCAGGCTCTCCCACCACCAGGCTCTCCCACCACCAGGCTCTCCCATCACCAGGCTCTCCCACCATCAGGCTCTCCCATCACCAGGCTCTCCCATCACCAGGCTCTCCCACCATCAAGCTCTCCCACCATCAAGCTCTCCCACCACCAGGCTCTCCCACCACCAGGCTCTCCCACCTCCAGGCTCTCCCACCACCAGGCTCTCCCACCTCCAGGGTCTCCCATCACCAGGCTCTCCCACCACCAGGCTCTCCCACCACCAGGCTCTTCCACCACCAGGCTCTCTCACCACCAGGCTCTCCCACCACCAGGCTCTCCCACCTCCAGGGTCTCCCATCACCAGGCTCTCCCATCACCAGGCTCTCCCACCACCAGGCTCTCCCACCTCCAGGCTCTCTCACCTCCAGGCTCTCCCACCACCAGGCTCTCCCACCTCCAGGGTCTCCCACCTCCAGGCTCTCCCATCACCAGGCTCTCCCACCACCAGGCTCTCCCACCTCCAGGCTCTCCCATCACCAGGCTCTCCCATCACCAGGCTCTCCCACCTCCAGGCTCTCCCACCTCCAGGCTCTCCCATCACCAGGCTCTCCCATCACGAGGCTCTCTCACCTCCAGGCTCTCCCATCACCAGGCTCTCCCACCACCAGGCTCTCCCACCTCCAGGCTCTCCCACCACCAGGCTCTCCCACCAGCAATTTTAAATGTGTTCTTGTCTGTGCCTAGATGTTTCTATGTCACATTTTCTTCCGGTTTCTATTCATGTTTCAATCACCTTGAAGACGCTTCTCTTGACCAGGCTTTTAGACTCTCCACACATATACTCAGCCCCTGTCTGTCCTCTTGCCTTCATTACTACCTGACAGATTTCCAACAAAATCTTCAAGGAAAGGGTTCGAGGATTCTCCCATCCCCAAACCCAAGAATGTTCAAGTCACTTCTACACACACTTTCCTTATATACTTTAAATTATCTCTAGATCACTAACAATTCCTAACAATGTAAATGCTATGAAATATTGCCCTCCTGTATTGGTTAGAGAAAAATGAGGGGGAAAAGCTTACAAAGTTCAGTACTCACATGGTGTTTTCAAATATTTTCAGACCATTTGGTCGAATCCACAGTTGCATAAAGCACAGGTTTGGAGAGCTGATTGCGTGATTGATGATGGAGTTTTCATCCTTCGGCACCAGCAAAGATGTATTGAGAAGGATTCTGCGCCTTCCTTTTTATTTACTCCTACCACATACAGCAACACCTTGACAGGGGCCTAAATCCATCCAAGCTCTCTGTTAAATAGGTAGTGAGAGCATCATTGTTTAATTCTACAGATAAAGGAACTGAAACTCCTGGGAATTAATCACCTGCTAAAGCCTGTGGATGCCGGAGCTGTACCCGAAGCCTCGGTCTATGAGGTTCTACACATAGCTCTCATTATATACTCTACCTTGGAACCCAGTGCTGTTGGCTCACGGTACCTCTGTGTTCACAAGGGTACTGCATCTCCTCCTCCACCTTCCTCCCTCTGCCTACCCCAGATGCTGTGGTGAAATACAAAAACAGGTGCAGCAGGCAGGTAGTCCAGGGTTTACCTCGTGCCTTGCCCCCCGCTGCCCTGTCTCATAACCAAGCTCCTGAAATGTCAGCAGCTGGCACGAACTCCTGGCACTAACCTGTGAGGCAAGGGCCCCAGGAGCCTGGGCTTCCTGCAGCGACCTTGCTGTCCGTGTTTGGACCTGCCCTCTGTGCACACTATTCAGGACTTCTGTAATTGTAAGACACAGAGAAGGGCAGGAAATCCATCTCCCTAATTATAACTTAACTGGATTCCTGAGGACCTTTTGCACCTCAGCAATGTGAGCGAGCCCTGTTTCGTCAGCACTGCAGACCTGGGAGTGAGCGGAGGCCAACTCGCCCCCTTCCCCTGAATGCGGACTACTGCGGCTGCTTATGCTGACCTGTCCCAGACCACCCTAGCGGCAGGCAACATTGCCCCACCCAGCTGCCCACCAGGATGGGTGGGAGCAGGGAGGAACAAGGGTGATATGGACAGACTCTCTGGAGCCTCCATTGTTGCTGCAGGATGGTGACTCTTCCGTCCCTTCCAGGAGCAGGGCTGCACGCTCTTCCAGCCTTGGGAGCAGGTAGCTGACAGCAGCAGAGATTTCAAATGGTTTCCTGTCCTCTACCTCCCAGGCTCTTCTCTGCAACCACGGGAGGGAGGGGGTGAGCAGGGAGCGGCGGGGGGGGGGGGGGGGGGGAGAATAACATCAGAACAGCAACTTATTGACTAGTCTGCCCTCACACCCCAGTCACAGCTCCTCTCCTCAGGGTTATTGTGCCTCACCTGCTCCTTCAGGAATGCTGAACTGACTGTAGCCTGTGCTCTGCTGGGAGAGCTGTGTGACAGAGACAGAGGAGAAAGGAACTCAACCACCAACTGCTGCACCTGAGGTACAGCTGGGGTCCCTCTCAGCGGGGCACCTGGCTGTCCTGCTCCTTCCCTTTCATGAAAGGAATGACAGAGCTGCAGGTGGCCAGCCGCCTGGGCCCTGTCACCAACCGCTGCTCCTGCAGCAGCGGGCTGTCACAGCCTCCCGAAGTGCCCACTTTTCTCACCCAGCCTCTTGCTGCCTATGGCCTTGCCCGCCCTACTTGGCGGCACACAGGTCCCCAGTGATTCCCCGGAGTGTGAAAAGCTGTGTTACAGAAGAGGGGGGAGTTGAAGGGTAAGTGGGGAGTGTGATCACAAACTAGAGAGAGCTAGAATGTGGGGTTTCTTTATGGAAGGACTTTCTGGACCCTTGAACATATGTTTAAATTGCAAATTTTTACAAGGGAAGTAGCAACAATGTCCTTTCAACTTATTTTACAAAAGAATGTGTGTAGGTGGTCGTGGTGGGGGTTATGTACTCATCTAGACTATGGTTTTAGAAGTATGTGTATGGGTGTGTACATATGTGCTGTGTGTGTGTGTGTGTGTGATGTCACCATAGAAATAGACAAACAGTAGTCACAAACTGTGAAAATGGACATATAACATGGTAAGATTTAGGGGGAGCAAGTCATGCCACACCTTGGAGGACAAAGAAATTCTACTGTCAGAAAGACAAGACCTCCAAGCCTCGTGTGTCCTGTCACCCCCAGCCCCAGGTTGGAAGGAGATGCCATGTGTCTAGGCCACAGGCAAAATTCAAACATAGTGCGAAGCACACAGAGTCCCATCTTTCTCGGTGCAGTAGAGATCCGAACATCTGCGTGATGCCAATACAGTGTCAGACCCTGGCCCTGAGGGTGGAGGGTGGAGGCTGGAGCAGGCACAGACTGAAGGCCCGGGCCCTGTGAGGTGGGCTAGCGGAGATGTTCGGAAGCCGCCATGATTTCCAAGCAGGAGGCAGGTGGTCTGCCTTGCCCGGCTCCCCTGGAGTTCTCCCCTAGCTCTTCCAGTTGTTACATCAGGCTTGCGACATAACAGACCTCTTCTTGCCCCACTGCTGCTCAGCCTTCACTGTACGGCTTCTTAAGCACAGAAGAAACGAAAGCCCTCAGTAAAAAATATTACCGCTAGACCAAGAAAATACACCCGGTTTTCGAGGCAAAGCCACCCACATTATCTCTGATCCTCTGCCTGGTCAACTCTATGCTTGATCACTTTGAAGTGCAGAGCTGAACACACCATCACAGGCTTTCCCTGTCTAATTGAGGCCCTTGCATTAATGCCAAAGTCCTGCGGAAGACTGACGCTCGAAGGCATTATTTTCTCAGGCTATGTCTTATCTGTAGCTCCATGCGGTGGGCTTACCAAAGCCCAGGCTCTATCTGGGTCTCTCTCTCTCTCATAGATTCATCAATATTTTTGGTTTATTTAAGGTGACACATATCTGGGAATGAATGCACGTCATCAAATTCACGTCTTGATGGAACCTCAGCATGGAAGAGGGACGCCCAGCAGGGTCATTGTCTTTGGTGAACAACTGGTGTGGACATTTGCCCAAAAATAAATGTCAAGATTGTGCTCGGCAAATACCTTGATGCCGCACTGTGCACAGGGAACCATGCCTGGTGTGAGGTGGATACAGTGGTAAGTGACACAGGGCCATGCCCTGAAGAAGCTTCCTTACACATGAACACCATGCAGATGCTGATGGTGGATAAAAGAGCTGCTAAGGAGTCTGAGAGGAAGGAGCACTCCTTCCAGAGGGGAGTGTGGGGAAAGAGAAACAGAGGGCACAGTCTGAGGGGTGTTCTTAAGAGAGGTGTGAAGGTTTTGCCCAAGATGGCGGAAGGTGTTACTCCAAGGGGAGCGAAAGGTTATAAGACAAGGAGACGGGGAACGAGCGAGTGAGGCATGTGATACAGCAGAGCGGAGCGTGCAAAAAGGGCAAGGGTGTCGGACTGTGCCTTGCAGATGCCGAACACACTCAGCAGAGAGCTCTAAAGGGGCACGTCAGTAGAGCTAGGAGAGTGTGATGTTCTCCGGGTGTGGTGCCTCTGGCTGTACAACCCATTCTAGCCACTTAAAATCGTGCCTTGCAAGGGTTTTGAAGACCGTTGACGTGCCTTAGTCTCTTCTCCTGGTTCTCCTATTCTGTACCAGTTATAACAGTCCCCAGGCTACAGCAGACTATGATTGGAGGCATGTGCTTGTCTCTGCCGCTTTGTACACCCATGTCTTCTTTGCATCATTCTGCAGCTCACCCTTGACTTCCTGCTGGGAGCTGAAGATCCTCCATTCTTTTTTTTCTACTTAAATTTTTTTATTCATTTTACATACCAACTTCAGATCCCCCTCTCTTCCCTCCTCCCACTCTCCCCAGCCTTCCCTTAGCCCACCCTCCATCCCCTCCTCCAAAAGGGTAAGTCCTAGCATAGGGAGTCAGCAGAGCCTGGTACATTCAGTTGAGGTAGGACCAAGCCCCTCCTTGCTGCATCAAGACTGAGCAAAGTGTCTGACCATCGGTAATGGGCTCCAGAAAGCCAGGTCATGCACCAGGAATAGATCCTGATCCCACTGCCAGAGGCCTCTCAAACAGACCAAGTTACACAACTGTCTCCCGTGTGTAGAGGGCCTAGTCCAGTCCCATGCATTCTTAAGACCCTCCATTCTTAAGAACGATGCAAAAGCAAATTGGTCCTTAAGGGAGGGCCCCTGCTCCGATAGCTGTCCTCCTCCTTTGACAGAGTTTAATACTGCTTGCGCCACAGCGGACAGTTACCTCCATTCTTGTGGTCTGCCTACCTAAGCTTCCACACACCTGCCAGCTACAGTGGGTACCTACCAACAGAACCAGGCATAAGACACAGTTGCAGGGCATGTCCACTGCACTTGGCTTTCTGCAGTTCCAGAAAGGCCTAGAATGTGTGTTTGGCGATAATGAATTCCAGACTTAGAGAGAACCAACTTCAAGTCTCAGCCCTGCCCCTTATTAATGTGAATGAGAATTCCTGGGAAGAAGCGTGCATACAAAAGCCAGTTGACTGACCAAAATCTCAATGGCTATAGTGAGTCTGAATGAGGTGGATGCAAGATCTCATTACAATTTATCTTGGGCTATGTTTAGCCACCTAAACAGCCATTCCTTTCAGAGTTCTGTGTCAGACCTCACATTCTGTGTCAAGCAGATAAAGCTAAACCTAAAATCCCGATTAACAGATTAAAAACTTCTTTTAAATGTGTTCACAAACCCTCATTCCACCAATCAAAGGGCCGAGAATGATCTGAGCTAGCTATGATTTCTCTGTGAAGCTAAAACCTCTGCTTAATGTTCTCATCGATGTATTTGAAGTGCTTTGGTTTATGGCTTTCTTTGTGCCATTACTATAAAAATTCCATGAAACTGCTACTTCATTGAAACACAGAATTCGGGGTGACCTAAATTTATGTTTCCAGGCCATGGTCACTCATGTTTGTCTCTAGAATAAACTGTCTTTTATCCCATTTGAGATGAGCGTTCTGTTTTTTTGCACTGACACCAACTATTGGCCTTGTTATTTATTCCAAGCTCTGGTTCTTTTGCTTTAAATGAAGATAAAGATCGTGCCCGAAGAAGGGAGGAGGGAAAGGAAGGGTTCACCGGAAGAAGGAGGGCTGGAAAGGAAGCCAAAGACAGAAATCATCTAGCGGTTCCTTTTCTTTGGTTAAGACTAAACTAAGCGAATGAAAGTATTTGTAATTCTAAGAAAGCAACAAGCAAGAACAAAAATACAACCGTGGTACACAATGTTTGCATAATGTTTGCCGACATGATATCAACCATTAACATATCTGAGATGTATGCTATCAGCACTCTGAGGAGAGTGAAGGAGACGTGTACACACATAGGTGGGAGGAACAAGAATGGTAACCCTTAAAGAGCACCGGCCTCACTGGGCCCTGAACCCTGCAGCAGGACTCAGAACATGGTCCTCTCTTGCCTCATCCGGGTCTGGGCTTCAACATCCCTTCCTTCAATCAATGCGTCTGAACGACCGTCGCCTCTAGTCTATGGCACTGTCCTTCCGCTCTGCTCTGCTCTACAACACAATGGTGTCCAATCACAGATAAGACAGCCACATAGACCAGCACTTATCCCATAGGAGATTGTTGACAAACACTGGTTGAATAAAGTAATGAATGAATTGCCATAATGGGGAAGCATCAATGAGCCCGTCTGGATCTCTTTAAAAGCTAATGTCTCCAGTGAATGGAGACAACCCCTGTTCTTACAGTGTATGGTCTTAAGGTCCCCTCAGCTAGTTCCTTCTCCCTCAGTGTCCCCCTCTGCACTGGTTGGTATGAGACTGGGGCTAAAGCAGGGGCTGATCGATGTAGCTTCAGGGATGGGGTGAGAGGGTGGGGGCTTGTTTAGGGAATCTAGGGTTTCAGTGTTAGATAACAAGAAGGTAGGGGTTGAGCAAGTATAACTGTCCTTTGTACCACTAAGAGATATACTTGAAAAATGATTTCCACTGTGGATTTTATACTGTGTGGATTTCATCACATAAAAGGTATTTTTAGATCCCCCTTTGAGATGCACAGACAATATCATAGTGGAGTGAGTCTAAAGGCAGCCATGGCTATCAAGAAGGGTGCGTGATCATTCAGAAATCTCTCAGGGAGGGTAGGTCTAAATCCCTTACAACCATGGTTCTCAACATTGCTAATGCTGTGACCCTCTTATATGGTTCCTCATGCTGTGATGACCCCCAGCCATCAAATTATTTTCATTGCTACTTCATAACTGTGACTTTGCTACTGTTACAAAGAGTAATGTGAATATCTGTGTTTTGCAATGGTCTTCAGTGACCCCAGTGAAAGGGCCATTTGACCCCCAGGGGTGGCAACCCACAGGTTGAAAACCACTATAAAAAGGAGCCCCTGGAATGATGTAGCACCTGCCACAGATTTAGCTCTCTACTGGAGCCAGGAGGGAGGGAATTTATATACCAATTCCCATCTGCTTGAAGGCTTCTTCCAGGGAAATAACTAGCACTTCTGGCTGGCTCCTGGCTTCTCTGAAGTCCTCAGGCAAAGAGGGCAGAAATTGATAGCTAGATGCCAGCCAGCGGCTGGTGAGTGAGGCCTAAGCGATGGGTGAGCACAAGTAGGTCACATACAATACCCAAAACCCATGCTTCAGAGAAAGCAATATCTATAGATAGAGTAAAGCACCAGAGAAGACCCACTGGCAGAGTCCAGAGCATCGTGCCTGTGGACGAGGGCTCAGAAAACCATAGCTCTGTTTTCTTGTAGCTTTTCCTGACTTTTTTGTCATCTTATTTTTCTTTTAAACTATGTCTGTGCCTTATTTTGAAACTAATAAGTCAAAATCAAAAATGAATATGAATATCACCAGGAAGTCATCCCACACTGAATGTGAATTCTAATTTTTTTTCAAGAGAAAATGTCACAAAAATGATTAACCAGCCTGTGAGGAAAAATAAGCAGTGGATGTTAAGGGAAGATAACCCAAATCAAACACATTGGAAGCCAGAGAAAGTTGTGTTCAATACCAAGCATGGGCTGTCAGCACCTACTATGGGCCAGACCCTGTCTCGTGGTAAAAGGGTACATGAAGACCCTCATGCTGAGTTCAGCAGTATCCCACAGCATCCGTGCCCACCCAGAACCTCAGACTGAGACTCATTTGGAAGTGGAGTCTCTGCAGATGTCATTATTTAAGGTGATGTTACAAGGGGATAGGACAGCCTTACCCCAGTGACCGATGTCCTGAGATACAGCCATGTGAAGACACTCAGAGGACACTCCTCCTCCTGTCCGGAGTAAAGACACATGAATCTGTTGGTGACCAGAACCTGGGAGGAAGGCCTGGAATAGGCTATTCCCTACAAACCTGAAACTCCAAAGCATGGATTCTGGACTTCTGCCACAGCAACAATTATTTCTCTGCTTTAAGCCAGAAGCTGTGGAGACTCATTATGGCAGCCACAGGAAGATGATTTTGATCCCACGAGAGTGTGGTCTTCAGCTGAAAGGGGTGGCCTCAGGCTATGCCCTTCACCCTTCCATGTCTCCTCCCAAATGATGATGGCTAGTTTTTGTCAACTTGACACAAGCTAGAGTCACCTGGGAAGACAGAGCCTCAGTGGGACAGTTGCCTCCATCAGACTGGCATAGAGACCAGTCTATGGAATTTTTTCTTGACTCATGGTTGTGGTGGGAGGGCCCAGCCCACTGTGGGTTATGTACGCCACTGCTGGGCAAGTGGTCCTGTATTATATAAGCAAGAAATTTGAGTGAGCCATGGGAAGCAAGCCAATAAACAGCATTCCTCCATGGTCTCTGTATCATTTCCTGCCTTGAATTCTTGCCCTGGGTCCCCAAGATGGTAGACTGTAACATGTAGGCTTAACAAACGCCCTTCTTCCCCAAAATGCTTTTGGTTGAGGTGTTTATCACAGCCACAGAGAAACAAACTCATGCTCCACTGATTGGGTGTGAGCCCAGCCAGCACACTGAGCTGGGGCCAACCATCTTGAACCTAGGAATGGAAGTCTTGCATCAGAAGAGGGTAATGAACAAGGGGGATCCCCCCCCCATCCCTGAACAGAGCGTTTCTTCAGATTTCATGTCACTTATTGCTGAATCCAATCTCAATTTCCTATCTGGAGACACAAATATCTGCAACTCAGTGTGCTCACTAATGTGATAACCGCAAAGGAATGAGTGATTCGTTTCACCTGGGGAGATCAGGATTGGCATCTCAGAACAGGCCATGACAGCCAGCTTTGAGAGACAAGCCATCGGCCAGGAAAGCGTTTCAAGGAAGGACAGCATTTATAGACATGGGTGGTGGTGTGGCAGAGGGGGTCAGTGGAGCCACCTGTGGTTCTGTGTGGATGGGGTTTCTGGTGCAAGGCAGGCAATGAAGGGGATGAACACTTACAACGCCATCCTGGACACTTATACCTCCCCCTCAAGAGAGGGGCCATCAATAGTGGACAGCATTGACAGGGAGCAAGGCCAAGCTCAAAAGAGCACATTGGTGTAGGAACGGCTTGGAGGAAAGAAGAGTTGAAAATGTCAAAGTTAAAAAAAAAAAATGCCCGCTTTGTTTTACGACGGGGAGAGCCAAACTAGTGCTGAGGCCCCGGGAGAGAGGGGGAAACGGCTCCTCACAACACAACTTCGGTTGCCAAGTGCATTGGCGATGAACTGTTACAGACAAGACCACACTCCACGGGTTGGAGCAGGGCAGGATGCATGCTGAGACAAGCAGGCTGGAAGGAGAGTGGGAAAAATTGTTCTTTAAATTCTGAACTGAAAAAACAAAACAAAACAAAAACGCGGCTCCTGTTTCAGGGGAGCCCCTGTTCTCCCACCAGTGGCCACTAGAGGGAGACAGAGGAAGGAGGCGGCCTTCCCAGGGGAGCCAGCCATGGACCAAGCAGGCCGGGTTCCAGCTGCTAGGACAGCGGTTCTCAGTCTGTGAGTCACGACTCCTTTTACAGGGCTTGCCTCAGACCTTTGGAAAACATAGATGTTTACATTACGATTCACAAAACTACCGTTGTGAAGCTGCAACAAAAATAATTTTATGGTTGAGGGGGGAGTCGGGGGCGGGAGGGGGGGGGGGGTCACCACAACCTAACTATTAAAGGGTGGCAGCGTTAGGAAGGTTGAGAACCAATGCACTAGAACCAGCTCTAAGCAGATTTCCAGAACGGACAGACTCCAGGCAGCGGCCCTCCGAGAGCCATTCTGCCTGTCATGGTTTGAATCCGTGCTGTCACCCACAGGGCTCAGAATTTGAATGTCCAGCCCCCGGCTGGAGGAGCTATTCTGAAGTGAGGTGTCGCTGGTGGGAGTAAATCACCAGACATAGGCCCCTGGAAGTTATTCCCGCCTGCGCTGCTGTTTGTGGAGCATCCAGCATGCATCCCACGGCCATGGAGCCACTGCGGCTTGCCTTCTCCTCCAGGCTGAACTGCAGGCCCCGAACCTGTCAACGAAAAGAAATCTTCCATGCTTCACCGTTCTGTCAGGAATTTGTCTTAGTGACGCAAAGCAACTAACACAGGGCCTCCGTCTCCTGAGGTGTGTGGGCAGCGGGTGGACTGTGTTCTCTTGCCCTGGCCTGAGTCCTGACTCCACCAACCCCTCCTCAACGCCTCTGGGTCCATCCTCTGTCAACTTCTGCCTCCCATTGTGGGGTGGCCGTTTCCTGGGGTGGCTGTTGTGGGGTGATGGTTTTTCTAAGTGTCCCTGCTTTTTTTTTTTAAACTACCCTTCAGCCAGTTTCCCATATTAAATCCACTCCATCACGCGCCGTGTCCTGACTGAAGGAGTTGGTACACAAACGGTCTGAGGAGACAGATGTAACCCACAAGAGGGTTTTGAGTCGCGTGGGTACATCTCCAGGCCTTCTGGGAAGTGTCAAGTGGAGTTCAGTGGTCCACAGTCTGGAGGCTGGAAGAGAAGGGAAGCTGTTGATGATAGAGTATTTGCCTTTATCACTGGGGCCATGGTTAGCTCTCCAGGGAGCAGGGGATGAGGAGACAAAGGACTGGAGGAGATGCAAAGAATCCAGATAAAGAGGCTGATGTAAGGGCCTGTGGCTGGGCCAGAGGAGGACACAAGGATCCAAAAACTAGGGGCTGGGGGTGACCAGTAAGGTATGTTTCCTTCTCCCAGAAAAACACTTTCAACAGGAAGTGGCCCCCTCTCTAACAGCTAAGCTAATTAAAAAAGCATGGTGTCCCACACCTTTAATCTCAGTAATAAGGAGGCAGAGGCAGACAGAGCTCTATAACTTTAAAGCCAGCCTGGATCTATAATAAGTTCCAGTCCAAGCAAGGATACCCAGTGAGACCCTGAACTCTGAGACAACACTTGTGGGTTTGGTGAAGGTTCTTCCAGTAGAGGGAGAGAGGCAGAGGCCCTTGAAAACAGACGATGAGAAACACTGATTAGAACATTTGCTAGAGGAGCAGAGGAGCGGTTCTATTTTCACACGAGGGGCACTTGAGTCCCTTCAGAGGCTGCAGGAAGCAGCCAGTCAGAGTGAAGTTGAGTGCAGGGGTGTGATGGAGAGCCGAGAGGGCACATCTTCAGCAACAGTGACGACTTTCTCTGAGGCTACTAGCTCGCCCAACAAATCTGTCACTGCCGGAGAGCCGCCAGGCACTGCTCTAGCTGCCCGGACAGCAGTCAAGGAAAAGAGGAAAACCAGAGGCTGGAAGCGAGGTGGCCCAAGTGGCAAGTCTCCTGGAAAGATCTCAGCGGGTTTCAAGACAGGCAGGCAGGGGCTCTGGGCAAATGACTTTGCTGCATCTGTCTCGTTCCCTGAAGATGACAGATGATTTTTCACAGCCAGATAAGGCTACTGCCCTTCCCTGACACTAGACAGTGGCTCTGAAGTCAAGGATGTTTCATTTATCCTGGGATCAACACAGAGAGTAACTTATATATTCCAGTGCCCTTGGTGTGGCCTTGGGTTCTGTAGCCTGTTCACACAGTGTTGCCCTAAGAACACACTGACTTCCTTCCTTTGGATTTCCAGCCCAGTGGGAGAGGGGGGAGGATGGGGGGGCAGGGCAGGGGGAGTCTAGTTGACTTTCCCACTGGGTATTGTCAATGCAATCACAATGAACTTCTGTAATACCTAAGATGACACCACCAGCCACATCTTAAAGAAGTCAACAAATAAAGCACAGATCCATGATTCTCCGGCCGTTGAGAGCATCTCCCACAGCGCTGCCCTATCAGATAAATGAAGCTGTAATGTCAGGACATCTCTCACTGTCTCCACAGCCCTAATCCATCTCCTTGCAATTCACTGGCTAAGCATGCCATTCACCATGTAAAAACCCTGCAAGGAAGACTTGATCCCGGCCCTCCTTCCCGGCAGCCTCCCTCGTGGGCTCCCTCTGACACTATAGATGGTGGCACGGAATGGCCTGTCCTGCTCTGAATGTGTCAGGCTCTCTCGTGAGTGGGCTTTTCTGGGTCAAGAACAATTCTTTTCGCCCGACTTTGGTCAGCTTCCTAACTTTTCAGATTACATGGCGGCCATCTTCCCTAGCTGCATGGCATCATCAGTGGACCCTCGACTTTAAGTTGGGTGGACCGCTAACATGATCTTCGACTCTGCGCACTCTTGCTGGAGCAGGACAGGATGGAATGCAGCCACTCTACCTTTTCTGCCTGTCTCCTCTCAGTAGAACATCTCATTTCTCTTAGTCATCCTGACAACCGAGGCAATTCAAACAATGAGCTTAAGCCTTGGATAAAACAAACACCAAGCACCCCCACTTCTCAGGAGAAACACGGCAAATCGGACATAGCTCTGGCATCGAAGTAACCTGAGCGGGTCCAAACACAGGTTCCTGGGCCTCAAGGACGTCAGCAAACTCAGGGACTAATTTAATTACGGAGCTGTAATTTTTCAAGGTGGGAAGTTTGGAGCAGAGCCAGAGAGGGAGTCTGTGCTCTTAACGCGATAAAACAATCATTACTAATTTACAATGAATACAATCAAAGCTTTGATTTTAGCCAGCAGAAAAATATCAGTTCCCAAATCTGTATGCAAGAAATGTCAATTTATTTATTCTCCTTTAAAATTAGTTCTTTAAAATTGTGCACAAGGTGTTTTGATCATATTTGCTCCCCCTCTCCTCCCATATCTACCCGCCCCTCCCTATCCTCTCAACTTTGTGCCCTCTGTTTTTCTTTTTTTTTCTTTAACCTATCAATTCCAACTTGCACTGCTCACATATTCCTAGATATGTGACCTTCCACGGGAGTGTATTTGACTTACAACTCTCTCTCTCTCTCTCTCTCTCTCTCTCTCTCTCTCTCTCTCTCTCTCTCTCTCTCTTTTCCCTCTCTTTGGCTTTTTGATTTTTCAAGGCAGGGTTTCTCTGTGTAACAGCTTCGGCTGTCCTGGAGCTCACTTTGTAGACCAGGCTGGCCTGTCCCCGAACTCACAAAGATCTGCCTGTCTCTGCCTCCCAAGTGCAAGTGCTTGGATCAAAGGCATGCCACACTCTGAAAAACAGTTGATTCTCCCTCTCTCAGCAGTCACCAACTACCAATCACTCCTTTACTAGGGACAGGACTTCATGCCCAAGTCTCCTCTGCAAGCTGGGTTTGGTCTGCCTTGATCTCGTATAGGGCACATGCATGCTGTCATACCTGCTGTGGGTTCATAAACAGCTGCCCTGCTGTGTCTGGAAGACGCTCTTTCCTGGTGTTCATCTACCACCTCTGGCCCTGACATTTTAAGCTCTCATCACTCTGGGATGGCAAGAATGTCACCATGTCACCCCTGCCATTCCCCAGAGTCATTTCAGAGAGCTCATATTTCCCATGTGTCTGGGAGGTAGTTTGAGAGCCTCCGGTTTCCACTAAGTCATCGACAGAGCTGACATCCACACTTCCCACCGTTGCTGGAGATCTGTGAACTCTTGCAGATTGCAGCTTTCCTTCCTCACATTGTCCTTGAACACGGAAATCTGCTGAGGTGAGGACTGCCTGACCTGTAAAGATGTCCCATCCCAGGAGCCACCACAGCAGAACCTGCAAGCTATCACTGTTCATATATCCTGCAGCTAGCTACTAAAAAAGACTTCTGCTTCCTTTCCACTGAAGTCTGTCCTTTCTCTCCCTTCCCCATCGACTGGACAAAGTCATCTACATAACAGGCTTAAACCTTGAACAAAACCAAAGCCCCGAACAACATCTTAATGGGAATTAGCCGAGATGTGGAGCTAATTCCTCTCTCCGTCTTCTGGACACCTGCTGGTCGGGGGCACAGAGCCCGGCACAGCATGGTAAAACACCAGGCTTGCAAGAGAAGAAAGTGAGATCCTTGCCAAACAACAGCCTCAGTCAGAGGGACTGGAAACAAATTCTTGAAACCATAAAATTTCAGTAGAGAAATAGGACAAGCACCTGGGCTAAAGAGGACAAGAGATAAAAGGAAGGGATCCCAGAAAGACAAAATAAACGAAAGGAATCCGTATTATACAGAGAATGTCGAACACTAAGACAGCATCGGACAGGACACCAAAGTCCTCAGTGGGAAAGACTGACAGATGATAAACACAGAAAGCTGCTGGAAGGGGTAGATGGGGAGAGAGCACAGTTTAAAACACACCCACCATCAGGAGCCAGAGTGGAGGACTCCAGTCCTAAAAAGCAGAGACCTGCCCCTTCCGGTCAGCACTGGGTAATTGTTACAATTATCTGAAAACAAATTAAAAGAATTGATACTATGAAGGAAACCTGAAGACCGTACCCAGGTGGGGAGAGCAGCTGTGCTGTGAATGTGAGCCACCCTCCTCAGGGACCAAGGTCCCTTCCGGTGTCCCACAAATAGTCCCACACCACTTCCGCTAGAATGTTTAGGCATAACTTGCTTCTTCTCTTCCACCTTGCTAACCATTAGCAGGCATGTGGTTTTCTGTTGTATACTGTGACAGTGAGGTTTCTACTGTTGTGACGAAATCCCTGAGGAAAATCAACCTCAAGAAGAAAAGTCCACTTTGGTTTATGGTCACTTCAGCCCATGGTCACTTGGTTCCATTGTTGCCGGGCCTGTGGTGGGGTAGAAAGTGTGGCATGGAGCCTGTGGTGAAGTCAAGCTGCCCATGTCATGGCAATCAAAAGCAAAAAAAAAGGTCAGAGACAAAACACATCTCCCCAGTATCCACCTCCTCCAGCAAGGCTCCACCTTTATGTTCCCATCCCCCAATAGTCCAGGAAGTCCATTAACGAACGAGTCCACTGGTGAGATTTAACCTTTGCGATCCCATCTCCTCCCAATGCCCCACCTCTGACCACACTGGCCACCACACCTTCAGCATGTAAGTGTTGGGAGGACATTTCCGATCCACACTGTAACAAGTACGCTTACTATACTCTCTGGGCATGGCGGTGCTCAACTGTGATCCCAGCACTCTGGAGGTGAGGACATTAGGATTGCTACGAGCTGGAGAATGATGGGCAAAGAGAAAAGGAAAGAAGCATCACTTGAGAATGCCCTGGAAGCAGTGGAATGCCTTCAGTTTATTAAATCTCGCCCTTGACGAGCACACTTTCAGTTTCTCTCAATGGAACAGGAAGAGGATGCCGAACAACACAGGCCTTGAGCAAATGCTTGATGTAAGCTGACAATGTTTCACAGAATGCAGTCTGTTATGGTCTAAGATAAGAATGTTCTTTCTCCTTTAGGGGAAAGGGATTGAAACAGAGTCTTACTCTGTAGCCTGTGCTGACCTTGGAACTCACTAGATAGCCCAGGCTGCCATCCAACTCACAACAGTCCTCCTACCTCAGTTTCCCCAATCCTGGGCTTATAGGCACAAGCCACCAAGTTCAGCCAGGCTCATGTTCTGAGCATTCATTATTTACAATGTTGTTCTGACCGTGGCGGCTGGGGGGGGGGGGTTCCTTTGTGGGTGGAGACTGACTGGTAGAAGCAGTCACTGGGAGTCGACATGGTCCCTGCCATGCTCTTTGCTTCCTGGCCCACCATCATGTGACATGCCCCCACCGCCACATGCTTCCTCCACCATGAACTCCTCTGTGCCATGCCTGCTATCATGGAAAGTGTGGGCCGAAACAAGCCTTCCCCTTCAGCTGTGGGTGTCGGGTGGGTGTGTCTCAGCAACCCAAAAGGAACTGCGTTTATGTGGAAACAGACACTAACAGGAAAATCTTCATTATTCAGATCTGAATACTAATAGATACTTACTCAAAATGAATAAAGTGAATCTTTGACTTTGGGGAAACTGACATTATTTGTTTGCTAATGGCAAACACAGTACTTCAAGCAAAAATTGGAATTTTGGAAAACTTCACGTGCACATAGACTTTTCTGTTGAAATCACTGGTGACATGAAAGAATGCAATCGGTTAGAACAAAAGTACCGGTATTTGTCATGCCTGTGTATCCCAGAGAACTGGTACCCAAATGGCCAGCATGCCATGTTGTTAAACTGTGCAGAAGCAAAGGATGGCAATGCCTGTGTATCCCAGAGAACTGGTACCCAAATGGCCAGCACATGATGCTGCAAAACCATGCAGAGCAAATGATTCACTCAGAGTGCAGGATAAACCAACAAATGTCATCTTACCCGAGTGAAGAAGTCACCCACATGGTTTCTGATTCCACATAGCATCTAGACTTTAAGAAACTATATTTGTCAAAAAGGTACTGCTATTTGTCAAATTGGTGTGCAATCAAAGAATAATAGCCTAGATTATTTGAAAAGACTATCATTTTTTCCCTAACTACACACTGAAGTAAGGACACATTTTCTTCATTTACTTCAACAAAACAGCAGTTATAATTTTGAAGCAAGGTAGGGACCTACCTTTTTTTGCCTGATGAGGTTTTCAGAAGTGTAAAACAGTATCACTCTTTAATTTTTCCTGTTTTAGAAAACAGTCATTCTGTTGAAAATGTTTTTATATCAACATATAGTATGTTTATTGTTATTTACACATTATGTGATTTTAACCAACAAATGTTTGTATGTCTAGCATAATGTTCAAAATATATGAATATTTGAGAGTGCCTAAATAAACTAATTAACATATATTATCTCACATGCATACTGTTTCTTGGAACAAGAATGTTTAAAATTACTCTTTTGGCAATTTTCCAGAATATAATACATTACTGTGGACTATAGTTACATGTTGTACAATAGATTTCCTGGATTTATTACTCCTACCTAAATGAAATTTTGTGTCTTTTGAGCAGCATGGTAGCTGCAATTATATTCTGTGTGTGTGTGTGTGTGCCTATGTGTGTGTGTGTGTGTGTGTGTGTGTGTGTGTGTGTGTGTGTGTGCTTGTGTGTGCCTTCGTACTAACCAAGTTCTCTACCTAAGCCTCATTCTCAGCCTACTCTCTATTTCTGTAAGTTCAAGTTGTTTATATTTCAATTATGTGACATTTGTTTTCTGTGTCTGGCTTGTTTCACTTAACATAATGTCCTCTGGGTCTTACCCTGTCATCACAAATGACATTATTTTCCTTTTTTTAAATGATGAATAGGGTTCTGTTATATATACAGACAGTCCCCAATTTACAATGGCTAAACTTGTAAAGTTTTTATTTCACAGTTGTGTGAAAGTGATACACATTCAGTAGAAACCATATTCTGAATTCTGAAATTGGATCTTTTCCCAGCCTATGAAAATGAGGTGTGATACTGTTTGTGATGCTGGACAGCAGCAGCCAGCCACAGATCCGTCCACCACTCTGTCAGGAAGACAGACAACCCATTCAGTATCCCCTTGCTATACTGTATTAGTAGGCCATCATATTTGGTAGGTCATGCATCATATCAACTAGGGTTAGCTGGAGGAACAGAAGGCAGAGAATGAGTATATAGTAAAGGGGGTTATTAGATTGACTTACAGGAAGCAGTTAGAGTTGACCAACAATAGCTGTCTCACACTAGAAAGGTTGAAAAAGCCGTTGCTGCTCAGTCCTTGAGGCTGTGTACCTCAGTTGTCCTCATCTGGTGCTGAAAACCTGGAGGACTCCCAGACAGGTGCTGGGCTTAAGTTTCTGTTGGAAGCCTAAAGAAACTGCGGTAGCAGCGATAGGGTTGATGAACTTGTCAGCAAGAGTGACAGTTAAATGAGTTAAAAGCAAAAATCTTTGCTTCTTCCCTGTCCTTTTACCTATGCAGCTGTCAGGTGCCACCCACATTTAGGGTGTGTCTCACCAAATCAATCAGAACAATCAAGATGGTCCCTCCCCTACAGACAGGCCAATGGGTCAACCTGATGTAAAAATCCCTCAGTGAGGCTCTCTTCCCAAGTGATTTTAGGTTATGGTAAGCTGACAGTTACAATTAACCATCACAAGTATATTGAGTACATTTCTGACTTCTGGTTTTATCGACTTAGATTCGAGATGAAACTCCAATGTAAGTCTATAGAGAGAATGTTTTCTTGATTTACTCATTCACTGATGAGCACAAAGTTTGAATCCATGTCTTTGCTGTGAACAGCGCCACAATAAATACTTAAATGATGATATCTCTCCAAATCACTGATTTCCTTCCCTTGGAGTTGTACCCAGGAGTGGGCTCCTGGACCAGGAGGCAGTGATGTCTTCATTTCTGAGGGACCTTCATGCTTTCCCATAGTGGCTGTATTAAGTTACACTCCTGCCAACAGTATACGCTGTCATCTTTCATTGTGTGCATAATAATAGCCACTTTAACAGGTTTGAGTGACTGTTTATAGGTGTTACATTTCCTTGGAACTTTAATTTGCATGCCCCTTATATGCTGTGATATTAAGCATCATTTAACCGTTTATGTATCTTCTTCAAAGAAACATCCACTCAGCTCCTTTGTCTATTTTTTAATCAGATGTTTGATTTCCTTAATATTAAGCTTTTTTCAGTTCCTTGTGTGCTTTAGACATTAGCTCTTTAGTAGATATGTGTTTGTAATTTTTTCCTATCACATAAGTGTCTCTTCACTCTGCTGACTGTTCCGTCCACTGCAGGGGTGTCTCTTCACTCTGTTGACTGTCTCTTCCACTGCAGGGGTGTCTCTTCACTCTGTTGACTGTCTCTTCCACTGCAGGGGTGTCTCTTCACTCTGTTGACTGTCTCTTCCACTGCAGGGGTGTCTCTTCACTCTGTTGACTGTCTCTTCCACTGCAGGGGTGTCTCTTCACTCTGTTGACTGTCTCTTCCACTGCAGGGGTGTCTCTTCACTCCGTTGACTGTTACGTCCACTGCAGGGGTGTCTCTTCACTCTGTTGACTGTTCCATGCACTGCAGGGGTGTCTCTTCACTCTGTTGACTGTTCCGTCCACTGCAGAGGTGTCTCTTCACTCTGCTGACTGTTCCGTCCACTGCAGATGTTTCTCTGCACTCTGTTGACTGTTTCTTTGGCCATGCAGAAGTTTTTCATTTGCTGTGATCCATTTTCACTTTTGTTGCCTACATTTTTCAGGTCATGTCCAAAAATTAATTGCTCAAACCAACATCATGGCATTTTCCCTCTGTATTTCCTCCTGGTAGATTTTTACATGTTCAAATTTTATGTCTTTTACTCATTTTAGATGGTTTTTATACACGATGCAGAGTAAGGGTCTAATTTCATTCTTCAGTATATGGATAACCAATTGTCCTAAGATTTTAAATAAATTAATGAATAAATCTAACTTTTATTAAATTTAATTTCTAATGCAATAAATATAAATAGAAGCAAACATAAAATTAACATCTCTTAAAAGTTTTCAATTTTTAATTAAAGGCCCTATGCCATTTAAAAAGCTTTATAAAGGGAAATGCTTCATCAATTTTTAAAAAGGGAAATTCTTGTTCATAAGCACTGTAAGAAATGCAAAAGAATACTTATCACACCATTACTAGTAATTGCAAAACCTTTAAGCCATTCAGGTACAGCATGATAAATTCAGCATGGTATGCTTACACAATGGAATAACACAGAACAATGGAAACTGATAATCCAGAACAGAGATTAACATTGCTAGCATAACGTTAAAGTGGGGAAGAAGGCTGGAGAACTTATCTAGTGTATTACACTTCCATGAACCTGTTAGACAAAACAAAATATAAAAATTCAAATGTAAACAATTATTTAGTTGTGCAAATTATAGGACAGGGAATGAGATTTAAAATTCCAGTTTACCACCAAGTCTACCTCTGAAGAGAGAACCCAGAAAAATTGAGTCAGCGCATACACATTGCATTATATCAATTGGAGTAAGTACATGGGTAATTGTGTGTTTTATTTCTATTGTATACATCTTTTATGAATATTTTATATGTACCCAGATTTTATCAATCAAGTTAAAAGTTAGAGAAAACAAAGCTTATGAAAAACTGCCAACTTTGATGATGAAAATTGAAATGAAAACGCTTGTCCTAAAGGTACTAAGAAACCATAATAAGCCGGGCCTGTGTACACATTTGTTATTCTATTAATTTAGGAGGCTGAGGTAGGAAGGTCACAAGTTCAAGACCATGCTGGTATACATAGTGAGACCTTGTCTCAAAACAAAGCAACCTAACTATAATGTTAAAACAGTATAGCACATATAAGAACAAAACAATCTAAAGAAAGGGAAAAAAGAGGTGTGGGGTTTTTTTTTTTTTTTTTTGTGTGTGTGTGTGTGTGTGTGTGTGTATACATACATGTGTATGAATGTGTATGTATATTATGTACTCTCACAAATCAAACTACTGTTAGAGATGTTGACTGGTTAGATTAAGAAACAGTAGTAGGTTTTTACCTAACCCCAAATCTCAATATGAACTCCAGATGTCTTGATATTGAAATGCATAAGATAAACTATATTATAAACAACAATGAAAAAAATATGATCTGAGACTAGAAAATAACCTCTTAACCCAAACCCACAAGATATAAACTACAGGAGAAAATTAATGGATTTGATGACATCAAAAGTTAGGGCTTTTGTACAATGAAAGTTACTTGGCAATAGTGAAATGGGAGATGTTTATAGAATGTAAAATTGACAAGTAATTAATATTGAGGATCCTCAATGAACTTCTAGATATCAGAGAGCTAGCAAGAAAAAGGCAGAAACACACACACACACACACACACACACACACACACACACACACACACCTGCTCAAAAAAAAAATAGTCAATGACTTTGAATGGCAGTTTACAGAAAAGGAATTTCCAAAGCAGAACAAAGATCTGCTCTAGTTGACTGGACTTAAGAGAGAAGCAATCAAGATGCCCACTTGATATCTTTCATCTTAGCAAACAGTTGAAAGCTGGGTAGAGTGGGTTGTATGGGGATTCCTATGAGTGCTGGTGAGGGTGTCCACATAGAAGCCATGCTGGGAACTACTCTGCATTCAGACACTCTATGATCAACAACGTTGCCCTTCATGCATACTGTTGAGAATTCTCCCACAGGTACCGAAGAGGTTCATTTGAGGCTGTTTGCGGTAGTGGCTGTGGTGAGAGATGGTTTAGAGGCCATCTACCTATCTGTTTGCTTCTAGAGTAGAGAAATAGAATAACAAAACCACGACGTGTCAAAACCTGAAGGCAGTTCTATGAGGCAAGTTTCTAGCAGTCAGTGCCTACATGAAAAATCTGGAGAGGTCTATTATGTATAATGTAATGTTACACTCAAAGTTCTAGAAAAACAAGAAGTAATAACCATAAAAAGAGTAGTTGAGAAGAAAGAATCAATTTCAGAATTAAAATCAATGAAATAGAAACAAACAAACAAAAGACAAAGAATCAATCAAAAAAAACCAAATCTTTGATAAAATCAGCAAGATTGAGAAACTCTTAGCCAAATTAAATGAAGTACAGAGAGAAAAGATGCAAAGTAATAAAATTATAAATGAAATGGAGAGACGCTACAATGGATAACAAGGAAATTCAAAAAATCATACCAACATGTTTTAAAACTATATATTCCACCAATGAATGAATTTCCTGGTATATATGACCTACCAAACTTAAATCAAAGTGAAATAAACAATTTAGACAGACCTATAAGCCCTAGTGAAATTGAAGCAGAAATTAAAAATCTCACAACCAAAATTAGCCCAAGGGCAAATGGAATCAGTCCAGAATTCTACCAGACCTTCAAAGAAGAATTAACATCAAATATTCCTCAAATAATTTCACAAAATAGAAAGTGAAGGAATATTCCTTTACTCGTTTTCTGAAGTTACTGTCACCTGACACCAAAACCACAAAGACCTAACAACAGCAAGAGATAGAATTATAGATCAATACCCTTTATGAAAAAAAGATGCAAAAATTATCAATAAAATACAAACCGAATCCAAGATCACATCAAAAAGTTTTATCTACCACAATAAAGTTGGCTTCATCCCAGAAATTCAGTGATATTTCAATGTACGCAAATCAATAAACATGATCCACCACATAGACAGACTAAAAGACAAAAGCAACATAATCATCTAATTCGATGTAGAAAGGGCCTCTGACAAAATCCAACATTCCTTCCTGAGAAAAGCCCTGGAGAACCAGGGATACAAGGGACATAACTCAGCATAATAAAGCAACTTACAGCAAGTCCAGCACCAACATCATCCTAAACCAGTGGTTCTCAACCTTCCTAATGCTGCTACCCCCTTAACACAGTTCTTCCTGTTGTGGTGACCCCAATCATAAAATTATGTTTGTTGCTACTTCATACTGTAATTTTTTACTGTTATATAAATATTTTTGGAGAAAGAAGTGTGTTAAAGGGGTCATGACCCACAGGTTGAGAGCCATTGTCCAAAAATATAGAGAAACTCAAAGCATTTCCATTAAAATCAGGAACAAGACAAGGCTGTCCACTCTCTCCATACTTTTTCTGTATAGTACTTGAAGTCTTAGCTAGAGCAAAAAGTCAACTGAAGGTGATTAATGAAGTAAAAATAGCAAAGAACAAAGTCAAATTACCTTCATTTGAAGATGATCAGATTTTATACATAAATGACCCTAAAAACTTCCCAGGGAACTTCTACAGCTAATAAATATTTTCAGAAAAGTAGCAGAAAAAATTAACACAAAAAACTCAGTAGCCTTCCTATTTACATATGATAGAGAAAGAAAACAAAGAAACAATACCTTTCACAACACCTTCAAAAAAATATCTTGAGATAACTCTGACCAAGAAAGTGAAAGACTTTGTACAACAAAAACTTTAAGAGATTGAAGGAAAAAAATGAAGAAGATGCCACAAGGTGAAAAGACCTCTCACGCTCATGGGTCAGTAGGATTGATATTGTGAAAATGGCCATCTTACCAAAAGCAATCTACATATCTACATACTCAATACAATCCCCATCAAATATCCAACACAATTCTTCACAGAAATTGAAAAAGCAATCCTAGGCTTCATATAGAAATACACACAAAAAAAAAGAAAAAAAGGATAGGGGAATAATCCTGAATAATAAAAGAACTGCTTGAAGCATGACTATCACGGATTTCAAGTAGTATTACAGAGCTGTAGAATAAAAACAGCACACTATTGGCATAAAAACAGACACACTGATCAATAGAATAGAATTGAAGACCCAGATGTAATTCCATCCATCTATAAGCACCCGGTTTTCAACTAAGAAGTCAAAAATACACACTGGGGGAAAAAAAGATTTAAAAATATAAAAATCTTCAACACATGGTGCTGGTCAGACTGGATAGTTACAAGTAGAAGAATGAGAACAGATCTCTATCTATCACACTGCACAAAACTCAACTCCCAAACGCACCAAGAACCTTAAAACAAGACTAGATGCCCTGAATCTGATAACTGAGAAAGTAGGGAATAGGCTTGAGTGGCCCCTGCACCTTGCCTGGGCAACACAGCAGAGCTGGTCCTGATGGTGTAGGTGTGGGAGAGCCGACCTTGAGGGCGTAACAGCAGGAGAATCAGCTCTGCCCCTTGCTCACTGCTGAAGGGTGAATTATGCTGGAGAGCTCACCCTGGTGGTGAGGAGAGGGCAGAACTGGCAGGCTGACCAACCCTGCAACTACTCAGGCCCAGAACCAGGGTTATGAATTGGCTGACCCCGACATCCACCCCCACCTATGATCTGCTGCAGCGCATGAAGGGACACGTCCTGCAGACCCAAAGCTGCAGGATCTCCATGACACAGGGCAACAGCAAGATATCCAAGAGGAGTCCCAGTGAGGGCCCAGCATCGATAGTGTAGCAGAAACCAGAGGCCTCAAACCAGACCACTGACTCTTTGCAATGAACACTTACACATAAAGATATATGGATAAAAGGGTTTACTGCGTGACTCACTGTATCATACTATAGCTTCCCTGATGAGATTTTTTTTCCTTTTCTTCCTTCCTTCCTTCACTCATTCATTCATTCATTTACTTATTTATTTATTTAAATTTTACTTTATTTTATTTTGGGAGGAGGTTGCAAGGGCAAAGGGAAGACACAAAGGGATGGGGAAATAAATGGGATTGAAATACATAATGAAAAAAACACAAAGAATAAAAATGAAAGTTTTTTTTTAAAAAAAGACCAATGATTAATAAATGGGACCTTATGAAGCTAAAAGTCTTCCATATGTCAAAGGACACCATCATGTTCATTACTGCTTTATTCATAATAGCTAGAAATTAGAAACAGCCTAGATGTCCATCAGCTGATGAATGGGTAATGAAATGTTGCACATTTACACAATGGACTATTGTTCAGCTATTAAGAAAAACAAAATTATGAAATTTGCAAATAAATGGATGATGCTAGGGGAAAAAAACACATCCTGAGTGAGGTGACATGGACCCCAAAAGACAAATACTGCATGTTTTCTCTTACATGAGGATGTTAGCTTTTACGATTTATATGTGTGTGTGTTTCAATCTGAATAAGCACAGAGGTTGGGTCCAGGAAGTGGAGAAAACGGAATCTTCCAAGGAAGGGAAAATAGAATATGATGTTATCAAGAGGTTCAGAGGAAACTGGACTAGGAGAATTAAACGGGAAAGGGGACGGGAAAGGTAAAGGTAAAGAAGGAATATGGGTCGGGAAACTAAGACTAAAGGCCTTTTGAACAACCGTATTGGAAACCTCCTGCTGTAGAAGCTTCCTAAAGCATATAGATATATGAAAGGAATCTAAAGGGAGTCGCCATATAACAGGGGATACAACACCCAACTAGACATTTCATGGCACCAAGTAAAAGCTCCAGCCCCAGAAATGGGTTATATCTTGTTGAGCTGTCAGTAAACAGCATCCCATAGACCCCTCTAAACATCACAGGGTGTTAACAAGGCTATCTGCTACTCTCTTCAAACTGATGCTAAGTCCCATTGCTGAAGACACCACTTACATATGTCATTGAACATGGAAAAATCAAGGTGATGCCAATCAAGAAGATTCACCCCTCCTGACTAGCATTCACGAGGATGAGAGGTACTCTGCATGCTAAGGGAGGAGCGTGGTAATCATCAGGATCACACAGCTACAAACCCTGCAACCTACAACAGCAACCTGTCTGCCAGATACACTGGTGCAGTTGTGGCACATACACTAGAGGAGGAAGCAACCACTTTTAGCTTGGATTTAAGGTATGCTCCATGAGACGGAACCCATCCCTGACACAGCTAAAGTTGCCCAAAATCTGAGACTAGATAAATCATCAGCCTAGGGAAAAGCCTATTACTGTAGTGGGTAACTGTTCCAGCTTTGACCTGGAAGTACTACCCCCATTTAGGCTTCAGTAACTGTCATGCCTACAAGGCGGAGCCGAGACAGGAGCCCTTAAGACCCGAGATCCAGATGTGCCAGCTCGCTTAGTTCCTGGATCCTGGATGCTGGAGGTAGACCGAGCAGAATTTTCCAGAGAACACTGCTGGACTGTGCTACACCTTTCCTGGTGTAACCTATCCCTTTACTTGTGAGTTACCCCACAAAATAAACCTCCCTTTTAACTACGTGGAGTTGCCTTAATACTACAACCACTATATTACTATTATTCTACTAAAAGAAGATAGCAATAAAAATATCTCCTAATAACATAATGCTGTACCCATAGACCAGTACATCACTCAACCCTCATCAGAGAAGCTGCTTCTTGATGTAGATAGTAATGAACACACAGAACCACAACCAGACAACGTGCAGAGACAGAGAGACTTTGGAGCACTCAGTCTTACTAGGAAGACTTTATAAACCTCTACTTCAAGGCTCAGGGATCTGTTTAGAAGAAGAGGGAAAAGGTCTGTGAGAGCCAGAGGAGGTGGATGACCACAAGTGACCAGCATCTTCCAGACACAACAAGGCTGAGACACATACGAACTTCTAGAGACTGTGACAGCATTCACAAGAGCTATACAGGTTCAAACCAGGTAAAATACCAGCACTGAGACAGAGAAGTGGACACAAAGCCCAACCCTTAACCAAAAAAACTATTTGTAATTGATATTTGCTGAAAAAGAGAAAGTAAGATCTCTCCAGTCTGGTGTCACTGGGTATAACAACCACATTCCAAGGCAAGCCCTTAGATTCAGGAGTAGTTGACCAATACAACATGGAACCCATATTGTTGTTGTGAGGGCTCAGGTTGTTGTTTCATTTTGTTTTGTTCCAGTAATTTTTTTGTCTTATTGGGTTTTTTGTTGTTGTTTTTCATTTGTTTGTTTTGATTTTCATTTTTATTTTTGTTTTGTTTTAGACAGAGAAAGAAAGAAGACAAAATGGGGTGAGGGGGCAAGTATGGAGAGTCTGGAAAGAGTTGCAAGATAGTAAAGGATATAATCAAAATATATTGTCTGAAAACTTTTTAATTAAAAGAAGAAGAACAGGACAATAGAAAGAGAGGTGGTATATTGTTGAATTTAAAAATGTCTATATACAGTAGCAAATTAATATACTTACACACCAATACATGATGGATACTCTTAAGAACACAAATAAAAATGAAAGAGTACATATAAAGGGCCTTAGACAGATCTCCTATGAGAAATAAAAATAAAGAAGACAAAAGGGAAGAAATAGCAAGCAAGGGAGAGATGAGCCTTGTAAGCATAAGATCCGATGCCTTGAAGGGGAAGCCACAGTTAACTCAACTCTGCATTTAACTTCAAAAGGGATAAAGGGATATACGGGGGCAAGAGTTTTGAATGCATTGCATGACTGCCTGGAACTGGTGCTCTCTAAAACCATGGCCAAGATGTCTCACCCAGCAGTACATGAAGGGGAGACGGGGGTCCCCAAGAGTGACCTCTAAGTTTCCACACTGTCTTACTTTTCAATTCTCACAGGTATAGTGTGTCTTTGAATAGGAAAATATGAAGAAGGGTGATGGATTAGTTAGTGTCTTTGGGTCCTCAAGAAAAACAAAAGGACGCACACGATACTGCATTATATGCAGTACACGTAGTCGTAACTCGTAACTCAAGCACCACTATAGAAGTAATTATGTGAACGTATATTCCTGTTACCTAATAGAGGGGGGTCGAGACCAAGAAGGCTGAGAGCATGAAGGAGGGATATTTTCAAAGAATCGGCTCACAGGATCACAGCTTATCTGAAACTCATAGGCCAGACTCGAAATTCTCTCAGTTTCTATCTTCCAGAAGCCACAGCTTTGCTTTTACTGGATGAGATGTACTTGTATAGTACAGATAACATCATCAAAGTTGACTGGTTGTGGGTCTCCAGCCACAAACTAACTTGACAGCACCACCTGGCTCCATGCTTGATTGAATGGCCAGGTACTACAGACCTGCCAGTTGATGGCATAAGCCAATTATTGCAGCAGGGGCCAGTTCAGTTGGGGAGAGTCACAGTGCAAATTCCTGTGGATAACTGAGGAGCTGGATCCATCGACCAGTACACCTTCCAAGAAAGTCTGCTTCCCATACAGCACAAACCTCCTAAGCCCCTCCTCACCATCTCCATGACTGATTCCCTCGGTCCTAGTCATAGCCCAGCAAGGCCCAGACAGAGCCTTGGCTCTTCATTTGTTCTGATCCAGAGGTTCTCAACCTTCCTAATGCTGTGACCCTTTAACACAGCTCCTCATGTCCTGGTGACCCCCAATCATAAAATTATTTTTGTTGCTACTTCATAACTGTAACTTTGCTACTGTTATGAATCATATTATCTGTGTTTTCCGATGGTCTTAGGCGACCCCTCTAAAAGGGTCATTCCACCCCCCCAAAGGGGTCATGGCCCACAGGTTGAGAACCACTGCACACCTATGCTCATTATCCTGTCTGATGCCAGCACATACAGGGCCTAAGAAGCACTGTTACCATTTCACACACACACACACACACACACACACACACACACACACACACACACACACACACACGCATAAATAAATAAATAAATAAATAAATAAATAAATAAATAAATAAATAAATAATACTGTTCTAAAGAGGTATGGTATTTCAGTGTTCCCATTTTCACAAGCTCCTTGACAGGGTGTTAGTCTCAGGACGTTTGTCTGCCCCAGGCTGGACATCAGATCATCTGAAGATTTGAGCTTTGAAAGGACAGACAAGAACGGAAAGTCTACTCCATGGTGGTGGCTGGGGTGTCCAAAGCTGCCCCATTCCTGCCTTAATTCTGAAGGCTTAGTTATCTAGAACTTCTCTCAATTCACTGTGCTGAAGGAGTCTGGACAAAGGTTCAAAGAACTATACAATGCAATGGCCTGATCAGAGGTGGCTTATCACTTGCAAAGCAGCACTCCTTTGGGACAACTTGGTTCCACTAGCTAGCTAGCTACCCACGGCTCTGCCATATTCAATACTCTGAGTCTTCCAAGGTCACTCCAGTGGAAGCCATCCCCAGAAGGAAGTGGAGGGAACATGGAGGCATGAGCCTGTGAGGTCTCAAGGCCAAGCATAAACAGCTCATGAAACTTCCAGGTTACTAAAGCAGGGAACTAAGGCACAGGCCTAATGGTAAGGACAGGGCTGGGAAATGTCCCTGGCTAGGCAGCCATGTCCTGTTTTAGACTTCACTGTGGAAAAATGACAGAGAAGCTCTCTCAGCCTTAGTGGTCTCTAGGTATGATCATTTCTAATAAATCCACTTTCCCTCCAAGAGGAAGAGCGGATCTCTTCCACCTGGTTGAAGTCCAGAACTCAACAGCTGCGGATCAGGAATGACGTCACCTCTTCCCTTGGCCACAGCTGCAACCCTCTGTAGAGTCTGCACTATAGCTGCCAGAGCCTTTCTCTTTGACAGGGGGAAAGTATTAGCATGGAAAAGCCGCCAAATTAACCTGTCCTCAGACTCCAGAACAGCCCAAGCCTCATTCTCCCTGCTGTTCTCTGCACCTGGGGGATCCTGTCTTATAGGGTCACTATTGCCGTGCTGAAACACCATGACCAAAAGCAACTGGGGGAGGAAAGGGTTAACTCAGTTTACACTTCCACAATTCATGGTCAAAGGAAGTCAGGACAGGAACTCAAGCAGGGCAGGAACCTGGAGGCAGGAGCTGATGCAGAGGCCATGAAAGGGTGCTGCTTACTGGCTTGTTCCTCATGGCTTGCTCAGCCTGCTTTCCTATAGAACCCAGGACCACCTGCCTAGGGGTGGTACCACCCACAATGGGCTGGGTCCTCCCTCATCAATCACTAATTAAGAAAATGTCCTACAGGCTTGCCTACCACCCAATCTTATGGAAGCATTTTCTTAGTGGAGGATCCCTCCTCTCAGATGACTTTATCCTGTGTCAAGTTGGCAGAAATATCCAGCATAGATACCATGCACATCTTAGCTATCACGTGGCTCCAAATGAAGTTTAAAGGAAGATGAGACACGAAGGAATAACTACCACACTGGAAGCAGACACTACAGTCTGCACCAGCAATGGCAAGATTGCCAAGTTGCCAGCAGATTACCCAGGTCTTGGGCCATATGACCCAAGCTTCTTAAACCCCAGGGTGGCATGTGTTCAATTTTACTAATAACAACCACAACAATAGCAACAATAATAATAATAATAAGCTCCAGTGTCTGAAAAGCATGCCATTCCTGCAGAGCTTCCTTTTCAAACAAACCTCATACCCCATGGACATGAGCCCTGATTAAACCACTGCCCAGCACCCAGAGTGGGAGGGCACTGCTGCCTGGGAGGGGTAGGCAATCTCTCAAAGACACCAAACACTGCTCTGTGACACTGTGGCTACCAGTCACCAGTGCCATCTGTTGCTCGATTTGAAGTTGTCATACACAATCTCTCCTCCCCCCCCCCACCCTGCACTAAATGACAGTGAGTTCAGTAGGCCATTGCCCTGCCTTAGCATGCTCCCTGGCTCCTCCCTGCCTCTGGGCAGCTTGCAGGTTCTCCTTGCTTGTCTGTCGGAGCTGCAAGACCTAGTTGCTCTCTGTCAAATGTTTATATTGCCTTTCCCCGTGACTCACTAATAGGGCTCAGAAGAATTACCACAGCTCAAGTCCTCCTTTTAAATTCGATTGGCAGGGAGGCGACGCTGTGGGCACTTGTGCTAATAACACCCCAACAGTCCTCTGCATTTTGAGTGCGGTATCTGTGATGGACATAAAAGAGATGCCATTCCAGCGCTGGGTCAAGTATCTTTCTGTGCGCCAAGCTTGTCTTGCCTTGAAAGACCTGGTGAGGATATCCAGTGCACCAAAGGGAAGAGGGTGAATCTAGGTAGCTGGCTTGAAGCATTTGGCTGAGCACAGTGGAGAAAGCCTGCTTGGTTTTGCTGGTGTTCAGGACTCCGAGGCTGGAGTGCAGAGTTTCCGCTTATGCTGTGCAAGATAACCCGCTTTCAGGGAGTGAATACTCGAGCCCCATGTACCCCCTTCACTGAGGCTTCTCTTAAGACCTGAGGCAGACAGCCGAAGTTTGGTCTCAGGATCCAGGCTGGGACCTGAGTTATCATCCCATCTCAACCATTGGTTATCCGTGCGAAAGCATGCAAGTCACTCAGTGATCCAGTGCCTTGGGGCAGGAAAGTGTGGGGGACAGCAGGGTGAAGGAAAGGGACCTGGCACCTGAGACAGAGTGGGTTGACCTTCGGAGATCTCCCAGCGTTTGTCTGTACAGACATACTGGGAGATCTTGTGATTTGATGGAGGGGGGTGAGTGTGCACTTGTGAATGTAGGTATATGTGCACATGTGTGTGCATGCAGAGAGGTCAGAGGTCAACTTCCAGCATCATTCCTCAGGTACCATCACATTGCTCTTATGACAGGGTTTCTCACTGACCTGAGACCTACCAAGGAGGCTGCCTGGCCAGAGAGCACCAGGGACTCTGCCCATCTCTGCTCCCCTGGTACTAGAATTGCAAGCCTCACCATGCCCAGCTTTTTTTTTCAGTGGGTTCTGGGGATTAAACTTGGGTCCCCGTGCTTGCACGGCAAGTCTTTTACAGACACAGCCATCTCTCCGCCTCGAGTGCTTCGGTTCTCTTTTTGTATTGTCGTCACTGTGGAAACGGTGCTGCATGCATTTGGAGCCAATATATTGAGAGTGATTGTGTGGACATCAGTTGCTAATGCCACCTGGTGACAGATGGCTAGATGTCAGAGGAAAGGTCTGAACTGAAGCACGGAGGCCTGCTCACAATTCCCAGCCCTGCCAGTCACAATCTGTGGAGTCTGGAAACAATGGCTTTCCTTCTCTTGGCTCCATTTGTCCATCTGCAAGCTCTGGGGCTCTGGGCTCTTCTGGGCTGCCAGCTCTCTTGTACCGGTGGCTCCCTTTGCTATCCCTGCTTCCACCTCCTGCACCTGCTACACGCATCACGAGCAGCCTGCTCACTTCTCAGGAGTGCCCTTGGACTGCCAGAGCACTGCGTCCTTGAACTCAGAGAATGGAAATGCCTTAGAGTTTACAGTCCCTCCTCCTGTAGTCAACCTGTAAGGTGGTAATATGGAGGCCCAGCCCCTTCCCACGTCAAGGACCTGGGGGGGACACTGTAGCATCAAAGCTAAGTCAGCCTCACCCTGGCTCCTTCCCTTCCCCAGCCGGCTCTCCTTCCTTCCCAACTTGTCCCCCAGCATTTCCCCAGCCCATCAGTTGTACACAAGTCCTTGATCGGACGACAAGTGCACACTGGTGAAACTGAACAACAGAAGTAACAGGAAATACGGCTTCTTTCCTGAGACATTGCACTGCTGAAAATCAGGATCTGCAGAGATTTGACAGACGCAGGCTCACAGCACCTCAGGTCTCTGGAGAGAGGAGATGTTCCACACTGTAGCACACTCCACTTTCTGAGTGTGCCCTGGGCTTGTGAATTCAGCACAGGGGGAGTAGGGCTGGGGGTGCAGCTCAGTGGTAGAGCATGGGCTGGCATGTGCAAGGTTAAGGGTTTGAGCCCCAGTATTGCAAAACACAAAATTAGTTAATCAGCAAATGAAGTAAATGTTGATCAAGGACAGAGGGCAGAAAAACCATCCCTGCAGGAGCAGATGGAAGCCACTAGGGATGGTCTCCTGGAGAAACCAAATCCCAGGCCCAGAGACTGGCTGAATAGTACACAGCCATTTCCCTCCTGAATACTCAAAGAGTCCCTCCCTGCCTCCCCCCCACCTCCTCACTTTGTTCTGGCTCCTTCGTTCTGTCTTGGATGGGCATGAATGCCTGCATGAGACTGGTACATTTGAGGGCCCTGGCCTGGGGCCTATTTTACTAGGCAGGACTAGCAAAGATGCACAAACGTAAGTTATCTGTACTGTTGGAAAAAAACAAGAGAAATGCAAGGGGAAACTCTAATGCTTGCATCTAGGGAGTTGGTATATACTCCTAGGACAGGGGTTCACAACCTTCCTAAGACTGTGACCCTTTAATACAGTTCCTTGTGCGGTGGTGACCCCCCAACCATAAAATCATTTTCATTGCTACTTCACTGTAAGTTCACTACTGTTTCGAGTCCTAACATAAATAGCTGTGTTTTCTGGTGATCTTAGGCTACTCCTGTGAAATGGTCATTTGACCCCAAAAGTGGTTGTGACCCACAAGTTGAGAACCACTGTGTTTGGAACTCTGTGAGCTGAGTCTTGAGTGCACTGGGTGGGTACAGACAGATGCAGAGGAGTATGAACTTGGAAAAGAGCAAAAGCAGTAACCGGAGAGCCAGAAGCAGGGCATGGCAGAGAAGGGACTTTCAGACAAGAAGTCCCAGAAGTCACAGTACTAAGACGGGAGGCTGCCTCGGCCACAGCAGGAACCCTTCAGCTCAGGGCTCTGGCGTTCACCTCTGAGGTCACTCACCCATTTCCGCACCTTTTAGCACCCAAATCCAGATTTGATAGGTGCATAGATGGACTGGTTACCTCTCTCAGGCCTCCCTGTTCCTGCCCCTCCAAGGATGCCAGAGGCAAAGCCTGCTAATTTAAACCACCATTAAGGCCTGGTGCAGGCCCTGGAGTCACTTAATGAATAGAAGTTTGATAATTTGCTCTTCACCAAAGGAAGAATTAAAAACTCATTTATACCCGTGGCAGCGTAGAAAGAAAACAGTGATCTTGCTCCAGCCTGATAATGGAGATACCAGCTCCTGCTTTATGAAGTCCTAATTAGATCTTCTCCATCTCCTGTTTTGATTTCATGTTTGCTTTTCTAAAAATGAAGGAAGAATAGCCGCCATGTCCCACCACGCAAGCGTTATTGTACGGACAGAATACTGATGATGAAGCGCTTGTTCCACAACACTGTGTGGAGACTGAGCAGGTGGGACGCCTCTCCGAGTGAGCTCTCTGTCTCTAAATTTTAGAGTCTAAATGGTCCACATGCTTGTTGAGGACCCACTGTACTTGTCATGCATTGGAACTGAGGCAGCTTCTTGGCCACAGTGTAGAGAGGTCAGAAGAAGGTAGGAGGGGCCAGAGTCATGGTGAGTGGGCAAGAGCGTTCTTTGCCCGTGTTTCAGCTTTTCCTCTTAGAATGAAAATGAAAATCACCCAGGAAACTCAAGGGCAGACACGTGGAACTATGCTGGCAGGGGAAGCAGGAGGGTGGCCGTTCACTTGCCAGTAAAACCAATAAGGTAAGACCCAGTTCCCTAATGCCTACAAGCCTTGAGAGTGTAAAGTAAGAGGACCCCCAGAAGTCCAGCTTGTGTGCAGGGAGAGGGCTTCTCGCAGAGAGCATGGAGTGTTCTTTCCCTGGGCCTCTCTTCTGGCTTCAGGTAACTTCCAGACAAAGTCAAAGGAGACTTCACCTAGACTCTCCAAGACATGGAAGACAGCCTGGACAGACTCGAAATCTCAGCACTTGGGAGGCAGAGGCAGGTGGTTCTCCATAAGTTCAAGGCCAGCCTGGTCTACAAAGCAAGTTCCAGGCTGGGCAAAGATACATAGTGAGTGTTAGGATCCTACCCTCACTCCTCGGGGTCTTGCATCTTACATCATCAGGGGACACTGGTGACTACGTGGCCCCTCAATCTGCACCTTAAAAAGCCGGATGCAGACCCCCACCCTCTCTCTCTGTTTTCTGCTCTCTCTGCTCTGCTCCCCACTTCCCTCCCCCACCAGGCCTGGCTGTCCTCTCTTCCTCCCCTTTTTCCCTTCTAATAAAGCTCTAAAAACTAACAATGGGTTCTGCCGTGGCTCATGACCTTTCTACACGGTAACCAGAGCCGCCACCAACACCGTTTACCTATCAGTGAGACCCTGTATCAAGCAAACAAATAAACAAACTAACAAACAAACCAGGTTGCCAACTCATCAGACTGATAACTTAGAGATAAAGACAACAAATGCAGCCTATGGGCCACATCCACCAGCTGCCTACTGTGTACGTGCGGCGTAGCGGCACTCAGACACAGCTGCAGTTACATGCTGCCTGTGGCTGCTTTTGCACCTACCTGAAGCAGAGCGAGTCCTCCCAGGAGGCCCAGGATGCATACAGTGTTCCTTGGCTGGCCCTTAGCAGGAAAAGCTTGACAGCTTTGGTGTGGATCTGGGTTGCTGTCTGCCTGTCTGGGCAACCACCCTTCCACGTGTCCCATCGGGAGGCTGGAAGTCAACTCAGGGCGAGTCCCTGGCAGATAAATGGTTAGAGAAGCCTTATCCCCCATCCCTGAGAATGGAGGGGGCCAGCTCCCCTGCTCTCATGTGGTGACCAGAAAGATCATGAGAAAATAGAAAGCAGTTGAGCTATGTCAAGACAGGACAGGCTAGCAGCCCTCTGCTCCCTGCAGAGAGGGGTTGCCATGCTCAGCTTCGAGAATCCAATTGTTCGTTTTGCCCCATCATTCTTAACACACTCACCGCTGCACAGACCTGACTTACAGGTCACTGGCACATCCTCCAGGACCTTGTTTTAACCGCATTTAATGCCTCAGACACAAGCCTGAGCACTTCACTTCTGAAGACAGGATTGTCAACCCATTATCTTGACTGGGCCAACACAGGGATTTAAGTTGTGAAAGCAATCTCATTGATCCACCTGCTTGCTGGATGGTGACCAGGCCCTGTACGTGCCAGGGACTTAGCTAAGCACTAGGGAAGCAAACTAGGTCAAGGCCACACAAGTCCCTGCTGCTCACTGCCTGTTGCCCTACAACCCTCAATGTTTCAACCCTGGCGAAAAGCAAGTGATGGCCAGGGTCATACAGTTGATGTGTATTTTGTAATTTCTAAGTAGCCAAGTCCTCAAAGACTTAAAAGTAGAAAGATAATAGAACTGTTTCAGAATAAGTTAGCTGTTGCGATAGTTAATATTTGCCAGCCTGACTGGATTCATGAGAAACGTACATCTCTGAAGATGACTGGGACATGTATCCAAGTACTGACAGGGAAGATACACGCCGGTTGTGAGCAGTATCATCCAACAGGCCAGGAGCTCAGATGGAACAAAGCAAAAAAGGGTAAATTCATTACTTTTCTCATTACTAGGCAAAATACCTGACAAAGATAACTTAAGAATGTGTGCCAGATAGTTTTACTTCAACTTGACACAAGCTAGAGTCATCTGAGAAGTGGGAACCTCAATTGAGAAAATGCCTCCATAATATCCAACAATAAATCATTTTCTTAAATAGTTATTGATGTGGGAAGGCCCAGCCCATTGTGGATGGGGTCATCCCTGAGCTTGTGGTCCTGGGTTCTGTAAAGGAAGCAGGCTGAGCAACCATGAGAAATAAGCCAGTAAGCAGCACCTCTCCATGGCCTCTGTATCAGCTCCTGCCTCCAGGTTCCTGTCCTGTTGGAGTTCCTGTTATGACTTCCTTCAATGATATACTATTGATGTAGGGCAATCTTCTTGTATGCTATAAATATGTATTACTCTCATTTGCTAATAAAAAGCTGATTGGCAGCTAGCTGGGCAGGAAGAGATTGAGCACGAGAGCCAGCCTAGGAGAATGCTGGGAAGAAGAAGGGTGGAGTCAGAGAATGCTGTACTGAGAAAAATGTACCAAGCCATGTAAACATAGATAAGAATTATGGGTTAATTTAAGTATAAGCATTAGCTAGTAACAAGCCTGAGCTATCAACCAAGCATTTACAATTAATATAAGCCTCTGTGTGGTAATTTGGAAGCAGCTGCTGGCACGGGAAAACTCTGCCTTCAGACTATGATATGGAAGTGTAAGCCAGATAAACCCTTTTCTCCACAACTCGATCTTTTGGTCATGGTGTTTCATCATTGTATTAGAAACCCTAACTAAGACAGGATGAGTCATTCTGGCTCACAGTTTGAGGGTGCTATCACCATGACAGGAAGGCATGGCCAGCAGGAGGCCACTGGTTGCATTTCACTCTCGGACAAGAATCAGTGAAAGATGAATGCCAGAGCTAACTTACTTTCTCATTTTTGTCCCGGACTCCAGCCCGTGGGGCCGTACATTCAGGGCATCTTCCAATCTCAGTTAAACCGCTCTGAAAACGTCCCCAAAGACATGCCTCTGACTCCGAATCCAGTCAAGCAGACAATGAGGATTAGCTGTCACAGTGGGACGCTCAACTCTGCTGAGCAGCATTTTTTCCACGGATGCCCTTGCCTGCAGACATGACACTTCACTTTTTCAATCTTTACATGTGGATTTAGGAAGCCTCTAGACTTGCAGCTCACACAGCGGCTTCATCATTGGCCTCTCTTGTTCTGAGGCTTCCACGTCCTTGGCCTGCACAGCTGCTGGATTCCCTGGTTCTCTGGCCCGCAGATAGCCATTGTGGGATGAACCCAGTCTCTGGATCCATCTAATAAACCCTGGGTTATCATTGCATATACATCTTATTGGTTCTAACCCTCTAAAGAATCCTAATGCAGGCAAATACTTAGATTGTTCCTATAATACTGGTCGATACGGAATAATCACATTTGTTTAGTGATGAGGGGAGTGAAGGGCAACTCAGGCTTTGAACTTGAGAGAGGCATTTGTGGGAGGAGCAGGATACAATGAAGGAGCCCAAAGTGCAGGCTGATGGGCAAGTCCTGCTATTGACTGAGAAGGCCCTTGGCTTGCCACACTGGTCTCTCTAGTGGGCAGAGCTTTGGCATCAGTGGAATGGGCACCTAGGCAGGAAGGGAGCAGAGGGAGGAAAGATGCAAATTTCTGTGTCATGTGGTAGAAAGGCAGGATGGAAGGATCAGTGTCCAGCCTGCAACATATATACTGATGAGTTTGCTTCACAGAAATGAAACTCAGGGAATCCTCTGGTCCTCCCCAGAATGGAGCGGATGGGAAATCCCTGGAGAGAGGTCAGTAAAGGCGGTGGCCACAAGCCCAGGAGGGCATCAGGAAACTTCCTCTACTAGGGTTTGCTACCACTGGCTCAAGCCTAGTTGTTCCTAATGGGAGTTTTCTCTAACAAGAAAAAAAAATCACTTGGCTCGAGTAGCTGACTATAGTCCCAAATCTCTACCAGCATCATCTAATGTGGTGATATATTGTGTCCCCCAATATATTGTGCACCCTAATAAAGCTTATCTGAGGATCAGATGGGAGTTCTATCAGATACTCACCCCATAAGCTGGGGAAGCTGCTCCCCAAAACTGGCTTTTCCCAAATATATGTTATCTGCTCTCTCATCCTCCCCTGACATTCCAAAAGTTTCCTCTTCATCTTCTCTGCCCTCGTCCCCAACCACTACAAATATTCCAGTAAGAGCTCTAAGTTACAGATTCGCTGGTTGTTCAAGCTGGCATAGCCTTGCAGATGCCTGATTTATTCCCTCTAGTCCGACACAAAGCCTGAGAATATGATGGATGAGACTTTAGATTTTTAACTCAAGAATAATAAACACTTTGTTTATGAGCCAGGACCAATGTTTGGAAGCTAATAGTGTTCGTATCCTAATCTCACAGGTGAAGAAATTGAAGCCTAGGTAAGGACAGTCTGTGATGAGAAAACCAGGTAGGCTGCCCACAGACCTTCTCTCTCTGTTCTGCCAGATCCAGTCCCCCTGTCTCATCCAACTGCAGGCTTCCCCACCCCTACCCCCATCCCCCACCCCCACCTGCCCACATCACCAGTGGATCTCACAGTCCATCTCCTCCTAACCTCCCTCCCCTGACTCAGTCATCTTATCCCAGCCCCCAACCCCAGAATGTGTGAAGGCAACACAGACCCCATCTTAGGGAAGGGCGACCATCTTAGACCACCTGCTGTACTCAGTTCCAGGAAGGACCTCAGGAATGTGCCATGACAACTCGAACAGATACAGGGCAGTATGCTCCTGTAGACATCCTGTCTGCAGTTTATGACCCTTGAAGATATCTAGATAATCTTGCTGAGCAGTCCAGACAATCCTGTTCAGCAGGTTGTGGTTCCCCACCAAAAGTCTAGGCCAATGGTTTCAAATGTGGTTTTGGGCCCAAAGTCTAGACCAATAGTTTCAAAAAATCACCTTGCTCCATAACCCTTCTACCTAATCCCAAATTGACAATTCCCAGCTTGTGCTTTTTCCCTATAAAAACTCTCTATACCTGGGCCCATGGCTGCCACCACATTTCCTTCCATCTGCCATGTGGTGGCCCAGGTTGAACCTGAATAAAAGTACCCTTATGTGCTTGCATCAGAAACCGGCTCCCAGTCTCAACCCCAGCTGTGTATCAGGAAAGCTGATGTGGTCTCCCTTTCCTATCTGACCCCATCTGAATGGATCACAAAGACCTTCTCCTCCAACCTTCCTTCCCCCAACTCAGCCCAGTACCCTAGCCTCCAACACCAGCAGGCATTCCCTGTGAACACACTAGCTGAGCAGGCCATGGAAACAGGCAACACACAGCCACCATACTCTCCAAAAATCCAGAGAGGAAACAGAAACCAAGAAACAAATCAGCACCTAGACATATAATCATCCCAAACCTACAAGTCTAGACACCAATGTAAAAACACAATCAATTACAGCCAAGGCAATATGTCTCCACTTGAGCCCAGCTGTCCTATCACTACAGCAGGCCCTGAATACTCCAACATAGCTGAAGCACACACACACAAAGAAAAAAAGACCCTAAAACCAACGATATGGAGATGATAGATGTTCTTAAAGAGGAATGAATAAATCCTCTTTATGAATGAAAGAAATCCAGAAAAACAAACAATTGGGAGAAATGAATTAATCCCTTAAAGAAAGCCAAAAAAACAAAACAGTTGAAGGAAATAAATAAAACTGTGCAAGACCTGAAAATGGAAATAGAAGCAATAAAGAAAACACAAACTGAGGGAAATCTGGAAATGAAGAAAAATTTAGGAATCAGAACAGGAACTACAGAGGCAAGCTATACTAACAGAATGCAGGAGATGGAGGAGAGAATCTCAGGCATTGAAGATGTGATAGAAGGAATGGATACATCAGTCAAAGGAAATGTTAAATCCAAAAGGCTCTTGACACAAAACATCCCAGAAATCTGCAGCACATACTTGGACACAAAGCAAGTCTCAACAGATAGAAGAAAATTTAAACCAGAAAAAAACTAGGATAGGTAAAACAGTACTGAAGAATAAAAACACTCCTGGAGGTCTCATCTTCAGAGATTTCAACTTGTACTACAGAGCTATAATAATAAAAACCACATGGTACTGGCATAAAAAGAGATGTGTCGATCAATGGAATCCAATTGAAGACCCAGACATAAATCCACACACCTGTGGACACCTGTTTTTTTATATATATATTTATAAATAAGCCAGAAATACACAGTGGAAAAAAGAAAGCATCTTCAACAAATGGTGCTGGTCAAGCTGGATGTCGGCATGTAGAAGAATACAAATAGATCCATATCTATTGCCCTGCACAAAAATCAAGCAGATCAAAAACCTCAACATAAAACCAGATATACTGAACTTAATAGAAGAGAAAGTAGGGAATAACTTTGAACTCATTGGCACAGGAGAAGACTTTCTGAACAGAACATCATAAGCATAGGCACTAAGATCAACAATTAATAAATGGGACCCCATGAAACTGAAAAGCTTTTGCACAGCACAGAACATCATCATTAGGACAAAGCAGCAGCCTACAGAATGGGAAAAGATTTTTGCCAACTCCACATCTAATAGAGAACTAATATCCAAAATATGTAAAGAACTCAACAAACTAGATATCATAAAACTAAATAATCCAATTTTAAAATGTGGTACAGATCTACACAGAGAATTCTCCATATAGGAAACCCAAAGGGCAGAGAAACCCTTAAAGAAATGTTTAACATCCTTAGCCATCAGGGAAATGCAAATCAAAACTACTGTTTTACACCTGCCAGAATGGCTAAGATCAAAAACCTAAGTGACAGCTCATGCTGGAGAGGATGTGGAGCAAGGGGAACATTCCTCCACTGTTGGTGGGAGTGCAAGCTTGTACAGCCACTTTGGTAATCAATATGGTGATTCCTCAAAAAGTTGAGAATCTATGTGCCTCAAGATCTATCTATACCATTCTTGGCCACATATCCAAAGGACCCTCCATCCTACCAGAAGGACACTTGCTCAACTATATTCACAGCAGTTTTATTCACAATAGCCAGAAACTGGAAACAACCTAAATGTCTCTCAATCAAAGAATGAATTTTAAAAACGTGGTACATTTACGTGATGGAGTATTACTCAGCTGTTAAAAACAATGGCAAATGGCAGAAGGCCTGAGGGCTAGATGTGGAAGTTGGAGTCTGAAGAACTTCCTCATAAATTTCTTTTTTTGTGAAATGGGTAAGAGAGAAGTTTAGCGATGTGAGAAGTTTTTGCTTTTTTTTTTTTTAAGTGTATAGAAAGCAAGGAAGTAGTTTGCCAGGCAAAGGTCATGTGGCTGCAGTATACTAGCCCACTGACATTTAGAGGTCATGGTCAAGTGAGACTGGTCTATACAATGTGAGCTTTTCACCAGCCAAAAGCCTCTGCCTGGGTAATAGAAGACCGAGGACATTGGACCTGCAAGAGTGGACTTGTTGTCCCTGCCAGGCATTTCAGGAGCCGGTGAAAATGGCTGATGCAACATGGCACCAGCTTCTAGTCTGAAATCTCCAGTACTTGTTCTCCAGGGTGAAGCTTTTCCAACAAACAGATGTGGACTCCAAGGAACTCCCTTTGAATATGTGGGCTCAGTCCTTTGAGAAGAGGTGGCATTCTTTCATATTATTCTTTCATATGGAATCATTTTTAGGAAAAACCTATAGCAAGCAACATCTGGCTGTTTGATTAGTAATCAGCTGTGAGTAACTGGCCCATGTCCCACCAGTTGTCCAAGCCAGCAGTCCTGCTGGTTTTTTCTGCCATGGAGGACTGGGGAGGTCCTGCCCCTGCTGTCTGCTTCCAGGCAAGATGGTTCCCCAGTTGCGTCTTGCATCTGCCTCCCTTTGGGTACCTGACTGTGAGTCTTTTAGTGACATCTGCCTCTGCTCTGAGAGTCTTCTGTGACCTTCTGAGTCACACAGCTCTAAGTTCAGGAAGGGAACTGCTCCTGCCAGGCTCTGGCCAGCGATGGATCATGACAAGTGATTAAATGCTGACACAAGGGAATGAGGTCGAGGGGCCTGGCATCTATAGTACGGAAAGTCTTCTTCCACGTCCACTTGTGTGCTGTCTCCAAACTTGCCTTACTTACTGAGATTTCAAATAAGTGCCATGAAAAAAAATCAAATAAATGCACTTAGGATTTAAAAAATAAAACAGTGTACGTGTCTGGCCCCTCAAAGGGTTGTTTATAACGACGAAGATAATGTTTTCAGATTTGTGTCTTGTTTCTTTGCACTATCTAATGCCTTTCTGGGTGAATGTAAAGGCTCAGGAGAGCTTGCCCACATCTCCTTAACTATTTTTTTTCTTTTCAAATATGCTATCTCATTTTTGTGTGTGTGTGTGTGTGTGTGTGTGTGTGTGTGTGTGTGTGTGTGTGCATCTGTGTGTGTGTCTGTGTGTGTGTCTGGTTGTTTAGTTTTTGTTTGAAGCACTTTTAAGAACAGTTATCAGCATCCAGGAGAGGCAGCAGTCACAAGACTGGATGAAACACCCTCAGCTCCCCGAGGAAATAGGAGTGTGCAAGCCTGAGGAGGGATGACTAGACCCCTCTCACACCAGAGGTTACTAAGCAGCCGTTTCCAACACAACAGCGTGACAGGAGAAAGAATTCCCGACTGTCCAAGTTACTTGAAACAGATACTGAAATAGTAACCATGCCACAGTGGAAGGAAGAACTGCACCAGAGACTCTTCAGCTGTGGCTGTCTACCCGACTGTTCCTCTTATCTTTTCCTTCCAAACCCCTCTCTAACATTATTTTGATTGATCCATTTGAAATGGTGAAAGCTTTATTTCTTTTGATTTCTTTTTCGAAATAAAAAAAATGCAATAAACAATGACCTGCATGTATCATGAGCACAGATTCCCTCTGATGCATTAACAAAGTCAGACAAACATAAATGACTTTTGTCAAGGAATGCTGGGACTTGATTCTGTTTCAGTGGGCAATGACCAGAGAGGAGCCCCTTTCCCTGGGGAAGTCTGCCACCATGTGGAAGTTGATGGTATTGCACTTGTCTGTCCAAAAACCCCTACCTCCATTTAGAGAATTTCACTAAGGACAACAGGATTCTCTGAGTCAAAGCCGAGAGAGAGGTTAAAGCATAGCACGAAGTTCCTCAAAATTATTCTCAGCAGGAAGCCAAGCGAATCCCACTCTCAATCATCTTTGAGCAGCAAGATAAATCTGCAGTTAGCAGTGATTTGATGTAAAATGCCTGTCCTGCTCAGAGTCCCTTTAAGCGAGATAGACTCTCTCCAGGGAAGACCTGTCTACCAGCAGAGGAGGAAGTTAGGGCTCACCCTGAGCTTTTCTTTCTTTTTATTCATTAAAAGATAGCAAGCAAGAGGTAGGCTGGCTGGGATTCTTTTGTCATTTCTTGCTCTGGATAGTTCCATGACTAATAGGCTAAGGCCATACTATCTACTTGGAGTCCCTTCTCAAAGGTACCTGGAGTAGGCACGTTTGAAAGGAGAAGCATCTACCAGCTAAGCCATCAGCGCAGCACCTATGAGATCATCCAGAGAGGGTCCCGGGGACAGGGTCTGTCTGAGAGGTTTAGGACTGGCCAGCACAGTGGTGGTACAGGACAACAGAACTGCCAGGTCTAAGTGACTGAGGTGAAGTGTTTTTGGTAGGAGATCAGGTAAAACGGGTGGTACCATGAGGTCAGAGGTAGGTCTTTTGGACATACCTGCCTACCTGGTTTATCCACATTAGGGATAATGGCAGTCTTCTCACACTACAAGGGACCGGAGTGATAGCTCTAACACTCCCCTAGTATAGCTGAACGAAGGGAGCTATGACCTTCTTTCTCGTCTCTCAGAGTGCTGTGGATTTCCTTTCCCACAAGCCAGGTCACCAGAATGAGACTTCTCTCTCTCTTGGTGCTTGTCTGTCTCCCTAGTTCAAGCTCCTGAAAGGCTAGAACTGTTCTTTGTATCTGTATGTGGCCAGGACCTAGCATCCAGCCTGACAGTGCTGACCGCTTATAGACAGAGAGGAGAGGGAGGTGGGGACCAGAGTTAGTAGTCCAGGGATGCATGTTGGTAGATACTTAGGTGACAACTTTTTTAAGTGCTTGTACCTCAGGCCTACATGTAAACAGCCCACTCCATATTGTCCAGGCCACCACTTAGAGCTCCCCTCGGTCATCAGAAAGGAAAAACACAGGTTATCTTCTCTTCCCTCTCTATGCTCGCACTGGGCTAGGATTTTGCTCTCATTTGGTCTCTGTGTTTACAACATTACTTCTTTAAAAAGTCCAACCTATAAGACAAACACAAAAAAATAGAACATGGCACATTCTTCATTAAATCCACTCTTGTAAGAGGAGAAGTTTATCCTTCATGGTTTCCTTCATGCAAAAGCAAATGATGCTGGGAATGTACCTCAGTGGGAGAATGCATGCCTAGCACAAAGAAACAAATGCACACACATACCTGTGTTCGCTTCCCTGGGTTTCTTATACAAAAGACAACAAAAATCTGTGTAACTTTCACATTCTGCCTTTGCTTGTTAGCAATATGTTATGAAAATGACTCACTGTCCATTAAGAGCAATCTTTCTCCTTTGCATCACTGTGGAGACAGGTCCCCATTCTGCTCCAGTTAATCAGTCTCCTGTTGTGTGACTTTTCCTGGAGGTTGTGAACAAATATCTATTCGCCCTAGATAGGACACACCAAGGAGAAACCAAAGAAAATTTCACCCAAGTCTAGCTTACTGAACCAAGTGAGTTTATTGGAGTTATTTACAGGAGTGTGGGTGAAGGGCCACTTACAGGATCGTGATTATAAAAGCAACTTCATCACCAAAAAGATCACCCAGCATGATGATAATCTATTAAAGCATTGGTTCTTGAGCTCTCTATAACACCTGTAGGAAGCTTGACTGTTCAGAGAATTGCCTCTTCCCAGAAATTGTTACTGTCTGTATACTTTGTAGTGTGCACACCTATGTGTATGTGTGTGTGTGCACTCATGTGTGTGTGTGTGTGTGTGTGTGTGTGTGTGTGTGTGTGTGTGTGTGTGTTAGAGGATGATCTTATTCGTCTTGTAAGTTTGAGGAACTTCTTGAAACTTGTGAGTTGTTTCCTTCTCAAGTCTTAAAGAGCCTCCCTCCAGATTGAATATTTCAATTTGGAGGAAGTTACTCCTCAACACCTATGGGTCTACATTTTATTTGTTTGCAGTATTTTGCCATGACAAATACTAGTTAGGTATAACATTCAGCATCTATTATTTTAAATACTTAAGAGTACATATATATTTTTCAGAAAACTCCCAGAAGTGGATTGCTGGTCCAAAGGTTATACAGCTACTATTCTATGTGCTATGTCCAGATGTCCCATCCATGGGTTCTTCCTGCTCTGCCATCTAAAGCACTGCACACCTGAGCCCTATGTCCCCACAGCTTGCCACAGCGTTCTGCAAGCTTCTGAGGTTTTGCCAGATCCCTAAGTGGAAATGTTACCAAAATCCCATATTAATTTGCATTCTTCTTTCTGTCCATTGTTTTGTTCTTTTTTTTTTTTTTTTTTTTTTTTTTGGTTTTTCGAGACAGGGTTTCTCTGTGTAGCTTTGCGCCTTTCCTGGATCTCGCTCTGTAGACCAGGCTGGCCTCGAACTCACAAAGATCCGCCTGCCTCTGCCTCCCGAGTGCTGGGATTAAAGGCGTGCGCCACCACCGCCCGGCTGTTCTTTTTTTTTTTAACCATCAAGTTTCTGATCATTTATCTCCTTTGATTTCTAAAACTTCTTGGGGTCATGTTAGTCCAGATTTGTAAACATACTGTAAATATTTTCACCAAATTTATCATTCAAGTGTTTTGCCATTAAAATGTTTCCAGAGATGTGCATGTCTTCCAATTTGTTGTTCTCTTATATTGCATCTGAGATGACTAATATTGTCACTACAGCATTACATGCCAGGGAAGATGTTTGCCACTTCACCACGGTTCCCACCCTCCGTGGGAAAGCCTGCATCATTTTATCACAATCAAACTCTGTATTGGGTCCAGGTGTATTAACGTGTGTGCATAACTATACAAATAGGTACACATACGCCATGTTAAACAAATGCCCACTGGTTTATAGCTTATGATTTTATAAGGAGCAGCCACTGGGTTCTGTTGAAGACTGCCATGGTTTGGGTGTTAAATGTTCTCCAAAGGCCCATAAGCTAAAGGGTTGGTAGCTACCCTGCAGTGCTATTGGAAGGTAGTGGAACCTTCCAGAGGTGAGGCCCAGGAGAGGAAGTGGAGTCGCTGGAGGTGTATCCTTGAAAGGGATATTAGAACTGGTTTCTCTTTCTGACCCTCCTCAACTCTCTCCCTCCCTCCTCCCCCGACCCCTACCCCAACCCTCCACCACCATGAAATGAGTAGCTTTGCTCCATCATATATTCCCCATCACATTGCTCTGTCTGCTCATTGGCCCAGAAGCAAAGGCCAGATGAACACCAACGAGTACCATGGGAACCATGGGCCCAAAGCACCTTCTCCTCTTTAGAAGTTACGTCAGATAGTTGTCCCAGGAACAGAAACTGACCCACACAAAGGTAAATATCCATCTATGGACATATATAAACTACTTTCCTGTATTAATACAATGAATTATATAATTGTTTCTTAGCACTGAATAATTTTTCATTCTTGAAGTAAATGCTCTTTAATTATGATTTATTATTTTCTTCACATTTAATTCTGTTTATTACCATTTAGAATTGTTGTGTACTTGTTTGTTTTTAAATTAGTATTGACTTTCCTCTTTGGGTAATTTCTTTAGTATACTTAGCATTGATATTACACGTCTCACTGAAATTATTTGAAAGCAATCCTTCAAAATCCTTGAAATAAATAGCATAAGAGTGTGGTCCTCTGATCCTTAAAAGTTTGAAAGTGATCACTTTTGAGCCATCTTGGCTTGGGGCTCTTAGGAGTGGGATAGTATTTTGATCCTTCTTTGATGGAATTTAGTCTCCTCCAGCTCTTTATCGCTATTGAAATCAATTTTGAGAAGCCATGATTTCCTAGGGAATTATCCATCTCATGTGGGTTTTAGATGCCGTTTGAACAGTGATGGATTAGTCCCATGTGCCGGCTCTCATTTCTCAGCTTCATGATCCTTTCCCTGTTCATGTTTGTGTGAACGCTTATTCGGGCTAACTGACAGGGTGTGTGGCTTACTGCTTTATAAAATGCAGTCTGGATTTGCCGTTTTGATGGTTTTCCTCACTTTGTATCACATTCATTTGTGTTTATCCTGCTGATCTTTTCGGTTTTGCTTTTGGTTTACTTTGTTATTCTCTAGCTTTCTGAGCTAAACACATATTCACACTTACTTGCATTTTATTCATGCTGATATAAGTATCTCGGGTGATAGACATGCCTCTGGTCACTATTTTATAACCTACAAATTTTGATGTGTCTGTTTTACGGTAATTTTAACTAAAAGTTTCACACATCGCAACAGCCATACCTTGGAGCATGCAGGATACTGTTTAGTCCACTCACACAGTAGCAGTATCACAGTCTAACTCCTGTCGGGAGGCTTTAATATAAGTGAGATTGTATGCCGTGTATGGCCTTGTATGTCTTGCTTTTCTCATATAAGCCAATGATGTAAAACACCCATCCACCCTGAAGCATGTATTCGTGCTTTGCTCCTCCTGAATGAATTTGGAATATAATGTTCCACTATGTGGTCATGTAATATATTGTATTTATTACTCAGTACTTCATGAACATTTGTGTTGTTTTCGGTTGGGGGGTAATATGAACATCTGTATACCCATTCTTGTGCAGATGTCTATCTTCATCTATCTTCGGTTTATCCTCAGCGGCTATGTCATTTTATATCTCCACCATCAATGCATAAAACTGCAAACTCCCTGCATTCTGTCTATCATGTGTCATGTCTATTTGTACATCGCTAGCCTAGTGAGTGGAAGACGATGTTACTATGGCTTTGATTTGGATCACCCTGATGAATAAATAATAATGCCAAGTATCGTTTTGTATACACGCTGTGTGTCTCCTTTGGAGGGACATCTACTCCAGTCTTCCCTCTGATTTTAAAATGTGTTCTCTGACAGTTTTGTGCGTGTGTAGAGTGAATTGCTGTGTTTTTTGAATCTCCTTTGGTCTCTCACATCCCCTCCGTCCCATGCTAAAGGCTTCCTTCTTCCCAAGAAGCCTGCCTCCTGTTTACATGTCTCTTTCTGTCTGTGTGACTGGGTTTAACTAGGGTTGCCGTATGAGTGAGATGTTATTGACTGGAGCATGGGCTACTTTTCAGTGGCTACAACAGGGAAGAGAATTAGATAAATCCCCCCCCCCCACCGCAACAATAATTAGCTGCCACTAGTTCCTCAGAGCCCTATGACAACCCCCCTCACCCACATCCTTGATAAAATGTTGAAGGATCCAATCTCCTGCAGGTCATGTGCAGATCACATTGCAGGGATTTCATGTCTGCATGAAGGCCACGTCCTACCCAGAGAATGTCTTTTGAGGACACTAAACCTCTAGTGCTTACATTCTTTCTACTACCTCATCAGCGATACTCCCCTAATCCTTGGAGAGTAGATACTGATGTCCCATTCAGGGTCCAGCCGTCCACCATTGTTTATTCTTGTCACTTCGACCAGTTAGGAGTACGGACTGACAGCCTCCCTCCCCCAGCTATGAGAGGCTTCTGTGATGGAGGCTGAGAGCAGCACTGATCTATCTGTATAGACAGTGGTGTTTAGAAGGTAGTTCGACAACTTGTCCATTTGATCAAACAACAGCAGTCGGCCTCCCTGTGGGACCTACGATCTCCCTGCTGGGGGCTCTTGAGCACGTTTACAGCATCAGGCATGGATTCCCTCTTGCGGAGTAGACCTCAAATCCAATCATAAAGTAGTTGGTTAACTTCTTCATAACCAGGCCTCTATTTCACCAATGGGCACATCTTTCCTGGCAGGTTGGTATTGCAGCTCACAGGACCCACCGCTGTGCAAGACTACTGAAGTCTATCCTAACCCCTGGAAGCCTCTATGGGACCTTTCAGGACTATGAAAGCTAGCCAACATGGAAGAAGCCTCCAGTTCAGTTTTAGCTTGATGTCTCTGTGTTCTGTATTCAAAGTGTGTGGTTGATATATTTAGCAACAGGGTCGTACCATCAAGTTCTAGTGGGGCACCAAGAGTGAAGACAGTAATGATATGTACTATTTAGGGGACCTCAGGGACCTCCCTGACCCAACAACCTAGAGAGAGGCATCCTACCCCTGGCACTGGGATTTTCATTTAGCAGCCTATGGCTTCTGGGAGGAACACTGCCTACCCATGAAGGGTACCTCCACTCAAACAGCAGATTTCCAGTAGGTTTTTTATCAATCCCTAGTTTTTGTACTCCCTTCCTGCCCCGCCTCTGCCATACTTTCCCACCTCCTCCCCCATTTAAATCTTCCACACCTCAAGTATTTGTCTTTTTGCTGTTGATCTGTGTTTTGTCTGTGTTCTGGATCCTGGCCACTGATCAAATTCACGATTTGCAAGTATCTTACTGATGACTTTTTTTTTTCACTTTCTTAAGTATGTACTTTGAAGAATAAAAGTTTTACATTTTGATAAAATACAGTTTATGGTTGTTTTGTTTGTTTGTTGTTGTGGTTGTTTTGGTCGTAACTGAAATTCAAGCCAAGACTTACTTACAGTTTCATTCTACAAATTTGACAGCCTAGCTCTGGGGCACTATGACACACTTTTCACTAAATGCTAAATGTTTAATATACTGTAAGCAATAAACCCAACTTTATTCTTTTACACATGAAAAACCCAGGTTTTGGAGCTCCACTTGACTAAAATATGACTCATCTCCATTGGATTATTTTGGCTTCCTTCCCAGACATTAGCAAAGCATTAGCACGTGGCTCTTTCTGAACTTAACCAGGGCTATCTTTGTGCAAGTTTGCTGCACACTGCACACGCTACTCCCTGCTGCTGCACACACTGCACACAATGCTCACTGCTGCTGCACACTGCATACACTGCTCACTGCTGCTGCATATTGCACACACTGCTCACTGCACACTGCACACACTGCTCACTGCTGCTGCCTACTGCACACACTGCTCACTGCTGCTGCACACTGCACACACTGTTCACTGCCCACTGCACACACTGATCACTGCTGCTGCACACTGCACACACTGTTCACTGCCTACTGCACACACTGATCACTGCCCACTGCACACACTGATCACTGCCCACTGCACACACTTCTCACTGATGCTGACCACTGCACACTACACACACTGCTCACTGATGCTACACACTGCACACACTGCTCACTGCTGCTGCCCACTACACACACTGCTCACTGCTGCTGCACACACTGTTCACTGCCCACTGCACACACTGCTCACTGCTGCTGCACACTGCACACACTGTTCACTGCACACTGCACACACTGCTCACTGCCCACTGCACACACTGCTCACTGCCCACTGCACACACTTCTCACTGATGCTGACCACTGCACACACTGCTCACTGCACACTCCACACACTGCTCACTGATGCTACACACTGCACACACTGTTCACTGCATATTGCATACACTGCTCACTGAACACTGCACACACTGCTCACTGCACACTACACACACTGCTCACTGATGCTACACACTGCACACACTGCTCACTGATGCTGCCCACTGCACACACTGCTCACTGCACACTGCACACACTGCTCACTGATGCTGCCCACTGCACACACTGCTCACTGCTGCTGCACACTGCATACACTGTTCACTGCATATTGCATACAGTGCTCACTGAACACTGCACACACTGCTCACTGCTGCTACACACACTGCTCACTGCTGCTGCACACTGAACACACTGTTCACTGCACACTGCACACACTGCTCACTGCTGCTTTTTGTAGCAAGTTGAGGAGTTTGGCCCTGTAATTCCTCTACCTTTGATTTTAGTTTTCAAATGTGTCTTTAGGAAATCTGGATTCTTTCAAATTCTGTGTGAATTTGAGGCTTACATTGTCAGTTTCTATAAAGAAACCAGCTGATATTTTGTTAGATGTTAATTTTATGAATCAGCTTAGGAAACAAAAACAATTAAAGATATTAAGTCTTCTGATCCATGAACATAGGGTGTTTTCCCATTTACTCTTGTGTGTATGCATGTTTATGTGTGTGTGTGTGCACATTCCTGTCTCTGTGTGTATGTGTGTGTGTGTGTGTGTGCACGTATGAATTAAATTCAGGTTCTCATGCTTGTGTGACAAGCATTTTACCAGCCAAGCCCATCAGCCCCTCCATTTTATCTTTTTAAATATGTTCAATAAAATCATTTTAGAAGCCATTTTTAAAAAATTTTTATTAGTATATATTAATTATAGTGATGAATTTCATAATGGCATTTTTTCAACTATACCATGTACTTTGACCATATTCACTTTCACTACCACCCCCTTCTCTGCCCCCTCCTCTCCCTTCCCCAGTTCCTCTTCTGTTTCTGTATCACATGTGTTCATGTGCATAATAAAAACAATCTAGGTTTACATATGAGATGGTCTCCAATTCCATCCATATTACTGCAAATGATCTCATTTTGGTATTCCACGTGGATTAACAAAACTCCACTGTGACTATATACCACATTTACTTTACTGCTTCGTCTCAGGATGGACCCTGAGCCTGAATTCACACCTGTGAACAATGAATGTTGCAGCAAATATGGACACGCCAGTGTCTCTATGCTGTGCCGATTCACACACCTTTGTGTATATTCTCGGCAGCCTTATGGCTGGGTCGTGCAGCAGTTCTAGCCTTAGTTTTTTTGCAAAATGCCTCTACTACTGTTCCAGAGCAGATTCCCAATTGTAGTGTTTAAGGTTCCTTTTCCCTCACATCCTCTCAAAGACTTCTGCTGTTGGATTTGTAACCATAGCCATTCTGACAGGAGTGAGATGGAATCTCCATGGAGTGGGCTTTTTACGTTTATTTATTCATTTGTGCGCGGGAGCTGTGCGGCACATATGCAGCGGTCAGAGGACAACTTGCAGGAGTTAATCCTTTCATTCCGCCAGGTAGGGGGCCAGGAATTGAACTGGGATCAGCAGGCCTGGCAGCAAGCTCCTTTAGCCACTGAGCCATCCACTAGCACTCAGTGTGGTTTCAATTTGCATTTCCCTGGGGATGAAGGAGGCTGAGCATCTGTCGCTATCTGTTGAAGCAGGTAAATGGAGTTCACAACTGAACTTTCCCTCTACACATGAGCTTCCCAGGGCTGAGCTTCAACTCTCTCTCCCACTGCAGGCCGGCACTGTTAGAGCACAAGCACGGGATGAACAGTAGTGACCTCTATTGGAAGCGATTTCCCTATCTGCTCTCAAGGGCACAATGGCTTCACTCTTGGGCTTTTCTACTATTCCCCTTCTCCCCATCACAGAGCTGGAGGTCCAGCCCATATCCAGACAAGGCATTTTACAGGACACTTTGAGACAGACGGACATGGGTCTGAAACTGGGGGCAGTCCTGTTTCTAAAGCCAGCTTCTCACCGAGCTCAGACAACATGTGACAATTTACCAATCCAATGTACACTGCAGGACTCTTCCTGCTCTCTGCTTCCCAAGATGGGGCTCTCACCAGGACACCTTGGGCTGCTGCCAGCCTAAAACAACAGCCAAGTGACCATGGAACAGAATCACGAAAGCTGTAAGTCAAAAAAAAAAACAAAAAAAAAACCCTTTCTTCCTTTCAAGTCATCTATTCCCTTAGCAGAAACTTGATGACCTTATGTATCCTGCTGGAAGCTAATTCCCCAGAACTAAACATGCCTACTGTAGTATGTAAGACGGATTGCTAAATGGTCTGATTAATAAAACACCTGGAGCCAGATATTGGGGTGAAAACTGAGAGACTAGAGGAATAGGACAAGCCACAGCCAACCTCACCTCACCAACTCCTCAGCCTCCAGAGAGAATCACTTCCTGTATACCCATGTCTATATGCCTTTCTGTCCCCGCCATCTCACTTCCTCTTTCTGCCCAGCTCTATTACTTCCTGACTATCTGTACAGTCCTCCAGACCTCTATGGTTAACTAGTGTAGGGATTTAAGGCATGTGCCACCACGCCTAGCTCTGTTCCCAGTGTGGCCTTGAACTCACAGAGATCCGGATGAATCTCTGCCTCCCGAATGCTAGGATTAAAGGTGTGTGCTACCACTGCCTGACTTCTATGTTTAATAGAGTGGCTGGCTTTTTCCTCTGATCCCCATGCAAGCTTTATTTATTAGAGCACACATAAAATTTCACCACAGTCGTAGGTATCCATAGCTGAAGAGACAGGAAGGGTGAGTCCCAGTGACCCAAGTCACCAACCAAGAAAGTCACAATCTTCTCTCTCAAAAATGTCCCACCCACCAGGTAGGTACCCAAGCATACCCTATCTGCTTCTGGAAGCTGAAGAGCAATGGGGGAGTCAGCTCCTCTGTCACCCCAAGACACACACTTGTCTCACCTCTTTTCATCTTCCTCTGCCTCTGAGGATAATATTCTCTAAAGTGTTCCAAGTCTGACCTCCAACTCAGAGCCCTTCCTGATGGGCTTATGCTCAAGTAAAATGTCTCCCCAACTGCGTGATTGCAACATCACAAGTAGATTGTTTGGCCCCGGTGGCCTCCCTAGCAGCGTAAAACCTCAGGAGAAATGGATAAGGCTGGCCACATTATTCTAGAATGAACTAAAATCAGAAGAGGGACCTGCAGCAAGGCTAGGACACTCAGAGTCAGGCTTGTCTGGTAAGGATGCTTTCTTAACAAAGCTGATAACAAGCCTTTGGAAGGTTCTGCATATAAGCACCGGTTCTCAACCTTGGGTTGTGACCCCCACTTGGCAGCATATTAGATATTTATATTACAATTCCTAACAGTAGCAAGATTGCAGCTATGACACAGAAAAGAAAACATTTTATGGTTGGGGGTCACCACAACATGAGGAACTGTGTTGAAGGGTCTCAGCCTTAGGAAGGTTGAGAACCACTGTCATAGAAGGAGGCAGTTGAGAGTAGAGTTCACCACTGGTCAATAAGGCAGTAGTGTGCATGGTAAGATCAGGTGGAAAGCAGAGAACACAGTAAGAGCTCCATAGGATAACATGGAAGAAAACACTTCGGTTTCAGAATCACTTTGAAGGAGAGATTGTGCTAGCCTCCACGGGAAAAGGTCATTGAATAACTTGCCACAGATTATACTGTCAACACAGGACAAAGCCAAGGTCCGCTAGCGTGGTGGTTTGATGAGGCATCTCTCCCACAGGCTCGTGAATTTGGACACTTGGTCTCCAGTTGGTGGCACTGTTGGAGAAATGATGGGAAGCTGCAGCCTTGCTGGAGGATGTGTATCATGGGCTGTCAGGATTCACAGTCTTGCCTGGATCCCAGTTCACTCTGTTCCATGTTCACCTTCAGTTTGACCTCTCAGCTTCCTGTTCCCGCTGCCAATCTCTCCCCCGTAATGGACACTCCCCCTCTGGAATCATAAGCCTAAATGTACTCTTCCAAGAAGTTGCCTTGGTCATGATTTTTTGTCAGAGCAATAGAAAAGAAAGTAGTAGAACTCACTTGCCCCATTTCCATATGACTCTATACCACATACCACTTCTCAAACACTGGGTGCTTGAGTGCTGTTTGTTTCCTGGGTTCTTGTCGTCTGTCACCTGCCTAATGAGTCAACCTTTAGCCTCCTCTTCTTCTTTCCTTCAGAAAAAAAAAAAAAAAGCTAAGACTAGAAGAATGTCAGTAGTATCAAACCAATGCTTTCTCTTCAAGATACTTAGAACTCACAGAGAACTTTCTGGTTGTAACACCCAATTTCATACCATGTTTGTGTATCTCCCAAAATTATCTTGAGTACCACAGTGCTGTTTGCCATTCTGCTTCCAGGGGTATGTCGGGATATCAGGGGTGACTAAAGCCAAACACAAACCCATAACAGAGGCAGTGACCTGGGGTCAAAGATTATGTCCCAGGCTTTGTCTACCTCGTGCTAGAGGGAATACTGGAAAATGGACACATCTAAGGTGTTGCATGTCACTGTGTTGCTGGGAGGCTCCACTAATATCTCCTTACCATTGACATATCATTTCTCATCCTGTTATCAGTTTGCCTATAGGAAAATATTAAAAAGAACTCGGTGAATGAATTATGGACGAGTACTGGGGTGGGAAATGTCCCCCAGGCTCTGGAAATTGAACACTTGGTACTCGGTTGGTAGCGCAGTATGGGGAGATTATAGGAGCTGGAACCTTGCTCGAGGACGCACACCACTGGACGGTAGGCTTTGAGAGTTCATACACTTGCTCTACTTCCAACTTACTCTGAGTATTCTAAAGATATTCTTGATGGAAGAGGAGGCTCAGATCAGATGCTTTTATTGAGATCCTAAGATGCAGTGTAAAATAGCCAAATGTGTGACGTGCATTATTTTTTTAAAGAATGCAAACTCAGACGGTGTGTGCCATGTGCCGACGCTGGCAGGTGTCTATTAATCTGATGGTAACGAATTGAATCAATCCTCACAAAACATGACAGCGCAATTACTAGATCTGTTCTTATTGCAAATGAGGACACAGATGTAGAAATATCATAGAGATATCTAGTGGGAGCGGCAAGCTTTCACCCAAGCTACCTAAAGTGAAGAGCCTGGCTTCTGGCCTTAACATCCATCTGCACAGCAGAGTTCCTATGGTCAGTCCACACATAGGCAGTTAATTGTCCTGCATACCACGTGTTCACACACCCTAAAGAGAAGTTCTGCAGTGGAGCAGTGTTTAATGTTTGGGACAACTGTAAGCAGTGTGGCTCTGAAATGCTGCACCTATAGACAACCGTCACAGAGAGACCCTGCCTACTCCATGTCCGGCCCACGAAGACAGGACAAGTAAGATGCTCCCCTTTCCACCACCTTCCATAGGACCTGAACCGTCAGAACTACTTGGAAAGTTACACAGCACAAATCACAGGAATCAGAAATTCAGGGGAGAGCTGCTGTCCCTGGAGTGGTCAGAAAAGCTTGACGCACAAAGCAAAACCTGCAACGTGGCCAGAAACTAGAAACCAATGGGGAAGAGGAGTCATCTGTCCTGCGGAGCTTCAGTAATGGGCTTACTGCTGTGAGGTGTCCTGAAGGCCGTCAGCCTCTAATATATCATTCACTGTCGGTGGCTTCTCAAAATATCCGTGAAGACACACGGACAGATGAAGTCTTAACACCGGAAACTGAACCTCACGGTCACTCCGCTTCTAGAACCTGGTGGAAATTTCCATTAACTATTGAATGAAAACATTTAGAAAATTAATTTAGTAGTTAGTAAAAAATGGAAATGTGACCAAAAAAAAAAAAAAAAAAAACCAAAAAAAGTCAAGTTCATCATAGTCTGCATAAAATGACCCAAAGGCCAGTGTGTTGAAGGTGTGGTCATGAAGGAGGTGGGTGGTGCTTTCAGAGGTCACTGGCCATGAGGGTGCCAACCTCAGCATGCTATTCTATTGAAGAGCTCTCAACTGAATGTCCCATTAGGTGGGGACCATTAGGAGGAAGCATGGGATCATGCCTTTGCAGGATATCTTGTCTCTCTATGTGTCCTGTCCTCCCCCACCTCCTCGGTTTCCTGGTTACTATGAGGGAAATAGTAAGTTTTGTCATGTACTTCCCATCAGGGTGTTCATTAAGCCTTGCTTCAAACCTACAGAGCCAAAAGACCATGGAGCTAAGCCTCTGAAACTGTGAGTTTCAACAAATCTTTGCCATGTTAGGTTTCTTTTTCCGGTATTTTGTCACAGCAACAGAAAGCTAACTAATACATTCTCTCTCTCTCTCTCTCTCTCTCTCTCTATATATATATATATATATATATATATATATATATATATATATATATGTATGTATGTATATGTATATATGTATGTATATATCTTTCTCTCTTTCTCTCTCTCTCTCTCTCTCTCTCTCTCACACACACACACACACACACACACACACACAAGTCTGGAAACACTGAATTAATGTGAAAATGGAGGTCAAGAGTCAGATGACTAAAGACTGAATCTTGGCTCTTCCATGACTTATCAATCTGAACAAATAACCTAGAACAGTGGTTCTCAACCTATGAGTCGAGACCCCTTTGGGAGGGTCACATATCAGATATCCTGCATATCAGATATTTACATTACTAGTCATAATAGTAGCAAAGTTGCAGTTATGGAGTAACAACAAAATAATTTTATGGTTGGGAGTCACCACACCACAAGAACTGTATTAAAGGGTCACAGCATTAGGAAAGTTGAGAACCACTGATTTAGAAGAATGATTATACATTTCTCCATTTATTAAATCAGAAAAAAGTAATTAAATATATCTCACAGCTTTATTGCAAGCATAAATTAACGCATATTAAATGCACAGAATAATATAAGAAGACAGAATTATTAATTGAGGCATTTATATTTGTACTTAGAAGTTTGCTAGCAATAGCTTAAAGTAGACTTATCTGGGAGATGGAGCTGTACCTCAGTGGCAGACTGCTTTCCTTAATGAATGAGGCTCCAGGTTTGAACACCAGAATCAAAACAACAACTATAAACAAACAAACAAAAGCCAACAGAAATAGTTGTGGTAGTGAATGCCTGTGGCTCTAGCACTTGGGAGGTAGAGGCAGGAAGATCAGAAGTCCAAGGTTATCCTTAGCTATATAACGAGTTCAAGGCCATCCTAGGCTACATGAGACCTTGTCTCTAAACAAAAATAGACAGCCAGGTAGTGGTGGTGCACGCCTTTAATTTCAGCACTCGGGAGGCAGAGGCAGGCAGATCTCTGAGTTCGAGGCCTGGTCCACAGATAGAGTTCCAAGATAGTCAGGGCTACACAGAGAAACCCTGTCTTGAAAAACAAAAAAAGGGGATAGACTAGATATTCAGGGGTTCCTTCCAAGCCCAAGTGACCCTGAGGACCAGATCTTCAACTGGCCTTGACATTTAAAAATAAAAGAGAAATTAATTAATTAAAAGCTGTACTTAGCAACTCTGGAACTCCATCTCTTTCTGGGAGAGTACGTCTCACAGCTGTAGTGGTCTTTCTGCATCCTAACCACTCATGTTCCTGTTGTAGAATAATCTTTTTGTATAGTGTGAAGATGTGTCACTCAGACTGGTTTAATAAAAAGCTGAATGGCCAATATGTAGGTAAGATTTTCAGGGCAGAGAGAACACTGGGAAGAAGAAGGTGGAGATGCCATGAGATGCAGAGGAAGCAGGACATGCAGGAGGAGAGGTAACAGCCATGAACCACATAGGAGAGTGTAGATCAATAGAAATGGGTTAATCTAAGTTACAAGAACTAATTAGAAACAAGCCTAAGCTATAGGCCAAGCTTTCATAATTAATAAGTCTTAAGTGGGCTGGCTGTCAGGACAGAGAAAGTCTTGCTACAGTTCTGATTAAAGAAGGCTTCCAGAGACCCTACTGTCAAACTGACAAGTTGGAGAAATTATTCAGGATAAGCAAGTATTGTCCCCGGGACACTGATGAACAGTCTTACTAAAAACACACTTCTCTTTTACATCATCAATTAGATGTTGTTGTCTGGTTAAGTGTCAATAAATAGAATCTGGATTTCATCCCAGTTTGGCCCATATTGTTCACCTCCACTGAATATCACATCCAGAACACGGACAGAGGCATCTCTTGCTGGTGAGGACCCATCAATAGGACGATTACCTTAGCTGACTTCTCATACGGTTTCCGGGTGCTTGTTCTTTACACAGGAGTCTGCTATAACAAACAGCTGACTTCACAGTCAATATCTTGATGAGTCAAAGACAACTTAGGTCTATGTAGAGTATTTCTGTGACCTTATACTTCTGTGGGGTTCTGGTGCACAGTCCAGCCAGCTAATGCTGCACTTCAGGAAACAGGACTCGTCAAGATAATAAATAAATAACATGATTAACAGTACATTAACCGCATAATGTTAATCACAATATCAAAGAATTTTTCACAATAACTTTATGTCTTAATGTTCCCTGTGAGGTTGGGATTGAGGAGACACAATAGTTGACTTCTGAACTGACACCGGCCACTGAAAAGTATCTCATGCTCCTAAGCCAAACCAATGGGATTGTACATTGGTTTGTATATCTTATAGTGGGCGATACTGTCAGAGAAATCATTGGTTATAACGTCTATGACAAAGGCTGCCAAGGGCTCTTTGCATGGTTTTCCTCTAATAAGTACAAAACTGCCCCAACTATCTTCCTGATTATAATCACAGCAGGAATTAAAGTAGTACTAACAGTGCTACCTCACATGTGAGCTCACTCCCAGGATGCTGCTGTCATCACAGGGCTGTCTTATTCTGGATCTTTGCCATCAGTTAAGTTTTACGGTGGCCCCGTTAGGTCAACCTTCCTCTAAGTTACTCTGTTTGCCCAATGCGATGTTAGCTCTAAACAGTTAGAGCAGTCTGTAGAGTGACCTCTGAGAGGGAAGGATGGGAGACTAGGAGACAGACAGATTCACTGCTAGCAAGACAGGGAGAAGGGCCATGATTAGGCAATAAAGATAATAAAATATCCAAGGCTTCTTCCTTGCCCTCTTGACCTGAAACAAAGGTCTGACAGCCTAAAACAAAGGCCCTGAGGGAGTTGTTTTTTTTCCTGACAGTAGGGTCCCTGCTGATGGACAGGCTCAACAGTTCAAGGCTGGATCAGGACATGTTTACGAAACAGTTGGGAGCCAATCACCAATCCTGTCTCTCTTCAAACTGACCAACCCTAAATTTGGGAAGGAAGACCCTTCAAAGACATGAAAAATGCCCAGCCCCCAGGGCGAAGATGGACTTTGGCTTCTCAAGTCCCCAGTCTGCCTTTTGGAGGGTCTTGATCTCTGTGTGCCTACTGTATGTGTGTGTTTCCTCTACTAAAAGCCTCTCTTTCATACACACAGAAGAGGATAGACTTACCTGAAAATCTGTTTCATAGCAATTTTTTCCTGTCTTTCCACAAAAACAAGGAATATGAAGATGAAAAGACACATCACAAAGAAATTAATATCTCCTTTTAATATTAAAATAGTTTTAGATCTACTTAAATAAAACCCACTAGGCTAACCACTATCTCAGGAAGAAGAGAAAACTGTAACTCTTTGGTCTTGTTTACAGAGGTTCTGAAGCATGGCCCACCTGATTTGTGCAATGCAATCTTCTCATTCCCCACATGAACATGAAAGCTATTCCTGTTATTTATTAAGCGATACTGTTTACCATGCGAGAGAAGCCACAAGGCACAACAAAACCCACCGTAAGAGTTTATTAAAGTAAGGGAATAGAAGGGGTGTGCATAGATAGGCCTTTGAAATGACTGTGCAGGAAGAGAGGGAAGGAATAGGTGGAGCCTGCTTTTATAAGCACACACACACACACACACACACACACACACACACACACACACACACACTCATATGGGCTTACATAGCTACACCACACATGCACATACATTACATGACCGTGCAGCACACGGATTACATAGGACGTAAGGTCCTAGGATGACTAAGCATCTTGCTTGGCTACTGGACAGTGCATGTACGGTCATGTAACTGAGGGAGTGGCTAGGAATTCTAACAATTCCCCCTGCTAGTCCTCCCCAAATGCCACCACTGGACACACAGACATTACTGCAGCCTGTGATAACCTGCTAGCAAGCCTGTAGCCACCTGTGGCTCTCTTGGCTCTCTTGGCTGCCGACTGCTGCTCCATTGCCGCCACTAGAGCCCATGAGCTCCAAGTTCTCATTAACGGGCAGTGGAACCCAGAATCTAACGAAGACTGCTTCCTGTTTCTTATATTCTTACCTCCTGCCAGGGATTAGCTTTCAAGCCTCTGGTCTTTGAACACAGAAGAGAATACTGGAGAGTAAAAATGAAGCCTGAAGTACTTGATCAAGTACCAAATGCCAGGGTTTTTTAAAAAATGGCTGAAGTAGAATTAGCAGTTCCAAAGGATAAATTTATGGCATACAGAATTGACTTGGAATATTATTCAAAGAATAACTCACTGTATTCTCACATTAGCTGTGGTAGAGGCTAAATTGATTTTTATTTTCAGTCAAGGATGGTGGAGGACAAAGCGTGATTTAGAGAGCAGCAATCATTTTCCTGTTACACTTTATTCCTCTCTGTCTAATTTTTACACTGGTATGTTTGGATGGACGATGATCTATTGAGAGAATTATCAGACTTCAGAGTGCTGTGTTTACAGATGTGGTCGTCCACTCTGAATTATTCTTCATAAAACGTGAAAAAAAATCCCAAGTTGGTTTTTTAAAAGAATTCATGATCTGAAAGCATTTAAATGACAAAAATGGGCTCCCAACATTTACAAATGTTTTTGATGTTCTAACACAAGTCAACCACGTGAGGACTGGAGTTTTAGCATTCTGTTTGCTACTATGAGATGTTTCTAAAGTGACTATTTTTTAAAAATGATCTAACTTAAATACTTTAAAGTACATACGGCACTCAATCTATTTCTTCCATTTAAAAGTTTGAAGTGCCAGGCAGCTATGGTGCATGCCTTTAATCCCAGCACTCGGGAGGCAGAGCCAGGTGGATCTCTGTGAGTTCGAGGCCAGTCTAGTCTACAGAGTAAGATCCAGGACAGGCATCAAAACAACACAGAGAAATCCTATCTCAAAAAAACCAAAAAAAGTTTGAAAGTATTTGGTAATTCTTTTTTTTTTTTAATTCATTTATTTATTGTGTATACAGTGTACTGGCATGTATACCTATATGCCAGAGGAGGGCACCAAATCTCATTATAGGTGTTTATGAACTACCATGTGGTGGATGGGAATTGAACTCAGGACCTCTGGAAGTGCTCTTAACCTCTAAGCCATCTCTCCAGCCCCAAGTACTTGGTAATTCTTATATCAAGTCAGCAACTTTTACAAGTAACTTTCCTTAAGGAGAGCTGAGTAGTGACACTGCTCAGTTTCCCCTCTTCCACCACAGTCAGACTGATTATCTCCCCCAACCCTCTGGTCCCCCAGCATCCTGATCCAGGCTGTGACAGACTTCTGCTTTTTCACTGGGTGTTTAAAAGTCTTCCCTAATTCCAGCAGTTCAAGTGCTGAATACTCCAGACCACCCTAGTTTCTTGTACGGAAGGAAGTATTGTTGAGGCCCCCCATCTATATGATGGATGGCAGATTTTCCCTCTTTTTCTACTAAAGGTCACACTTGAGGGGTCTGTATCCTCTATTTCCTTTATCATTCCCATCTCTCGATTCCTCTTGTTTATCTAATTTACTTGCCAGATAAGAGGCTAACATGAAGGATACTAGCCATATGTCCTTTCCTCCTTGCAATTCCTCCATTATAGAAGTAAGTCCCTGCCTGGCCATCGCCCCAGCCTCGGATACATTTCTTACTAGGGACAGCAGTGTCTAGGCAACCTCTGTAGCTGCTTGCTGGTAGGTGTCCACCCTTGTGCACTAATCTCAAAGGCTACGAAATTTCCTCTAAAGCTTTAACTGTTTCCAGGCTGTCTCCGTACTCACGTGACTGATGGGCCCCACTCATCGTGCGCCACCCCATACCACACAGATGAAGACTGTCATCCTGGGGTTCCTCCCACACTCTTCATCCTCATGTTGTCTGAATCTCACCACCTATAGCAAGAACCATGCAACCCAACTGCTGCCGTGGCAAAGACGCACATTAACACACACTATACTATGATTGTGTTAGAATTTCCGCTATGTGTGCCCTCCCATCAGGCTGTTCAGCTTCAGTAGCATCTCTTAATGTGAGAGGCCTGAACTTCCTCCATTTCACAAGCTGGGTCCAAGTTTATTTTTAACAACAACAAAAAAAAAGTTTCAGTTTCTTAAACAAAAGGTCTATTAATTAACAACACCCCTTGTAGACAGAAAGTTTCCCTGGTCTCGCCTGGCCCCAAGGTCCCGTAGTCATTTATAAAATAACCATTCTAGAGGCTTGATATTAATTACCATTTGCATGGCCTATGGCAGGCTTCTCACTAGCTAGCTCTTATAACTTAACCCATTTCTCTTTATAAGTTGCCACGTAGCTTCGTGGCTTACCGGTACTTTTACATCTTGCCTCTCCTGGTGGCGGCTCACAGTGTCTCCCACCTCTCCTTTCTTCTCCCCGTACACCTGTCTGAATTTCCCACCTGCCTCTAAGCTGCCTAGCCATAGGCCAAACAGCTTTATTTATCAACCAATCAGAGCAACCATAGTCACAGCCTACAGAAAGACATCCCACAGCAACCCCGGATAGCAGGGAGGAGGGAGAGAACATGTACATGTTCAAGGCTTGAGTCAGCCCCACAGTATCTCAAAGCAATGACTGTAGAAGGACAGTTCCTGCAAACTTACCCAAGTATGTAGTGGGTAGCCGTTCCGGCTTTGATCTGGAAGTTCCAACCCCCATTGAGGCTTCGGTAACTGTCACGCCTACAAGGTGGAGCCAAGAGAGGACCCCTAAAGACCCGAGATCTGGATGGGCCAGCTCTCTTGGTTCTTGGACCCTGGACGCTGGAGGTAGACGGAGCAGAGTTCTCCAGAGAACACCGCCGGACTGCGCTTCACCTTCCCCAGACCCTGTTACCTATCCCTTCACTTGTAAGTTACCCCACAAAATAAACCTCCCTTTTAACTACGTGGAGTTGCCTTAATATTTAAACCAATACAAATATGTCCAAAGATTAAAAAAAAAAAAAAAACACTAAAACCTCAGCCTATCAAAAATGTACTAATGTAACTGCTGCCTGCTTAACCAAATATGTTTGAGATGACCTGTTCCTGGAATTCCTCTAGCTATGCTTAAAGGGAGCTGCACGCTCCTCTCAGGGTCACCATGTTGTACAAATGGTTGACCCAGCATGCTGATGCAGAATAAACAGTCTTTGTTTTTGCATACTATTCGAATTTGGGGTCTTCTTCAGCATTTCTCGGATCCTTACAAACACCATGCATTCACTCCTCCCCAACTTTGTGTCTGCCATGTCTCTGTTTGGGAACCAATTACGTTATGTGACAAGACTTTTCCTGGGAAGACACCATACATGCGCGTGTGCGCACACACACACATCTACTCACTACAGATAGGGAACTCGTGGCAGAACCAAAGCATAGGTACCACCAAAGTCCAACTTGGAGAATCAGTGAGTTTTACTGGGGTTACCTATAAGAATATGGGTAAGGGGTTACTTACAGATGCAGAAATGACTCAAAGACAGCTGTATCACCAAAGACCACCCCAGCTTGGGTGACGGCTCGGCTCACAAAAGCTGGGAACATGCATGGAGCACATGGCACAGCCACAGCTCAACAGGTTGTGTCCTTTCCAAGTACGTCAGCTGGCCTAAACCTGTTCCAGGTAATTTAGATGCTCTCTGCTCTTTTCCAGCTAGGTTTGTCTGAGAGTGACTCTCAGCAGCCTCTACTGTTTACCCTTAAGAGGGAGGGGCCGGTGAATCTGGTCAGTTTCAGGAACTTCCTGAAGCTGCTTTGAGTTGTTTGATTCTGTGGTAAGGGGTTCCCCTGCAGGATGGAGCATTTCAGTCTCAGATTAGTCTGCTACACAGCACAGACTACTTCTCACAGCACCAGCTGAGTCTCAGGAGGGCTTGACACTCTTTGTTCCAACTGAGGTGTTCAATGTGACGGCTTACTAATCACCAGAGGTGGGATGAATAGAGAGAAGTTAGCAGGAAAAAAAAAAGGTGATGCTCAGGAACATTATAACTATGAACTTAATGTGTACCCACACACACAAGTTCCTATGTTGGAATATAACCTGAAATGTGGTAGCTTCGGGAGGTGAGCTCCTTAGGGAAATAATTAAGCCTGAAGAATAAAAACATTAAAAATAGGATTGTTGCCCTTGTATAGAAACAAGAGAGAGCTTGCAGGTTTCTCTCTGCTTACCCCACTACATAGAGTCGCAAGGAAACAGATGTCTGCAAATGAGGAAGCAAGCCCTCACCAGCCACAAGACCTGCTGACACCTTTATCTTGTATATCCAAAACTTTAGAAATGTGAGAACCGTGGTATGCTACAAAAAAGTCAAACACAGTTACTGATTTCTAACTTGTGGAATTCAGATGCCTGGCAAACCCCCAAGTTTCCCCAGAAGATCTGAGCATCAACTACTATCACACAAGTAGGTGGAATTCTCAAAAGAGAACTAAGGAAGAAATAACTCCGGGCCAGGCGTGGTGGCGCACACCTTTAATCCCAGCACTCAGGAGGCAAAGGCAGGCGGATCTCTGTGAGTTCGAGGCCAGCCTGGACAGCCAGAGCTGTTACACAGAGAAATCTTCTCTCACAAAACAAAAACAACAACAACAAAAAAAACTAAAATTCCCCCCCCTCTCATCTCATCTCTTTCTCTCTGTCTCTTTCCTATCTTTTTCTTCATCTCTCTATTATAATAAATTTCCCATGTGGGGGGAAAAAAGACTGAAATAATCCCCATACAATTATATATCAATCCAATTAGGAAAATGTTCTCACCATTTATCAGAAATCCATTTATCTTTTTGGCATTATGCTGGTAAGTTTTTTGTCAACTTGACACAAAGTAGGGTCCCCTGGGAAGGGGGAACCTCTATTGAGAAAATGCCTCCATCAAATTGGCTTGTCAGCAAGTCTGTAGGGGCATTTTCTTGACTAATGATTTATGTGGGAGGGCCCTAGTCACTATGGGCAAGGTCATAGCCCCAGGCAGGTCGTCCTTGGTTGTTTAAGAAAACAAATGAGCAAGCCATGGGTAGAAAGCCAGTAAGCTGTGTTCTCCCATGACCTCTGCCTCATTTCCTCTTCCAGGTTCTGGCCTTGGATTACCTGGATAATGGACTGAAAAAGGTAAAATGGAATCCATCCTCTCCTTCCCTAGCTGTTTTGGCCATGGTGTTCATCACAGCGATAGACAACACTACAACAGGAAATAGGCTTCCTTCTCTCATCTGAAGTTGGAACTGCAATCCCTCTAATGTCCTTGAGCTGTAAGTGGCGGGGGACCCTTTGCTGTGCTCCCCACCTGGCAATGGAACAGAATATTAGCTGTTGGTACTTTCCAAATAAATCCAAGGTATGTGAGCTCTGAGTCAAAGGTCCCTCCATCCCCACAAGCCCTTTAAATTGAATCCCCTTGCTCTGATTTGTGCATCTCCACAAGAAATGGATTGGGGGCGGGGTGTATTTTCCTTTGGGTACCATTCAGAAGTTTACTCTAGAAATAGCTTCTGAGGTGCATATGCGATAACATTCACACTGTTTTCTTACAGTCGGGGCCCGTCTCGTGGGCAGTGGATACCCTGTCAGTAGGGATGTGTAGTCGAATCTAGATGTACTGTGTATCAGAGTTATCAAAGACAGGGTATCTGCTCTGGGTGGTAGGTTGCCTCTAAATTCTGAGAACCTCTAGGTGCCTTGTGATTTAAAAAAATCTATTATTCAAAGATAAAACCTAGGGCTATTTTGCTATGACTGCCCAAAGAAAAATCTAATAACTCTAAGGCCACAAAGACTCTTCTTCATAACTTACCTGCTGCCGCCACTGCTGGCCTCCTCAGATTTCCATTAAGTTTGCAGAAAGTAGACCATTTAGCTCGGGGCTGCAACTTAATATGCGTGCAAAAGTGATATGAGAATCGTGCCATCGAGAAGGTTTGCTCTGAGGAACAAGGCACGCTTTATTAGTCCCTTATTAGTTAAGCAGGGAAACCGTAAGCCTTCAAAATGAGCCGTCTCAGGGGTGACACAGAGATCATCTTGTTGGAGCAAATAGACAAGTACTGGGGACAATGAACATCTCTGTTTCACCTGGAAAGAAGGTTGGGGTTGCCATCTCTCTCCGATAGATAGTTTCAGCCGTATAGAAAGATCCTGTTTTCGAGGAAAAGGTTTCGAAGCAAGTTGGCTTCAGTAGTTTCTCAAACTCCACATCTGTCCCACCAAAGGTTCTGGTCGGATCCCATGGTATTCGCAGAGGAACACCGCACACAGGCATGCCCCACTTCCTATGAGGAGCTTTTCTGCTACATACTGTTATGCATAAGAGTACCATTTGCCCCTTCCATGTTGGTGCAGAAAGCTTCAAAACTACAAGCTGGGACAAATGTGTGTACACAAACGCACAAGAGGCTGCTGGCTGTTTAGCAGTCTGGGGTGTACAGTAAGCGGCTGGGGCTAAAAAGAAATGATATCACAAGGCACGGATGGTGCCAGGCCATAGAGGTGAGATGAACCTAGGGATATTTCAGAGTCAAAAAGGATCAGATAAAGGGAAGTGTTGGAGATACGAATCTGACAACCACATCCACAGAGATAGACTCAGATGCTCCATGGGCCTCTGTTACCAAGGGAGAAAATTTGATTTCAGATATTAGTTTGGGTCTCATTTACACATAAGCAGTAGATTAGGGTATGGGAAGTCAAAATCACCCAAGAGAATGGTAGGTGTGAGGTCTGGGGCAACCAGAAACCTATGAACAAGATCAGGAAACAGCAGGGGCATAAAAACAAGAGGATCCAGGGCAGTCAGGAAAGCAGGGGAACTAGAGAGCCGAAAAAGGCCACCCTCCTCTACCGGAGTACCACTTGCTCTCTGTGAGGCCCCAAAGTAAATGCTAGAGTCACGACAACCCTGAAGCAGGGGCAAACCCTTCTTGGATGCAAGTCACATTCTTGAAACAAGGAATAGGATGTGACCCATAGTCCAAAGATGTGGGTATCAGGCATGGCACTGTTCTGAGGCCTGCACCTCACTGTATAACCTTGAGAACGTCACTCTGTCCTACCATCTTTTATCTTACCACCCGGAAATGGAAGGCATTGGGTGACATGCTTTCGCCCTCAACTTAAAGCAGCCTCATCTCTCTAAGAGATAAAGGGAAGTCAACCATGGCTCCCAGCCCAGCAGAACTGACAGTTACCACTGGCCCCCTGCCTGTGGCCAATAAACTGTTGCTTTTTAATAGAGCATTTTCTTTCTCCTACTCATCCAGCCATAAGTACAGACCAAAGTTACATCTGGCTCCAATACTAAGTGGCCATGTTCTGTTCTTCTGATGAGCGGTGCCAATGGAGACTCTGCAAGCCAGCTTAGAACTCCTTTTAGAATCTTGAATGGGTGTCTGGGCTATCTCCAAGCTCTTCACAGAAATGCACAGGCCACAAGAGGAGCATCTTAGCACATGGGAGTTGTTGATATCCCAAGGGATGTACCACAAGATACATGCATATGAAGTCCCAACCATATATAGCTACACTAAGGTCCCTAATGTGCACAGTCCAAACCTACCCTATATTTTAAAATAATCTTGGCCAGATAGAGGAGGAAAAAAATAACTGTGTGGGAAAAAGTTTTTTTTACCAAAGCCAAAAATGTTTCATAAATGACTGCCACTAGCTCAAGTAGCAATGCTATGTTTGCATAAAAATCAGAAAAAGAAACTAGCTAGTTTTCATAGTGCTGAAAGGTGCTGTGCACACTACCAGAGGAGAGAAGCATGTCAATCATACAGAACGGGGAACCCGGTAAGCTATGGTAATGATTGGTCTAGCAAGACTACCGATGCAATAATGAGCATTATGAGAGTACCCAACCACTTTCTGGTTGGATTTAAGGCCTAGCCACAAGATAAAACCCATACCTAGCACTATTATTGGGCTAAGAACCTATGGCTAGATAGACTAGAGGACCTAGTGAAGAACCTACCACTATTATTTTGCTAAATGGACATAATAGCAAACCAATGCTTAATGAATCATCATACCCATAGGTTAAGGAACCCCTCAGCTCTCACCAGAGAAGTTTCTGTCTGTGGTAAATGATAATCAATACAGAGACCTACAAAGGCAAGAGGCAAAGAATAAGAAACTGCAGAATGTTCAGCCCTAAAGGGAACATTATGTATCACACCCCTTCCTCCAAAAGCTCAGGTATCGTTGTGGAAGACAGTAAGAGCCTGAGATGGTAAATGACTAGAAAGAAACAGTGTCTTGTAAACACAAGAGGGCAGTCGCATCTATGAATTCATAGTAGTTGTAGTAGCAAGCACTATGGGCTAGACCTGTCAAACCCAAGCCAGACCAAATCCCAGCAGAGAGAGAGGAGTAGGGTACCATATCCTGGCACAGCGTGGGTGCCAGAACCCTGACAAAGGGGTGGCAAAGGAATGAAAAAATGACAGACACATGTCCAGAAAAGCTGGGATTCCAATTGTCTGGGTTCTCGGATGGAGAGGCCACAGCACCACGGAAGCCCGCATGTTTCATATATACAGTTGAACAGGAAGATGAAGTAACTGGATACAGCCGAGCAATGAAGTAGGTTTAGCTAATCTCCGTAGGAGACATCTTCATGCCATAAACTTCCAGTGAAAAAAAAATCTACCATGGCCATTTCCTGCATGCACTGTCAGGGTTCGCACTCAGACTAGAGGAAGTCTAACCTCATCCGGGAAAGGTCTTGCCACTCCCACAGGACTGAGGTATTGGTCTTTGACATGTCTATGCCCTTGTCAAAAAAAAAAAATACACATTTACTCAGCTTTTCACTCACTCCCTACAGTTGGGCATGGAGCCCCACCCCTAGCAGAGTACCTAGTAACAACTGTTAGCTGCCGAGAAAGATAGGGTCAATTTTCTCTAAGAGTGTAGCCCCTGATAAGTCAACCACGCTCCACCGGGAAGCCACACATTCAAGAATATTTAGGCAGCACAAATTGGCCTCGATTTGGGAAACACACACACACACACACACACACACACACACACAAAATGGGTGGGACAAGAAAGGGGTGGATCCAGGAAGGGTTGGAGGAAGGAAGGTGAATATGATCAAAATTCATTATACAAAATGCTCAAAGAACCAATGTTAAGAAACAGCATACAGGACAACAAATGTGACTTGGATCTAACAACACTGGGGAGTTGCATGCTTCTACTATCGCATCTACATATGTCCTGACTGCCAGTAAGTGGCAGACTGCTATAGCATATTGAGCATGTAAACATCAGTATCACAGGACTACAAGCATTTAACGCCAAGACAAGCCAATTATTCATTCTGTTGAGGTAGGCTATTTGTAGTCTAAATGCTTACTAGCAGGAATCACTCTCCCTGACCACTCATTAGTCTCCATCTAGTGTTCTAGAAACTTCCATTTCCCAGCAACCACTGAATGGCCCAGAGGCTTCCATCCTTTTTTTATCCCCCTCGCTTCAATACTGGGCATCAATCACAAGGTCTTGTATATGCTGGGCAAGCACTCTCATCCAGGGAAGCTATGGCTCCAGATGTTCCATCTTTTCTCCTCATCAAACAATGCCATTGAGCAGAAGAAAGAGACCAGGTAGATGACAAGAGCCACAGCTAAGGTTTACCAATAACTGTGGTATTGTGTTTCTAAATGCTATTGTACGTAGCAGTGTTCTCTGTTCCCATTGCCCTGAAATGCCACTACCCTCATCTCCAGGAGCTTGGCTTCATCATAAGCACCACTTCCGCAGACTAGAAAGCTAAACCTTCTGATACCACAGCCACTTCCAGAAATAATAGAATATTAAGAGGGTTGAGTCACCACACCCTTAGGGACCCATCAAATCTCTAACCCAATCCCCATCACAAAAGCAGCCACACTTCTCTGCAAGCCTTATTCTCCACCCAGACTTCTGCATAGCTTGTCCAGGAATTTCCTCACTTGGGTTATTTCATTCGGTCAGGGTTATGAGCCTTCGACTCACAAACCTGTCTCTAACTTAGCTTCTTTCCCAAACCCTTGCTGAATGCCTGCCTCTGAACAGACACAAACATCACAACTACAGCACACCCCAAAGCAAGCCTGTCGTCTTTGTCCCAAAATGCACTCTTGAGTGTCCCAGCCTCTAGACATCATTGTTCAAGTCAACAGCCTGAGAATCACCCTAGCTACCTTCTCCTCATTCCCTCTTTCCTGCTCCTCTCTACCTCACCCCCAGCATCTCGGACTACTTCCACATCTAGCCTTCATCAACTCTCACCGGGACTTCTGCATGGACTCTTGATTAGTTCTGCATTCCCTCTTGTCTGTTTCAATCCATTCCCCAGCCCATGGAGGAATGGAGGACCCTTTAAAAACTGTGTGTGTGTGTGTGTGTGTGTGTGTGTGTGTGTGTGTGTGTGTGTGTGTGTGTTATTTCTTTCTTTCTTTCTTTTACTCTTTGTATATGGACTTTTTGCCTACATGTATGTCTGTATACCACATCACGTATGTCTGTACACTACATGTATGTCTGTTGCTCATGGAGGCCTGAAGAGCTGAAAATGGTGTTAGTTGTCCTGGAGCTGGAGTTTCAGAGCATTGTGAGTCACCATATGGGTGCTAAGAATTGACTCCAAGTCCCTTGGAAAAGCAGTCAGTGCTCTTAGCAACTGAGTTATCTTTCCTGCCCGGGTTTTTATTTTAAGCAAGCAAATAAATTCATTTTTATGATTAGACCCCATTAACCACTTCACATGGCCTTTTGGCTAAGTCCAAATATTTCCTGTGTCCATTCTCTGACTTCATCTCCCCACACTTGCCTTCATTCTGTGCAATTCCAGGTTTCTTGGGGTTTTTTTTTTTCCCCAATTCCTTCAGTGTCTCTTAGGACTTCAGCTTAAACATCAGCTCTGTAAGGACACTTCCCAGAATTCATCTGAGAGGAGGTAAAGACAGTAACTATGATGACATCACATTGCACGCAACTGTCAAACTGAAAAGCAAAAACAAACACACTTTGCTGGGTCTTCAAGGAATATAAACCATCCAGAGCCCCAAATTTTTGAGACTCACTTGCCTGGGACTTCCTGAAAATGGATCTTCCCATCTACCTGGAGATTTTGAAAGCGGAGATCAACTGTAGATCTGTGATGGAGAGCAGTGTTGGCCCTATTCCTGCTGCTTTCGGAGAGCACAGTGGCTCTTTTTCCAGGACAAGCATCCTTCTAACATACAACATTCTACATCTTGAAGGATCCTCTCTAGGTTTGAAGAGTTGTGGCTTTGCTCTGTGAGTGGAGAAATTGGAAGGAAAGTATAAACCCATGTACAGCACCACAGCGCCATCCAAAGGTAGCTAAAAGCAACATTCTTCTAAACGTCAATGGTACATGGCTTACAGAATTCATCTTCCTGGGACAATCTCACTGACAACTCTGCCCACTGCTGTTCCTGCCTGTCATTTCTGGTTCACAATAAGGAACCATCTATTACTACGTATCTCTGAGCGATGTGACTTTAATCAGCTGTGGGTCATAATTTTTTACCTTGTCTATGGAGTAACTGCTGTGCCTTGTATTAAAATAATACTAGCTGAATTGTGTGAGTGACTGCTTTTAAGAGTCCAGATAATCGAGGCAAGGGGGACTACAGCGCTAACAGTCACATGATCCAGAAATCACAAAATAAGAAGCCAGTGTAACTGCACTGTTTTAGTAGCAGGTGGCGGGACACATGTGACTGCTTTGGGAAGGCAAACAGGCAAAACAGCACACTGCAGAGTACGCCAAAAAGCATTTGGGACGAAGCACATTAGGCCAGTGGGTGTGAAACTGTGAACAGATGTTGAATCACAGAAGTCCTGGATGAAGCAAGCGCTACTAAACCAATAAAAGTATTTTTGTGTCCCCAAATGGTGCCTGTGCTCAGCCGACAGTTGTTACTGCTGAAATCGCTTGTACATACAAATTCAAGCACAGGCCTGTATCCTTCCCTTGACTGCTCTAGAGAACCGAGCAAGAATAAAGCTACGTGTCCCCATCCAGAAGACGCAATGAAGATGTCCAATGGGCCACAAAAGATACAAATACCAGCCAGGTCTATAGTGGGAGGTTACACCACTGCTCCTGTCAGCTCTGAGCTGACGGGGTGTCCTCTCCAAGATATCAACGAAGTCCTCAACAATGACAAAACCCCTCCTCCCTCTCACACTGATTTTAAGAATGGAGTTCCCAGTCATCCTGATCGTAAGTCTCCTCTACACTGAACTAGAACTTGTTCATCTATTTGCCTACTCAGAAAATTGAACAAATTTAAATCCTGTCAAATTCCAGTAAGCCTAGAAAATGAAAACCAATCACCTGTTTGTTACATGTTTGCCAGAGCTGCCGTAGAACACCACTAAATGAGATGGGGTTTGATTACAGGTAAGCTTTTGTAATGCACATTGATCCAGTTTTAGCTTCTCTAAAATGTCCAGAAGCACATAATGAGTTTTCAGTGTCACAAACACAGAAGAAAAATGTTCTTTTCCTCCAAGATGGCTCTCCTTGTTTCTGGCTGTGAAAAAAATAAAAAATAAAACAAAAGCTTGGCCTACCATACACCATAGGTTTTAAATGAAAGAAGAGAAGAAAACCCTTTGTGTTTAGAAATTCAAGAGGACACAAAAAATAAAAACATCTCAGAATAGTTTATCAAAAGGAAGGGGGCTCAAACCACAACAACCAAATAAGAGAAGTTAATAAATACTGCTCACTAATAACTCTCTGTATTAATGGTTTCAATAGCTCAAAGGAAAGACACAGACTAACAAACTGGAGTAGAAAACAGGATCCTGCTGTGTTCCAGAAAGATAACTCACTATCAAGGAAAGGTATCACCTTAGAGAAAAAGGATGGAAAAAGGTGTTCTAAGCAAATGGACACAGGAAGCAGGCAGGGAGCTGTTTCAATGTCTGACAAAATAGACTTCAAAACTCACCAGAAGAGATAGGGAAGGACATTGCATATTCATTACAGGAAAAACCCACCAAGGTCTAAACACTTATGCACCAAAGACTGGGGTACTCAATTTAAATAAAATACTACTGCAGCTAAAATTACTTATCGATGATGATACTGGGTGACTTCAATATCCCACTCTCATCCAGCAGGGTCATCCAGACAAAAACTCAACAGAGAAATGCCAGAGTTAAATGATATCATAAATCAAATGAACATAAGAGACAGCTATAAAACATACCACCCAAACACTAAAGAATAAAACTTCTTCTCATAAGCCCATGAAACTTTCTCCAAAGGTGACCACATATTAAGGCACAAAACAAGTCTCAACAGAAACAGGACAATTGAAATAACACCCTGTATTCTGTCTGACCACCATGAGTTAGAGCTGGATATCAACAACAATAGAAACAGGAAGAAGTGTACAAACTCATGGAAGCTGAAAACCAGACTACTGAGTGAAACTTGGATCAAGACAGAAATCAAACTGGGTAGTGGTGGCACACCCCTTTAATCCCAGCACTCAGGGAAGCAGAAGCAGGTGGATCTCTGTGAGTTCGAGGACAGCCTGATCTACAGAGTGAGTTCCAGGACAGCCAGGGCCACACAGAGAAACCCTGCCTCAAAAAAATCAAAAAGAAAAAGAAAAGAAAAGACAGAAATCAATGAAATTGAAAAGCTTTTTAGAATTGAATGAAAATATAAACACAATATATTCAAACCCATGGACACAATGAACACAGTTCTAAGAGGCAAGTTCATCGCATTAAGGGCCTATTTAAAAAAAAAAAAACTGTAGAAATCTTAAATTCAAAACTTGATGACATACTTGAAAGCTCCAGAAAAGCAGGAAGGAATATTACCCCAAAAGAGTAGATGGGAAGAAACAGTCAAACTCAATGCTGAAATCAATGAATTAGAAACAATCAAACCAAAACCAATAGGAAGAATCAATGAAAGTAAGAGTTGTTTCTTTGAGAAAATCAACCAGATTGACAAACTCTTAGCCTAATTAACCAAAAGATGGAGAGAGAAGATTCAAATCAATAAAGTTAGAGATGAAAAGAGGGACATTACAACAAACACTATGGAAATTCAGAGGATCACAAGGATATTCTTTAAAAGTCTGCATTCTACTGTCTTAGTTAGGGTTTCTATTGCTGCGACGAAATACCATAACCAAAGGCAAGTTGGGAGGAAAGGGCTTATTTGGCTTACACTTGAGCATTGCTGTTCATCACTGAAAGAAGTCAGGACAGGAACTCAGCAGCACAGGATCCTGGAGGTAGGAGCTGATACAGAGGCCATGGAGGGGAGCTGCTTACTGGCTCACTCCCCATGGCTTACTCAGCCCACCTTCTTATAGAACCCAGGACCAGCAGCCCAGGGATGACACCACCCACCACAGGCTGGGCCCTCACCTATTGGTCACTAAATGAGAAGATGCCTTACAACTGGATCTCAAGGAGGCATTTTCTCAGCTGAGGCTCCTTCCTCTGATGACTCTAACTTGTGTCAAGTTGACACATTAAACCACCCAGTAGATTTACTAAAATATCTACTGGAAAACCAAAAAGAAATGGATACGTTTCTTGATAACTACTACCTACCAGAGTTAAATCAAGATGAAATAAATAAATTAAGTAGACTCATAGCTCCTAGTGAGACAGAAGAAATAGTTCAAACTCTCCCAACTAAATAAAAGTGCAGAGCTAGACGGACTCAGTACAGAAGCATGGCAGACCTTCAAAAAGAAATAATTCAAATACTTCTCAAATTATCCCATAAAATAGAAACTGGAGGAGTATTTTCTTATTCTTTTTGTGAAGCCACTATTACCCTGATATGAAAACTTCACAAAGACTAAACAAGTTTTAAAAAAAAAGAAAATTATAGACCAATATCCCTTTTGAATATAGTTGCCAACATTCTCAATAAAATACTTGCAAACCAAATTCAAGAACACTTCAGAAAATTATCTACCATGATAAAGTTGGCTTCATCCCAGAGATACAGGGATGCTTCCACATACATAGATTAAGAAACATGATCCACCATGTAAACAGGCTGAAGGACAAAAACCACATGATTATCTCTTTACATGCAGAGAAAGCCTTTGAGAAAATACAACATCCTTTTATGAGAAAATTCCTGGAGGGAAGGCATATAAGGGACATACCTCAATATAATAAAGGCAGTTCACAGCAAGCCCAGAGCCAACATAATTCAAAAAAGAGAGAAATTCAAAGCAGTTCCACTAAAATCAGGAAAATGACAAAGATGTCCATTCTCTCCATACGTATTCAACATAGTACTTGAATTCTTAGCTAGAGCAGTAGGACAACTGAAGGAGATCAAGGGAATAAATTAGGAAAGGATGAAGTAAACATATCTTTATTTGCAGATAATACGATTTTATACATAAAAGATCCTAAAGACTCCACCAGGAAACTTCTACAGATTATAAACACTGTTGTCAAAGTAGCAGAATACAAAATTAACACACAAAAACCAGTAGCCTTCCTATATAAAAATGATAGTCTGGGGGCTGGAGAGATGGCTCAGGGTTAAGAGTACTTGCTGCTCTTCCACAAGTCCTGAGTTCAATTCTCAGCAACCACACAGTGGCTCACAGCCTACAGGCATTCCTGCATGCAGAACACTGCATCTATGATTGATAAATCTTAAAAAAAAATAGTCTGGGAAATCAGGAAATACCCATATTTTTTACAGTAGCCACAAAAAAATAGACAAATAGACAGAGAGACAGACAGATATATAGGAAGGGAGGATAGACAGGTTGATGATAATGATTGTAGCTAGAGTTTTCCCCAACCTGCTTGGCCCACAGTCAGAACAAATCTCTTCCACCCGCCAGTCCCGCAGCTGCTCAAACCCAACCAAGTAAACACACAGAGACTTACATTTCTTATAAACTGTATGGCCGTGGCAGGCTTCTTGCTAACTGTTCTTATATCTTAAATCAACCCATTTCTATTAATCTATAAGTTGTCACATGGCTCGTGGCTTACCGGTATCTTAACATCTTCTCATGGCGGTGGCTGGCAGTGTCTTTCTGCCTCAGCCTTCCTGTTACAAGAATTCTCTTCTCTGCTTGTCCCTCCTATACTTCCTGCCTGGCTACTGGCCAATCAGCATTTTATTTATACAGAGCGATATCCACAGCAGATGATGATGATGAAGAAGAAGAAGAAGAAGAGAGAGAGAGATGATAGATAGATAGATAGATAGATACATAGATAGATACATAGATACATAGATACATAGATATATAGATACATAGATAGATACATAGATACATAGATACGTAATTGATCTTGATCTTGTTTTGAGAATGTTATTCCTTAAGTGACAACAGGAACATACATCCTTTCCTTCAGTGTCCAAGGGACACATACCACTTGGCCTGAACTTAGTAGCATTTACATGCTCATTAAAATATAAGGGCTGTTTATTGATTTTGAAGGGTCCTAATCAAGTTTGATTACTGCAGCAAGCAAGAAAATAAATGTTGACAGCAACTGAACCAGATGGAGGTGGGAAGTGGAAATGACATTTGTCATCACCATTGCAGCTTAGGACAGGGTGTGTGAAGTGGTCAAGGACTCACAGAGAGTATTATTCAAAGTTATCATATTAGCCAGTAAAGAAAATAAAAAATAACAGCACAACTATACAAGGAAGCTGATTGGAGTGTAATCCTCCGTACATGTGTGTACCTGTGTGTCATCCTCTGTACATGTGTGTACCTGTGTGTCATCCTCTGTACGTGTGTGTATCTGTGTGTCATCCTCTGTACGTGTGTGTATCTGTATGTCATCCTCTGTACGTGTGTGTATCTGTGTGTCATCCTCTGTACGTGTGTGTATCTGTGTGTCATCCTCCGTACATGTATGTATTTGTGTGTCATCCTCTCTACATGTGTGCATTTGTCTTTCATTCTCGATACATGTGTGTATCTGTGTGTCATCTTCTGTACATGTGGGTATCTGTGTGTCATCCTTTATACATGTATTTGTGTGTCATCCTCCATACATGTGTGTATTTGTGTGTCATCCTCTGTATATGTGCATATTTGTGTCCAGACTTTCATCCCAGTGACAACATACCTGACACAGAACCTAAAGTGAGGAATCCTTTATTTTTGCTCACAGTTTCAGAGGGTCATGGTCCTCGGCTCCTGTTCCAGTTTCGTTTCCGTTGCTGTGATTAAATATTCTCATCAAAAGCAACTTGGGAGGGGAAAGGCTTTATTTAAGCGTACAATTCCAAATCACAGTCATCGTTGAGGGAAGTCAAGGCAGGAACTGAAGGCAGGAACTTGAAGGGAGGCCTGCCTGCTGTTCTCTACAGCATCACTTCCGACCACGGAACTCAGCCCGTAGCCACAGAAGTCCACCAGGAACCACGGAGGATGCTGTTTGCTAGTTGGATCCCAGATGGGCTTATATTCAAATAGCTTCTTACACAGTTCAGGAACAGCTGCCTAGGGAAGGGACCACCTGCAGTGACATCAATCGACAATCTCCCTTAACATGGCACAGACCAATCTGACCTAGGCAGCTCCTCAGGTCTTTCCTCTCAGACGACTCTAGGCTGTACCAAGTCAACAATTATAGCTAACCAGGACAGATTTTTTTTTATTCTAGGTGTGGGGTGAGTCAACATCATGACAGTTGGAGCATATGCCAGGCAACTTGGTTGTGGTAGACTGAAAAGGGACAGGACGCGGGGAGGGAAAGTACCAAAGCACATAAGCCTAGGACAACCTTCATTGTCAAGCCCTCAGTGACCTACTTCCTCCAAATCAAAGTTTTCATCACCTTCCAAAATAGCACCACCAGCTTGGATTAAGTATTGACATATGAACCTGCCAGTGACATTTCATATACAAACCAACAATAACATCCTGTAAAGAGATTCATTACCCACCACAGTGGTATTAAATTACTTTATACCAAAAAGCTCTAAATAATCAATAGCCACTTAAAGAAACATTATCTAGACTTATGCTAAGTCCCTGAAAAATGGAGCAAGTAATGACTTTCACCCAAAGGAGTCTGAGAATATAGGAACGCAAATAAAATAGTTGGCATTTAGGTAGAACTTGAAGGCAGGGGGCTGGACTTCTAGCACAGAGAAAGTGTCATGCACTGTGGAGGTCTGGCAGAGGATGTGCCCAGAATGATGAGGCTGTCTTGCAGATTAAGTTGCTAAGGTAACAGCTGCTGACGGTCCTCTCTAACTAGAGCAAGTGTCCGAATGCAAGCTCTCCTTCCTGTGGAAATCCGTATGAAGGCAGAAAGGTGAAATACCTGTGACTACATTACTAGATGCAGATTTATTTCTACAAAAAAAGTTTCTTAGGGCTTCCCAGTGTGTGTAGAAGTCCGCAGTTTTCTGAATAAATAATGAAGTAAGCGAAGGAAATGTCTTTGCAGTGACATGTTTTATTCTTCACAGTTCAGTCACCAAAGCTCCAGCTGATGTTCCCTCATTCCAAAAGCCATTCATGGACTCAGGTGAGCATAGGGCAAGCAGTTTGGTGGAGCTAACGCTGGCTTTAAGGCATGAGTATTTACAAAGCTCTCTTAGAATGCCTGACTTGCCACATCCCAGCTTGCAGGTAACAAAGATTGGACAGTTCGGACAGATACAACAACCTTAGGATGTACTGAATGATTCTGTTTCTAGAGGTGGAAACAGGGTGTCTCAGGTGCAGACCAAACCGGGGCCTCTACTCAGTGCCCCTATGCTCTCGACACAGAAAGATGTCAGAAATAGGAGACAGTGGAGGGAATGGAGGTTTTATCACAAAGCACACATATACAACCCAAGCGCTAAGTATGGACTTACTTGGAGAAAGGCGCACCATTGGGGTTTTAGGTAATTCAGTATAAAGGCATATTTTAATGGAGGGGAGGATTATCCATAAAATGGGGTGTTGGAGAGAGACAGAGAAATCGATAGCTGGCTTGAGTTTTTTCCAGTATATAAGGTTCACCCCCTTTTCTGTCCTTACGTGAGGTTTTCACATGAGTCACAGTGTCAGACACATGATGGATTTGGGCCATTTTGCAAGGCAATTGATAAGTTGTTGACATTAAAATGAATCCCAGGAGAGTTAATGGTCACCTCTATAGGCCACGCTGATCCCAGATGGCGGAGGATGGTCTGAAGTCTTCACTGGAAAGTGGTTCCATGATGGCCTGCTGTGTGAGTCAGGCCTCCTGACAGCATGAAGCTCACCTCACCTTTCTGTGTTGCCGCAGGCTAGCTCAGCTCAGGCATTGCTGGTAATGTCTAATGCCAAGTTCTCTGTTTGGTGTCCTAGCCTCAGGAAGATTTGCACGGTCTAAATTACGTATAAAGATTTAAGCAAAATAAACCTATGTAGCCTGTCGGTTTTCTTGCACACATTTAATGAGAGCGGATACCCTGCTTTCATCACCTCCAATCAGAGAAATGCCCAGGCTGCACAGAACATCATACTGTGTTCTCATATGTTAGGTGTGGTCTAGCACCTGACAGTTATTTTTGAAGTTTTGTTATCTCAAACAGACTTGACTAGAATATGCCACCTCTCCTCTTCTTTAAGACCTCATCAAATTCTCTATTCTCCTAGCATTCCTGGAATCCTGTCTGTAAAGCCTGGCTCTGGCTTTAAACACTCATCCACATTAAGAGATAACAGCAGCCAGTCAGTTGTGGTGCACACCGTTAATCCCAACACTCAAGAGGCAGATCTCTGTGAGTTTAAGGCCAGCCTGGTCAACCAACTCCCAAATCAGGACTCGGAAATTTACTATTAATTATGAATGTTCAGCCTTATCTTATGCTTGTCTCACTAGCTCTTTTTATTGGTTTTTTGTTTTTGTTTTTTTAAAGATTTATTTGTTTATTATATAGTGTTCTGCCTGCATGTATGCCTGCAGGCCAGAAGAGGGCAGCAGATCTCATTATAGATGGGTGTGAACCACCATGTGGTTGCTGGGGAGTCCTCTGGAAGATCAGCCAGCAGGGCTGCCAGCAGTCAGTGCTCTTAACCTCTGAGCCGTCTCTCCAGCCCCCCACCCCCACTAGCTCTTATAACTTAATTTAACCTGCTTCTCTTCATCTCTGTTTTGCCTCGGGGCTTTTTAGCTTTCTTTCATTCAATGTCCTACTTTTTTGTTTCCTCCATGTCTAGCTGGCTGTCCCCTGCCTGGCTGACTGGCCCCAACTAGCTGGCCTTTTCTCTCTGCCTGCCAGCCCCGCCTATCCCTCCTCTGTCTAGCTATTGGTCATTAACCTTTTTATTAGACCAATGAGGTGCCTTGGACAGGCAAGGTTAAAAAAAAAAAAAAGCAACATAGCTTTACCTAGTTAAACAAATGCAGCATAAACTAAAGCCACACATCTTTACATAGTTAAACAAATGTAGCACCAACAAATGCAACACAACTTTACATAGTTAAACAATTATTCTGTAGTTCAAACGAATGCAACACATCTTTACATAGTTAAACAAATATTCTATTCCACAACAACCCTGTCTCGGAAAAACTAAAAGAGAGAAGGAAAGAGGGAATAGCATAATATTTATTAAAAATAGAAAGGTGAATTTATTTATGGTTTCTGGTCAGTCTCTCCTTGTCTTGTCTCTAGCAGTGTCACAGCTTATGGAAAGATGGAGCAAAAGCTAGGAAATGTGCATGTGGAGATTGAGCTGTGGGCCCCTGTTACCAGAACTAGCAGTTAACTCCTGCTGTTAACTAGTTAACTAGTGTTAACTCATGCCAGTGGCCTGCACTTGAGGAAGTTGACCATTGCTCCAGTTTCCTGTTTCCCATAAGAAACTGGAGATGAACATGAATTTGCAAGAAGGGATTTCCGTTCTAGAGTCTGCTGCATTAGCTTCCTCGAGATTCAGCCGCCGCCATCCAAATGATCCTTTCCGTATTTCCTCCTGTCAAGATTCTAGAACGTCTCTTTGTGGCTCCGAGTCTAGTCACCACGCTGAAGCCAACAGACTTGACACAAACTTCAGGGGACTTAGATCATGTACAGGACAACATCATAAATCTATTCAAATTATAAACTTGAACAGCCCTGGAGGGCCCTCCCTACCCTACCATTTCAAAATGGTTTAAACTCAGCGTTAAAAATGTGAACTCAAAACTGAATTTATAGCTTGCTCTAAGCATTGATCTTTATTTTTGTTTCCCCATTACAGCCCATGTTTGTTTCTCCTGCCCTCTCCTTCCTTCCAACTTCCAATCATCTTCTCTCCAGAGTAATTAACCCACTACTTGATTTGTGACATTTCTTGAGAAGTTTCACATGAGGCCGATGAGCAGCCCACCCAAGCAGTGTGAAAATAACTGGAAACTGGAAGCAGCTGAACAATCAGCAGCCACGGGAAGAAATGTTGTTTAAACTGAAGGAGAATTTCCAGATAGTATGGCTGCCATTGACAGCGGCCAACTAGGGAAGTTCCTGTTTGGAACAAAATGAGCCTCAGCTCTGGGAAGTATGAACTCAGCTGTCCATTAGCACTGAAGACCAACTCCTGGACAAATACTTAGGCTCCATCCCAAAAAATGCGCACCTAGGGAATCACATCATATAGAGAATCATTCAAGATCAGAGCTGTGGTGGCATGGGACACAGCTTGCTGGTAAGCCAGATGCATCCTTTTTACTTTGTTTCTAGATCAATCACTCATATGGCTTCTTTACTTGTCAATACTAGCAGTGGATGTTTTATACTTAGGGGCCACTAGGAATAAAACAACATGAGATTAAATCAAACACAGAGAAAAAGATGTAATCAAGAGACTTGGCATACATAAGATACATAAGCCTCTCCAACATGTTGTTTCATAGTTTAACAATGTTTTTCTTTTTTTATTTAATTGATATATGTGTGTGCGTGTGTTTGTGTCCATGCATGCATGTGTGTGTTCATGTGTGTGTGTGTGTGTTCATGTGTGTGTGTGTGTGTGTGTGTGTATGTGTGTGTGTGTGTGTGTGTGTGTGTGTGTGTGTGTGTGTGTGTGTGTAGCTGCAGGCAGTTGTGAGTTTCCCAGCATGGAAACCCAGGTCCTCTGGAAAAGCAAGAAGCACCCTTAACCACTGAGCCATCTCTCTGGCCTGACAGTTTCTTTCTTCATTAGTAACAGGAACATACTCTAATGATCAAAGTAGCATCATAAATACATAAGCTAGGGACATATTCATGTATTGGTATGTAATTAGAGACTGTGCATTACTCTGTGTACTGTACCATCACATAGATAGCTAGCCATGTATGTTTGTCTAGGCCAGGCTCACCACAAGCCGGTGAGTGGTGTACTGCTTCATGATTCTATGAAAGGTACAGTGTCACAAGACAGTAAAAATTTCTCAGCTCCTCATAAAGAATCGCACTGTATATGCAGGCCTGACTGTAGGACTTTTTGCTTCCCACTAAAGCACTGCCACACCCCACTTTTTGTCCCTTTAGTGTGAGACCAGGCTGTCTACTGCTCTAAGTTACTCTATATTGGTGCCTTACCCTGGCCAACTTCCTTTTACAAGCAGCATTTGGCTTCATTTTGAGTGACACTGTACCTCATTGTGCCTGTATATACCACTTGTCCAGCACCACCCATGAGAGAAAGAGAAACCTGGACACCAACCACAAAACCCTCCATCTACAATGTGTCCTGCCTGAAGGAAGTGCTGGGGCAATGGTGGAGCAGAACATGTAGGAGTCACTAACCAATGTCTGATTTAACTTAAGACCCACTCCACAAGAGGGAACCCAACACTGCTTGGAAAGCCAGAAAAACAGACTGGATAGCCCAAAGACTAGCGTAGAAACAAACACAACTGGTCTTTTAAAAAAAAATCAGTGAAATAATTCCTAATGATATTCTGCTATACTCAGACCAGTGACTTGTCCAGTTGGTACCAGAGAGGCTTCCTCAGCAGCAGATGGGAGGAGGTGCAGAGATCCACAGCCAGACATTATGTGGAGAGTCTAAACTGGAGGTCTTCGTCAGGTGCCTCCCCTTGAAGATGGGGGAACCCCACAGAAGAAGGTGAGGAAAGACTTTAGATGTCAGAGGGAATGGAGGACACTGAATCAACTAGGCAGGGCTCACACAGGCTCACACAGGCTCACAGAGACTGAAACAGCAAGCACAGGAACTGCATGGGTCTGCAACAGGTCCTCTGAGTATATGCTCTGGCTGTTAGCTTGGTGTTTTGAGGGGCTCCTAACAGCGGGAGCAGGCGTGTCTCTGACTCTTTTGCCTGCTCTTGAGACCCTTTTCCTCCTATTGGGTTGCCTTGTCCAGTCTCAATATGAAGGCTTTCATCTTGTCTTATTGTATTTTATTTTGTCCTGTTTGGGTGTTGTCTCTTGGATGACTGCTCTATCTGAAAAGGAAACAAAGGAGAGTGGATCTAGGGGAGAGGGGAGCTGGGGTGGGGGTGCGGGGAGCTAGGGGGAGTAGAGGGAAGAGAAACTGTGGTTGGGAGAAGAAGCTACTTTCAATAAAAAAAAAATTTTTAAAGTCGAGTGCCTGTTGTGGGATAATCTTCTTGCGTACTGTGAAGATATGTCTCTGTCCAGGACACCTTCTGATTGGTTTAATAAAGAGAAAAATGGCCAATAGCTAGGCAGGAGAGAATAGGCGGGACTTCCAGGGAGAGAGAGGAATTCAGGAAGAATCGGAGGCATGTGGAATTAGCCAGCCAGAAGTACAAAGTCGGACGTACAGAATGGAGGAGGGGTAAAGAGCCATGTGGCAGAAGATAGATTAATATAAATGGGTTAATTTAAGTTATAAGAGCTACTTGGGAACAAACCTAAGCTAAGGCCAAGACATCATAATTAATAAGGTGTCTCCTTGTCATTATTTGGGAACTGGTGGTCCAAAGAAAGTCCTGCTACAAGTACTACTCTAAATTAACAAAGGCTGGACCAGGTGGACGCATGGGCATATTAGAACTCTATCAGAAGAACCAGGCTCGAGGACTTATCAAACACACCAGACCAAGAAAGGGTATGATACCTAGACCCCATAAGGAGGGGAACATCTCACACTGCAATGGTAATAACCCACACTGACATGCCATCTTATGCCTCCATGTGTGACACACACATTATGAGATGTGAGGTCAAGGGACCAACAGGCAGAGAACTCCCAACTGTTCCCTGGGCTTCAGCTGTACTTGGTTCCCACTGCTAAGCCAGTCTGCTCAAATACCCAATTTCATTCACTCATTTGTCTGTCTGTACCCAGCTCTGCATCTCACCACCATAGTCTCATCTGGCTTCCACAGGCTTTCACTTTATCTCTGCACCTCAACTTGACCTTGAATATAACCCAGTAGCCCCTGCAGCCTGGCTCTACAACTCCTCCATCAGCTGTTTAACTATGTTCATTAGTAATTTTATCTAAACACCACAGTGGCCCTGCATCTCTGCCTCTGCCTCCAGCAAGGCTTCTCAGAACTCCTTGAATTCTGAATTCCATAACCTACATATTTGCATATCTGTAGATAAAATTACTGGGTAATGTGTAACATGAGAGTTACTATCAGTCATTAAGATTGGAATAAAAGACTCTATATTTGCCAATGGCCCAGTATCAAAGGATATTGCAACTAGTTGGTAAACAGCAGCCAATGAAACTTGAAATAGCTTCTGAACTTACCACTATTCAGTTCATTCAATGCCATTGTCAAAGATATATATTTGTTTGTGTTTCTGATACAGTATACTCATGACTGTGGTGATATTTTATTTGTATGTTAATAAATAATGTTTGCCTGGAGATCAGAGGTCATAGTCAGCGATAAACAGAAGTCAAGCACTGGTAGCACACGCCCTTAATCCGATCACATGGCAAGCAGAGTCTCTGTGTGGTCAAGGACACAGCCAAGCTGGTGACACACACCTTTAATCCCAGTACCAGCCATAGAGACCCAGAGGTCTGTATAGACAGGCAGTGACGAGGAAGTCATGTGGCTGGGCTTAGAGCCAATGAGAAGGCAGAACAGGAAGGCAATAAAGGCACAGGTTAGACAGGAAGAAGTTCTCTTTGGAAGCTACGGTGAGGTATTGAGCTAAGGTTAGTTGGTGGCTGTTGCTCTGATCTCTACGGCTTGCACCTCTATATTTGGCTCTGTGTTTCTTATTTAATAAGACTGTTTAGAAATTCGTCTACACATGGCAATGAGTGTCTGTCTTCATTACTCCACTACTGTCCTCAGCAGAGGGAAGTTGTCACATGTAGCAACCTGAAGAGTTCCTTCCACTCAGGGGAAGCCAGGATTTATGATTGGCCAAAGAAAAGAATTTCAGGATGAGGAAGCATGAACCCAAGTTGAGCGAGACACAGTGGAATCCACCATCTAGAAACTTTAGTGAGGTTAATATAGGTATAGAAGGAGATGCTACCTATAGCCTAGACAGGGAGACCCCCAAATAACAAATAAAGAAACAGAAGAAGGGATTCATGGTCTCCGATCAAGGAAGCAGAGCCCATAGGTAGCTGTTAGAGTAGTTACAACCACAGTAACTTTCCAAATCTCCCTAAGGAATGTTAGGAGGGGAAGGGTGCCAGCGGCCCCCTGTCACAGAGTCAGGAGTTAGGATTTACTTTTTGTATCCTTTTGTATCTCTTTGCTGCAGTTATTTTACTACAGACATCTTTATATTATGAAATGCATAATAGTGACATATGTTGAAAATTGTTTACTCAATAGCTGTCCTTAAAGAAATAGTGTCTAAGCCGGGCGGTGGTGGCGCACGCCTTTAATCCCAGCACTCGGGAGGCAGAGGCAGGCGGATCTCTGTGAGTTCGAGGCCAGCCTGGGCTACCAAGTGAGTCCCAGGAAAAGGCACAAAGCTACACAGAGAAACCCTGTCTCGAAAAACCAAAAAAAAAAAAAAAAAAAAAAAAAAAGAAATAGTGTCTTTTCTTCTGTTCTCCCTTTCCTTGTCACAGAGTCAGGGTGCCAGTCTGACCCAGGATAGAGATTTGGAGGATGTTTTAAAACAAACAAGCTTGAGTCTGAAAATAGAGGGCCAAATCCCAGTCCAAAGCCAACTTTTCTGTGAGCTTTAACAACATGGGACAATTTGTCAACATAACTTTATATGTAGTAGGTTTTCTGTTTTGGTTGGGAGGTGACTCATCAGCCAGATTAGCATCTGAGAGAGACTCTAGGGAAGAAATTGGGTTTAGAAGTCTGATCTGGTAAAACCTGATATGCAGAAATGGAGGAATAAAGGGTAGGATTGGAAATAGAAAAGGTACTTGAAGGTGGGAACTCTGGACCATTTGCCATTCTGCCTTATGAAGTTGTCTGAGTCAGTGAGGCTTTGAAAGTCAAAAGTATTGTCTGAGTTGTATTTGATCCAGACCCCAGTTGACAGGCATACTAATGCCTTGAAGTGTGTTTTAAGATAAAAAAGTGTGCAGGAATAGAGATCTTAGACCCCATTTTAGACAAGGTGAGAGCGAGGTTAGTTTTTGGTAAAAAGTCATCACCTACATTCAGAAAGTAGCTGGAAATGAGTGATCAGGGGCTGGAACAGGTGTCTCAAATCCAGTGACCTGGCAGGCAAAACCAAAGGCAGGAAACTGGAAGGATAGCCAGGGTTCAAAGGTCCAGTGACTTGGCAGACGAAGCCAAAGGACCCCCCACGCTCAGGTGAGGGTGTCAGTCTAGGATTCCTGTCTTTTAGCCATGTAATAAATGGTGACTGTACCTCAACTTCCCAATCTGACATGGTTGTCTAATCAGCGCAAAGGGGAAGGGAAGGGTCAGGTAATACAAGGCCTTTCTGGGTCAACTACCTTTGGAGTTTTTGTTGTTAATTTCTCTTTTTAAGTTTCTCACACAGTGGACCCCCAAGAAGTTGGAATGCCTCAGGAATCTCATTCTGACAAGGAAGAAGCTAACGCCTAGTTTCAGCAGAAGGGGGGAACTTATTTCTCAAAAAGAGCTTCTCACAGTTCCGACAACGTGAAGAAGAGACTGGAGTCTAAACAACCGGTCACCGATGGGTGGGATGACACCTTGTCCAGGATTACTTACCTATGCAAATTTTATGCCTTCTGTTTAAACCTCGTCAGGACCCTGGGTCTTTCATTTGTTCTGTTAGTCAACTAAGAACGGCCCACATTCCAGAACTGAGTGCTCCCCCATACCCCACCCTACTGTCAATGACTCAATGCTAATGCTCTATCATCAGTAAAGGCCAATGTGACACAGTTCCGCCTATGCTCATGCTCCACACCCCTATAAGCTCATGCACCATCAAGGCCTAGCTTCTCTCTCTCTCTCTCTCTCTCTCTCTCTCTCTCTCTCTTTATAGTTGACACAAAATCACAGCTTTCACTTCAAAGGAAGTGAAATAATGTATTCTTTTGTAAAAATGTGCTGCATTTATTTATTTGTGTACGACAGAGCATACTCATGCCATGGTTACCCACTGAGGTCAGAGGACAGTTTATGAGAACTAGTTCTTGCCTTCCACCATAGTCCCCTGGGTCAAACTCAGGTCGTCAGGCTTTGGTGACAGGTGCCTTTACCCACAGGGCCGTCTCATATCCCTGAAACAACATTCTTGAGACAAAGATGGTCACCGCTGTTATAGAATCCAGTCACTAAGAAGATATGACTGACAATAAGGCGCGCGCGTGCGCGCGCACACACACACACACATACAACACACACACACACACACACACACAACACACACACACACACACACTCCCTGCTGCCCAGGGTTCAGAGGCAGCCAGACTACTATCACATTGCGTGGCTCACACATTAACCAAGATCCATTTCCCCTACCCAGAGAATGAGTGAGCCCCATTCATGAAGCCGAGGTCAAGCATGTTCCATCGTCCTGTTAAGTTTCAAACCGGGGTCAACCAGCTGAGGTGCCTATTTAACATATCAAAGCTGGACCTTGCTGCCAGGTTCTCCCAGCATCCATCCGTCCCTACCTGTTATTACCCATTATGGCTGACATATCCCACCCTCTACCCTGAACTCTCCAGCCCAGGGGCGAGGCTGCCCTTCTCCCAGAGGCTCTTCCCTATATAATCCAGACGTTTTGGTTACCTGCCCCTTTTGTACCTTTGGCCTCCTGGCTGCTGCCCCTGATTCCCCTCTCTCCTCCTCTTTTCTTCCCCTCCCCCTCTGCCCACATGGCCCAGATCAGACAGAACATGTCCACTCTTGATATCCCTGCCTCTGACTATACTCTCTCGCATATCTACACTAAACTTTCTCCACCACCATACCTAGGAGCAGCTGTTGGCATTCTGGCCTGCCCCTGGGGACCCGCTCAGCATCCTGATGTCATCTCACATAAACCTCCCTTTAAGAGGAAACCCCCCCAACTTCTTCCTTCCTCTCTCTGCTGGCCATGGAGTAGTGCACACCTTCACCTTCCCTCTTTCCCTCCCTTTCTCTTTCTCTCTCTCTCCCCTTCTCTCTATTCCCTCTCCCCTCCCCCTTTAATAATAAAAAGTCCCACGGGGATGCTGTGTCTGCATGATGTGAGTAACCTTCCACCGTGCTGGGAAGCGCCCATGGCATCTGCCTGGCATCCGTGGGGCACCGTGGCTCCAGCTGCCAAGGCCTCTTGTGCACCGGTTCACAACAGCAGTCACGCCCTTTCCTTTCCTTTGCATTCCTTTTTTTCGTTCATGTCCTTCTCTGATCACATAGTCACATGTTACCTGAGAGTGTTTCTTCAAGGTATAATTGTAAGGAATAGGTTGTTCCGGTCCGTGTTCAATATGGGTATGCTTAGAGTTCATCAGAGTTACAAGAAGTGCTAGGCCCCTCTCTCATTCGGCTGGTGGCCAGTGACAGTTTTTCTGTACCTGGATAGTAGGTAGTAAGCTGGATCAAGCCAAATTAAAAAGTAAAAGACCAGGTATATTTGAGCAAGGCATTCTCAGGTGAGTCCTCCAGCCCCCAGAGAGCAAGGTGGGGGAAGAGGGCTGGAGAGAAATCACATGGCCCCTCTGAAGGAGGGGGCTTAAATACCCTGTAGGCGAGGGTGGGGCAATGACGTCTCCCTCGAGCTGGGTTTGTGCCCTATCACGGTATGGGGGTCTTGAGCAGCTAGCAGTCTCGGGGCATTGCGGAGAATACAGAACTGAACTTTTTGGGTGGTTTTCTGAGAGGACAGGGTTTGGAGAGAGAGAACTGGGGCCCCCAAGCTGGAAATTCCAGCCAAACAGCCGGTTTCTGATTATCTCAGAACACTGAGAGGTTAGAAAGTTACAGGTCGTCTGCTTCATGTCTAAGCTCCAGATCAGAAACTGAGGATAGTCTCAAGCCAAAAATTGTTCATTAGATGAGGCTTCGTGTCCTAAGCCAATGATAGGAGGAGCTTGGGAGGCATGAGAGCCCAGGACTGTAGGAAAAGGGGGCAGGGGGTTCTGACTATCAGAGGGTTTTAAAAATTGTTGTCATGCATCAAATCAGCACACTGGCCAACTTCCTTTTCTCTATGCTGGTGTCCTTTTCTCTGAATTGCTCTGTTTTCATTGGCCTTTTGGATTTCTTATTATCTTATTTCCAATATGACCTACCCTTCCCCAAGAGATTTATAAGAATACTTTGCTCTCCCACCATGGGCCTGTAAGTTACCTTAGACTCTCACTGTACAAACCAATTTTAATAAAGTCGTGTTCCCGGACAAGGACAGTCTATCTTTGTGTCTCTTTCTCTCCCCTCAAAAATCTAACAACCACCATGGCCCAGCAATATGTGTTCCTATTGTCCCAATACATAAATTCCACCATACAGTTACTGTTTTCAATTATAAAGATTCTGTTTCGGGCTCAATATAGACAGAGGCTGAGGTGTATTTCAGGCCAAGTGTCCATTCATAATACTGGCCAGCACAGCAGGGTTCAGTTCTGGATCCCAACTCAAGTAACAGCCTGGAGGGGAGGGGTACTCTAAAGTAACATATGGCTTTTGCTATAAGCTCGCACATGATTTAGGTTGGTGTGTACTAGAATTCAGGGGATCGATAATAAGAAAGTGATTAAGAAACGGTGCCATACTTTAAGGCCGCCTTGATCCTGAATGACAGGGGCTGGGTTTGCTCACCTTACCCGTCCTGAGCCACTGTGCTCTATGAGTCACAGAAGGCGCTTGTCAGGTCTTTTGTCCCAAGGAAGAGGCTGGGGAGGAGGTGGGTTTGTGGGGCTGAAACTGGAGCTCTCACAATGACAGGAGATTTTCTTAGTTACAAAGCAAGTCATAATCAAGGCCTTCACCAAACATATTAAGCGGGGGTCAGCAGGTAGGGAGATCATAGCAAAGTGGGAGAAACCATGCTTTAGGTTTTAGAGGTTATCTAGTGACATTCTTAGTCTGGGGTTGGTAGAAGCTAGTGATACACTCAGAATAGATTTTGAAGATTTTGGTAGTCACAAGGATGTGAGCTCAGACATAGGGGTGGCAAGGAATGGTTTTCAAGGAGATTAAAAATAACTTAATTTGGTTCTGCTCTATACTACTTATTTCTCCATAATCATGAAGCTCAGTTATTTACCCTTGAAAAATCTTTAACACAGCTGGGGATCTTTTTTTTGTTTACACTGGCCTGCTCTAGGGAGCAGAATGGAGAGAGAAGCATCCAGATTAACATATGAAAGAAGCCAGGAGGTGGAAAGGCTGGAGACTCACTTCCCACCCCGCTGCCTCGTAAGGCAAGTGGGGGAAAAGTGGGTGCTACACATTCAGAAGATGGGAACGGAACAGAAATCCCTGGGAATAACAACACCGTGTAACAGAGTAGGAACTACGAAAAAGGTACGTTGAGATGACCGTGTGAACAGAAGCAAGTTTTCAGAGGACTGCTGGAAGCCCTTCCTTAGCCTCCGACCTCCTAACAAACAGAGATGTGTACAAGTCCAAGCCATACAACGTGGAAGGGGAACTATAAAAGACCACACCCCAGGTGGCCAGGTGCTGTGGGCTCTTTCCTCGGCTCGCTAGCCCACTTCCGTTCTCGGGAGTTCTTTTCCCTTCCTGAATAAGCTGTCCACTTCTATCCCATGCCTAATTGAAAAGGAATGACTTTTTCTCCGTCTCTCCTCTTGCGGCTGCCAGGACTTTCGTCTTACCTGGTCTCTGCTTTTCTCTTAAACTCCAATAAAATCATCCTGGAGTTTTTGTCTGACTCCATTTCTAAATTCTTTTACGACTGGGACTAATAAACCACACTGACCCTTTCCCGACTCAATGGCCCACTTTCAATCAGAAGTGCTTTTCCTTTTTGATCATTTTTCTATTTCAACCGTTGACCATCATCTGCCAGTCAGAGTCTTTATTCTGTGACGCAGGAAACTGAAAATCCCAGTGGATGCTCTCCAGTCCGCATTCCATACCTTGGGAAGGTGAGGCAGGAGGATTGGCTACAGTGAGAAGCTACCATAATCAGAGCTAGAAAGATGGGGGAAGGGGGTAAGCATATCGTTTATAACTTTGAAGGTACTAATAGAAGAAAGTATTCCCAGAGGTTTTTCTTGGGGAAAGTGGAAAATGCTTTTAGAAGGGAAGGGAATGATATTCCTCTGTGTGTGTGTGTGTGTGTGTGTGTGTGTGTGTGTGTGTGTGTGTGTGTGTGTGTGTGTGTGTTGCTTTATAAACTTGGCAATGTCAGATGATTTCTTGGTGTGCACATTTTAATAAAAAAGAAAGTAAAAGAGTTGAATGCAGTTAAGTCACAGTAGAGTGGGAACAAAGTGTTTATGCCCTGGGGTATTTCAGTCGGCGGTTTAGACCTCGCCATCTCCCATCTCTTCAATGAATATTGCATAAAACTCAAGACAAGCCATTTACATCCCAAGAGACTCACATCTGGGCAAGGGTCCCAGTGGAGCAGTGGTGGATGAGGAAATTGATTGAGACTTCAAACTTCAGCCCAAATGTTAAGTGGATATTCAATTGCAAATGTGTCTGCTTCGCGTTCCCTGGGGCCCACAGCTGGCATTCATGTGCTAATCAGAATTCAGCGGAAACAATGTTGTTCATCAGAACCCAAAATCGTACAAATTGTTAATGCAAAGGAACTTTCAGGAAGCCAAAAGGGAACACACTTCAAAGTGAAGAAGCAGTCTCTAGTTTATTATGTAAAATGCAAATCCCCACCTCTGCAAGTATGCCATGCCTTTCTTTGGATTATCAAAGGTTTTGTGTACAAGATGAATCTGTTTGCAAAGATTTACCTTCACACACAAATTTCTCAGGCCTTCATTAGCCTCTGGGGCCTTGTAGAACTGTAGGCACTGCCCTGATTGACACATATGTGCTCTTTATAGCCCCAAAGAAAATCCTGAGAAGGAAGGATTTGCCTCTGCACCCAAACTTTCTAGGTCCCCATATCTTGAAATGTGGGTTTTTGTAGCATCTTAGGCCAAAGGAAGTCTTTGCTTTATACATGAAATCTGGTGATTTAGCTCCTGGACATTTGGCTGGGATTTTTTTTTTTTTTCTCACACATTCTCCAAGGTCATATAAGTGACTTCTTAGGAGAAAATATAAATGATTATGTCATAAATGTGAGAACTCAGAAGCATAGACAGACGTGCTCATGCCTTTCTCCACGTCACAATTTATTTCAATAACAATAAATTCAAAAATCTACGTAGGTTTTATTGGCTGAATTTTGTCAGGTGGTACCAATTATTTTCTTGACAGTTGAGACGACACAGGTTTATGACACAGGTTTATGACAGGAGAGCTGGGACAATAACAAAAGATCCATCCAGATTAACGTGTTAAAGAAGCAGTTTTCAGAGGACTGGAAACTTACCCCAGCATCATCTAATTGATAGAGAATGTGTGAAATAAAGCCCAAGAAATACGAACAGGAGGAGGCCCTATAAAAGACCATATCAGGTGTCCAGGTGCTGTGGGCTCTTTCCTCAACCCACTTGCTCACTTTGATTCTTGAAAGTTCTTTTTCTTTTCTTCATAAGCTGTTTATTTCTAGTCTATGCCTAATTTAAAAGGCATGATTTTTCTCTCCATATCCGCCTGATAGTTGCCAGGATTTTTTTTTTTTTAACCTAACCTGTACTGTATTTTCTCTTAACATATAATAAAACTGTCCTCAAGTTTCATTTTTTAATCCATTTCTAAATTCCTTTATGAGACTGAGGACCCCCAAAGGGAACCTTAGTTTCCCTAGTAAGATGTGGTAACCCAGATAGGACTCAAGGAAGTGCCTCTAAAGTCTACGGGGTGCTGCAACTCAGGGGGCTACTATTTGAATCAGCAGGGTGTGTCTTTGTGTCCTGCCCTAGCATACTGCACCCAGTTCTCCAGGATAGCTCTCCTGTAACAGGCATCCTGGTATCAGCAGAGGTTATATCAGAGTCCAGCTCCGACCTGTCAAAGAGTCCTTGAGGGGAGGAGAGAGCAATGAGGAAGTATTAGATAGAAATACAGACAGAGACGAGAAAGACAAAGACACAGGATAACTTCAGGAGGGCCCTGAGTCAATACCCAGTCACCTCAAGATTTATTCTAACCAGCTTTTTATACACTACCCAGGGGAGAGGCGAAAGACCTCCCCCTTTTGAGATCAAAGCACACCGTATAACTAAGTGTAGACCCTTCAAAACACCTGGTAACCATGCCTGTGATCAAATCATCACATTATGCAGCCCTGCTGGGTAAAGCAAGCTCAGATTCTCTGACCTTGAGTAAGGTCTCTCTAGGGAGCCTCTGTGGGCACACACAAGGTTGTTCTGTGGGATAGACAAATATTAACTGTCCAGGAAAGACATCAGCCTGTGGAGAGAATGAAATCAAAAAGCTTTATCGAGGCAGGCTGATATCTCCTGTCAGAATGGGAGGAGAAAGCCAGGCCCACAGTGGGGATGTGGGTTAAGCATTTCCTAAGATCCCTGGATCCTTCCAGCTACCTTATCTTCTCACATAAATTTTGTCCTCTCAGCAGGTTTCATGAGAAAGATGTAGCCCTCTGTGGTGGTTTGAATGAAAATGGCCCTCTTAGGTTCATAGGGACGCTACTGTTAGGAGGTGTGGCCTTATTGGAGGAAGTATGTCACTGGGGATGGGCTTTGAGGTTTCAAATGTTCAAGCCAAGCCCAGTGTCACTCTCTTCCTGTTGCCTGTGGATCCAGATATAGAACTCTCAGCTCCTCTCCAGCACCATGTCTGCCTGTGTGCCACCATGCTTCCCTCAATGACAATAACTAAATGACTAAACCTCTGAACTATAAGCCAGCCCCAATGAAATGTTTTCCTTTATAAGACTTGCCGTGGTCATGGTGTCTCTTCACAGCAATAGAAACCCTAACTAAGACACTCTCTTAGACTCTCTTAGAAAGCCTAAGTTTCTCTCAATGCCCCTTATCAGATATTGACACCATCTGCTGATAGAGGAGGCAGTGGCAGAAACCATTCTAGCTACTTCAAGATGACAAGGGGGTGGGGGATGGAGTGGAGACGGGGCATGGACATAAGAAAGGGCAGCAGCCAGAGCGCCCCCAAGAAGGGTTGCCTAAGAATCCATGATAAAACATAGTTAATGACAGATATCTGGAGCACAGGACAGGTATTTGATGACAGAGTGTGTCCTTGGAGCATGTTATGTGGGTGAGGCACCATCTGTCATGTACCTAAAGTTGCTAGCTCCCGCCACAGCAGCCAGCCTGCTTTGACCACTGAAGTGGTTACATCATTACCACCATCAGATGTGACAGGCCCACCCCTTAAAAGTGCCCATCCATCACAGTCCTCTCTCTTTCCTCTTGCCCCTCTTGCTTATCTGTCTGTGTCTATCTGTCTGTATCTGTCTGTCTGCCTTTCTCATGTCCCCACTCCAAGACACTTTCACACTTTCACTCTCCCCCTCTCTCCTCCCCGCTCCACCCCCAATAAACCTGTTGCTCACAGTGTGTTCTCTTAGGCGCATACATACCTTGGCAGGGTCCCTGATGGTACCCATTTTCCCGGCATTTTATCCTTTCAAAAGTGACAAGGTTACTGAATGTGTAATTAAGGTGACAGTTGAGGTAGTTTTGTTCTTCCATAGAAGCCTTTGTGAACTTTACCATAGCTGCTAATGAGGCCCAGGATTCCTTTACCACTCTTGTCTACTGCAAGGCGTACACCATTGAGATGGCCATCAGTCTGGCTCAAAACTTGAGTTTTCATTGGCTAGTTCAAGTCCAGAGGTCAGCTGTTGGGCCTATTTTATTACAATCTCCCGGGGAACATTGAGAAATAAGTCCGAGAAATGGTCTTATTTTCCATCTAGACTGACAAAGTCTTGTTTGACAGACTAAAGTGTAACTGTGCAATTAGCTGCTTGTTCTATCAGGACTCCTGCATAGGGAAGCGAATGCCTGGAAATGTTGCAAGAAATCAACTAAAGCAGCTGCCTCACTGGCAGAGCTACAGATGCCCCTGTCCGTGTACCAGATGTAATTCCCGAAGGAGTTGACATGATGGGCCCAAACTGAGTGAAATCTGGATTTCATTTCTTTTAAGGGCACAATCAGACATCAGCATCTAATTAACATTAAGAGAGAAATACAAACCCATTGCTGTAGGAGTCTTATACAGAGAGATGGGACACTGAGGTTTCTTCCAGGGAGCAGCATTGATTCATGCCGGCACCGGCTCGATGGAGTCACATCCACAGCCTGAGCCCCCCAAAGCAGCCTTGTGTACCCTTCCTTAGTTTTCCTTTACAGTTTAGACTGTGTGTCTCTCTATTATGGTAACTTGCCTTCTGGTCGGGAAGTCTATGCTATAGAGTTGTGAGAGAGTCACTCATACACACAGAGATATGATTACTCCATATTGCCTTCCCTTTGCTCTGGGAGGGCCCTTTACAGACTCCCCTTGTTGATCCGAACACCCAACCGGGTCAAAGAGCATCATCATGACTTATGGGGCTATAGTTCCACAATATCATTACTTGTATGCGATATATCTTTTTGACCATGGCCTCACTGTTGCTGGAGGTAGATCCTATAACCAGGAGAGCTACACCGGGTAAGATCAGACAAGTTAAAAAGTATACTACCTATGAGGATTTTGAATCCTCCAAAGTTGAAAACCATCCCCTGAACAACTCCCCCAGGGTTCCTGCCTTTCCAGATCTGAACAATTTTTCTCATTTTATCTGTGATTTCTTCTATGACTCTTCACTCATCTGGATCCCAGTTTGTGCCTTGTGAGGGATGAAATGTTTATGGTGGGCAAGCCCAGCCCCTGGCCTTAAGTCTACTGTTAAGATATAGCACACAGGGGACCCGGCTGGCCAGGGTGTCCCACGTGTGGAGGAAAACATCCCGTGCAGATGTAGCAGCGGGCCATGAGGGCATGATGGTGGCGGTGGTGCGTGGACAGTCACTCATGACCCAGGTGCTGCATCCGTGCATAAGTGAGTTTATTAGAGAAAGATAGAGGGAAAGATAAAGAAAGAAGGAGAGAGAAAAAAGGGGGAGAGTGTGCTCCTCATGGCGGGAAGAAGGGAAGGGTGGAAGAGAGAGAGGAGGAGGAGGGGGTTTCCCTTAAAATGAGGCTTTTATGGCAGGACGCAGGGCAGCCCCAAGGGATGGGTTTTCAAGGGGCGTGTCAAATGCTAACATTGGTTTCCAAGGGGCAGGTCAGAATACTAACATCTACTACTATTGGGGCCAGTTCTGCGCCAATCTAAGAGGATTATCTTCAGCCCATGCCCTAGACACCTCAAAGGGAAGCTCAGCTCCTTGTCACTGGCCTCTATGAGACTGTAATGATGTCATCCTTCTCCATGGGGGGCTATGAGAGTCATGAATTTTACTTTGGTTTCCCTGGTTTAGGGCTATTTGGATGTGGGAGATAGGTAGCCATGAAGCTTTCTAACAGGTCCCATTAAAGGCATGGGACAGTCAGGACAGTATAGGAATTCGTGAATGACTTCGTGGTCACCTAAATTGTATTGCCTATGTGGTAAGAAGGGGTAAACAGCTCAGCTATCTGTGGCTTCCACAGTAGTGACTTGTCCCTGTTAGAAACGGGCCTACAGGTTGAGTCACCACAAAATGCTCTGCCCTGGTATCAACCTGAAGTCACCCGGCTGGCTCCCTACAATCATTCAGACCAAAGGCTCCTGGAGGGTGAAGAGAGGCTAACAAAATGAAGTTCAGTCATTCCAAATGTTTTGCACAGTTTTCCATGGCAACCAGAGCAACAAAATCATCTTTGGGAGCCTCATCTAGTCGTTGCTTTGGTTGGTAACATCCTTGAATTACCCAGTTTCTCCCCTTCTGTCCAGGAGAGGGGTAATAATTCTCTGATTGTTGGGGACACTTATCCAGTGGCCTTCTTGGAGCGACAAGCACTTTGGTCCCAATCTTACTCATGGGTGTGGCAATTCTTCCTGTCAGTTCCTTCTCTGGCCTTGGTCCTGGCCCTACAGGCCCCTCTCCACATGTGTACTGACCTTTCCACCCAGGCAGCAGCAAGCTGAGCAACATTTTTTAGTGTGCTTCTGATGGTTTTCTTGGCCTCAACTGAACAAACGCTTTCATCACAACCTCTAGTAGTTGGCTGGCATTCATCCCAAGAAAGCCTTCTAACTTCTTTAATTTATATCAGATGTCCCTTTGGGTCTGACCAACTTAGTCCTTTGCTGTTGTTTCTCCTTCACTTCTGGGTCAAAGGGGAAAGGTGGAATATTGTACACAGCCTCTCATAGGATTGGCTTGGGCTTTCTTCGGGTCCCTGGAGCACCTCTGAGATTTTGCTCATGTTCATGACCTTTGTTCCTCCTTCCTGCATGTCATTGGAAAGAGCCTCCTGTTAACACTCAATCCAAATCATTTAGAGTCCCATTAGGTATTGTCCTTGGAGAACTAATTCTGGGCATAAGCCTGGTGTCTTAACAGTTTCACAAACTCGGGACCAAGTATTCAAATACATGAGCCTAAGGGGCCATTCTTATTCAAACCACCACAGCTCGGCATTCATTGTCCCAGCCGGGGTGAGTTCTTCCAACCATTTCAAAGTTGCCCAAATAATTCAATAGTATTCTTCATGTTAAACTGTCAGGAAAGGCTGGTAGCAATTAGTCCAAGTGGGTTTAGAGGTCTGGATGGTGTATTACATTAGATAGTCAGAGCCCAGATTGCTCAGTGAATGAGGGAGTTTAATTTCTCCACCTCAGGAGATCAGTTGTGGCGAAAGGCTGCTGTATGAAAGTGCATTTGCCCCTTGCATCTGACCACCTTGACCATAGTAGTTTCCCTCAATTGCATTTGCAGGGTCCCTCAGCACCACTGAGGAGCCAGGCTGCCAGCAGGGTCCTCGTGGTACTTCCCAGCCTGAATATATAGGGTTCGAACTGGTGGCTCTGAAGTGTCTACAGTCGAGAGTGTCTTGGATGACTTTGTTGGTGTGGTTTCAGGGTTGTGGATGGCTTCTGGCAGGGCTCTGGCTGTGGTAGTAGGTGTGGGGGGTGCAGTCAGCAGTGGGGGGGGGTGCAATGGGAAATATGGTGAGGAACTTCCTCTGGCTTCCAAGGTAGAATGAACTTCTCGGGTCTTGGTTGGGATTCTGAGGAAGCTATCATCTGGGCCATTATGACTGTACAGTTCTCTTCAGACAGGCTGTTAGCCAAAGCGGTTAAGAGAGCACTCTGTCTTATAAGCAGTCAACATAGGGAAGCCATCTGTAACTACAGTTCAAGGCTTTCTGATGCCCTCTTCTGGCCTCTGCGGGCACTACATCTACAAGGTGCCTATACACACATGCTTGGATCCCCCGCAAATGACTCAACACTCTGCTAACTAGATCTTTATCTAGAGACCCTTTGGAAGACCAACACACCTTGAACAAAGGCCAGTCAATTTCATAAAATGTCTGAACTTTTCTAGGAGTCAACACTATAATCTCCTTTATTAATTTTTTTTTAAATCATGCCCTCTACAGGGATATGTTTACTGTTTTCACCCATTTCATCCTTTCAAAAGATGACAGTCACACACAAGAAGAGGGAAGTGAGGGACAAACAATCCCTTTGTCCATCTCCGTCCACTCTCTTTGTGAAACTATTTCAGGTAACTTTTAGCGCTGTATGAAGCCCAATGTCAGGATGCATCCAGACAGCCACCATAAGCCATATGTGGGTTCCTGTGGACCCGCAGATAAAGACTTGACATGAGTCTCAACCCTTGGTTGAGTTAAAACTTGTCCATCTTATTTATTCACATTCACACACATCTCCAAGCTGCTGCCCAGGATCTTCAAGTCACTATTCTGTTTCCTGTGAAGCTAATTGGGCAACCCAGGGAAGGAATCAGGCTTCCATTGTGCCTCTTAGAAGCAAGCATGCCAAAAACAAACCAGGTTTTTGCCAGTCTTATGGGTGGCACTCCCTTGGCTGGTTCCTAGTTCTGACTGATTCCTTTGTGCTCCTGGAGTCCTTGTACCAGCATGCCAGGAGGGCTAGCCCCGCCAAATCAATCAGTTCACTGGTGCCAGGTGAGGTCACCTTCCCTGGCATCCTAGAGGTTGTACCCCAGTGGCAAGAGAGATGAAATCACTGTCTCCAAATCCAGAACAACTATCTCTGAGAAATGCTGTGGGATTCTCATACAGAGAGACAGGACACTGGGACTCTATGCCAGGAAGCAGCATTTGTGCATGCTAGTACTGGCTCAGTGCATTCCCTTCCAAAGGCCAAGGCCCAAGCACAGCGGGATATAACCCTATGTACCCTTCCTTAGCTTTCCTTTACACTTTCGCCCCTTTGTCTCCATAGGGTAATACACATTCAGTTTGCATGGCCTGTTATCTCTCGTGTGCAATGGATACTGATTATACCATGTTGCCTTCTTTTTGTTCTTGGAGGGTCCTGCCACACAATCACGTCTTGTCTGGTAAGACTGTCCATTGATGCCCCCATGGTATTGTTTAGGTGTCCTGAATAATTTCTCTGAAACATGTGAATTTGATATCAGAGTATGGTAGCCTCCTTTAAACAAGGAACTCAGAAGGCTAGGCTGCAGAGGACATGTTACAGCTGAGAGAAGAAACTTTTCATGGTGTATATTCCATAGTAAGAAAAGAAAATCCATGTTTAAATTTGGCCCCAGCATTAAGATGACGGGCCTTTTTCGTCTTGGCTGCAGGTGGGCACCACAGCGTTGAATTGAGTCAAACTCATGAGGTCCTACTCTTGGGCACCATTTCCTTATCAAGAAGAATATAAAATCTCTAAGCCTCATCTTTTACATACTTTAAATAATTTAATTAGATCCTTATATCCTATTAAAGTGTTTTAGTTTTCTTTTCAATTTCAGAAATGTACAGTGTTCTTTTTTGTTTGTTTGTTTGTTTGTTTGTTTGTTTTTTGAGACAGGGTTTCTCTGTGTAGCTTTGCGCCTTTCCTGGAACTCGATTTGTAGACCAGGCTGGCCTTGAACTCACAGAGATTCACCTGGCTCTGCCTCCTGAGTGCTAGGATTAAAGGCGTGCGCCACCACCGCCCAGCCAGGAAATGTACAGTGTTCTTAATCTTCATATACAAATCTTTTTTACTAAAAAATATTTAGATTTTCACAGTCGTTTAAATTTTTGCCCTACTTTCTGCTTTTTCCTAATACCATTAGACATAGTAACAGTAGAAAATAAGTATACCATCTGATGTGGGAATTTTCTCCCTGAGGGGACGAAGCAATGTGTACCCTGAGTTCCCAATGACAAACTAAAGTTCACCCCGGGGAACTAACGCGTTTATTGGGTCTTCCTACAGAGCGTGGGTGAAGGGGTTACTGGCAGGTGTGTGCATGATCTGGAAGCAGCCATATTGAAAAGTTTTCACCTAGTATGGATGACGGCCTTCCTACAGCTGCTTGGGTGGTATTCCCTCTCTCTAGTCTTCCCAATATGTATGTTCTAGCCCTTCTGAAGACCATGGGGCCACATGGGCCCAGAGCAGAACTGCATAAAACTGGCTGGGAGGAGTGGCTGGATACTCAGGTAAAGTCCGATGACACTGTCCAGCCCTCCCTCCTTCTATAAGGAACATTAACAATCAACAAAGACAGCTGAGATGTTCTTCAGCAAGCAGGTGCAGCTGAAGCCATGAAGAAGGCAGCTGTTTGGCACAAAAGATAATATTGCATAAGTAATATTATACAGACTGAACAGGTTATGTTTAGGGATAGATGTACATACATATGCATATATGGATATAATAACAATTAATGAATTTGAAGGAGAGCAAGGAGGGATCTAAGGGAGGGTTAGGAGAGAGGAAAGAGAAAGGAGAAATGATGTAGTTATAATTTCAAAGATAAAAGAAAAAAATTAAAAAGATAGTACTGCACAGTATCTTAGTAAAAGAAATTTGAATCTAAACTGCATACATAGGACAATGTGATAAGTTAATATACTGTTAAGCTATGGGGCTTTATAAGTTCCTGGGTAAACTTTATAGAAAACATAAGACAGTCTTTGTGCAGTACATAGATAACCATGAAAGTCACTGTTGTTAATTGGCTAGTACATTTGTATAGTGGTATTATCCAAAAGCTGTTGTTCATCTTACAGTTAATGTTCGACTCAGGGAATCCAGGTCTCCTGAGTTCCTGGGTGGAGGAACTATTTTCCCAAGTACACGCTTCAACACTACCACATCCAAGTGTCCCACTTTAACATTGCAAACACTTAAGCTGAAATAATATTGATAACTTAATTAAAAGAAACCCAAACAAGGGAGTAATTCTAGATGTATAAACTCCAACACACTGCCATAAGAAACACAAGAAATAAAGACAACATAATTCCTCTAAAATTTACTAATCCTATAGAAACAGAGTCCAGTGAGAGTGAGTTAGATGAAATCCCAGAGAACTCAAAAGATTGATTATTATAAATATATTCAAATAAATTAAGTGATAAGATCATCTCCTAATCAAGAATGCAAAGAGCTGAATGAAATAAAGAATTTAGCACAAAACATTTAACAAAAGAATTCAATAAAGATAGAAATGTGGAGTCAGAGTGATGGCTCAGCAGTTAAGAGCACTGACTGCTCTTCCAGAGGACCTGGGTTCAATTCCTAGCACCTACATGGCAGCTCACAACTGTCTGTAACTCCAGTTCCAGGGGACCTGACATCCTCACACAGACACACATGCAAGCAAAACACCAATGCACATAAAACAAAAATAAATAAATTATGTAAAGAAAATAGAAATGCTGAAGAAAAACAATACAAAATGCTGGAAATGAAAACCATAGTGCATCAAATCAAAAACTGTGGAAAGTTTTAGAGTTCAAATGGATCAGAGAAAGGGTGGAATACACGGGCCTGAAGACAAGGTGAAGAAACCGGGGTGATTCAACAAGGACAAAGAACTTATCCAAGATACACCCAACTCTATGAAAAGACCAGACCTCCAGACCTTGGGCCTAGAAGGACAAGAAGAATCTTGGAAAATCTTTCCAAAGGAATCATAACCAAAATTTCCAAGAGTTAGAACAATGGATGTCAGTCCAGATATTAAAAACTACTTAGAACAACAAACAGGACAAGAGAAGAACCTCCCTGTGCTGTATGATACTTCAAACACTAAATATACAGAACAAAACAAGTACATTGAAGTCACATACACAGTCACATATAAAGGACAGGCCCATCAGAATGACAGCGGGTTTGCCAACCGAAACAGCCTAGAGGGCTTGAAGAGATTTATTTCAAAGTTTGAACGAACAGCCGCCAACCCAGACTCCTCTACCCTGCAAAACATCTAAGTCACAACAGAAGAATTAAAACCTTTCTATTATAAGAATAGGCTAAAGGAATTTGTTACCACCAAGGTAGCAAACAAGACATACTTGAAAGAATTCTTTGGCTGAAGTAAAGAATAAAATTGAAACATGTGGCCACAGGAAACAATAAATCATACTAGAATAATACTGATGCAAGGAAAGAAAAAAATAATAAAACTCAACACTCCAACATCAACAAGAAATCCATACACAGCTTTCAATAATTACTCTGAATATTAATAGTCCCACTTCCCCAGTCAACAAAAACAGACTGGTAGATTGAATTTAAAAAAAAAAAAAAAGCAATAACCATCTCCTTGTTTCCTTGAAGAAATGCACCTCACTGTAAAAGACAGACATCTCTTTAGGATGAAAGAATAGAAACATGGATTCCAAACAAATGGCTGTCATAAACAGCACATGAGAATAAAGTTGGTATCAGACAATGGGCTGTAGGTGAAGAACCTGACCGTGTTTTTGTTGTTTTGATTTTTAGAAGTGTGGAAGACTGGGGACTCTTTGGACTAGAAAAGCTGTTGGATGCTGTAAGCAGGGCTTAATGGGCTGTTCTCTGCTGTGGATATCACTCTGTATAAATAAAATGCTGATTGGCCAGTAGCCAGGCAGGAAGTATAGGCGGGACAAGCCGAGAAGAGAATTCTGGGAACAGGAAGGCTGAGTCAGGAGACGCTGCCAGCTGCTGCCATGAGTACCAACATGTAAGATACTGGTAAGCCACAAGCCATGTGGCAAGGTATAGATTTATAGAAATGGGTTAATTTAAGATGGAAGAATTAGATAACAAGACGCCTGCCACGGCCATACAGTTTGTAAGCAATATAAGTCTGTGTGTTTACTCGTTTGGGTCTGAGTGGCTGCAGGACTGGTAGGTGAGAGATATTTGTGCTGACCGTGGGTCAGGCAGGACCAGAACAACTCTAGCTACAGTTCTCGGATGAGCCTGAAAGACTGTGGTGCTGAGAGACATGAACACAGTAGCAGCCTGGCTCAAAACATTTTAGAAGGCAGGAGGGACTCTAGCTGCAACTGGCCTGGAGGCCATTCTTGTGATAGTTTAAAAATCTGGACATGGCCCAGCTGTTGTACTCAGGAACTCACAGCAGCTGTGGTTGCTTGAATAAGACCTGCAGAAGACTGAGACAGTCAGCATTTCAGTATGGATGGCCAATGAGAACAGAAAGCCCCTCCACTAGCTAGGAAGCCATTGGTACAGGAGAGGGCATTTTGTTTTTTTTTCTTCAGTAGGGCAGCCACAGGATGGTGCAGAATATTTGTGTTGCAGAATAAGATGTGCTGCTGTGATTGGTGTAATGAAAAGCTGAATGGCCAATAGCTGGGCAGGAGAAAATAGGCGGGACTTCCAGGGAGAGAAAGGAAGAGAAGGAATCTAGGTGTGCACAGAGTGGCCAGCCAGATACAGAGGAAGCAGGCTGGGCAGTACGGAGGTGAGGTAATGAGCCATGTGGAAGAACATAGATTAAAAAATACGGGTTAATTTAAGTTGTAAGAACTAGTTAGGAACAAGCCTGAGCTAAGGCCAACTTTTATAATTAATGTCTCCATGTAGTTATTGGTGAGCTGACGGCCCAAAGAAAAGTCTGACTATAACTGATCCAGTAGATAACCTTTTACCCAGGCCCATACAAACAACATTAATTAAAATTGGTAGGTTATTATTTGAGATATTAAAGTAACTGTTAGGAAGAAAGTGTCCCACAGGGAATATTAGAGTGCAATGGGAGGTAAATATGATCAAAATGTATTTATACTGTATGAAATTGTCAAAGAATAAATAAAAATACTTTAACAAAACTCTATGATATAAAATACTTTCAAAGAAGCATTGCATGGCCTTGAAAGAGTATTTCAGATGCATCTCTAGGTTCCATTTCTAGAACTCGTGACTGGAGTCTCTAACACCTTTTTATGGTTATTGGTACTTTGGTATTTTCCAGTACGGATGATCAATTCTTGTGTCCCTCCGTGTATGTTTGAATACATTTCACTTCAACAGTGTACCTAGGGTCAAATAAGAGGAACAGCAGGTCTGTTGCACATGGGCTGGCCCAGCATCTACAGAAGAGAAGCAAGTGCTGTGTGTGTGTGACTTTTTGCAGTAACAGAAAGAAAGGAAACGTTGACTTTTTCATTCCAGGACTTGCAAGCTAGAATCTACATCATGTGGTTCCTGTCAGACCAGATAAGTTAACACATATCTTACAGCTACAAGGCAGAGATGGCATCCCAGATTCCTGCTCCCAATTATCATTACTACTGTCATCATTATCACTGTGACGAACATGGACTTTCCTTGGCGTTCTGTGTACGGCTCCTGTGTCAGTTTGAAATGCCAGATCATGAGATGTAAGCTCAGCTCAGTCTGGATTTGCCTCATTCTCCTCCCAAGTGAAGGAGCAAGTTCATTTTCAGTCTTAGGCTATTCCACAGTTGCCAGAGTTAGAAAACACTCACTTAAATGATGAGCATTAAATGTGAATTCAGCATATGGCTTGTTAAAGATAAACTACTAAAAATATTTAAAAAATAAATTGCCAACACAGAGCACTTTATTAAAACTTAGGGTTTTGTTTTAATCTTTAATTTTTAAATAAAACAGAAGCCTTAGTTGGTGGTTTCTGATTCTATTTTTGTTTCTTCTGTTGTTGGAAAATAAATCCAGAGCCAAGTATAGAGGTGCATTCTTTTAATCAGGACACTCAGAAGGCTAGAACAGGCAGATCTCTGAGTTCACGGCCTGGTCTACATAGTAAGTTCCAGGATAGCCAGAGCATCATAGTGAGACCTTGCCTTGAAAATAAATAAATAAAATAAAATCAATATAAATAATATGTAATGGAGGTATAATAAAGGGGGAGTAATAGAAAAGTGGGTATTGTCCTTTAATGTGGGATCTGGCATTTTTAACCATTCCCTCCCTCAAAAGCATATATTAGAGGGTAAAAAAAAAAAAAATGATGACTTTTCATTCACAGAAGCCAGAAGTCTGAGTGGCTGTCTCTTAATGAATCCTCTAACCAGGGTAACATTCACGCTCTAGCTCTCAGTGGCTCCCCCTGTGTGGTGGCTGAGTTATGACACCTTAGTGCCCCACCATACTGGAAGTCCCTTGGGAGGAAGACCACTTTCTTTTTGCATCTCAGGACAACGGTCCCATGTTCTCTGCAGCATCAAGGGTTCTCAATCACTCCTTTGATGATTAAGTTAATAATTAAGTATTGAAGGGGTGCCCCCCAGCAGCATCGTGCTGGCATTGTGGTGACTCAGAGCGGTATGAGAAGGGTTCCCACTCTAAAGGTGAGACACGGAAAAGGTAGATACAAGTTGCATCATTTCCCTCGTATTTAAGGAAGACAAAAGGGGAAATGGTGGATCCAGGAAGCGTGGCCACCCTGCCTGATAGAATCTGCAGTCTAGCACGTTTGCCTCAGTAGCAGGTGTCCAAACATTCTTTGTGGCTTGAATTAAGGACGATAGTATACATTTGAACATGCTCTCCGGGCTCACGAAGTTTACTCTCCGAGATTTACAGATGAGAGTTGACTTTAGCAGGGTTCTTCTCTCTCTCGGCTCATCCTCTCCATTCCTCATTCCAAGTGTGATAATTAATCTTCATTGTTATCTTGCAGGATCTGGAATTAATTAAGAGATAAGCATGGTTCATTTTCAGTATGAGGTGTCCTTAGAATTCATCGGAGATACAGATAGGCGAGAGGCACTAGACCCCTTCCCTAGAAGGGAGCTGGCGGCTACTTATCTTAGAATTCTAAGACTTGAGAAGTTACGGGTCGTCTGCTATATGACTGAGTCCACAATAGGAAAAGGGGAGCAGTCGCAAGCCCCCAATTATTCATTAGATAAGGCTTTGTATCCTACCTAACCAATTTGAAGAGGAATTTGAGAAGGAGGAAATTCAAGACTATGGGGGGTAGGGGAGAGAAGGCAGGGATTTCTCATGCTGGGGAGACGGAAATCCCTTGTCTTGCACCCAATCAATGCACCAGCCATTCTTGCCTTTTCTTTATGCTGACGTCCCTTTCTGAAGAATGTTATGTTAGAAACTGCTTCACTTTCACTGTTGAATTCGTTACAATACAGCGAGGATCTTATTTCCCACATCTACATTAAGATTAGCCTCTGAGAAGGTCTGTGAGGAATTTTATTGGTTATAGTAATGCAAGTGGGAAGACATTCTAAATGTGTACTGTACCTTCGGCTGGCAGCCCAGATATAAAAGACGCCAAAACAGGAACGGCTTTTGCTTCGGGCATGCTTGCCTACGCACCTTGGTGACGAGTTCATTTGCCCTACTGCTTCTGCTGAAGCATATCTTTGCAGTATCAGACCCCCGATGCTTCTGACTTTCAGAACAGGACCAAACACCAAAAACCAGTGGCTCTTCAGGAATCCTCTAGGTCTTCAGCGCCAGGTTGGGGCTGCTGGGGTATTTAGCATGGACTGCTGTGATTTCAGCCTCCACAGTGTGAAGACAGCCATTGCTTGCTACCCAGAATGCACCATGTCAGCCAATGTAAGGAAATCTCATTTAAATATGTGTTCACTCTATCAGTTCTATTCCTCTGGAAAACCCCAACTAATACACGAAGTCATATCTCACCTTTCTGGCTAAATCTGCTGACTCAATCCAAAGTGACCTTTGATCCTACGCGTTCTTAGTGGTTTTACTAATGGTTTCCTTCCTCTCCCTCCTCCCTCCTTCCTTCCCCCGCCCCTTCCTTCCTTCCTTCCTCTCTTCTTCCCTCCCTCCCTCTCTCTCTCTTCTACCTTCCTTCCCTCTTGCCTTCCTCCAAACCCAGGGACCCACACACACTAGCAAAGCTCTCTACCACCAAGATTCACTCTTAGCTGCTTTCTTTACTTTTTTCTTTTTCACTGTTCCTTCCTCCTTTCCTTCCACTCCCCTCCCCTCCCCGTCTTTCCTTCCTTCTTTTTGTGTTCAATTTTATTATTACACACTGTGCATAATGTTCACTTCCAATCTTTCAAATAAAAAATTCAAATAAAAAAGATAAATAATACAGAAAAATGATAAAACAAATGTCAAGTATCCACTATCCAGATTAATCAGTTAACACTCACATTTTGACTAATTAATTTGTTTACTTAAAAATATGCAGTAACAGCCGGGCGGTGGTGACACACACTTTTAATCCTAGCACTCGGGAGGCAGAGGCAGGTGGATCTCTCTGAGTTCTAGGCCAGCCTGGTCTACAGAGCGACTTTTAGGACAGCCAGGGCTGTTACACAGAAAAACCCTGTCTTGAACCCCTCCCCCCAAATGCAGTAGCAACATAAACATGGTGGACCCTGGTTCCTGTGGCCTGCCTCCATCCCTCCTGTAGCTTTCTGACCTTACAATGCTGCTTCCTGTGCTCAGGTCTAGACTGAACACCTCTGGAGGGCAGCGGCCACATCTTATAACCATTATTCTTCCACTCAGCACCAAGGAGGCTCCACAGATGGAGCACATCAGGGACTTATTTCATTTTATTAAACCACGCAGTTCCAGTGAATGTAGAATATGAAGCTCTTTTTTGATTATTTTAATAAGGGCTTCTTTCTCAAATTATTAACTTCTTTTAATGTCTTCATTTATCATCCTACTCTGAGTCTCTCCAAGAATTGTGGGAATTTAGCAGGTTAAATTTACATATGATCCCTGACTTGTTTCCAAGGGATTCCCATTGTAATGAGGATGAAAAATCGCTAAATCCGTTCCCAACCCATCTGCAGGCATGGTGCTTTAGGGATTCATTAGACACATTATCTTTACCTATTCTGAAGATAAACTATGGCAATGTCTCCGTAGCAGGGCAGATGTAATCTTCCCTGGCCTGATCCACTACAGATGCTGAGCTGCGCAGTGGAATTAAGTATCTCAAAGGTCAATAGCTCTCTCTATCATTTTTCATTAAAGGGCCTGCAGCAGGCAGTTCCTAAGGGAATAAACACTTGGAATCTGGCATACAACTCTTATTCACCCCAGTGAGTTAACCTTGAGAATTCTACTCCAAAGTCAGTCCTTGACAGGTTTTTGTGGGCATTTCATCTCACACCTTGGACCAACTGAAGTGTCTTAGGGAAATCAGCATTTCCAAAGCCAGAGTTTCCATCCAGGCTGGGTGCTCAGAAAGACAGTGGAGTCCAGCGTACACCAGAGGGTGTTGGTTCTCGAGAGGGGAGGGGGAGACCACACCGTTCTGAGTGGCTCATCACTGCATACCATAGCTAACCCACTGAGATAGTGACAGGCCTCTTTGGCAGCAACATAGAATCATGTCTAACTACCCAGGGACACCTGCTGAAGTCTTTTGGATTACAGTCTATCACAGTACTGTGGCTAGTGTGACACAAAAGAATGGAAGAAAGCTGGGTTGGCTCAAAGAACTGCAGAAGGGGAGCCACCCAGACTCAGCCTGTTCTGTACAGCATAATGAACACTAGTTGGTAGGGATGAAGCATCTAGTTAGGAACCAGTCTAACGTCTCCATGTTCAATGGCATACATGAATGATGTCTTCAGCAACAGGGTTTTATTATCAGGTTGTAGAGAACAGCCAATAACCTTGTTGATAGCCTGTGGTGTTTGGGATTGCCATGGGATCCCTTTGGTCAATGATTTACCAAGATATAGACCATTCCTGGCTTGAGGTTGTACTTGGTGGCACGAGATGTCTAGCTGGGGCTTTGTCTCAGCTATTATTGGCAACTCCATTTAGATTCCTCTCATGTTATGTATAATAACTCCACAAGATGAAACCAACTTATTATTGATTACTCCCAATGAAGTGGGTTCTTTATTTCATTGGTTGATTACTCCCATGAAGCTCATGACACTGTTGCATCAGTGGGCATATCTTGCCAGGCCAGTCATTATTTTAGCTCACATGGCTCAAACTTCGGTCAGCTGATGATTATTTTTCTTCCCCATAGTGAGCATAGCGCTTTCTAGCAATAGGAATGCTAGCCAGTAGAAATGAAGCTTCCAGATGAGTACCAGCTTGATTTTTCATTGTTCTATGGCTCAAATAGGTAACATCATCAACAACGGGGTCTTACTGTCAAGTTCTGGAGTGTAACCAATATCACTGTCAGTAGCCTGTCGAACTGGGGGAGGGAGGTCTCTGGGACCTCAGTGGCCAACAACTCCAAAAGATGTAACCCAAAAGCACTTTGCTTTATATGTTCTATGATATCTAGTAGGGATGTTGGCTCTACCTACCATTATAGGAGGAATCAATCTTAACCCTTCATGGCTGTGAATAAGCTTCTACAATAGTAGGTAGGCTTCCATGTGACTTTTTAAAAGGTCTTCAGTGTTGTTTATCCTTCTCTATATTCCCTCTCTACCCTGGCCTCCCATTCCCCATCCCATTTATCCCTTTCTATTCCACTATTCTCTTTAAATCTTGATACCATTATATTCTATCTCCCCCCCTTGAAAGCCCCTACCCACATCATCTGACCTCAATGGGTATTCCAAATGAGATATATATATATTTGAAGTTCCAAAGTGAACGTCTGCAAATGAGAGAAAACATACAGATTTGTCTTTCTTGGCCTGGGTTGCCTCACTCAGGATGACTTTTTTCCAATTTCATTCTTTTACAGGCAAATTTCATAACTTCATTTTTCTTAACAGTTGAATGATATTCCATTATGCAAATGTACCATATTTTTATTATCCAATCATCAGTTGATGGCCGTCTACACTATTTTCACTTCCTGGCTATTGTGAATAGAGCAGCAAGGACAAGGATGAATAGGCATCTCTATAGTAGGTTATAAAGTCCTTTGGGTATTCACCTAAGAGTGGTATAGCTGGATCATGTCTACTTCTGTCCTTTTTAGTAACCTCCACAGTGATTTCTACAGTGACTGCACCAATATACATTCCTACCAGCTAGATAAGTGCTAGAAATTTTAATCAGAGCAATTAGGCATAAGAAAAAAGTAAGCAGTGTTCTAGCAGGAAAGGAAAAAAGATGAAATTTGCTGATAACATGACCTTATATACAGATATTGCTAAAGATGTTATAAAAATACCACCCCCAAAACAAACAAACAAACAAACAAAAAACCCTCACTCTTTTAGACTAGATAAGCAAGTTTGGTAAAGTTGCAGGATATAATATAAAACTACCGAAGTCAGTGGTGCTCATACAAACCAGTAACAAACCATTCAAACAGGAAATTAAGAAAATATTATTAATTACAAAAGCAAAAAAAAAAGTCTAGTGTGAATTTAACAGAGGAGGTAAACCATCTATATACTAAAAGTTGCAAAACACTGAAGAGAAATTCAAGAAAACACAACAGGACATCAGCTGGAGACCATGCCCATGGATAAGCCCCTTTGAAGGGACACATCCCATCCAGATCACAAAGGTACCAGGATATATCATGGGGAAGAGTAATGAGCAGCACTGGGGAAATTGGGTATTTACACACATAAAAAATGGCAACATGCCCTCATCTTGTATAATCGTAAGAAACAGTTCAAAGTGAGTAAAGCTGTAAACATAAGACCTGAAGCCATAGAACAACTAGAAGAAGATGGGGAAAGGCCCAAGGCACTGATTGGGAAAACCAGGGCCAGATTTGGCCCCAAAAGTATCAGAAACAAAGCAAAAATAGACCAAGGAGGGGGCATCAATTTAAAAGCTTCTGCACAGTAACAGTAAAAAACAATTAACAAAGTAAAGAAACAACCATAGAATGAAAGAAAAAAGCTGTAAACCACACATCTGATAAGGAGTTACTATCCAAATACACACAGAACTCAAACTACTCAATGCCACGAGAATCAACAACTCTGTCTGAACATAGTTAAAGAAGCTAATTGAACATTTCCAACAGCAGACAAATTACCAGTAGGTCCATGGAAATGATGAGTAGCACTAATAAATAATTAAGAAATCCAAACTGAAAACCACCATGAGATATTGCCTTATATCCATATGAATGGAATTTTAAAATTATGAAAGATACTAAGTGTTGGAAAAGAGAATTCTTAAACCTTACTGAGGGCAATGTAAATTATTATAGTCATTGTGAAAAATATTGTGGATGTTCAGTATTTCTAAGTTCAGTTATAGTCCGTATGCTGAAGGAATACCTATATCCAATAATCAGATATGCAAGCCTCAGATTCTACCTTTGACTAAATGTAATTAATACACACATACACACATACACACACACACACACACACACACACACACACACACACACACACACACAGAAATACTATGTAGCCTTAAAGAGGGGAAATTCTGTCATTTGAGGTTACATAGATAAATATGGAAGACACTATACTAAGCAAAATTAGCCACACAGGGAAAGATACTATAATATTGTTAAGAGGAAGAAGTCACATAAGGGCAGATTGTTGCCTTGGTCTGTATCATCTGGGAATGAACTGATACAGAATCATAGTTAAGATGATTCTTTAAGTGCCACAGCTACTAATTTTGGAGACAATAAATAAATTTTACAAAGACAAAAATTTGTGAATACAAAATGTTGCTCTTCTTCTCCAGAACAAGCATAAACTACAGGAGTGGAATGGAGTAGGTGGTGTCACCACTTACAGCAGCAGAAGAGCCCTAGACTTTCCCTCTTTCTAGCTGCTACAATTTCCATGCCGAAGTCACATTAACTTTGAGATTAAAATAAACAATCTTAGGCTTGGAGTGGGGGTGGGGGTCCACTAAGGACAGTGGAGAGAAATGCTTTTATTATAAGCCCCATGTTTTAACATCTTTCCTCGGGCACAAGAAATTGGCATTTTCTCGAAGTACATTCTGAGCTCCGCATCCTCTGGAAAGTAGTTTGTCTCAAACTGCTCTCATCTCTGCCTCCTCATTTGAACCTCTGTTTACTCTAGGGCAGCCTGCTGGAGACTGAAGCCTAAAAGGAGAACTAGCCCACATCAACCAAGTCAGAAAGGAAGATCTTCACTGGATGCTGTGTTTGTTAATCATGATTGTCAACCTAATGGAATTTAGAATCTCCATGGAAACAAGTCTTGGGACATGTCTGTGAGGTCACACATGTTTGGTTAACTGAGTTGGGGAGATCTACCCTAAATGTGAGCAGCATGATTCTGTGGGCTAGGGAGGTCCAGACTGCATTGAAAAAAAAATTCGAGCCAAACACAAGGATTTGTTGCTCTCTGCTCCCTGCCTGAGGATGTAACGTGACCATTCTCCTCCTACTCTACCATCATGCCTTCCCTGCCATGATTGCTGCATCCCCTGGAACTGTAGCCCTAGGATAAACCTTTCCAAGTCTGTCTTGTAGGTATTTTGTTGCAGCAACAAGACAAACAGCTAATACACGCAGCTAGTGCCTGAAATTTGGTATTCAACGGTCAACCTAACCACACAGGTAGACAGCCTTTGGAGTTGGTTTTCAGACAGAATGTGAAAGTGTTTGGAACTTTGGGATAGCAAAACCTTCAAATGGTATAAGGAAAACTTAATGGGGCATTCTGGCTGAGGTTTGGAAGACTGAAATGCACAGAAAACCCAGATAGTGGGGTCCAGTGAAGAATCAGGCTACACTCTAGTCATTCTCTGAGAACTTGACTGAGATTAAACTTTAAAGTAATGTGTTTAGTGGGGAAATTTTCAGGGCAGGAGAGTATTCAGGTTATGGCACAGTTATTGCTCATCACTTCTATTTATGTTTACAGTGAGTAAGAGTCAAAAATAGGGCAGAAAAAATTAAGTATGTAGCATGTTAAAGATCTCAAATTAAAAAAAAAAATGTGCAGTTGCAACCAAGTGACATGCTGAAAAAGAGACTGATTGTTGAAGAAAGACCCATCCAGTTTATTGAGACAACAGAATGGTTCCTTGAGAGCAAGGAACTGCTACTGAAAGCTCCAACACGTGAAACGCAAATTTATTTGAATGGAGAGATCCTGAACCAAGAGGCTGAAGGGGTTCCCTGGAGTACCGTGGCAGAAGCCAGAACACGCCGCCACATCGCAGCCCTAGTTAGGAAGCAGAAAGAAATGAATGCATATACCCCTTTTACTCACCTTTTGGTTAAGTATGGGAGCCCAGCCCGTGGAATCATACTGAGAATATTAGGGCTGATCTTCCCGCTTCAACTTCATCAAATATTAACTTACAGACATGCCCTAAGATTTGTTGCCATGGTGATTCTCAGTCTCATCAAGTGGACAAAGATCAACCATCACAACTCCATCCCTTGTCAACTGGACACCAAACCACATCAAGGTAATGCCTTTCAGGTCTTGACTACGCAGGCTCACGGCTACCTTATGATTTACAATGTATTCAGTTTAACTTAAAACTTGCCTGCCTTTACCAGTCACAGCCCTGTTCAAAAGTCCAAAGTCTAGCCTCTCCTGAGTCTCAAAGCCATCTCATTATGACCCTCATAATGATGAAAACAAGTCACAATGCTCCAGTAAACAATGGCTTGGATGACTGGTGTTACTTCTCAGTGTGACAGAATCTAGAATATCCTAAAAGATGGATCCTCCAGTGATTATCTTAATTATGTTAATTAAGGTGGGAAGTCCTGCCCACTGTGAGTGAAACCATTCCCTGGCTGGTCCTTGATTCCGTAAGTGGAGGAAGGGATCTGGGCAGCAGCATGGATTCATTGATCTCTGCTTCCTGACTATGGATGTCATGTGATCAGTGTCCACAAGCTTCTGCCGCCTTAATTCCCCCAACATGATATATGCCTTGAACTGTAAGTTAAACTAAAACTTCCAGTCATTAAGTTGCTCTGGTCGGGGCGTTTTACCACAGCAACAGGAAAAGAAACTATGGCAAATGGCACAGAAGAAACATTCCCATTCCTGAAAGGAAGAATGGGGGTATGTCAAGGAGAGGTTTCGGACCAACCCCGTTGATTCTAGCTAAGTCTTCACGCATGGGATCATTTGTGAGGTACCTCTGGGAGAGATGCATCCTGCAAGCATAGCACCAATATCAGAATATTCCAAAAGTGACAAAGCCAGCCTTTCCATGGTCATCCAACATCACACTCAGTGTACCACATGTTCATACATTGTACCCATGCTTTTGCTTCCTGAACTCTGACCCATGCATGCCACAGGCCTTTCTACACCCTCATCAAGTAACCGTCTCCTGTCCTTCCTTCAGCTCTCCTCCTCAGTCCCAGTTCACATCTGGTGGCACCGTTGACCTCTTCCACGTTGGTTAGCACATGGTTTGTGTTTCTTACACCCCCAAGTAGGCACCCACACTGTTTGTTTTCCCTTAGAGCTCCCACCCAGAGGAAGGTGGCCCACAGAGAGTAGAAAGGTGAAAATGAAACAATGTTAGTCAGAGGCCTGGGCAGCAGCAGAGAATATTCCAGCAGGAAAAACATCAAAGCCATAGGACAGTGGTACCACGTTGCAGTTAAATCAAAGGAGGCCCGCTGTGGTCAGCAACAGAAACTTATTCAGGTCAGGCTTTGAGGCAGGCAGGGCCACAAGACACAGGGCACTGCCCAGCATGCTAAGGCTTTTGACTAGATGTGGTTTATAACAGAATGAAAACCAACATAAATATAGGACGAAGAAAAATATAATGAAGAAAATGGGTTACGTCTTTCTTGATAGCTATAATTACAGTCTTGGTTTGGGTTATTGTTTCTTGAGACAGCATCTCACTTTATCACCCAGGCCGGCCTAGAACTCACAGTGTGATAGCTTCAGTCTCCAAGTGCTGGGATTACAGCATCACCAAGCCCAGCTCTCTACAGCTCTAATTCTAATCTTGAAAAGTGACTTTAAATGTCAACACTTGCTTGGTCATATTGGGACGAAGAAATAAAATGATCTCCTCTCCAAAATACCTAAGAGCAGGGGTTAAGGAGACGGTGCTGAGGGCAAAGTGCCTCTCTGGCTCCTGCTTCTGAGATGTGTAATCCCTCCAGAGTCACCTGACCCACTGTGCACTTGACTTAGTGGCTGGATCTAGATGGTCCTCCCCTTCTCCACCTGGCAATATGTCCAACAGTAAGACGGCAAGAGGCAGCTGGTAAAGGCTCTACCGAGACCCAGAGACGTCCTGCTGAGGCACCCAAAGCATGTCTGGTGTGCACACTTCGGAACAGAAAGGGCCTTCCTAGTCACCAGTATCCAGGCCCTTTGCTATCCCTTTGCAGATCCACGGAGAGAGCCCAAGATGTTCACTGGTGGTCACTTTGCAGAGTTAAGGTCTGAGGGACTCAGCATTGGAACATTCCAGCAGAACCCAGTCCTTGTTGCCTTGGGGGAGGCTGGGGCCTTAGGATTTTAGCAAAGGGACAAACACCCCAAAGAAAGAGAGAAAAAAAATCTTTTATTTGGAAGAAAAGAAATTTCCGAAAACATTTTATAAACTCAAAGAAAGTGCCAGAATACTTTTAGATTCAGGGTTCCCATGTGGTTTGTGAAAGATGTTCCACTGGCTTATGGGAACTTTAAGCTAGAGTTTTGCATGCCAAGAGCTTGTGGGGAAAAGGACAACTCAACATCCCTCCCACAGAAGTCACATGGGGTTCTAGAAGACAGGCCGTGTGTACTGGGGAGATACCCCCGACACCAAGGTTTTCTCCAGGCTGCTAAGGCATCACAAATCCACAGGGAGTGAGGCTTCTCCTCGCCTTTGCTGGCTTACTGTGTGCCCACCCCCCATCTTGCAGCCCAAAAGAAGGGACCACGGACCGAGAGCCCAAAGGATCACTGCTTGTTGATTAAATACAGGTGCTCTGTTTATTTCAACATAAAAAAAAAAAAAACCCGGAAGCTTAAAACTTATATTAGAGACAGGAAACAACCCCACAGGGGCCCTGTTGTCCACAGCTTGAGGACCAAGACAGGTCTCCCCTCAAAGGGGCTATGACTTGTACCAATGGAAAGTCCTCTCTGCATGCTTGCCCTGGACCCATCAAGGCTCTGATGGCCATAAATTATGTGTTTCAAGAGCAGATGGTTTCAACTTGATCCCAGCCATACTGTCTCAGAAGAGACAGTCCTTGTAAACTACCCATTAAAATCCCCCAAAGTCATATTCTTGACACACAGCAAGAGCTAGGGTGGTGCCAGACAGAGAGAAGAGCTGGGGAAGAGAGAGATTGAGGGAAGAACCAGCCTCATTAAATCTGCCTCCCAATGTGTGTTGAGACTGAGATTGGAGTGAGATCGGAAGGACCTTGTGGAGGGCCTTCCTGAGCTCTGTGTACTAGGGGGCTCCTCCTCCTCACAAACGTTCTCCTCTCTGCCCTCTCCTCACTCGGTCACTGTCTCTCTCCACATCAACAGCCAAGGGATTATTTTTAGAAAAACTGAGCTTGTTAGCTCTGACCCTCCCCGCATCCCTTGTACATTTTTGTTGATGATACAGGTGACGTATGCCAGGTCTCTCCTTCCACAGCCTTTATAGCCAAAGTGTGCAGCAAAGGTTAGCACATTCGTGTGTTTTCGCGAGATCCCCTGTGCACACTGGAGTACTAGCAACAAGAATCAAGTATTGCTGGGTGTGTTGTAATCTTTTGTTTGAATTTTTGTCATTGTTGTTGTTTGAGGTAGGGTTCCTCTCTGTAGCCCTAGCTGTCCTGGAACTCACTCTGTAGACCAGGCTGGCTTTGAACCCAAAGATTCACCTGCCACAGTCTCCCAAATTCTGGGATTAAAGGGGTGCGCCACCACTGCCAGGCCCATATACATAATCTTAGTAATAGCTGGGTAGAGGCCAGAGGATCACAAAGTTGAGGCCATTCTGGCTACATGAGACACTATCCCAAGAAACCAAAAAAGAGAGGAGGGAAAGGAAGCAGAGAAATAAAGGAAGGAAGGGAGATAAAGGAAAGAGAGGAAAGGAAAGGGGAATGGAAAGAAATGAAAAAAACAAGTACCACAAAAATATTAGCCTGTGAAAACCCAGTGTTCTCAACAAGGACACCCCTGTTCTCAAGCAAGCTGTAAGGGGCAGCTGGAGCACTTCCGTGCGGTCTTCAGTACGTCAGCTGTGATGAAGGACAGCATGGCCTCCTCGGGTTATCACCCCGAGAACTCTGGGTGCAGGTCCCCTTTGCTCAGTGAGGCCGCATGACTTGTCTGCACTCTCTTCTACACTTCAACAAAGGATGCAAATGATAGCAGAAAGAAGTGTGCAGGTCTCTAGTTACCGTGGCACATCCACTGCAGGGTCTAGTTATGGTACATCCACTGCAGGCCTCTAGTTATCATGGCACAGCCACTGCAGGCCTCTAGTTACCATAGCACATCCACCACAGGTCTCTAGTTACCGTGGCATATTCACTGCAGACCTGTAGTTATCGTAGTACATCCACTGCAGGCCTCTAGTTACCGTGGCACAGCCACCGCAGCCCTCTAGTTATCGTGGCACATCCACTGCAGGCCTCTAGTTATCGTGGCACATCCACAAAACTAGCCCCCAGCCACACCTAACTGAGCCTGTAGGGTTAGACTTTCCAAAGACTTCCTGAAGGATCTGACCTCTATGCAGCACACTAGTTATTTTAGAGCTGCCGTCTTGTTCAGAGCTTTGGGACTCTGTCCTTAACCCTGTCTAGTCAAACACGTTCAAAGCTGAGAGCCACCTCCATGGTCCACCCGTATCAGTCCTGCTCCTGTCTGCCGCTCATTCCCTCCCATGGCCATCAGATGGCACCACGGTTCCACAGGCCACCCAGGAAGGGCTGCCAGGTGTCTGGGATCTCTTCACACCTACTTTGCTACCCCTTCCAAGCCTGTGGGAAGGGCCATTGGAGCCTAACTGCTCTCTGGAGTTCCGTGTGTCTGAGCCTCTTACAGCTGAGCTGAGCCGGCCCCTCTATCTGCAGTGGTGCCTGCGTGCAGCACCTGGTACAGAACGCAACCCCTGTGGGCCATAAACAACTCCTCTGGGACTTGGTAGGGTCCTAGGATTGCTGTCAGGTAGGAAGGTTCAGAGGGTGCATATTAAGGTTGTTTCTGTCCCCCCAGATCCATTTCCCCTCCCCACCTCGCTTTTCCAATTTAAGCAGGGAACCCAGACACCTGAGTTTCCTCCTAAAGCCATTTTGTATTAACGTGTCTTCCTGGCAACTCTCAACAACCTGATCACTTTAAGAATGGTATTTTGCCCAGTAAAGTCGTGTTTGCCAGTTGGCCGTTGCTCCCTGCAGCACCAATCAGACGATGGTAAAGTATCTTGATTTCCCAGTGTGGTCCATGCCGTGGTCACGTGACCCAGAGTTTCCTCATGATCTGGTAGCGGCATCTTTGACCAGAGGGAGTGTGTGTGCATGTGTGTGTGCATGGTGTGCGTGTGTGTCTACATGCTTTGCTGCAAGCAAGGCCGTAAATCATCTAGGGCCTCTAAGGATGGAGGAAGAGCAAGGAAACATAACTTTAGGAAATTCACCAATTGCCTGAAAAGCCACAGGATAAATGCCAGCCATCACACAATGACGCACACAACACACAACTGGTCTGAAAGTCAAGCTTCAGGTCCATATAATCCCCCCAAAGAGATGTTCAGTTTCAGAATTCTCTTTTCCTCTCCCCTCCATCCTCTCTCTTTCTCCGACCTGACATGTTTTTCTTCAAAGCTGCCAGGTTTCAGACAAAGGGAGACATAGGCCATCAAAACCGTTTCCACTTCAAGTTGATACCTGCAGACAGGGGCTTGGGTTTAGACACTACCACCTTGATATTCTACAACCCTGTGTCAGTCAGAAACTAATTTATAAAAGCTGTATGAAATCTCTCTTCCTTGGGGTGCCACAAACGCTCTGCTCCCGACAGCCCTAAGGCTGATGTTTCCACCGGCTTCACAGCCCTGGGAATTCGAGGGAAAAAAATCCCTGAGCATGTGGTAATGGAGCTTGTCACTTCTTGGCCTAAGGCAGAGCCAGGTTAGTAAAGCACATCTCTAGTTTCCAAAGATGAGAGGGCTCTGATCTCCTGAATGGTTTAACCCAGGGGTTCTCAACCTGGGGGTCAAAAAGACCCTTTCATGGGGGTGGCCTAAGACCATCAGAAAACACAGATATTCACAATATGATTCAGAACAGTAGCAAAGATACAGTTATGGAGTAAAGAAAATAATTTATGGTTGGGGTCTCCACAACATGAGGAAATGTATGAAAGGGTCTCAGCGTTAGGAAGGTTGAGAACCTCTGGTTTAAGCCATTGATGGATTCAGACTTGAATGCCGGGAAGTGGTGAAACTGTGGAAGGTGGGACCTGGCTGGAGGAAGTAGGTCACTGGAAGCTTGCCTTTGGGGACTGTCTCCTGCTCTAGATCTTTCCTGTGAAGGCCTCACACAGCTTCCTGTTGGCCATGAGGTACACAAACTCCTTATGCCACCATAGTATTCTGCTCAACCTCGTAGCACCTGATTGCATGGACTGAGCCCTCTGAAACAGAGAGCTAAATTAAACCCATCTGTAGGTTGTCTTGCTCATCCAGGTATTCTGCTCACAGCCACATAGACTAACCAGGCGTTGCCTGCTTTACTGTCTGGCTCCAGACAACCAACAGAAACTGTCTTCGTTAGGGTGACTATTACTGTCATGTAACACCATGACCAAAAGCAACTTGGGGGAAAAAAGTTTGTTTCAGTCACAGTTCCATACAATAGTTCATCATCAAGGGCAGTGAGGACAGGAACTCAAACAGTGCAGGAACCAGGAAGCAGGAGCTGACGAAGAGGCCATGGAGGGGTGTTTCTTTTTTGTTTGTTTGTTTTTGGTTTTGTTTTTGGTTTTTTAAAAAATTTTATTTCATAATTTAATTTTACATATCAGCCACGGATTCCCTTGTTCTCCCCCCTCCCCTCTTGCCTTCCCCCCAGCCCATCCCCCATTCCCATCTCCTCCGTGGCAAAGACTCCCCTAAGGATTGAGTTCAACTTGGTAGATTCAGTCCAGGCAGGTCCAGTCCCCTCCTCCCAGGCTGAGCCAGAAGTGCCCCTGTATAAGCCCCAGGTTCCAAACAGCCAGCACATGCACTGAGGACAGGTCCTGAGACAGGGTTTCTCTGTGTAGTTTTGGTGCCTGTCCTGGAACTTGCTCTGTAGACCAGGCTGGCCTCGAACTCACAGAGATCCGCCTGGTTCTGCCTCCCGAGTGCTGGGATTAAAGCCGTGTACTACCACTGCCCAGCTTCAGCCTGCTTTCTTAGAGAACTCAGGACCACCAGCCCAAGGGATAGCACCACCCACCATGGGCTGGGCTCCCCCATCAATCACTAATTTAAAAAATGCCCTACAGGCTTGTCTACACAGCCTAATCTTATGGAAGCATTTTCTTTTTTTTTTGGAAGCATTTTCTTAATGGAGGTTCCCGCCTCTCAGATGTCTTTAGCTTATGTTAAGTTGACATAAAATTATCCAACACAATTGACCCCCCTCATTAATTTAACATAGAAACCAGTCACAGTTAAGCCACAACCTTTCCTTTCTCATTCATCCCCAAGATCTCACATTAAAAAAATAAATAACTTTAAAAGCCCCACAGTCTTTACAAATTCAAATGCATTGAAAGTTCAATGCCTTTAAAATAGCCATCTCTTTAAAAAAAAATCCAAAATATCTTTAAAAAAATCTCTCAATTGTGGACTCTTATAAAAATAAAAGTCAAATATTTTCTTACTTAAAGAGGGAAAAACCAGGGCACAGTCACAATTGGATTAAAGCAAAAAGCAAACTCCAATAATATGAATAAATCAATGTCCAGTTATCTGGGATCTACTCACCATCTTCTGGACTCCTCCAAGGGGTTTGGGGTCACTTCTCCAGCTCTGCCCTCTGCAGCACACACAGCATGTCTTCTAGGCTCCAGCTGGCTCCACTTCACCACTGATGCTGTTTTTGGTGGTTATCTCGTGGTACTGGCATCTCTAAAATACTGGGTCTCTTGCTGCAACTGGGCTGACGTTCACCAGTAGCCTCTTCTGGGCTCTCTTCAGGGACTCCAGCCCTGCCACACAGTGCCAAGCCCCAGCTGCTCTCCATGACTCCTCATGCCTTCAAAACTAGCACCACCTGGGTGACGCTTATACTACCAGATTTGGCTGCTAGTGCCAGGTACAGTCTTGAATGCTTTTGGGACATAGCTTCTGTGTGTCGACCCTGAGGAAACACCTCCCAGAAGACATCACCTCAGTGATGCTGGTCTCTTCTGAATCACAGCTGATTTTTCAGCCCCAGCTGACCAGCAGCAATTGTCCCAGCAAAGCAAAGTTTTCACTTTAGTGGTTCTGGTCTCTTGTTAATCACAACTGATTCTTCAGCTCCAGCTGACCAGACACAAAAGATTCTTCACACGAATGTCCCAGTAGAGCCTTTCCTTTCCTCTAAAATGTCACAAGTCAGGCCTCCATCATTTGCACTGCTCTCAAAATCCTTATCTTCAAAGCTCCTACAGAGCTCACTGAGCTCTGTGCACTCAATGGCTTTTCTAGCCCAAAGGTCCAAAGTCCTTCCAAGGTCCTCCCAAAACAACATGGTCAGGTCTGTCACAGCGATACCCCACTATCCTGTTACCACCTTGTCTCAGTCAGGGTTACTACTGCTGTGTAATAACCAACACAAAAAGCAACGTTGGGAGAAAGGGGTTTATTTTGCTCACAGTTCCATGTAACAGTTCATCATCAAAAGCAGTAAGGGTAGGAACTCAAGCAGGGAAGGAACCCAGAGGCAGAGTTGATGCCCATAGGCAGAGTTGATGCAGAGGCCGCGAAGGGGTGCTGCTTACTGGCTTGCTCCCCCTGGCTTGCTCAGCCTGATCTTTTATAGAACCTAGCACCACCTGCCCAGGGATGACCCCACCCTCAATGGACTGGACCCTTCCCCATCAATCACCAATTAACAAAATGTTCTACAGGCTTGCCCCCAGCCTAATCTTATGGAGGTATTTTCTTAATTGAGGTTCCCTTCTCTCAGATGACTCTAGCTTGTGTCAAATTGACATAAAGCTATCCAGTACAGCAACCCAGGCCTGTCTCTTGTCCAATCACAATTCATTAGAACTTTGCCCATGTCGTCACATGTTCTGTCAAATGAGTGTCTCAAACCTGTCCTGCATGGTGATATTTTATTTGTGTGTTAATAAATAAAGCTTGCCTGGAGATCAGAGGAAACAGCAAGCCATTAACACAAAAGTCAGGCAGTGGTAGCACACGCCCTTAATCCGATCACTTGGCACGCAGGGTCTCTGTGTGTTCAAGGTCACACTGGGAACAGAGCCAAGCGTGGTGACACATGCCTTTAATCCCAGTACCAACCATAGAGACCTGGAGGTCTGTACAGACAGGCAGTGACAAGGAAGTGAGGTAACTGGACTAAGAGCCAATGAGAGGGCAGATCAGCAAGGCAATAAAGGCGTGGGTAGACAGGAAGTAGCTCTCTTTGGAAGCTATGGCAGAATGGTGAGTTAAGGTTAGCTGGTGGCTCTCACTATTTCCCTGATCTCTAAGGCTTTCAGCCCTATATTTGGCTCCATGTTTTTTATTTAATAAGACTGCTTAGAAATTCAGCTACAGTCCTGCTTAGGGTTTCCTTCTCAACAAGGTTCTATGGTTTCTTCCTTCCTTCCTTCCTTCCTTCCTTCCTTCCTTCCTTCTTTCTTAAACTATTTAATTTTATTAACGTCCAACTAGAGAATTTCAAACATTTAAATTTTTGTATTGTGTTTCTCTTGGATCATACTGGTAAAGATCATTATTGAGCAGCAGGGCTGCATACTTGTCCAAATGCTTCTATGAGAATTTGCTCAAAAAATATGAATGATCTTTTAATAAAATATTAAATAAGGGAATTAAAAAAGCAGACATATTATATTTTATTGTGTTTTGTTAATTCTTAGAAGCCTGTTCTTTTCAAATGAGAGACAGAAAGGGAGTAGATCCAGATAGGAAGGAAGGTAGGAAGGACCTGGGAGGAGTAGAGGGAGGGGAAATTATAATCAGGATATATTGTGTGAGAAAAGAATCTATTTTCGATAAAAGGAAAACAACAAAAACACAACAAGAATCCAGAAAACAAAACAAAAACCAACAAACAAAAACTGTATCATGGAACTTGGAACTTGGTTCTGCAGTTACGTGAACAGGAGTTCAGTTCCTAGCACTTGCCATGTTGCTGGCAACTGCCTATAACTCCAGCTCTATGGGATTTGATGCCCTCTTCTAGCTGCTGTGGGATGTTGCATTTACTTGCACATACACACAGATAAACACATACACATAATTTTAAAATAAAATAGATTTTTAAAAAGAAAAAAAAGAGTTAGATCATATTTCATTTTATACTTTTAATAGCAAGAGTTGGCATTTTTTTCTGAAAAGATCCAGGAAAAACTTATTTTTGCCTCTTACATCAGAGGGTCTGTCTCAACTACTCAAGACAAAGGCCAGTCATACACAAGCCTATGTACAAGTATGGCTGTGTCTCAGGAAGTGTTATTAAGACCCACAGCTGAATGTGTACTGCAAGTGGAAATTTGTCAACTTCATTTCTACAGAAAGCACCACAAATTCAAATATCAAAATCCCAGGAAAAGTGAAATTTAAATTTATCAGGTTTTGTTCCACATGAAAACATTTAAAAATAAAAATGTTCAAATCACCCTGGGCATAGATAATGTTGCCTCATTTGAAAAGGGAGGGAATTCCCTAAGAGACAGAAACAATGAGGGGGAAAATGCTTTTTGTCTCTGGAAATAAATTCCCTTAAAAGTTATGAGCAAAAATCAACTTAGATTTAACTTTATGATTCATAATCATGTCCCAAAAAGAGGAGATCACGGTGACAAAGAGGAAGTCCTCCGGATACCGGATGTGCTTTACTTTAACCTTCCGCCAGAGCACAGTCTTGGCCATGAGTTGCAGAAACCAAGTCCCATAAGCCTGCAGCCATTGTTTTTCAGCTATAGCTGACCGTGGTTTTCTGAAAGGGATGCTCAGATGAATGGAAAGGAGGTGTCAGGTAGAGAAGAAAGTGAGTGGTGATTGGAGAACAGAGAACTCGCTCATTGTAGTAGGAGAGAAGAGCTACTAGGTAATTCTCTCCCTATCAATTATCTTCCACCTCATAACCCACACCATAATATTGAGAAAAAGAAAACAAAAAAACCAACAAAAAAACAATGTTGTCATAAACATTGTACTAGGTAATTCTCTCCCTATCAACTACCTTCTTCCATCTTGTAACCCGAACCATCACATTGGGACAAGGAAAACACCAACAACAAAAAAACAGTGTTGTCACTAACAGTCCAGCATCTAAAGTGTGTGTCCAATCTTACCTAAACTAACAGACAAGCTTGGGGCCAGTTTTACAGCATACTGCAGTCTCTCGGACTCTGGTCCATGGTACATTTTGACCCTCGAGTTTTTCAGAGAAGGGAGCTAAGGTCTACATGTTCCCAAAATCCACAGAGCTCAGACCAGAATTCAGCCCCATACCTGGAATCATGTGTCACTATCATTGCATATTTTTGTTTTTTTTAATTAGCTAACTTTTCCAACCTGGTTTATTGTAACAGCATGCTGCTGTAACAGGAGACAGATGATGTCTGAGGAGAACAAGATGCTCTTATGAGCTGCATATCATCTTTGTTTCTGTTTCCTCCACGGTAGCCTCAACGCAAGAAGTTGCCTGGGGACTGAGCTCAGAAAACAGGCAGTGAGAGGGAAAATGAGACATCTGTGAAGAGAAGGCTTTGAGGGGAGAGTGAACAATTTATGCAACCCCAAATGGGACTCCACCTTGCTGGGGAAACGTCAGGTGGGTCTCCTTGAGGCAGCCATTGGGTTAGTTACCTACCAGCTTCCACACCCCAACAATTAGCAAGGGCACCTCCTTCCCACTGCTTGCCTCAGCTGCATGAAATCCAAATCTGAGGACGGCATCATGCCTGACTTTGAGTGCCTACAGTGGAAGATACCTTGGAAATCATGTAAAGTAGAGGTCATGAGAAGGTGAGCCTACTCTGTCAAAGACTGTTGGAGGGACAGTGTGATCTCTTCGGCGACAGCCATCTTTGCCCTTTCGAAGAAGCAGGGTTGTAGGCAGACAGCAGATCCTGGCTCAGCTCCACCAGATTTCACTCCCAAGACCAGTGCTATCTGTTAAGCCCTGCTGTTTTATTGCAGCATGGAGGAAACTGAGACCGGAGGAGCTGAGCAGACATCTGCTCGTGGCCACAGTTGGGGACCTTACAGTGGAAGTGGTATTAGAGCTAATGAGGATCAATACGAGCTTCCCTTCGGGCCTGGAGCACAGTACACTCAGCACTACCCAGGTCCTTTGCGGTAGCAGATACCCCACCCTGCCTTGACACCCCTCATGAGCAGAAGAGAACAGGGAGTCATTGCCGACTTCTGGGGCTCGCTCTGTGTCTTGCACATATTTCAATCACAGGATCTAAGCAGAACTTTCCATTCTGTTGGTCAGAACCCTGAGGGAGTGAGAGCTGTAGAAGGCAATCCCTAACCTGAGCCCTGTCGCCTGGGAAGCCAGTTACCTGCAGTAGAGCCAGCCTGCAGCGAAATCAGCCTATGGAGATGTCACAATATATGTGTGACCAAGCACATGCTATGTTAAAAAAAAAACCCGACTTTCTCTCCAGATGCAATGTATGTCTTTACTTTGTTCTAAGGCCCTGGAGACTGGATCATAGGAGCTGCCAATGCAAGTCTTCCCTGCCTCTGGCTTCCTGGTACTGTGATGTAAGACGTTCCCTTAGATCCTTCCCAAAGGAGTTAGTGCAAACTGGTTGCTTGCCACTACGGAAAAACCTGCAGGTCATTTTTGATCCTCTTCTTCCAGGATAGGGTTGGAGAAGGCAACCCCATTCCAGCCCTGGGTTCTCCCTCCCTTCCATGACTTCCCTCCACTTTCCCTGGTGTGTGTGTGTGTGTGTGTGTGTGTGTGTGTGTGTGTGTGTGTGTGTGTGTGTGTGTGTCTTTTATTAAATACCACTCAATTACCCAATTACAGAAACCAACTACTTACTTCATAGACTGTTACTATATAACATATACTATTGTGTAACGCATGTCAGTTGAATGCCGAGGACTCGATGTGCCCGGGGAGGGGCTGAGAGGAGGAACCACCTTGTGGCTTGAACAGCAGTGCTGAACCTGCTGTGGGTTATGTGCGCTGAAGAGGCTTCGAGAAACGGAGCGAGAACAGAAGTTGGTGGCTTCTATGTGGGTGTGACAGGTTCACATCCTTTGCCCCAAACTTAACATAGAGGAGGCGGCCCAGGAAATGTCATCCAGATTCCGGGCTAGGGAAACCTGCTGTCCAAATGGAGTAGACTGCTCCGAGTTTGCTGGCCAATGCTGTTGTCACACGAGAAAACAAGGCAGGACTGCCTCTCAGAGCGAGAGAGAACAAGCCATGGACAGTGGTGCACATCATGGGCCCCTGCTGAGAGACTGAGAGGGCAGCCATTTTATTTCCAGGTATTCTGAGTATCCTGGCTAAGCCCTTCTTGGCCTACAGAGACGGACCCAAGCCTTGAGCGGAGAGCAAGGGGCTGAAAAACATGGAAGACACAACAGCTACAACTCAGAAAACAGGGCTGTAGCCTCCTTGGGTTACACTAGGTAGGAAGTTAATACTGAGTCCATGGTGAGCAATGCACCAAAACCGAACCCTAACCCTTCCCAGTGAAAACACCGAAACATGAACCCAAGGCAGCACACCCAGATCCCAGGCACCTTCAGAAGCCAGACACGGGCTTCCGGGCAGACTATGAAGACAGCTTAGCTACCATCACTGCCCATGACGTGGGCATCACTGGGCTCCAGGCTCTGTAACTCAGATGTGAAATACGTGAAGGTTTCCTGTAATTCCCCCAAACCAAAAAACAGGCTGGATGTGCCAGAGATAATGATGGAAGAGATGAGAACTGACTTAATTTTACACTGATTTGGGACCTAGAAGAAGCCATCTGCTCTGTTCACATAGCCCATGATAACTCAAGGGAGGGTCTGAATGATGCAGTCCTCAAAGGCTGGAGATGTACTGGTCACTGTTTCCAAATTCACTGCACAAGTGTATTTTTTTTATCTATGGAGATTTGTATTTTTAATCCATGCTGATGTTGAGTTCTTTAAAATTTCTGCTTTGAAACAGCAATACTTGTGTTCATTTTGTTCTGAACGCTACTTGTGTGGCTTTTTTAGGTTTATTTCTTTTATGTGTATGAGTATTTTGCCTGCATGTATGTCTGTGTACCACACACATGCCTGGTGCCTGTGGAGGTCAGAAGAGGACATCAGACCCTCTGGAACTGGAGTTACAGATGATTGTGAGCTGCCACGTGGGTGCTGGGAACCGAACCCAGGTCCTCTAGAAGAGCAAGCATCACATGCTCTTAACCACTGAGCCATCATCTCTTTGCCACATGAATTGAACCTCCTCAAGTGTCCAGAAGTGTTGATGGTGTTGTTGCTGTTTTACATGGAGGCTTATTCTTAATTAAGAATGCCTCGCCTTGGCCTGGCTTATTTCTAGCCAGCTTTTCTTAAATTATCCTATCTGCTTCTTGCCTCTGGGATTTTATCTTTATCCTATATAACTTTCTTTACTCTTACTCCGTGGCTTGCTGTGTAGCTGGGTGGCTGACTACTGGAGTCATCCTCCGTCTCTCACTCCTCAATCTTCTCTTTCCAAATTTCTCATCCGATTTATTGTCTCTGCCTGCCAGCCCCACCTATCCTTTCTCCTGCCTTGCTATTGGCCATTCAGCTCTTTATTAGACCAATCAGGTGTTCTCGACAGGCTAAATAACACAGCTTCACAGAGTTAAACAAATGCAACAGAAAATGCAACAATCTTTGTATCATTAAACAAATATTCCACGGCATACACAAATGTAAGGCATCTTAAAATAATATTCTACAACACAGAATTGTCTGTAAGTTGGGAAATGTGTATTCTCCCCATCCATCCAGGCCATGTGTACTTATTATGAGCCCCCAAACCATAATTCTCAACCTCCTTTCCACTCATTTTTTTAAAAATATTATTGTTTGGGTTCTTTTTTCCTTCAGCCATCTAAGTAGTGTGGTTGACTTCAAAGGTGAGATGGTGGTGCCAGTGCTCTAAGAAGACCAGGAAGCTGACACATCATTCAAGGAAGTGGGGCAAGGCTGCAGTTTCACAGGATGGAGATGGCACTGGAGTTTACACACTTGAATTTAGATCCTGACATCGCTACCATCTGCTCTTGTGATTGTGATCATGCTGATGTTTGCCTTGAGTCTTAGCCTCCTGCTCTATAGAATGGGCACATTAGTACCTCTCTCAAGGAGAGGGGTAAAAAGTAAAATGAGCAAATACCTACATACAAGCTTCAACCAGTTCTCATTTGGACCCAGATCACCTGCTCCTTCCACACAGTAGAGCCCAGGGATACTGAAATGTATCAGGACCAGGAGGCCACAGTTTGAAAAGCCTTACCCTCTCATAGATGTGGACCACAAGAAGAAAACAAAGCTGATCTGGGCCAGGTACAGCCTGTCCATCATGACTGAACCGTCAGTGGCTCTGGTAAACTGGCCTGTAGTTCTTCAGATGGACTCCAGTAAGATGTGCAGAGGACAAGACTGTTTCTGGAGCCAGTCAAGAGCCTTCCCAAACATGTACATGCTAACATACCTGGGTTGCATGTCCAGCTCCAGCCTGCTCCTGACTTTGTTACTTCTTTGAAGTCTGGTACATCCTAAACCAATGCTTAAACTCTTTCCAGCAGGACTCATTTGTAGACTATTTGTCCAAGGCTCTCATGCTCACAAACAATATTTGTAGAGAAACACCACTGTGGTCCTGAGGTCTAAGGTGCCCTGGAAGCTCCTTTGTCATAGGTTGTTTCTGCATAAGCTGCTGCCAGCCTTCTACAGCCCATCATCACAAGCACACTGGCATGTCTGAGGGCACAACAGTCTCTGTAAACACTCCTCGGAAACCAGGAAGCAGCGGTTGGAGCAGTTTGTAGTGCTGAGAATGTTCTCAGTCAGAAAGAATCAAGATAGACACTGAAACTGTCCTAGCCTGGGTTCTGTGATGTTTTTGACCCGCTCTTTGTAGCTACTTCCTTCTCCGCACTGCCATTGCTTTTATGACGAATATTTCACAGCCTGGATTCTTTTTTCTCATGATGCATTCTGCGTTCCGAAATGCCCAGTGTGCCTCCTTTCTTTAGCTCAGTGGTTCTCAACCTTCCTAACGCTGCTGCGACCCTTGGGTACAGTTCCTCATGTTGTGGACACCCCCAACCGTAAAATTATTTTCATTGCTACTTCATAACTGTAATTTTTCTACTGGTATAAATCAGAATGCAAGTATCTGTTTTCCAATGGTCTTAGGCAACCCCTGTGAAAGGGTTGTTTGACTCCTCCTGAGGGGGTCGCGACCCACAGGTTGAGAGCCACCACTTTAGCTGCTGCCCTCTCTTACCCTCCCTTGCTCACTGTCCCTGTTCTTCCGGACTGGGCTCACTCACCCTTTCTCAGATCTGTTGAAGGTGCTCTGGCCCTTTAAGGGCCGCTTAGAACAGCCCTGCCTGTTGCAAAACACATGGGCTCCTGGACTCTTCTGGTCCTTCTAGGCAGATCCTCAGAGATGCAGGGTGACTCTTACACTAACAACCCAAGAGGGTTCACTGTACAGAGGATGTGAGTGCAGTACTTGCATTGATATCTCTATGGTGGCTTCGCCATGGTGGCTTCTCCATGATGGTTTCTCCATGATGGCTTCTCCATGATGACTTCTCCATAGTGGCTTCTCCATGGTGACTTGGTGATATAAGCATTTCGTCCTTGCAGGTACTGGGAGGGAGACTCTAGGATGATGTAAGGCCAAACTGGGCAAGTGGAGGGGCATGATTCTAAGTCAGAGTGAATAACTCACAGCCCAGTATTTCCTACTTATTTTGCCTAGAATACCAGTCAATATCCTGGACAATGATGGGGACTTGCAAGTTGAATGGAGACAGCCTCAAAGTAGTTGTTCCTGGAAGAGCACCTGGAATCTGTATGATCAGAAGAAGAACATCAAGGATTGGGTCACATCTGGGAGGCTTCTGAAGTGATGGTAGATACAGACCCTCTTCCAGGGAGGGGTGAAAACAGCTATTTGAGGGGGCTTGGAAGTAACCTTTCAAAGTGAATGTCCTAACACCCACTCTCACACGCCTAATGCATTCAGTACAATGCCGCATGAGACGCTTAACAAATGTTTTCAAATAAAAACTTGCTACCGACTGGCCTTGCTCAAACCCTGCGGTCTGCTGAGCATAGCCATACTGCAGACTGTTGTGCTTCAAGCAGGTTAGAGCTGTGTGAACAGCAGGACGTCATTGGTCCTTCCACTCCGACTACCCAACTCCAGATTTTTCCCAGCAGGGACCAACCCCAGGGATTTTCCGTGGTGCAGAGAAGATGTTTCTGATTCAGGGATAACAGAGACAGGATGTCCTTATGAGGTCCTGAGGAGCAGGACAGTTCTCAGCTCCCAGTCTGAAGCTGTTACAATTGACAAGGCCACCATGGCCAAGTCTATGCTGCTCACAAAGGAATGGCTCCCTGAGGTCTCCAGGTCTGACTCTCTCTCGGTGCAGATTTTCCCTCCGAATAGCCAGATGGACGTGGTTCAAGGGTAGGCTTGTCCACTATGCCTTCAGTTCCCATCTCCCTTTCGTGTCTCTGCCACAAGGTCCTGTCTTGAACTCCAAGTCTGATGTGCAGAACTCTCTCTCTTGCATGACCTCATTTGATAACTATCACAAGGGAAGTGCATTATTCTCACTTCCAGAGGAGAACCAAAAACTCAGAAGACATCATCTGATCATGGGTCCTAAACACCAAACCCAGGACTTTACCTCAAGGATGTTCTTCCTCCAGCTTTCTTCCTCTTAACAACTGGAACACCAGCTGTTCAGTGGATCACACCAAAATCCTGTGAGACTGACGGTGCTGACACTATGTCTTCCCCAACTTCAACATCTCATCAGTTACAGGCTCCGCCACCCCGATCTACCATCCCCATCCATCTTTACCACTAGGCTTTCATCTAAGCCGCTTGTCTCCTCTCAGAACTGACAAAAAAAAATGTGTGTCTAGTTTTCCAACATCACTCTTGCCCAGTTTGTTTGTCTTAATTACTGTTCTATTGCTATGATGAGATACCACGACCAAGGCAACTAATAAAAGAGAGTGTTTAACTGGGAGCTTGATTACAGTTTCAGAGCATTAGTCCATGATCATCTTGCTGCAAAACTTCAAGTAGGCAGGCAAGCATGGTGTAGAAGCAGTAGTTGAGGATGACATCCTGGTCTGCGGGTCTCTCAGCAGAGAGAGAGAGAGAGAGAGAGAGAGAGAGAGAGAGAGAGAGAGAGAGAGAGAGAGAGAGAGAGAGAATGGCACACATCCGACAATGAGGCCACACCTCTTAATCCTTCTCAAACAGTTCTACCAACTGGGGACCAAATGCTCAAATATATGAGCCCATGGTGGCCATTCTCATTTAAGCCACCACAATGTCCATTCTTTACACCATGACCTATGCTGTTTCAGTTATGAAGTGTTCCCTGTGTCACTCCCTATATGAAAATCCTAATAGAATGCCCATAAAAATGAAGAAAATGCTTAGCATGCCTCCAAGCACTTCATAGTTTATCTCTTAACTGACTGTTCGTCTTCATAGTCTCCTGCCTCCTTTCTTCAGTCACATGGGCCTCTCTAAATCCTCAAATGTGCTAAGCATTTTGTCTTACCCAGGGGCCTTGTCAGACTTTCTCCTCCGCTTGACATAACCTTCCTCTCTCTTGATTGTCAACTTGACTGGATCTGGAATCAAGTAAAAAGCAAGTCACTGGGCCTACTTATGAGAGATGTTCTTTATGCAAGCTATTTGAAGTGGGAAGACCTACCCTAAATATGGGCATCACCTTCCCTTGGAAGTCAGATGAAAGGTGATCAGAGCAAAAAACGTTTGCTTTTTGCCTCCTTGCCTTCATATCTTGGTGGTGAGTTCACCTACTCTGTTGCTGCTGCTGCTTTCTTTTGTTGACATCAAAAGCAGCTTCACTGGCCATCCAATGTGGACAGAAGACCAATCATGGCTCTCTAGTCATCCTCTGGGCTTCAGGTTGAGACTGATGAGGCGTCCAGTCTCATGGATTGAGAAGCTTCCATGTTCTCAGCCTCTCTGGTGTAAAGACGACCACTGCAGGACCACTCAGACTACTCTAAGTCATGCCAATGAGTCTCCCTGTAAGATATACCCACCACATCGGTCCTGCTCTCTACAGCACCCAGATGGGTTCTCATTCTGACACGACACAGTGAGTTAGAGCCTACCATTGGATTCCTGTGACGATCTGGGGTCTCAGCTTCAATGTTAGCCTCTTTTGTCTTTTCTAGATTCCTTTATTTTTACGTGTACATGCGTTTGCCTGTCTGCATGCATGTGTACTACATGTGCATCTGGTGCCCACAAGGACCATAAAAGTGTGCTAAATCCCCCAGGAACTAGAAATTGCCATGTGGGCACAAAGAATCAAACCTGTGTCCTCTGCAGCAGAAGCAAGTGCTCCTAACCACTGAACTATCATCTCTCAAGCCACCAAAACATTACTTTCATTTTTATCTTTCACCTTTATGGTGTGTTGGGGGAAAGGGGTACACTCACACATACATGCCACAGTGCTCATGTAGAAGTGAGAGGAAAACTTATAGGAATCAGTTTTCTCCTACCATATGGGTTCTGGGAATTTAACTCAGGTTGTCAATTTGGTATCAAGTGTCTTTATTCACTGGCCCTCAAATGTTTAGGAAAATCTTTTCATCATGTCTAGATAAAGCCAGTTTATTTCATTATTATATTCATATTTCTTCTTCATGGAAAAAAACTCACAATTGTGATTTGATGGTTATTTACATGATTATAGCAGTTAGCCATCACCACAAAAAAAATGTTGCCAATAAACAGCCTTAAAACTTGAGATATAAATAAATTCTGTACTGGAGATGGATAGGCATGTCTGATCCAGTCCAGGCTCAGCTGGTGTGCCCTGCTTCCAACTGCAATGTTCTACTGGAGGTTCTGTCCCCAGCTGGGGTCTATGGGTCATCAAAGCCAGCCTCTGCCTTACAGCTCCTGTTCTTGTCAGAACCACTAACCACAGCACATTCTCGTGGTGATGGAGTGGCAGAGGAAGGCAGAGACATTTTCAAGTCTAGGCTGTAGACAAGCCCTCTGCGATGGCTGTCTCATCCCCCATAAGTATTTTTCAATTCCCTGGTACTAGGTTTCTCCACTGAGGAAGTAAGTCAAATCAATCAAATAAAATAAAAGGTAAAGAAAGGACCAGTTTTAATCTGAGTAAAGCACTCCCAGGTGATCTTGTGGGGGGTGGGGAGGAGAAATCATGTGGCAGGTATATGCACCAGAGCTTAAATACCCTGTAGGTGCAGTCTTGAGCAGCTCCAGGGGAGGAGCTACTGCTTGGCGGGCTTTCTGACCAGCAGGGTTTGGAGATGGAGGAGCTGAGGTGGAGCTTTCAACTAACATCCCAACCTTCCTGGATATATGGATGCTGGTTCAAGTCTGGTTACTTCCTGCTGGCATGGGATGATGTGAGGATAGGGAGTCAGTGGGCTCACACTCAGATGGGAGGTGTGGGTTAACTGCTGCCATCCTGGAGACCTCAGGGATCTGTTTCTTGAGGAAGCAGAGAAGGCAAGTTGCTAGGAGAGAAATAGGTTGTTATTACCAACCCTATGAACAGGACTAGCCATGGGGAGAGTGAAGATTTCCAGTAAGAATGGAACAGAGATGTGTCCTGGTTGTGCTGACGAAGATGAACGAGCAAGGCAGAGGAGCAGATAGGCCCTTCATTGGGACAACTTGGAAAACCAGAGGGTGGAGGGTCCCAGTTGCTGGACTGACCATTTGTCCTAGATAGGTGCCCACTTGACCCTGGAGAGATGGTACCAGCATTGATGTCCCAGGAGCTTGGGGGGATAGCACACCAAATAGAGAGATGATGTGTTTCAGGAATCTGCTGTTTCTCTGAAGGTGGAGAGTGACTCCATGCGTCCTGTAAAGGTGTCAATAAGAGTTAAGAGATAACAGAGCATTTTATGAGTGGGAATGTAGGTGAAGTCAACCTTTCAGTATTGGCCCGATTGGTGTCCTCAGAGCTGGTGCAAGGGCTGGCATATCTGGAGGGGCCCCAGAGGGTTGGCCTTGGCACACATCTGGCAGGAAGAGTGGATCTATAAAATAAGGTCTTAAAGATGGGTTGGATCAAAGAGGGGCTCTGGAGACTGATGTTAACTTCAACCAGGCCAGATTTCTTGACACAGTAGCAGAACTCTTTCCACCAGGAACCTACAGGTGTCTATAAAACAGCTGGAACAGATACCTTGGTGTCATAGCAAAGGCGGTATCTTTGGATTAAAACATTTTCCCCAGGGGCTGGTTTTAGCTGATGAAACATACCTTTAAGTCTGTCCATAGAAGACAACCAGAGGAAATTTGCTGAACAAAAGAGGTTGAGCAAGTGAAGGAGGTGGAGGGAAGGAGACTGAGGAGCAAGGGAGGAGGAACAGAGTTGAACACACCTGCAGGCCTCCATACCCTCTTTAATGCTAACCTGTTTCAGAGGGGGAGGAGTTGACATTTCAGCAGAGTTTTGCCATATGTGGCTGGAGACAATACAGTTGTAGCACGAATCTTAAAAGGTCTTATTAATAAAAACAAACCTGAAGCCAGGTATTGTGGTGAAAGCTGAAAGATCAGAGAAACAGAACAAGCCACATCCAACCTTTGCCTTGCCAATTCCTCAGCTGGTCTTGTTTCCTCAGACTGAAAGCCTCTGAGTCCTCATCCAAATGGATCTCAGCTGAACTACTGCTAAAAGCTAAAAGCTTAAAAAGGCTCTAGTTCCTGGTCCTCACGCTTTATATACCTTTCTGCTTCCTACTATCATTTCCTGGGATTAAAGGTGTATGTCACCATGCCTGGCCATTTCCAGTGTGGCTTTGAACTCACAGAGATCCAGATGGATCTCTGCCTCTGGAATGCTAGGATTAAAGGCATGTGCTACCACTGCCTAAACCTGTATTTATTAGGTTCTATTCTCTGACCCCCAGATAAGTTTATAGGGGTGCACAATACATCAACTACATACAGTAAGGCTGGAAAAGCCTATATGCAGTCCTAAAAGCTGGGGCCAGAAAAATCCACAGAAATTTAAGAACTTCTGAAAAGTGTAGTCAGTGCTCTATCAGTTTGTGAAAACCCCATTTATCAGTGCTAAAACTCTGAACCTCCAAATTTCCAGTGCAATAATAACATAGAAGGGGGACAGAAGTCTGCAACATCTTTATATACCTTAAGTGGGAAGTTATATCTGAAGCCTGTTTACCCTTTACTATAAAGCCTATGAGCAAGGCAAACCTGTCTGTATTTTTAACAGAAAACTTAACTAATGAACTAATGAGCTACCAAGGTGGTTGTAGCCTTGTGGGGTCGGGGTAAGAGCTGTTAGACTGGTAAATCTATCAGTACCCTAGTCATCAAATACCATCAGATCTGAGAAGAATAAATTTCACCTGAGCAAGCAGAAGTGAGACAGCTTTCTGGCAACCTAGGCAGCTATACCAGGTTTCTCCACAGTTGTTGGGGACAGGAGTCCCAGGGTAATATCAGTCTTCAGCTGCCAGACCCAGAAGATCTGAGAGACTTTCCCGTGGAGTAGGAATTTGGGGAGACCAGCCTACCTTGTCTTGGCAAAGTAGGGCAATCAATTCCCCAGTGTCCTGCTTGTCCACAGTCTGGACAGGGTCTTAGCAGCAATTAAGGTGCAAATCAGTTTTCCACTCCATGGCTGGTTTTGCTACACGTAAAGCAAGCTCCAGGTAAAAGTTCTTCTGGGGCCATCCATCTTCCTTGGAGGAGATAGAGACATGGCAGCTCCTGGCAGAATTCTATATCATGAGAAGCTTTTTTATTAAATGCCATAGTCTCAGATCTCTGAAGCATTTGAGAATCAGAGAATTATTATCTGTTAGGTATATGCAGTTTAGTATTTCTAGAAGACAAAACCTAGTTTTCACCATATAAACAATTTAGTGTTTCTAAAATCAATACCAAGATTACTCTTATGTTACAAAATCTAGCTGTCTGCAAAATACATAGCTGCACATGAATGCATGGAGGTGCAGTTTTAATACCTCAGTAAGCCAGGATAAAAAAAAAAACCTTGTTTTTAGGACAGGACAGGAATTATCATACATAACTCTATCTTAATCTAAAATATCTTAGAGACGTAATGTCTCCTTGGTGTGCCCATTCCATGTGGTCACCTTTATTTAAGATGGTGGTGAAGTCACATGACATCCCTCTTCTTCAACTTTAGTCAATATGGTGGTTGTCCACATGTTGTACTTACTTAAGGTTGTGGCAGACTATGTGTTATTTTCCAGAGCAGTTCCAATTTGGAATTACCAGTTTTCAGTTAATTTTTTTTGTTACAGATATTTAACCATACTCAATTTCTTAGCTTTTTTTAAAAAAAAAAAATAAGTTAGAACAGCATAAAATAACTTTCTCTGCCATTGCTTCAGATTCAGGGCCAGAAAAGGCCCAGAGGCAAATTCTGAGCCCAGGCAGCTAGTTGTTACCAAGACACATGGAACACACTTAAACTCAGACATCCAAGACCAGTCAGAAACAAGCATGCAGGGGCCATATTTCCAACCATACACACAAAATAGACAGGACTTTTTTTTTTAACAGAAAGACAAAGTTTGCAGAGGGAAAATGTCAGATGACCATCTTAAAAATACTAAAATAAGAGTTTACAGCACAGAACAGCATGTAAGACACCATAGGAATAAAAAGACTTTTTTAGCAGTGAGGAAGTTGAGAGTGAAAATGAGCTGCAGGACTGCAGTGGAAATGGAGAGAGAGCATAGGGGGTCTGCCGTCTGAGTGCACGGTGAGAGGAAGCCAGGAAGGAGCAGATGATAGGGGAGGTGTCCACGTGGGTCTGCAGACTGCAAGAGCCAGAGCTATGTGAAGCATACAGCCGGCTGGAGCTTAAGCTGTGGGTCTCCTGGGGGGATAAGGGAGAGCAGACAACCATGTGCTGGGGCTGAGGCAGTCAATTTCTCTGGCTTTCATGCACATGCTGTCACAAACAGAAGGAGACATTTACACAGTTTAGGGTGGGAGAGCAGGCGGGAACACAAAGTGGGGGCAGGGCAGAGATACAGACAGAGAACAGGGGAAGGGAAAGGGTGGGAGTACAGAGCTTGAACATCCTGGGTGAAGGTGTATGGGGTGAGACAGCCCCAATTTGGATAAATTTTGCAGCGATTGGGGATTGGATTTAGACTCGGTAATATCCAATTCCAAGGCTGTGCTGGAGACCGAAGACTAGGGCGGGGCATCCCCCAAGATTGTCTGGGGTCGAGCAGTGGGGGGAGGGTATGGGATGTGTTTGGATAGAGTGTTTCCTAAGCAAAGGCCCCACAGAACAAGGACAAACTTTGCTCCAGAAACGGATCGGGCTTGCCCTGGCATGGCCACATCCTAACAGGATAACCCAGAAGTCTTTGACCCAGAAGGGGTCAAAAGACTCGGAAGAGATCCTGGATCCCTTATAGGCTCTTTTGCTTGGAAATGGGTGACTTACGTGAGCCAAAAGTCGATCTGGTCTGTTGGAGAATGGGAGGTAAGAGGTAGAGTGGCTTCCCACAGCCATGTGGTCATGGGAAAGACTCAACTCCACAGGGGTTCAGCACCAGATGATAAGTAGTTTTTAATTCCCCGGTAGTAGGTTTCTTCACCAATGCAGTAAGCCAAACTGAGCCAAAGTAAAAGGTAAAGGACCAGGTTTAATCTGAGCACAGCACTCGCAGGTGATCTCAGGGGAAGGGAGGAGGAGAAATCATGTGGCAGGTCTATGCAATGGAACTTAAATACCTTATAGGCAGCTCTGGGGGAGGAGCCACCACTTGGCAGGCTTTCTGAGGGGCTGAGGTGGAGCTTCCAACTGAACAATCTCACTGCCCCAATGCAAAATCAAAGGTGGGAAAATATACCCCATCCCTCTTGTAGGACAAACTATGAAGTCACATGGTGACTGCCTAGAAGAAGGAAAGAGACAATTAGAAAAAGAATGTTATCCACCACAGCATGCATTCGCTGAACTCCGTTTTCCATCATAAACTGTAAAATCTATGCTGGTAGTGTAGCTGGAGTTTTCTCCAGTCCTGCCTGGCCCGCGGTCCGGACAAATCTCTCTCACCTGCCAGTCCCACAGCTGCTCAGACTCAACCAAGTAAACACACAGAGACTTATATTGCTTACAAACTGTATGGCCATGGTAGGCTTCTTGCTATCTAATTCTTCTATCTTAAATTAACCCATGTCTATTAGTCTATAAGTTGCCACATAGCTCGTGGCCTTCTGGTACCTTACATCTTGCTTGTCATGGCAGCGGCTGGCAGCATCTCTCTGCCTCAGCCTTCCACTTCCCAGAATTCTCTTCCCTCCTTGTCCCACCTATACTTCCTGCCTGGCTACTGGCCAATCAGTGTTTTATTTATTAACCAATCAGAGCAACACATTTAACATACAGAACATCCCACAGTGTAGTTTTCTACACTGCATGATAAGTCACAAATTCAGTGATTTAAAGCAACATTTCTTTATTATAGCCTGTGGTTAGCTGGATCTTTGGCTCACAATATTCAAAATCCACAGTCAAATGTTGACAGGACTGTGTCCTTATCAAATGGCTCAGCTATGGAAATAACTATTCCTTTAGAGTTGCTGGCAAAATTCATCTCCTTGCAGCAGTACAAACAGGGTTGTTTCCTCCTGGCTGGTGGCTGTTTTTAGCTCTCACGAGGTGTGCCACAGTTTACCAACACCTGACAAAGTTGTTTACTTCCTGAAAGCTGATTATGAGAGCCAGATGGAGTCAGCCCCAGTAATAATGCCAAGAGGGAGACTAAGAAATGGGCTAGTGATCTAAACAGAGTATTCACAAAAGATGTATTAAGAATGACTAAGAACTATCTGAAAAAGTGCTCATTATCCTTAGCAACTAGAGAGATTTAAGTTAAAACAACCTGGATTTCATCTTACCCCAGTCAGAAGGGCACAAGTCAACATAACAGCGAATGCTGTAGAGGTTGTGGAGAAAGAGAAACCCCCATTTGCTGTTGGTGGGAATGCAAATTGGTGCAGCCACTCTGGAAATCAGTATGGAGAATTCTCAAAAAAAAAAAAAAAACCCTAAAAGTAAATATATAATATGACCCAGCTATACCATTCCTTGGCATATGCCCAAAGGACTTGACATTCCTGTCATTCTGGTCATGGTGTTTAATAGTAATCCTAACAAGACCGGTGTGTTTCCTCCAGTCCTACTCTGTCTAGGACTTTTATCAGAAGGCATGTTGGATTTCATTGAAGGTCTTTTTCACACCTATTGAGAGTATGTCTTCTATTTATATAATTTATTACATATATTGACTTGCATACATTTACCCATCCCTGCATCTTCAGAAGAAAGTCAACTTGGTCATGATGGGTGATCTTTTAGATGTGTGCCTATATTTAGTTTGCAAGTATTGTGTTGAGAATTCTTGCATTTATTTTTGTTAGAGATTTGGTCTATAGTTCTTTTTTGTTGTGTCTTTATCTTACCTGGCTTGGGTATTAGAGTAAAACTGATTTTGGACATGCTTCTTATGTTTCTTTCTTTCTTTTTTTTTTTTTTGAATAATATGAGAACCAGTGGTTCTAGTAAGTCATGTAGAATTCTTCTGTGAATCCATCTAAATCTGGGATTTTTTTTACTTACAAGATTTTTATTACTGTTCCAATCTCTTTATTTGTTATGAGCATGTTATATTGTTGGTCTCTTCCTGATCTAACTTTGGTGGTTTGGATATGTCTAAAAATCCATCCACTTTTTTCAGGTTTTCCTGATTAATGGAGCGCAGGTTTTTTAAATATTCCCTTATGATTCTTAAAAACATTTCTCGTCTGTTATAATGTTTTCCTGCTCATCGCTAATTTTATTAATGTGAGTCTTCTTTCTTTTACTTGGTTAATTTAGTTAAAAGTTTGTCAATCTTGTTCATCTTTTCAAAAAAACTTGCCCTTAGTTTGATTATTTATATTTTATCTATTTGTTTCTATTTCATTAATTTCTGCCCCACCTTTTATAACCTCTTTCTGTCCACTGACTAAGGGTCTGCTTTCTTACAGCTTTTACAAACTCTTGAGTGCATCTTTAAGTCATTTATTTGCCCTTTTTCTTCCCAGTTTTCATTGTGTCCCAGAGGCTTTAGTATGTTCTGTTTCCATTTTCATGTAGTTCTAGGAATTTTTAAATTTCCTTCTTGATTGCTTCTTTGACACATTCATCAGTCAGTAGTGGATCATTTTCTCCCCAAGTTCACTTAATCAAATAAGATTATTTTGCTATTCATTTTTAGCTTTGTTGCATTGTGGTCACATAGGATACGTGCAGTAATTTCACCTTTGAGATTTACTTGTGACCCGATATATGGTCTATTTTAGAGACACTTCCATGGACTGTTGAAAAGAATGTGTATCCTGTGATGTTCAGGCAAACTATTCTGTAGATGTCTGTTAGGTCCATTTTTCTAGGATGCCAGTTAATGTCATGTTTCTATTTGTTTTGTGTCTGGATGACCTTTCCATTGGAAAAAGGGGTGTGAGAATAACCTACTGTTCTTATGTTTGAGTTAATCTATGGTTTAAAAAGTCCAGTAGAATGCTTTTTATGAAATTGGGTATGCCTGCATTTGGTGCACATATGTTTAAGATTGTAGTGTTTTTGTTGTTGTTGATTGGTCCCTTGGTCACAATGAAATGTTCTTTTTTCTCTGTTCTGGTTAATTTTGGTTTGAAGTCTAGTTTGTCAGATACTAGAAGAGTACCACCTAGTTGTTCCCTGATACCATTTACTTTGACTCCTTTTCTCCATCCTTTACTCTAAGGTTGTGTTTCTCCTTGAAGTTGAGCTGTATTTCTTTTAGACAACAAACAGATGTATCTTTTTTTCTCAATCCCTTCCATTACCCTGTGCCTTTTAATTAAGATGTTGAAGGCACTGTGGAACCTGCTTGGGACTGGACTAGACCCTCTGCATACGGGAGACAGTTGTGTAGCTGGGTCTGTTTGAGGGGCCCTGGCAGTGTGATCAGGATCTATCCCTAGTGCATGAGCTGGCTTTCTGAACCCCATTAGCTATGATTGGACACCTTGCTCACCCCGATAAATGGGGGAGGGGCTTGGTCCTGCCTGAACCGAATGTACCAGGCTTAGCTGTCCCCCATGGGAGAACTTACCCTGTTGGAGGAGGGGACAAGGGGTGGGGAAAGGGAGGTGGGGGACAGTGGGAGGAGGAATGAGAGGGGGATCTATGGTTGGTATGTAAAGAGTAAAAAAAAATAATAAAACAATTTTTTTAAAAAAGGTGTTCAAGTCACCGCTATTTAAAGTTATCAGAGAAAGATGTGTGTTATTTGTTGTCCTTTTGTGTTCTTAGCCTTACTTTTTATTGTAGAAACATTTATTTCCTTTCTGTAGCTTTTTTTTTATTCCTCTCTTCAGTCCAAATTTTTGTTTCTTGCATCCTCTATAAGGCTGTTCCGTGACTAACCCAGAGCCCGAAGCTTCTCTTCCACACAGCTTGGGAAATGACTCCTTTCCCAGGTTTATCCTTTGTCTGCTCATTCATCCCAGCACTGGAATCCACTCTTTGTCTGATTCCTGTGGGTCATCAAGGCCTCTCTGTCTTCCAGAACTTTCTCACCTGTTCAGCTTTGTATTCTGTACATCCACAGACAATATGGAGATATGGCACCTACCAGCATAGCCTCCCCAGTAGCCTTCACTCACTGCCAGTGTACTGAGCCCAACCTTGTGTCAGGAACTCCTATTTTCACATTCCCCAACAGCAGTGAAAAGGAGTTCAGAAAGCCAGATTTGTGACTGTGTTGATCTACCCAGCTGTGCTGGGTCTCCCCCCCCCCCAAGGATGTGAGTAAGCTAGCATTCATCTTACATATTTCACACATTCTAAACTCTGAATCACCCCAAACTTAGGAAGTCGTTGTATTACTCAGGGTTCTCCAGAAAAACAGAACCACTAAGATTTATGCAGAAAGAATGAAGGCAATTTTAGTATAAGGAATTAACTCGTGTGATATAGAACTATTCACTTGGCAAGGTGGAGTCTCAAGAGAACAGATGGTGATATTCTGACATCAAAGCAAGCTCACTACCTAGAGAGAGGCCATAGTCTCCTACCCAGGCCCAGCCAGGAGCCCTACTTTGGGGTGAGTCTGCTCTGTTACTTGCCCCATGTTGCCCTTACCCTGACCAGGGCCAGCAAGAAGCCATGCTTGCAAGCTCTCCAAGTGAGTCCTTTCAGCCTCCCACCCTGAGCTGCTTTTCCTGGGACCATGAGCCAGCAGACAGCAGTATGACTCTTTGGTAATGTCCATTGGGCCTACTTTCTGCCCTCTTCCATCAGCCACATAACCTTGTCTAAGCACTGGCACTCACATCCTTTGGTGTTTTTACAAACACCAAAAGTCAGACCTCACCCAAGCAATCACATATACCACCCTAAGACCCCAGGGACAACCTGGTATCCAGGAATAAACCTCTGGTTGAAGTCCAAGAAAACACAAATAAACAGTTGAATGAAATAATGATGACAATTCAGGGTTTGAAATGTGAGTTCAATAAAGAGATAATAATAAAGATACTGAAGAAAATACAAGCTGAAATGAAAAGTGGAAATGAAAGATTTAGTAGCCCAGTGAGAGCGCAGTGGAAAACCATGCTAACTGAATGAATCGAGTACAGGACAGAATATCAGGATTGGAAGACAAAGTAGAGACACTGGACCAATCAAATGGAAATGGAAACAAATACATGAAAAGAATATGCAGGAACCTTAAGATGCCATGGAAAGATCTATGAATTATAGACATAGAAGAAAGAATCCTAGGCAAATGTTAAAACAGGTCTTCAATAGAATAATAGAAGAAAACTCCTCCAAACTTAGGAAAAGCATACCCATTCAAAGAGGAACACAGGACACCAAACAGACAGGACCAGAAAAAACTCCCCATACCATATTATACTTAACACACTAAATACACAAAACAAAGAAACAGTATTGAAAACCGCAAGAGAAAAGCCACAAGTCAAATATCAAAGCAGGCCAATCAGAATAATAGCTGACTTCTCAATGCTAGAGGAGCTTGGAGCAATGTACAAGTCCCAAAAGAACACATATGCCACCCTGGACTACTATACCCAGCAAAACTATACACCCAGTTGCAGCAGAAAGAAAATCACTCCATGATTTAAAAAAACAAAAACAAAACAAAACAAACAAACAAAGAAAAACAAGCTAAAAGAACTCATGTCCACTGGGATGTGGCTGGCCCTGAGCCACTGAGTAGTAGCACACTCAGTCTTACATGTTATCTCAGTGGCCTGACCTTATTAAAATTATGCTCAGGCTCTATAAAAGAAAGAATCTCTCAGAAGCTGCTATCACAAGAAAAGGTCAATTTCTCTGTGCCCTGGAATCCTAATTTACTCGAGCTTCAGACCAAACATCTAACAATTCCGATTCCTAAATCCATCCAGAATGAAATTTGGTATTTTCCTACCTTTGACTCCACTTTTCCTTATTCCCAATGTAGGGTTTTGTTGATTTGTTTGTTTGTTTTTTCAGTAGTGAAAAAGATGAGCTAACTGGAGCTTGACTGGGCATGCTGTCGAATCAGATGGTGGGCTAGAAAGAGGTCTCTTAGTGCCAACAGCACACCCAGGATCCAGGCTCTTGATCTTTGGAACACATCTAAACTTCCCAAGTTTATGCTGCAAAATGCAAGCCTTAACACTCCATGATGGTTTATGAGATGAGACGTTGTAACAAGGGCACCCCAAAACACAACAGCTTAAGTCATTACAAGTTTATGACTTTCTTATAAAAATCTAAGAGTAAGGAGTTTGGGGTTATAGGTCAACTCCACACTCAGGGAGACCCCAGGAAGTGAGGCTATGTCAGCATGCAGCTCTCACTTCTAGATCCCAGATGCAGAGATGGGTAGAAGGAGCTCCGACATTTTTCCCTTTAAAGAGAGTTATAATATTACCTAGAATCCCATAGCTTATTTGCTCATGCCCCACAGGCCCATAACATAGCCATGTTGTCATTGAACTGCAAAAGGAATAATAAAATGAAATTGAGAAATCTGGCTTGAAATTGGGCGGCCATCTATCCAGCTGTGACTGAGCATGGGACAAGAGAATGCTGATAGTAAGTAAACAAGAAAAGAGAAGAAGAAAGTGGTGACATCCTAATTACCGACGAGATGATCCCAGAAGTCCTTGTGGTTTAGGCGGAGGCTAGTTTCTTCATCCGTTACACAATCTTTCCTAAGTGCTGGCTTCAACTTCTCGTCGCTCCTCTATTCCAACGGGTCCATTTTGTTGTCCTGCACATTTCACAATCCACGGCTGACTGTCATCCTGCCTCTCTCACACCCTGCAGAGGTTGGCCGAGATTCCCGCTTTGTGTTTCATAGCAGACGTCTCCAAACCTGAGCTCGGGAGTAAGTCGCGTAGGCAGGTACTCCTTACAGAGCTGCTGTCTTTCGTGTGTTGCAGCATCTCCTAGGTATGGGCCGTTCTTCTCTAATAACTCTGGTCTCCATCTTGCAATGCCCGACGCGTCTTTCTTATTCTCTCCCAAGCTTTTTCTACCCTGCAGACAGAATCAAGGACAAGCCATCTGCTCCCGAGTCATTTTCCTTGCCCTTGCAAAGGTAAAGGCAACGGAGGCACGCCAACACGAACCATGCCTGTGTTCCATAGGATAACTATCGCCCCATTGCTTCCCTCTGTAACTAGGGTGGAGTTTCCAATACTTCAATACTACGCCGTGCTGAGCTCTGCTTCCCCCAGCTTTTGCCAGGTGTTTCTCCTCTGCTAATCTCAGAGCTCTGTGAACGGTTCAGCCCTGTCCTGCCTCTGTTGGCAAACCCAGCAAGCCCGGCCCCAGTAATGCTCCAAACAGCAGTTCCGCCCTATGCGACCCTTGACCCCGAAGCCACTTTCTCTTCCTTTTTTTTTTTTTCTTCTGGGATTCTGTTGTTCATGAGGACACTCCCTGTCCAGAGAAGAGGAAGCTTGCCGGGATGAAAGAAGAGAGGGAACAAAATGTGCCGAGCTGGGGTTGAGAGGGAGGTAGCCAACAAGTAAACTTAGAAAAAAAAAAAAATGTAGAGTCTTGGCTGGAGCTGAAGATCCTGGGGCCATGGCGAAGAAATTTCCAGAACCCACAAATGATGGTGGCAAAGACAGGGCACAGCCAGTGCTGACTAAGTGTCTAGCAAGCACAATAAGAAGTCCTCAACAGCGTCCTCTGGGTGCAGGACAGAGAACGGATCCCATCACCCAGGCTGGAGGAGAAAGCTGCAGTCCCCAGGGAGTACAAAGAGGAGAAGGGGTGAGGCCTGGTGAAGAGACACCAACTTCCAGAATACCCCCGGAAGACACAGCCAGTCCTGTGGCACCAAGGTCAGGAACCAAAGCCTACATGCACAGCTTGGGAAAGCTGCTTTTGGGGAGAGGAGACCAATGAGACCCAGGAGGCCTCACCTGACTTCACAGAGGCAGAGGACACACCCGTCTCTGCCCTGAGACGTTCACTCCAGACCATTTCCAAGTGAGACAAGAAAAAGGGAAATGGCTGTTAAAACACGAGAGGCTAGACGAGACTCTTCTGGGCTTTTGTTGTTGTTTTTGTTTTATATCACAAGCTCCAAATAAGTAATAACAATGGTTGGATGAAGCCTGCTGTCGCCCTGGTTTGAGTTTTGCTCAGACCCACAGCACATGTTTGAAGCAATTCACATGAGAACACAGAACTGGAAACATTTCTTACTACTTTGAATTTCTAAAAACCACCCACGGAATCAGTTCCAGGTTTTGCAGGGGAAGGACAGGGTCAGGACAGTAATAATTCAGATCAAATGCAGCCTTGACCTCTGCAGGGAGAATAATCTCCTCCCTTCCAATGTCGTCCATTTAAGATGGCCTCCAAGGTCAGATGAGAATCAAAGCCACATTTCAGCCTTGTATTGAACTCTCTCCCCTTCCTCAGCTGAGATGCAGAACTGGGGAGCCCAGGAAGCTTGCTCAGAGACATGGAGACTGTAGATGAGGGCATAGGGATAAGACAAACATAGGCTTTTTTCTCAGAGAGGTTGTCTCCCACACACTGACTCCCCAAGCTTTTAAGAGTCCACCCAAGTTAGCTCTCTGGGTATGCTAGTATCCCTCAAAACTTCACAAACCTATGCCCCAGACTGCCCTGGGTAGTCAGGGGTTACCAGCTATTCCCAGACCGTCCTGGGTAGCTAGGGATTAGCAACTTTCCTAGGAGCCAAGACAGGCCTAAAAAAAACAGTGAATCCCTTTAGTCAGTTCTCCTACATCCACTACCAGCATTTTATAAGTAAAATCAGGTTCCATTTTTTAAAATTGGTTGTAGTAGAAATTACCTTCCAAAGGGACAATCTCATGCTGTGTTTTCAGAACCGTGCATGAAGTCAGACACTATCCTACATAAAGATCTGGGTCATGATGGTCAGGGGGTGGATGGAGGTAGGGGTAATGGGCTGAATGAATGTGAACTTGAAGCCCTTCTTGGGGCTTATAAACAGTATGAATTTATTTCACAAATCTTTGGCACAAAAAGCCAACCGTTTGTTTTTCCAGTGAGCTTAAGCTTGGCTCAGCCCTTACATCAGTTTCTGTTCTTTGGAGACATAAAAAAAAGTTGGTTTTTTTTTTTTTTCAGGAATTTACACAATAAGAAGATTTGAGGAAGGGCCCTCCGTCTTCATCACTTTGTGGTGAGCCCTTGGATGGTCAATGTAGAGGCTCGGATACCCCAGGCATCCCTCTCTAAGCCAATGAGGAAGAAGGTGTTCCCTGTGGACCTCCACAGACCTGCCCACACTCCATCCACAGTCCCACTACCATCCCAATGCATGGAGGCAGATAAAATGCAGGCCCAACTCCTAAGGAGCCCAGGCCCCATCCATCCCTCCATTTTTAAGGCATCCATTTGCAGCAATAAAAGCTCTCTGCTTTGGGACATAGAATTCCTCTCCTGACGACACTGTTCTTGTTTGTTCCTAGTGTAGGGGTAGCCTAACTCTCCTGTGTAGAGCCTTGCTGTCTTTGAAAGGAGGTGGTAGGTACTGTCCATTCTCTGGGATGCTCAGAGAACAGAGAGAATGGATTCCTTATTCAGGCTGGTTACGTGGAAGATTCCCTTTTTCCTTCCCATGGGCGATTTCTCTGACACTCTGCAAAATGATGGGATCCATGCTACATTCTCTTTATACTAGAGTACCTGAGCATGTAGAATGTGCCCAGGGCCTCTCCCTCTAGCTGTGTGATATGCTGTGGCATCCTTTGCCTGAAGGAGGTGCCATTGGCTAATTCACACAAAGGTGCAGCATGTGCTTGGGCAGTCCTGTACCAGTAAATCTGTATGCCCTGTGGCTTCATTGTCCCCTGAGACATAAGGGAGAACATGGCAATGGTAACCATTGTCCAGCAAGAGGGAAGATATCCCAGACTGATGACGGATGTGGCCCAACCATGCTGGTCCCTAAGGTAGGTCAAGCTAGGCCAAAGCTAGAATCCTCTCCCTCTCTGCAGGCTTTTCCTAGAATTTCTCTCCTCCAGCTGGAGCAGCCTGTTGGGCTTACTGGAAACAACGCTGCTGTCAAGGCTGGGAACAGTCTGCTAGCTGTTTCAACAACTTGGGAAAGTGACTGGCGCCGTCTGGTCCTCAGCATCCTCAGCAACACAGTGCTCAGGCCTGCTTTGGTGGGTAGAGAACCACATTGACTGAAGCGGGCAGAGTGGTCAGGCAAAGTTAGAACTGTTCGCATGTGGCTGAGCTGAGGAAGTATTCTTCTGCTCGTAGGCCTGTCTTTTCCAGTCAGGTCTTGCCACTGCAGGAAGCCATCTTGCAAATAGAGACTGAAGGTGTCCATACAGGTGCAAGGGAAAAAATATCCATGTAGCTGGGTTTTGTTCCCCTTTAATGCTGAACAAGATACATCCTGTTTTAGCTGGACAGGAGAAGGCCAAGACTCCCCCACCTCTCCAAACTCCTGGCTGCAAGTTTCAGACACTGTAAAACATTTTCTGCTATTATGGTCTTGTGAGATAGATCATCCCTGATCTCACCCCTCTGGAACCACCCAGAAGTGGCACCTACACCCAGGTGGCCCTCATGAGGCCTTCACTTCTCTCTGGTCATGCCAGCCATGTATGCAACTCTGGGAAGAAGAGGAGTGGATGGGGGCACAAAAGATCTGGAGTTAGGAGGCAGAAGGGGAAAGGCAGTAACCCCAGTCCCCTGGAGCAGACTTGGCCTCTAAAAATAGTTTCATGATGTAATCCACAGAACAAAGGATTCTTTGGCTCCAGGAGTCAAAATTCTCAACTTGGAATTCAAGGAAAAGCTTTGTTACGAATATTTTACATGACAGAACCCATTAATATCTCCAGCTAATTGCACTCATTTTGTAATCCATGTTGTCAAAAATTCCAGCCAGGTCAGTCAAGGGGAGAGGCTTGGATTTATCAGGGCCTCCCAAGTTCCTGTAAACGAAGTCACATTTGGCATTTAACCCAGCTCAGAGCCATGTCTCCAAGATTTGCTCTAAGTCTCTGCTCCATAGACAGACCCTATTGGATTCTCCAGGCTGGTCCTCTTAAGGGGTGGTGAGAAAGGGAACTTCAGCAGGAAAACAGAGAGAAATGAGCTTTATCATACCATAAAATGAGGGCTAATCTCAGACAGCAAGAGAAGGGGGAGCTTGCTTTTGAATGGATGCAAGCTATGTCCCAGAATCCTCTGCTGCTGCTTTGTAAGAGTTTACAAAGCAGCAGCAGAGGAGAGAAATTCTTCTCTCCACCTGTTATTTGTGAAGCTCAGATCCTCTGTCTGTTCTGCCACAGGAGACCAGAGACCATTATGGACATAAATTATAGAAATTGACAATTCAGAAAATGATGGCCCAGACCTCTGACCAGACAGAAGACTGCCAAGAAAAATAATAACAACAACAACAAACAGCTTCATAGCTGTATTTGTAAGATCTTCCCAAATGCAAAACTCTAAGGAGGGGTGTGGTGGCTGGGAATCACTGAGCACCTGTCCCCCAGATAACCAAATGTAATCACTAGGATGAGAAGGCTGATGACATTACAATTTAGGTATATTTCCAGATTAGAGGGCAAACAGACCTTTCCTACCCATACACAGATCCACTGGAGATTACACACAGGAAAAGAAGAATAAATGCTCAGGCTGACCAAGAACTTGAACAAATTTGGTTGGGAATTCTTTCTGATATATAAATTATGGAATTTATTTTCTGATACTTTTTATTTGATTTATTTAAATTGCTGTTATTTGTTGAGACAAGGTCTTCTTACTCTGTAGCTCAGGCTAGCCTAGAAACTTTGTAGTTCAGTCCAACCTCAAACTCATGACAAGACTCCTGCCCCAGCTTAAGTGCTGGGATTACAAGCGTGACCCACTATCGCAGCTAATTAATTATTATCTAATACGTTGGTTTATTCACTCATCAAGTGGGTTTTGAGGGACTATGCTAGATGCTCAGGATTCACTGAGCTGCAAAGCTGGTAAGAATTCCTGTCCTGCTGGGAAGTGCTGGCCCACATCTTTAATCCCAGCACTCGGGAGGCAGAGGCAGGTGAATCTCTGTGAGTTCGAGGCCAGCCTGGTGCACAGAGCAAGTTCCATGACAGTCGGGGCTACACAGAGGAACTCTGTCTTGAAAAAACCAATAAATAAATAAATAAATAAATAAATAAATAAATAAATAAATAAATAAATAGAATTCCTGTCCTGGTGGATCTGGCAGGATTTGGAACTAAAAAGATGGACTGAGCAAGTCATACATATATATACATATATACACATACACATATATATGTATATATACATATGTACATATGTGTGTATATGTATATGTGTGTGATATGTACATATACATATATACAAGTGTATATATACATATATACGTATTAGACACACACACACATGTAAGGAAACGATGAAAGGAAAAGAGGCTATGAATTTGAAAGAGAACCAGAGGGGTATCTGGGAGGGTTGGAAGGAAGGAAAGGCAGGAGGGAAATGTTGTAATTCTATTATAACCTCAAAACAACATTTAATTAAAAAATAAGATGCATTCTAGAAAGCTCTCCGGAGTGGTCCACTACCAAGGGGGCATGTGTGAGGACACAGTACTTACAAGCAGGGGGTCCTCACCACACAGCGAGCCTGATGACACCTTGATCTTGGATTTCTGTGGTTTCTAGGCCACCTATTGCAGGTATGTTCTCGCCGTAGCCTGAATGAGGTAAGAAGGGGGGTAGGGATTGAGGAACGCTTGAATGGGCCCCAGGACCCACCATGTCGGTTCACAGGAGCTCATTTTGTTTTCATATTCCTTCTCGGTTTTTGTTTTGCTTTGTTTTGGGGAATTGGCATCTGAACACAGGGACTGGGGCAGAGTTCTCGATAACGTCATTCTTACATGTTTTGTTCTGAATAAATCGCATCCTGGACTTTAAGTTCCTTTGGGCTGAAACTGTCATGATCTTCCCTGAGTTGTTTGGAAATGTCAGGAAAGCGATGAGTGCACAAGCCACTGTCACCAGCTCAGGGCAGAGCCCCAGAGTGACAGCAGGTGGCCTCTGCAGCTGTGTCTCCTTGAATCTCGGAGTCATCTGCATCACAGTTCCACTGTGGTCTTGGTCAATGGCTGTAGAGAGATGTCTCTGTGGGTGGTGACAGCTTCCTGGGGCTAGAGTTGTGTCCTGGCACCTCACACCCAGACTTCAGAATGAGAGCCACTTGGAGAAGAGGACACACTTCTGAACTGTTTGAATTACAGAAGAACAGCAAGGCTTATCGGAAGGCGTGGTAATTACAGTCCGCTAGAACATTTGTCTCCAGGGCTTTCAACCAAGCTTAGGAACAGACGCGTCCTAGGTGGCCCTGCTGGCATGTATTCCGCAGCTATGGACAAGGAGCTGGCCATATGCTTGGTGTCCCAAGTGGCCCCCACTCTAGGTACTAGGCATCTTCTATTCACGTACCACAAGCTTTCCTGGACCCTTCTCATTTTGTATTCCTTTTGGGTCAGGGATCCCAACATCAGAGTGAGGGACTCAGCCTGGATGGTGGCTACCTTAAGGAACCACAGTGTGGGGACCATTGGTGGCGAAAGGAAAAGTCAGAGTCCTAATCACATCCCCAGGTACCAGTCAATGCTGCTCTCCCATTGCTTAGGCTTCTGAGGAAAATTAGTTCCAAACACATTTATCTCAGTCCTTGAGCCTTAATAGCCTTTCCCTTTGATAAGCCTGTCTCCTTTCCCCTGCCGAAGGCAAGCCGGCACCCTTCACATCCTTTTCTCCTTCCCTTCTATTGTCTCTTCTTCTTTCTTGACTCCCTGGCCTCCCGGTAGGGGGCGTATGGGGGCCGCATGGCTGTCCACTTTCATTACGCTCAGGAATTATCCTCAAGGCAACAATTTCACCAGCACCAATGTAATTATGAAGTATCACCCAAACCCACTAGGTATTATTAAATGTGCCATTCCTGGATCCTGGCCAAGGGCTTTGGCAGAAAGAGGACTTACAGGCAGAAAAATTAAGACCATACTCCCCAGGACCACCGCCCCCCCCCCCCCCACCCCAAGCCCTGGTGCTGCTGTGGAATTAAGAGTTTTCTGGAAGAGGAGGGCTCTGGGGTACACGGCAGAGTGGAGGTCCTGCTTGGGGAGGGACTTTGAAAAATAGCAGCTGAAACAATCTTACATGGAGTGAAGGCCCATGTGGAAGTGATTAAGTACAGTAGGGGTTATTAGCCAGCACCTTCACATTGGCTTCTTGGAGACAGGGTTTGGGTAAACAGAACTGCGTCTGATAGTTAAACGAGGGGTGAGGACTCTTCGTCAGGGGAACATTTATCCTTGGAAAAGAGCTGGGGTTGATGGCATGACACATTCCTTAGCAGAGCAAAGCCCTTGGGAGAGGAGTGCAGAAACCTCATCTGGAAGGCTGCAATTATCTACGCCTAGACTAAGGAAAGCCACTGGCTCTTCTTCCTCCGCCTTTGTGCATCACAAAAGACACAACCCCCAAGCTGGTTTGCTTTTCTGTTAAATGACAGTCATTCGTGTCTTTGTTCATGTGTAAACTTATTTGCAAATGTAATCTGTGTTATTTTCTTTTCCTGTGGATGTGCTAACTATCCCGGACAAAAGTAACTTAATGAAGGGAGGCTTTGTTCGAACTCACAGGTCAAGGATACAGTTCATCATGGTGGGGAACCCAAGGTAGCAGGAGTTTGAAGAAATCTGGTCACATTGCAAACATAATCAGGAACAGAGGACAGTGAACACATGCGACTCTTGATCTCTAGATGCAAGGAGAATGACCACTGACCCAAATCACCATTGCCAAATTAATTAAAGCAAGCTTTTTTAGTCATGAACACCGGCTTTCTCTCCCTAAAGGAGGGGTTCAAGAGATCAGCCTTGGATGTGGGTAAGATAAGGATTTTTATAGCTCAGGAGTAGGGATTTTCCCAACAGGGGACATTGAAGCAGAATATAAGCATAACAAGTTGGTCATAACAACCTCCTGAAACAAAGACAAGGTGGTCATAACAACTTTTTGAAACAAAGGCGTGGTCGCCGTCTCCTGGAACAGGCAGTACAGAACCATTTGTAGTTAAGGTTACAGGTGGGACATAGTCCAACCCTTGAGAGAGAGAGGTTTAATCATAAACAGGAATGAACCTATTTTGTCTTTATTATAACATGATTTTCAAGCCCAAGACAGAGATAGGCTGGTTTATTAGTTACAGCTAATGTCCTTTTCTCCATTTATACAGTCCTTGTTTAGGGAAATGGTACAACCTACAGTGGGTAGCTCTTCCCACCTCAATTAATGGCATCCACAGAAGACATCCCCAGAGGTCCATCTCCCACATGATTCTAGATTCTGACAAGGTAATAGTTAAGACTAACCATCACAGCTCTATCCCTTGTCAACTTAACATTGAAACACTTCACTTTTAAATCATATCCTTCTACCCCTTGTCACTATAGGCTTACGACCAACTTATCATGTAAAATGTATTAGTTTAACTTCAAAAGGCTCCATGGTAATCCACAATTCTAACATTTAAAAAATCTTCAAAGTCAGCCGTGTGGCGGTGGCGCATGCCTTTAATCCCAGCACTTGGGAGGCAGAGCCAGAAGGATCTCTGTGAGTTCGAGGCCAGCCTGGTCTACAGAACGAGATCCAGGACAGGCACCAAAACTACACAGAGAAACCCTGTCTCAAAAAAAATTGAAAAAATGTCTTCAAAGTCTCTGAAACTTGAGCTCCTATAAAACCAAAACCAAGTTACATACTTCCAATATATAATGGCAAGAGTAAACATTCCTATTCCAAAATGGAAGAGTTGAGGTGTAGCACACAAACACAAACTAAAACCCAGCAGGGCAAACACCAAATCCTGCAGATTCATGTCCAGCATCTGGAACTTATAAAGTAATTAATTGGTGTATTCGGACTTTCTTTGGACTGCCAGCTCTCAAATAAGGACAAAGAGACTTATTATTAAGTGTGAAAGCTTGGTCTTAGCTTAGGCTTGTTCCTAACTAGGTCTTATAACTTAAATTAACTCACTTATTTAATCTACATTCTGCCATGTGGCTCATTACCTCTCCCCCCATACTGTATGTCTAACTCCCTCAGCATCTTTCTGATGAGTCCTGTCCCTCAGATTCCTCCTAAAGTTCCTCTCTCTCCCCAGAAGTCCCACCCATCCTCTCCTGCCTAGCTATTGGCCACTCAGCTCTTTATTAAACTTAATCAGAAGGTGCCTTAACAGAAACACATCTTCACAATATACAAAAAGTTTATCCCACAACAAATTGAGCCCCTAAAGACTGCAGACCACATAGAGTCCTTTCAGGGAGAAAGTGAGTCATATAGATGAGGGAGGCTACATCTTAGCAGTAGGGACATCTTCTCCTATTGTCTTCCACTTACAGAAGAGCCATGGGGGACCTTATCATCAAGGGCAGGGCTGAGTACATGAGCCTGGTGCTGATGACAGCTGCCAGGAAGGAGGACCGAAAACCAGTATTCTTCACTGTGATCAGAAAACAAATACAGGGGCTAAGAGATGGCTCAGCAGTTAAGAGTACTTGTTACTCTCACAGGGGACCTGGGTTTGGTTCCCAGCACCTATGTGGTAGCTCACAACCATCCATAATCCAGTTCCAGGGAATCCTTCGGACCTGTGCAGGCACCAAGCATCTACACAGTACACATACATATATGCAGGCAGAACACTCATACACATAAAATGAAATAAATAAATGTAAAATAGAAACAAACACAAGTGCAGAACTGCTCCTAGGGGTGCTGCCAACAGCCCAGAACAAGATTCATTTAAGCTCCGGCATGCTCCAGACCCATTATTCCCCCAGATGGGAGAAGGTCTGAGTTTCCCTCCCCCAGAACGGTCCTGTAGCTAAAACATAGGTCTCTGCCTATTGCCTATGCTTCGTCTTCTACCCAGGACAGTGGCCAAGGGGACCCATCCTGCTGCTTCTTCAGTTGCTGACAGCAGGCAAAGTCATAGCCTCCCCGCACACTTGTTTCTATGCAAGACAACTCCAGAAAGGAAGCCATAGCCTCACAGACCCAGGGGAGAAAGGAACATCTAGTATTTGTTCCCTAGTTTAGCCAATTACCCTTCCGTCCCATATGATGAGTGAAGATGTCACCGCCCTGGTGTTTGGGCAACCTATGACAGTAAATGTTAATTGTCAAATTGACAGAATTTGGAATCCCTAAGGAGTCACATCTCCAGACACACCTTCGAGGGATCATCTAGATCAGCATTTCTCAAACTGTAGGTTGGTACTCCTTTGGGAGTCAAATGACCCTTTCACAGGAGCCGCCTAAGACCATCAGAAAACACAGATATTTACATTATGATATATAACAGTAGCAAAATTACAGTTATGAAGTATTAATGAAAATAATTTCATGGTTGGGGGCCATCACAACTTTAAGAAGCTTTAAGAAAATTGAGAACCACTGATCTAGATTAAGGCTAACCTCTGGAAATATCTGTGATGAATCAGGTTCACTATGCTAGTTGACATAGGAAAACTCATCTTAATTGTGGGTCGGGTTGTACTCTGTCTGGGATCCTGGACTGTAGAAGCCCAGGAAGAAAGCTGAGCAGCAATGAGCATCCTCTTTCTCTCTGCTTTCCAATCGAGTGCAATGGGCCCAGTTGTTTGAACCTCCTGCAACCTTTTCTTCCTTACTGTAATGGACTGTACCCTTGAACTGTGAGCCAGAATAAACCCTTTTTCCCTGAAGTTGCCTTTATCAGAATATTTTACCATAGCAACAGTAAAAGAAACCAAGACTCCACCCCAGGTAGATATACCCCACTTCTCTTCCTTAAACATCCTTTCTATTCCAAGGTATCAAGACTGGTTGCTGCTTGCCTCCTTTCCCTCCTCCTCCTCTTTTCCTTCTTATCCTGTTATGGTTTCCCCATGTATCTCAGGCTCTCCTGGAACTATGTAGCCTGGGATTATATCAAACTCTCAATCCTTCTGCCTCAGCCTCCTGAGACTTGAGTCTAAGGCAGGCCAGATTATCACATCAGACACACAACCAAAGACAAAAGTCCACAGGTCCAAATCAATTTGTAAAAACCAAAGCAGTACTCACTAGTCCTATAGAAGTGATATCTAATGAGAACTACATAGATGAACCCCAGGATACAGAACTAAGAGAACATTCATGAAATGTTTCAAAAATTCAAGGAATTCAAAGAAAACTTGAATCAAAAAAGAATCTAGATGAAATAAGTAAAGAATAAAAAAATTAATCACATGAAAGGAACATGCAGGAAATGTGGGACACCATCAAAAAACCAAATCTTCAGATTATAGTCATAAATTGGGAAAAGTATCTAGGTCAATTGTATAGACCAGATATTTAACAAGGTCATAGAAGAAAACTCCCCCAAGCTAAGAAAAGACCCACCCATACAGATACAAGAAACATACAGAACCCAAACAGACAAAACCATAAAAGAGACACCCCACAACATATCATAATTAAAACACACTAAATATGCAAAACAAAGAAAACAATTTTGAAAGCTGCAAGAGAAACAAACACAAGTCCCGTGTAATCAAAAACCCTCAGAGTAACACCTGATTTCTCTGAAGGCCAGAAGAGCCTGGAGCAATGCATTCCAAATTCTAAAAGACCGAGACCGCCAACTGAGACAACTGAACCCAGAAAAACTATCCACCCACAGATGAAGGCAAACCTTTCCAGGATATGAACAGACTAAAAAAATTCACATCGAACCAACTAAGAAACAAAACTAGACAGAATAGTGGAAGCATCATATTATTTATTTATTTATTCATTTATTATTACTATTGCCATTGTTATTATTATTTACATTCTAACTATAGTTTCTCCTCTCTCCTCTCCTCCCAGTCCCTTCCCCCCACCTCCCCTCTGCCTACTCCCCTCCATTCCTCCTTTGTTTATATTCAGAAAAGGGCAGGTGTCCCGTGAGTATCCACCAAACATGGCATACCAAGTTGCAATAAGACTAAGCACCTCCCCTCATACTAAGATTAGACAAAGCAATCTAGTATGAGGAATACAGTCCCAAAAGCAGCAAAAGAGTCAGAGACAGCCCCTGCTCTTACTGGTCCTACAAGAAGACCAAGCTACACAACCGTCACATATATGCAGAGGGCCTAGGTCAGACCCAAGCAAGCTCTCTTGTTGTTGGTTCGGTCTCTGTGAGTCCCTATGAGCCCAGGTTAGTTAATTCTGTAGGTTTTCTTGTGACATTCTTGACCTCTCTGGCTCCTACAATCCTTCCTCCCTCTCTTTCCCCAGGATTTCCAAAGCTCTGCCTAATGTTTAGCTGTGGGTCTCTGTACCTGTTTCCATCGGTTACTGGATGAAGCCTCTCTGATGACAATTGGGCTAGGCACCAATCTGTGAGTATAGCAGAATGAATAGGGGATACATAGTCTGAACTGGCCATCTCCTGCAACCAGACAAGACTTCCAGTGGAGGGATTGGGACACAACCCAGCTGCATAACCTTTGACCTATAATTTGTCCAGCCTACAAGATGTGCTGGGGTAAAGATGGCACAGAAATTGTGGGAGTGACCAACCAATGACAGGTCCAGCCTGAGATCCATGCCACAAGACTGAGCTCGTGCCTATCACTGCCTGGAGTACCAGGACCCAGAGGTTGAACAGTCCTAGGGTAGAACCAAACATGACTGGCAAAAAAAGCATAATTTTTTAAAATGGCAATTATCTCCCTAGTCCTCTAAAAAAAAAATGTTCACCCAGATCACTTTGATCTGCAAAACCAAAAGTCTAGTTTCAGACTCATGCCTGCAAGACTTTTTTGTTTGTGAGCCACAAACAAACTGAAGAACTAAACACAGCCAAGAGACTTTAGGGGGGAAAAGAGGCAAAGAGATAATTTACCAAAATACTGCTGTGGATATTGCTCGGTATGCTATGAATGTGTTGCTCTGATTTGGTTGATAAATAAAACACTGATTGGCCAGTAGCAAGGCAGGAAGTATAGTATAGGTGGGATAAGCAGAGAGGAGAATTCTGGGAACAGGAAGGCTGAGTCAGGAGTCGCCAGCCAGAGACAGAGGAAGCAAGATGTAAAGATACCGGTAAGCCACAGGCCATATGGCAAGGTATAAATTAATAGAAATGGGTTAATTTAAGATATAAGAACTAGATAGCAAGAAGCCTGCCACGGCCATACAGTTTATAAGTAATATAAGTCTCTGTGTGTTAACTTGAGTCTGAATGGCTGCAGGAGCTGGGTGGACACAGGAAAACTTCAGCTACAAAATACAAAGTACAATGTCTTAGGGTTTCTATTGCTGTGATGAAACACCATAACCAAAGCAAGTTAAAGAGGAAAGAGTTTATTTGGCTTACACTTCCACTATATTGTTCTTCATTGGAGGAAGTCAAGACAGGAACTCAAACAGGGCAGGATGCTGGAGGCAGGAGCTGATGCAGAGGCCTTGGAGGACTGCTGCTTACTGGCTTCCTCCCCATGGCTTGCTCAGCCTGCTTTCTTATAAAACCCAGGACCACCTGCCCAGGTTGTCTCCACCCACAGTGGGCTGGGCCCTTCCCCATCAATCTCTAATTAAGAAAATGCTCTACAAGCTTGCCTACAGTCCAGTCTTATAGAAGCATTTTCTTAATTGAGGTTCCCTGTTCTCAAATGACTTTAGCTCCTGGCACGTTAACATAAAACGTTTCAGCACAATTGACCCCTTGTCAACTTGACACACACACATATCACTGTTAAGCCATAACCTTTCCTTTCTTGTTCATCCCCAAGAACACATATTAACATCAACACCGCAATATAAAACACTTTTACAAACTTAAAAAGTCCCACAGTCTTTATAAATTCAAATACTTTAAAATTCAATCTGTTAAAATCCAGTCTCTTTTAAAACATAAAATCTCTTTTAAAATTCAGTCTCTCATCTCTGGGCTCTTGTAAAATCAAAAATAAGTTAAATACTTTCTTACTTCAAGAGGGAAGAACCAGGGCACAGTCACAATCAGATCAAAGCAAAACCAAACTCCAACTGTGTAAATAATTCAATGTCTCATGGCTGGGATTCACTCACTGTGCCAAAGGGCCTGTGTCATTTCTCCAGCTCTGCCCTCTGCAGCACACATAGCTTGTCTTCTAAGCTCTGGGAGGCTCCATTCCATAGCTGCTGCTGTTCTTGATGGTCATCCCATAGAATGGGCATCTCCAAATTTCTGAGGGCCTCTGCTGTGACTGGGTTGCACTTTTACCAATAACCTCTCAAGCTCTCTTCAAGTACTCCAGCCTAGCCTAACAGTCCTAATAGTGTCAAGTCTCAGTTGCTCTCTGGGTGACTTAGACCACCACGTTCTGCCACCAGTAGGAGGTATAATCTTGGACGCCTCTGGAACACAGTTTCTGTGTGCTGACCCTGAGGAAACACTTCCCAGAAGACTTCACCTCAACAGTGCTGCTCTCTTATTAATCACAGCTGATTCCTCAGCCCCAGCTGACCAGAACCACAGATAACTCAAAATACGCAATGGCGCCAATAGATGTCTCTAAGTGACTCTCAAACTTCCCTCTAGAACTTCACAAACCAGACCTTCATTAACTCATTTCTCTCAACACGCTTATTGTCCAAAACTTCCCACAGAACAACTCACCAAGCTTTGAACACTCAATGGCTTTTCCAGCCTGTGCCAGCACTGGACCTCCTTTATTGTACCCATCACATTTTATGGCATTCATTTATTTACCTGATCACATGATTCTCTTCCCAGACTGAGGCTTCCTCTAAGGAGGATCCTGTCTCTCATTTACATCTCCTATAGTGCTGATCACCTTGTTAGTGTGAAGTTTGCAGTCCAGTGGTGTGGTTCCGTTCATTTTCAGATGAATCTTCCAGAGAACTAGTTCTGATTTGTCCCTTACCCACCACTCCTGAATCTCTGCTCCCCATCTTCCCCTTGCCTGCAATATTCTGCAGTTTTTTCAGTTTATTGTATTTCTTTGAATCTTTTCCATAATCAATACTTAGAATGTACCAAATCCTGAGAATAATTCTATCCTGTATTGTTTCTCTTGTTCAACTGACTTGTTTCCTTGCATAGTTTGTGTTAGGGAACTGCTAATTAATGTTTTTGTCAAGTGCCCTAATATAGGGCAAGAATGAGTTCAGGTGAATTTTATGGCTATAATTTCCTGTTCACCATTCATACTATAAATTGAAACCCCACCTTCCCAAGGGCAGGTGTTTGGGCTACATGTGCTAATACAGTAACTAAGGGTGGGTAATTTAAAGACAGAGGCATGTGCTGTTTCACCATTCTGGAGGGTGGGAAGTTCAACACTATGGCACATGTGTGTTTATTCTTTATTGCATTAGGCAGGGGATTATTCTCTTCCAACATCATCAGAACATTAAGCATTCTAAATAGCTCAGAAAGTTGAGAATGTTTGGGAAGTAGCAATAAAATATTCAGGCTTTACTTTTGACAAAACTGGATTCAAATCCAAGTCCTAGCAATTCCTTAGGGAAACTAGCCATTCTAAAATGGAAAGTATTCTGTTTAACTTAACAGTAGTGAGACAGAGAGATTATATGCACAAATAGGTAGTCAGGCCGTGATGATGTTCTATGCAAACAACTTGTTCATTGATAATCTCTAGACACATTTGAAGATGTCTTTGCTATGCATTAGGCATCTAAATGGGAATCTGGTCTGTATTTGTATCCCACTGTGTGAATTGTATACAAGAAGCATTGGCAATAACAGAAAGTGGGGGGTTGAGAAAGATGTGTTCCTAGACCTTACACAAAATCAGACCTCCATCCAATAAACAACAACCACAAATCGTGACTGAGTTCTCACTATATCAGCTACTAGCTGATATCAGTTGACTATTGCCTAGTGCTATTGAGAACACACCTGGGCTTTCGGTTTGCCTTTGCCCTCCTTGACATCTCAGATGGTGTCTTGTCCTATAATGCCCAGGAACTATGGGTCTTGCCTACTAGTCTTGTTCTTCAGGGGAAAGCAAATTTGTTTGTTTCTTTTCCCTCTATCTTGGCATTTGTAAAAGGAATGGGGCCTCAGTCAGAAAGATAGAGATGGAGTGGCTTGAATGTTAGGATCCTGTACGTGCGCAACTTGGGGTCTTGCATCTTACATCATCAGCAGGCACTGATGACTACGTACCTGCCTAAAAAAGCCCGACACAGACCCCCACACTCTCTGCTCTATGTTCTCTCTCTGTTCCCTCTCTGCTCTGCTCCAACCATCTTTCTTTCTCTCAAGGCCTGGCTCTCCCCCATCCTATCCTCTCCTTCTTTCTAATAAAGCTCTTTGTAACTCTGGTAGCATGGCCATGGTCTGTGACTTTTGCCGCCACCAGTGCTGATTACTATCACTTTTCTCTCTATCTTGGCATTTGTAAAAGGAATGGGGGCTCAGGCAGAAAGATAGAGATGGGGTGGCTTGGAGCTGTACCAGCTTCTTCTGGGCTGGCTTTGAGCTACATCTTCAGCATTCATTGCAACTGCTAGACTCTGCACCTGGAGCTACAGCCATCTGGGAAATGAGCTAGCCTAGGGAGAGTAAGCAAAGAGATCACCCATTTATTGACAGCCCAAGCCCTAGAGGAGGCAAAGAGAGTTTGCTAGTGGACAGCTGGTTCTTCTGGGAATACAGCCTTGGGTCCTTGGGGAACAATAGATATATCCTTGCTGACTCAACCTCTTTTTTTTATCTTTTTTTTATTTTTTATTTAATGCCGAATGCTATTTATTGAAGGAGGGAGGAGGTCTTAAATACAGGCTTACAGCACAATGGGAGAACCCCAGAGGGCAGAAGTTCGCTACCGATGTTTTACAATCTTGCATCTAAGCTGTTAATGCCCAATATGCAGGATACACAGACAAGGATCTTCCTTTAAGCATTCAGGAGGGTGGAACCCGGCAGGGAATTAGCATAGGGAGGATATCAAGGTTAAGGTCAGCAAGCAAGGCAACAGTTACCCAAAACGGGGGCCAGGACCCTACAGGTCCTCCTTTTACTAAAAAAGGAGCTTCTGACTTAGGTTGCGTGGGACGTCAGCAGGTCACCTTACCCGTCATGGAGACACCTGTCCAGGCCACACAGGTGCTCTGTCTTAAGTTGGTGAGCGCCCCCTAGGCATTACCCATCTCTGAATACTCATTATCATATAGGCTCAATTGTGTGTGAGCTGCAGAGTTAACTGCTGCCAAAGATCTCAAAGTGACCCTGGGCTTGCAATCTGTGTGTTTGACACAGAAAAGACCAACAGAAGTCCTATCCCACCCATAGCCAGTAGACTAAAGGCAACTGAGCCATTCCTTCCTTAATGAGCCTTACTGCAAATTGGAGTCCTTGTAAGATGGTATCCCAAAATCAACCTCTTTAAGGCCTTGCTTTATAACCTTCAGACCCTCACCTCCACCCCACCACTGCAGGGCCTCTGTTCACTAGGGCTCCTGAGCATTGTAGCTTCATGGTACCTAACTCCTTTGTCATTTCCTTCTATATAGTCAAAGGGGTTCCTACCCTACCCTCACCCTGTCTGAACCTGCCTACCCACACCCTCTCCATTCCATCATTTTATTATCCCATCATTTCTGACCCAGTCAATTATGGATCAGAAGAAGGTCCGGCAGTTAGCAGTTCAAGAAGAAATTGTCAAACAATGGAAACCTTGCTAAGGAGCTGTACAGTTCTCTGCTGTGGGTCCTTTGACCCACACATGCACCAGATGGTCAGATGACATGCTAGTAAGGCTGTTATCATCAGACCGTTAGGGGTCTTTCCTACTATGGGGTCCAGGCGAGGGTGTCACCCCTTTTGTTGGTCTATTATATTCAATAAGTTTTTGGACCTTTTTCTGACATGGTTTTTATACATCCATGTACCTGTGTGTTCTCAGTCTAATCTGATAAATTTTATAGGTGGTACCTTCTTGCTTTCATGAGTTAGTATTTATCTTTGTGTGCAGTTCTTGGGTGGTGCCAGACATGTGGTAGTATCACTGTCCACAAACAAGGTACAGAGACATTCTGCCTCTGCATTTACATTCAAAATCGGGCCAAATGCTTGTAAAACTGAGCCAGCCTGGGCAAGGCATGTCGGAAAGCCACTATTTCACACAGAGCAGGGCAAGGCCTGGTCACAAGCTAGATGCATGAGAAGAGCCTGGGGCAGGTGGAGAACTGAGAACATCGGCAGCAGAAAGCTGGGTGTCGATGAGCCCCTCGAAAGACCTGGGGTGGACTTGAGAGATAACTCAACAGGTAAAGGTGCACACTGCCCAGTCTGATGACAGGAATTTGATTCCCTAGAACCCAAAGAGTGGAAGGAGAGAACCAGCTCACATGCATGCACATGTGGAGATAAATTTGAAATATATATATAGAAGCCCAAGGACGCCTGTATTATGACCACTACTGATTGCTCTGTAGGATTTATTTAATCTGTAGGATTATTTCCTATGACCTGTCACTTGCTTTTCACAATGACCCCTTGACTCAAAAATATTTAGATTTCAAACAAACAAACAAACAAGCACTTGGGCTCAAAGAGTTTGAAGTAACAGCCAAGGTCATTGCTGACGGCAGCTGGTTTTCAGTTAGGGAAGTACAAAGCACTTTGCAGAAGTATAGGTATTCACCATGTTTGGTTGCCTGGGGCTAATTTTCAAACTTTGTTCTTACATAGTTTCAACATTCCCCCGGAGTAAAAGATTTCCCAATATTAATTTAATCTACAGGCTACTTCTTTGGCTTAAATTTCTTCTGTTAAGTACCAGCTTGACCTTCATCCATGGTGTAGGTAGTGACCCAGCCTCTGAACTGGGTAAATGAACACACTCCTAAAGTATAGTTCTTGATGTCCAGTCACCTGTGCCAGCCCAGAATTTCCACCCTTAGACTTTTCAGACATTTGTAACATTTTTTTTGTTTTGTTTTGTTTTTTTCGAGATGGGGTTTCTCTGTGTAGCTTTGTGCTTTTCCTGGATCTCGTTCTGTAGACCGGGCTGGCCTTGAACTCACAAAGATCCACCCGCCTCTGCCTCCCGAGTGCTGGGATTAAAGGCGTACGCCACCACCACCTGGCTCATTTGTAATATTTAATGACAACTTCACACTCTACATTTAGTGTAGTGTAGAGAGGACAAATTTCTCTCCTGCCCCCAGTTGCTGTCATATTTAATGGGGATTAAAAGAACTACGCTGAGTCAGAAGCATCTTAATTCTTAACTTCTGAAGCCCCTCCTCAGATCCCAGCCCAGCAGGATAGAACTGAGGTAACTAGACTGACAACAAACAGTGACCTGTTCATCGGACTGCTTCTGCTTCCCTCCTCCTCGTTGGTGAGGAATATGTTTCTTTTCATTTGTTTTGCTTCACTTTGTTTAGGGCCAGGGTGAGTTACCAAACACATCCTCATGAAAGAGAGCATCCTTGCTGTCTCTCAGCTCAAGAACTCCCACCCAATGTTGGACATCTTCCCTTCTGGGCAAGAAGACTCTTCCACCAGGAGAAGGCTGCCAGCCCTGGGAGATAGAGCAGATTGGATCTGAGGCTCTTTCTGTTCCCTGGGCTGTTAAAGTGTGGGACCAAAGGATGTGGCCTAAAATTACAATGTCAGCATTGTCTCGGGGCAAAAAAATTAAGCACCCTAGGTGGTAGGTTTTTGTACCCCGATAAGTCTCTCCACCGATGCAGCAATCCAAATTAGACCAAATTAGACCGAATTAGAAAAAGCCCCAGTTTAATGGGTAAAGCATTCCCGGGTGATTCTCCAGCCCCCCCAGAGAGGAGACAGGGACAAGAGACCAGAAAAACCATGTGTCTGTTTTCTGGGATACAGCTTAAATACGCCATGGGAGTGGTCGTGTGCTATGGGATGGTCTGTATGTCAAATTGTTCTGATTGGTCAACAAATAAACCACTGAGGAGAATTGAGGAAACAGGAAGGGAAGAGAGATACTGCCAGCCGCCGCCATGACAAGCAGCATGTGAAGACGCCGGTAAGCCACGAGCTACATGGCAAAGTATAGATTTATAGAAATGGATTAGTTTAAGATATAAGAACAGTTAGCAAGAAGCCTGCCACAGCCATACAGTTTGTAAGCAATATAAGTCTCTGTGTTTACTTGGTCGGGTCTGAGCGGCTGTGGGACTGGTGGGTGACAGAGATTTGTCCTGACTGTGGGCCAGGCAGGAAAACTCTAGCAACAGTCGTGAGCCTCTCTGGGGGAGGAGCTGTGTTTGGTGGGCTTTGAAGGGGAGGGCTTGGGGAAGGACATGGGGGAGGGCAGTTGAGGTGGATCTTCCACCAGAACGTTCCAGACTCTTTGGGTATAGGATGCCAGGGTGCCAGGGGCTGAGGTGGAGCTCCTACCCAAACACTAGGATCCTCCATGTCAGGGTATCCAGTCTTTGATCATGATTTGCTCCAGGCCTTAGGTTTTAAAGTCTCTGTATTGGTTTTTAAGGTCGCTGCATCATAAATGGTAACTTAAAACAGCAGAAGTCGCGTGCATTCTGTCCCAGTCTCTGTGACTTCACATGTACATCTGCCCTGTTGTGTCTAGAAAATATTACTTCCTTACATTTGTCCACAGCCTCTCACTCTCAGAATCCTTCTGCTCCCTCTTCTGCATAGATCCTCTATGAGTCTCAGGGTAGGAGTGGAATAAAGACATCTCGTTCAGGGCTGAGCAATCTCACGTCTCTCACTCTCTGCACATTGTCTGGGTGTGGGTTTCTATGTTCATTTCCATCCACTACAAGAGGAAGCTTCTCTGCTGAGGGCTGAGTGATGCCATGATCTAGAGGTAAAGCAGTATGTACTTAGGAGTCATTTTATTGCTATGTCTCTGTAGAAGAATAGTGGTAGATTTCCCCTTGAGCCCATGGCCTATGTAGTCTCAGGTTCTTGGCTTCATTAACAATCTCAGAAATGGGTTCCGTCTCATGGAGTGGGCCTTAAATTCAATTTTGAAAAGTGGTTTTTGTTTTTGTTTTGTTTTGTTTGTTTGTTGGTTGGTTTGTTGGTTTGTTGGTTTGTTTTGAGACAGGGTTTCTCTGTGTAGCTTTGTGCCTTTCCTGGAACTTGCTTTGGGGACCAGGCTGGCCTCGAACTCACAGAGATCCACCTGCCTCTGCCTCCCGAGTGCTGGGATTAAAGGCGTGCGCCACCGCCGCCCGGCCTGAAAAGTGGTTTTTGACTCCCCTAATATTAGTGCCACTATTGCACCCGCAGGCAGCTTGCAGAGAGTTTGTTATCACGGTTCTTGGGTTTAATAGCTGCGTGAGACTGATGATTACTTTCCTCCTCTGGCAGCATGTATTGCACCTGCTAGCACTGGAAATGCTAGCCAGTGTCGGGGGAGTGAAGCTACCAGTTGAGTACCAGCTAGGTTTCCCCATGGTCTCTGCCGTAAGTTTATGGTGTCTTCAGTAATAGTGTCTTACTGTCAGGCTGCAGACAATAACCAAGAGCCTTTAGTGTTTGTGGGTGGGGAGGTCTATGGGATCCCTTTGGGCAGCAACTCAAAAAGATACAGTCCATTCCCAGTAGTGGGGATTCTATTTGGTGGCACCTGATATCTAGTAAGGCATTGTCTTTCTCATTATATGGTGACTTCCTTAAAATTGCATATATATATAAATTCCATATATATATATACATACATATATACACATATATATACATATATATACATACACACACACACACACACACACACACACATATATATATATATATATATATATATATATATATATATATATATATATATCTTCTACAGTAGCTTTTCGTATGGCTTTTCAAAAGGTCTTTAGTGTTAGTTGTCCCTCCCGAATTCCCTTCCCTACCTTACCTCCCCTGTCTTGGAAGATTCCCTCCTCACCCCTGTCCCTTACTAGATACCTGACCTCTGTGGGTATTCTAAAGGAAGCACCCATGTCTACAGCTTAAAGGCTAACACCCATGTACAAGAGAAGACATGATCTCGGCATGAAGAGGGGGAAGCAGGCGCAAGGTCCCACCCCTAGACAAGAAGCTAATCACAAATAGCAGGTGCTGGGAGAAAGAAAATCAGTTTCCTTCAATGGGGTAACAGTTGGTTACCAACCAACCACCCTGCAGGGCAGGCCTCGTGCTCTGGAGTAATTGGCTAACACAAATCGGATTTCATATTCTTAGTGGCTGTTTTCTTTTCTTCTTCCTTAAGAGAGAGGAAGAACATAAAGTTGGGTGGGTTTGTGGGTGGGTATGGAGGCAGGGAGGATCTGGGAGGACTTAGGGGGTGGAAATAACACTGTATGGAGTTCTCAAACATGAAATAAAAATAAATTTGAAACAATAGCAAACAGCCGAAGTCTGTTCTCTCAGGTCTAGAGGTAGCAAGTCTAACCTCAAACAGTCAGCAGGGCTCTGCTCTGTTTAGAAATTCCAGGGGAGATGGGTCTCTTGCCCTTCCAACTCCTGGTAGCTTCTGACAATCCTGGATTTACAGATGCCTCACCCCAGATCCTCTATGTGCCCCCTTTTCTCCCCATCTCTCTCTTTCCCTTCCTCTTACTATTGAGACAGGGTCTCAACTCTCCAGCCCAGGCTGACCTGAAACTCCCTACATAGCCCACCCTGGACTCAGATTCAAGCAGTCCTCCTGCCTCAGCCTCCCCAGTCCTGAGACTGCCAGCACCTTCTTTTTATTAAAAGAATATAACCATTGGTTTTCAAACCTATGCTTGGCACAGTATGTCCTCACCTTAGCTGATGTGACTACAGATTTCTATTTCCAAGTGAGGTGACCGTCAAAGGTGCCAAGGGATATGAATTTGGGGGAGACAATATTTGACCCAGTCTGTGCCCCCTGTCACCTGATGTTCTCTGGCCAGAACTCTAAGTTGTCCTGAAAGTCTCCACAATCATGTCTCCCTACCCCAATTTTAGGGTTCCTTTGTTCCTATGTCCTCTCTGGGGCCTAAATCAGTGGTGGTAAATGAAAAGAAGGAGAAAATGAAACCAATGCCAGCCACTGTAAATCTCTACAAATATTTCACCTTGAAATTTTACACAAAAAGGCACAACCTCATTAGCAATAATCTTGAGATTTCTGTGACCCACGGGCAAATTCCAAGGGATACCAATGGTCTGAGCCTTAGAACGGCATCCAGAATAAAACAGGTTAGCTATTAATGACCCCCCTCTAGCCACACCACTTCCCACAGAATCAAGGAAGCAAGCACTGAAGGCATGCCTTTGTGACACAGCATAGCCATCAACCCATTCTCTGCATCAGAATTAACCCTCACGCCAAAGTGAGTCACCCTGGTGCACTCGGGGTCTACTTACAAAGAATACAGGGGACCCAGCAGCTAAATTCCTTGATAAGAACATAGCTAAAGCATGATTAAACTCACTGTCCTGTATATCAATAACCAAATAAAGCTTACTCCCTAACCTTTTTGAGTTAAGATCTATCTCTTCCATTATTCCATGCACTGCAGGTAATCCAAACACTTCTTTGACTCCAGGTAGATATGTGAACCAAGCCTGGCCAATGAGAGCACTGAATTGTCCCGGGCATTGTAGTTGGAGGAAGGATAGTTGCTAGAAACAGTCAGGACCAGAGAAAAGCAATGGGACTGTGTGGGCAGCCATGTTGTCGTCATGGAATTAGGCAGAAATGAAGCCTAGAAAGAGAACAGCAGAGCTGAGAGAATTATTCAGACAGAGTCTTGATGACGTCAGTTGAGCTCTGGATTAAGCCAGCTGGAGACGGAACAACAAGCTCCCGGACTTTGAGTTACCTGAAAAAGTCAATTCTCCGTTCTGCCTGTCTGAACTGGATTTTCCGTCACTCGCCACAGAGTGCCCTGATAGAGCATGGTACAAACAACCCGGAAGGACGTACGTACGCAATGACTCACCTAGGAGGGGGCTCTGCAACCGGCCCCTTTTTCTCTTCCCAAGAACAGGGTCATTACCTGTTACCCCCACAGTTACCTGGCCGGCCGGCTCTCTCCTCCTGGATCTCAAATTGTTCTTGTCCCTCTGGGCATCATCTTCCTTTGCCCCTGGTTCTTTTTTTTTTTTTTTTTTTTGGTTTTTCAAGACAGGGTTTCTCTGTGTAGCTTTGCGCCTTTCCTGGAACTGCCCCTGGTTCTTGATCAGCCACGATTCTCAGTCTTTGCTTATACATCTAGTCTGCACATTCAACATCCGTCAACCCCTGCATCAGTGGTTCTCAACCTATGAGTCGTGACAAATGACACTTTCACAGGGGTCCCATATCAGATGTCCTGCACATCAGATATTTGCATTACGATGATAACAGTAGCAAAATGACAGCTATGAAGTAGCAATGCAATAATTTTATGGTTGGGGGTCACCATAACATGGGGAAGTACTGTATTAAACGGTCACAGCATTAGGAAGGTTGAGAACCACTGCCTTAGATGGACATGGAAAATGAAGTGTTTCCAGTAATCTGTAACTATGCTGATCTTTTCTCTCTTGAGTCCCTATCCTCTGAATAGTGATATTAATGGCACTCTGTCTAAACTTACTCTTGTCCAGTCATGTAAACAATTTTTTAATGGAATACACTGACTCATTCGGGTGAAAATCTCAGTTGCTTAGACTTCCCTCTCCTGATTTTTGCATAAAATGATTTATGGTTTATAGGAGGAAAATTGTTTGCTGGTCTTGGGCCGATGAAACCTACATGCCTTGGGTTTGATATTTTCTGTCTTTTCCCAATTGGATATAATCTCTATGCATCATAGAAATGGCTGAAGTACAGCCCTCTTCCCAGGATGGTCCTGACTGTCTATGTTGACTGCACTTTGGCTGCTCTTAGCAACACTGCATTCTTGCCAACTCACTGGTTGGTTGCTGACTAGGAAGTCCAACACCCACACTGGCTGGTCACTTCCACCTGCTAAGATGAATGTAACAGTAAGCCTCCAGCTACCAGCTCAGTATCTACTCACATAATGACAAAAGGAAGTCCCTGAGACCTTCCAGGGACAATATGTGTCACAGACAGACATGGCTGTCCCTAGCATGATATGTGACAAACTTGTTTAATGTGGTGCTCACCTTCCAGTTGCTTTTATTGGCAATCTGACTGAACTGTTGAGGGGTTTAGTGAGGATACCTCTGAGCATGTCTGTGAGAGTATTTCAGGGACAATTAGAATATAAGAACTCTGATTTACTCAATGAATGGCACTCTTGAGAGGTGGTTATAGGTAGGAGGTAGACCTATTTGGAGGAAGTAGGGCCCTGGAGGGATGTCTGGGGTGGTTTATCTTAGCCTGTCCTCTTTCTGCAATTCTTTTCTCTACTGTCTGGTCAGCCATGTAGTGAAGAGCTGTCCTCCATCTCCAGTTCTTGCTGTCTGGCCAGCCATGTAGTGAACGGCTGTCCTCCATCTCCAGGTCTTGCTGACTGGTCAGCTAAGTCATGAATGGCTGTCCCCCTTCTGTAGTTATTGTTGTCATGATGTTCTGTCCCAGGAACAATGGACTGAGCCCTCTAAGACCATGAGTCAAAACAAATCTTTTTAAAAGTTACTTCTATCAGGCATCCTGTCATGATACCACAAAAGTAACTAATCTGTTATGGAATATTATTTTAAGCTGTATTACAATTGTTTATGCTATGGAACATTTGTTCAATGATGCAAAGATGCATTGCACTCTTTTCTGTTGCATTTGTTTAACTCTGTGAAGCTGTGTTACTTGCCTGCCTAAACCACCTGATGGGTCTAATAAAGAGCTGAACAGCCAATAGCAAGGCAGGAGAGAGAGAAATAGGTGGGGCTGGCAGGAAAGAGAATAAATAGGAGGAGAAGTCTGTGTGTGGAGGGGGAGAGATCAAGGATCGAGAAAAGGAGGGGCCAGCCACCAAGCCACACAGCCAAACATGGAATAAAAAGGAAAGTAAAGATACATGGAAATGAGAAAGGTAAAAACCCAGAGACAAAAGGTAGACAGGATAATTTAAGAAAAGCTGGCAAGAAACAAAGCAAGCTAAGGTGGGCCCCCCAAAAGAGTAAAACAACCAACTACACTAATACACTAGTCGTGGCCTGGAAAGGACAACTCAACAAGCCAGCCACCTCCCATCCCCTCCTTTCTTCCTTGTTGCCTCCATTCTGAAGGTTAGAAAGGGTCTGCTTGGGTTTTGCTTTCTCTACCTCACAACTTCTTTCACTCCAACGCCATCCAAGCAAATCTTTCTCCTAGGCTGTGGTAGATATCTTTGAGATAGGTCATTCAGGCTTAGTTGCTGAGATACGAAAATTTATTTTCAAGACAATAATCTGACTGCACAGCTATCTTCTTGTTGAAAGAGCAGATCTGAATACCAAGGACTAACTATCAAGTTGTGTTTCCTCTGCACTTCAAAAATAACTTTCACATTCCCTTCCACATTCAAATAGAAAAAATGCTTGAGACAGATCCATTGAGGGCTGTCTAAAAGAATTTAATGCAACGATGCACACACTCTGTGCCTGTGCTCTTCCATGCAGGAGCAGCTGGCCATGTGCGACCACTGAACATCTGAAATATGTGTAATGTGCAGGAGACTGACTCCCAGTGACCTAATGACAACCTAGTGGGCCTCACTTCTTGAACTTCTCACCCCCTCCTAGTAGCACAGGGCTAGAGAGCAAACACTTGAGCTTTGGAGAGATGTTCCAACCTTTAGGAGACAGATAAAGTAGTCTAAAGTATGACTCAAAGAAGGGGCCACATCGCCAATACCAGGCTTGTTTTGAAGATTAGTCGTTGTCCAGAACATGATGAAGAGTGATGCTTGTACAGTGTGATGGTTAATCTTTATCATCAACTTGACTGGATGTAGGATCACCTAGGACACACACCTCTGGGTACATCCAGAGACGTTTAACTGGCATGGAAAGACTTAGCCTGAATGTGGACAACAGTACCCCATGAGCTGGGATCCTAGACCAAATAAGAAGAAGGAAGTTAATGGCATGTCAACATGAATCTGCTTCCTGACAGTGGATGCAACATGACCTGATATTCCAGCTGCCACACCCGTCCCATCATGACCGCCTGTATCCTCAAGCTGTAAAAAAATAAAAATCTGCACTCTATTAAAACACTTTGGTCAGATACTTTGTCACAGTAAGAGAAGAGTAACTAATACATCTAATTTTTAGCACTTTCTTACCTAGCTTGAATCCCAACGCACAGGGGGCTTCAGTCATATCCTCTGGGTCTCAGAAGAATTCAGTGTCTTATTTGAAGTCATATGCCAGGAATTGTCTGTAATCTAGGTTGGCACAGAGTTAGGAATAGGTATGAAGAAGAAGGTACCAGGAATGATATGCTAGAAATGGGGAAGGAGGGATCATTTGGGAAAACTGTTGACAGGAAGAGCATGGTACAATGTAGCCCAAGACAGCACCGAATTTGGCATCACTCCAAGCACTGATACACTAAGTCCTCACATCGCTCTCCTCAAGCCCTTAAGTAGAAGCACTTAGAGTCTCACATTTATGATCTTTATGCTCTGACATGTTTCAGCTTGCCAAGCTATGTGTATGGACACAATCTTATTGGACCCACCCTGTAACCCTGTGGCAATAGCAAGGAAGGGCTGAGAGATCACGTGAAAGGTGTCTTGACTCCAAGTCCGTGGCATTTTTCTTTCCAATCAAGGACTGACGGCCTGCCCCAAAGATCAGTGTCTATCACTCTGCTGCATGAGTTGCCTTCTCTCCAGCCACTTCAGTAGAAGGCACAAAAGCTAGGTTGTCCTTTAGTTACTTACATGGTGAATCACCAGCTTCACCTTGCAAATGAGTCCAAAGAGTCCCAGAGTGCCCACCAAAGAGGAATCTATGTCCCTTTGTGGCAGGGGTGGAGCCAGCTGAGATGTGAACCTGTGATGTGAACCTGCATCCGGTGATTAGGAAGCCCAGCCTAGGCCAGGCATGCCAGCCCATCTGCCAGAACATGTCTCTATTAGTCAACACATTTCCTCCCTCAGGACTGCTTGGTAGAGCTCACACAGGCAGATTGCTGACTCTGGCAGTTCTGCAGCTGAGTGATGCGCCAATGCTTGTGCATGGGTATTTGTGGGAACATGCTCTGTGCACAATCCTTTTTCTGTACCCTGAAGATACTTACCTTCCAGTATGTTTCTTCTTTACCCTCTCCTGTGGCCTAAGATCCCGGAATGGTAGGCAGCTTCTTTCTCAGTTGACTTGACATCAGATCCTACAGGCCTAGGCAGCTCCAGCTTCCTTCCCGATATACTCCTTCAGGCCATATTCTAGGAAGAGGTTCTGGGTTCCTTGAACAGTATTAGCTTTCCTGTGCAGAAGCAGCTAGGCCTAGGTACTCCAGAACCACTCACTGGGAGGCTAATTCTTCCTACAGCCAATGCTCCCAGCCTACCCTTCATGCAGGAGGCCTGAAGGGAGGGGGAGTAATGGGGCTTGTGACTGGAAGAATAGTCAATTCTAGACTAGATGCGTGACTGCAAGCAAGTGATTCTGCTCCTCTCCTCTAGTCACTCTCTGGCCCAGTTTTCATCAGTACAAGGAAAAGTAGGTATGCTTGCGTCACAGCTTGCATGCATTCACCCTTATTAAGCACTGACTGGATGCCAGGTGTTCTGCTAGGAAGCTGGGGGGCTGCTAAAGCACATGAGCAGGGCCTGCTGCCTACGAGCTTCCTGTAGAGTTCTCAGAGAAAACTAGTCCCCCAGTTGGACATGGCACCTGGAACCCATGAAGTCACTTCTCACTAATGTCGGTGGACTCAGCCTGTTCCCTTGCTCCAGGCTGCTAGGAGAGGTTAATCGGAGGGACAGAATAAGCATTCTTTTGTAGAGAATATTGGGAGATAATAGAAATGTCAGGGGCAGGGGTATTTGATTGTGGCCTGGATGGAGACCAAACTGCTACGCAGTTCCCAAGTAGAAATGCAGAGTATTCCCAGCCTCAAGATCACTGAGGTGTGACAGGGAGAAGGTGCTTGCTGAGGAGAGCCCAGCAGCAAGGTGAGACCATTCAGAGCACTCAAGCTAAAGCAGTTCTGGCCCTGAGCCAGATTGACCAGGCTAACTGCAGGGGCTTACCACAGGGCATATCCTCAGACTCTGCACGGGACACATAGGCCTACCATAGAGAGACCAGGGGCCGTGAGATGGCTCAGTGTGCAAAAGTACTTGCACTGTAAGCCTGAAGGCCTCAGTTGGATACCTTGCTCCCACGGTGGAAGGTGAGAATCAGCTCCCAAAAGTTTTCCTCTGACCTCCACAAATGCACCATGGCACATGTGCACAATGCTACAGCTAGAATAAAATAAAATTTGGGGGAAGAAGGAAACAAAACTAAGCAGATCCCCAAGGAACAGCTCACCCCAGTGCGTCAGCCTTCAGTCTTCTTCTTGTCCACGCCTTTGATTCTCTGCTATAGGTGCAGGGGTCATCTGGAGCATGGCTTTCATTTCTTGGAACCCGAAGTCTGTCAGCTTTCCATCCACTTCCCCAAGGACACAAGTGTTTATCGTTTTCTAAAAGGTCAATGTTTCTGAACTTGGCTATTGTGAAAGCTCTGTAACTCTACTGCCCTCTCCTTGGCGGCCCTCCACTGGGGGACTTGCGCTCTTTCATGCTGAATTCCTTCCGTTCTGGAGAGTCTCCTGGAATTTAAGTAATTTGCTATCGTTTTTATGTCCCATACGAACCTCTGTAACAAATCCTGGATGGCTGGATGATCAGTGGATTGACTTGAGGTCACTTAGAACACTTTGCTCCCAATAATGAAAACGCTGCTCTGAGAGTACTAACCAGCTCTGAATGGCCAAGTACAGGAATGCAGGCCTCGGGGCTGCCTAAGAAGGCACTTACAGGCATGTGCATGGGCAGAGCTGGTTCTGACGAGAGGTAGAGCTGGACGTGCCAACTTTTCTAAAAACATGCAAAAAGCAATTGAACTGGCCAGAATTCTGGGCGGGATCTCAGACAATCCTATGAAGTCCGTTTGGTCTTCATGAGCCTTGACTGTATCACTGGCCTCCCTGGTCTCACCATTCAGGTATAAATCTCAGTGGTAAAGCACAAAGAAATTCAAGAATCATTTTCATTCTAAACTGGAAAGTGTATGGCTTAGATACAAAAGACTCAGTCCCCTCAAGTGGAAAGAATTACTGACTGCCTCGTGATCTGGCTGAAAGTTATAAAGAGAGAATTAAAATTCCATTCTCTAAGGCATATAAAGGTCAGAGGTCTCCTAACCCAAGACTCTCTTTCCTAGCACCTTTCACATACAAGAAAGCCACAGGTCCCCACTAGTCCTGGAAGGCCACTCCTCTAGCCTGGAATTCTGAAATGAAAGGACATTTGCCATTTCTGGAATTGCTCAAGGCATAAGTTACAGGAAGCAATGATTAATACTAGTTATTTTTGACCACGGACTCGCCAGTTTTAGAGTGAGCCTCCCAAGGCTTATCTGAAAACCACTGGAATAGATAAAAATGGCTAAATTCTGCTCTTTCTGGCAGGGCCAGGTTCTACCAGGTGAGAACCACCAAGCAAGCTCAGGGGGAGCTGATGAACTTAATCCATCTCATGGGAAATGGTGGTTTGCAGGAGAGGTATGGGTTGATGGGGTTCCCGTCAGCTCAGGAAGTCAGCCCTGTCAATCCACTGCTCAGCTGCAGGATCCATAATCAGGAGCAGATGGCTCATTCTTTGACATGATGGTAGAAGCGAGGCGGGCCAGGCCCTCTTGTCTATCATCACTTTCCTCTTGGGATGAGAAGAAGAGTTGAACAGTGTTCAGTCTGTCCCCAGGGGAGCCCCAGCCTGGCCCAGGGAGAAGCAAGCTTTCCAAAGACTGACACTAGGGAGGAGGGGCCTTGAGCAGAGCTGCCTAGTGTGGAGGTCCCGCACCGACAGCTAGCTGAGGTCTTGGGTCAGAAGCAGCACACTCCCCGTAGCTGACTCCTGTACCACCTGCTTGCTCTTTATATAGAGTTTCTTGTGGGGGTGAGGAGGGGTGTGTGGTTGCATGGGCCGCAGCGCTTTCCAGGTTGGCCTGGGATTGGTGGGATTTTGTGGCCTGATCTTGGGGCAAGTTCAGGGATTGGCGGGTCTGAATGTCATCTGGCAAGGGAAGAGTTTATCAGAAGCCTGATTACTCAAGCCCTTCTAGAAATGACAGAGATTCTTCCTACCTGGCACCCCAACCCACAGCAGCCAGAAGAAACCAACCTTGGCAAAACAGGAAATGGCGGGATATTCCAAACACTCAGAAACGCTACCCATTGGCAATGAAAGGGGGTAGAAGGCAGCACTGGCCTTTTTCACTTATTGGTGGAGATTTAGTTGTGCTTCCAGTAAAGACAGTCGCTCCTTGTCCCCATGGGCCATGATGGTCCAGAGAAGGAAGAACTTGGTAAAGCCCAAGATCACTAACTTGCAGATCAGGTTTCCAAAGCCAAAAGGGGCTTCTGTGGAGAAAGTGGAGAGGGTAGGCCTCTGGAAAACTTCCTTCCACAGTGTTGCCTCGCAGTGAAGCCTTTTGTGGCTTTCCAACAAAATGTATTCCACCGATCCCCCTGGATCAAAGCCTCTGAAGTGTGCCTTCCGCCACCAGGCATGAGAACAATTCTGACTTGCATGCTTTGAAAGCCCCCACATTCCCCAATCCAGGCTGAGGTCACATGCTCGCAGCCCCTTATCTCCACGGCTCCATATCACAAGGAAGAACTCTTCTGCCTCCGCCTCCACACTCATCTGCTCCAATCCCACAATTAGTCCATGGAGACCCACCTCTTCCAAGAGAATGCTACCTGACATTGCCCACTCTCCGATTCTTGATGTTGGCTCTCCTTAGGAGAACTGAAAATCCTGCAGCAGCCCATAATTCAGTTTTACAACACTCACAATGCCATAGCCTCTGAAGGGGGACGGTCAGTATACCCTGTGAATTTTCCAGGATAGACTTCATATAAGCCAATGGAGTCCAGACTTAGGAGTCAAGGGCTGGGCAGCTTTCGAGGTGGCACTTGCCATCTGGGTGGGATGCAGTGGGGTGGGCACTGATGTACACTGAGGCTCCGAACCCAAGAGCTCGAGCCTTGCCTTGGCTGACCCTGGCCTCAGCCTTCTCCAGTTCTCTAAAAGGAGCTGCTCGACTCATTTTGGGGTCTGTAGTTAATTTACATCACTGTAAACTCCAGTGTGCCACTCGCGGAGACTATAAAGTGACAGTCATTCATCCAAGGTGTCCAGTACACAATCTTCACAACACACGTGTGAGTGCCATGCAACTTCTAGACACCCGTCTTTTGTAGACACCCATCTGTGACCACCCGAGGATGAGTTGGGCTTGGCGTTCAGATGGAAATTCAGCCTGTGGCCTGGGAAAGAGCCAGCCATGTTCCTTTCCATTATGAAGCCATGTGCCAACAAGGCTGAAGCACTCCCTGGCATCTTGCTCCCACCTCATGATGAAGAAACCCTGGGCAAGACTTTGTCCCAAGCCAAAGGATGAACCTTTTGTTCTGTTGTCCCGGATTCTGACAGGCATCATCATCCATTTTGGCCACAAGTCTCAGAAGCTCATGAATGCCAAATGGCTTCCCAACATCACAGCCCTCTTTATTTTCTGTGACCCAAAGAGTACCCTGACCTCATGGGCTGCCCACACACTTGCGGGGAGCCCATCGTTGAGGAACAGAGTGCTTACTCATTGTATTAAGAGTTTCCAGACAGTGCGTAAGCGTGGGTAATCCTGCAGCAGGCATTGGAAAGCCTCAGGAGGAGTGGAAGTGACAGAGTGTTTAGCAAATGTTCAACTCAGGACGCCTAAAAGGTCCCCGAGCATTGTTAAGTAAACATTTAGGATGACTGAGAGGGTCGAGAATGAAATGGAAGGGAAAGTGTAATCGCTGTCTGTGGGTGGGAGAGGCTTTGTCATTCTGTCCTCTTCTCCTCACAGGCTGTGTGTCCTCAAAACAGCAACCCAGTACTGACAGCCATCATCAACCCTTCCCAAAGCCAGGTGCGAATAAGGAACCCCTTCTCTGTCCATCTCAGCCAGTCACACTGACTCTGGCACCCTAAGATAGTAAGCAGCACCTGCAGTTCCTTGTCCATTGCTGTGATAAAGCACCATGACCAGAAGCAACTTCTCCAAGGAAAAGTTTGTTCGGACTTACAGTTCCCAGAGTTCATCATGGCAGGGAGGCATGGCAGCAAGCAGCAGGCGTGGCGGCAGGAACAGAAGAGATCACATCCTCGACCTTCTGCACAAAGTAGAAAGGAAGAACTGGAAGTGGTGGAATGCTTTTAATCTCCCAGCCCACCCACCAGTGACGTACTTCCTCCATCAAGGCTCAGCCACCCAGACCTCCCAAAAGAGTGCCATCAACTGAAGAGTAAATGTCCAAATGCCAGAGCCTGTGGAGGACATAGCTCATGGTCCAAGATGGCTACAGGACACACTTGACTCAGGTCCTGCCTCCCGAGACACCCAAGCTGGACTAACAATGGGCAAACATACATGGAGACCACACAGCCCGAAGTGAGCACCAAACCCCTTGACAACACCACAAGACAACCTGCATGCCTCACATTCTTACCAGAAAGGGACCCTGAGGCTGAGGAAGAATAAAGTCAATACGTAGGTGGCCGAGCCAGAGTGAGAGCTCCGGTCCATGTGTCCCGGGACCCTCCCTTTATACCACCACTCTGCATTCTGGGAAGGGCAAAAGAGATTTTCACCAAGCCATGCTGAGGATTGACTCATGGGGTTGTGGGGGATAAAGAATGGGAGAGAAGGAGAGAAGTCTACAGTGCAAAGAACCTTAGGGAGACCACAGCCTCATGTCTTTACTAAGCCCAGCATCCATGGCCCTCTCCCCTCTGAAAGCTTTCCTGTGCTCATCTGCAGCAGGCCTAATTTCTCATGAGGTTCCTCTGTGGCCAGGGGAAAGGATGAGGAGTGAGCCTTTCTCCAAAGAAGGGAAGCCAACCTGCCAGTTTGGAGCTAATCCTGGCACAGTGACCACTGCCTGAGAATTTGGAAGCCTTCCTTCATGCTCTGCCATGGGGACGTGAGCTGGCTTAACAAGCTTGTCAAGGCTTTCTTTATCCCTGACTTACACAAGCAGAAGGCTAGTGGGCATGTCTGCTTAGGACAAGCCCTACCCCAAATACTACACACACACACACACACACACACACACACACACACACACACACACACACACACGCACGCACACACACATACGCACGCATGCACTCACACACACACATCTGTACTACCGTTTCTCCAACAACTGATGGCCAAATACTAGGGCTTACCACAGGCCCACCTCCTCACAAAGGACCTTGAGCTGTACCTTCTAGCCCTAACAACTAGAATGTCAAGCCAAGCCAGCCAAGCAAGGAGAGTAAATAAATAATTCCTTGATAAATGCACGGGAAAACAAGAGAGGCAGATGTGGCTGCAGCCCTGTGCCGGCCGCAGCAGCAGGCTGTACCATGGCCACGGCTTATAAACTCATTCTACATTCCCGGCCTTCTTTGCCACCTCCATCCCAGGAGTCACCCTCAGGCTCCCCCATTAAGCAAGTCAGAAGTGGCTGCCAGCACCCACACTGCCCTTCTGTTAGACTTTAGAGCCAGCCAGCATCCTGCACTTCGCTCCCTCTCCATCATACCCTGCCAAGCTCCAGCTTTCCTCCCCAAGTTGGCCTTTGCAAACCATCCCACCCTTTAATGTTCCACTCTACTCCTCTCTTGCCCTCTCCAGGCCCCAAGGCCTGTCTGTCCCCTGACTCCTTCCGGCATTTTCAAGCCTATAGCTTGGCTTTATCCTCTTGTAGCAGGTCAGATTCGTCGCTTAGACCCTCAACCCCTGGAAACAGAGACCACAGCTGCTCTTCCTTGCCACCTGGCACACAGTGAGTTAACTTGCCAAGAAGAGAACATGTGTCCTTTGACAATAAAGTCAGACAGGCAGAAACCACTACCAGTGGGCTGGCAGCGGTTGGCTCTTTCTGGAAGAGCTGTTCCAAAGCTGCAGTGAGCGTATACCAGAGGCCCAGAGACCCCCAGCCAGACCCGGCACCTGCCGGAGTCGGCAACAGATGCTAGCGCAACCTCAGAAATCAAACCGACTTATTTGTGTCGTGTTAAGGTAAATCCCAATGACAGAGGAAGGAGGAAAGAGGAATTGGAAAGCGGACTTTGCTGTTACATACTGAACCAGTTAGGAACTTCCACAAACAAAGTTCAATCTTCTCCACATTGAAGTTATTTTTATAGTATAGTACATGACTCCAAAAAAGAAAAAAAAATTCACCATTTGTGTGATTGCAACTGCTGGCAGGGCCTATCTGAAGCCTCCAGCATGTGGGTTTGCTTACATGAGCTCAGATTTTAAACTCTGTTTTGTTGTAATGTTACATTTTATGTGGATGCTTTCCTTCACAGGACTATGTTTCATTATTCTGAAGCTCCTGCATGGGGGAACTGAGTTCCAAAAAACACCAGAGAGAGAAAAGTACCAGAACAGCATGAGCAGCTGTGAGTCTGAAGGACTCCGATCCCCCACTGTATTCTGCAGGTGGCAAGAGGTAGGCCAAAGCTCCCCCATGTTAAGTCAGCTTAGTGTTACCATAACAAAATATCAGCGATAATTAACTTTGAAAGACTGTCTTAAGGTGTCTATTGCTGCTATGAAACACCATGTCCAAAAACAAGTTGGGGAGGAAAGGGTTTATTTGGCTTACACTTCCATATCACTGTTCATCATCAGGAAGTTAGGACAGGAACTCAAACAAGGCAGGAACCTGGAGGCAGGAGCTGATACGAAGGTCAGAAAGGAGTGTTGCTTAGTGGCTTGCTCATCATGGCTTGATCAACCAGTTTTCTTATAGAACTCAGGATCACCAGCCCAGAGGTGATCCCACCCACCACGGGCTGGGCCCTCCCCCATTAATCACTAATTAAGAAAATGCTATACAGGCTTGCCCATAGCCCTATCTTATTGTGACATTTTCTCAATTGAGACCCACCCCCGTCCAGGGACTCTCGTTTGTGTCAAGTAGACACAAGACTAGCCCACGCAAAGAGGAAAGAGTTTTGAAGGTTTTCATGGTCTGCTGCTGCCGCTGTTGCTCTAGGGCCCGTGGAGAGGCAGCGAATTACAGCAGGGAGAATGCCACTGAGCCTACTGTTCACCTTACAGCTGGGACTCAAAAGAAAGAGAAAGGATGGAGGAAATGATAGAGGGGAGAGGGAAAAGAGAGAGAATCCCCTTTCCCCCTCTGTGTGTTCCCAACGGCATCGAACTTCCCTATTAGGTCCCTTCTTAAAGTTCCCACTTCCTCACAATAGTGCCACCCTGAGAACTAAGCCTTTGGCACATAGTCTCCTTATTAGGGATATCCAAGGTCCCAACTACAGTAAGTACCCAGATCCGAGAGCTCTTCTTAGGCAGGTGCCTGGCTTTCTGGAAGAAGGCCTATGTTTTTTAGCTGATGCATAAGAAGTGTTCATTTGCAGAGTTCCATGTTAATGCATGATTAGATCGTGTAATGCTTAAATCAGGCTGAACACATCTGTCTGCTCGCTATTCCCTTAGGGTGACAACATCATAATCCCTTTCTCTGGGTCTTAGATGCATGCAGCCAAAATTTGGGGAACACGTTCTTCGATTCGGGAGATGGTTTAGTTGCCAGACATGCCGGTCATGGAAAAGAACAGAACTGGTAAAGGGTGATGGTAGGAAGTCTGGCAGGCCTGGCCACTTCACTGCTGCCCCAAAGCCCACAGTTAAAGCCCAACAGCAAGAGTGTTGAATAAAAAAAGGAACTAGCTCTTCCATTTCCTGCAGAAGAGGAAGTTATTCCTTGAGCTGAAACTACGGTCATAGCACCACCAACGCAACAGTGAATGTTGGCATTATTACCTCCTGCAATTGTGTTGTGTCACTTTTCATAGCTGACAGAGAGAATTAGGCTCCCATCCCACACCTTCCAACCTCAAAAACCTATAAGTAGAGAAAGCTCCCTCCAGTATGGGCATCCAAATAATCCCTCCGCCACTGTGGTGGCCTTCAGGATTTGTGATGTGAGTGGTTTCCAAGCAGCTGAAGGAATAAGCTATGTGAGTAGCTGCTGGTTCTGCACATTCTAGGTCAAGCTACCGAGTGCATAATCCATAAGAGCAGAATGGCTCTTAGTCTTAATGAGATTCTCCGAAAGAAAGAAAACAAAACCATGATCCTGAGTCTCATATCAAGTCACATGCCTTTGCCTCTTGGGGACAGAACTTGAGCAAATCTAATCCTAGCGCTTCAGTTTCTGTGAGGATCTAACAAGACAATACAGGCGAAGTCACTTCATTAATTCGTTTCTTTATTTACATATTTGCAGTAGTGAAGATTGAACACAGAGCCTCGTGCGTGCTGGGCAAGGACGCCGTCACCAAGTTAAGTTTTCAGCCTTGTGAAAGCCCTTTGTGGAGTGTTAACAGATGGGCCAGCGAGGTGGCTAATCAGGGCAAGGGGCTTGCCTTGTAAACCTGGTAGCCTGAATTTGATCCCCAGAACACAAAGCTGGAAGGAGAGACCCAATTCCACAGAGTTGTTCTCTGACCTCCACATGTGCGCTGCAGGCTTACACACACACATACACACACACACACACACACACACACACACACACACACACACACACAAATAATTATAATAATAATAAGGATGATGATGATGATGATGATGGTGATGATGATAATTAAAATGTTTAAAGTCTATGTTTAAACAAAGGTCAGAGACTTTTGTGTGGTCAGATAGTTCATCGTTATGGTCAACTTGACTAATTTAGAATCACATAGGAGATTAGTAAAACCTGCTTCAGGTGTATCTGTGAGGAAATTTCTGGAAAGGATTGACTGAAGATGGAAGGCACACCCTGAAAAATAGCATCATCCCATGGGTTGGAGGAGCCATTACCATGGTCTGTGCAAGCATAAGGAATGGGGATAGGGACCGTGTCCTAGTTAGTTTCTATGGCTGTGACGAAACACCATGACTAAAAAAGCAAGTTGGGGAGGAAAGGGTGTGTTTGGCTTATACTTCTGCATTATACTCCATCATTGAAGTCAGAAAAGAAACTCGGGTAAGGCTGGAACCTGGAGGTGAGGCAGGAGCTGATGCAGAGGCCATGGAGGGGTGTTGCTTGCTGGCTTGCTCAACATGACTTGCTCAGCCTGCTTTCTTAAGAACCCAGGACCACCAGCCCAGGGATGGCATCACCCACAATGGGCTGGGCCCTCCCCCATCAATCACTAATTAAAAAAATGTTCTACAGCTGAATCTTATGAAGACTTTTTTCAATTGAGGTTCCCTCCTCTCAGATGACTCTAGCTTGTGTCAAGTTGACATAAAACTATCCAGTACGGCAAGCAACCATGGACAGACGAGTCCAAAACCAGGAACCAGAGTAATCCCTTCTCTCTTAGGTTGTTCCCGCCAGGTTTGTTGTGGACACAAGAAAACTAAGTAATGGGCACCAGAATCAGGACAAAGTTCACAAAGACCTGGGTGTGGGAAGACACAGGAGGGCCAATTCTAAGCCCGAATCCACAGCTCTACCCTACACTGGTTGGAGTCTTATTTCTTGATGCCCAGATGCTGGCATCTGGGGGGAGCATGCAAAGCAAAGCACTACACCCTCTGGCAGAGTTCAAAAAATAGTATCTTCACCAAGGTTGGTAGAAACACATTTCTTAGCAAGGCTCCTTGGCATCTTGAATTTTTAAAATGACTGTTGTATGTATACCAAAAAAGAAAAAAAAAAGGTAATGGGAATTGTTTCCATCAAACTGGGCTCCTTGAACCCAGTAGGGTGATCGGACCCCTGGTAGAGCTAAATGGTAGCACTCAGTCTCTTTAGACACGATGCCTGACCATTAGCAACGGTCAGTTGTTGGACAGCAGCTTGTAAAGTCCTCCTTAATCCTCACAGACTCAAAACCTAGGCCTGATCTTACTTGTCACAAACGAGAGCCATGGACAAAGACTCTAATGCCCTCCCCGTCACCAAGGCCAGCTTGCAATCCTAGATGCCTGTGAAAGAAGGAAAAACCAGGTCTCCTTCATGAAGACCCCTGCTGCACAATCAAAAGGTTATAGCGTAAATTCACTCTCATCTTCCAAAAGCTCTCTGCAGCCCATTACCAGCTGACTGTGGACTTGGAATGGGAAATATCCAGAACTCAGGGATACTGCTGGGTGGCAACTCTAAAGTGACCTTCAATCTCCAAGCTATATGCTGTGCAGAGCTCATGACGACCAGAAAATCAACAGAATTTTAGGCCAAGACTTCCTTACAATGGAACAATTGGGTCATCAAAGCCCAGAAGGACTGTGTAGCAATTTCCCCAATTTAGGAATTGGAATACGTGTATTTATATGTATTCAACAACTGGCAAATTCCTGCATTCCTTCTGGAACCATAGAGTGAAGGCTATTATAGCGGAGAAAGCTGAGGAGAAGCCACCATATCAACCTCTGCCTCCTGAAATACTAAACTGGAGGTAGTATCACATTTCCAGAGGACACAAAGAGATCCATGCCACAGCAAACACCTGGAAATGTAAAGATGTGATTGACACACACTCCTTCTTAACTCACCTTCTCAATCCATTCAGAAGGAAGATGGGTCTTGGGAAATGACAGTAGCTTATCATGAACCTAATTAAATGGTAATTCTAACATTTTTTCATTGATGAAATAAAATTCACATGTCCCACAGAGTCTGTATATAGCTATTTTTATGTATGTGTGGTACAGGGGCTTGAACCTGGGGCCTTTTGCATGCTAGGCAAGCAGGATGCCTTTAAACCATAGAAAGTTCTCTCACGATTCTGGAAGCTAGCCCCCTCCACCCAGTAGCAGCGCACTCTCAGAGGTCATGGGAGGGATACCCTCTTGTGCCTCCTAGCCAGCTAGTCCTGTTTCCTGGACCTCTAGACATATTATTCTAGTGTATGGCCTCTTCCATCTGCCACTCTCCCTTCTGTGTCCCTGTATGTCTTATTCATTGGAAGCCCCTGTGGGAAACTGTGGTGTGAGGTAGAACCATTGGGACCTTGGTCCCTTCCTCTTTCTCTCCCTCTCTTTTGCCATTTCATTACTGTGAGGTGGTAAGCTTTGCTCGGCCATGATGCTTCTCCACAAACCCCAAAACAACTCAGCCAACTGGCCGTGGACTGAAACCTCTGGTACCATAGGCCAAAGTCTCTCTTCCCTGTAAGCTCATTTCCTCATGTATTGTCGTGGTCACATACTTTACACACTTCACTTAAACAAAGTCACATTCTGACATTGACTGGTCAAGGGACTGAGGGCAATCTTCAGGATAGTTAGAGATTTGTAAATAACGTGCCAACGTGGTGGCAATGTGGTCTGAGAAAGAGAGAAGTACAATCACCAGGGCTGCCTGGATGAGCACTGAATGTGAAGACACATGTCCTTTGTGAATGCTCTTGACAGAAAAGGGGCTTCCTAACGTGGTTAGAATGACTTTCCTCTGGAGAAAATGAGGTGGTCTTATTTCCCCAAACCTCAGTCCTTACTCAATGGGCTCAAGAGTAAAGTTCTCTTGAAGCATGGACAGAAGATTTTTTTAGCGTCTTGGTGTGGAATCAAGCCCACCCTGGGTGATTGTGTTCCCTCTGCCCACAATGGATGCCAGCAGCAAGCTCGCAGTGTGGCATTACTCCCTGGGGGCTCAGCCACTGCAGTCATGGAAAGAGCAACCAGTTTGCCTTCACTGAATAATCAGTTATTCCACGCTTCTGTTGTCCCCACCATCAGGACACTTGGCCTTACTGGTTGTCACAGCATGCCTCCAGCACTGGGTTTTACTGTGAATGATGGTTCATTGTGGTTGTCAACTTGACTAGATTGAATGGCATTTACAAAATGGGAAAAGTACACTTTGAGGCACATCTTGGCTCCCAGCCCATGCTTTCTCGCTCCTTTGCTGACTTACAAGCCAGTCTTTTCTAGAAGCATCCAAAAGACAGGAAGGTTCAAAAACACCAGTAACTCCAACTCCGGGGGGGATCGGGTACCTTCTCCTGGCCTCTGTGGGCATATGCACACTTGTGATGCACAAGTAGTCAGGTTGGCGCACATAAAATAGGGAAGGGAAGGGGAGGGGAGGGGGAGGGGAGGGGAGGGGAGGGGAGGGGAGGGGAGGGGAGGGGAGGGGAGGGGAGGGGGGGAGGGGGGGGAGGGGAGGGAAGGGGAGGGGAGGGAAGGGAAGGGAGAAAGAAAAAGCCGAAGTTCATAGGCACAGGCCTGACCCTCACCGAGCAGCTGAGTTTCTTTGTGAATCTCACCTGTGCACATCAGACTCCGGTCTCATCAGCCTTTGAACACGGCCCTGCACCAGCACCTCTCGGATTACTGCCAGGCTTTTGATTTTGCAGTGAGAATGCATCAGAAGTCTCTCCTACTGTGGGACTTCCAGCTTCTTGAACTGAACAGTGACTGGTTTCTGAGCTCTCCAGTCTGCAGATGCCTGGCTTTGCTGACTCCTCCTGACAGTAAATCAGTAGACCAAGGAAGAGATAACATCTTACTATGGAGGGTCCAAGGGGCAGGTGGTCAGTGCAGGCTGCGGCTAGCACACCCGGCTTCCAGTTTACCTGCATAGGCTCTGGCATCCTTACCTCCCCTGTATCACAGACATCGTCTCAGTGCTGTAAGCCCGCATGCTGACTTCAGGCTGCATTGTGAGGTAGAGAAGCAAGACTCTTCCTCAGACCAGCTAAGCAATGCCAATGAGTGCTTAGCATCACCATGCCACAGCACAGAGTTAATTACAGACCCTGGCAACCCTGCCCCTCTGACAGACCCTGGCTGTGATGCTGCTGCCCCTGACCCTTGACCTGTCAGCCCAAATAGGCACAACATGCTGTACTGGCTACTGGTCCTGTTGGAAGCTGTGGTTGGCACCAAACAGGCAAACACTGGCGAGCTGGATCTGAAATGGCACAATATATTCATGCAAAAACTTCTTTGCTAATGTTACCTCCCTTGGATAAGATCTTTAGGTGTACCCAAGCATGTTTCGTTAAGAACCAGCTGAATTTTTCCCCATGATCTATGACTAGCAAATAATCAGGATTGCTTATCAGCCCAAGAACATCAACACTCCCTTCCTGCTCTGAAACAATACCAACCAAAAGCAAAGAAAATCGACCTGCAGTTCAAGGGTCACAAAAGAATAGTTGTCAGATCTTTAAATCTCCCTCAGAAATGACAGTGAATTATGGTGATGTACCGGTGAAGATTCTTGACAAGTGTCTCGTATGTAACGTGAAGCAAAAGGCGGACTACTTGAGGGAAGGAAGTAAACTGTCAAGGGGAAGATGTTGGGGAGCACAGTGAGGGGAGATGTAAACAAGGAATGAAACGCATGTGTATGGAACTTTCATAATGAAACCAACTAAAAATTAGAAAGAAAAAATTTACTATTGTTCAGTCTGTGGTTCTAAATAAATGGACTCACCATCCTTGGGTGAGTTTCTATCTTTAAATGAAAGAAAGGGTACTGAGCCCAAAGAGTTTCCAAGAAGAGATGGCACATGTCTATCAAGGATCTAGATGGCAAACTGAAGCCTGGGTGACCTTGAAAGCCAAATAACCAGAGAGCCTCAGCCATCATGCCTACCTGGTCATCAACAGCACTTGGCTCAAATGAAAAATAATCTTTATTATATTCAACTTGTGAAATGGTAAGATTTGTCCATCAAAAAAGCTAGAACCAGCTGTTCACAGCTCTCAAGCCCTGTGTTTATAATCAACGGAGTCCTCAACTCCTTTCTTTAAAATTTTCCTTTTTGCTTAAATTTGTCTTTAAAAATGATAGCATTGTTAGATTAGGTTTTTGGGGGTTTTTTTTAGCTATTTTTCTCATCTTACAAATGAAGACTTGGAATTTTAAGGTGAAAGAGGGAAGGAGGAAGGGAGAGAGGGAGGGAGGGAAAGAAGGGAGGGAGGGAGGGAATGATATCACTCTGGTTATAACCGAGTGTAACTACTAGACCCCATCAGAATGTCCCAACTGGCCACCACAGGAGCACCCAGAACACAAGACTGTTGAACTTGAGAAGATCTGGCTGGGGTCACACTAGCTGCATTCTAAACCTGGAGTCATGAAAGTCATGGCTGCCATTCTTAGGGGTGTGGGGGAGTGCAGGCTGTGAGTGGTTTCTCAAGGGGACTTGGTTTACAAAGGTCTGCGTCTTTCCTTTGTTCAACACTGTGGCCCAATCCAGGCATATGGACAGGTCTTGGTCAAATATAAGAGAACCTCAGTCCTCTACTGGAGACAGCTGACTCCAGAACTCTGTGTCTGGGGTCCCCATAACACTTCCTGGCTGGCCAGGGGAAGGTGTCAACAAAGCCCAAGGCTGCACCCTGGCACACCTACCAGGAAAGAGCAAAGCCCGAGTCCCACTAGTTAGTTTGGGAAGAGCATCTTGTAGCCAGAGTGTGCCTTCAGAGGGAGAGCAAGAGGGGAAAAGGCATGAGGATAAGAGGGTGACAATTGACTTCTTCTTTGACCATACAAGCAGTGATACTTTCCCACTAAAACCATTTCTATCACTGTAGACAATTTGGAGATATAAGTGGACTTAGAAATTTCAAGGACAAAGCTATTGACTCCCAGGATCTCTCCTTCCCCCAGAGAACCTTTGAGACATTTTGGATGTTTCTTTTCGTGTCTTCTTCTTGGATCTATAAACATAAGCTGCGTTTTTAAATAAAGTCAGGCTACGGGTTATGTTTATCAGTCTGATTTGTTCTCTGAACATTGTGTAATAAACTTATTTTGCTCAAATGTTCTTTCCAAGCACTGTATTTGTAGCTGAGTGATTCTTTTGTGGACATTTGAGCCACTTGTACTGTTCCGTCGTGACAATGCCATTATAGACACAAGTAAGTGTCACTCTCTGGGGACCGGCTAGCTCAGTCAGCAGAGCATGAGACTTTTGAACAAAACTCTTTGGTTACATTTTGGATTTGCTGTTGTTGCTGTTTTTTATAATTTCTTTAAATGTGAGATCATTGTAATAAATGATTTAAACATTTTAAGAAAAGTTCTTATGAATGAATTATTTACAGAAATCTTGGGCAGATCTGTGGTTCTATCCACAGTGTGCTGGGCAGAGCATTGCAAAAACAAGCCCATGTTTTAAAGCATTTTTCCATTAATGGGAGGAAATGGCATCTGGTAATTTTGGCTCATGTCTCTCGGCCGACAGTTCTGTTGGCCAGTTCTTGGGGTTGTTGGCCACTCAGGTCTCCTGGTAATGAGCAATTTCTCATTTCAGTTGGTCATTTTTTCAGCTGAGACATTAGCATTTTTATTACCTTGATACAATTAGGGCTGTGTATTCTTTGCCATGGGTTAATTTCAGTGTACAGTTTTATCAGAAGGGGATTTTAAAATGCAGGTGTTTGGGGTTTGGTTCATTTGTGTTAATATAGTTAAGCCTTTGTAATCTACCCATGTTCTCTGGGTTGAGAAAGCTCTCCTATTGCAAGATTAGCTCTGTGCACTCTCATATATTTCAATAATTAAGAAAACATATAAAAATCACAACATATCAGAATCGAAGACTTGTCAAACACCTTCATTTTTTGAAACTCAGGCTTAAAAAGATAAATCCAAAAGCCAGAATGCACAGCAAAACTAAAGCTTTATTTTTTATGAAGGGTATAATCACCATATAATAAAATATTTTCTAAGTATTCATTTCATAGGTTTGGGCAATCGCATACAGTCTTCTAACTACCCCCTAACCTAACCAAGGTGATGCAAAGTTTCACCAGCCTCAGAAAACAGCATCCCATCTTTGCTTACACTTAAGTAGAATCAAAAAATATGTTTTTGTGATTCCGTTCATTCGTTAACATAGTATGTTTGAAATTCAATCATGCTGTGTGCACAGGTAGTTCATTCTTTTTCATTGTTTATTAGTATTCTGCTGTATAACAGTACTGTGATGTGTATATCTATTATCCCATTTAGAGATATTTAGATTGTTTCTTCTTTGAGGCTAGCTTGAAAATGATTCATATGAATATTCTCATGGAAGTATTTATATGGATATATGATTTCATTTATTTGGAAGTAGAATGGTTAACCAATTGAGAGATGTACATTGAATTATAACAATTAGATTCCAATCTCACTATCTGACACTAAGGACCATGTTCCTAACCCCTGGACAACACAGTCCCTCATAGACCCAGGCATCATTTTCATCCCACACACTTTTTTTTTCTTTCTATGGAATTCTGAGCAAGTTCCTTAACTTAGCCTTGTTTCTGTATTTACAGGGTTGTCAAGAAAATCAAGAGAAGGCGCTCTTGTGCACACTCTTACCATTATAGAAGAGAATGTGCTTATATTTACTTTGTCAAATCCTGCATTCAGAAAGTCGGGAGATTTGGGAGGCCTCTATCTCCCAGTCCCTGGGAGTCCCTAGGGTCACCCTTTAAGGTTTCTGATGGCAAAAATCTGCTCCTACCTACAAACAGAGCTGTACCTAACATCTGGCTGCCTTGGTATCTACATCTATGACTCCAAAAGTCCTGGCTGCCTCTGAGATTCTAGTTTCTCAGCTGTGACCGGGCTCAGCATAGACCACTATTCCATTTGATGTCTGTCCTCTCCTTGGGTGTCAACCAAACTGGCCAAGACTCCATTACCAGAACCACTCTCTGATACCCCAGCCTGCATACAATTTAGGGTGTGGCCTCGGAGTGATGCTGAGGCTGAATCGAGGAACATCTTTCCAACCTGGAATAGTATGAACACATATATGTACAGCTGTGTGGGAAGTGTTAAATTCAGGATAGAGGCTGAGTGACTTAGGACTAAATTATGTGGATAAATTGTCTAGAGAGGAGCCATAACTAGCTTGATTGGGGCAGGAATTTGGGGGGATTTCTCTGCTCGATATTTACCAGAGCTACTGTGTCAGACCCCGTTAGAAGCACTGTGAGTGTACGTGTGCACAGACACACCCTTGGGGTGCAGCAGAAGAGCTCATTTTCCAGCCGTCCAGACAACAGCTGGCCAAGGCCCAGGTACAGACTGAGACTGTGGGACGGGTTGTGTCAAGTCCACCAACGAGGCCCAGAGGCTGGGGTCCTCTACCTGGAAACGAGACACGGGACAAGAAAAAAAGAAAAAGAACTCCTGCTCTTTGTCCAGTTCCAGGGCACAGCCCAAAATCTGTGAAACAGACAGCATGTTCCCTGCCCCCAAGGGGATCACAAATGAGTTCTGACAACCATTCACCCAGGGGCTCATTCAGCAAACACTCCCTGAATGGGTGTGTGGAAATCGCAGTAGCTAGCTTTTCAGCCTAGCATGCTGGTTCAAATGGGATGCCCAGCCTCGGTCAGGAGCAGAGCAGGAGGAGGCCTGGTGCACAGCCAAGACGCCCTGCCTAGGCTGGCCTAGATAAAGCGGGAGAGTTACGACCACACTTGTCTCTCCTTCAGCACAAGTCCTGCCCTATCTTTCCTTAAACAGTGTTAATTCCCCAGTTCCTGGCCCCCTGGCTGGCCCAGGCCCCGACCCAGCAGGCCTTAACCATAACTTTCCAAACTCAAAACATCCACTCAGGACAGATAAATCTCTGCTGCAGAAGCCTGGGAAGGAGTATTAGGGAGGTCCACTTGACTCATCCTGTGCAGGGTGATGGTTTGATGAAGCAGAAAGTACCCGTCAGGGAGTCAGAAACCTGGGTATCTCGGCTCTGCTGCCACTAATCACTGGTGACCTTGGGAAGCCACTTGACCCTGCGGGACTTCCTTTCGAACCTGGCATGGGGGCGGGCTTGAATCTCCTAGGAGGGGGCCCGGCTGTCCCTACTGCATTCAGTTGCCCAGAGTTAGAAGATTTAGGACCCAAAACTTGGAGTCTTAGACAAGAGGAATTTATTGTGTTCTATCTCTGGAGGCTGACAGTCGTCTGAAATCAAAGTGTCCTCTCTGAGGGCCGCAGGGAAGAATCTGGTGCAGGCCTCTCTCCAGCTTCCTCTGGTTTGCTGGCAGTTTGTGATAGTCTTTGGCTTAGGAACACATCGTTTGGCTCTCTGCCTTCACAGTCAGCGGCATTCTGTGTGTGTGTGTGTGTGTGTGTGTGTGTGTGTGTGTGTGTGTGTGTGTGTCTGTCTGTCTGTCTGTCTGTCTGCCTGTCTGTGTCTGTGTGTCTGTGTGTCTGTGTATCTGTGTATCTGTATGTCTGTGTGTCTGTGTATCTGTGTATCTGTATGTCTGTGTGTCTGTGTGTCTGTGTATCTGTGTATATCTGTATGTCTGTGTGTCTGCATGACTATGTATATGTGTGTGTGTCTGTGTGACTATTTATCTGTGTGTGTGTGTCTGTGTGACTCTATATCTGTGTGTGTCTGTATGTGTATGTCTGTGTGTGTGTCTCTGTGTGTGTGTGTCTGTGTGTGACTATGTATCTGTGTGACTATGTATCTGTGTGTCTGTCTGTATGTATGTACGTGTGTGTCTGGATGTGTGTGTGTGTGTGTCTGTGTGGTCTCAAGAATTTCCCTATTTCTTTCCCCTCCTTTCCTTCATCTTCCTCTTTCCTTCCTTTCTCTTTTGTTTTGTCTTGTGACAGGGTCTTACAATGTGGTCCAGGTGGCCTCTAACGCTAAATCGTCCTGTCTCGGACTCCAGAAACTGGGATAACAGGCATGTACCACAGCACTTAGCAAGACATTCTCTCCATAGGTCACCGTTCATATTGAATTAGGGGCTCATCCTATTGTAGTGTGACATAATCATAAATAATTATAACTACAATGGCCCTATTTCCAATAAGGCCCCATTAAGGAACTAGGGGGTTAGCAATTCAACTTACGAACTTTTGGAGAGAACAACATAATATAATGGCTGTTCAAGACCTCCAATTTCTGCTTCCCAGGCAGCCACATCATTCATCATCAAACTGGGAACTTCAAAGGAGCCGTACTAGCAATGATAGAGGACAGAGATATAACTGGGGCTGACCCAGGCAAACCAGGATTAGGGTTCCCTAAGAGACCCATAAAACAGAACAGAGAAGCCCGACACAAGGCTGGGAAGCAGGCCTCGGGAGCACTGGCTGCCTCCCAGTAGATCATCTGTCACGAGGACTAACACCTCACCCTATCTCAAGGTAAGAAGTGGGCCCAGTGAGAGACGCTGAGAGGAAGGGAGGGAAGGTACCTGGGAGGCAGTGAGGGCTGCAGGGGGGTAGGCTGTGAGGTGTTTATTGGAAAACTAGTTGAAGAAGAGGTGGTCCGCTCCAGTCCAGACGCGTGCTCTAGCCTGTTAGAGCCGGAGCGGTGCCGTGGAGCTCTGTGCTGTGTGACTGCCCTGCCTCAGTGGTCGTGTGGCATTCGAGTGAATCCTTAGTGAGCGTCCCATGTTTCAGGGCTCTGTGCAGAAGCCAAAGTTCAGGCCAAGAGGCTCAGCGCATTCCACAGAAAATGGGCGCTAGAGACAGGCAAAAAGGCCGCCGGAGGACAGTGGAGGAAGAACAAGTGGAGCCCCATGAGCCAACCGAAAGGCCCTTCTGTTTTCCCTGGTTTTGTAGGACGGCTATCATTTCTCCCTTAAAAGTTGGTCACTCTCTTTAGTGAAGCCATCGGAGCCTTGAGGATTCTTTATAGAAAGGGTTTGGATTCTAAAATTAATATCCCATTGTTATTGAATTAGTTTCCTAATTTCAATCTCTAAAGTCAGTTTTTGGTCATTGTTATTATTGAGTATCACTTTTGGCTCAGTTTTTCATGTATTTATAATATACTTTTAATGTTCTGTGATTTCTGGTGTCTTTTGTTTCATTCTAAACATTGGTAATCCTTGTCATTTTTTTTCTCCGGTTCTTGCTTGACCCAGACAACAGCATAGTAACATCCATTGTGCCGAGCAAAGAACTCGCCTCAGGAATCATTGGCAGTTAACCAAATTTCTTCTTCCCAGGTCATCAATAATCTTTATCATTTTTCCTTTCTCCTTATTTTCATTTTCTCTTACAGATTCATCAAGTAGGAATTTAGATGACTGATTTTCTCTCTCTCTTTATAAAAATACCCACAACCGCAGCCTGCCCTCCGAGCTGCGTCCTCTAGCTACATGAAATTCTGGTTTTCCACAGCTTATGAATTCAGCCTCCCACCCACCCCCACCCCCACCCCCCACAGTCCCAGTTTATCATGGAGCATCTTTCAGATGCATCTCTGGTGTATAGTTGACCACATTTGCATTTCCATCCATGTCTTTAGACAGTTTCACACTGACCGTCATTAAAAGCCTCAGTAATCGACAATCCTTTTATCTGTTTCTGCTTGTCCCAACTCAGGGTTCTGGACCTTTTTTCAGCGTTGTTTCCTCCTTTCTCTTTAGACAGCTAGTTACATTGAATAATGTCTCTTCTTATCTCTGATATTCTCCTAGATGTACCTCTTTGTTTAAGTGGTCTGCCTTCACGTGACACACCACATTCCTACAAGTTAGAAACTTTCCAAGGCACACTTGGAGTTTTGCTATTGTGGTCACACACATTTCATGTATCTATGTATTGTAAATGTCACAGTGCGTTATTATGAGAATGTCGATCATTTTTGAAGAACATTTAGAATGAAGTCAATGGCCGTGTGTGTAAGTGTGCATTCCCACTCCCGGGGGCCCCCCATCTCCAGGCACATCTGAACCCAGTCTACTACCACATTTCTTCTGCCTTTGGAGATCCCTCTAACATTCCTGCCAAGGCAAGTCTCTTATACAAAACTCCTCTTTGGTTTTTGTTTAGTTTTGTTTTTTCTGAAAAATCTGATTTCACTTTTCAGGGAAAGATATTTTTACTTGGAGAAGCATCCTAGGCTGGCACCTCCCTTCACACCTCCCACACTTCAAAGATGCCTTCTGATTTGCAGTTTCTGACAATAGACTAGGCTTTAAGTTCCTGTTTGGCCCTCGGCACATCACAGGTCATCTTGCCTTGACGTATAGAAGTGGATTTTGACCACATTCACCCTGTTTCATTCTCTGGTTCACTTCTGGCTCCCACTAACACTCTCCCTCTCACCATCTAGTTTCATTAGTTTCCCTTCTACTTTTACAGTGCACGTGTGCGTGCGTGTGTGTGTGTGTGTGACTGTGTGTCTGTGTGACTGTATGTGAGTGTGTATGTGTGTGTATGTGACTGTGTGTGTGTATGTGTGTGAGTGTGTGTGTGACTCTATGTGAGTGTGTATGTGTGTGAATGTGTAGCTAGAGTTTTCCTGCCTGGCCCAGGGTCAGGACGAATCTCTCTCACCTGCCAGTCCCACAGCCTCTCAGACCCGATCAAGTAAACACAAAGACTTATATTGGTTTCAAACTGTATGGCCGTGGCAGGCTTCTTGCTAACTGTTCTTACAGCTTAAATTAATCCATTTCCATTAATCTATACCTTGCCACATGGCTCGTGGCTTACCGGCATCTTCACATGCTGTTTGTCATCATGGCGGCTGGCAGTGTCTCTCTGACTCAGCCTTCCACTTCCCAGCTTTATTCTCCTCCCTGTCCCGCCTACACTTCCTGCCTAGCCAATGGCCAATCAGTGTTTTATTTATTGACTAATCAGCAACACATTTGCCATACAGAACATCCCACAGCATGAATGTGTATGAGTGTGTGTATGAGTGAGCATGCATGTGTGTGTGCACGAATGTATGACCCAATGAATTTATTTAGGATCACATACATGAATATTAGCAAGGGTTTATTTATAGGAGCATGAGTAACTGTCCAGGGCCTACCCACTGAAGAAAATGCCATCCCCTCTCTTAGCAAACATTAGCTACCTAGGTACTCAGGAAAGGGGAGTATATGCACCACATTTTCATTTTCCGTGAATCAACGGACATTGAGGCTGACTTCATGTCATGACCTAGTTATAGTGACTAGAACAGCAGTGAACATGGATGTGCGTGTATTTTTGTAGGACAGTATGACATTCCTTTGGGTGTACCTGGGTCGTACAATAGTTCTATTTTTAGCTTTTTTTTTGAGGAACCTTGTTATGAGTGACTGGCCTCTGAGTCAAGCGACAGCCTTCTTGGGTAGTTCAGTTGCCCACCTCCTTGCAACAGGTTGGGCTTGTTAACCATTTATACCCCCTGTAGAAGCAAGGAGTTGAGTATCAGACTCTCACCTGAGTCTCCAGCTGCTCCCTACCATCTGCCAACTCTGCAAGTGGCCTGGGAGAGGGGCTAAAGTACACAGAGGTTGGGAAAGACTGAAACAGGGGCTCCATCTGTGTGACTACTCCATCTGTGTGGCTATCCCTGCTGGGTAAGGCTGTTCAGGTGCAGCTGACCGGGAGAGGAGTGCCCACACCCCTGCCAGCATCCCCTCGCCTAGGCTCTGGTAGGAAGTCTAATAAATGCATTGGTTCCCCAGAGTGAACTTGGGTGGAATCAAGACCTCAGGGGGAGGATTAGATATTACACTTCTAAATGTGTCTTGAGATTGTTTTTCCTATTCTGTGAAGAATCATTGGGATTTTGACAAGAGATTGCTCTGAATCTACAGACGCTTTTGGGGAAATAGACATTTTCTCAGTGCAATTCTTCCAAGGCATGAGCAGTGTCTCCTTCCATCTCTCTCCTGAGCATGTTAGTTTTCATTGTCGTCCTCTTCAGCTTCCTTAGGTTTATTCCGAGGTATTTTATTTTACTCTCCCTGCCAATTTACTTCTCTGACATTTCTGCGGCAGATTTGTCATTAGTAGATAGGAAAGCTACAGATTTTGAACGTTAATTTTGTGTCTCCTGCTACATTGCTGGAAGTGACTATCAGGGCTAAGAGTTTCCCAGAGGAGTCTGTAGGGTCTCTTATCCAGAGTCTGCAAATAAGGACACTTTAGCGTCTTCCTGTTCATACTCCTTCCAGCTGCTTCTCTCGTCCTCTGCTCTAGCTGCCTTCCATTACTATGTTGAAATAAGAGTGGAGATAGTGGACAGCCTGACTTCAGTGAGAGTGCTTTCGGTTTTTCCCCATGTAGTATTCTGTTGGCTATAGGTTTACCCTGTGTAGCTTTTATTGTGTTCCAGTATGTTCTGTCTATTATAAATTTCTTTGGGCCTTTTATTATCAAGTGATACTGGGTTTTGTCAAAAGCCTTTTCTGTGTCTATTGAGATGATCATGAGATTTCTGCCCTTGAATCCATTTATGTGATGAATTACAATAATTGATTTACATTTGTTGAACCCGTTCTGCACCTCCGAAATAAAATTAAATTGATCACAGTGAATAATCATATTGATGCATTTTAAAATGTTAGTTTGAAAGTATTTTGTTGAGGTTTTTTGCTTCTGTGTTTATCAAGGATATCGGTCTACAATTTGGGGTGATTTTGTTGTGTGTTTATCTGGCTTTGGTACCAGTATAATACTAACTTCATAAAAAGTGTTTGACCATGTTCTTTCCTTTTCTACTTTATGGGCTGTCTTGAGAAGACCTGGTGTTGGTCCTTTGAAGGTCTGAGAAAATCGCCAGTATGTCCATCTGGGCCTGGGGATTTTTTAGTCAGGAGTTTAGTTTTTATTCAATCCCCCTGCTTGTTGTACATCTGTTAAAATTATTTATCCCATTTTGTTTTAATTTTGTTAGGTCACATGTATGTAGAAATCCATCCATTTCTTCTCTATTTACAAATTTGTTGGACTCTATATTGTTACTGTATGCCCTACCAATTTTCTCAATTGTATTGGTATCCTTAGTAATGTTTCCCTTTTCACCTCTAGTTGTATTAATTTAGGTCAGCTGTCTCTTTTATAGTTTGTCTAAAGTTTGTTGAATTTATTTCTTCAAAGAACCAGTTCTTTGTTTCATCGCTTCTTATATTTTATGTTTCCATTTCATTAATTTCTGACCCTCTTAATTATTTTTCTAACTACTGATTTTGATTTTGGCCTCATCTTGTTTTTTCATGGCCCTGAGGTGTATCATTATTTATTTAACATCTCTTTGATTTCTTTTTTTTTTTGGTTTTTTTGAGACAGGGTTTCTCTGTGTAGCTTTGCGCCTTTTCCTGGAACTCGCTTTGGAGACCAGGCTGGCCTCGAACTCACAGAGATCCGCCTGGCTCTGCCTCCCGAGTGCTGGGATTAAAGGCGTGCACCACCACCGCCCGGCTCTCTTTGATTTCTTAATGTAAGCACTTAGAGTTATAGACATCCATCTTGGGACTGATTTCATTCTATTTCATGTGTTTTGATTCACTGTATTTTTATTTTCACTGGATTCCAGGAATTTGTTTTTCTGTTTTACTGATTTTCTCAATGACCTTCAGTGATTTCTTTCAGTCTACAATGTTATCCCTCCATGTGATTTTACACACATTATAGTTTCTTTTGGTGTTAATTTGTAGTTTTATCCTGTTGTGACCAGACAAGAAGGATACAAGGAACTATTTCCATTTTCCTATAATTGTTACGACCTGCTTTGTGCCCCAATCCACCATCAACTTAAGAGAGCATTCCACGGATTGGTGAGAAGGAGACATTATGCACCATTTGGATGGCGTGTTCTGCAGATATCTGTTAAGTCTGTTTGATCTGTAGTGCCATTTAATCCAGATGTTTCTTTAGAGTTAATATTGAAAGGTGCATGTTAATTCCTATAAATGCTGTTGATCTATAATGTGTGATGTTTTCTTATTTTTTTTTTCTTGCTTGAGCACTGTCATGGAGAGTTTATGCTTTTCCGTAGCCTCGTGGACGGATTTTTCTTTTCTTTTCAGTCCAAAGTATTCCTTCCAATGTCTTCTGTAGAACTAGATTAGCGGTCATGCCTTGCAACACTTTCTTTTTTCCTTCTATTATGGTAGTTAGCTTTGTCTAGGTATAGAGGTCTGGGTTGGCAGTTGCTGTTTTCAGAACTTGAAGTTCATCATTCCAAGGACCCCTTGACTTTCAGAGTTTCATCGGCTACTGTGTCACAGACCTGCTTTTGTGCATGACTCGGTGCCCCCCTCCTGCTGCTTTCAATATACTTTCTTTGTTCTCTGTGTTTAGTGGCTTCATTAGAGTTTAACCAAAGGAAGAGTCTTTCTGGTTTGAGGTTTGGTCTTCTTGTATACGGCTCTTGTATCTGGGCTAGCATTTTCCTCCTGAACTGGTGCTTTCTCCTATGATTTTGTTGGATATTTGGTTTTCCATCCCTGTAGAATACAATTCTACTCCTATTCCTGTGCTCATCATTTGTAGATTCCACCCATAGTGGCCCCGCCCCTATGTGTCTTGAAAGGCCAAGTTATATAGAACAGCAGGATGTGTGTTTTCTACACCTCAGCTTTTAGATAGTAGAAGAGGGATCGAGGAGTTGGACCTAGAGTTTCCCTCCATCCATTGGAAGGAAGTACAGGACTGACTGGGGTCAAGTGTTTCTCTTCTCCAGGCCATGCCAGCTCCAATAAAATTCCAGAAGACAAGTCTGTCCTTCTTCCTGAGTTTCTCCCAAGAAAGAGACCTTGTTAAAGGGAGCTGCTCCTTATTTCAAAAGGTTTTCTTCTCTCCATACTTCTGTCACCTTTTTTTATTGCTATTAACAAAATACCTGGCAGAAAGAAGGAGGGAGATTTCTTTTACCCAGGGATAGACCTGCTCCAGCCTATAGCAGCTAGAGTAGCATCTGAAACTTGGAGTCCCACTTTTCATTTCAGATGCCTCTTTCAGTTTTAGAAGTTTGATTTCATTCTCTTCTTATCGTCTGTTTACCTCTTCGTTATCATCACTGAGAATGTTTAGCACATGTGTCTGGCTTAATCTTGCGTATGTCTTGTGTATGTCCTCACGGCCTCTGTGAGTTCATCTGTGCTACTGCTCTGCTGCTTCACCAGAGATGGGTTGTCTGATACATTCCTATTTCGGGTTCATAGAAAAGTTGCCAAGTTGACACAGACTTTCTGATTATCATTCTCCCACCATCCATTGTGTGGAACTATGTCCCATTTGCTAAAGTTAAGTGTTGTGGGTTGAATGGACTTTGCCCCAAAGAGACACACTCAAGTCCTAACTGTTGGTGCTTGTAAACATGAGCCTGTTTGGCAATGGAATCTCTGCAGATGTAATTCGGTTACAATGAAGTCACATTGGGGTGCGGTGGACCCTAACTCCAGTATAGCTCCAAGAAGCATCAGAAAAGGAAGTCACAAGTGGGTCTCTACAACTACAAGGCTTTCGGGTAGCCACCAGGAGGCGTGGCGGTGAGGAGAATTTCTCCCTAACACATTCCCTAAAAAGCACATCTCCGACAGCATCCTGCTTTCAAGACCACTAGCTTTCAAAGTCATGAGTCAACAGATTTCTAGTGATGTAAGTGGTGTGGCCACCCAGACTCTGTCACTTCATGCCACAGCCTTAGACAGTCAGTACACCCCAGGCAAGAGTCAGACTTTGCCACTTTTTCCATGAGTTCTTTTTTTTTTTTTTTAATTGTTCCAGAAGCCAATCCAGGGCATTTCCCCCATCTCTCCTCTGGAGTTGCGTAGTCCGAGGTGTCCTTGGTTTTCATGACCTTGAAAGTCCTGCTGAGACTTCTGTAAATGTTCTTCAGTTAGGATTTTCTTTACCATTTTCTCTCGCATATTCCTGGACTTACTGGAGATGTTGGCCACAAAAGTGAAATGTGTTCTCATGACACAGTTTGGGTGGATGATTGAGGTTGATGTCATGCCGACATTAACCTCAAGATCTTGTCAAGGCCATCTGTGAGTGTCTCGCTTTACAGATCTCACTGTGTCTTTGCGTGTCCTGTACTCTGGAAGCGAGCTACTGAATCCAGATAGCACCAATGAGGAGAGAAAGAAGGAAATGTTAAGGTTTTCTAACCATGTCATGTCTGTCATTTCTGGGTACAGTTTTCTAAGTTGTGGGTCACATTCCCTTGCTTTGTAAATCCAGTGATAGTGTGAATTTTACCTTTCTGTGTGTTAAAAGTTACGTTGCATTTCTTTGAAAAATATTGAATTTTTATTCTGGCTTTGGGTAAGTTTTTTGTTTTTTGTGGTTTTTTTGCTTACCAACAAAGTTTAATTTTTGTAACATTTTAAAAAATCTTTTTTCTGAGATGGTTTAGAGACATTAGCTGCCACTGTTCATGTAAGCATGTGCTGGGGCCTTTGCAGTGTGGAGTGGGGCTTCTCTGTGGTGTCTGCAGTAATGGTGTATTCGTTATTTTCCTGCGGCTGGGATAAAACACCATGACTAAGCCGACTTAAGGAAGAAAGGGTTTATTTTGGCTTACAACTCCACAGGGATATGAGTCTATGATGGCAGTGCAGAGGCATGGCAGCTGGAGCAGCAAGCTGAGAGCTCACAACTGGAACTGCAAGCAGTAGCAGATCAACTCAAAGCCTGTGCCTTCAGGGATGTACTTCCTCCAACAAGGCCACACCCCCTAAGCCTTCCCAAACAGTGCCACCCACTGGGGATCAAGTATGAATGAGCCTATAAGAGACATTCTCATTCAACCCACAACAAATGGGATGGATCCTTGGTCTGCATGAGCCAACAGCTCCTCAGTGCTGTTCTTTTCCCTAAGAGTTATTTTTTGCTCAATCTCATCGGTCATCCTCCATAGTCTACCATTTAAAGTGACTTCTATACACAACCCTGGGGCTCCTTCCCAGTGTCATTCATGTTCAACTCCTGCCTCAAAAATTCCAGCTACATCAGCCTCCAGAACCCCAGTGTCTGTCTCCTGAACTCCTTGGACCTGCTGGCGTCTGCCTCCATTCAACCTGCTTGCACATGGTTTCGACAACCTTGCCAACAGCCAGAACCACCAGGAGGCCTCTCATTTTCCTTCTCTCCTGGGCTGCCTGCACCGAGTGGCTGACAATACCCACTGCACATGTTTTCTTCTTTTTTGTTGTTGTTGTTATTTTTTGTTTTTGTTTTGTGTTATTTGTAGCAGAAGAGCAATTGCAGACACTGTTAGAGCTCGCGAGGCAGGGGTCCAAATCTTCCTAATCCCAGGTTTCCTCTGCTCTTTGAGAGGGTTCCCACTTGCTAGAATTCCTAGTCACTCAGACTTAGGTAGCCTATTGCATTGTCTCAGTTTTCCACGTGTGTTGTTCACAATTATCATTTTCGTGCCGTTTAAAGGGGTGAAAAAGAAAACTGAACAGAGAGGGCTATGAGGCCGTCCTTAGAAGGAGGTTGAGAGTTAGTAGAAGTCTGCATGCATGCCTCTCTTTCTTGACACCTCAAGGAAAACGGACCCTGGGGCCAGGGCAGAAGCAAAGAAGAGACTTCCTAATGGATCCTAAGAGATGTTCCCAGAGCTGGAAGATGAACATCCCATAACAGGACAACCAGAGGGCAGAATGTAGGTGGTTCTTTGGAAGGCCCACTGAGGAAGGCTGCTCTGGGAGGTCCTGGAGTGGCCCTGGGTCCAGAAAACAGCGGCTAGGCTGAACCAATCTAAAGAGCCACACTCATGGACATGCCTTCTGGGGCCAGTGACTCAACAAGACACATATTAGCAGAAACTGAAGGAGGCCCCCATGTCCCCTGGAGTATGGGAGACCTGCACAAGCAGGGAGAGGTGTCCAGAATTCACAGAAGTGCCAAAGGCATTGAGTTCCAGCAGACCTGAGGGTGGTCATCGGGATGAATTCAGGGCAGGTGGGGTGGAGGGTTTTAGATACCCAGACACACGCACCTTCCCATATCCCCCACCCGCCCCCTCCCCCACCAGCAGCAAGCAGGCGAACCAGTGAAGGAAGAGACAAGTCAAAAGCAGAGACATCCACCTGCTCTTTCTCGTTACAGCTTTCTGAGCCTGTGATGCTGGGGAGGGGACATTTGCCTTGAGCGAGAACTCTTCTGTCTTTTCTGAACATTAGTCTAAAGTGTTTGGTCCACAAAGATGAGAGTGAGTCTTGGTGATCAGAAGGAACCATAAGACTACAAACAACACAACATTCTTCCACTATTTCAGTCCAAGTCCAGTTCATTCAGTAAGAGTTGCACAGTACACACAGCGAATGATTGGTAGAGAAAGAGACGAGACCCAGCATGGTCACAAGAGCAAGTTGCTGCTTGACCCCTCCCAAGTCCACCTATGGCTTTACCTCCAGGCTGGTGCCAGGATATAGCTCTGGAACTCCCTACTGCCCAAGGATGCTTAGCGAGGATCAAAAATACCAGACCTGTTCCTACAGGCACCATAAGATCTGTGTCCTTGCACCATCAAGGAAACAACACACAGGCGTGCAGACATAGCACCTGTCCTCCATGGTCTCCATGAAAAGAAAGAACAGATTGGGTGGAACACAGACTCAGAGAAAGACATCACTGGGGGAAAGTGAAATCTTTCTTGGGGTGACTGGATCCGCAAATCATCCTCCATGAAAAACTCATTTTTTTTTCCCTGAAAGTCTGTTTGTTTTAATGTGTCTGGGTGTTTTGTCTACATGTGTGTCTATATACCACACGCATGCCTGGTGCCTGCAGAGACCAGAAGATGGCATCAAATTCCATAGGACTTTACAGACACTTTACCCGTTTCCTCATCAAGCTGTTCAGCTATTTTTCCTGTGAAGGTGTTGAAGATCTTTACACACTTTGAACAGTAACTTTTTACCGGGCACATGATTAGCAAATTCTCTCTCCCATTCTGGGGGTTGCCTCCTCTTTTCCAGTATTTCTTTTTCCCCTTAGAGTCACAGAAGTTTGAAATGTTTTTGATGTAATCAAATTCTATCCCCCACCCCGGTTGCTTATAAGAAACAATATGGGGCTGGAGAGATGGCTCAGTGGTTAAAAGCACTGACTGCTCTCCCAGAGGACTCAGGTTCAATTCCCAGCACTGACAGGGCAGCTCATAACTGCTTGTAACTGCAGTTCCAAGGAATCAGACATCTTCACACGGATATGCATGTAGGGCAAACACCAATGCACGTGAAATAAAAATAAATTAAAAAAAAAAGAAAAGAAAAAGAAAAGAAACAATACTCCAAGCCAATTCTGTGACTCTTTCGAAGATGCTTCTGAGAGAAAAGGGAGACAAAGTCCTGCCATGATGATCATGATTGGTGTGCCTCAGTTTCCCCACCTTGTTCCCACTGAGCAGACCCCAGTAGGCTAGGAGCTAGCCCTCCAGCCAGCTGCTTGCCTTGGCACTCAGCACATGAGGCTAGCAGAAGTCCTTCCTTTACATAACTGTGCTAAAGAAAGGGTTCTTTCTATGCTTCTGTTTATTGTTTTACAGTTGTCTGGTTGGGTTTCATTTTGGTGGTGGTTATTTTGGTTTGTTTGAGTATGGTTTTTCAAGTCCTATAGTGAGAAACCTTGAAAACTGAACTTCACATAAACTATCTGAAGTTAATCAATGAGCCACTTAGCCAGAAGGAAGCATCCCAGCTTTGCCAGACAGCCCAGATTCTGATTCCTCAAATGAGAAAAGATCTTCCTAAAAAGTGAGTAACTGGACTGAGGAACAAGCCGAGGCAACCATTTAGTTCTTTTTACAGATACAGGTGCAAGCATCCCATAAGAAGTGTCAGCATCCAGAGTCCTGACTCTGTTTTACATAAGCCCAAATTCTGGTCCGGTATCATCCACCGAGTCTTCTGTCAAAGAGATGCTGAGAAACCAGCTTTCTTCTCCCGTCAGCGGCAAATCAGCTGCTGATGGACATTGTCTGTGAAGCAGACTAATCTTTAGAAGTACAAACCTACTGAGTGAATTGGCTGTTTTCCTTTTGTAATGGAAAAACAGATCTGGTTTAATGGAAGATGACATCAACCGCTGACTTCAGACACGAGGATGTAAGGAAGAGCTCCCAGGCAGGTACAGAAAAGCTGCTGGATGCGGTCCAAGTTCTCCACCCTTCAGTGAAATTTTCCCTTCCCCTGAGGCTTTACCAATGCCGTGGTCCAAAACACTCTAAGATGCACTAGTTTCAACCCATTCCTTTACATGTCCTATGTCAGGTGCCAGGCTGAGAGCAATGGCAGTGATGGTGTTATAATTAGTATGTTGTGATTGTGGTGTCCACAAACAAGCCAAAGTAATTGCAAGACATGTAGAAACAAGGGTGATCAATGCATGGTAGACTCGGTACCACACAATTTTATACCCCAAGTAAGACAAGTAGTCCCAGGGGAGGTGTCTATCAGGAGGAAATACTCAAGATAGCCAAATTGTAGAGAGATACCAACATAAAGCAAGGAATTTGTATCTAATGCCTACACACACTGACACAGATATTCATCAACAGCCCCAACAACACACACGCATGCACACACAGACAGACAGACACCCTGATACCAAACATACACACAGAGACACATAAACCCTGATACTACCACCCACTGGCCCATACCCACAGACATGCCCTGATATCTCTCTCTCTCTCACACACACACACACCCTGTAGTACCACCCACCCATACCCATACACATGCCTGATCTCTCTCTGTCTCTGTCTCTCTCTTCTCTTCTCTCTCTCTCTCTCTCTCTCACACACACACATGCACGCACGCACGCAGGCAGGCACGCACGCACGCACGCGCGCACACACACACACACACACACACACACACGCATGCACACTGATACCACCCACTCATAACAACAAAAGACTCATTCTTCTTACTCCAGTTTAGTTTTTCTTTGTTTTGTTTTGTTTTAAACATCCTCTGCCTTAAAAATAAAAAATGAGAAATGGGGCAAAATCCCAAGGCTCCCTAAAGAATTTAGTGGTCAGCTGCTGAACTTATGATCTACCACCCTTCTTGGCCCATTACAAACAAGTTTCATATGCACCGTGCAAGCAAATGCACCCTAAGTTCCCAGGAGGAAACCGGTGCTCACAGGAGAGGCTGATGGAATCTCAGCTGCAGAGCCGCCAGGCCAGGATTGGTGTTTGCTGCAGAACCTGCGTGCTTCCTAAACCCACATTCATTCCCCAAAGTGGGTACGGGCCTTCCTTTATCGTGGACCCTGGCTCCTTTTCAGCACAGGTCAAGTTCCGATGCTCCCTACAGCGTGGACAATGACGGGCCCTTGAAGAAAACCAGGTGGTTCTGATTAGGTGGGTCTCCTCCAGCAGAGAACCCAATCAATTCCAAGGTCGGAGTTCCTGTCCCTGCCTGCCAGGCCCAAGTTCCAATACCGATGGAATGCAACTGCCCTGGTTGGGAAGCGAAAATCTTGATTTCTTCTTCCCACCTACCCTTCCCACAAAAAGTCACCAAGAAAAAAAAAGCTGGCTTGAAAAGAGAGACCCCAGAGATTAGTTTGGACATCGCCACCATCTGTAAATCAGCATTTTAATGAGTTAAGTGCACATGAATCAGAAACACAAGGGTCACATTTCCTCTCAAATACTTGAGGGTGGGGGTGTACAATACACTCCCAATTTGGCCTAATCCAAAATCAGGAAGCAGGCCAGACCCTTGTCAAGCCTCCCTCGTCCTGATGTTTGGCTCAACAACCAGGAACGGTTCCCCCACAGCCCTAAGCCCAGCATTTCTGCAGCGAGAAGGTGCACATGACAAACCCCAGTAGCCCAAATCAGTCGACAGCAAGGATACCAATGGCCAGACAGAACCAGGGGCAAGCAAAAGCGAGTGTGTGAAAGGGTTTGGTGCAGAAATGTCAGTAGGAAACAGGCAATTACAGGAGAGCAAACATTCCCAACGCTGAGCTGCTCACAATCACGCAGGCAGGTGACAGTGGTCAGTTCAGGGCAGTAGAGAGTTAAAAGCTGGAGCAGCTTTTTCCTCTGGAGAAAAGGAGGGTGGGAGGTTCTGGGGTCAGCGCTGTGACCCTGTTTCTAAGCTCAAGCGAGACTGTGTGTGTTTTTCTGGACTTGATTTTAGAAGCTGAATCCATCCCCTGCAGCTGAATCTACTCCTCTTGCACAAACTCCTTTCTGTCCACCAGGCAGGGAGGAATTGACACCAGACAAGGAATCGTGCCTTTTCTGGACCCAGCAGAGGGCCAGTCTGAGGACCACAGACACGTTCAGGTCGGGAGAGAAGTGCCCCGGGGCCAGACCTCTGCCCTCTATCTCAGGACAACGCAGTCACAGCGATGAAGGTCAAGGACGGAAGGCTCCTGCTAGGAGCCAGACTGTCTGCCACACACCAGCCACGCACGCTTTCCCTTCGTGGAGTCAGGGCACAGCCAAGCTCATGCTAGTCCCTTACCTGGGAAGATGCATTCTTTTCCCTCCAACTAGCCGATGGAAACAAACACAAATGTCTCGTCCTGCTGAACATTCGAGCTGACGGTATTTAGTCTCTGAATGCCATCCTCACCCGTCAGCAGCCTCCTTCTCATGAGTAACTGCTAGCTCTGGCACGGGAGAGAGAAGGTAGCCGAAGAGAATCCTGGCAGGCTGCAGCACACTTGAGTGACAGGGATAGCCCAGTCGGAGACCGGGCTAAGAAGGCTTCGTGCTGACCTGCACAGCAGTTTCTTAACGGGTGCTTATTTTTCTCTCTAGCCACCTTTTCCTGTTCCCCGTCCTCCTCAGGAGCCTTGGAGCCTCCCCTAAGCCTGAACCAAGTCAAAAGTTCATGTGCCGTGGCCTAGGAAGGTGCTGCAGCAGTAGCCATTGAGTATCTGGGAATGGTAGCTGCCGAAGTAGGTTTCCAGTAGTCTTGTCAGTCTTGAGGGGGATGTCCTTACCCCTGAGGAATCTCTTTTATTATGTGGAATATCCTATATTATGTGGCCCAGGGACTCACCTTACTTGTCCCCCGGGTCACAGTGTGAAACAGCCCTTTGAATTTAGACACGTAATTCTCCCTTCGTTCATTCGGATGACGAACTTATTCAGGTAGAGAGGCAAAATTACCTACATCTGCATAGTGTCTTCAGACATTAAGGTAGCGGAATGGAAACTGAGGCCCTTAAGCCATCTTCTCCCTTTCTCACCATCCGTCCCCGAGGCTGGATCGTGACCATGGGCGTTAGCGGGCATCAGGAAAAAGTGCAGGAGAGCTGGGAATCGTGCACAGATGCCTCCGTGGTATCTCCTGCTCTTTCTGTCTTTGGGAGGAAGAAAAATCGAGTGTGCGGCTTTGCCTTTGGATTTTTGTCTGTAAATCCTGATACCCAGGCATTCTTAGAGAAGCTCTGGCCCTGGGTCCCACCGGCATTCAAAAAGCAGGCTTCCTGAAGGAAGAGACACCAAGGCTCCTGACTCGGGCATTTGCAGGGAAGGGGGCAGAAACTCTCCCCAGAGCTCCCCTGAAATCTCAAGCACCAGGCCATGTGAATTCTGATCGTTTCCTAACACCCAGACTGGCTCATTTGGGTGCTCAGGTGATGGGAAGGCCACCCTAATTAAAACCACGTGGTGGGGGGGGGGTGACTGTTTAAACCTGCTGGCTCCTTTCTCCTTCTTCCCACCTCCTTTCTCTCCTTAAACACACACAGGCAAGGCTCCCTCCCTCAATTTAAGCAAACAACTCTCTCCATGATTAAGTGCAGCCCTTCTTATCTAAATACTGCACAGATGTATGAAGACATGGGAGCCTTCTGCTCCTCCAGAGAGCTGGCCCTGATACCTATCTTCTCCAAGGCTGCACAAAGCAGCCTTCCTTGGCCTTTGCTGACAGAAATTCTAATGCCTGCACCGTAGTAAATCAGCCCTGCTTGGCAGGCTGGCCGCCATTTGTCAGAGATAGGATTTTCCCTCCGAAGACTTCAGTCACTCTTCCCGTCTTGGCTTCCCCCACAAGAGTTTGAAACTGCCCAGATGTGAACAAATGGAACACGAAAAGTCCCACCTCTGTTGGCAACTTCCTGTATTACTTCAGCTGTCCAGCTAACACCTTCAGTCTGTTAGCTCCAACAGCCACTGTAGTGGAAACTAGCACTGTCAAGGGAATGCTAATAGACGGCCGCCCCAAGGAGGCAACAAAAGACGGGACCTTTGAGTGTCCCAGCAAGTGGAGCAAAGAGTCTACTCTAGAGGGATAGCAGTTTAGGGCTAGGAGTGTAGCTCAGAAGTGGCCGACTTGCCTCCTATATGCAAGGCCTTAGGTCTGGCTCCCAGCACTGTAAACAATTAAAAAAAAAAAAAAAGTAGTGAATGATTGAAGATTAGCCTCAGCTAACCTGGGTTTATAATCAGCTCTCACTCCAGTTGGTTTTGCTCTCAATTCCAAGTATGGCTCATATCTTGAGTCCCGAGGAGATGGTGCCTTATGAGGATTTCCAAGAAGGATTGTTCTAATAGGTACAAGGACACCGTGAAGCCCCTGAGAGTGTCCCTGCCCAAAGAGTGCTTGGCAGACCCAGCTCCCACTGTCCCTAGAGGTGCAAGGTCCTTAGGTGGTGGCGCACGCCTTAAATCCCAGCACTCAGGAGGCAAGGGCAAGCGGATCTCTGTGAGTTCGAGGCCAGCCTGGTCTACAGAGTGAGTTCCAGAGCAGCCAGAGCTGTTACACAGAGTAACCCTGTCTTGAAACAGAGAGAAAATGCTTCATCTTGGATCCACAGAATTAGAATCTGCACTTGTCCTGTGTGGCTGTGCTTATTAAATCTTAGAAGTACTCTTTGAAGAGCAGATGCTCCCCCACTATAAAGGAAAAAGTGAAGCCCGGCGGTGGGTGGCGCACGCCTTTAATCCCAGCACTCGGGAGGGCAGAGCCAGGCGGATCTCTGTGAGTTCGAGGCCAGCTGGGCTACCAAGTGAGTCCCAGGAAAGGCGCAAAGCTACACAGAGAAACCCTGTCTCGGAAAAAAAAAAAAAAAAAAAAAAATAAAGGAAAAAGTGAACTCTCATCCCCCCCCTCTGAATCACTTTTAGTAAACTTACATGAAAGTGACCCACGGTACTTCAGGAGGTCTTGCAGCGATGTGTGTGGAAAGGAAAAAGTCCCAAATAAACACTTGCTTCTCATTCCCAAGCCACGTTTGTACTGTTAGAATGTTTTGCCAAGACGTAATGAACCAGAGTCGTGAAACGGCCAGTATACCGCTTACAAGTTCTAAATCTCGTGTCATCTAGATCATCCACTTGACTCAACTGTCATACGCCCAGGAGAAATAACTAGATCATGAAGACTCTGACCCAGTGATTAGTTCAATTCATTGATGGATGAAATTCTGAATGAACTGTTGGGAGGGGAACTGCAGGTGGGCTCTAGTAGGAGGAAGTAGGTCACTGAGGAAGTGTCCTTGGGGCCACCTCTTGCCCTGGCTCCTTCTTGTTAAGACCCTTCTGTGTTTCCTGTGTTTTGAGCATCTGTTTCAGTGAACAGGAGGCAAACTAACATATGAGACGCCATTACTAACCTTCATAATCGAGATTTCAGGGGGTGGAAGCCAGGAACTGGGTGTGGGGCATGCCACTCCCCATGACCACCACATATGCCAACAGTGAAACATGCTCCCCTTCTCTCCTGAGACTCATCAGGTGACTGGCCCCACTTTTTCTTCCTCAGAAGCCAATGTGGATTTGCTGGCATGTCTGGATCCCACGTGGGAAGATGGTGAAGCCAACCCAACTCGGACCCATCTCTTGCTGCCCTTTGACGGGGAGGTCCAGATAGTTCCTTGAAGAGAGGTGTATGCTATGCAGACTGAAGTCAAGCAAGCCTGTAGTTCTTAGATCACCTAACGTGTCTAAGCAGGCCCACACATTCACAGCCCCAGGGTCCGGAATTCCCCAGCACCCCCAGAAACTGAAGTATACTTCTACACACCTGTCATCATCTTGGTGCTAATTTATTAGAAAGAGGGCAATTTGAAATGGCATGAGATGTTATGGGTCATGGCAGTATGGCTTCTGTAGGGGTGGTGCCAAGCCTAAAGGAAATTCTCTCCTTAAACCACAGGAGAAGCAAGAGGAAGTGCCAATATTCTACTCGGCAGTGATCACATGTAGTGGGTAGCCATTCCAGCTTTGACCTGGAAGTTCCAACCCCCATTGAGGCTTCAGTAATGGTCACACCTACAAGGCAGGGCCAAGAGAGGACGCTGAAGACCAGGATGCGCCGGCTCTCTTGGTTCCTGGACCCTGGATGCTGAAGGTAGACCAAGCAGAGCTCTCCAGAGAACACCGCCAGACTGCACCTTTCCCAGACTCTGTAGCCTATCCCTTCACTTGTAAGTTACCCCCACAAAATAAGCCTCCCTTTTAACTACATGGAGTGGCCTTAATAATTTCACCAATAATCACACTTCAATACTTCACCAGAGTAGATGAGTATGTGCAAATCCTCATTTCTCGCCTAAGAGATGGTGGTGGTGGTGTGCCCGGGTGGGTGAAGTTTTGATGCACATTTGGAGATAAACTAGTGGTTCTAGTGTGGAGGCGCTTTTTAATCAGGGCATACCATCCAATGGAGCTATCGCTACAATGGAAGAATTCCGTAGGCAAGGAGCCCAACCCCAAAATAAACAACCAGGGATCAGCAAAGTGTGTCACTCTGGGTACAAAAGCAGGCCCAGCAGATAATTCAGCCTACAGAGCTGGGGACTCGGGGACTGTGGGTTCTCATTCCAACCATACCAGTGACCCAGAGCCTTCTGGGAAGTCCCAACCATGTCGCATCTTAGATCCTTCATCTGCAAAAATCCCAAATGGGATTTTTGAAAGTTTTAGACTCTAAAGGTGGAGTCCTCATACACGGCACCAGATACAAACCATCTCTTAAGTTCTAGCTGGTAATGTGAACGCGAACACTAACACGGACCAGTGGGGGAAAGGGCATCTGGAACCCGGAGCAGAAATTCTGGCAGAGCTGAAAGCCACACAGCCAGCCAGACAACAGGCTGTTATATATACACAGAGATGGTGAGTGGGGAAGGAGGCGGGGACTAGTCACGGTCCTCCCCAGGTCTCTTCCACCCTACCACACCCAGCTCCCACTTAGGGGTGATGTTCTAGGACCAGAAAACACCACCGAAATAACTCAATCTGCAGAACTGGAGTGTGGATTCCGGATGACGGGGAGTCGGGTAAATCACAATTCACATCGTTATTGATTGAGTGATTTTAGTCAAGTGAATACATGGTGGGAAAAGCATGAAAACAAAACACATATGGGAATTACTATTAACATACGTGATAACATCAAAACATCTGGTCAAATGCAGTTCAAAAACAACACAAATGAAATGGAATGTAAAACATCTTCACAGTATATTCAAAGCTTTTTATGAAAGTTTTAGACTCTAAAGGTGGAGTCCTCATGCAGGAACTGGGGCCAACAGGAATTCCATCTATGTGCTCAGGACCTGCCAGGCCAGCTCGGAGCAGTCAGCATGCCATCATGGAGATGTGGCCTCAGGTTTGCTTCTGAAACGCATCTTGAGACACTCCAGCCGTGAAGGAACAACAGACCATCTAGGGACCCGGAGTCTAACAAGGAAAACAGGTTCTAGCTTGGGGGAAGGAGACTTCTGTAATTTACACATTCATGTGAAGCCTGGGGCTGCACTTGGGACTCTGCCCCCAAGGGAGAACGTAGAGCTAACCCACCACCAACCATGAGAGCTGAGTGTTAATACAGAATGTTTTCAAAGTCAAACATTCTTACAATTCTTGCCTCCAGGTCTATCTTCTAAGATAACTACTGATAGTTTCCGATGGTTCAGCGGGTCTGGCCTCCTCCTATTCTCCAGAATGGTTACTTTTAAAGCTTTCCAAATCTGACCCTTTCACTGGCAACAATGGTTGGGACACACATGGACCTCCTCTATTGGGAGCCAGTGACGAGGCCAGTGAGTCTGCACACTGGTTCGTTGGACCTTTTGTCGAAAAGAACAAAGGTCGGTGATCATGCCGCTTTGGGTCCATAGACAGCCTCCCTTGTTGTCCTGAACTGCTGATGTCCTGCAGACAAAACTGGTCTGTATGTGTCTAAAATCCTCACAGGTCCACAATGGATCTCTAAAGCCAGGGATTCTGAAGTGGGGGGGGGGGGGGGGGGCAGCCACTGAAGTCCACATGATCAGTTTATTGTGAATGCTTTCTGAGAGCGGTGCCTCCTACCTAAGGATTTCTAATCCAGAACAGCCCAGCATGGCCCCTGGCTTGCTTTCTGTGAAAATGCTAACACATCCCCCAGATAAATTCAGGTCGAAGTCCTCTGCCACTTGGAGAGGGCCCTGCTGCATAACACACTTGGTCAAAATGAGACCTTCAGTGAGCCCTGACCTAAAGACTCGAGATCCGGCTTATGAAATACGTTTGCATTTCAGTTGGACAATGAGAAAGTAGACTATTTCTAATTACTAATATGCATAGGCATTTTTAAATCATCAAAATTATAGGCAAATCATTTAAGGTCCCTAAATATCTTTATGATTAAGGTCGAAAGAATTTTTTAAAGTGTTAAGGTAACGGGATTAAGAAAAAGGAGGTCAACTGGGTTAGTATCCCACTCAGATTGGTAACTGCATTGACTTGCTGGTTTGGGGGGGGGCTAAAGTCTTTCAGAAATTACCAGAATTTGCCTCTGTTTCTGTGTCAATCCAAGGACACTAGATGACTTGACTCCTCACAATGAATGCTGCATCTGGACTGATGGACTAGAGGGACGGTCACTGTGGTCCTTGAGAGGTGGTGGAGGATGAATAATCAGACTTTGGTGGAAGAAATTAACATTCATGTTTTGTTTTGTTTTTCCTTTTAGAACTACTCGGACAAGAGGAGCAAGGCTGCCTAAGAGAACTGGCTTATTTACATCACTTCTTAAGCACACAAACTTTGAGGAATACCTTTGGGCACTTGGGGGAACTGCCAATGGCTAGCTTTTGAAACCATCTCCTTGGATAGGCCACTTACCCTTGAAAAACAAGAGTGGGGGTCACACAGAAGTGAAAGCGGAGGGGTCAGGCAGGCAGCGATTTGGAATTCCTTTTAACTACACGCAATCATGTTTAAAGAAACGGATCCCCTTGGAGAAAAGCAGTGTGGGGAGCGCTGTAGACACTGTGGTTGCGCTACCCTGATGCCAGGCCCGCCTCCGCCACAGCACATGCGCAGACAGCGTTCTCGCTAAGAGGGCACCCTCGGGTGGTCAGAGATCTTAGTCTTGGTTATCTTTCAAGTGCTCAGCATGGATTTTTAGCCAAGCCTTGAAGGGTGCCTGGGGTTTTGTCACTATTTATGTTGCTGGTGTTCTTTTGAAATGTGACAGATGAGCCCGCAATGTGAGGTTCCCCATTCGCCCTGACCAGTGTCTGACCTGCTGATGCTCTACATTTTTTTTTTTTTTCCTTTCACTGTATTTCTGAAAACCAGTAACCACTGGCTCCTCAGTCTGAAATGCCTCACGTCTCTACATGGCCCACCACCTTCCTCCTCATTACAAAAGCAGTCCTCTGCCACCCTTGTGTCCCAAGGGACTGATAGAAATGGCCATCGGAGACCAACAGTCTCCTATCAAATGTGGTTGGTGCAAAAGCTGAGGGTTAAAACATCCAGCCCCTTATCTATCCCATTCTGTACTGGGATACCCTGGCTACTTTCAGAATGTGTGTGTGTGTGTGTGTGTGTGTGTGTGTGTGTGTGTGTGTGTGTGTGTGTACACTGGTGCTCTTGTTTCTAGGTAACGCAGAAAAAGGGGAGATTACTACCAAAAATGAAAGCAACCTGGCTTGCCAATGGTCAAAAATTTCTACCTGCAAAGGCTTAGATTACCCAAAATACTCCACAAGCAATTCCTAATGATGTCCAGAATAACGTATGGCCTGAGCCAGGCGCTCTCACACACTTCTTTCCAATCCTTTTTTTTTTTTTCTTTTTCCATTCTGGCAAACATTTTGGTGTGTGTGTGTGTGTGTGTGTGTGTGTGTGTGTGTGTGTGTGGTGTGCCTGAGACGCAGTGAAAGGATTCTGCCCCTTCTTTTGCACAGTCACTGCTGGCCCTGCTGCAGCCCTTGAAAAGCCTTCCTAATCTAAAGAGCCCTGGACGTAGCTGGACGTGGCTATGTAAAGAGAGGGAGTGGGGTCGCTGTGGGGACAGAGGCAGCTACACGATGCAAAAGCCACAGCTGTACCGGGCAAGAGCAATATGTGCGCCCCAAGAGCCAGGGCCACCCACTGGCCCCCACCCTCACCCCAGGCAACACTCCCTCCCTCCCCCGCGTCCACCCCCGGCGGCGTCACTTAAAAACAGACTGGAAGGTGGGGCACTCGTGGTTCTTCATCTTCTTCATGAAGTTTTTGAACTCCTTGTTTTTCTTGTCCCACTTGTGAATGGCCGTCAGCAGGTACTGGCTCTTCACCTTGCGGCCCATGATGAGGAAGTTGTGGCTGAGGTTGTCCAGCTGGTGACAGGGGCAGTCGGCACCGTTCTTCAGGAACAACACGAGACGCTTCAGCTCCTTCTTCTTGATGGGCCCCAGTTTCAGGGGCTTCTTCTTCTTGGGGACAATCTTCTTGTCCCCGTTCTCCTTCTTCACTTCTTTGATTTTCATCCTCAGCGCTAGGATGAGGAGGGGAGGCAGAGAGAGAAGGGGAGGGCGAGAGGGAAAAAAAAAACGTTTAGAACAAAGCTTTTCATTTGAAACAACACCCCACCCAGTCCTACACAAAGGGAAAACAGTGACAGCCTCTCATTGTGCTACTGAGCTACAAACACCCCCCCCCCGCCCCTCCCCCATTGCTGCGGGGCATCAAGAGATTCTCAAATCAATTTTAGGTTTCATCAAATTAAGCAAAACAATTCAGAATTGGAAAGATAAATATTGTCATGTTTTTCTCCCGTGTGCAGAATAGAGCAGGGTGTGTGGGTGTGTGTATGTGTGTGTGTGTGTGTGTGTGTGTGTGTGTGTGTGTGTGTGTGTATGCGCACGCACACATATGATGAAAGTAGCTTGAAGTCAGGGGAAAGTGAAAATTAGCAGGGGAAGGGGATAATAAGAGAGAATAATGGGAAGGGATATGAGTAAAGTACAACGATAGACACACATGAAAATATCATAATGAAGTCAATTCTTTTGTATGTCAAAAACAATATAAAAAGAGAAGCAGTCACATAATTCAACATAATCTGTATAATCTAATGTTACTGTACCAAACATTTAAAGGAAAAAAATCCTAATTTTTTTTAAAACAAAGTTAGTGGTTTTGTTTTTATGACACCCACAACGAGGCAGCAGAATCTGTGTGCATATTTAGCAAGAGAAATTCAGAGAGCCCTTCAAACTGTACGCCAGGGTGTGCTCAACATCGCCGTCCAACGTGAGCACAGGTGAAGTCAGAACTCCTCTAGCTGTGTGTTCAGGAAAGTCTGATGTCACGTACTGCCCGCTGATCAATGAGCCAACGGACGGGTGGGTACCTTGTAGGTCTTGTCAACAGCAAAGACCCCTACAGAATTCAGCTCCCCCCTAACAGCTCAGAGACAGTTTAGCGGGCACGTCCAAGTGAGGACCCATATCTCTGCTGGAAGAGCCTCTGGTGTTCTCAGAACCAGGAGAAAGAAAAACAACCTACCTGTCCGCTCTCCTCCCTCCTCTTTGCTCTGTGCCCTTGGATTCTGAGTTACTTTTGTTTTTCTCTCTCGGTCTGGGGTATGGAACACAGGCCCCACTGTACAGCTAGGCAAGCACTCTCCCACTGGACTACATCCCAGCCCTGAGTGTTACTTTGAACCTATATGCACAGCCCAGCCCCTTCAATGGGGGCCATTAAAGACATTCATTAAACACACATGGCTGTGCTCCTTTAGAACTAGCCAATACCAGATATTAGAAACTGGAAATCCCCTCCCAGATACCAGTCACCAGATAATCTGGGCATCCTCTGAATTCTTTCGAGTTAAAGGTTACCAAGCCCCCACCACTTTTATGTAGCTCAAGGCTTCCACTGCGTTCCAGGAAGAAAGCCTTGTTTCCGAACCACACTCAGTAGCTACTGATTCTCAAAGTGTGAGGTCAGCCTGTCAATGCACAAAGTGTTTTGCTTTCATTCCTTTATCGGATGGATCCCAGTAACTCCACGAAGAAAGGACAATTATTTTCCTCATCTAAGAGATAAGAAAACTGACATTTGGCCAGTCAACTGGCTTGCTCATTTGTCAGTTTTAAATTCCAACCCCCTCTGTGTTAATTAACCGTCCATTATTTCAACAAATACCTGAGCTAAATCAACAGATAAGGAGGAAAGGTCCATTTTGGTTGAGCTCCAGTTTTCAATCCATCACTACTGTCCCCCTGGGCGTGTGGCTAAACAGCACATCATAGCCAGAGCACACAGCCGGAAAAAGCTGCTAGCCACATGGCAGGAGCAAGCAAAAAGAAAGAAAAGAACGGTGGTCCGGGTCCCCTCAAGACATGCCCAAAATAACTCATTTCCACTAGGTCCCACCTTCTGAATGTTGCACCAGCTCCCGGAGTGCCACGGGAGGCTGGGGACTGAGCCTGCAGCGCACACGGGCCTGGGTGGTGGCGGGGGGGGGGGGGGGGGGGGGGGGGGGGGGGGGGGGGGGTGTGTGAAGGGGCTCTATCCAAACCACAGCGACGTGACTTCCAATCGCTGGGCTGGGTCTGCTGGCTCTGTAGTTTCAAAATTCTTTATAATGAACCCAGAACGTAGAGAGTGCTCATTAGCTGGATCAAGAAAATAAAGGGCTCAGATGGGCTCCGGATTCCACTTCCATTTTAAAATGGCTTTTTCTCATGAAACGGCCCAAGAGTCTCCCTCCGGCCGAGAGAGGCCGTGCTAGTAGGAAAATTCACCACAGACTGTTCTGCTGCTTACAAGGCCAAAACCTTGGCTCCCTTAGTGAAGAGGAAGGGCAAAGAGAAGAGTCTTGAGGGTAAATCTTCAACGTGTGTCTAAGTCTGTGAACTCAAAATACTGCCCCCACTGCTCTCTTTTTCTGAAGAAAGGACATCTAGATCTTGAGGCCCTGCTTAACTCAAGTTAATAGTTAGGCCTGCCTAATAGCCCAGGCCTGAGAAGTGCCTCACGCCAAGGTTGGCAGGAAGGTCACAAGTGGACCCTTGTGAGCAGACATCCCTCGCTGTGGAGCACCCATCTTTTCTGGAGTTCCCAGCACTCAGAATAGCAAGGTGAGCCATGGCTCCCCAGGGAATTCGAAGTATCAACACTCCCACCCCAGTGGGTCACTGCCCACTGCTTCTGATTTGCTTGAACCTCACCCTCGTGGTGAACACAGCAATTGGAAGCCAGCAGGTGGGTGTGCAATGAACAGACAATGGAGACCACCTCTCCAAGGCCTCACCTCGGACAGGCCCAAACGGGCCCACACTTACCTCAACTCCCACTGTTGGCTCAGGGACCTTGAACCTGGGAGTTCACTTAGAAAAAAAGAGAGAGAGATTTCACTTGTTCCAATGTCAAACTTGATGGATGAGAGAAGTTCTCAATAGGGTTGAGCGAGGGGACCAGCCAGAACCGACTCACCACCTGGTCCAAAGCCAAGTCAACCTCATCCCTGTTCCCCTCTGCCAAACAGAGCCAAGGGCAATGGGAAACAAACATTTCCTATTGTCTTCCTCTTGGTGTCCTTTCAAGACCTGTGAGTTCAAAGCTCAGTCCTTAGTGGCACTATTAGAAAGTAGTGGAACGTTCACAAGGCGATGAGGGGTCTTTAGGTCCCTGGTGTGTGTCTTTTAAGAGCGAGGGCAGAACCCCTCCCTATACCTTCCTCCAGTCGCTGGGGCTTTCTGGCCACGAAGTGAGTGGCTTTAGGCCAAGCTGTGTTCTAGCCATAGTGTGCTGCCTCACATAATGCAACAGGCCCACTAACTGATGATGCACTAGCCTCCAAAACTGTTAGGCAAAAGAACCCTTTCCTGTGTAAGCTGGCTGTACGAGGTGTTTGCTGTAGTAACACAAGCTGGCCCACTACTTATTAAAGAAAGGCTGCAAGGCAGTAAGACAACGCCGGTCCTTCCACCAGGTAGCTGATGCCCAAGTCCAATGTGCAGAACAGAACCATGCCTTAGAAGTGGTCAGGTACCACGTGCATTACCAGGAGAGAGTAATGCCCGTACCAGCAGACCACAGGGGACCTTCTTTACTGCAGTGAAGCATGCCATTATTTGCTGAGTACCCGCCATGTGCTGTGCTTGCAAGATAAACCACAGGCCAGGTGTGCCATCTACTACAGTGGTTCTCAACCTGTGGGTCGTGACCCCCAAAGGGGGGGTGGGGGAATGGGGGGGTTGGGGGGGGTTGCATATCACACGTTTATATTACAGTTCATAACAGTAGCAAAATTATGAAGTGGCAAGGAAATAATTTCATGGTTGGGCATCACCACACTACGAGGAACTGTATTAAAGGGTCGCAGCATCAGGAAGGGTGAACACCACCGACCTACTAGCTCTTGCTTGCTACTCCCAATGACCGTTAAGCAGGCAACTGGAGCGTTTTGTTGCAACCAAGAAGACCCGGGGCCACACAAGGACAGCACAAGGCCATGATTTGTAGGAGATGCAATCGGGATTAGAACCCACGGCCAAGCCCACAGACCTTGCTCTCTCTCTCACCACCCATTATAGAGTTTAAAATGCTATTGCTTCGGTAGAAACTGTCTTGATTGTGCTGCTTTTAATCACAACTCAAAAAAAAAAAAAATCATGTTCCTTTGTCGTGACCATGTAAAGGAATTTAGTTGACATAGGTGAGGAGGGGTGAAGGGAGGAGGGGAATTGATGACGGACATGTGGTGTGCATTAGGCTCTCCATTTCTCGGCTGCTTGGCTCACTTTCTTTTTCAAGGTGGAGAAAGGAGGGAAGGCACACATGGCCAGAATTGCTAACATCTTTCCGCCTTCCCGGGGTTGGCTTCAGGCATGCGGATTACCTGGAGTATCTGATAGGCTATTACCTGTCCAAAGTTAATTTCTTCACATCTGCAGGTACCTCGGTAAACTCCACCACCACCACCACCACCACGCCATGCCCGTAGCCCCGAGGCAGAAGTGGGCACAGGCCCAGAGGAGCCAGGAATCGATCACCATTGCTCTCTCTAATCCTACATGCTTGCTGCTAGGAAGGTAGGAAACTCACCCTGGGTGAATTTGCAATGCAAATAGTGGCGACGTGAAGGACCCAGGGGGACAGCTGCTGGGACAGCAGCCGCAGCACACAATACTATATGGACAGTTTCAGTTTTCTCTCTGTAAGTAAGATGCAAGGCACAGCCTAGCTGCTGGTACGGCTTCCGTCATCTCCAGACTCAAATCGTCACCTGCCCCGTTAGATAAACACTACATAGAAACTAACCCTTGGGCTCCAGATTGCAGCCACCTTAAAACAAAAGAAGGAAAAACTGACTAAATAAGTAAATAAAGGAAAGCAAAACCATTCTTTTTTTTTTCTTAGCAACAATTTGACATCCCCTAAGGGTAAAGCACCACTCTTATCTATGCATTACCGCCAGCCCAATAATTCAGACACCCAGAAACTTTGAAAGACTCCAAACTTGAGGCTGCAATTTGTACTTGTTGGGTCTTTCTCGGAAATCTTAAAGCAAAACATCTCTTTGGTTTGAGCACATCTGAGTACATTTCAGTAGACCATGAAAGCTTCGTTCCACTTTCAGTCGCTCAAACCATATTTTCTGCACACAAATTACGCTTCCTTGACAGCCTCCCCACAAGGCTCAGCCGTATTTCTGAGGCTAAAATGAGAATCAGAAAAGTCCTAACAATCATCCCAAGCCTGTACTTCTTTCCAAACTGCCTCTTCCTCCCGACATCCCTAGCGTGCTAACGGTGTCCTTTCTCCCTTCGTGGCCAGGTACAGCCACGGGATGCAAGGCAGCCACCAGCCAAGGGCCGTCCAGTCGAACAGCCAATAATCTGGCATTGCTGTAGGTATCTAAGAGGGAAAAGAATTAGCCGGGAAAGGGAGGCGTGTGACTGAGTTAGAAAACATGCTTGACGCTCAACTGACTACAGGTAACAGGTACAATGAGGGTAAAGTACAGAAGGAGGAAGAAAAAGGAGAACCCCAAAGAAGCGGGGAATGAGGGGGGAAGAGGAGAGTTATTAGAAAAGCACCAGAGGCAACCATTAAAAATAAACAAAATAACCAGCTGTTTCAAAGGGAGGAGACGCCGCCCCATCCCAAGCGCTGAAGAATGCGTCTAAAACTGGACGGCCTGGTGATGCAGGTCACTGACATCTGTGCGAGGCCAGGATCTGAGCCAGCAGAGGTTATTCCAGAGGGCTGACAGCCAATGGGAAGGAGAGACAAAAGCACCCCCCCCCCACCCCACCCCCCAACTGGGCCCTGAATTCCTGGAATGTCTGAAGAGAACGACACCCGCTGACGGACCACACTCCAAACACACTAGATGGGGCACATGCAAGCCTTTTACTCATCCTGAAGTCAACTGGAAATTAGTTAAACACACACACACACACACACACACACACACACACACACACACACACAGGGGCAGAAGACACGGCTCAGTGGTTAAGAGCACTTGTTGCCCTTACACAGAACCTATGTTTGATTCCCAGCACCCACATGGTGGCTCACAACTATCTGTAACTACAATTCCAGGGGATCCAACATCCCCTTCTGGCCTCTGTGGGCACTAGGCATGCACACGGTGCCCATCCATCCATCCGCATATGCACAAAATAAAATTAATAACTCTAGAGAAATTAACAAGCTACATGCATGCAAGAAAACGGCAGACAACAAAAACACACCCAGAGCGTTCTGAATAGCAGAAGGCAAGGAGAAGGCCAGACTCGCCATGATGGAGAAGACAATTTGAAACCAGCTGCTAACGGAGAGAGATGCCTGATGCTGGCAAGAACAAGCTGGTTCCCACAACAGGGCCCGCGGAAGCTAATGGGCTGGGCCAAAGGATGCAACTATGAATTCAAGTGACTAACCTTGCCACCAACCCCAGCAGCAGTCACGAGGTTTATCCTTGGTGGCAGGTTTTCATCAGATAGAAGGAAGGGGGTGAAGCGCTGGGGATGTCGGTGTTGGTAAAAAGTGGGACCCTCAGATCTTGGAAGACCGAATTGCTGGGCTGGTGAGATGTCTCAGCAAGGAGACGGCCTTGCTGCCAAGCCTAATAACCTGAGTTCAATCCCTGGAGTCCACGTGGTGAAAGGAGAGAACTGACTCCCACGTGCACACATAACTCACACAAATAAGTGCATAAGTAAATAAAATTAGTAAAAACGCTTGAAAGAACACTGATGATTTCTGCCTCCAACTCAGAGGGTTGAATGGTCTCTCTTTGAAAAATCTAGTAGTTCAAGAAAAGACCATGGGTTTTTTGTTTCTGTTTTTTTTCTCTCCTTAAAAATCTCAAATGAGCCGGGCGGTGGTGGCACACGCCTTTAATCCCAGCACTCGGGAGGCAGAGCCAGGCGGATCTTTGTGAGTTCGAGGCTCAGCCTGGTCTACAGAGCGAGATCCAGGAACGGCGCAAAGCTACACAGAGAAACCCTGTCTCGAAAAACAAAAACAAAAACAAGCAAACAAACAAAAAATCTCAAATGAGGCCGGGTGGTGGTGGCGCACGCCTTTAAATCCCAGCACTTGGGAGGCAGAGCCAGGCAGATCTCTGAGAGTTCGAGGCCAGCCTGGTCTACAGAGATCCAGGACAGGCACCAAAATTACACAGAGAAACCCTGTCTCGAAGAAAAAAAAAAAAAAAAAACTCCAATGAGAGCCAACAAATCACAGGTTTAATATACAAAAGGCTTTCAACTCCATGTATCTCAAGTTCAAATGTCCAGGCAAGGATGGACAGGATTTTAAGGTAAGTCTAAATGTGAATGATAGAGACCAAAAACATAAAAAAAACAAATGGGGGAGTCGGATTCCAGAGATAACAGAAACAATGTAGAACAGCATAAGAAATCTCAAAAACGTGGTGTGTTGGGTGAGTTACTGTATCATATAACAGGAACAGAAAACTATTAAAGGAAACATTCACAGAACAGGACTGCTCAATACATGTGTTTTAAGACAGGTTTAAAGACATTTCCTGAGATTGTGAACTAAGTGACAGAGAGAGAGGAGACAGGAAAAACATAAAAGTAGACTCTGGACCCAAGTCTCTACGCCTGAATAAAGGGAATTACAGAAAACGTAACAAAATGGGGGGCGGGGGCAGTGCGGAGATCAAGGAAATAATGTAAGTCAGTTTTTCAGAGATGAAGAGTTTAAAACTCGCAGTTTACACAGTATCCAGCTCAAAGAATCAGGATACTTAGAAACGTAAGGAAGGAAAAGACATTTTGAAATACACAGAAAAGAAGTTCCACTTAAGCCCAAGGATCCGGCATCAGGATGGTACTGGATTTCACAACAGCAACCCTAGGAACCTGTGAGACAATGAAGGAAAGTCCTTAAAATCCCCAAACATCACACAGAGCCAAACCACCAACCAGTACTTAACAAGAGGATACAGACATCTTCAGACATTAAAAGGTTAAATACTAATTCCTATGTGCCTTTTCATGAGGAATCTTTCTTTTTTTAAAAATGTAGAAGTTAACGAAAAGAAGTGTAAGAGTCCGGAAAATGAAGAGCTACCATCAAGAAACCCAAAAGAAGGCTTTAAACGTCTTAACAGGAAGTGAGGACAAAGGAAATACAACAAGACAATTACTATCTCAAAGGAAAATGAAAGGGAATAAAGGAGAGGAGACACAACGGCTGTGCACCCTTTACTGCTCGGTTGCAAATAACGCCTACACCACACCAAGAAAGTAAACCGCGTACACACTAGGCCACGAGTGCTGTGGGGCTGCCTTAGGAAGCTGACATAAAAGAGACGTCTTCAGCTTTAAGTGTAGAAGCATCCATAAACAGTCAGAGCAAGGAGACAAGGAAATCAACCCCTGCAGGCTCCCGGACTTGCTGCCGTGTGCTAACACCAACTCCAGAAACTCTACCAAGGGAAGATGACCACTTCTAGTTTGTGAGATTGGGCTGGGAGGGGATGAGGGAGAGAGCTGCAGTTTTGTTTTGTTAGGGTTTTTAAATTTTATTTTATTTTACAGGCCTTGGTGTTTTGCCTGCCTGTATGTCTGTGTGAGGGTGTCAGATCTTGGAGTTATGGACAGTTGTGGGTATTGGGAATTGAATCCGGGTCCTCTGGAAGAGCAGTTGGTGCTCTTAACTGCTGGGCCATCTCTCCAGCCCGTTTTTGTTTTGTTTTTAATAAAAAAATAAATTTAAAAAAAACCCTCATCTCGACTTGATTTTTTAGACTATATTTTGAGACACAAAATATGTAAATTTTAGAAAGCTTATGGTCTCATGCAGTACATGAATGAGTTGCAAAATGAGAGAGCATAAAGGAAACAGAGATTATACATTTCCAATTTAAATGAAACAACTTAGTTTTAGTTGGGGCTCCTTACAGATTTTTTATTACTTGAATAAAAACTTTGCTTTTCAATCATTCCTTCCTTCCTTCTTTTCTCCCTCCCTCCCTTCCTTCCTTTTTCCTTCCTCCCTTCCTTCCTTTTTTTCTCTTTTCCTTTTGTCACTGATGTGTTTTATCCTGTCTTTTTTTTTTTGGTTTTTCGAGACAGGGTTTCTCTGTGTAGCTTTGCGCCTTTCCTGCGACTCACTTGGTAGTCCAGGCTGGCCTCGAACTCACAGAGATCCGCCTGACTCTGCCTCCCGAGTGCTGGGATTAAAGGCGTGCGCCACCACCCGCCCGGCTTATCCTGTCTTTTAAGGGGTGAAGGAGAGGCAACCCACACATCTTGTCAACACTCACCATTTTCCAGACAAGGAATTCATTAGGTCAGAACGTGCCTTGTTCGCTTTGAACTGGAAAGGATGTTAGTTAGACCTAACTCATTGGCTGCTGCTGGGTAAGTCCTGAGGTTGGAAACCCTCACAGCCATGACCACCACCTGCTCTTGGCCTCTGTCCGGAACTGCAGTGCCTCCTGGAGCAGGAATGGAGGGATGGGGACCACTGAGCCCGCAACACCTACACATGTTCTTTCCAGCGGCACAGATGAGAATCTATGGGGGCGGACACCAGGGTACACAGCCTGAATCCTAAGAGATTGGCTTTATCCTAAACTACTCTCTCTTTCAGAGAGGTTTGACTCTTCCAGATAGGTGGACTGTGGAGAGGGGTAAGACGGTTCCAGAAGCTGACAACCGTGTCGCTCCATGGTGGCCTTTCACCTGCCACAGTCAGCTAGCCAATGGCTTAGGAAGATGGGTACAGATGGGCACTTCCACCCACCAGCCATACTGCCAGCTCACAGAGCGCCTACCATGTGGATCCCCCAGGTAAAAGAGTGCGTTCAGATAACAGAGCTTCCCTCAGCTACGAAAACTGGTGAAGCCAGCTTTCTGCTTCCCCATCCCAGTTCATAAAACCTCCCAAGGCCTGAGGCAAAAGGCACCTTCCCTGAACTCAACTGGGCAGATGGGATTTGGTAAGAGCCTGGGCAAGGGTCTCTGGTGGGAAGAGCGGCAGTCACCTTCCAGAATGCAGCAGAGAGCCTGGTCAACAGGGAGGGCTGACTTTGAGACCCTGGAGCCCAAATGTGTTCCTACTAACAAAGGCCTCCCAGAGTGGCCTGACAGAGCCCACTCTTCCCATCAGGAGCCAGTGTTTAGCACGATTAATTTGTTTAGCAAAGAAAAAAACTGGCACCCAGTCACAAGAATTCATACTCTATTCCCTGGCCACAAACCACACACGACATACTTTCAGACATTTCCTGACTACAGGACATACATGACATACATACATACATACAAAGACTGAAAGGCCCGCCCAGCTACAAAGAACAATGAATTGAAAATTTTCAAGTGATTCATTTGGAGCCAATTATTTAATTGAAGTTGTCCTGTTTTCTGGATCCCAGATAATTTAGAATTAGGGAGCTGATTATAGGAAGTTCACGCCCCCCCCCATGCACATACACCCTACCACTGCCCCCCCCACACACACTCTGTCACTGCCCCCCCCCGCCCCCCAGAACACACACACCCTAGCAGTTTCTGAGTTAACCATCTGGAATCCCACTGCTAACTGAATCTCACTTCATGGACTGCACTGCTACCCCCACTAACTTAGGCTGCAGCAAAGTGGAACTCTCACCTGGAGAACCAAGTCCTGAAAGGTGTGGTTTTCATCTCAGAAGCATGGCTCCGACACCACGAATTTGAACCCTTAAGTAGAAGCAAGAGGTGCAGGGCTTTCTCCTCCTGGACTCAACATGACCAACCCTATCTACCTATCAGCCAGGAGGATGAGAAGACTCACCTGAAAAGTCCATCAGTAGGACTGACTGAATCTTGGCTCCATTCCAGGCAAACCTGCCAAAGCACACAGCTGTTCCCACCATCGGGTCACTGAACTCCCAGCCCTCTCCATCCCACCTCCTTGGTGTTCACCGAATGGCAAAGTGGCAACACCACGTAGTCTCTTGGAAGGAAAACAGTAAGAGTAGGAATGGGATTCAGAGCCCATGAACTGGACCAGCCATGAGCTCTCAACAGTGTGAACCCAGGGCTCAACCCTGAGCATCAGAATCACTCAGAAGGCATGTTGGAGCGGAGACTGCTGAGACACCCTCCGCCGTCCCTCTTCCCACAGTTTCTGATTCAGTAGCAATAGGACAGGACCCCAAAATTTATGCTCCCAACAAGTGTTAGAAAATCACTGATGCTCCTGGGCTGGGGACCAACTTGAGAGATACCCAAAGGGTTTGCAAGGACTGTTTGGACCTAGCAGCACAAAGGCTTTTCTAGCAAGAGGCAACACATTCTGGAAGAAATGGGGCCCACACTCATTGTTAGCAGGTAACCCCAGCAGCAGCCTTCCCTATGAACACAGTAAGGCACTTTACTCCTCTGGCTCTCCGTGAGCACTTTCGGAACAAGGAGTGAGGCAGTTCCGTGTTGCCTGCGATCTAACTCTAACCTTCCAGGTTCCCTCCGCTGTCTTGGAAATCTAGTACTGAATCCCAGGCCACCCAAGATATAAATACTTCAGATCTTCCAGGGACTTCGCCTGCATTTACCCCAACCCAGCTTTACATTAAAAAAACAGCCCAAGAACACAACTTTAGTCTAAACTCAAGGACAAGGTGTGTCCAGACCAGGATACACCGGACACACTCCGGTGGTGAGTAGGAGGCCTTCATGTCACCCCGATGCTATTCCCTGAAGAAGCCATGAGTCCAGTACCTCTTAGCAATGATGGCCACAGACACACTTCGGCTTTCTTCCCTTAGTTCCACACTGAGCCATTGAGAGGCAGCATGCATGCTTTCCCTACTGAAGTCAACACATCATTCAGCTCCAGGAAACTCTCAGGCAGCCAGGTCCAAGCCTGCCCTCCAGGGCCCTCAAAGTCTGAACCTTGAATAGACACGGTTTTGCATGATAATGACCCATGAGTATGCTTTATCCCCCCAACTCCTCCTTGTGAGTTCACAGAACTCTGCCTGGGCCACTAAAACAGTCAGTTAAGCATTTTTTTTTTTTAAACACAAAAATGAATGAAAGTCACACAGCCATTGCCCTGAGGCTCACAGCCTCATTCACGAGACTAACTCTTTACACAAACACATTCTTTAGCCCTTCTCTATGCATGCCCAGGTCCCTACGTTCCTGAAGAAGATACTCAGCCTCCAGATACGTTTCTAGATGACACACATGGTCATCTAGAACTCACTTGTCCAGGTTCCAACTAGACAAGAGTGGAGCTGGAATTTGAACCCAGGAAGTTCCCAAAATAGACATATCATCCAGGATCCCTGCGTCCTGGTTGTCTTTCTTGGCTATGGGAGAATGCTGCTTTCCAGGCCTGGGGTCAGGACAGATCTCATTCAAATCTCACTGGCCCCTTTTCCTTCCAAGGGCATTCTATGTGTCAATGGATTTAGAGGATAACATTCCTCTTATTCAACACAAACTTGTGCTCAGACCCAGAACAAAGACAATGTCCCAAATCCTTCATTCAAACCGCCATTAATTCTGTCCCCAAACCCACGCCCACCTCCTCAGTAACTTCTGTAGTAACACACTCAGTTAAGTGTCATGCTCATTTTCATTCTGTACTTTACCTGCCTACATTTGAACTTTCTGGGTTGTTGTTGGTTTTTTTTTTTTTCCAGCCCCTCTAAGGATTTGTACTCACAGCAGGGAGACCCTGGCAGACTGCCCTGACTCTGGCCCTCAGCCAGCGCTTAGGGCCAATCTGAGCCCTGGCCTCAAAATACACCTTCCCCATCCATGAGAAAGTCTGGGGGGGAGTCCAGTGAGAAGTGGACAGAGCACACACGGGTCTCTATCACCCATCCAGAGGTCCTCTGGGAATGCACACAGATGCGGAGAGATGACGGGGTATTCCCAATAGGAAGGCTAGTCTCTTCAAGGTAAAAACCGGTCTTGATAGAGTTAGCGCCAGGCCTATCTCAAGGCTGGCCTCACCGCTATTCCCAGAGTTTATCGTGACTTCCCAGCTGCTTGTGGGGTGGCCTTCACTCCGAGGAGCAATAGATATAAGCCTGGAGCCTAGTATCCTGGTCTCTGCTCTCCAGTGCTCTCAGTCTCTTCCTGTCACTACAAACAGCAGAAAAGAACTTCTAGGAACCCAGGGGAAGCAGTAGGGAAAAGGGCTGTTCTTGCTATTCATGACATAATCTCTCTTCCCTTTTGGCCTCAGAGATTCCAACATCATCGTTAATGAGACATCTTCCCTTGGCTATGACAAATAGTAAGTTCCGCTAGGAGCTGCCCGGCGAGACTGCTGAGTGGACATTACATCCTCCCTTCTGTGTCTAGGGAGACCCCTATGCAATGGAATGAATAGTACCAGGTCTTTTCCTGGGACTCGCAAGTACCCTACATTGAAATAGACCTGGAGGCTGTGCGGGAGAGACAGTGAAACCACACTTGGAAAGATGTCTGTAAAAACATCACACTGTTTTTATAGCTATTCCTAAGATGTACTGAAAGATGTCCGACGACCTGAGCAAGACACACACACACAGATGAGATGCCAAAAGCCCTCCCAGGTCAACACAAATGTTCATTTGGTGTACCTGTAATGTGAGTGTTCACATGCGTGGCCACGTGTGTGTGTGTGTGTGTGTGTGTGTGTGTGTGTGTGTGTGTGTGTGTGTGTGTATAGGTGCATGTGCAAGTGAGTGTGGGTGTGTAAAGGCCTGAGGTTGATGTGTACTGGGATCTTTGGCAATCACTCTCAAGCTTAGACATTAAGTCAAAGGCGCTGAATCTGGAGCTTGCTGGTTCCGCTAATCTAGCCAGCCCGTTTTCTCCCAGGGTTTCTCATCTCTGCATCCCACAGAGTAAGATTACAGGCGGGCTGCCGTGTTTGTGAGTTCTAGGGGTCTGAACCCAGTCCTCACACATACATAGCAGCCCCTTTATTATCCACAGGGCCATCTCCCCAGCCTCAAAACCCATTTTTGTAGAAGTGAAAACACAAATTAATTCCTCCAATTTTCTTGTCCTTTGTATTAGTTCAAGCAACCCACGGTGCTAAATAGAGCTTGTTCCATTGCTTAGACTAACAGTTCCCATTAACCCAACAATGCACAGCGGTCTCAGCTGAGCCGAGAATGCAGCTAGCATGAGCAATTGGGCATCAGTCCCCATCCCCCACCACATCCTCATTACCTGTTTGCAACTGAGTAAGTGTGTGAGTGCTGAAGTAACCCAACTCCTCAGGTTACCAGGAAGTGGGACCAGCACATACTTACACAAGCACATCTAGACAAAGACACAGAAGCCCCTGGAAAAAATCTGGGACGAAAGATGATGCTAGTTTATTTGGCCAGACTTGGAAGCAGGGCCTGATGGGAGGTGGGAACTGTGGCTCCAGGTCCAGCTCAGATGAGCTCGAACACAAGACGGGCCACACTGTGGGAGAAAGCGCTGTCTTCCCAGAGGCAGTGACGCAGTGGGACGGCACAACCTTCGGATACCCTTCCGTAGCCATCCCTCCCAGGATCCAGGCACGGCACCTGTGCTCTGTGATGGCCAAGTACCAACAAGGACCCTCATCCTGGCCTCGTGGCTGCAGATCAACCGCAGCCTAACTAGCGAGGGAAACAGATGGGCAGGGCGGCAGCCGAACAGGCAACTCCAGGAGCCATGGCCAACTGCGGAGTAGAGGGGTCGTTCAGATGAGGGAGCCGAGGAATAGCACAGGAAGCAGTCCCCACCACCCTGGAGGCTACAGAGCCCGTGGCAAGCAGTTGGAGAGCTCAAGGGAATACAGGGGAGGTGCATCCATGACCGGACTCCGGTGTCACGATCACCTCGGTCTGTAAGGCAGGAACCTCTGGCACAAGCCTAAGAAAAAAGCGGCTTCTCACGGACTGACTATTCTCTCTTCTTCCACGCGTCTCACAGATACCCCACTTCTACCGACCTAGCGGCACACGCTGCCTGGCCTTCTATCGGGGAGTCTGGTCGCAGTTTCCCTTGAAGAAAAGAGGCTGCTTTTCATGGCGTGTGAGCGTGTTTTGGAAAAATGTTCCTTCTGCTTGTGCTGGGGATGGAACCCGGGATTTTACATGTGTTAGGCATGTCCTCTACCGCTGAACTGTACCTCCAACCTTTGCATGTGTTTAAGGAACACGGGACACAGGCACAAACCTTTAGAGCAAAATGAGATATAAGAGGCCACATAACCAGACCTCAGAATACCACCCAGAGGTACCACGGGACCAGCACTGCTTAGATGCTGACAATTGCTACGGCTGCCACTGTTCCGCTCCCCTCAACCTCTATGCACTCCCCTCTTTTTTTCCCCTCTATATATCCAGACTTGGAAGCTCCACAGGTTCTAGTCCGCTGAGCCCAAGCTACTTCCCCGCATGCAAACAGCTCTCTAGCTGTGTGTGTTCTAGTGCCGAAACAAAACACCAAGCCAGAGACCACGACCCTCTGTGCACTGAACAAGTAAAACCTAAATCCACTGTCAAGTCACTTCCTGAAGGTGGTATGGCTGCAGCACAGAGGGAAAGCCGGGCCAGTGGCCCCTCGGCCAGCCTTCGACGTCCCAAGTGTGGGAAGACCCTGGCAGAGATGTCTCCTCCCGTTCCAGGACCACTGAGCAGATACAGCAAGGCCACAGCCTTGTCAGCCCCTCCTATCCGACACAGCCAAGTCCCTGAGTTTCCTTGTGGCTTATCGAGCTACGTCCCAGCCCCGTTTTTTTTTTTGGTTTTTTTTTGTTTTTTTTTTTTTTTTTTGACCAGCATTCCAGGCAAGATAGGGACTTAGAACAGACCGGACTAACCCCAGACCAAGGATCAGCGTCCTTGCTGGAGATTTCAGATGTGGGTCCCCTTGATTTTCCAGCCTAAAGAATTTGTGGGCCCTGGCCTGGCTTTCACAGGAATCGAGGTGGCCCGGGAGAGTCCAGAGTGGAGTCTCCACATTATCTGCCCCCTAAAGAGCATGGGAAAAGGGGGACCTTGATGGGTCCAAGGAGGGAAGAGCTTCCCTCGGCTCGCCTATTCTCGGGGTGGAGTGAGCACGGCAAACAAGAAAATGTGCCAGGAGATACATTAAGTCTGTAAGAGAAGAAGGCTCCCGGCAAATAGCTGTCAATCAAGGCAAAAAGCAAAACAATATATTGATTCTACTCCGCGCTCAATGAAGGGCAGCCTCCTGCACAGCCTCCTCCCCACTTCCCTCTTCCCTCCCAATGCACAGTGGTACAACTGTAAAGACAAAAAAAAAAAAAAAAAAAAAAAAAAAAGAGAAAAAGAAAAAAGAAAGGCTTTTAAAAAATTACCAGGAAAACTGATACCAAGAGGGGCCTTGGGCGAGGGAGGCAGGACCAGATACTCAGGCTTTCAAGGAGGTAGGCTGGAGGAGGAAGAGGCTCCCCAGGGCCTGAGCTTCCCTGCATGTCTGCTGGACCTCTCTGCTGGCAACCGGACAGCTGGTTCACGATCTGGCTGTGGACAGCCTGAGCTGTCTGGCCTTCATCTGCAGACTCAGGGACTCGGGGTGCTTCCAGATGTGCCTGTTGCTCAGCTAGCATCCCGTTCGGTCTATTTGTGAGGTCAGGGACGAGAAAGAAACGGGGTTCAGGGGTGGGGTTCTCAGATATTCGCAGGCTCTAATCAGCTCCTTCGTAAAACCGTTGTGGTGGTTTGAATGAGATGCTCCTCCAACGTACTTGGTCCCCAGTTGGCGCCGGTTTGGAGAGGTGAGGCCTTGCTGGGGGAAGTACGTCACTAGGAGCAGGGCTTGGAAGTCTGAAAAGCCATTTTGAATTTGCTTTCTCTGTTGACTGTTTCTAGTTTGAAATACACATTCTCAGCTACTGCTCCAGCCACCTGCTGCCTATTCCCTCTGCTCTGCCATCATGGACTCTTACCCTCTGGAACATTAAGCCCCAAACAAACTCTTCCTTCTCCAAGTTGCCTTGGTCATGGTGCTTTATCACAGCGATAGAAAAGGAAACCTGTGGTGCTATTGTGTTCCCCAAAATATTGTGCACCCTAATAAACTTATCTGGGGTCAGAGAACAGAACAGCCACTCGATATAGAGGCCAAAAATGGTGGCACACACGCCTTTAATCCTATCACTTGGGAGGCAGAGATCCATTCGGATCTCTGTGAGTTCAAAGCTACACTGGAAACAACCAGACATGATGACTCATGCCTTTAATCCCAGGAAGTGAGGCTTTAATCCCAGGAAGTGATGGCAGAAAGCAGAAAGGTATATAAGGCATGAGGACCAGGAACTAGGGCTGGTTAAGCTTTTAGGCTTTTGAGCAGCACAGTTCAGCGGAGAGCCATCCAGTCTGAGGAAACAGGATCAGCTGAGGAACTGTCAAGATGAGGTGGCTGTGGCTTGTTCTGCTTCTCTGATCTTCCAGCATTGACCCCAATTCCTGGCTCCCAGGTTTGAGTTTATTAATAAGAACTTTTAAGATTCGTGCTACAGAAACCATCTTTGGTCCCCATGAAAGATGAAGCAGGTTCGTCTGCCACCCAGCATCCTCCACCTGCTGGAAGAAGACATACAGCAGGCACTCCAAGACTTACTATCCTGGGGTTTGAAAGGCTGGAAAGGACCATGTTAATACCTTCTGGATGTCTGCCAAGTCAGATCCCACAGGTCACATACTAGAGGTACTCTGCCTCTGCATGCTTCCAGTAGTGGGGTACACACTCCCTGACACAGCAGTCCATCCCAAGTCTGTTTTCAGCCATGAGCCATATTTTGCCAGAGACACACAGAACAGGTCTTCCCGTGCAGGGTGAGGCAGCCACAGGCCCTCATCAAGCTTATAACCTTCATGTACAAAAAGACCCGTCCATTTTAAGGAACGATTTGGGGAAGGTAACTTCTAGGCCCTTAAGAAAGGACACAGTTACCCCAACACAGCAGCTCACGTCTCACAGAAGCTCCGTGATGAAATATCTGCATTGGCCACTGTGGACCACAAGTAGTCTGAACACTGGGTCTGCATTAGATCAGAGTGTAAAAAATAAGCAAAGCCACTTGTTGCTAAAAAGCTGATAGTCCTCAGACATGCCCAACTGTCCAAGTGCCTGAAGATACTGTGCCTTCTTTGGAGCCAATGTTCAGCACCAAGTCTCAAACCTGAGTTTCTGAGCATTGTTTCCTACCCACTGCTTCAGCTCTCAGGACCACAGACTAACATTAACTCCCTTTGTGAGCCCAGAGATGTTTAGTATCAGCTTAGCCTGTGTTCTAATAACCTTGAAAATTCTTTTTAGGTTTTCTCTGGGAAAAACATTAGCAGGAGTCCCCTGGTTTAGATTTCACACATATGTAAAATACAGTCCTTTTGTTTGTTTGTTTTCTTTTCTAAAGAAGATGCAGCTTATATTACGAGTATTTTAGGGGAAGATGGCCCTGCAGGGCATGCCACCAACCCCCGAGCTGAGGAGGATGCCGTCTGTGGGGTGACTACCCCGAGCTAAAATATGGCACATGTTTTGTAATTTCCAGGACACTGAGGTCATGCCATGGGCTACAAACACTCTCTCAACAAGGGATATGTGACTAGTCCTGCATGGCAATCGAGAAAACTGTGGCTCAGGAGAAGTTTACCCATGAGTAAAGCTCCATGGACGGTAAACTGTGAAGCAGAAATCCTCGGTTCTGAGTTCTAGACAGAAGCTGCTTGCAGAGTACTTGTTCCGAGCCACACATGGTGGTGCAGGCCTGTAATCCCAGCTTTGAGAGGCAGACACAGAAGGATTCCTACAGATTCAAAGCCAGCTTGGTCTACAGAAATTACCCCCAGACAGACAAGCCAGGACTACACAGAATGATCCTGTGTCAGAAAGCACAGAAACGGTCGGGGGTGTAACTCAGTTACATCGGTAGAGTACTTGGCTAGGATGCAGGAAGATCAATCCCCAGCGCTGTAGAAACTGGACACGGTGGTGCATGCCTGTAACCCTAGCACATGAGAGAGAAACGCAAGAGGACCGGAAGTTTAAGGACATCCTCTGCTACATGGCAAGTTGGAGGCCAGTCTGGGATATATGAGATCTGGTCTCAGACAGAGAGGAGGAGGAGGAGGAAATAGTTTGTGCTTTCATACAATGTTGTGCCAACCCCACACAGGTGCCAGAGATCACTGCGTGTCTAATGACAAACAGTAAAGAACAGGAGGGGACCCATACCTGGGGATGGCCCAAAGAGCAGTCAAAGGTCAGGACACCTGCAGTCACCCAGGTGACGGTAGATGATACTGGTCTCCAAACGCACTGCCTCTCACAATGGTCCTACATCCCCCCATGCCCGCACTAGCCTGTTAGCTCTTCAGCCAGGTTTCTACCTTCCTTACCCTCTGTGCCACCCTCTCAGACACTGGCCTCTCTCCCTTACAAGCCTAGCACAAAACAAAGGCCAGTGTTCCCAGGAGACACGCCTAGGGGACATGGAGGTGTTAACAAAGCTATTACACACACACACACACACACACACACACACACACACACACACACACACATATATATTTAAGCCAGAGTTTTGGCAGAACAAAATCCAACATAATTTCCAAGATGGAAAGCTCACCTATAAGATGCTTCACATTGATTAAGGAAATAAATGCAGAGGTTTTAACTGGCTAGCTCAAGTTATAGTTACTCAGTTACTCAATACCAATCTAGAATTAGCTCCGATAACCCCAAAATCTATGTCCTTTAATGTTACATCTTATTTCATCTCCTAACACTGAAATGTTGATTTTTCATTTTGGACCAGATGAGTCAACCGAGCCATAGACAGAGCAAGCGAAGCCTGTACCAACCTGGTAATCGGGAGAGCTACACACTGAATTCAGGCTTATCGACTTCTAACCCTACACAACTTTTTTTCAACAGGCTTTTTACATCCTGGAGGACAACATGCCCTTTATGACAATCCCTGTCAACTGCTGGAATCTGCTGGAAGGGATCTTGCCCACAGAGTCAGCAAACACGAAATCCTGCTCACGATGTACTGGCACTTGGAGTAAAAAAACAAATCATAAGTCAACAGCAGTGTACCCCAAACTTAGGGAGGTGGCCTCTGGCTTACTAAAAGGTACCACTGCAGAGAAGGCCCTTAGAAGCTCCACTAAGCCCTCCTTAGTAGGAAAAACAGCAGCATGCTCTCCACAGCTTCTCTGTGAAGGAAGTAGTGAGGGAACAGGACAGCCCTGGGCCACACCAGTGGACACCAGGCACAGGGCAGAGCCAGGCAGGCCACAAGAGGCAGGCTGCCGTTAGCTTTCACACAGCTAGGCAGCCCAGCTACACTACTAGGCAGCTGTGCTGTACCCACACTCACAAATACACAAGAACCACAGGTACAGAGCCTAGCCCACCAGACCCTATGCAGGTACATTGACAACGACCCAAGCAGACACACTTTAGTGCCCAGAATGTAAACACACACACACACACACACACACACACACACACACACACACACACACACACACACACCCCTCACCCCTAATTATAGCTATGGCCTCTCTCACCCTCCCCCAGAGAAACCAAGACACCTGAGCTGACCCAGTCCCTCAGCTCTGACCAATGCCATTACCCGTCCAGCCATCCCATGGAAGCTCCAGAAACTCTGTTTGCTGCCTACCAGAGCAGCTAACAGGCTCAGGAGAGAAAAGGACGCAGCATGGACAGTTTCTAACAGCAGCTGGGGTGACTCATGAATGAGCTGGTGACAGGCTCTGGCCTGCCCAGCACACCCGGCACAGAGGTTTCCCTGACCTGACTAGCAGGTGGTTCTTCCCTGAGCCCACGTTTCTGCCTGACACGCTCCACCACCGCCCTGTAGGCCAGTCTCCCTGTGGTTCCTCCCCTCCCTTAGAAGAACGCTCCCTCCCTCCTCTACTGCAGGGCCCCAACTCTTGGCTACTATTAGAACACCAGCATTTAAGAAGGCATTATCCTATGTGCCCTCTGATCTCTGGATAATGAGGTTGCAGAGGGGGGCAGGAATTGCATCTCAGTCACACTGAACAACTATTTCATGGGACTAACCAGGGCAAGCCTGTCTTACAATGCACCCAATTCAGCCCCACAGACCCCATTAAGTCTCCATGAAGGCACTTTCTTCCCATAAGGAGTAACAGCAGTGTGGGTTACTATGGCCTGCGGGGAGAATTCAGGCATGCTGGGGAAGCCTGAGGAGTCAAAGCTCTGCCTTGAGCTGGCCCCAGGAGCAGACAGAGGCATTGTCCTCCTGACATGAGCCTACCCCTAGCAAGACTCTACCTCACTTCCTAGTCTCACCAATGCCTATCTGCCCAATGCCCTTCCCCTTGTCAAGACCCTTCTCCCCAGGGCTTCTCAATTCCTGAAAAGATTAAAGGACAGCATGCAACCTAAAAGAACTGTCTCACTAAAATCTCTCCTACCCGTACTCATTTACCTAAACATAAGGAGTTCGCTTTCGGTCAACAGAGATTTCACCTCCTTTACCAAGAACTTGACTAGGGCAGCTTTCAGAGCCCCTGGAGAAAGGAAAAGGCTTGGACCTCTTCAATCAGCAGGGCTGGCTCTCTAGCTACCCTGCCTGGCTGATTGAAGGACCCCCTCTTCTCACATCCTCACATCCTCACAACACAAACACGCATGTGCACAACCAAATATCTTTAGAAGATAATTCCAAACTTGGCAGATATGGGAAGATCTCCATATGAAGGAGACTCACGTACTCAGTGCAAGTCCAGCAACCGGCAGAGGAATCCAGTCTGCACAGGGGTGGCCGCCCTCTTTGGATGGTTAGATTTGCAGAAGAAAACCCACACACCATGTGCCTGTCTTTAAGTGGACATCCATTAAGTGAAGAACTTGCGGTCTGAGAGGCAGCCTGCTAGCCAACACGTGGCACCTGGAAGAGCCTCCTTGTACCCCTGTAGCTGAGGGAGAAGGTTGTGACTCTCTCCAGCCAGAGCTGGCTTCCAGCTCCGTTTGTCACTTGGGGATTAGAGGCTGCCTGCAGAGTTTCAATCTGGTCCTCCTACACCTCAGGACCTTGCCCAGAGCTGACAAGTACCTGCTTGATGTACCTACCTCCTCCCCTCCTACTGCCAAGCCTCACCTGGGTGGTATCTCCACTTGGGCCACGGCTACAACCAAATTGGTGACTATGTGTGGTGTGGTTTGCATTTCAGCTGCTATTCCAGAAAAAAAAAAAAAAAAGCCCAGTGTTTTTGGGGACCCCACCACCCTTTAGGCCAGTGGAAGATCACACGAGGACATTCTCTCAATCAATCCTGGGGTCTCCAAGCATCCATTCGACTTAGCTCCAAATGAAGAAGCTAAAAGTTTACTGCTGGACTTTAAAAAAAAAAAAATGGCCGACGACATTCTTCACATACTTTATCTGATTTCAGTTTTGCCATTTCAGCACTATTCGTTGTTGAGGTCCTGAACTTGACCTTGACCCCTGAACCCAGGCATACCCTTCTTGACTTCTTTCCAGTCCTTAACCCTCGTGGGTAGCTACAGAAATCCTCTGAATTTCTCTAAACCCCCCGCAGAAAACCCTCAGGCCTGAAAGACGAAGCTGCGTCTGAGAAGGGAGGGGGGTACAGAGGCCGTGGTGGCCGGGCAGGCTCTCTCTCCACCGCGTCGAGGCTGGGAAAGGAATCTTCAGTGCGGAGCTGGGACCAAAGGAAGCAGGGGATGGGCGCTTGTGGTCGGCGAGACCAGCAGCCGCCACACGGGACGGGCTGGTGACGCTGCAAGGGATGTGTGTGTGTGTGTGTGTGTGTGTGTGTGTGTGTGTGTGTGTATTTTATCACATTTTATCCAGGCCCACTCGCACGCTGATATTTCTTTCATCTACAAGCCACCTCCCCAAACAGACTGGATATACAGCGGAAAACGCCATAGGAACTAATTCCAGAAGTGCACACAAAAGGACATCCCTGAGACAGACCCAAGAGGAAACGTTCTGTTGGAGATGGCTGCTGGAAAGACTGGAGAGAGCAAGAGAAACCTCCTAATCCTGAAAGAATGTGGCCCGGGAAAGCTAACTGACTCCTCATTTTTCACCAGGACCAAAGGACTGTTTTGGTACCTCTTCCCAGCTCACAACATCCTTTCAGAATTTGCGAATAATTTCCCTTAATTCCTGCCCTGAAGAAAATAATCCTTTACTCACCTAAAATGTAAGCATCTCCTACCTGAGCGTCAGAACTAAGGACTGTTGGGACAGCCTTGCCTCATTGAGGTCTATATCCGGGCTATAGGCCCCCCAAGAAACTGTCTCAAGTGTGAGCGGGCATGCTGCGCACCTCACCCCCAAGTCCTCATTAGACCGGCACAGGGTGGCAGCTCTTCTTCATGCCTCTTGAAGGAGTCAGTTAGAGCCTAAGTTCTAGGAGGTGGCCACCCCCACTTCCCAAACTGGTTCTCACGAGGAGGAGCCCTTTCGAAGCCGGTGGAATCTGAAGGTTCCAGCAGCTTAGCCTGCCACAGAAGGAGCAGCTTCCACCTCAGGCCCCATCAAGAAGCTACTGTTGGGCTGGAGAGATGGCTCAGGGCTGGAGAGATGGCTCAGAGGTTAAGAGCACTGCCTGTTCTTCCAACGGTCCTGAGTTCAAATCCCAGCAACCACATGGTGGCTCACAACCATCCGTAATGAGATCTGGTGCCCTCTTCTGGCCTGCAAGCATGCATGTAGGCAGAACACTGTATACACAATAAATAAATAAATAAATCTTTTTTTTTTTTTTTTTTTTTTGGTTTTTCGAGACAGGGTTTCTCTGTGTAGCTTTGCGCCTTTCCTGGAACTCGCTTTGGAGACCAGGCTGGCCTCGAACTCACAGAGATCCGCCTGGCTCTGCCAATAAATCTTTTTTTTTTTTTAAAAAAAAAAAAAAGAAGCTACTGTTACCATTTGGGCACTACCTATTCCCAGCAGACTCCTGGATGAAAGCTAGGAGGTCCCTGCTGGGGCTGTTATTTGGGAGGTCATAGGAACTTCAGAAGGTAGGGCCTACCAGGAGAAATGGGTTACGGAGTGATGGGCCTAGGTACTTCAGTCTAGTGCCTTCCTTTCTGGATCTCTGGTCCCTGTCTGCCCCACATTCCCACCACCATGATGCTGGGCCCAAGTGCATGGAGCCAAGTAATCATGGACTAGACCCCTGAAGCCCCGAGGCAAAACTAACCCTTCCTCCGCATACATTGTTTCTGTCAGGCATTTAGTCCCAGCAAACAAAAAGTAGCTAATACGACTGCTGTGAACAGTTAAGCCGCCATCTTCCCTGGAAAGGACTTCTAGGCTTCCCTTCCTTTTTTTTCCTCACTACTATTTTCTTCAGTGCTATCCCCCGTTTGCTCCCTCTGTCCCTTCAACATGTCTTGGGCACCTGCTTCTGCACCTCTATATCCCCGAACGGACCTCTTCAATCCACCAGAGAGCAGAGGCGGAAAGCCCAGCATCTGCGCCTGTTTTCCACCCCGACCGGAGTTCAAACTCAGCAGCAGGCAGAAAGTGGTTCCGACCCCCTATCCCCGTGCAGAGGCCCCAGCTTCCAAAGCCCTCAGTGCAGCCAGCCCCCTATTCGTTTGACTCAACAAATGCCTGTTTTCAAAGAAACCTAAGCTGCTTCTGGTTCACCTCCCTCAAAGGAGGCCATCCTGAGGCCCGCCCCTCCCCAAACCAGGAAGTCCCGAGTGCCAGCACTCAGTGGCATTCAAACCAGGAAAGCCCGTGTGGCTGGGGCAGCTCCCACAGACATGGAGACAACTGCTGTGCCAGGTCTTCTCAGGCAAGCCGGAGTGACAGCGCCGGGGACAGGCAGGGCCTCTTACACGGCAAAGCCATAGTTCAAATATTTATCGTATGTGTCTGGCTTTCACACAGAATGTGCAACCTGCCAGTTCCCACTGTTTACCTTGGTCGAAATTCACGGGAAATCTTAGTCTGAACAGGCCCGGAGTTTATTTTACTGCCAGAGAAACAACTTTCTTTGATAAATCATCCGTGTGACAGTGTCCCTGAAAGACTAAACAAAGATCTCAAGCATAATCTACGGCCTTTGAGAAGCCTTGCAAAGCTAATGCGTGTTTAATTGGCTGCTCTAAGCAGGTTGGGGCAGGGCAAGGGTCTGACATTTCTTTGGCCATTTGTTCTCCTTTTTTTAAAAAAAAAAAAAATACAGATTGAAGCTTTTGGCTCATTTCTGCAAAACTGGATAAAACCTACCAATATTTCAAGGCTCCTTTCTTCTGAATATAGCCTATTTGTGGGGCTGGGTATCACAAGGAAGCGGTTTGAAAAGGAACTCAGGCCTGGGATACTGCTTGAGAAAAGGGGGAGAGAGAGGGAGGTGCCCCAACACAAAGGGGGCTCTCAAATCTCTCTCTGAAGCAGACCCCAATAAATTATGAGCAGAATATATTACGGATAAGATTTCTCAAAAAAAAAAAAACCAAAAAAAAAAACAACCTACACTAGCACAAAAGAAAACTCCAGTGGGCGTGTCCTGGAGCTGGTGTAGATTGGGTTATAATTGTCTGGGGGGCTTCTAGCTGCATGATTGACGAGTGTCATCGAACGCAAGTCCCGATCTCCTTCACTTCTAGAACATAGAGGGGTGGAGGCGTGGGGGAGGGCAGCTGCTTGCCTGTATTTGGTTTTGTTAATCACAATACTTGGAAGCAGCAGCACAAACCTTCAAGTTTTCAAACTGCCTCATAAAAAAAAAATCTGCTAACCAGAGAATTACCAAGGTATTCCATCCTACATCTTAATCTTTTCCTTTTTTTTTTAACCTTTCTCTTTTTGTCCAACAAGATGATTTCATGAGTGACAGAATTCTCCTTCCTAGACTGAGTTCCACATCCTAAAATGGTTCTTAGAATTAAGCGAACATTACTATGGGTTGAACAGCTTCTACAGTCCAGGAAATGCAATTAATTAATCTACTTGATTCATTCAGTTCTCTGAACAACGTAACGCTGGAATTACCATTTGAGAAAGCAGGCTCAGGGAGGCTGGGCGACTTTCTTGTGGTGGCCCAGCTTAGAGGGCTTGGACTTCATCCAAGTCGGTCTGGCTCAGTTGGCCTCTCCACCAAGAAGAAATTCAACAATGGTAGAGCACCTTCTCTGTGTGAGACGCGAGGCATTTAAATTCCACATTCTGAGCGCAAAAGGAGGGTGCCATCCCCCTGCCAAGGAGCTCCTCCACCATCTTGACAGGAAGGTGAGAGCAGCAGGCATGAGCTAGCTTGCTGCCCGTCAAGCACTGGCAGTGGAAGCTGGGGCAGTCCAGGTCGGGCAGCCACGAGCTAACCCCTTTTCCTCGCTTTTCAGTCTATAAAGGGAGGGCATGGACTGGCTGACCTTTGAAGCTCCATCCAACTCAGTGTATCTTCACAGTGACAACCGGGAACGGGCGAGCCACCCAGCACCCAAGGAAATAAGCAGCTTGGGCTGTCACCAGCCCCGTAGCCTGGCTTGTCCCCTATCTGTCTTCCTCTACCACCAGAAAGGTTCAAAAGGGTGACAGCTGAGGGCAAATCCTCCTTGGTCACCTTATCCACGACTGTCATATATAACAGTCACATACCGAAAGGAGAGGGCATCAAGGCTTCGTAAGGTAGACCAAATGCACAGACAAATACCATCTGATCCATTCCCCTGAGGTCCCTTGAGTAATCTCATTCATGGAGAGAATGGAGAGCGGTGTTTGCCAGGGGCTGAGGAGGAAGCCGGGAGATTATTGTTTAACGGGCACAAAGTTTCAGTGTAGATAATGAAAACTCCACAGACAGACCCGGTGATGTCCCCTCCACCGAGTGAACACGCCTAACGCCACCGACTAACACTCGGAAATGGCTGAGACAATAAGGTTTCTGTGAGGCTCCCACCTAGGAAGCTAGGCAAGGGAGGGGTTGGGCTCCTCAGACCAGGGCATCTTGGCATTCAGATTGGAAGGCACTTCCCAGAGACTTCTAGATGATGCTTCATGGCAAGTTCTGAATCACCCAGCCAGAGCTACATTTAGCCAGAGAACAGGCATCCCCAGTCCTAAACCATGTGTGCACATACCTAAATCGATAAGGCTAAGATATGCAGCCATACGTCCCAAGCATGAAGAGAGTGAAAGGCTGAAGAGAGAATTGAGTTTGGTTTAAAACTGGGTAAAACTGGGTAAAAGCCATGAAGGCAGATCTGGAGGGGGAGAAAAAACAAGGCAACAAAATGAGCATTCCTGGGTACAGCTGGTGGGATTCCATTTCATCTCCTCTGCCTCTCACCAAATCCACACCTGGGTCTCAGCTACCATCTCTCTAGGGGAAACTGAGGCATGGAGAGTTCGAGAGGCTTGCTCGGCACGCAGGGCCCACACATGGCTAAGAGGCAAAGGATACAAGTCTGCCCCTGAGGGTCCAGCATCCCATCCTGAGGTTCACTGGTTTGAAGATGCTGATATGATGCTCCATGACATTTGCCTTACTTAACAATCTTCCTGCCAATCAGGAATCAGTGACGGAGGAAGGGTGCACCATGCTCACTGGAGGGGAACACTGGTTCTTTACAGCTTTTCCTCCTGTTTCCTCAATGCGTGACCTCAGCCTAACGGGTCTCTTGCTTAGGCCCTGGCTAGACCACGGACCAGTCCCCCCGGGTCTCAAACCTTCACAGGAACTCTCCAATCTGTGATCACAGATGAGTAGGTGATTACATTAGCTACATGACCCCCCTAACCCCCGGAAGTTTTCTAGAAATGAGGTCAGCATGGTCCACAATAGATTTCCCAACCCCGTGCATCAGGTAGCCTGGCTAAAACGAGATGCAGACTATGATGAGCCATCTTATACTACCAGTGCTTGGATCAGAGGGCCAAACTCACAGTTCCCGGCACTCGGAACACTTGGCAACTGTTTCAAGCTCAGAGGGTATGGATAAGATGCGTATTTGCGTATTCTCGGTGCTCTCAGTTCCCTGGGGGCGACCTGACACCACTTCTCTTGCGTCTGTTTGATTTTACTTTGAGTGAACTGGACCAGGTCACGCCAAACCTAGCGTGTTGTTCCCCTCAATTTAATAACCAATTGCACATAGCCACTTGGAAGGGATGCTCTCCTTTACTCTGTACCTGCTGTGGATGTACGAGACATTGTCCAGGGACCAGTCTGAGTACAAACGGGCCTTATTTTGTTCTAAGACTCCGATTTTTTTTTTCTTCACATTCTAGCCATGAAGTTGTAGGCCGATAGAGCATCTGTTAGTCACACAGAAAGTAAATACGGCCCCAGACACAGATCCTGCTCTCAAGCAGCTACAGTGGCTAGAACCACCATGCTGGCAGCCGGTTCCCCCCATTTCCAAGAGGAAACCTGAAGTTTAGTTTGGAAAGCCTGAGCTGACTGGTTTTTTTTATGCAAGAGAGCAAACTGCCTTGCAGTGAACCTCAGACCCCCAACAGCAGCAGCTCAGCAAACCGTCCCGCGGAGTGAAGCGTGGTCCTCCAACAGCCGCCCAGCCAAGAAACCTTGAGAGAGTCGCGAGGCGGAGTGAGAACAGATTCATGGAGGAGCAGGGACCACAGGAAATATTTCTAGGAAACCTTCCCAGTGCTGACTCAGAGTTGATTTTCTCTTCCTTTCCTATTTGACTAATTTTACTTATTGCCAAGTACAGTTTTCCTCTTTGAGGAAACTTATACACAAACAAGGGCACGATGTTCTCTCGGCTGGGGGGCACGGGCGGGCAAAGAAACCTTTCTTCACGAGTAGGAAACACTGTCTGGAGAAGCTGCCAGGAGCACTGGCAGATCCCAAAGGTAAAGACGCTGGTGCAAGGGAAGCACACGTCCTCGGAAAAGGACTGCTAATCATCACACGGATGCAGCGGAAAGACCTAGGGGTGCTCACAGGAAGTGGAAAAGAACCTAGACCAAGTGGCTGGAAGAGGGATAAGAACCCCACAGCAACTAGGAACCCGATTAACATCTGCCTGAGACAAACTAACCCAGAGAGAGAGATGGCTGTGGGCACAAGCCATCAACAACGAAGTTATCATGGGGAAGCTGCGCTGGCCTCTTTAAGACCTGAGCACAGCACCCAGTCACAGCGGAGTAGGAAACACAGGGGAAAACTCAAGGCAGAGCTGTGAGTCCTGACTGTGGTGCAGCAGGCAAGGTGACCACCATTTTGGGTCTGAAGACTCTGCATCAGCTGACCGTGGCCTCTCCACATCTGCTGCTCAGCGCAGGCTGCTCTGGCCGCGTTCCTGAGCATCAGCACAGACTTCCTACTGTTGTTTTTGCCTGTTGAGGGGGAAAAAAAAATGTGCTCTGCGCTGAGAAGGGAGAGTGCAAGAGGAGAGAGTGAATATAGTGAGGCGGAAGTGCCACAGGGTTGAAAAATGCACCCTTGGGGGGGGGGGGTGGTAGCAGGCTCGGCATGTCCAGCTCCACACGCAATGGGAGTGTTGGGATGCACTGAGGGAAAAGAGCAGAAGGAGAAGCAAGTGATGGAGCATGCATGCTCACCCCTGAAGAGCACACCCCTCACACAATGCTTTCCAGCAACCGATGTCTCCCCACTGGGGACACCCGGGCCACTTAATATAAAGCTTGATCCCTGGAGGAGGGGGTCAAACACTCTCTGCTGTGTGTTAGCTTGCATTGTCAAATGTCTTTGTCTCCTAACTCAATCCTATCAGTGTGGCTGACTGCCTCTCTGCCTTGAAATGAACCGAGCTAGGCAACAAGTTTCTCAACAAGGCTCCATTCTGCAGGGTACTAAGAAGGGCAGGGCTAAGCTCAGTCCCCACAGAGAGAGGGGTGTGGGGGGGAAGGAAGGATCCTATTTATCATTTTCTAAAAACCCTACAAACCAAAAGCCAGAAAAGCCTGGCACACCCAATCCTCACCATGCACAGATGGGCACCTGCATGCCATAGTCCTAGTACTGTTTCTCATCTCACAGGGGAGGGGGTGAAAAAAAGCCCCTCAGTGAGTCAAAGTATTCCAAAGGGGAATGTCAGCTCCTAGCTCATCAAATGTGAAGATTTGAAAAAATGAACCCTAAGGTCTTGGAGGACCTCATGAACCCAAGAAGGAAACACTCCAAGGGTTACAAGGAGACCATCTTAAACAGCCCAACTCCAGTCCACCAAGCCCTACTGGTTATTTAAGAGGCACCTCTTTAAGCAGTAGCGGCCTGGGGGATTGCTGGCTTGGCAGGTACCTACTGGCATGGCGGAACACCCAACACTGGTGAGTTATAGTACATCCTCTGGTCTCCTGCCTCTGTTAGAAAGCCAACTTTACCATAGCAGGTTCTTTCCAGGGCATGCCTCTTCCAAACGTATCTACTTTAGCTGCCATAAAATCCCCAGGGAACAGAATTTTGGGAAGGAAGTGAGAGAAAGGGAGGAAATTTAATGATGATTCGGGGCTGGTATGTTTCAGACAAAGATTCTGGACCTGCACCCACTTTCTCGCCGAGGTTGCGCCAACCCTGGCCTTTAAATTCCCATCACCTCCACTCTAAATGAAGTCCACCACTCTCCAGTGATCCAATCACTGATGAGTGTCTGGTTAGGGATGTGAAATTTTAATTTATTCCAGGTGGGTATTTTTGGATCAGTGTCGAGCCTCATTTATTGTGCTTAATAAACATTGGGTGAAAAGATACACACAGACGAAGACTGAGGCACAGACACTCTGAGTGGGGAGCATCCTTAGCAGGAGGTCACCCTTGTCAATCACCTCCACACATTCAGTTCTAAGGATGTCCATCCCTCTTCCCTAAACCTGATAAAATTCCATAAACACGAGGGAAGCATCCAGCAAGGTGCTACTTTCTGGGTTCCATCTGAGACGGTTCCCCGAACTCACGCAATGTCAGGGCAACTGGTAAAAGTGAGCACTCTGACCTGCCATACACAAGATCGATGACATGGGAAAGAAGCAGGCTCTTCTTTAGTCCTCCTGAGGAGCCTCCGGGATCTCACCCACATCGAAGCCCATTCTTCAGGCCCTCACCATGTAACAAAAGGCTTCCTGCCAGGGTTCCTCTGCAATTCTATCTACTCTTGTTTCCTTTCCTTCCAGGTTTATCCTTGGGCAGGACCTGGTGTATCTTTGTGACTGAGGAGTTTGTGGCTACAGCAATATGGAGCTGCGTATCCATGTGCTGTATGAGGGAGACCCAACGGGCTGAGCCCAGTTTGGGGCAGCTCCTGAGGAAGCAAAACAGAGCTAACATCAAGAGGAGAGTGGAAGAGCAATCAGCCTTTGCGTGGGTCACCACATACACCAACTGTAACTTGGTCGTTTGTTGATACAGGGTCTGCCTACGTACCCCAGACTGGTCTCAAACTCAAGAACCTCCTGCCTCCACGCCCAAGTGCTGGGATTATAGGCATGCACCACCATACCCGACTTCTGGTTAACATTCTAAATGAACTCAAAGTAAAACTACAGAAGATGTGTGTGGTATGGTGGCCCATACCTATTGTCTCAACAACTCGGGAAGTAGATGTAAAAAGATAGAGAACATGAAGCTAGCCTGTGCTACACAGCCAGGGAGAAGCCAGACCGGGATACATCTAAGATTTAAAAAATAAATAAATAAATAAAAATTCTTTAAAAAATGTTAAACGACAAGGGAATAAAAGGGTGCAACTCACACAAGCAGCAAAATGTAGCAGAAATGAAGTAAGGCAAAATGCAGACACTTGATATCAAAATTAAAACCATCAGAAATAAATCTAACTTTTTTAAAAAAATGGGTGTGCCATAAGCTCGGTGAGTAACGATGCTCGTCACCAAGCCTGACAACATGAGCTCAGTCCCCAGGGCCCACGTGATGAAAGGTTTCCCTGGCCTCCATATGCATGAGCATGCACACATAGTTTTAAAAAAGAAAGAAAGAAAGAAACATCTATTCTCATTAAGGTCTCTTTGGCAAACGACTTGAACAGTTCGGCTTCCGTACATTCATCTGTAAGTGCTCTGAGAGCATGTGTGACGTGGCACACAAACTCCTTGGGCGTGTGAGTGAGTGCTTCCTCCCACACCTGTGTAGCTCACTGGAGCACAGCACTTCACCATATCAAACTCTTCCTGTACTTTATCCCATCAAGTTAATGAAAACACGAAGGAGGAGGTAGCTCTGAACGGACGTGAAAACTCACGTTACCTACCTTCATGCTTTCTCCAGTTAAGCGGTGAGAAATCCCACCCTCGGGGACACAGCCTGGAATTGTGAGCATCAGCCTAAATCTGTCCTTCAGCAAAATGGGTCTGGCCTCGACTGCTGCTCTGCGTCCATCAGTGGAGACCCGAGAGAGGGAGAGAGCAGAACTCCAAAAGGGCACAGTTCATCATTACTGTTCTCAGCGGTTCAGGAGACACTGCGTTTTCCTGTTGGCCAGAGGGGCCATCCTGGAAGGGTCCTGAATTTGCTCCCTTGCACAGTCTAGCCTCACTCTGGCAACTGCAGGTGCTGATTCAGAATTCTTTTCCAACCCACAGTGACTTAGGAAGTAGGGAGAGAAATCACACTCCTGTGTCAACATCAATGTTCTTTGCCCGAAAGGCCCTGACTAGGACCTCTGAATGCCCTAAGCACAGAAATCTCCCCCTCCTGGGAAGGTACCCCCACCCACCCTGGGCCATTTCAGTCCAGGGTAGAGTAGTGCTGACACCTAGGGGTGGTTATAAAAATCAAACCACAGAGAAAGCCAAGCCAGGGCCTGCTCCTGCAGCAAGTGAAGAGTTTTACCCCTGTCCCCAAGTCTGTCTCCCTCTGCCTTCAAAGACGGTTCCCCCAAATCTGAGACATAGAGACATACATAGTCTAACTTTAAGAAAGATGGTCCATGCTCCACGCTACCTAGACTTCCTTTTGCCTGAGAGTAAGAAGAAGATAGAGGCAGAGCGTGTAAAGCTCAAACACGATGCTCCCATGAGCTCCATGCTCAGGGGGAGACACAGGACAGGGAAAGGCAGGGATTCCAAAAGCCCCACGTGAGGCTGGTACTCCTCTTACCAAACTCGCTTGCACAGAGATGTTCAATGATGGCCTCAGATTTCAACTCGTTGTCACATGGAGGACACACTGTTGTACCTAGCAAAGGGGAAGCAAGCAGAAACAGAAGCTGTAAGTCATGGTGATGGGGACCCCTGGACAAGAGAGCAGATGGGGGCCAGGCTAACAAGAAGGGCTAAAGGTCTGGAATTCCTGAAAGACATCCAGCCAATGGCCATGGAGGGATCTTGAGCTCAGGATCAAAGGCGTAAACAGATGAATGTGTTCTTCAAACATTTTTGGCCTAGATATGTCAAATGTGATGATTATTTAATCTACTGCTCTCTGAGGTAGGTAGGGGCAGGTCCAGGCTGCTATGAGTACCTGAAAGAAGAAAAGCTTGCCTTATGAACGAAAACAGATCTTCTCGTGGTTTGTGTCTAGTTCTTCCCCTCCCCTTTACTTACTCCCCGCCCCCCATTTCAGCCCCCTTCCTACTTGCAAGCTCTGAACAAGACAGCTCATCAATTTGACCAGGTCTTGAGGACCAAGATAACAGTCATACTCAATTACTCAAGTCCAGGGCCCTGATGTGCCAACAGGGACTCCAGAAAGCAGGCTGTGGGCTGTGGGCTGTGGGGTGGGGGAGGGGAGGGGCTAGCAAGAGCCACCAAATGGAGGACAGAGCTGACTGAGGAGGAAACCCTTTAGGTCATCTTTCATGAAGGAAGTTGAAGAGGAGCGAGTGTGTGTGTTTGTGTGTGTGTGTGTGTGTGTGTGTGTGTGTGTGTGTGTGTGTGTCAAGCCACTGAGAGGTAGCTAGGTCCCTGTGGGAGGTGGCTTCAGAGGCCTCCTTGGAAGGGCAGAGAGAAAGTGTTTACAGGAGAAACCTCCAAGGATTGAAGCAACTTACCATCTCCCTATAATTCCTCCTCCTCATTATCATCTATCAAACAACTTACAATTTATTGACGACCTAGAAAACTGCAAGTACACTAAACATAGTCTGTTCCCGGCACCCTGGACACTGGAGGCCGGAGCCTGGCTGGAGCTGAAAGGAAGTCACCCTGAGACAGCTGTTACCTGTGGCTCACCAACGCCATCTCTTCTCCCTCCCCCTTCCCCGAGCCTTGGGCTGTGAAACGGGCACCCTCCAGAGTAGCTGCTCCCCAGCCCTCTCCCTGCAGGGCAGGGACCACATCACTCGTCTGTGCCCACCAGTTTCTCTCATACCACACCCTGACGGCTGCCTTTCAAATTGGGGGGGGGCAGAAGCTTAGCAAAACTCTTTGGGCCAGATGTTGGAAATATGTTTGTCTCGCTCCCAGCGCTTGAGATTGTGTTCTGGAAGTAATGTTTCTGAACAACAGCAACAAGAGAAAAACCTCTTACCCAGAAGTCTCCATCATGGTGATCGCTTCCATGTAAAGACAGAAAGAAAAAGGAAAGGATGTTATAGACAGGACCATGTGACCTATAATAGGAAAATGAACTGTGTGTTTGGGGTTTCCTAGCTGTTTTTATGATTGCTTTAAAAAAAAAAAGTAGAAGTTATCACATTGCAAAGTTCAAGGTATAAAACACTGAGCAAAGGAGTACCAAGACAGTCAAACATAAAGACCGAGTCTCATCGGTCCCCTCCCTCCATACACCCCCAATTCTACCGGCACTCTGAGGTTCTGCACCCCCACAGGACAGATGTTTCAGCCTGTGGATTCATCTTGGCCTCCCAGCCCTCTCGGGGCCTCTGGGAAAGGTGCAGGGTGGGGTTGCACCGTTGATTTGCAACATGCCTCTCCCTCTTCTCAATACTGGCAGCCAGGAGCTGAGCAGCTTGCGCCGGAGAGAGAAGAATGTGTAATGTAATATTAATCTCTGCCCCTCGTGTGTCTCTGGGGCCCTGCAAGGCTACCTCACAGGAGGAATATCCGGAGACTTTCCCCGGACAGGTAAGCCAAACCCTAGCTCTCAAGTGTGAAGCAAATGAGTAAACGACGAAGAGATTCTGTGCTTTGTTAATGTTTACGAGAAAGTGGAGGGGAAAGCCAACACTGGAATCAGTTAAGATGACTTGTAAAATCAATGTGCATAGGAAGAGGAGAGGGTCGGGGAGAGCGAGCGGAGCGGGGAGAGATGGGGGAAGGGAGAGGCAGGGAGATTGATTTTCCTTAGGCAGCTAGCTCACTGAGGGGAGAGGAGGAAGTACCCTAAGGGAGCCTCTGGGAGAAGTGGGGGCTCCCTGGCCTCTACAGCCTGTGACTAAACAGCCTGGTTGACTTCATGCACAACAAGCCTACACAACACAACTGAACGAGATGGGCACGTTCACACAACTCGGTGAAACCTGGCAGGGAAGGGGAACGACAATTTACCTAATTAGTCTAATGGATGTCCAAGTTCTAGACATCAGTCTCCAGGGATGGACAGCACAATTACCTTTCCTGTCACGGAAGCCAAAGGTAGTGTGAGTAGCTACTGTTTGAGAGAGAGGAAATGAAAGTCTTGGGTTCATTTCTCATGATCAGGCTTGCCTTTAATAACAAAGAATTTCCCAATATTCCTAAAACTGTATATTAAGATGTCATGCTGTGTTGAAAATTTGAGACTTCCGTTTTAAGGGTGGATGAGGCATGGAGTAAGGCACCTGTATGGAACTTAACTATCGTCCCAAAGTCCCAGGTCGTGTTCCAGGGTCACCAGTCTTGAGGTTCTGAGGACCAGTAATCTAACCTTTCTTAACCTTCCCCTATACACACAGCTTGACTCTCGGCTGACAGTCGGACAGCCCTGCAGGGCAAAGGGGGGTGCACATCATGTGGGACACCCTCATAAGGATGGTCCACCGTTCTGGAAAGACACTGGTGCCTCTCACAAAAATCACAATCACTTCAGACAAAACCAGCCACAGCCATGCTCCTGCCAGACAACACACACACACACACACACACACACACAGAGAGAGAGAGAGAGAGAGAGAGAGAGAGAGAGAGAGAGAGAGAGAGAGAGAGAGAGAGAGATCTTTATTTAGCAAAGAATTGCTCTACCTGAGCACTGGGCAAGGAAGGACCAGAAACATGGAACCACACAAAAAAGCATCCAGAAATGGGTAAGGGTGAGTGTGACCTTTGCCCTGTCAGTCTTTTGGAGGGACTGGTTTGGGGGACCCTCAGAAACAGCACCACCCCCCATCTGGTTCTCTTTTCTTGCCCCCAAACATCAGCCACTTTACACAAAGCTGTTTCCCACAGGTTTCCACTTTACGCCCACCAATAGCCCCAGAAAAGGGCAATCAATCAGTGGCCATGGGGAAGGGATAGAATACAAGCAAAGCTGGCCACAGGCTCTCCTGGCAGGCAGGGCCTCGGAAGGAAACTGTGGTCTGCAGGGGGGTGGGGTGGGGGTGGGGGCTCAATGGGGATAGAAGACACAGTGCTGTGGTCTAGGGAAATGCTCAACCCCCAGTGAGCTGTCTCAAAAGGCTGCACATACCAGCCCTGAGGACAAGGGTGCCCAGGGCTACCATTTACCTTACCGGCTGGGGCCCACGCCAGACAAGGGCAATCACTTTGGACCTACCTTCCTCCCGAGAATGAATAGGAGCGTTCAAACTTCCCTCATGTGTCTACCCCGTTCCTCACTCTGAGGCAGCCAAAGGAGGCACTAACAAGAGGCACTTGGCAGCGCATGTCTGTAACCCCAGAGCTGAGGAGGCTGAAACAGGAGGCATTTGCGTTCAAGACCAGCCCGGGCCGCACACCAAGAGACTGAGACCCTGCCTCAGAAAGCCAAGACACTCAACACTTAGAGATAAACTAAAAGTTTCCTCTTCAGAAATGGCCTTGGGGCGCCTGCCCTCTTCTTTGATAAGGGCCACTGGACAAGAATATCTAGTATTCCTGAACTTCATCCCACAGGAAGAAACCCAGTCCCAAGAAACTCCGCCACCAGGCTGCTGGAGTGTTTGCTGCTTAGGATTCTGTGTGTGTGTGTGTGTGTGTGTGTGTGTGTGTGTGTGTGTGTGTGTGTGTGTGTGTGTGTTGTTTTTGAGTTAAAAAAAAAAAAAGCCCTTTAAATACGGGGTTCCCAGAAGAAATTCTGCTCCCCCAGGGTTCAGAATTTGCAGCGCCCAATTTGCAGGTCCTCACCCCCCAGGAGGAGATAAACAATGAGCTAATTACATTTTTATCTTTCTAATTACCTAAGGATTTGTGTGAATGGGAGACGCAGGGGGTATGAAAGGGTGGGGGACAAGAGATTTTTGCATCCCCTAGATTTGCTAAATTCGACGTTGTTGCCGGAATTTAGAGGCGAAGAAACCGAGATGGCTCTTTCTAAACTTCTTTTCCTCAGCCAATTCCGCAACACGACTGAAAGATAAACTAAGGAGAGGGGATGTTTTGTTGCTGTTTGTTTTGTTTTTAGAAAAAAAAAATACTTTCAAACTTATGAAAATAAACAAAGCTTTTCCTCAGTCTGAGTTTTTTGCAGTTTGAGCGAGTTGTTTTCTTAGGGAGCAGTCTGTTTCGGATGTTAAGAGCTTTGGATGGGCACCCTCCTCTTGAAAACCTAGGCTTAGCTTTGTTTCAGGTATGGAAGACGCCAGACTGGAGCCCAGGAAGAACGGCTCCAGGGCCCCCTCTCCCCCACGCCCGGGCCGAGGCTCCCCCCAGCAATCTCGGGGCACCTGGGGCAGGAGAAGCACCAAGTGACGCCTGGGCCTCCTAGAAGCTTTCGGGATCGGGTCTGCACACCTTGCGGGCCGCGGTGCGCGGCTCCCCGGCTTGCCCCGCTTGCAGCCCCGGGGCCAGTGCGACTGGACACGGGAGCTCGCGGGCGTGGGAAGGAGCACCCTTACCTTGGGGCTTCGAGGCTTCGGTGGCATTGGGCGGGGTCATGGCGATGCAGACGTCGCCCTCAGGGAACTTGTCACACTTGAGCATCTCGGGCCAGTAGAAGCCGAAGAACTGCATGACCGGCTCGCACGAGTCGCGCACGGCCTCGCAGAGCCAGCGGCACGGGTAGATGGGCCGGTCCAGACAGACGGGCGCGAAGAGCGAGCAGAGGAAGACCTGGGTGCCCATGTGGCAGTTCTTGTTGAGCAGCGGCACCCAGCTGCTGGCCTGCTGCTTCACCTCTGCCATGGTCTCGTGCTCCAGCAGGTTGGGCAGCACCATCTTCTTGTAGCCCACGTTGTGGCACAGCCTGAGGTCCACCGGGATGTCCACGCACTGCGGAGGCTTGGTGTAGAAGCGGCCGCTCTGGTACGAGCCGATGTCCGACTGGAAGCTCACGTAGTCGTACTCGCTGGCCGAACCCGCGGCCAGCAGCGCGGCCACCAGAGCCAGCAGCACGCCCGAGGCGGCCCCGCCGCGGCCCCGCGCGCTGCGCCCGCTGCCCATGCTGCTCGGCGACGTCGGGGCTGCCCGCGCTGCCTTCACTCGCGCGTCCCGCTGCAAACTTCCCGGAGCCTCCGGGGACAAAGGCGCAGTGCCCGGCCCCCGTCCGGCTCGCGGCCGCGCGCTGCTCCCCGGGTCTCGGGGCCGATGGGGCTCTGGGATGCCGCAGGCCGCGGCGGGGCTGGCGCGGGGCAGGGAGCGCGCGGGACCGAGTGCCGTCCCGGCTGGCGGAGGCGCGGCGGGCTGCGGGCGGCTGCACCTACTTGCGACGCTGCAGCCCGAGTGCGCGGTGTGCGGGTGGCCGAGCCCTGGATCTCCCGCGCGCAGCCAATCAGCTCGGCGCTGCCGGGAGCCGCTCTCCATACCGCGTCAGTCAGCCGCGCAGTTAACCAATCGCCGCGCCCGCCCGAGGGATCGGTTTACTAGAACTAGACACAGGTCAACACCCCTTGAAAAGCAAAACCAAAAACTAAGCAAATACTTCGAAGACGGCAAAGGCAGAGAGAAGAGAGTAGTTAGAAGTGTGGGATGGATAAAGACGATGTCGGACGCTGTAAGGAACGTGAGTAGGTTTGTTTAAAAAAAAAAAAAGGGAATCTTCATAATACTTGCAAATTGATGCGACTGTGAAGACTTTTTTTTTTTTTTTACACGTTTTCCTAATTCCAAGCAACCGCGCGACAGACCAGCAGCTCTCTGCTCCACGGTTTATTCTTTGACGCTCATGCACAGAGGCAGGCTGCTTCTCAGCTGCTCAGACCAGCAGGCTGAACTTAGGGAGGTCTTTTAATTTCCCCCAAAGAACCTGAGCTTTTGCAAAGACTAGAACACCTTTCCAGGTAAAAGGGGGCTCACTGTGGAGGACAATACTGCTCACACTGGTGTTAGTTTTGGAGGAAAGTTTACATTTTTAAACGATATTTTTAAGATCCTGCACAAGTCCCAGATCAGCTGACAACATATCTGTGCACATACCTATCTATGCACACTGACGTTTGTGGATTAGAAAGCAAAAGCATTAAAAAGCATTAAACACACACACACACACACACACACACACACACACACACACACACACATACACACACGCCCTTATCGGCATGGCTGGGTGGATACCAACTCTATCAGTCAGATATACATGCTAATTCAGAGGCAGTCTAGGTCAAAACCAAAGGTGTGTCCCCTGTCACGCCACAACAAGGCACAAGCCAAGCAGGCAGGAATAGCTGGGTGTCCTCTAGCCTCCCCTGCCCCCAGTAGTCACTTCCTAGGAATTACTTGAGTGTTCTGAATACTCTCCTTAAAATCAGAGAGCTAGGGGTGTGATCAAGAATGGGCAGGAGAAGGTACAAGCAGTTCTTGAAGTTCTCTGGGTCTCCACATGCTGTGTCCTTCAGGGCGTCTGGAGGAGACAGCCAAGGAGGCAGTGTGGTGCCACACTGGGTGGCAAATGGGCTGCCACTCTTAGTTGCAAGGGAGAACACAGTTGGAGGTTTATAAAGCTCTGGCAACTCTTACTTTCAACTCCATAGACCTAATTTCTTGGTTCCAAGTAAAAGTCCCAGAGCTCGCAAAGATGCAGGGATATTTTCTTAAAGCAGTCATACACACGCTGACGCTGTGCTGCAGGTGGTCGACATGTCTGTCCTTCCCAGGCCAATGAAAGGAGCCCAAAGCCAAACAGGCAGATTTGGGTAGAGGGAAAGGTCATGCAGGGCAAGGCTGTGGATGACCAGGGATTAATCAAGAAACAGCCTGCAATGCCCGCCTGCCTGAGGAGCTGGGGAACCACATTCTTCACAGAGAACAGAGGCAGGAAACCAGGAACTGTGTCTCAATTCAACAACTGTCAGGGCTAAATCTGTTTGCTAGAGCGTCATTTTTCCCTCCCCAGGCTAGCCCCTCTTTCCGGGCTAAAGTGTCTGTTTGCTTGCTCATTGGAAAGATTAGCGTTAGTAGATAAAGAGCCTTTGCCCTCTGAATCAAGATTCAGCCCACCCCTCACTCACCTGTGTACCATTCTCCTGAACAGCAGGAGGACTTGGGTCTACCCTCTGTGACAATGCTGGTACTGAGTGCAGGGGAGTCACCTCTGATGGCTGTGGAAGTCTCCAGGCAGGAGTCAGCTTCACAAATCCGTTCACAGGAGGAACTGGTCTGTCTACACTCTGTCGGCCTTGTTAACTTAGATGCCACAGTGCCCATCGCTCTGCTTTGCCCTCTGGCGCGATGCCCAGGACACAACTGTCAGGTCGGAGAAGGAAGGTCGGTAGTTGTGTATTTCTGGATCCTTCTAAGGGCCAGCTGGGAAGGGGAAGACTCTGAGTCTTGACCCCACTGATAGACGTCCATCCCACTTGAGATGAAAAATGTCCCTGGAGGCCACACTGCAGGACAGTGTCGGCCAAGGCAGACTGCACCTACTTTCTAGTTTTTATATCACCAGACTGGAGGCAGAATTTTTTTGTCAGGGCCAGCAGCTCCCCAATAATGACACGGAGACTTATTATGAATTATGAAAGCTTGGCCAGTAGCTTAGGCTTGTTTCTAACTAGGTCTTTTTTTCTTTTTCTTTAAATTTTTTATTCATTTTACATACCAACCACAGATCCCCCTCATATCCCTCCTCTCACTCTCCCTACCTCCCCCACCCTTCTTCCCCTCCTCCAACCTAACTAACTCTTATAACTTAAATTAACCCATTTCTTTTCATCTACTCCTTTTACATGCTCAGTCACTTTACTTTGTAATGCCCATGCTGCTTGCTCTGCATCCTCATGTCTCCCTCTTCTTCTTCCCAGAATCCTCTGTGCCTGGAAATCCAGCCTAGCTATTGGCCATTCAGCTTTTTAATTAAACCAATCAGAGTGACCTATCTTTACACAGTGTAATCAAATATCTCGCAACACTAGACTGTACGCTTTGAAATCTAATCTCCCTTTCACTGATAGTGTATATACAAGAGAGAGTTCTAGAACAAAGGATGTTTAAAATGCTCTGGTCCTAACACAGCTCCCAGAGACCTTGGTTTCTGAGTGTGAGAGCTATAAACCAGGAGAAGCCCCTGACTTCCTCCTGCCCTAATAGTTTAAGTGAGCAGGGACAAGAGGAAGCTTTACCCTTGCCCTTTTCCACACAGCCAGGTGCCTGTTCATGAAAACTGGAAAAACACCTTCCCTATCACTTCCCATTACCTTAAGGGGGCATTTTCTAGTCTCAAAGCTGACAGGAAATCAGGGTCACTGAGGGGCCTCCCAGTACCTGGCTGGTGGTCTCTTTCCACACAGAGAACTTAAAATCAGGAGAGGAAGAACCTGCCTAGGCCGTGGCTCCTCTTCTGTTCCCTTATCATCTCACCAGTGATTTTTAGGCCACTCCAGGAATAAGATCTGCAGAACTGCCAGGGACACAGGGCCTCCTTCCTGCCTATGGCAGGCAGTGGTGGCTCTAACATAGACAGAAGAAAGTCCTGGGGCTCAGAGTTGGGAAACACCGTACATGGCTTCAGTTATGCTTCCTAACACACTTCCATCTCTCTGGGCAGAGCCTGCTTCCATCTCCCTGGGCAGAGCCTGCTTCCATCTCCCTGAGAAGAGCCTGCTTCCATCTCTCTGAGAAGAGCCTGCTTCCATCTCTCTGAGAAGAGCTTGCTTCCATCTCTCTGAGAAGAGCCTGCTTCCATCTCTCTGAGAAGAGCCTGCTTCCATCTCCCTGGGCAGAGCCTGCTTCCATCTCTCTGAGAAGAGCCTGCTTCCATCTCTCTGGGCAGAGCCTGCTTCCATCTCCCTGGGCAGAGCCTGCTTCCATCTCTCTGAGAAGAGCCTGCTTCCATCTCTCTGGGTAGAGCCTGCTTGCCTGTAAGGCAGAGCTAGACATACTTACTCGGGTACTTGTGGCCTATTCTGCTACTTATAAAGCACAGAACGTGAACTCTTGGCCTGGCCTAGTGGCACATGCTTTTAACACCAGCACTAGGAAGGCAAAGACAGGCAGATCTCTGTAAGTTTGAGGCCAGCTAGGACCACACAGTGAAACCCTGTCAAAAAAATTTTTAATTTAATTATCAGTGTCTAGGACCATAAGAGATACACAGACTTCCAGTCAAGTACGAATGCCTTAACACAGTATTCAATGTGAGACATCATAAAGTGTGGTGATGTTCTTACTTAGACAGGCTGCCTCTCCAGTCCACCTTAGGGTGAGTTATTTTGAATCTCCTGACTCTTTTACCAACTGACCTGTCCCTTGATGGGTTTAGGAAAGTCTGGAATGAATCTTCAAACATTAGAGTTGGGCCTGGTTTTTTAAACCTATGTGTAGGCAGAGTTTTTCTATCCTGACCACCTGTTCCCAAATAACTGGCTCAGAAACTTAATTTAAATTATAAATGCTCAGCTGATAGCGCAGGCTTGTTACTACCTAACTCTTACATTTAAATTAACCCATATTTCTTATCTATGCTTTGCCATGTGGCTCATGGCTTGTTACCTCATTTTCTGCATGACCTGCCTCCTCAGCTGGCTGGCTGGTGTCTCCTCTGACTCCACCCTTCTTCTTCCCATCATTCTCCTAGTTTGGCTGTCCGGCCTATAATTCCTGTCTGGCTACTGGCCAGTCAGCATTTTATTAAGCTAATTCGAGTGACAAATCTTTACAGTGTACAAGAGGATTATTCAATAGCATTTCCCCCTTTTTGTCTAATTAAAAAAGGTTTTACTTTTAACATAGTACAATTATATACAACAAAACAGTTATTACGTAAGAATTATAGTTACAATGTCCAGTCTATTTGTATTTGGTTAAATTAGAGAAAATACTCTATTATCTATCTTATCTTGGTGAGTCTAAAGTTTCATATCTAATTTACCTTTTATCATAACTAAGGAAAACTATAACTATCTAGTCTTCAGCTCCATCAAAGACCCCAGAAGGGTGAAATGTTACCTAATGACAGGGACATCAGGCCGCCTGGACGGTCACTCAAAGTTCCTCTGCAGTGCTGGGGCATCCAATTCTGTCCTACAGGCCTAACATATCTGACAGACTTTCCTGTGAAGGAGGGAAATTTGAAGGACTGTCCTACCTTGCCTTGGCAAAGTTTGGTAGTCATCTTTCTTGCATCCTGCTAGTCCAGTTTGGACAGTAACTGTCAGCAATTGTGGCAAGGGCAGTTCCTTTGCCCACATGGCTAGCTTTTGCCATA